>NC_081533.1:17573441-19044274 GCF_030273125.1 Centropristis striata
TTTTCCTTTCCTTCATTCCTCTCTTCCCTCCTTCTCTCCTGCACTCTAAGAAAAGATTCAAGAGGTTAGTTAGCATGACTTAAGAACATGAGCTTTTTCAGCATAAAAAATACAATTTGTTACATGTCCATTGTTTTATTAAGTGGATGACTTATTTCAAAAAGTTGATCAAAATGAAAAAGGAAGAAAGATGTCTGAACTCAGAAATATATTGGTTTTGGATAAGCATTTCTGCCTTCACTTAACAAGGAAAGGTATTAAGGTAATGAAACTTAATATTGTATTACAACATGTCTGACTTGAGTGAAATTAGTTACTTATACTCAATAAAATTGAGGTAACAATTTGCAATTGATTTTTTTTGAGTAAGAAAGAGAGTAAATAGAGTAATTTGACCACTTATTAACACTAAAACGCTGATATAAAAATGTAGTTTGTTCAACATAATGAAGCTTGTAGAGGACAAAACAAATCATGTTGGTTGTTCTAGACTAATTGAGTTAGTTTGGCTATAAAATGTCTTAGTTTGAATTACTTAAAAAGATAAATGCAAATTGTTGTAACAATTTTTTTAAGTTGAGCCAGTGTCATTTTATTTTAGAGTGTAGCTCCTCCTTTTTTAACCTCCTTTTACCTTTCTCTCCTTGCTTGCTTCCTTGCCTCCTTTTCCACATTTCCATCTATTCTCTTCCTTGTTTCCTCTCTCCTTCTTCTGCATTTCTCTCCTTTTTTTAGTTTCCTTCCTTCCCTCCTTTCACCCCTTTTTTATCTATCTCCTACTCTACCTCTTCATCTTTTTTCCTAACAACTGTCCTCTATGTTTACTCCTTCCATCCTTCCACCTTTTTTTTACTCTCATACCTTCCTTGTTTTCTTCTGTCTTGAGACAGTCTGTTCTCCCGTCAAAAACGTCCATACAGCTCGTGTGTACAGGCGGAAAAAAACGAGCTAAGTCTCTGTATTTCTCGGTCCGCTGTGGTTTGGTTGGAGGACGGGGTGGTGGATGGGTCGAACATCGTCCGTGTGAAAACAAAAGGGAACCATTTTTGACTTAAGTTTTGTGAATCACGTTTTTTATGTAACTTGTGGCAGTCACATCCGGCATTTATGTACCTTTTCTTACTGTTTAAACGATCTTTTGTCACGCCTTACCAGAAGTTTTTTTGCGCTAAACCTAGGTCAGTGGTTTTATAACATAAATCCACAGAATTGCAGCCTTTTTTTTTCAACCACGGACCTTACGTGTGTGCTATTTCTAGAATGCGCCCTTTATACTGCAAGCTGCAAATAGGTGCAACGTGAGCTGCGATACGTATCATATTTCACCGTCTGCTGTAATGTGTCCGCCGACATCTTGCTGACGTAATAGTGATTGACAGCCAAGTGAAGTTTATAGGGGTAATTATAGGATTCCCGCATTTTGCAGTTGGTAGAGCGGTCGCCTACTGCCCGGAAGGTTGGTGGTTCGATCCCAGACCATGGCAGCCTACATGTTGAAGTATCCTTGAGCAAGATACTGAACCCAAATGGCTCCCGATGCTGCGTTCATCGGTGTGTGAATGAATTCCCAATGGTGGCAGGTGGCACCGTTTAGGGTAGCCTCTGCCACCAGTATGAATGTGTGAGTGAACGGGTGAATGAGCGCAGTCTGTAGTGTAAAGCACTTTGGATAAAAGCGTTATTTAATTGCAGTCCATTTACCATTTTTTACCATTTACATTCAATTGGAGGATGGGGTGGTGAATGGGTCGATCAGTGGCTGACTATCACCAAGGAGAGCGGGAGTTTGCGTCCCAGAAAACAAAAGTGAACCATTTTTTTTTGTTTTATGTTTTTATGTTTTTTATGTAATTTTAAGTTGTGTAAATCACGTTTATGTAACTTCTGGTATTTCCTTACATTTTCGTACTGTTAAACGATCTTTGATAACGCCTTACCAGAAGTTTTTTGCGCTAAACCTAGGTCGGTGGTTTTATAACATAAATCCACAGAAATTGCAGCCTTTTTTTACAACCACGGACCGTACATGTTTGCTATTTTTAGAACGCACCTTTATTCCGCGAGCTGCGGTACGTAAATATGTGCAATGAAATGTGAGCCGCAATACGTACCTACGTGCGTAATTTGTGGTTGGAGAGCTTGTTGAACGGTCACGAGACAAATATTCACTGAAAATCTGTTTACACAGAGCTGAGAGGAGAGGACAGGAGAGGCTGTAATTATGCAAATAGTTCAATATGTATAACATTTGGAGACCTAATTCTCCCCCCAATATTCATGACACCTGTGGGCACTTGGAAAAGTGTTGCTTACATAAATTCCATTTATACCAATTTTTCAACCACGGACCGTACAAGTGTGCTATTTTTAGAACGCACCTTTGTACCTCGAGTGGCGGTGCGTAAATATGTGCCATGAAACGTGAGCCGCGATACGGCACTTGTAATAGTGTTGGTGTATTGACTAAGTCCTAAACAAAGTCTCGTACTGGTTGCTTATACGTAGGATTTAAGTTTAGACGTGCGCCCAGTGCGCTCCGAACATAGCAAAACGGAAAGTTCAGTAAAACAAATATCTCGTTGATTTATTTTCCTTGCATATATCATACAGTGGCAATGACTTTAACTCATAATACATGTAACGAAAAACAACAAACCGAATTGCTCCTTATATCAAAAACCGCATATACTAGGCACAGTCGAAAACTGTTTGCTTTCCAAATCAGCAACACAGGTGTCTGGGCTTCCCCAGGTTAAATGGCCCAACCCAGCTGACCCGAGGTCAGTTGGTTTCATAAATTCCATTTTATACCTTATTTTTTAATTTAAGAATCAGAGGAATTAAACTTTTGAGTTGTTGCCACCTCTAGCCATGCTTGTGCTGATTCCATCGAGCTGAGCTTATATACTGCAGTGAAATGCAAAGACAAAGTGAGTAAAATGTAAATAGAGGATAAAAAAAATCAGCTGAAAGTGCCCGGGGTTCACAGGGTTAAACTATTGCTCCTATACTGTGTCTAGTTTCCCGCTCTTTACCTCCCTCTTCCTCTCTCCTCTTCTTCCTCCACCTCCTTCCTTCCTGCTTCCTCCTCCTATCCCACTTCCCTTCCCTCCTGTTTCTCTCTCCTCCCCTCCTCTCTCTCTCTCTCTCTCTCTCTCTCTCTCTCTCTCTCTCTCTCTCTCTCTCTCTCTCGCTCTCTCTCTCTTGTGTTTATGTTCTCAGCTCCTTGAAGTCAGTATGCAGCGCTGCTCCTCCTCCTCCTCCTCTCGTCTCTGTTAATCTAACTCACTCCTCCTCCTCCCTCCGGCTCTCTCTCTCTCTCTCTCTCTCTCTCTCTCTCTCTCTCTAACTCACTCACTCACTTGCTACTTTAACTCAGAGCTGCAGCTCAACTCATTCAGCTCAGAGCTCTGAGATGCATTCGAATGTCTGAACAAAGTCTGGATAAACAGGGCTGAGAAACCTACAAGGACTGATTTCAGGGGATTTTAATTGGGAGGACGTGAAACCCCGATACAGGTACACACTGTGTGTGTGTGTGTGTGTGTGAGAGAGAGAGAGAGGGATTGTGTGTGTGTATCTTGTGTGTTTATGTAAAAAAGTGTGTCAAGTGCACTTAAACGTCTCGGATGTTTTCTGTCTGCTGTGTGATTTTTCATCCTTATCGCCGTTTCTTATTTGTCTTTAGTGTGAAAACGTTAAGGGGTGGATGATGAAAAACACAGGTTTTTTGTTTTGTTTGTGACGTTAATGATAAATTATGCAAAATTCTAAAGCTTTTTTGGGATTATTTTAAATCAAAACCTATAACTTACATCCTAAGATTGAAGAAAAAATCCAAACTGTTTTTTTCTCTTTCTTTTTTCTTTGTCTTTCTTTTCCTTAATGAAACAATTAAACAGGAATATTTATTTACTTATTCATTTATTTATTTATTTATTTATTCTTTTGGCACTGCCTCCTGTAAAAAATGCATACATGTGGCAGGATAAAGTGAATATGTGATGAAGCTGCTATTATTTGTAATTTCATAACCTGCAATAAAGTAATAATAAAAAAAATCCACACAGTGAGATGGAAGAGGATAAAGAAAACAAATATACAAAAAATCTTTATAATATCTTTATAATATTACTCGTCTGAGATATTCTCTGAACCAAACCTACTTCGATTTACTTTCATTTTTATTAGTAGTTGTAGTAATCTATTTTAATTATTTTAAATATTCCCTGAAGCGAGCCAATATTGATTAACTTTTGTTTTTCTTATTGTTACAATTTTTTTTTATTATACTTACTTAAGGACTTTCCTGAATCAAATCTATTTTGATTGACTTTAAATTTTCTTATTGTTAATTTTTTTCTTTAATTATTTCACTTATTTAAGATATTCCATGAAACCAAACCAACTTTGATTTCCTGTTATTAATAGTAGCAGTATGCTTTTATTGTTATAATATTAAAGGAATTCCCTGAACCAAACCTTTTTTTTAAAAAAAGATTTTATTTAAATTAAAATTTTTATTATTTTAATTTCACTTATTTAAGATATTCCTGAAACCAAACCAACTTTGATTAATACTTTTATTATTAGTATAAATATTTTTTTAAATTTGACTTATTTAAGGTATTCCCTGAACCAAACCAATTTTATTTTTTTTGTTTGTTATTTTTTCATATAATAATTTCACTTATTTAAGATATTCCCTAAAACCAAACCAGTTGTGATTTCCTTTTATTATTAGTAGCAGTATTTTTTATTATATTAATTTATTTAAGGAATTCCCTGAACCAAATCTATTTTTATATATTTATTTATTGATTGATTACATTGATTTACTTTTACTATTAGTAGCAATATTTTTATTATTATACTTATTTAGGGAAATCCCTGAAACAAAGCTATTGTTTCCCCTTATTTTTTTAAGCAAATGTATCACTACAGAATGAATTATTTTATTTTATTTTATTTTATTTTATTTTATTTTATTTTATTTTATTTTATTTTATTTTATTTTATTTTATTATTGTGGGATGATATAAAAAACTATTTTTAAAGTAGATTTACACATTTTTTTCTGATAAATAAGCACTGTAAGGAATAAAAATGTAACAAATTCAGTTTTTAAAAATAGTAAATTTTAAATCTGTACAGGTGCATCTCAATACATTAGAATATGATGTATTAAGTCATATAGATGGACATACTTTTCAGAGGACATTTCCATATTAAACATACTTTTTAAAATTGGTCTTTTGTAATATTATTATTTTTTTGAGACACTGAATTTTAGGTCTTCATCAAATGTAAGCCATAATCATTATAATTAGAAGAAATTAACTAAATTAAGACATGAAATGTTTCATCCTGTGTGTAATGGATCTATATAATGTGTGATTTCCACTTTTTGAATTGAAATACTGACATAAATAAACTTTTCTATGATATTCTAATTTATTGAGATGCACCTGTAGTTATAAGGCTAAACATTTTTTTGCTCAAATATCTTATCTTGCATATAAAACAACATTTGTGTTGAGCTCACAGCACCTCTGGGAGCTCTGTCGGCTAAAATTAACTTTTGTAAACACCATTAAACCAGTTACCTAATTAAATAATTCCCTTAAATGGCATCACACCATCGATTTAAACAAAGAAAAATCAAGGATTTTGGCTCTTGGGCTTCTAAAATGTCACATATCTCTCCAATAATGTTATTTATAAGAGTTCTTTAAAAGATTAAATTTGTTATTTAAACAAATCGAAAGCAGACTAAAGCTTTTCTGGATGAATGTAATTTATAAGAGTTCTTTGGTGATTTTGTTTCTTTATTAAGTAATTTCATTTTTTTCAGTCATTTTGTGTGTGTTTTTTGGTAATTTTGTGTCTTTTCTTAGTAATTTTTTTGTCTTGCCTTGGTCATTTTGTGTCTTATTTTAGTCAATTTTGTGTCTTTATTTAAGGAAATTTTGTGTTTTTCAGTCATTTTGTGTCTTTCTTTGGTCTGAAAAATCAAGAAATTTGGGTCTTGGGCCTAAAATGTCACATATTTCACCAATAATGTAATTTATAAGAGTTCTTTAAAAGATTAAATTTGTTATTTAAACAAACCGAAAGAAGACTAAAGCATTTCTGGATGTCATACATCTATTTTTCCTCATTTTTTCCTTCTTTTAATTATGCATTGCACATTAAAATGCATGAGACACACTCTTAGGAAAACACAACTGCACTTGTACGTACATAAACTAGGTTTTTGGCATCTTCCCACTAATCCACGTCTATTAGTATTCGTCTACTGACCTGACGTCGAATTCCAGACAGCAATGAGTCTGTGTCATCCCCCAAAACTCTCTAAGTGTGTGTGGTAACACGCCAGTTTAGTCAGGATGACACAATAAGGCTGCTGTCCACGCAAGACCTGCTTCTTTAAGTCTTTAGCTCTGCCAAGGGGCCTATTAGCTGCCTGGCTGTTTACTGACGTGTGTTTTTCTTCTGTGTGTGTGTGTGTGTGTGTGTGTGTGTGTGTGTGTGTGAGGACTGCTGCCGTGAATGAGTAAGCACCTTTGCACACTAATGCATGCAGAGTTGTGGTTAATTTTGTGTCTCTTTTAAATAATTTAGTGTCTTTTTTAGTGATTTTGTGTCTTCTTTTTTGGTCATTTTGTTTCTTTTTTAAGTAATTTAGTTTTTTTCAGTCATTTTGTGTATTTATTGTTCATTTTGTGTCTTTTTTAATAATTGTGTGTCTTTTTCAATAATTTTGTGTCCTTTTTCTTAATTTTGTGTCTTTTTTCTCTTAATTTTGTATCTTTTTAAAATAATTTTGTGTCTTTTTTTGGTCATTTTGTTTCTTTTTTAAGTAATTTAGTTTTTTCTGCAATTTTGTGTCTTTTTTGTGATTTTGTGTCTTTTTTGGTCATTGTTTGTCTTTTTCAAGTAATTTCTTGTTTTTTCAGTCATTTTGTGTGTGTTTTTTGGTCATTTTGTGCCTTTCTTTAGTATTTTTTTTGTCTTTTTTTGGTCATTTTGTGTCTTTTTTTAGTCAATTTTGTATCTTTTTTTAAGTAATTTTGTGATGTACAGAGTGAATTATATAAGAGCAGAGAGCTCCCGAGCGTCTTCTGATGAGAGAAGAATAAAGGAGAAGCAGGTCACAGTTTCTGCTCTATTAGTGCTGCCTGTCTGTTTACCTACGTGTGTTTTTCTTCAGTGTGTGTGTGTGTGTGTGTGTGGGTGTGGGGGGAGCATCTCGTCACTGCTGCTGTGAATGACTAAGCACCTTTGCACACTAATGCATGCAGAGTTGTGATGTTTTTCTGAGAGCTTCCTAATGAGGCTAGCGTCTGATTAATGAATGAAAACAGGACGTGGAGCTGAATAATGTGCCGATAATGTTCCTTCATTAAGAGAGACTGAGGAGCACATTAGTCATGTGAAAAACATAATCAATATGGTTTATTATTCACTTCTTCATATGGGAAAACTTTAGTCGGGGTAAACTGTACAGCATGGGTCTCAAACTCATGGCCCGTGGGCAAATTGTGGCCCTCGTGACGATATTTTGTGGCCCCCACCTTGATATGAAAGTTTAATGTGAGTTTTATATGAATGGCACTTACCGTGTTGTGTGTGGAAGGTCCCTTTAATTACATTTCTAGGGGTAATTTTGTGCCTTTTTTAAATAATTTTGGGTCTTTTTTGTGTCTTTTTGTGTCTTTTTTGGGTCTTTTTGTGTCTTTTTTTAAATAATTTTGTGTCTTTTTTAAATAATTTTGTCTTTTTTTGGTCATTTTGTGTCTTTTTTAAAATAATTTTGTGTCTTTTTTGGTAATTCTGTGTCTTTTTTGGTCATTTTGTTTCTTTTTAAATAATTTTGTGTCTTTTTTAACAATTGTGTGTCTTTTTTAATACATTTTTGTATTTTTTAAATGATTTCGTGTCTTTTTTGGTAATTCTGTGTCATTTTTTGGTCATTTTGTGTCTTTTTTTTAAGTAATTTTGTGTCTTATTTTAGTCATTTTGTGTCTTTTTTTAAGTAATTTTGTGTCTTTTTTTGTCATTTTGTGTCTTTTTTGGGTCATTTTGTGTCTTTTTTTAATTTTGTGAAATAATTTTGTGTCTTTTTTTTGTCATTTTGTGTCTTTTTTTAAGTAATTTTGTGTCTTATTTAGTGATTTTGTGGGGTTTTTTTTGTCATTTTGTGTCTTTTTTTTAGTAATTTTGTGTCTTTTTTTGTCATTTTGTGTCTTTTTTGGGTCATTTTGTGTCTTTTTTTAAATAATTGTGTGTCTTTTTTGGTAATTCTGTGTCTTTTTATGGTCATTTTTTGTCTTTTTTAGTAATTTTGTGCTATTTTGTGTCTTTTTTTTAATAAAAAAAAAAAAGAAAAGTGGTCTACAGAGTGAATTATATAAGAGCAGAGAGCTCCCGAGCGTCTTCTGATGAGAGAAGAATAAAGGAGAAGCAGGTCACAGTTTCTGCTCTAGTGGTTTATATTCAGTGTAATAAAGAGCCGACTGTACTTTACTTATTGTACGTCACCGGTGAAGCAGCAGAGCCTTCAGGGCAGCAGAGGAGATGCAGAACTGTGAGAACGTACTGTATGCTCACTGTAGTCAACTAGGGAACCCATTCAGACAGAGAAGGTTAGAGAACCGCTGGAGAACACAAACCATTAAGGCTTAGTTCTTGCACAGAGCAGCTTTGAATCTGCTTCAGAACCTTTTTCCTGCAGGACCTCCCCTCTCACTCTCCCTTTCACTCTGTTATCGCTACCATATGCTAAGTAAACTTCAGAATATTAAGATTGTCTAAAATCCTGGACATTTGACACGAGCGTTAGCGGTTAACCCTCTGGGGTCTGAGCCTCTTTGCCCTTTATATACCACATAATATTAACTATACTCATGTTTTTGTATTTGGTATTTTCTCAGCACAACTTCAACTTTTAATCCTTTTCATGTTTTGTGTCTTTGTAAGTCATTTTGTCTTTTTTGGTCATTTGTGTCTTTTTGTGTCTTTTTTTTGGTAATTTTGTGTCTGTTTTTGTGCCTTTTTTAGTTATTTTGTGTCTTTTTCATTGTCATTTTGTGTCTTTTTTGGTCATTTGTGTATTTTTGTGTCTTTTTTGTGAATTTTTTTGGTCATTTTGTGTCTGTTGTGTCTTTTTAAGTTATTTTGTGTCTTTTTTTGGTCATTTTGTGACTTCTGTGGGGGTTTTTTTGGTTGTTCTGTCTTCTCATTTTGTGTCTTTTTTGGTCATTTTGTGTCTTTTTTCGGTCATTTTGTGTCTTTTTGTTTCTTTTTTTGGTCTGCTTTGTTTTCTAGTCTGGGTGTGATGAAGAAGCCATGCTTTGGCGCTTTTGAAGACTCCAGAGGGTTAACTACGATCGCCCTAATGCGATATATAGCGTTAGCCCGCTAGCATTAGCCCACTAGCATTAGCCCGCTAGCCGGTATCAATCACATTGCAGTTAAACAAATCAAATAAATGAATGAATGAATGTTTTAGTTAGTCTCTCTCAACGACACCGTGTTGGTCTTGGTCTTGCTAGCACGCTAACGTTAGCCCGCCATCGATAGCCGTCTAGACATGTGCGTCACTTTTTAGTGTCCTCTGGAAACACTTCTGTTGTGTTCTGGTCTATTTGCAGCTCTTTTTATTATTGTGTTGTGTTGTGGTCTTTGCAGCATGTTTTCTAAATGCTGCGCTTGTGTTGTCAAATTGATGAAGATGTTTTCTCAATTTCTCATTTCTGGATCTATTTTTCCTCATTTTTTCCTTCTTTTCATTATGCAGTGCACATTAAAATGCATGACACACACTCTTAAGGCTTTTATTCAACTACTTGTTACCTCACAACGACTAATCATTACTTCAATATTTGCTGCTTCGAGTACAACACATGTTACTCTTAAGTAGAGTTAACTGGTACAGCCCTAAAGGGAGGGTTTTTTTAAGAGCTCTTTTAATGTCAATTTCCCATTATTTTCTGTGGGAAATTTGCTTGTGATCATATTTTTTTGTGATTTTTGTCATAAAAACATCTTGGTAAATCTCTGACAAAACACACAGCTCACCATTCATAATCTTTCTGGACGTTTTTTTGTCTCTTTTTGCCGTGAGTCAATAATCAGCAATTCTGGGGAAAGAAACTTCTGTGACTACTTTTCATCAGTGCCTGTTAATGAAGAGAAGTGGAGAGAGAGTGGTCGTATTAATCTCTGTCTCCTTTGCACTGTTTTGCCGTGAGGTGAGAGCAGGATAAAGGGCCGAGGTTAATGAGGGAAAGCACACAGACAGGAACAGGAGCACCCAAGGGAGAAACAGACACACAATCACATTAACAGCTGCCTGATGGTGAGGAGGTTAAACAAACAGAGAGAAGGGAAGAAATAATACAAGGTCTGGCAGCCAAAGGGACCAAACACAGTAAAAACAGTATGTATAATATATACACTACCGGTCAATAGTTTTAGAACAGCCCAATTTTTCAATTTTTTATTGAAATTCAAGCAGTTCAAGTCAAATGAACAGCTTGAAAGGGTACAGAGGTAAGTGGTGAACTGCCGGAGGTAAATAAAAAAAGGTAAGGTTAACCAAAACTGAAAGATAATGTACATTTCAGAATTATACAAGTAGGCCTTTTTTCAGGGAACAAGAAATGGGTTAACAACTTAACTCTATGGAGTCTTGGGCTATTTTGTCCATTTTTTAATTCTTTTCATGTCTTTGTAAGTCATTTTGTGTCTTTTGGTGTCTTTTTTTGGTCATTTTGTGTCTTTTTTTAGTCATTTTGTGTCTTTTTTAGTCATTTTGTGTCTTTTTTTAGTCATTTTGTGTCTTGTTTTGGTCATTTTGTGTCTTTTTTTAGTCATTTTGTGTCTTTTTTTGTCATTTTGTGTCTTTTTTTTTTAGTCATTTTGTGTCTTTTTTTGGTCATTTTGTGTCTTTTTTTAGTAATTTTGTGTCTTTTTTTGTCATTTTGTGTCTTTTTTTGGTCATTTTGTGTCTTTTTTTAGTCCTTTAGTTCAACATAAAATGTGATTTTGAATCTTTTTTTTATTTTCAAAACACTATCTTGCTCAATAAAGAATTTTAAATGTTGCAAATGTGCATTCATTTCAGAGTAGACTGAGACATTAAACTGCATAATTTTCAATTAAATTCTGGAAAAGTTGGTGTGTTCTAAAACTTTTGACCAGTAGTGTATATATACACTAAATATCTGTATTTAAAATAATCATATCTGTAGAATAACTTAGGTTTTTTATGATTTATTTTTACTCTTTTTCTTTTACATTAAATTTACGATATTACTGTAATAAAACAGAAAGTTGCCTTGATTTTACATTAGGTGTGTATTTTTATTTTTTTGCATTTCATTTACTCTATCATTCAATTTAATTAACAATTGAATAATACTGTCAATAATATAATTTCAACTTCCATTTTATGGTTAATATTTGTAATAAAAGCATTTTTTTATGGCAATTGCATTTAATGTGGGGGAAAAAACAAGAAAAAACCCTATAAAATATTATTCTTACATTTTTTATTACATTAAACTTAGAATATTCCTGTAAGAAAATGGTGTGTATTTTTTTTGCATTTAATTTACTCTAATTTACCATTTAATTTAATTAATAAGACCATTAAGCGATTGAATAATACTTTAAAAAAATATTATTTCAATTTCCATTTTATGGTTAATACGTGTAATAAAAGTATTTTTATGGCAATTGCATTTAATGTAGAAAAAACAAGAAAAAACCCTATAAAATAATATTCTTGCATTTTTTGTTACATTGAATTTAGAATCTTCTTGTAAGAAAACAGAAAGTTGATTTAATTTTACATGAAATGTGTATTTTTAAAAACTTTTTTTTCATAAAGTCACCCTAATTTAACATTAAATTTGATTAACAAGACAATTACGAAATTGAATAATATTGTAAGAATTTATTATAACAATTTTAAGATTTTAACTTCCATTTTATGCTTAATATTCATAATAAAAGTTTTTTTTAAATTTAAAAACATATTTTTTCATAAAAGTCACCCTAATTTAACATTAATTTGATTAATTACAGCAATTAAATGATACTGTAAGAATTTATTATAACAATTTAAAGATTTCAACTTCCATTTTATGGTTAATATTTGGAATTAAAGTAATTTATTTTTGCACTTAATGTAGAAAAAAAACAAGAAAAACCATGTAAAATAATATAATACATTTTTGGAAAATAACCTGTTTTGTTTTTTACAGTGTAGGAAATAAGAGGAAGAGGGACGAGAGATTTAAAAACAATGAAAAACAGAGTGAAGTCTGGTATGAAGGGAGTAAAAGGTAGAGAAAACAGCATCTGTTAGCTATCAGAGCACATTTCTTTGACTTTATCACTCCACCAGGTGAAAGGTACAAAAACACACAAACCTGATGTGGAAACACTTCACAAAAATGCACCAAAACACACTTTTTATTGCATTGTTGGTGTTTTATCTCACGTTTAATGTAGCATAATACACACTGAGCATAAAATACAGAAGTCATTTAATTCCTTGATTCAAAAGAAATTAGGGCAAAGGTTTTAAACAACAGTCAGGAATATGAACGTTGTAGCAGGAGCTAGTTGTACGGTTTGTCCCTGATGGAAATTAGTCTTTGTCCTGTTTCATCTCCACCTCTTGATCTTACTTAACTCTATGGAGTCTTATAGGGCTATTTTGTCCATTTTTCAGTCCTTTTCATGTTTCATGTTTCATATTGGTCATTTTGTGTCTTTTTTGTGTCTTTTTTGGTCATTTTGTGTCTGTTGTTGTGTCTTTTTAGTTATTTTGTGTCTTTTTTGGTCATTTTGTGTCTTTTTTTGTCATTTTGTGTCCTTTTTTTTGGTCATTTTGTGTCTTTTTTGGTTATTTGTGTCTTTTTGTGTCTTTTTTGGTCATTTTGTGTCTGTTGTTGTGTCTTTTTTAGTTATTTTGTGTCTTTTTTTGGTCATGTTTTGTCTTTTTTTGTCATTTTTGCTCATTCTGTCTTCTCATTTTGTGTCTTTCATGGTCTTTTTTGTGTCTTTTTGGTCATTTTGTGTCTTCTTTTTGTGTCTGTTGTTGTGTCTTTTTTGTCTTTTTTTGTCTTTTTTTGTCTTTTTTTGTCTTTTTGTGTCTTTTTTGTGTCTGTTTTAGTCATTTTGTGTCTTTTTTTGGTCATTTTGTGTCCACTGTGGGGTTTTTTTGTCATTCTGTCTTCTCATTTTGTGTCTTTTTGGTCATTTTGTGTCTTTTTTAGTCCTTTAGTCCAACACAAAATGTGATTTTGAATCTTTTTTACTTTCAAAACACTATCATGCTCAATAAATAATTTTAAATGTTGCAAATGTGAACAAAGGTGTCAAATATAGCATATAAGAGGGTTCCATCCAGTTCTATCATTTTATACTAAATATATTTGAGCTTGTCTCCAGTTTTACTTGGTATATCATCATCAAACTGAAACTGGCCTCATGGAGTTTACAGCCAGAACTTTAGAGGTAAATTTACAGTAGGGCTCCACGCTGCTTTGTTTTCTAGTCTGGATGGAGTCAACAAGTCTGGATTATTTGGAGCTTTTGGAGACTCCAGAGGGTTAAGTTTAACAGATTAACAGATTGTATTCTCATTCCCGTTTATTACAAAGCGATCGGTCACATCTGGAGATTGGGAGTAAAAAATAGTTTGTTTGTTCATCAGCTCAAAAGGTTTCGATAGCACTAAACAAAGAGTCCGAGCTCATGATGATGGCTGATTTACTGCTCAAATTGTGCAGTATTTTTTTTAGGAACAATAGAGCCTCTTTAGTTCTCCCTTTACTCGATTGTCCTTTAGGTTCGTCCTTCATGTGGTTCGGATTGTTTCCCTTCCTGGTTCCTGCTATTGACTGCAGCCACATTTGGACAGAAAAGTTTAAGAAGGGAGTGGGATCTGTACTGCTATTGTTAAAGCTTTCTGTTAGATCTTTGGGGAACACTCTAAATGTGGTCAGAACCTCAGAGTTTGGGCTATATGACAAGTTATGTTTTAGATTTCCTTGATATTAATCCTCACCATCACATCGGCAGGATTGAAACACGTTTTCTATGAAAAATTAGCCATTTATCATAGAAAGAAACAGTAAAAACTGGCATGAAATTAAACTTTCCCACAGTCCTTGAATGGATCATAGATTACAAAGGTTACAAAGCTTAACCCTCTATGGTACGCATTATGATGCCTGTTAGGAAAAAAAGTTTGGAGTGCTTTTTTGTCTTAAAATACACAAAACAAACTAAACTAATTCTAGTTTTTGTGGTTTGTTAGCCCGTAGGCAACATTGTACCATAATGGTGCACACGTGAAAAAGAAAGTTTTTAAAATTATTTTAACATAATTTATTTAATAAACATGTGTAAAAGATTCAGTAGCTTCAACAGGGTACAAAACATAACATTTTAAATTTAAAAACATTATAAAAGGAACTTTTTTAACCGGTTTCTTGTCTGAATTTTGCCTGTAGGCAACATTGTACCATTGAACCAAGGACCCATTGAAATGAATGTCTTGAACAGTCTAAGTGTATGAAACTATAAAAAATGAAGGTTTACTCACTTATAAGTAGAAATATATTTTTTCCAGATGGGAAAAGGGCCAGGAAATGGCGTTTTGAGTGATTTTTTTTGTGGCGCAAAATGGCAAAGCTGGGTTCCCTATAGTCTTCCCTTTTTTAAAAAGTTTCGCATCACTCGAAAACACGCATTATAGAAATTTGACAGGCCAAAAATGGGTATGTTGCCTGAGGGCAACACCTCACCATAAAGGGTCAAAATCACTTTATTCTACATGTCTCATTTAAAACATTTTTAATAACCAGGTCCTGTTAAAAACATGAAATTCTGCTCCTCAGAGACACTTTGATTGATTCTGCTGAGACGAACTGTCACGTGACAAATATTCACTGAAAATCTGTTTACACAGAGCTGAGAGGAGAGGACAGGAGACAGCAAAAGTAGAAGTTGTAAAAATGTAAATAGTTCAATATGTATAACATGTGGGGACCCAGTTTTATTTTTCCAGTATTGTAACAACTGCATTTTAATCAAATTTGAAAAAATATAATTTATCAGAGAAATAAAATTTGCATTTTTTCTTTTTTATGATTGATGCCATTATAACTGGGTTTTTCTGCACAAAATACACTTTTGAGTTGCTTACACTTCGAGCCATGACTATTCTGATTCCACAGAGCTGCAGGACTTATATACCACAGTGAAATACTAGGCCATAGTGAGTAAAATGTAAAAAGCGCTTGGGGTTCAGAGGGTTAATCCACGCCTTATGTTTACGCTGCTCAGAAACCACATGCACAGTTCACTGTGGTTACTCTCTTGGTGACATATTGGATTCAATTTCATGGTTCCCAGTTACGATTTGGCTTCTTTCTGAGTATTTTTTACCTCAAAAATGAACAAAACAAAGGAGCAAAACGTCAGTGGCTGCAGCACATTATCCACACATGAATGAAGCTAATCCAGCGTATCGGAGTGACTCAGCGTTTACTGCACCGATGATTAAATGTAAATAACACGATCGGAACAAAGAGTCCATTCAGGACGTTTCATCAATATGATGGGAAACATTCATCACCAGCCTTTTATGTAAATGATGTGGTTAATAACTTCCACTTCTTTTTTGGTGCAATCAGTTTGAGAATGGAGGGTTTTTTACCTGACGGAAACAGGAAAAAGGGAAAAAAAGAAGAAGGGAAAGAAGGAAGGAAGGAAGGAAGGAAGGACAAGAAAAGAGAAAGGAAAGGAAAGGAAAAGAGACTGAATCAAAGAAGGAGGGACAGGGAAATTGATGGAATGATGGGAAAAGGGAAAAGGAAAAAGAGGAGAATGAGAGGGAATAAATGAGAAGAAGGGACAGAAGGGAGGAAGGAAGGATGGGATAAGATAAGCAAGGAACAAAGGTAAAAGAGAAGGAAGGAAAGGAAAATCGGTTAAACAAAAGAAGGGAATGGAGGGAAAAAGGAAGGAAAGAAGGAAAGGAAAAGTGATTATAGAAAAGATGGAAGAACATGGAAAATTTAAGGAAGTACGGGAAAAGAAAAACATGGAAGGAAGTAGAGATGAAGGAAGGGATGGAAGGACAAGGAAAGACAAGGATGAAAGAAAGAAAAAGTGATAGAAAAAAGAAGGAAAGGGAAGGGAAACAAAAGGAGGGGAATAAAGGAAAAGAGGAGAAGGCAGGACAAGAAAAGAGAAATATGACATAAGGAAAGAAAAGGGAAAGAGATTGAACAAAAAAAGGGAGGGGGGATGGAGAAAGGATGGGAAAAGGAAGGAGAAGGGGAGAAGGCAAGAAAGGGAAGAAGGAAAGAAACAGAGAAGGATGAAAGGAAAGGAGATAGACCAAATGAGAGAGGGCCGTGTGTGTGTCAGTGTGTTTGTGGGTGAGACGCTGAAGGAATGTTTATGTGACATAGATGTGAACACAGAGGGAATATTGGGATAATGTAAACTTTAGGAGATCTTTCTGTAAACAGTCCTGAATGTCACTTATCCTAAATGTCACTTCTTACCGTGACATTTCAGAACCGACTCTCCCACATACTGTCTTACTGTATGTCACAATGCAGAAACTCTCCTCCAGTTTCACCACAGCCCACTGGTCTGGTTACGTTTAGCATTAAGGCCGGAGCAATTTTCTCCAATCACGCAGTGCGGCTCGGGCCGAGCCTCAATTACAGACATGAGACACACAGAGGACGGCAGTCACTGTGAAAGGTCACCGTGTTTATGTTGGGCTGCCTTAAAGGTTAACGGGAGTCTCAAGGCTGATTCTATAAAGGCATGTACGTATGTATGGTTTCTCATTTAAAGTGAATTTATACACTTTTCTCTTCAGAGAGCATCTTCTCTCCTAGACCACATGATAAGTCTACTCCTCAAAGTTTGATTGTCACTAGCACTAATAGCTCATATTGCACTATACCTTGATTGTTTGCTTTTACTCTTCCTGTAAGTCGCTTTGGATAAAAGCGTCTGCTAAATGACTAAATGTAAATGCAAATGTAGTTTTTATTGCTTTTCAAAGAAAGAAACACCATACAAAGATTACAGGAACAAAAAAAGAACACAATAATAACAATGAAATCAATAATAACAACAGAAAAAACAAGAAATGGATGAATAAAAAATGAATATGAAATAAAAATAAATACATTCATGCAAAATGTAAATAAATAAATATGAAATAAAATAAATTAATTAAAAATAAATAAATAAATTGCAAAAAAATATATATAAATAAATAAATAGATACTGAATGTAAAATGCAAACAAAAGTAAATATAAAATAAATAATAAGATACTAAGTTAAAATATATAAATACTAAATAAAAATACTTAATAAAAATGAATAAATACTAAATAAAAATTAATACATGCATAATACATATAAATAAATTACGAATCCTAAATGCTAAATAAAAATAAATAATACAGAAAGAATGAATATAAATACAAAATAAATTTTACATTTTAAAAAAAATGCAAAAAAGAAAATATAAATAAATAAATAATAAATAAAAATACTTAATGAAAATGAATGAATACTAAATAAAATGAATACATACATAATACATATAAATAAGTTACAAAACCTAAATGCTAAATAAAAAGAAATAATACAGAATATAAATAAATAAATACAAAATACACATGATTATATGTGATACACAAATCCAAAAATAAATACATACATAAAAAATAAAATAAATACAAATTATATATATATATGAAATATAAATAGATAAGTACAAAATAAATAAATACATAAATGGAAAATAAGCAAAAAATATATATTTTTAAACTTACAGCCATACCAATAGTATTATTGATGCCATAAATAACCTCAAGTGATTTTTTTCCCCCCTACATTTTAATAAAGTTCCTTTAAAGAGAGACTGTAACTTTTATAAGTGAAATGAAAATATGAATTGATAGGCTCTGTGTTGTTTTTCAGCAACTGTCTTACTTGGTCTGCGTGACCGGTAGCTGATCATGTGCTGTTCTTTGGGTTTAGTGTCGCATGATGTTTGAATGGATGTGAAAGAAATAAAAGAAAATAAAGGGGATTTAAACCTTTGTGTGCCCAAAGTATCAAATACCTGCTGAGTGTTTTCTGCTTTAGAAGGTAAATGTAGTGTAAATAAATACATCCTCTGTAGCCCGAGCACTGCTGGGGCCACTAAGGGGAAAACTACAGCTTAGTTAGGAATGTTTTTCTTCTTATGGTCTGTAAAGGTTCAATCAGGACGCAGAGCCAAAGGCAGCAAGCAGAGGACTTTAGTGTAAAGTCTGAAGACACTTTATCAGAAAACGCAGTGTAAACAATAGTTAGTTAGGAAGGAAGGAAGGAAGGAAGGAAGGGTAAAGGTAAAAAGCGAGGAAAGGAAAGGAAGGAATGAAGGAAGGAAGGGTAAAGGTGAAAAGCGAGGAAAGGAAAATAAGGAAGGAAGGAAGCGAAGAAGGAAGCGAGGAAAGGGTAGGAAGGAAGGAAGGAAGGGTAAAGGTGAAAAGCGAGGAAAGGAAAAGAAGGAAGGAAGGAAGGAAGCGAGGAAGGAAGCGAGGAAAGGGAAGGAAGGAAGGAAGGAAGGACAAGGAGAGGAGAGGAGAGGAGGAAAGGATAGGAAATGAAGAGAAGGAAGGAAGGGTAAAGGTAAAAAGAAAGGAAAGGAAATAAGGAAGGAAATAGACGAAATGGGAAGGAAGAAAGGGGGGAAGAATGGGAAAGGAGAGATAGAAGACAGAACAGAAAAAAGGAAGGAAGGAAGGAAGGAAGGACGTGTGAAGAGAAGGAAAATAGAAAGTGAGGGGGGTAGTTGGTAAAACAGAAGGTAGAAAGGAACCAAAGAAGGAAGGAAAGGAAAGAAAAGAAGAAAAGGGGATCAAAGAAGGAGAGAAGAAAGGATACGTAAAGTAGGGAAAGGAGGTAGAACAGGAAAACTGAAGGGAGGAAGGAAAAGAAAAAAGAGGAGGAACAGAAGTAAGGAGGGATGAAAGTAGAAAAGAAGAAAATAAAACTGCAGTCCTGTGTTTGTTTGTGCAGATTCCTCAGGGAAAACATATTTCTGTCTGACAGCGTCGTGAAACAGACCTCACATCTGTTTGTCTGCTTCTTGTTAGCCTCTGACTCCTCCATCAAACACTCCTTTACTCCTCCATCAAACACTCCTTTACTCCTTGTAACGTTTTATGATTAATATTTCTTAGTTAGATTCCAGTAATCACATTACAGCTTTTTGTCCTTAAGTTTATTCACTTCCACAGTTAGTTTTATACACATAGTATTTACGGTTTTATCATGTCTATATTCACCTCCATGTCTTAAATACTGCCGTTAGCCAGCCAGCTAACATTAGCCTAGCTGGCTATTTAAACAAAGAAAAGCACCGTCAGATCTGTTGAGTTCAGCTCCGTCTTTCTTTTCTTTCATGAGTTAGTTTTTATTTCTCCTTTGTGAGTTTTCACTCTCTCCTAGCTGACAAAGAGCCAGAGCAACTTAACGTTAGCTAAACTGTGATATCAGGCTAACGTTGGTGCTACACTGAGCTAACATCGCTAACAGTTATCTAAGACACTGAGGTGCACAAGTTTTTTTTCCCCCGCTGTTTTCTTCTTAATGGCAACACTTTTTGTACTGTTGCATTTTGCTATTTACATATTAGGGCTGCAACTAACGATTATTTAGAAGATTAATCGATTAGTTTTTTGTCAATAAAATGTTGAAAAATATCAATCATAGTTTCCCAAACCACAAGATGACGTCCTCAAATCTCTTGTTTTGTCCACAAACCAAAGAGATATTCAGTTTATTGTCATAAAGGAACAAAGAAACCAGAAATATTCACATTGAAGAAGCTGAAATCACAGAATTTGGACTTAATAAAACTAATCAAACCAATTATTTGATTATCAAAATAGTTGACAATTAATTTAATAATCTATTTATTGTTCGATTAATTGAATAATCTATTTATTGTTCGATTAATTTAATAATTGTTGCAGCTCTTGTACATATTGTTCATAGTATTTTTGTTTTGTATCATTTTTTTTATAATAACATTAGTGTCTTAGATAACAATTAGTGATGTTAGCTAGTCATCCAGTACAGCACCAACGTTTTTTTTCACAGTTTAGCTCATGTTAGGTCGCTCTGGCTCAGTGTCAGCTAGGAAAGAGTGAAAGCTCACGGAGGAGAAATACAAACTAACTGATGAAAAGCAAAGAAAGACAGAGCTTAACTCTGTAGAGCTAAACACTCCTCATAAACATAGCTGGTAGCCAGCTAGGCTACATTAGCTGGCTGGCTAACGTTAGCCTAGCTGGCTAAAGTGAGCTAGGCTACATTGACTGGCTGGCTAACGTTAGCCTAGCTGGCTAAAGTCAGCACTTTTAGACATAGAGGTGGCTAAAAAAATTATCAAAAATTCTAAAAACATGTTTGTTTTTTTAATTAATATTGTACAGATAAATGTATATCGCTAACTGTAAAAAAAAAAATGAAGTAACTAGCTTAAGAATAGAAAGCTGTAATATGATCACTGGAGGCAAATATAATGCTACTGTTTACTGGACAGGAAGTAAAGTGACGTGCAGTTCGTAAACAGATATATGTCAAACTACATTGTGCAAGTGATCCATTATGATAATAGTTGGCAACTGATTTGACTTAAATAATTAATTAAATGTGCTGTGGTGATGCTACTGTGATGACAAAATGTATCCACAGACAGATAAACCCCTGGAAAAGTACTTTAACCTGCTTTTGTGGTAATTCACACTGTAGGTGTCTCCATGACCACAATTTTCCATGACAACACACACACACACACACACACACACACACACACACACACACACACAGACAGACTCACAAGGTGAAAACAAGACAGAGATATATTAGCATTCATCCTCAAGAAATCTGAATGCTAACAGACAACGATGGGGGTACCAAGGTTATAATAGTTTTTTCATTAGTTTTAATCTTAATTTCGTTGTTTTTTGGGGGTTTTTTTTCAAAGTCAGTTAGTTTTAATTAGTTTTTAGAGTGAGTTTGCTAGTTTTAATTAGTTTTTATTTTCTGGAAAATGCTTAGTTTTAGTTTAGTTTTTATTAGTTTTAGTGTTAGTTTTAGGTTTTTTTGTAATGGGGTATTTGTTGGGTGCCAGATTTTAAAAAGTCACAATAAATGTTGCTTTTATTTCCTTTGTCCGATCCATCTCAGCCACAATAAGGTAAGGTAATAAAACCAGATAGATTAAATAGATTTCATATCAACCAAAAAGGTTTACATATGAAAAAAGTTGACAAAGACGAAAACGAAGGACATTTTCACTATAATTTTAGTTAGTTTTAGTTAGTTTTGTAACCACACAATACAGTTTAGTTTTTTCAATTCTAGTTTTTGTTATATCGTTTTCGTTAACTATAATAACCTTGGGGTGTACTAACATAAATAAGAAATAATAATCTGATTACAGCCTGTAAATGTTTTTTTTCTCTCTCTGCAGGGGGACCACACGTGGGCGACCATGTTGGGTCAGAGTGTGCGGTTACAGCCGGTGCCCATCCAGAGCCTGTCGGAGCTGGAGCGGGCCCGGTTACAGGAAGTCGCCTTGTACCACCTGGAGGAGAGGGACCTGGACTTCAAGATCAGCATCCCCAGAGGTACAAACATGCTTTTTCTTGTTTAGTTCATATCTAAAACATAACATACGTTTATGACTCATACTTTACTCATTTTTTGTGGATTTGAATGGTTCCACGACCAAGATTGAACTCACTGTGGCCTTGTATTTCACTGCAATACTGTAAGTCCTGTAACTCTATGGAATCAGCACAGTCATGGCTAGAAGTGGGAAAAACTCAAAAATGTCTTTTGTGCAGAATAACACAGTTCTTATGACATAAATCATTTTAAAAAAAAAGAGATAACACAAGTTGAATTCCTCTGATAAATATATTTTTTAATTCTTTTCCAAGTTTCCTGAATATTGGGGGGAAATTGGGTCTCAACATGTTATACATATTGAACTATTTACATTTTTACAGCCTCTCCTATCCTCTCCTCTCAGCTCTGTGTAAACAGATTTTCAGTGAATATTTATCACATGACCGTTGGTCTCAGCAGAATCAATCATGTCTTCACAGTGTCTCTGAGGAGCAGAATTTAATGTTTTAACAGGATCAGCATAGTCATGGCTCGAAATGTAAGCAACTCAAAAGTGTATTTTGTGCACAAAGACACAGTTATGACATCAATCATAAAAAAGAAAAAATGCAAATTGAATTTCTCTGATTAATTATTTTTTTTTAATTGGATTAAAATGCAATTGTTACAAACAACACTATCCCAAGTGCCTACAAGTGTCATAAATACTGGAAAAAATAAAACTGGGTCTCCACATGTTATACATATTGAACTATTTACATTTTTACAGCCTCTCCTGTCCTCTCCTCTCAGCTCTGTGTAAACAAATTTTCTGTGTCACGTGACCGTTCATCTCAGCAGAATCAATCGTGGCTTCACAGTGTCTCTGAGGAGCAGAATTTAATGTTTTTAACAGGATCTAGTTAATACAAACGGTTTATTTTTGGCAACATTTTTAATGAGGCATGTAGAATGAAGTGGTTTTGACAGAAATATCACAATTTTAAGCTTCATTTTGATCACTTTTTCTAATGGACACTGTCGTAACCTATGATCCGTTCAGAGACTGTCAGAAAATTTCAACGATAATGTTGGTTTTTACAGTTTCTTTCCAAGATAAACGGTGTGTTTTTGGTAATCTTTTAAAGAAAACATATGTGGGGTTCAGAAGGTTTATGAGACGCATCTGCAGTCAGGAATGTTATCTTGTTCCTCTGAAGCTTTTTACAAGCTGTACTAAAATATTGATGAAGGTTGTTGGAGCTGTTTGCAGCCTAAAAATAAATTTGTATGTATTTCTTTTACATCTATTTACAGATCTCCTAAAATTGAACACAAGTAAAAGATAAAAACAGATTGTGGTTTATTTGCACTGTCCATTACAGTTTGCTACCATATGTATCAGGGGTGTCAAACTCAAATTACCTACGTATAGGGGCCGCTGGAGGCAGTATCAAAATGACCAAAAAAAGACACAAAAGGACAAAAAAAGACAAAAAAATTACAAAAAAAGACACAAAATTACAAAAAGACACAAAATATCTGAAAAAAACTTGAATTACTTTAAAAAGACACAAAATGACCAAAAAAGACACAAAATTACGAAAAAGACACAAGATAACTGAAAAAAGACTAAATTACTTTAAAAAAACAAAAACAAAATGACAAAAAAACTAAATTACCTAGAAAAGACACAAAATGACCAAAAAAGACACAAAATGACCAAAAAAGACAAAATTACTTAAAGAAGAAACAAAATGACCAAAAAAAGAGACAAACTTACTTTAAAAAAAGACACAAATTTATTTTAAAAAAGCCATAAAATTATTCAAAAAAAGACACAAAATTATTTTTAAAAAAGACATAAAATTATTTTTAAAAAAAGACACAAAATAATTAAAAAAAAAGACACAAAATTACAAAAAAAAGTAAAGTGCCATTCATATAAAACTCACATTAAACTTTCATATCAAGGTGGGGGCCACAAAATATCGTCACGAGGGCCACAACTGGCCCGCGGGCCGCGAGTTTGAGACCCATGATATATATAAATGTTTTTTCTTCCTTTCTTCTGTATGTTACTGTTATTTTTAGCTACAGAGTGGGAAAATACATCTTTCACTCCTTATGTAACAAAGGTAATCCTTTTTGAAGGCTGTTGCTCCACTTCATCACACTTATACAGCGACGTCACCTCGTCCTGCATGTTTAATTAATCTTCAATAACAATGGGAAACACTTTCCCACTTGCACAAGCTTTCCTCTCCTTATCACTTTATCACTGGACACAACCCTCTGCTTTGAAATAATGTTTCTCTGCACAACCGTCGAACCCATCAGAATTTAAAGAATTCGGACAATAAAGTGTCGGACAGCTTCACCAACAAGCCGTAAATCCTTCAAACACCTCGCAGACTGCAAACTGGGAGGTTCTTATCTCGTGTTTATTGGAGCTGGAGGGATTGAAGAGGTCAGGAGGATCACAGAGTGGAGAGCACCATGCTTGGAAACAAACACAGCTGATTGTTGAAGTTGTGTGTGTGCTTGTGTGTGTGTGTGTGTGTGTGTGTGTGTGTGTGTGTGTGTGTGTGTGTGTGTGTGTGTGTGTGTGTGTGTGTGTGTGTGTGTGATCTTGTCCTTCCTACATAGTGAGGACCAAAACACGTATTTAACCAACAGAGTGAGGACATTTTTGCAAAGTGAGGACATTTCGGCCGGTCCTCACTTCTTTCTTCAAAGGCTTTTTTAAAGATTTCAGACTTTGTTTTAAGGGTTAAAGGTTACATGATAATGATAATTAACTGGAACTGTATTGTGTGGTTACAAAACTAACTTAAATTATAGTAAAATGTTCTTTGTTTTCATCTTTGTCAACTTTTTTCATACATTATGAAGATGGATAAGACAAAGGAAATAAAGGCAAAATTTACTGTGACCTCTTTTAATCTCCCACCCAACAAATACCCCATTACAAACTAAACTAAAACTAATGCTAAAACTAATAAATACTAAACTAAAACTAAAGCATTTCAAAAAATAAATACTAAACTAAAACTAGCAAACTCACTCTAAAAACTCATTAAAACCAACTGAATTTGAAAACAAAAATTCACAAGAAAATTAAAAACTAATTCTAATGAAAAATCCAAAACTATTATAACCTTGCAAGGGAATTCACTGTTCCAATGAGGGTCCTCACAAAGATAGAAGTACAAGAATGTGTGTGTGTGTGTGTGTGTGTGTGTGTGGCCTTTCTCCTATGAGACCAATCTTTATGTAAGCTGCTTTTCTCAGACTCTCCCATACTGTTGTTCTCTCTCAGGGTTATTAACCTTTCGACCTGCTCAACTTTGACCACACTGCTGATTCAGTTCACACATAATCTCCAATAAACATTGAGGCTCAATTTTACTCATCTGTACTCATGATTGTAATTACCACTAGAATGAAAAAAATATATATTTTATATTTCTTTGTTTACTTTTGTCAAAAGACAAATCAAATGGCATCTCAACCCTCTGGAGTCCATCTATTTATTGAAAATACACATTTTTTTATCTACAGTAATAACTTTATTTATATATGATATGTAGACAAGCTGAGAAAGCCAGTTAAAGTTCAATCATAGGAGCTTTCACAGTGTGACATTTATGTTTCTAGACCATTTTTAAAATGTGAATTTTCTTTCTACAATGAAAACTATTACTATTTTTAATTTACATGCAAATAGACTGTTTTATAGTTTTATTATTTATTATTTTTCTGCTGTTTTTGTGTGTATAAATGGGGGGGGGGGGGGGGGGGGGGGGTGGTACATTTCCAAAGACACGTGTCTTTTGTTTGTATTTTGGGTTCCTGGCAGCTTCATACTTTGTTAATTTAAATAAAATGAAAAATCTGACTGGTAGCCAAGTTTGTGTGGAGAAAAAGGAGCCATGCATGTGATGTAAGGACAGACTGAAAGACAGAATGAATAGGAATTTGACAAATTTGAACCAAAATCTCCTGTACTTCAGACATCTGAACCCAAATGTATGTTTTCTTTAAAAGATCGCCAAAAATACACCGTTTATCGTAGAAAGAAACTGTAAAAACAGACATTATGGCCAAAAGTTGAACTTTCCGACAGTCCTTGAACGCATCAAAGGTTACAAAAGTTTATGTTTTAAAAAGTAACCACAACGAAGTATAACATTTATGTAAAAATCACTTTATTCTACATGTTTCTCTGTAATCACTTTCGTTTCTTTTATTGTTTCTTACCTCCATATTTCCTTTCCTTATTACGTAATTTGCTGCTAGTCTTCTTTCCTGACCCCTTTTTACTCCCTCATTCCTTTGTCCTTTTACCCTCCTATTTCTTTTCATAACTTATTTCCTCTCATGGCCTTCTTTCTTTCTTTATATCTCCCCTTTGTCCTTTAATTGCATCCTTTTCTTAATCCCTCAGGCTGCTTCTTATGTCCTTACATTCATCCTTTCCTCCTTATTTCCTTATTGCATCCTACTTAATTCCTTTTTCCATTTCAATTCCTCTCTTTTGCTGCATTCATACTTTTTTCTTTTCCTGTAGCATGTACTGCATCTGCCCTAACACAACTGTTAAAAAACATGTTTTATCATTGAAATTTGAACTTTCCGACAGTCCTTGAATGGATCATAGGCTGTGAAAGTTGAAACAAAGCTGAAAATTGTGATATTTATGTCAAAACCACTTTATTCTTCATGTCTCATTTAAAATTTTGCCAAAAATAAAGCGTTTGTAATAACTAAATCCTGTTAAAAACATTAAATTCTCATGCGACAAATATTCACTGAAAATCTGTTTACACAGAGCTGAGAGGAGTGGACAGGAGAGGCTGTAAAAATGTAAATAGTTCAAAATGTATAGCACATGACACTTGGAAAAGTGTAATTAAATGTTTTAAAAACAAATTATTTATCATAATTCAACTTGCGTTTTTTCTTTTTTTATGATTTATGTCATCATAACTTTGTTATTCTGCACAAAATACATTTTTGTGTTGTTCCCACTTCTAGCCATGATTGTGCTGATTCCATAGAGCTGCAGGACTTATATATTTTATTTATTGCAGTGAAATAAATCTGTTTACACAGAGCTGAGAGGAGCGGACAGGAGAGGTTTTAAGTAGAGGTTGTAAAAAATTGAAAATCGTTCAATATGTATAGCGTGTAGAGACACAATTTTTTCCCCAATAATCATAACAATTGTGGACACTTTGAAAAGTGTTGTATATATTAATCTCATTTTATAACAATTTAAAAAAATTATAATTTCTTGGAGAAATTCAACTTTCGTTTTCCATGATTTATGTCATTATAACTGTGTTTTTCTGTACGAAAGACACTATTGTTTGACATTTTATTTGTATTATTTTATGCTCACATCTGTCTGGATATTTTTTCTGTTTTCAGTTATTTTTGCTGCTTCAGTATCCCATTGGGATCTTATTCATTCAGTGCTTCATTTAGTTTTTTTGACCCATAACACAGACTGACATGTTCTCAGGGATGTTGCTTCTGCACTGTAAAAAAAAAAAAAAAGATAAACAATAGCTACTAAAATAGCTAAATATTGCACGCAATATTATTAATTGACTCTAACTACATTACAAGTTGTGTTAATAACAACTTAACAGGAAGTGCCTGTCAATTAAAAACGGACTAATTCTATTGTGTTGGATTCATTCAAAATTCTCTTGATTTATTATTACAGACACATAAAGATTATATTTAATGTGGTCAAAATAAGCAGATTCTATCTCAAACATTTTTATATTAAAGTTACTTAAACAACTGCCTCAAAATCAAGGACGCATTTGTATTTAAGTAAGTAAGTAAGTAAAGTAAGTAAACTTTATTTATATAGCACCTTTCACAGACAGAAGTCATAAAGTGCTTCACATAAAAATCATAAACATAACATAAAAATGTACATACAAGTTTTCAAAAAAGACCAAAACAACAGCAATTAAACAACCATAGCAGTCCCAAAACAACTAATAAAAAGCCTAATAAGAACAAATAAAAGAAAAAAATATATATAAATATAATAATATATGTAAAACAGGAAATTCTAAATTAAAAAGACAGTTTGCCGAATCAAACCATTAAATTATAGCCATTTGGATTAAATGTTTAGGAATATATTTAATACATTTTATCAAATATATTAAGTAAAATGAAATGACTGCAGAATAATTTATTACAGTGCACACTGCAAAAAAGCCAACTTGTATTTTTTGGCCTAAAACAGTGATTTAAGTTGGTAAAACTTGGAAATATAAATTATTGACATTTAGGGCAATAATGTAAGTTAGCACAACAAAGGAAGCCAGTTGTCTGCTCAAAAACAAGTTGGTGAGTTGTTGTTACTTATATCTTTAAGGTGGGGTTCACAACAAGGGACAATAGTTCTGCTAACTCTTATTTCTTTGTTGTGAAATGCGAAATAGGTGAAATTTGGTCATTAGCGAAAGCTAGCGGCTAACTGACGCTATCGGCTAGCTGATGCTAGCGGCGCTGCTTGTTACAGCTACAAGAGTAGCCATTAGCATATTAATGCTAACTCAAAATTGTGGTCGCAACATTAGCTGACATTTCATAGCGGCGTTACAATCGTGCCAATTCAGCACATTGCAGAAGTTAGGATTAAAAGTTATTACAATGTAGTACAACTTACAGTTGAGTTGACAAAAATCTGAATTCACAGTTGAGCAAACTCAAAAACAAAACTTATAAAAAATAAATATTTAGTTTAATTGTCCAACTTAAAATTTTATCGAAGCTTGTTGCCTTGAAATTTTGAGTTCACCCAACTTTTCTTTTTTGCAGTGTGTGTATTCCTCATGTTGTGAGGACCTTAATCTGCGTATAGAGTCATATTGTAGCGTATAACATTCCTTTTGGGGACATAAAGCAGGTCCTCACATTGTAAAAGGACTTGGTTGAAGATTAGGGGTTTAGTGGGTTTTTCTCACATGCCTTAGAGCTTCATACATCCTGTGAGACTCCCCGACCTCCTTACTTTCGGGAAGTCTTCCTATGTTCTTTTTTTTGTCTTTATTATTCAGGGTAAATACAGTATGTGCTCTTTTTTTCCATCAGGTCAAAGTTCAATTACACAGTGAGAGTCATGGGAAAACTCAAGTAAATCACTTATCATTCTCTGCTTTGTCATCGCTTTTACTTTTATGAATGTGCAGGAAAAAAAAAAAATTGGATTCAAATCCTACCAGTTAAAAATCAGGGGACAGATTTCCAAATAATTTCCACATATTCCAGATGGAGCTGTCTGGCATGTTTTGTGATGCGATCCATGTGTTCACTAATAGAAAACAGCCCACGCTTTAGATGAGTTATTTGTAAACACCAATTTTACTTACTAAAAAGAATGCCTTCAGCCCACTTAAACCCAATTAAAGACCGAGGATGCAGAGCTCGTAAAACTCAGCAAAACAAACACTCAAACTTTCCTCCCTGCTCCCACTGGATGGGAAGTTGTTTGGGACGATAAGGGGAATTTGTTAAACACCATTGTTTTTATATAAACACACCAAAAAATACTGTACAGTACATTCTAGTATTATTACTTTATCATGAGGCAATACATATATAAATAAACTTTAAAAACTTTAATTTATTTAATGGGTTGATAACATTCAAAATGAGTGAAAGTGACCAATCAAGTGGAGATTAACGGACAATTTCAGTTGTATACTAGCCTGGGTATACCCAGACTGCCTTGCACGCTCAAATTTAATTTCGAACTGCGAAAGGGTCTGGAATCCAGGACCGTTTCTTAGCCCTGTTTTAGGGATCCAATCACAGAGCGGGGAGGGACGGCAAGACGATGACGCGTACTACTCGGCACTTGGAAGCTTGTAGTTTTCTTACGGATCCAACATGGCTGCTGCAGACGCGAAACTCTCTTTAGCTGTAGATGGTGTTTTAAATAGTTTAGAGCGAAAGTTGAAAGGCGAAAGGCGGCACCGCTGTCCCCCAGCTCGGAACGAGATCACCGGTAGCGCCGGTGATTAGCGCCGTACCGGCGAGACCGCTGGTCACCGCCGGTGATCTCGATACGAGCCGTCGATAGACCCGCAGCAGCTTGTTTATTGCCCATAAAATCAGTGGATGTGTGTGGCTGAATGACATGAGGGGGAATAAAGCGTGAAAATAAATAATCTTGCAGAAAGCGAGAACTGGAGAAGCAAAGCAGCAAGCAACACTTTCTCACAGACACACACACAACAAACATCCATTTCTGTTGCTCTACTACGTCATCTAGTATAACTGATCTGATTGGCTAAGAGCTACCTACAGACGATTTTGATAGACATTCTAAGCGTCCAATAAACGGCTCTGGAGGATCGTAAACCACGCCTCCTCTACGGAGAAATCCATTGCTCGTTGCCAGACTAGACCTCATTTGAGAATAGTCTGGTGTTAGCCAGGCTAGTTGTATACCACAATGGGGAAAAAAGAAGGAAAAAAGTGAAATAATGGTAAAGCTACCATCTAATAACCGTAACTTATTTTACAGATTATTTCTCCAATTATGCGGATAATTTACCTTAAATATCTGTATTGTTAAAAAAAAAAAATCAGTAGAATAATTAAATATGAGTACTTTAACTTAATTGATATGAAGGTAAGTGTTTCACAACTTTTGCTGCCAGACTTTTAACAGTTTTTTTTAACAATTTAGTTGCAATTGCCTTGGTCAGGCTCCAGCCAGAGTCAACAATCAGCAGGTGACTGTGGCAAGGTTATTATAGTTCACGAAAACTAGAATAGAAAAACATTTTCGTTAACTGAAATAAAAATAAAAACGAAAGTTTTTTAATAAAAACCAGAGTTTAAAAAAAAAACAACCTATAACTAACTGAAACTGTATTGTGTGGTTACAAAACTAACTGAAACTAACTAAAATTATTGTGAAAATGTCCTTCGTTTTCTTCTTTGTCAACTTTTTTTCATACGTAAACCAGTGTTTCTATTTCTCCACCGCTGAGTGAAGCACGAGTGAAATTACCGTAATGACACGATGTTGGCTGTAAAGAGCAACTTCTCAGCTTTCAAAAAACATTGGAATTTTCGGTAACACTTTACAATAACCAACTAAATAATGTTTATAGATGGTTTATAGACCAATTATTAACCATTCACAAAGTGCTATACATATTTAATCGTTTAATCTTTTTCAACCAATTTCTTAAAGGTATATGAATCATTTTAAAATCATTAACATACTTAATATGGTGTTAAAATGTTAAAATGAGTGCAACTAAAACTATTAATAAACTATTCATTATAATTTAATTGTTTGTTAATGGTAAAGTAACTATAAACTTACATTAATATACCATCTATTTGCCATTTATAAATTATTTAGTTAGTTAAACATTAATAAATTATCTATTTACCATTCTAAATTGTCTATATACGGTTTATAAATGATGATTAAACATTAATAAACTATCTGTTTACCATTTATAAATGATGGTTATTGTAAAGTGTTACCGAATTTTCCTGATAGCGCAAACCATTTAGTTATTATGGTAAAAGTGTCGCCGGCGCAACACTCTGTAAACTTTGGATGTTGAGCTTTCACTGTGCACTGTAAAACCCAATGTTGCTTGTTTGTTATTATAACTAATTTTTCCTTTTCAATACAACAAAGATTTGTGCAAGAAGTAATTTTAACTTAAAATATTGAGTCAAATAGCAAGATTCATTTGAGTCAACTCCATTGTCATTGTTTATTTTGCAGCATATACACTCAAATATTTGAGTTTAAACAACAAGTTGGGTTTTACAGTGTGTGCAAGTGAAAGTTTCAATTCAACCATGAGATTACAAATCACATTTTTTTGTGGCTGTGCTGAAAATCCATGTAGGGGAAACACTGCATAATCCTAACGTTTACTGAGACTGGGACGTCTACACTCGAACCAACATTCAAAACACCCGGAACAACTGAGTTAACAACCTTTTTGGGAATAAGATGGATAAACCAAAGGAAATAAAGGCAACATTTATTATGACCTCTTCGAATCTTGCACCCAACACACAGCCCAATACAAAAAACGAAAACTAATAAAAACTAAACTAAAACTAGCAAACTCACTCTAAAAACTGATTAAAACTAACTGAATTTGAAATCAAAAAATTCACAAGGAAATTAAAACTAATGAAAAATCCAAAACTATCATAGCCTTGGTGTGTGGGAGGTGGGGAGGGGGGCTGCAGTTTTCTTCCAGGGAAGTTGATGAACATCTTTATCTGATTTCAGATTCCAGCATGTGACTCATAAGTGTGAAGTCATTAAAGATCAAAGGGCAATAACAGTTATCATAACATTAGACGCGGTCTGAATCTGTGTGTTCTGCTGTGAGTCAGTGTGGGAACATTCAGAGTCCCTCGGGGTGAAATCTCTGCAGTCCACCACGGCCTCAGCACCACCATTTAGTGCAGCATGCTTTTTTTAATCTTTATTTTATTCACAGAATTACTCATTTCTATTTCTTATACAGCAGCAACTGTAACAAAAGTTGATTCCCTCCTGGGATCAATATTTTTTTTCTTCTGATTCTGATTAGGTAAATATGTGAGGTTCTTGTACTTTAATGTCTTTCTTTTACACTCTAAAAAAACAACTGTAACTTATTTTAAATAAAAGTTTTTAAGAAATACAGATAATATACAGTAAATATCTGCATTTTAATACATATATATCTGTAGAATAACTTAAGGTGTTTGTTTGTGTTTTTCTTTAATATAACTATAAGTGTTTAGCAACATTTACTGCCAGAGTTTTTCCCTTTTTAAAAAAAAAGTTTTAATATTAATGCACAAGTAATTTAACAGTCACTGGGACATTTTTCTGCATTGAGTTCTTGTACTTAATGTATATACATACAGTACAGTGAGACATTATTCAATGCAGGAGTTTTACTTGTAACAAAGTATTTGCAGTGTTGTATCAGTACTTTTACTTGAGTAATGGATCTAAATACTGTGTGTGTGTGTGTGTGTGTGTGTGTGTGTGTGTGTGTGTGTCTGTCTGTCTGTCTGTCTGTCTGTCTGCCCGTGTGTGTGTGTGTGTGTGTGTGTGTGTGTGTGTGTCTGCCTGTGTGTGTGTGTGTGTGTGTGTGTCTGCCTGTGTGTGTGTGTGTGTGTGTGTGTGTGTGTGTCTGCCTGCCTGCCTGCCTGCCTGCCTGTGTGTGTGTGTGTGTATGTGTGTGTGTCTGTGTGTGTGCGTGTGTGTCTGCCTGTGTGTGTGTGTGTGTGTGTGTGTGTGTGTGTCTGCCTTTGTGTGTGTGTGTGTGTGTGTGTGTGTGTGTGTGCGTGTGTGTCTGTCTGTCTGTCTGTCTGGCTGTCTGTCTGCCCGTGTGTGTGTGTGTGTGTGTGTGTGTGTGTGTGTGTGCGTGTGTGTGAGTGTGTGTGTGTGTGTGCGTGTGTGTGCATGCACCTGTGTATATTTCTGTGCTGAGTGTGTTTGCTGGTTTTATTGGCATGCTCCAGTGAATTCTTTGTGAAACGTGTCAGAAGTTGTGGGACAGATTTGTTCTTATTTGGTGTTTTTAGAGTTCGTTCTCAGGCTTCGTTCTCTGCAGCGCTGCTCTGCAGGGAAACTTATTTTGTGTCCCAGCTTCAGTGAAAGAAATGAGTCAATTGACATAATTGACATATTAATACGTGTTTCGAAAATCAAACAATCGTTCAAATGTTCATTTTTAGCCAACAAAAACAGCAGCTCTATGGAAACAGAACAATCATCGATTAGAAGTCCCACTAGTGTGAACAACTTAAAAATGTATTTTATGCAGAATAACACAGTTATAATGACATAAATCATAAAAAAGTTGCATTTCTCTGATACATAATTTTTCATGAATTGGAATAAAATGGAATTTATATATTGAAATTTAAATGTCTCCAAAATTCTATACAAGTGGAACTATGTGAATTTTACAGTCTCTCCTGTCCTCTCCTCTCAGCTCTGTGTAAACAGATTTTCAGTGAATATTTGTCACGTGACCGTTCATCTCAGCAGAATCAATCATGTCTTCACAGTGTCTCTGAGGAGCAGAATTTAATGTTTTTAACAGGATCTAGTTATTACAAACGGGGTTTTTTTAAGCTTGGTTTTGGTTACTTTTTCTACCAGAAGCTTTCGGAACCTATGATCCGTTCAAGGACTGTTGGAATGTTCAAATTGTGACGATAATGCCTCTTTTTACGGTTTCTTTCTACGATAAATGGTGTATTCTTGGCAATCTTGTAAAGAAAACAAACCTTTCAATCCCTCATGATGGGGTTCAGAGGACTAAATTAAGTTTTAACAGCCTTTAACTGCAGATACAATCTCACTCAGTTTATCCGTCCTCTGATGCCTCAAAGGTTTCACTTAAAAGCTGCTTTAATGCAGCTTTCAATAGGAATTTAATGATAAAAATCTCAGTTTAAATAGGAGTAGACAGACAAATTGTGACACATCTCAGAGCTGCATTAAGGTGACTGATCTGTTTTTTGTACGTTCTGTGATATTGTAATTGAATGAAATGATGCATTTTACCAAAACTCTCCACCAACAAAAACAAACAACAATGCAAAACTGCAGAAAAAATCTACAGGAAAATCTGAAGCTCTGTTATAGTTGGACCGCTGTGCTGTTTTCCCTCTCTGTATTTGTCTTGGTCTGTCATCTTAGCTCTCTGTGAATGTGCATTATGTAATCGTACACTACCCACACACACACACACACACACACACACACACACACACACACACACACTCACTCAGAGATTAGCCGTAGCTGGAGGTGGCGTGTGTGTGATGGGAGGAGCCTTGCGCTTTGGAAATAAACTTTAATTTCCTGCAGTCATGGGAATTTGACCCTTTTATCCCCACACACACACACAAACACACATGAGTAAACACACAGATACTCTTTCTTTACTCCGTCTGTTTTAATTTGCTGTTTTCTCTCTGTGATGAAGGAAGAAATGAGCAAAGAATTTCCATCCTCAGAGTCTGAAATATTCAGAACGGGATTATTTGCGATGCAGGGAACTCCGATCGTTCCTTAATAGGTAAAAGACCAATGCAGTGTTGAATTAGTGACTTCTAAACAGCAGCTTTATAACCCAAACAATGGCTTCGTCCACGTAAACCCGGTCAGCGGAGGAGGATGTCGAGCTCGTAAAACAACAGAGCTACAGAGAGCTGCTGCTGTAATAAATGCCCTCTCATACAGACAACATGAGCTGCTACATTGACATCAAATCCGACTGTTTTTACAGCAAAATTACCAAAAAAAAAGACACAAAATTACCAAAATAAGACACAATATTAGTAAAAAATTTTAAAATAAAAAAAGACACAGAATGACAGAACAAAACTAAATTACTTAAAAAAGAAACAAAATGACCAAAAAAAGACACAAAATGACTGAAAAAACACTAAACTGCTTTAAAAAGACACAAAATGAAAAAAAAATTACACAAAATGACCAAATAAATACATAAAATTATTAAAAAAGACACAAAATTACAAAAAAAAGCAGGAGGATGTCGAGTTCGTAAAACAATAGACCTCCAGAGAACTGCTGCTGTCATAAATGCATAAAAAAGACACAAAATGACAAAAAAATACACAAAATGACCAAATAAATACACAAAATTATTTTAAAATAAATGAAAAAGACACAAAATGACCAAATAAAAAGACACAAAATGACTGAAAAAAAACTAAATTACTTAAAAAAGACACAAAATGACAAAAAAAAATACACAAAATGACCAAATAAATACACAAAATAATTTAAAAAAAAACACAAAATTACAAAAAAAAGGAGGAGGATGTCAAGCTCGTAAAACAACAGAGCTACAGAGAGCTGCTGCTGTAATAAACACCCTCTCATACAGACAACATGAGCTGCTACACAGGAGGGTTGTCTGACATCAAATCCTACTGTTTTTACAGCTAATGTCAGTGTTTGGCTTGTAATCTGCTGGAATTTAGAAAAAAAACTCAAACAAAAAGGATGCAGGAATGCACAAAACGTCAGCAACTGAAATTAAATCTCACTTTGCAAACCCCAGTTCCCATAAGGAAGAAGATCATGTTTGATGTCTTGTATGTGCACGCTGAGAATGTTGTTGTTTTGAAGTTCTTTGGAAGTTCTTGCATTTAATCAAATAATTAAATTCAACCGCTCCTCCAAACTGTACGACAGCATGTTGTTTGTTCCTGCCCTCAAATATGAGCCACTGGAGCGTTTCACAACAAATACATGTGCGGACGTGTTGAAGGAAATCAACACGTAAACATAACAGCATGATCGTTCTATTAAGGCAGCAAAACTACGTCTCTAAGGTTAGGGCAAAAAAAGTATATGTGAAACGTATGACAGCACAGTGGTCCAGCTACAACAGAGCTGCAGATTTTTTCTGCAGTTTTGCATCGTTACTTGTTTTTGTTTGTGGAGCGTTTTGGTAAAATGCATCATTTCATTCAATGACAGCAGCGGTTCCCAAACTTTTTTTAGCCGCGTACCCCCTTCTAAGTCCTAACTGGGTTGATGCACCCCCAATCCCCCACACCTCCAAAAAAAACAGAATGCAATAAGCTTTTTTATCGCCATATTAAAGCATGTTTAATCATGCTCAAATGACCAGAACACACATATAATAAAATAATCACCATCACAACAATGCGCTCTTGCATTTGAATTAATCTACAGTTTCAATATAATGCAACAAAGTTATGCACAAGCTTCCACTTTTAAGAGCAAAGAGGATGATGACAGGCTCAGGATCAGAGGCAGAAAGCAGATAAGTTCGGAAAATGTTATATGTTAATAATGTTAATATTTTTAGCTGCATTGAACAAAAATTGCAGCAACTTTAAATGAGCGTGGAGCTAAACAACCCGTCATCATAACACAGGCTGGAAAAATGGAAGAAGATAACGTCTTCTATGCTTCATTTTAAGATGAAGTGCATTTTGAATAGCCTGCATTTATTAATTAATATTACAGTTTTTGATTATATATTTTACAAAGGAAATGTTTATTTATACGTCTTATTGTGTGTGTGTGGGGGGGGGGGGGGGGGGGGGGTGCACGAGATGAACACTTTTCATCCCCCTAGCAGCAGCTCGTTCACCCCAGGGGGTCCACGCACCACACTTTGGGAATCCCTGAATCACAGAATGTACCATAAAACTGAACAGTCACCTTAATGCAGCTTTTCATAACTTGTTTGTCTACTTCTATTCAAACAGAGATTTGTATCATTAAATTCCTAAAGTAAGCTGCATTAAAGCAGCTTCTAAGTGAAACCTTTGATGGATCAGAGGACGGATAAACTGAGTGAGATTGTATCTGCGGTTAAGGATCGTTAAAACTTAATTATTCATTAATTTAAAACGTCTCCAAAAATAACCTGTTTGTAATAACTAGATCCTATTAAAAACATTAAATTCTGCTCCTCAGAGACACTGAAGACATGATTGATTATGCTGAGACGAACGGTCACGTGACAAATATTCACTGGAAATTTGTTTACACAGAGCAGAGAGGAGAGGACAGGAGATGTTCTTAATAGATCAATATAACATGGGGTGACACATTTTTTTTCCAACATCCATGACACAAAGGAAACCGCTGTATACTCTAGATGAATTCTATTCTATTCTAATTTTGGTAACACTTAATAACCATCATTTTTAAATGGTTAACAGATAGTTTATTAATGTTTAATCATCATTTATAAACCGTATATAGGCCATTTAGAATGGTAAATACATAATTTATGAATGTTTAACTAACTAAATAATTTATAAATGGCAAATAGATGGTATATTAATGTAAGTTTATAGTTACTTTACCATTAACAAACAATTAAATTATAATGAATAGTTTATTAATAGTTTTAGTTGCACTGATTATAACATTTTAACACCATATTAAGTATGTGAATGATTTTGAAATGATTCATATACCTTTAAGAAATTGGTTAAAAACATTTAAATATTAAATATTTATAGCACTTAAATGGTTAATAAATGGTTAATAACTGGTTTATAAACCATCTATAAACATATTTTAGATGGTTATTGTAAAGTGTTGCCCTAATTTTTTTTAATATTTTATCTAAGAAATTCAACTTGCATTTATTCTTTTTTTATGATTTAAGTCATTATAACTGTATTATTCTGCACAAATTATATGTTTAAGTTGTTCCAACTTCTAACCACGATTGTGCTGATTCCATACAGCTGCAGGACTTTGTTTTTCTCTATCTGTACATTTTTCTCACACACATATGAAACACACATAATTACATCACTTCCCCTCGCCCCTTCATGTCTGGGGCCTTGCAGCCATTTAGCAAAGGGGCGATTTAAACAAACAACAAGGTTACTGACATGCTCCGCTCTATTCTGAGGAAGAGGTACGAGCAATCAGGGGGGAAAGATAAATAAGTGGAAGAGAGGGGAGAGGAAGAAGATCGTGATGAAGGCCGTGTTTGTATTTGACAGGAAGAAACGAGTTCATGAAGTTAATTTAGAGCTGATAAAGGCTGCTTTTATGTACAGAAACGCAGATATACACACACTTATACTTCCCTACAAAGACTCTCTGCAGTAGCTACATTTTTGGTTGAAATTGAGTTATAACGAAAAATGAACTCCTTGATGTCTGTTTTATCTTGTGGCAAAGTTTTATATTTTGCTATATCAGAGAAATAATAATATAAAAATCGCAATAACTACAAAACTAACTCAAAACTACAAAACTAACTAACTCAAAACTACAAAACTAACTAACTCAAAAACCGAAACAGACCGCAATTACTGCAGTATTTGTGTGTGGAACGTCCCTTTAATTACTTTTTTTGGTAATTTTGTCTTGTTTTGGTAATTTTGTGTATTTTTTAATAATTTTGTGTCTTTTTTAATAATTTTGTGTCTTTTTAAAATATTTTTATGTCTTTTTTGGTCATTTTGTGTCTTTTTTGGTCATTTTGTGTCCTTTTTGGTCATTTTGTGTCTTTTTTGTCAGTTTGCATCTTTTTTTAATAATTTTGTGTCTTTTTTAAATAATTTTGAATCTTTTTTAATAATTTTTGGTCACATGACCAAAAAGAGACACAAAATGGCAAAAAAAAGACACAAAAAGACACACAAAAAGACACAAAATTACTAAAAGATATTTAGTTATTTTAAAAGTTACTGCAGTTAGACTTTATTGGGCCGTATGACTGAATAAATGAAAACAGAGCAGTGAAGAAACAGAACACAGTCCTCATTGTTCATGCACATTCTTGAGCATCACTAATCATTTTATTCATGGTGACTTTTTTGTTTATGTCTTCTCACAGAAACACGCAAGCGGAGAAAATCTCTACGCAGAAAGTTTGACTCCTTCTCAAAGGAAAAGAAGGAGCGAGGTGAGTTCATGCACTAACACTAACAGTCACATGTGGTTAAACATCGAGCCGTGGTTTGTCTCCTCCGATAATCCGTCTCTCCACAAAGTCCCCGAGAAATATTATCATCACACACACAATGTCCCCTTAAAACAGCTGACGTCCAGCGGCTTTTACCACTAATGTTCTCACATACTTGTGTTTATAAAGCACTCAGACCTGCAGACTGACTCAGAGAGTTCAGTGAGTCGAGCTTTGTGTTTCATCTAAACTGATTTAATGAGAGAACACACACTCCCTCGCTGCTCCGTCACGCTGCATGTAACAACAGACTCCCCGAGGTGCTGACGTACTCTGATGACTGGAAGTTAACCGCTTTCAAGTGATAATTTTTTTAAAAATTTTACAATGTTTTCATTGTTCACAGTGATGTAATTTCTATGTGATAAGAAAGAATTGCCATAATATTTGTTCTAGTGAGTCCACAGTATTGAAATCTTTTGAAATTGTATCTTTTCAAAAGAGATCAACCCTTAATAGTAGTCTGGGTATACCCATACTGCCTTGCGCGCTCGAATTTAATTTCGAACCTCCAGGCGGTCTGGAAACCAGGAAGCTTTCTTAGCCCTGTTTTAGGGATCCAATCACAGAACGGGGAGGGACGGCAAGACGATGACGCGTATTACTCTGCACTTGGAAGCTTGTAGTTTTGTAGTTTTCTTACGGATCCAACATGGCTGCTGCAGACGCGAAACTCTCTTTAGCTGTAGACGGTGTTTTAAATAGTTTAGAGCGAAAGTTGAAAGGCGAAAGGTCTCTCAGCGGCTCCGCTGTCCCCCGGCTCGTAGCGAGATCACCGGTAGCGGGACTATTAGCTAACCCTAACCCTATTAGCGCCGCTAGCGCTAATCACCGGCGCTAGCGTAACGGCGGTGATCTGGCTACGAGCCGGGGGACAGCAGGGCCGCAGAGACCCGCAGCAGCTTGTTTATTGCCCATAAAATCAGTGGATGTGTGTGGCTGAATGACATGAGGGGGAATAAAGCGTGAAAATAAATAATCTTGCAGAAAGCGAGAACTGGAGAAGCAAAGCAGCAAACAACACTCTCTCACAGACACACACACAACAAACATCCATCTCTGTTGCTCCACTACGTCATCTGGTATAACTGATCTGATTGGCTAAGAGCTACCTACAGACGCTTTGATAGACATTCTAAGCGCCCAATAAACGGCTCTGGAGGATCGTAAACCACACCTCCTCTACGGAGAAATGAACGGCTGGTTCCCAGACCACATCTCATTTGAGAATAGTCTGGTGTTAGCCAGGCTACCTTAATAGGGCACTCATTGAAATAGATGTTTGCTTGTCTTAGTTGTCGTTCTGTGTCACTTTGTAGTCATTTTGCATCTCTTCATGGTTGTTTATCATCTCTTTTTAGATATAATCTGTGTCTTTTTTTAGTCATTTAGTGTCTTTGTTAGCAATTTTGTGTTATTCTGTGTCTCTTTTTGGTTATTTACCATCTTTTTGTAGTTGTTCTGTGTCTTTTTTAGTAATTTTATGTCTTTTTTGGTAGTGTTGTGTCTCTTTTTGGGTTTTTTACCATCTATTTGTAGTCGTTCTGTCTTTTTTAGTCATTTTGTGTCTTTTTTTGGCAATTGTGTGCTATTCTGTGTCTCTTTTTGGTTATTTACCATCTCTTTGTAGTTGTACTGTGTCTTTTTTAGTAATTTTATGTTTTTTTGGTAATGTTGTGTCTCTTTTGAGGGTTTTTTCCCATCTCTTTGTTGTCATTCAGTCTTTTTTTTTGTTATTTTGTGTCTTGTTTTGGCCTCTTTTTTTGTCATTCTGTGTCTCTTTTTGGTCATTTACCATCTCTTTGTAGTTGTTCTGTGGCATTTATTGGTCCTTATTATTATTGATGCCATTATGTAAGAAGGTAGGGCTCATTTTAACTACTTAACCCTCTGGAGTCCATTGATTTATTGAAAATACACGTTTTATTTACAGTAATAACTTTATTTATATATGATATGTAGACAAGCTGAGAAAGCCAGTTCAAAGTTCAATCATAGGAGCTTTCACAGTGTGTCATTTATGTTTCTAGACTTTTAAAATGTGAATTTTCTTTTTACAATGAAAACTATTACTATTTTTAATTTACATGCAAATATACTGTTTTGTAGTTTTATTATTTATTATTTTTTTCAACTGTTTTTGTGTGTATTAATGGGTTTTTTTTAAAGAAGAAAAAAAAAGGTACATTTCCATAGACACCTGTGTCTTTTGTTTGTATTTTTGGTTCCTGACAGCTTTATACTTAATTAAAATAAAATTAAAAATCTGACTGATAGATAAGTTTGTGTGGAGAAAAAGGAGCCATGCATGTGATGTAAGGACAGACTGAAAGATGCTAAACAGAGACAGAAATTAATGCAGAGGAAGTTGACAAATTTGAACCAAAATCTCCTGAGAGACTTCAGAGGTTTAAAGGAATTCAGCCTCTAAAAAAAACTGAACCACAGTGTGCCGATCATTAATCTGAAGGGAAAAAATGACGTGGGAGTGTCATTTTCATAGATATGTGCAGCTAGTTTAGACAAAAACTTGTATCAGCTTCAATTTATACTTGTTTTAAGCAGGAGTGCTGCTTTTAAAGTCCTTGAAAAGCACAAAAATAAGGCCTCCAGTCCAAGGTTATAATAGTTGTCAATTTTTGTTTTCAAATTCAGTTAGTTTTAATTAGTTTTTTGAGTGAGTTTGCTAGTTTTGATTAGTTTTATTTTTTGGAAAATGCTTAGTTTTAGTTTAGTTTTTATTATTATAGTTTTAGATTTTTTGTAATGGGGTATTTGTTGGGTGCGAGATTCAATAAGGTCACAATAAATGTTTCCTTTATTTCCTTTGTCTGATCCATCTCAGCCACAATAAGTTTATTAAGTCATAAAACCAGATAGATGAAATAGATTTCATATCAACCAAAAAGGTTTACGTATGAAAAAAGTTGACAAAGACGAAAACGAAGGACATTTTCACTATAATTTTAGTTAGTTTTAGTTAGTTTTGTAACCACAAAATACAGTTTCAGTTAGTTATCGTTTTGTTAAAAACTCTCGTTTTTATTTTTATTTCAGTTAACGAAAATGTGTTTTCGTTATTTCATTAGTTTTCGTTAACTATAATAACCTTGCTCCAGTCCCTTCAACTGCTTCAGTTTGCTTCCATCTGCACATTTCATCTTCTTTCTTTACCTCCCTCCTCTTCTTCACTGTAAGCCTCATCTGCCAATGTGACTCCAACCTCTCATAAAGAGATGTTCTCTATTCTCAGGTGATTATCACAGGCCTGCCAGATACGAGCCAAAACACACAGCACACACACACACACACACACACACACACACACATTCCCAGGCTGTGTGTGCAGCCCTTTAAATCCTGCCTCCAGCCTCTTACACACAGGGACTTAGCTGAAGCTAACCCTGCTAATCAAAACACAGAACATTGGGACCTGGCGTTGCTCCTGCTGGCTCCACTCCGCCTACTACTGAAGGGCTTCAGGGGTCGGCAGGTAGCAGGTTACATGTAATAGGATTATTGAGCGGTAATCATGGAGAGAAATAATAATAAGAAAGACTAATGACGAGAAGAAAGCTCACTGATTTCATGCAGGTTGTAGGTTCAGCCCTGAAAAAATTTCTCTGGTGCAGTTAGTGGAGGAGAAATATGCACGGCCCCAGACATGAAGGGGCGAGGGGAAGTGATGTAATTATGTGTGTTTCATATGTGTGTGAGAAAAATCTACGGATAAACAAAGTCCTGGAATCAGCACAATCATGGTTAGAAGTGGGAACAACTTAAACATATATATTGTGCAGAATAACACCGTTATAATGACTTAAATCATTTTAAAAAGAATAAATGTGAGGTTGAATTTCTTAGATAAAATGTTTTTTTTAAAAATAGGGTAACATGTTACAAAAACCAACTAAGTGATGTTTATAGATGGTTTATAAACCAATTATTAACCATTTACAAAGTGCTATACATATTTAATCTTTAAATGTTTTCAACCAATTTCTTAAAGGTATATGAATCATTTCAAAATCATTCACATACTTAATATGGTGTTAAAATGTTATAATCAGTGCAACTCAAACTATAAATAAACAATGAATTATAATTGAGTGTTTCATATGTGTGTGAGAAAAATGTACAGACAGAGATAAACAAAGTCCTGCAGCTGTATGGAATCAGCACAATCATGGTTAGAAGTTGGAACAACTTAAAATATATATTGTCCAGAATAGCACAGTTATAATGACTTAAATCATAAAAAAAGAATAAATGCAAGTTGAATTTCTTTATTATTTAAAAAAAATTGGAATAGAATGGAATTCATATACAGTATACAGCGGTTTCCTTTGTGTCATGAATGTTAGAAAAAAATGCATCGCCCCGTGTTACACATATTGATCTTTTTGGAACCTCTCCTGTCCTCTCCTCTCAGCTCTGTGTAAACAGATTTTCAGTGAATATTTGTCATGCGACCGTTCGTCTTAGCAGAATCAATCATGTCTTCACAGTGTCTCTGAGGAGCAGAATTTAATGTTTTTAACTGGATCTAGTTATTACAAACGCTTTATTTTTTGGAGACGTTTTAAATGAGACATGTAGAATAAAGAGATTTTGACAGAAATATAAACATTTTAACCTTTGTTTTGGTTACTTTTTCTACAAGAAGCTTTCCTAACCTTTGATCCATTCAAAGACTGTTAGAAAGTTCAAATTTCGATCATGATGCCTGTTTTTACGGCTTCTTTCTACGATAAACAGTGTATTTCTGGCAATTATTTAAAAAAAACATAGAAACACAAAGTGACTTAGCTCCATGTGTTTCACTGGGGTCTACACAGAGGACATCCTGCATTAAATAAACATAGGTTTTTAACTTCACTTAGCCGAATGCCCCAAAGGACCAATATTATGCTCCAGCTGCTGCCGTGGTGAAGGAGAAATAGCAGCGAGTGCTAAAATAGCGTCTAAATATATCTCCGTCAGTCTTCCAGGAACAGACGACGACCTGAGGAGCAGAAAGACTAAAGAAGGAAAGCAGTGAAATTCCTGAACAATGAGGCTTTGAGCAGTCAGACACACAGCTGTCTTCCTGTCTGAGGTTTCGTGTTTGTTTTACTTTTTAACCCGGGACATGGCCAGAGGGGTCCCATGATCAGGGAAATGATAACTAATCACATTTAATAAAGGGGACACGATTAAACAGGAGCCCCAAGTCCCCCGAGCTGCACAACCTGAAAACTGCAGGACAAAAAGAAGTCAGAGATTATCAGACAATGTAATAGTTACAATAATAGATAATGCTAAATTGGTAGGGGTGTGACGAGATTAAACTCGACGATATTTCTTGTTGCGTGGGGGCAGTAAAATGAAAAGAAGAAGAGGAGAAAGAGGTTCGGAAGCAGCAAGCAGCCAGAATGACGTCGCAGGGGCTCGTTAAGAAGAGTAAGAACGAATCGAAGCGGCACAGTCCTGCTAACAGTTAGCTCTGTAGCAGTACAGTGTGTATGTGCTAACAGGCTAACAGTTAGCTTTGTAGCTGTACAGTGTGTATGTGCTAACAGGCTAACAGTTAGCTCTGTAGCAGCACAGTGTGTATGTGCTAGCAGGCTAACAGTTAGCTCTGTAGCAGCACAGTGTGTATGTGCTAACAGGCTAACAGTTAGCTCTATAGCAGTAAGTATGTATGTGCTAACAGGCTAACAGTTAGCTCTGTAGCAGTACAGTGTGTATGTGCTAACAGGCTAACAGTTAGCTCTGTAGCAGCACAGTGTGTATGTGCTAACAGGCTAACAGTTAGCTCTGTAGCAGTACAGTGTGTATGTGCTAACAGGCTAACAGTTAGCTCTGTAGCAGTAAGTATGTATGTGCTAACAGGCTAACAGTTAGCTCTGTAGCAGTACAGTGTGTATGTGCTAACAGGCTAACAGTTAGCTCTGTAGCAGTACAGTATGTATGTGCTAACAGGCTAACAGTTAGCTCTGTAGCAGTACAGTGTTTATGTGCTGCTGCTGCAGGAGGTGTTCACTTAGCGATCTCTGTTTGTTTACAACAAGCACCGGACACTCTGTGCAAAGTTAGCAATGCCGGTTAATTCACGATCAGCGGTGGACACTTTGTGTACAGTTAGCATGCCCGTTTGTTTATGATCAGCAGCAACGCTGTGCACAATTAGCCATGCTGGTTTGTTTATGATCAGCGGCAGACGTTGTGCACAGTTAGCGACATCGGCCACAGTTGCGTCTCCCGTCTTTAATCCGTCGTGTATGTGATCACGGTGGAAACATTTTGTGTCTTTTCTTGTTAGTTTTGTGTTAGTTTCGTGTCATTTTTGCTCGTCTTTGTGGCTGTTTTACAACTTTTTCTAATCAGTTTGTCTCTTATTTGGTCATTTTGTGTCATCTTGCATCTCTTTCTAGTTGTTCTGTGTATAATTTTTGTTAGTTTTGTGTCTTTTTTTGTTAGTTTTGTGTCATTTTTGTTGGCTTTCTGCCTTTTTGCATCTCGCCATGGTTATTTTTCATCTCTTTGTTGTCGTCATGTGTCTTTTCTTATTAGTTTTGTGTCATTTTTGTTTTGCAACTTTTTGTAGTCATTTTGGGGTTTTATATATATAATTTTGTATAATTTTGCATCTCTTTATGGTTGTTTTAGAACCCTTTGTAATCATTCTGTGCCTCTTTGTTGTCATTCTGTTTATTTTTTGGGACATTTTGTGTCCTTTTCGCCCGTTTGTGATTGGCTTGCATCTCTTTGTAGTCATTTTGTGTCTTTTCTTCTTAGTTTTGTGTAATTTTGCTTGTCTTTGTGGCTGTTTTGCAACTTTTTCTAATCATTTTGTCTCTTATTTCGTAATCTTGTGTCATCTTGCATCTCTTTGTGGTTGTTTTGTGTAATTTTTGTTGGATTTCTATCATTTTGCATTTCATTCTTGTTAGTTTTGTGCCATTTTTTGGAACTTTTTGTTTTCATTTTGAGTTTTTTTATATATAATTTTGTGTAATTTTGCACCTCTTTATGGTTGTTTTGCAACCCTTTGTTGTCATTCTGTTTATTTTTTGGGACATTTTGTGTCCTTTGAAGTCGTTAGTGTCTCTTTGTAGTCATTTTGTGTCTTTTCTTGTTAGTTTTGTGTCATTTTTGTTTGTCTTTGTGGCTGTTTTGCAACTTTTTCTAATCATTTTGTCTCTTATTTGGTCGGTTTGTGCCATTTTGCATCCCTTTGTGGTCATTTTTATGTTGATTCTGTGGTTGGTACGTGTCTCTTGTAATGATATTTTTCTGGTGAGGGTTGAAACTTTGGGCCCCTGTTCCTTTTTTCCCTATAAGCCCATTCAGTCACCATCCAAGCCTTTAAGTTGTCTAAATGTCCTGTTTGTCAGGCTGCCTCACTCTCTGAAGTGTCTTCCAAGCTGCTCCAGCCAACTTTTAAATCCTAAACTGTTTACTTTAAACACCTCCAGCACAAGCAGCTAACACCTTCCCCGTTGGCACTGGATGGCAGAAAACGTTTCCAAATGTCAGCAGGCATGGCGTGGAGTGGTCAGCTCGGATGTTCCTGCTAACAGACGTCAGGACTGTGAGGAATAAGCACGAGCTTACTGATGAAACGGGGCAATTAAAGTGCACTGCGTAAGACACATTAACAGCTGACATCGTGTTCAATGGACAGAGACGCTTCTTGTTGGCAGAGAACACTGCGATTGTTTGAAAGAAACGGGTTTACGCGAGGTGATGAGTGCGGAAAGAAAATCCCTCAACCAGCTTCCAGAGAAAGTGTCCGTCCCCGTGAAGTATGTTTGAGCAGGAACTGATCCTTAATCCTCTGAACATATTTCTTTAAAAGATCACCAAAAATAAGAACCTGGTCTCACAGGAATCCGTGAAATAGCCACGGATTCGCTTAACTCAAAATCCGTGGAATAGCCACGGAATCACTCAAATTTCCGTGAAACTGACACGGATTTCGCTACAATGCAAGTTAATGACAGTCATATCCCGTGGCTATTCCATGGATTTTTTTTCCTATTGGTTGGTTCCAAGTCACGTGATTTTCAAGGTCCCGGCGGTCAGAACAAAAAACATGGCGGACAGTTCTCTCATTTTTTGTGAAAAAAATCAATATTTGGACTTAGTTTCTGCATAGAAATGGATTTTGATCACATTTCTAGCGAGAAATATATGTTTTATTTTCAAAATCTTCACTCAGTGAATGTACATAATCACTTTGTATGTTGGAATAGCCACGGGATATGACTGTCATTAACTTGCATTGTAGCGAAATCCGTGTCAGTTTCACGGAAATTTGAGTGATTCCGTGGCTATTCCACGGATTTTGAGTTAAGCAAATCCGTGGCTATTTCACAGATTCCTGTGAGACCAGGTTGAAAAATAAACCATGCATCGTACACTGAAAAAAAATATTTTTTGGCCCTGTAATTATTATTTCAATCATCTATATAAATTCTACAAAGAAATACGAATTCAGTGCTTTTACTTTAAAATAGCAGTTTTCCATGTAGTGCATTACTTAGTGATTGTTTGTTATTATGTGTCCTCAGTTTTGTATGTAAATTGAACCATTCGTTCCAAGTAATATTCACTAAACCAGTTCATTGGCTTAATAAATTGATATTTCCAAGTAAAATGTAACTGAGGGACATCAGTGAATCTGCAATTTACTTCTGTATTTTCATTTTTTTTTTTTTTAAGTGGTTCTATTAAATAAATATTACTTAGAAACAGCCTGAGTAAATATTACAAACACTTTCTGTGTGGAAAAACTTGCCTAGCTTTTTTAAGTAAATGTCACCCCAATTTTTTTCAGTGTAGATAAAAACTGTAGAAACAGCCGTTATCGTCGGAATATGAAGTTTCCGGCAGTCCTTGAACAGATCATAGGTTACGATTGTTTCCTGTTAAAAAAAGTAACCAAAACGAAGCTTAAAATTGTGATATTGTGATTGGACATGTCTCATTTAAAACATTGCCAAAAATAAACCGTTTGTAATAATTAGATCCTGTTAAAAACATTTAATTCTGCTCCTCAGAGACACTGTGGAGACATGATTGATTCTGCTGAGACGAACGGCCACGTGACAAATATTCACTGAGAATCTGTTTACACAGAGCTGAGAGGAGAGGACAGGCGAGGTTGCAAGCCAAAAAAAACAGCTATAGGAAAAATAGGACTTTCAGCTCTTCCTGTGGCTACAAGCTAATGCTAACTAACTGTCAGTTGGTCAACAAGGCACCTGCTGAGGAGCTTATCTTTGAGCCTGCACCTGCAGGAGGAACAGGTGAAGGGAGGCCATAGTTAGACAAGCAATGCATTAAGAATCAAAACCCAAAACTCTGGTAAAGTTTTGTGAAAAACAAGAAATTCTGAAGAAATGAGTGAGATTTGGGGCCAAAATTGCTCAATTCTGCTTTATTATTTAAGGGGAAAAGCTCATTTTCACCTCCCAAACTATTTCATTATTTCAGCTATCATCCCTCTACAGTAGAAAATAAAAACAGCTTTCTGGCTCAATGTTGACCTCCTGTGCAATAGTTTTCCATTTTTGCATACAAAATAATTTAAAAAAACAAAATTCCCTTTATGAACATTTCTCTTTACTGCTTATAATAAAGGGGGGAAATGCATTAGCAGCTTGTTTTCTGTGCTGCTCATCCTTTTAATGGTGCCTTCATGTTGCTTTGTAAGTGCTGAAAACAACCTGAGAGTTATTTCAAGCTGAGTCAATCCCATACCTCTAAGGCTTTCACGTGGCGTCCTGCCAGGACGCCGCCATGGCTGTCTGACCCGCTTGGGACATTTCTCAGCAGGTGTGGGTCTGCACGTGTGGCTGTGTTGTTTGTCACCAGATTTTCATGCAAACAATCCTGAATGAGTGAGGAAAGTTATTATTTTTAGAGAGTAACAGTCACTTTACACTCAGTGTGTCAGTCGTTGGGCAGTGTGTCCTTTAACTGGACAATCAGGGTTCAAGAACACAAACTGGCAAACATCCTTTTGTTTTTTTTAACACGTATCTTTATTGATTGATTGAACTTCAAAATTCGTACAAAAATATTCTGTTACATCTTTCAAGTCTTTAAACAACTTCCCCACCTCCCCCCAACCCTGAACGTGGAGCTATCAGTTTATGAGAACAATGAAACTTTGCATAGATTGAAAAAAAAAACACAAAAAGCAATATCTTTATCTCGTTTTCGTTATTTCGTTAGTTTTCGTTAACTATAATAACCTTGATAAGAAGACAAAAAGCATCGAGCCCTAGCTTTATACTCCATGCCAGTTCTTGTTTGATGAAGATAGGCTGTGTAAAACCGAAGATAAAGTCAAATGTATATATATATACATATATATTTATATATATAAAGCATATTTATCTTCATTTTACCTTTTGCATGATAGATTTTCAACCTGTTGATTGTGTTTTGAAAGTAACAAAACACCATTTTCACAATCCAATTTTATGGGGTTTTTTTTGTGTTTTTTTTTGTGTTCAAAATGATCATCCAGTAAGTCAAAGTGAAAAAATAATTATCACGCACATACGTAGGTGAGGTTGTGCTGAAAGAAATAACACCAACATGCCATGGTTAACATTTTACAAAGTGGTATATATAAACAGAATGAAAAGGATTTAAAATCGGACAAAATAGCTCAAGACGCCTATTTTCAACCTGCTTTGTGTCGGTGCATTGTGGGGAGAATATGCAGATTCGGCTAAAATTTTGCAAGTTAAAAAAATTGTAACAAGCTCTAGGTCAGAGGTTTCAAACTCAAATTACCTGGGGGCCGCTGGAGGCAGTATCAAAATGACCAAAAAAAGACACAAAATTACTAAAAAAAAAGACACAAAATGACCCAAAAAAGAAACAAAATTACAGAAAAAACTAAATTACTTTTAAAACAAAAAGACACAAAATGGCCAAAAAATACACAAAATGACTAAAAAAGACACAAAACTATTACAAAAAGACACAAAATTACCAAAAAAGACACAAAATTATTTAAAAAAGACACAAAATTACCAAAAAAAGTAATTAAAGGGACCTTCCACACACAACACAGTAAAGTGCCATTCATATAAAACTCACATTAAACTTTAATATCAAGGTGAGGGCCACAAAATATCATCATGAGGGCCGTGAGTTTGAGAACCATGCTCGAGGTGCTGCCAACATGAAGCCAAGTACCATCAATTCTAGTTACCGTTTCATTAACTTTGGCATTAAATGTTAAAACCAAATCTTAATCTGCAGTTCTGCAGAATTTTCTATTATCAGTGTTCTGTCTGGCCTTAGGGCTGTTTGGCAAAAGGTTCTTATTTATCCTGTTTATCTGCTAACTTTTGCACACAGAATTTAAATAATTCTTGACATAGAAAGTCATAATTATGTGCATTGTGCTCAAACCTTTAAGGTTTAGTCTTCAGTGTGTGCACATTTGCAGACGATAGATGGCTCTCTCTTGCACAAAAAGACTTTTTGAACTTGAGTTCACATTTTAATCCGAGCCATTGTTTTTGTTGTTGTTTTTAATACCCTTAATTCACCTCTCTAACTGGATTTTGTGCCAGATCAGAAAGTGCTGTGAACCGTTGTGCTCATGTGACGCAGCAGAGTGAAGGATTTGCGGTTTTAGCAGTCGGTCGAGCTGCCGACCATGAAACTGTTGCGATGACAGCGACCTCACTCGCGCAGCGTTTCCCTGCAGTAAGCCTGTATCAGTCTGAGTGTGATGTCTGGATCCTGGCCGTGGCCGCTCTAACAGGATTACCCCTTCATCCCTGTCTTACCTGCCCTCTCCAGCCATTCTGTCTATTCTTATACCGCTCGTCTACTTGAACTCTAATCTCTCCTGTGAGGGGCTATGTGACACCATTGGTGCAACATTTCAATGCTGCAGAAACCCAAAGCGTGGCACAACCTTTCTGTTTGAGACGTGATGTGATAAACATGTAAAACCAGCTGCCTAACCCTCTGGGGTCTATGATCGTGCCGTCCTGATCAAATTACGTGAAGTTTAACAAAAAAACATTGTGCTGATTCCATAGAGCTGCAGCAGGATGTATTATATATTACAGTGAAATACAAGGCCACAGTGAGTAAAATGTAAAAGGACAAAAAACTTCCTGAAACTCTCACTGTTCTGAGGTTTGAATTATTACTGGCTCCACTTTGTCCGTTCTAGCTCTGTGAACAAAAAGAGTCTCGCCCTGAAGATGAAAGTGGAATCATTTTCCTGTTTGGAGTTCAGAGAGGAATGTGCTCTGTAAATCAAAACGAGACTCACTCACCGCTCCAGTTCTGCTCCAACTCTGATGTGTTCAGACAGAATTCATTTACCTGCAAAATCAGTTTATATTGTGAAGAAATGCTCATTCTAAAGCAGGAGAAACACTCAAATAACCTGGGGGCCGCTGGAGGCAGTATCAAGATGACCAAAAAAAGACAAAAACAAAAAATACTAAAAAGAGACACAAAATGACAGGAAAAAAACTAGATTACTTAAAGAAGACACAAAATGACCAAAAAACAACTAATGTACTTTAAAAAAAATAAACAAAATGACACAAAAATGACACAAAACTAATTAAAAAAGACACAAAATGACAGAAAAAACTAAATTACTTAAAGACGAAACAAAATGACCCAAAAAAGACACAGAATTATTAAAAAAAGACACAAAATTATTTTAAAAAGACACAAAATGACCAAGAAAAGAAAAAAAATGACAAGAAAAAACACATTAACTTAAAAAAGAAACAAAATGACACAAAAAAGACACAAAACTATTTAAAAAAAGACACAAAACTATTTAAAAAAAGACACAAAATGACACAAAAAAGACACAAAATGACAGAAAAAACTAAATTACTTAAAGAAGAAACAAAATGACCAAAAAAGACACAAAATTACCAAAAAAAGACACAAAATTACTAAAAGAAGACACAAAATTATTTAAAAAAGACACAAAATTACAAAAAAATAGTAATTAAAGGGACCTTCCACACCCAACAAGGTAAAATGCCATTGAGGGCCGCCATTGAGGGCCGCAATTGGCCTGCGGGCCACGAGTTTGAGACCCATGTTGTAATTGAAGAAGACATTCAAGAATTATTAACATTTTGCTCAGCTTAGATAAAGATTTAGTTCAGGAAAAGTTTCCACAGATGCTGAGAGCTGCTGAGCAGATGCTCACAGAGCTGACATGAGAGAGCAATATTTAATATTTAATACTGAATCATTTCCTTCTGTTACTCATGTTTTTTATTTTGCACTGTCACAATTCTCGAGAAAAATGTTTCCAAACAGCATCATGCGCAGAGTTTGTAGAACACCAAATAAGTGGATTTTCTCACCAGTGTGAGTCAGTTTTGGGTTTTTTTTTTGGGTTTCAACTTTATCAGGAATACATTTATCATGGTGACTCTCTGGACTGTCAAACTGAGCCAGATTGATAGTGGACTACCGGACTGATACTGGCAGAGTTCACTAACAGAGAAAGCCTCTAAACTCCTCAGCTCTGAGGGAAGAAAATGAGCCATGTAGCAGGAAACTCTAGAGAAAGATCTGTTGTCTTTTTGTTTCAGAGGAAAATCAGTTCTAGCCAATTTGGTCGATATCAGACTATTGAATGGCAAGTAGGGGCCTATATTGAGGCCCTTGTGATGATATTTTGTGGCCCCCGCCTTGACATGAAAGTTTAATGTGAGTTTTATATGAATGGCACTTTACCGTGTTTTGTGTGGAAGGTCCCTTTAATTACTTTTTTGGTAATTTTTTGTCTTTTTTTTTTTGGTGATTTTGTGTCTTTTTTTTGTAATTTTGTGTTTCTTTTTGGTAATTTTGGGTATTTTTAAAATAATTTTGTGTCTTTTTTAGTAATTTTGTGTCTTTTTGGTAACTTGGGGTCTTTTTTTATCATTTGTGTCTTTATGATAATTTTGTGTCTTTATTAATAGCTTTGTGTCTTTTTTTTTGTAATTTTGTGTCTTTTTTTGATAATTTTATGTCTTTTTTAAGTAATTTAGTGTTTTCGATCACTATGTTTATGATCAACGGAGACGCTGTGCATAATAAGCCATGCTGGTTTGTTTATGATCAGCGGCAGATGTTGTGCACAGTTAACGATGGCGGCCACAGTTGAGTCTCCCGTGTTTAATCAGTCGCGTATGTGACGTCACGGTCGAAACTGTCGCTAAGCGATTATGTGACAATCAAAAACCATGCGTGACCTCCAGAGTCTCTAAATCCTTCTGGAGACTTTTTTGTAATGGAGACACTCACAATGGATCGGACATTTGAGAGGCCGTGGCCTGAAGCTTTCCCAGCGTCTACTCTTCCCCCTAAAGGAAACACGGCTAATATATTTCTGTAAAACCAAACAAATCCCTTCACAGTTGTTCCTCCATTAAATAACTTGTCTTTTCTTTCCTTTCCCATCCTCTCCTCCCTCAGAGTCGGCCCCCAAGGCGTTCGGCATCCCGCTCTCCCAGGTCATCGCCAACGACCGCGCCTACAAGCTGCGGCAGGACGCCCTGAAGGAGAGCAGGCGGGACTGTCTGGACCTGGAGGCCAGCATCCTGCGCTTCAGGGCAGAGAAGAGGCAGTTCTTCAACGGGAACAAGCCGCTGGTCTGCTCCCCGTCCATCACCGGAGGAGTCCCCAGCTCGCCGTCCGCCAACTCGGTGGCGCCGGCGCCCTTTTTTGAAAACCAGAACAAACCGATGTCGCCCACGTTTCTGGACAACACCGGCCGAGGACAGAGGAGGGTGAGTAGTATTATACACAAATACATACAGTTATATATATATGTATATATATATAACTGTATGTGTCAGCATCTCAGAAACTAAAAGAAACAACTTTCTTTTTATCCCTTTACCTGTTTTTACCTTTTTTCACAAGAGTTTTATAAACTTACTCTTACTTACTTACTCTATAAACAGAGATCATTGTGTGTGTGTCTGTCTGTGTGTGTGTCTGTCTGTGTGTCTGTGTGTCTGTGTGTGTGTGTGTGTGTGTGTGTGTGTGTGTGTGTGTGTCTGTCTGTCTGTGTGTGTGTGTGTGTGTGTGTGTGTGTGTATGTCAGTTAATCTCTGCCTGCATCTCCTCCTGTAAACATTTATAAACTCAAATTCTTCCTTTTGCTTCCATCATCGTGTGTTCATACGAAAAAATGCTGCTGCTGCTGCTGTTGCTGTGTGTGTGTGTGTGTGTGTGTGTGTGTGTGTGTGTGTGTGTGTGTGTGTGTGTGTGTGTGTGTGTGTGTGTGTGTGTGTGTGTGTTTTCCTGTGGTGTGAGGCGTTCACACCCTGTAATCCTCCCTCACTGATCTGGAGTCAGTGGTTGTGTTAAGTCCATAATGAGTATCATTAGAGCTGCGGACTCAGTAATCGGACCAGAACCAGCTATCAGTGCAGCTCATAAGAATCAGTCTCTGAGGTAAACAGTGCACACACAGCGCTGTCTGCACCGATATTTTCTAGAAGACAAATAGACTGAAATAATAATGTGGTTTTGTATTTTAAAAAAAGAGCTGCATGAAACATCATCTTTATGTTTGGGTATTTATCATAAAAAGTTAAATAAGATGGTCAAAAATGCCCTAAAAAAGCAAAAGTTATTGATATTTTTCTCACTGTGGCCTTGTATTTAACTGCAGTATATATAAGTCCTGCAGCTCTGTGGAATCAGCACAAACATGGCAAGAAGTGGGAACAACAAAATGACTATAAAAAAGACACAAAAATGACAAAAAAAAAGACACAAAATTTCCCAAAAAAGACACAAAATAACAGAGAAAAAATTAAATTACTTAAAAAAGACATAAAATGACACAAAAAAAGACACAAAATTACACAAAAAAGACACAAAAAAGACACAAAAAAGACACAAAAAAGACACAAAATGACCCCAAAAAGACACAAAATGACAGAGAAAAACTAAATTACATAAAAAAGACCCCAAATGACCCCAAAAAAGAACAGAATTAACAAAAAGACACAAAATTTGTCTTGTCTACATATCATATATAAATAAAGTTGTTACTGTAATTTAAACATGTGTTTTTTCAATAAATAGATGGACTCCAGAGGGTTAAAGATACTTTCTATATGGAGATTATGAATAGAAGAGAAGTGGTTGTTTAGTAGAAAGAGTGAGAAAGGCAAAGTTTTCTCATCCCTCTCAACATAAATGGGAGTGTGACTCACCCTCTTACAGCTGTCTGGAGAGTAGCAGCTCACTGTTTACATTTCTGACAGCACACACACACACACACACACACACACGGCTGGAGGTAATGTGGTGGCGTTGTGACTGCGTCGTGTCCCTCAGTGACAGATCGCGTACACAGCCGGAGTAAAGGTTGAAATTAATGGCTGCAACAAGATGGATAGTGGAAGAGAAGAACGTTTGCTAGTACAAGTTGCTGTGAGGACATTTTTAAATTATTATTATCAGATTTTTTTTTTTCCTCTAAACACTCACATTAAAGCTGCCAGACCTCCTTTATCTGGACTAATGTAAAATTAAAATGAAAAATGTTTCCAAACAGCATCATGCGCAGAGTTTGTATAACACCAAATAAGTGGATTTTCTCAGAGTCAGTTTTTGGGGGATTTAGGGTTTCAACTTTATCAGGAATACATTTATCATGGTGACTCTCTGGACTGTCGAACTGAGCCAGATTGATAGTGGACTACCGGACTGATACTGATAATGAGCCATGTAGCAGGAAACTCTAGAGAAAAATCTGTTGTCTTTTTGTTTCAGAGGAAAATCAGTTCTAGCCAATTTGGTCGATATCAGACTATTGAATGGCAAGTAGAGGCCTACTCCACCATCTAGCACATGGGTCTCAAACTCGCGGCCCGCGGGCCAATTGTGGCCCTTGTGACGATATTTTGTGGCCCCCACCTTGATATGAAAGTTTAATGTGAGTTTTATATGAATGGCACTTTACCGTGTTGTGTGTGGAAGGTCCCTTTAATTACTTTTGTTGGTAATTTTGTGTTTTGTTTTTTTTGTAATTTTGTGTCTTTTTTTGTAATTTTGTGTCTTTTTTAAATATTTTTTTCTTTTTTTGGTAATTTTGTGTCTTTTTAAATAATTTTGTGTCTTTTTTAGTAATTTTGTTTCTTTTTTTAGTAATTTTATGTCTTTTTTAGTCATTTTGTGTCTCTGTCATTTTATGTCTTTTTTAAGTAATTTATTTTTTTTATTTCATTTTGTGTCTTTTTTTTTTTGTAATTTTGTGTCTTTTTTTGGTCATTTTGATACTGCCTCCAGTGGCCCCCAGGTAATTTGAGTTTGAGACTCCTGGTCTATAAAATACAGGACATAAAGAAAAAATGTCAATTTACAATTTGCCAAAATAGGTTATGTCTTAGAATGTCTTATTTTTTCTGACACTTCAAAAGCTAAAAATACTGTTTTAGCATCATGTCTTACAAAAGAAAGCCCAAAATCCTTCTAATTTTGTTATTATTGTGGAGATTTTTTTGTGAAAGTAATTAAATAATTTTTAAATAGATATAACCACTTTTGAAGAAATATTTTGTGTGAAATTATTGATTACTTTAGGTAGTAACTGTGTAATAAGTAGGATAATGTACAGCAAGCAGGTCATTATTGTGAAATAATGACCTCCATGCTGTACATTATCCCTTATATAGTATGATAACCACATACAGCAGCAATGTTAGAGGTTAAAAAAAGATTTTTAGCCATGTAAAGGCCATCTAAGAGCAGATGTTAGTAAGTTTCGCTTTTCCTCCAAGAAAAATCAGTTTTCCTACAACATAAAATCCTCCGATTTTCAGTTTTAAAGGCTGAAAAAGAGAGAAAACTTTTTGACCCTCAGATTGAATAAATATCCCAATAAATCCTGCTGCCGTTTGGTTTCTGGACTGAATTCCTCTGACACTTGACGTTCCTCCAGAAACGATTTGCTGCAGGTGATTTATGTTTCTGTGGTATTCAGCCTCTCAGATATTTATTGGATGGATCTGCTGGCCTCTTCTCCTCACATCCATCTTTATATTCTTTCCATTTTCTCCTGTCAGCGCTCTCCTCTCTGTATCTCTCCTCCTTCTCTACTCCTGCCTGATATAAGAATCTGTTGTTTGTCTTCATTTAAAGCTGCAAAAATCAGTATTTTTATATTGAACCTCTGAAGTCCAGGAGATTTTGGTTCAAATTTGTCAACTTCCTCTGCATTAACCCTTTGGAGTTTGGGGCTATTTTGTTGGTTTTTGACTCTTTTTTTCATTCTGCCTGTATATGCAACTTAAATAATGATCACCATGCCACGCTGGTGTCATCTTTTTCAGCTCAACCTCACCTCATTATTATTTTGTCATTTTGACTTACTGGATCAACATTTTGAAACACAAAAACACATCCACAAAAATACAAAAAACACGTTTAAAAAACAAAAATACACACAAAATGACAAAAAAAAAACAACATAAAAACACCTCAAATAATGACAAAAAAAACATAAAAACACACCAAAAAAATTACAAAAAAACATAAAAACACACCAAAAAATGACAAAAAAAAAACCATAAAAACACACAGAACAAACACAAAAAACACAGATAAAAACTCACAAAAATATTACAAAAAATAGCCCAAAATCGCACAAAAAACAGTAAACAAAAAAAAAATTGCATTAAAAATGTTGAAATGAACACTGCAACAAAATCATGTTACACTTGGTCGTGGTGAAGGGAAGCTGACTAAAAGAATCTAGATGTAATCTTGTAAATAGTTCTCCTGAAAGATTCACAGTCTGTCCAAAATCTCAGTGTGAGACTAAAAACTCTAAACACTTGTCTTTAGATGTGAGCAGGTGTGACACGATAGTTTTCCAGGAGTCTTTTCCAAATCTTTTCAAAGTCTTCTGATGTATAGGTAGCATTAGTCACCTCCTTCCTCTCCGTCCTCTCCTCCTGCAGGGCGGCCTGTCGGTGGACTCCATCTCCGACCTGGTGGACAGTCAGTCTCGCCTGCTGGAGGCGCTGCAGCTGTCTCACCCTGCTGAGCTGGAGCTGAAGAAGACGACGGGCTCTCAGGAGGGAAGAACCCAGAACAAACTGAGCCTCAACCCCATCTACAGACAGGTGCCCCGGGTGCTGGAGAGGTGCTGCACCCACATCGAGAACTATGGTGAGACACCAGGTCTCACTTTGACTTTACAGAGTTTAAATCTTTTCATGTGAATATTCAAACTGAGGCCTGAGGCAGGGGTGTCAAACTCAAATACGCAATGGGCCAAAATTTAAAACTTGAATAAAATCGCGGGCCAACATTGATCAAATGAACCTTTTAATATATACCAAACATGTTTTGCTTTAACATTAAATATGGAACCAGCAACGCTTATAAACATACAATATATAACTAAGTAGTGCAGACATGCAAAGTCAAATTTAAAATAAAAAACACATCAATGTCATTAATTTACAATAATAATATAATAATTTGGTATTGCCTCGCGGGCCAAATAAAATTACACTGGGGCCAAATTTGGCCCGCGGGCCAGAGTTTGACACCCCTGCCTTAGTGTACATATGCATGGAGGTAAATAAAATATGTGCTTGATGAGAGTGTTTGGTGTGTTCACAGGTCTGCAGACTGTGGGGATTTTCAGAGTTGGGAGCTCGAAGAAGAGAGTGAGACAGGTGAGGACACTTTAACTTAAATTGGATTCTATTCCATAAAGTTTTTATTATATTTTTTCTGGATTTTTTTTTATTTTTTTTATTGTAAGTTGTGCAGAAATAAACTATTTAAATTGTTAAATTAAACCCCCAAAAAGCAACTTTTAAAAAATGCCAGAAAAAAAAAAATGCGTTTCCACCAATAATTAGCTGATTGTGTGAATCGTCCCTTAAATCTCTGAACCGTGTGTCCTGGAAGATAAAAATAATCTTCTAGTGAAAAGCTGGCGATGTGTCATTTCCTGTTTTGGAAGAATCGTATCCATCAGAGGGAAAGTGACTCCTCTCTGACCTCCATGAGGGTTTTTAGTCTTTTCCTCTGAGTTTTTATTTTTGGTGCATTAATTGTCCCTGTGTGCTCCTCAGCTGCTGGACGACTTCGACCGTGGCGTGGATGTCCAGCTGGACGAGGAGCACAGCGTCCACGACGTGGCGGCGCTGCTCAAAGAGTTCCTCCGAGACATCCCCGACCCTCTGCTGACCCGAGAGCTCTACCCCGCCTTCCTGCACGCCAACCGTAAGCTCTGACACACACACACACACATGGACTAAACAGCAAGGTTATAATAGTTTGGGATTTTTTCATTTCATTTTAGTTTTAATTTCGTTGTCAAATTTTGTTTTCAAATTCAGTTAGTTTTAATGAGTTTTTACAGGGAGTTTGCTAGTTTTAATTAGTTTTTATTTTTTGGAAAATGCTTAGTTTTAGTTCAGTTTTTATCAGTTTTAGTGTTAGTTTTAGATTTTTTGTAATGGGGTATTTGTTGGGTGCCAGATTCAATAAGGTCACAATAAATGTTTCCTTTATTTCCTTTGTCTGATCCATCTCAGCCACAATAAGTTTATTAAGTCATAAAACCAGATAGATGAAATTGATTTCATATCAACCAAAAAGGTTTACGTATGAAAAAAGTTGACAAAGACGAAAACTAAGGACATTTTCACTATAATTTTAGTTAGTTTTAGTTAGTTTTGTAACCACAAAATTCAGTTAGTTATCGTTTTTTTAAAAACTCTCGTTTTTATTTTTATTTCAGTTAACGAAAATCTGTTTTCAATTCTAGTTTTCGTTATTTCGTTAGTTTTCGTTAACTATAATAACCTTGCTAAACAGCCGTAACAGTGGGTCTGATCCTCCTCTTTGTGCCTCCTGCAGTGCTGAGAGGAGCAGACCAGCTCCAGTACCTGCAGCACCTCCTCTACCTGCTGCCTCCCTGCAGCTGTGACACCCTGCTGCGCCTCCTCAGCCTGTTACACACCGTGCAGAGCTTCGCCCAGGACACCATAGGAACCAATGATGAGGAGGTACTCATACTCATAACTCCAATAAAAGTCAGCCAGTCTTATGAAACTCACATTAAATACAATAATGACATATTAAAAAAGCTTAAAGCAGGAAATGGCTTAAGAAAGACATACCAACCATAACTAGGTGGAATAATTCAATTTAGAGTTTATACCCAATGGGGGAAAAAATCACATTAAAACTAAGAAGTCAATATTATTAGTCATATCTTTGGTCAAAAGGCTGGACAGACAGACCAACTTTTTTTCTTTAAACTTTAAAGTAAACAACAACAAAAAAAAACAGGGCAGGATCAATCTCTTGACTAAACAACAAATATTAATACATACATATATGTATTTTTAACATACATATATGTATTTTTTTTTAGACTTTGTGCCTTTAAATTTGACTTTTCAAGCCAAGAAAATGTTAATTAATATAACAATAAAACATCTTTCATAGGTCTTAAAAAAATGTGAATTATCTTTCTACAATGAAAACTATTACTATTTTTAATTTACATGCAAATAGATTGTTTTGTAGTTTTATTATTTATATAATTTTTTTCTGCTGTTTTTGTGTGCCTGTTTATGAACAGTATATGCATGAGAATTGGTATAAAGGTGAATGTGTGTATATATATATATATATATATTATAATAAAACTACAAAACAGTCTATTTGCATGTAAATTAAAAATAGTAATAGTTTTCATTGTAGAAAGAAAATTCACATTTTAAAAATGGTCTAGAAACATAAATGTCACACTGTGAAAGCTCCTATGATTGAACTTTAACTGGCTATCTCAGCTTGTCTACATATCATATATCAATAAAGTTATTACTGTAAATGAAACATGTGTATTTTCAATAAATAGATGGACTCCAATAATAATAGATGGACAAATAAACATGTAGGAACAAATTTGTATTTTGCACAACAAGGGTTTGATATTCAGCAGTTTTGAACTTGTTCTAAAGTACTTTGGAGTCAGAATCAGAAACCTGTTTCCACATAAAAGGAATTTGCATTTTCTGTGAGTTTTAAATCTCCATTTGACATGATCTCCTCCTCCTCTTCCTCCTCTTCCTCCTCTTCCTCTTCTCTCCGTCCAGATCTCGGGTAATAAAATGACAGCTGCTAACCTGGCAGTGATCTTTGGGCCCAACCTGCTGCAGAAGGAGCGAGGAGGAGACGTGAGTCCTCATTCGATGGGGATCGAGGACAGCACGGCCATCATCAGCGTCACTCTGGTGCTCATCCAGAACTACAAGAGGCTCTTCACGGTAAACCACACGTCATATTCATAGTCATATTCTCTTAGATCTGGACATTTCACTTTTTATCAGGAGCAAGAGTCCATAAAGGAAGCTAGTCCCAAAGGTGGTACTGGTGTTAAACTCAAATTACCTGGGGGCCGATGGAGGCAGTATCAAAATGACCAAAAAGACACAAAATGGCCCAAAAAATATGCAAAATTTCAATTATAAATATTTATATATATAAATTATATATATATATATAACTTGTTTTTTATTTAATTTTTATTATAAAAAAATATTTATAATTAATACTGTTTTATTAATTTATCCACTTTTTTAAACTATGTTGACTCATTCATATGTTTATATTTACATTTATGGAGTTATTTATAGCCTCATGTTTTAAATTGAATTCACTTCATATGCATATTCTTTTTTATTTTATTTTTTACATATTTATGTATTTATTTAATATTGATTTAAAGGCATTCCATAGATTTAGGGTGCAACATTTTTTTTACTTGTATTTTTTCTTTTTTTTTTCATGTTGTATTTAATCCATTAATTAATCCAGTGTGTGTGTGTGTGTGTGTGTGTGTGTGCGCGCGCGCGCGTGTGTGTGTGTGTGTGTGTGTGTGTGTGTGTGTGTGTGTGTGTGTGTGTGTGTGTGTGTGTGTGTGTGTGTGTCCCTCCAGGTTTCTGCAGAGCTGCAGCAGGAGGTCCTGATGAGTCTGATCCAGACGGATCCAGACATCATCGACTACCTGCTGCGGAGGAAACTCAGGTAACCATGACAACCAGTCTGTCCATCAGATACTACTGCTACTACTACTTCCCTGTTTAACTGCTACTTTATATTTCCATCATACAGCGGCAGCCACCTGACGGTGGAGAGCAGCAGTGAGTCGGGGGGCCGTCGGGACACGGGGGCGTCTCTGGACTCTGTCGGAGCGTCCAGCGGGAGTTTGTCTCCTCTGGAGCCGCCGTCGCCACTTTTCCCGCCGGACGGTAACGGTGGCGAGGGCAGCCTGACCAGCGAGGTCTTCCTCAACGTGCTCAAACTGAACCAGAACAGGAAGCGCCAGGAGTCCAGATACAGTACGCACTTAGTTCCATTTTTAACTTGATATTTGTATTTTTTTTAGACTTTGTGCCTTTAAATTTGACTTTTCAAGCCAAGAAAAAGTTAATTAATATAACAATAAAACATCTTTCATGGCTCTTAAAAAAAACTCTGGGATATAAACAATTATTCAATATATACAGATGATCAACAGAAGATTTTTCTTTAAAGCAAAAAAAAGTTGTGTGGTTTTACATTAAAGCAACTTTAAAATAAAATCAAAATAAATGTAACATCTCTCTGCCCATCAGAAACTCATTGGTCTAAATGTTTTGCAACACAAGCGTGCTGGAAAAATAAATGTGAGCACAGCTCCACCTAGTGGTGATAGACAGGAAGTTGGAGAGGTTGTACCAAAAAACATTATTAGAGTTATAACATTTATTATTGTTTTTAACAGTTCTGGCCAAAACGGCTGCACAACATTCCCCGCATCAAGAAGAGTGTGAAACAAAATCAATAAAAGTAAAAGCAAAGTACAGCAGCAGTGCAGAACATAAATATACAATAAAAATTCATAACTTCTGTGGAAAAGTTATATAAATTTTTTTTTTTTAAATCACAGTTTGTATTATTCACTTTAGCTCTTTGGCTTTTGAGAGTTTGGATACAAAAATAAATCTCAACTGTGTTCATATCTCTGACAAACTACCACAGAAATGGATCAAACTGAAGCAGCTGAGTAAAGAAACAAGGGTTTAGATTTATACATTAAGGAAAGAAGGAAACACAAAGTCTAAGCAATAAAAACCCAAAGACCTGATAAAAAATGTGTTCTAATAAGTGACTCTTTATATAATAATCATGTTTATTTTGTTGCAAAGTATTGCAATGAAACTATGATCTTTTTTGTACAAATTTGATCTTGCTTCCAAACTTTTGGCCTGTAGTGTACATTTACAGTGTTTCATTGTTACTGAAACTAAATTTACTCATTTGTCATTTTACGTCTTTTACTGTCATTGTTACAACCCAGTTGGGGTCTCGGGAAAAGGGAATGTAACACAACGCTGGTGTACTCAAATACTGCAAATACAGATATTTATTGATTAACAGCAAAATTAACAAGAAATAACAAAAGGAGAACCTTCTTCAGGCTAATAAAGTGATACAAAGTGAGGCAATGAATAAAAGGCGGTGGGTGGCGCCAACTCATAAAACAAACTAACTAAAACAATCTTCCCACTAACTTTCTATTAAAAACACAATAAACAAAAGAACTCTGGCTATCTACGCTGATTTAAACTACGCAAACAACAATACATAAGTGCAACCACCCATAATCTAGTGAATCTAACAAATGGAATAATCCCAGTGTGGTGCGAAGAAATGTGAAAAAGAAAAACTAAACCTAATACTCAATAAACAAACAATCACAATCCGAGTGCCTCAATTTCTAAAACACACACTGGGTTCTCAAATACCTTTTAACAAAGAGAGACACTTAACACAAGGCCATACAAAGACAAAGAACACTGTAAAAAATGTGTGTAGAAATTACAGTAAAACACTGTCAAATTGCATCAGGAATGGGGCGTAAAATTAAAAATTGTGTATCACAGTAGTAGGCACTTTTAATTACCGTAAATCAAGGAATAGCACAATTTTTACTTTTACTGTCATGAACTGTAGGAAACGCACAGTTTTGCTGTAAAAATATAACATTTTCATGTAAAGTTAATGGAGATTTGCCATGATGTGTGAATGAATGACACAATTACCTTAAAAATAACGAGAATATTCAGTCTAAATTAGTTTTTGCTGATATTTAAATTTACAGTAGGAAACCCCCTCACTGTATTTTTTACAGTGAAGTTCTGGCAACCACAGCTGCCGGTAATTTACCGTAAATTTAACAGATTATTTTTTTACAGTGAAGGCTGTACACAGCCGCGCGAAGCTGCGGTGTAGCAGTTTTTCATCGTAAAATCTACAGACATTTTTTACAGTGTAGAAGGTTAAAACATTGACTGTTCTGCTTGTTTTGTCTCCTCCAGGTGAGGCCCCTTCAGGTAAATCCATCCGCCACATGCGTCAGTTCCACTCCCACCACAACCTGCTGAGCCTGGCCCAGCCCTCCTCCAGGTTCACCGCTCAGGACCCCGACACGGCGGACCGCCGGGGCCCGCTCAGCTCGGCGCTCAGCTTCACGCTGGGCGTCGGCGCCGGCGTCAGCGGCAGCTGCTCCAGTCTGAGCGGCTCCACGGAGAGCAGCATCTGGGTGAGACAGACGCCTCAGGAGGAGAGCAAACCCTCTCCTGCCTCCAACTTCTGGGACTTCTTCAGCGGGAAAGGCTCCAGCTCGGAGACGATGGTATGATGAAGGAGAGAAGAAGAGGAAGAGTTGTTTCTGCTGCAGAAATCCACAGAAAATTGGTCAAATGTCCTTGTTGTTGTTCTAAAAAAACATCTAAACATCTAAAAACTTGAGGGTGTTTTTATGATTTTTAACCCTCTGGGGTCTGAGCCTATTTGCTCTTTATACACCACATAATATTTACTATACCCATGTCTGGTATTTGGTATTTTCTCAGCACAACTTCAACATGATCTGACTATTATTTTTCACTTTAACCCACTTTATTAACATATGGAGCCCAAAAATACACAAAAATCATGAAATCTGAAATAAAATTATACTATTTATGACAATAAAAAACACAAATATGCTCAATGAACTGTTTCGGACCTGAAAAATTTAAACATAGGTTAAAATATGAACATATAAAGGTAAAATACAAATATAATAAAACTATACACATAAAAAAATCCTACTTTTACGCTTGAGTAAATATTTTTGTACTATCAAATTAAAACGATCATATCTTTTTACATGACGAGAAGCATCAAACAAAAAACTGGAGAAAGTTTCAAGTCAAAAGCCCCGTTATCTAGTGATCATAGACCCCAGAGGATTAACATGGTAAAGTGAATACTCTGCAGCACAACTCCACCTAAATTCCCAATTCCATCACCCGATTTAAGGGAGCAAGCTGTTGTGGGGGTTTTTTTCAGTTGAAGGTTGGAATTTCCCACTTTTCTGGCCTGTCTTGAACGCTGCATGTGCATGAATGTAGTTGGGACACAAGAAAAAGAAGAAGAAGAAGGAAATGTTGGATAACTACGGACTTTTAAGACAAATTTTTGGATTTGTGTCGGAAAACAAACTTTTTAGCTCCTTCTGACATGAGTGGATGAAGGAGAAGAGACTAAATATCTCATGAGATTATATGAAAGTGGATGCAGTAATATTTGCGATGTATATAATGTATTCAGACTTTTACACACACATTCCTCTCCTTTACTACCTACTAGAGCTGCTTAACATTGTGTAGCTGCATGGACTCTACTAACACTTCTTTATTTATGCTGATACCAGACTCCCTTTTGGTTTTTGTTGTTTTATTGTAGCCTGCAATAAGCTCCATTCACTGTAAATACACTCTACAATTCATGTGAAAGAATTCAAAACACCTCATGACATCTCAGCAAAAACAACTTTTTAGGGCCCCAAACTTACTGCAAACTACAGTATTTAAAAGAGTTTTTAGAGACATCGAGCTTACATAAAAGTATATTTTGACAGCATTTATTATGCATGTAGTTCTGCACTTCATATTGAAATATTGTAATTGAAATTGGGTCCTATCTATCGATCTCTAGATCACTTTCTAAATGTCAGAAAATGGTGAAAAATCATCTCAAAGTCCATGCTATTTTCTTGAAATTGTTTGTTTGTATCAGACCAATATTCCTAAAACAGAAATGCATTTACTTCATAAGGATGTATAGTAGAAACACCATATTGGATTTTGGCTGATTTGCTTGAATAATTAGTTATTAACCCTCTGAATCCCACGGAATGTATTTTTTATTAAAACGTTTAAAATACAACATTGATACAATCATAGATTATAAAGGTTTCTGTTTGAAAAAAAGTTTAAAATTGTGATATTTCATGATTGATTCTGCGGTCAACGGCCACGTGACAAATATTCATTGAAAATCTGTTTACACAGATTAAAGGTATGTTTTCTCTAAAAGATCACCAAAAATACACCGTTTATCATACAAAGAAAATGTAAAAACAGGTATTTTCATTGGAATCTGAACTTTCCGACAGTCCTTGAACAGATCATTGGTTACGAAAGTTCCCATCAGAAAAAGTAACCAAAACGAAGCTTAAAATTGTGATATTTCTGTCAAAGTCTCTTTATTCTACATGTCTCATTTAAAATGTTGCCAAAAATAAACCGTTTGTAATAAACATTAAATTCTGCTCCTCGGAGACACTGTGAAGACATGATTGATTCTGCTGAGACGAACGGTCACGTGACAAATATTCACTGAGAATCTGTTTACACAGAGCTGAGAGGAAAGGACAGGAGAGGCTGTGAAAATGCAAATAGTTCAATATGGACAGTACTTATATATTACATTGAAATACAAGGCCACAGTGAGTAAAATGTAAAAATATAGATAAATAAAAAAAGAGTAAAAAAACACCATGAAATGGCTTTTTGTTCAGAGGGTTAAGGAAAAATCTACAACTGCAATCTGCTGAAGAGTCATTTGGTATAACTGAAAGTTCAAATACAGGCACTACATTTGCTGCTGTTTAACACACACACACACACACACACACCACCCTCTTTCTTATCACGTTAGCCATCTTGGGAACCTCTGGTTTCTGTCTTTTTCAAAGCTTTTCAATGTCTATATTTCAATGTGAAGCTCTGCTTTAAATGCTGTTAAAATGCCTAAAACCCTTTTACTTTGCAATCAATTTCCTCCCTGTACATCTTCCTGTCTTCTCATCTGAATTTTACCTGTTTGCAAGAAATATTAAGGCATTAATGTCTGTTTTTATTATGACTTACATCTTTGATAATACTACGCAGGATATTATAGAACAGTTACCTTCCTTTCACCACAGGAGGGCGTCATTTACCACATAAGCTCAAATCTTTAACCAAATACCTGCTTTCCCTGTCATCCACATTGTTTAGATCAAGTTTATTAGGTTTGGGAAATAGTGCCAAACAACTAGTAGGAAGTGTACACATGTTTGTTTCTGGCCTCTTTGTAGTAGAAAACCATGTTTCTATCGTCTATACAGAGATTTTCCCACATTGTTTTTCTTCACCACAAACACAGGAGTTGTACAAAGTCAGCTGGTGAATGTATCGTCTTTTCTTTTGGATTCCTTTAGGAGAAAAGAAGATTTATTTTGTCTTTCTGTCGGTGACTTTTTCTTTTTTTTCTTTTCTATATTGTTCATCCAGATCCATCAAGACCTAAACCAAATAATGTACCACCTACCTGCAGAGAATTAAATGTCAAACTGCCTCTGTGTGTCGTTTCTTATTGTTCTTTTCTAGTCCTGCTTTCAACTTTTTTTTGTAATTTAAGTTTTTATTCATAAACATGGTACATAGTAGCCCATTGGGTACAGTTTACATGACAAAGGTCAGACTACAAAAGAACAGATTGGTAAGGTGTTCCTGGTTAGAAGAAAGAACAGGAAAGAGTAAAAAAAAGTAAAAAGAAAATGTCCTTAATTCATAAAATTGCATTATAAGAGTCTGGCAGAAAAACACCGCTAAAGACGCAGCCGACCACGCTTCACCAATTCTGACAAACTAAACTGGCACGGAATTCATTTATAAACAGGAGCCAGGACAGGAAACTGAACGGTGCAGAAACATGTCCAAATATTAGCAATGAACTTATAAAGCACGACTCTGGTGGGACTTGAACCCACAACCTTTGAATCACTTCAACTGTGCTAATCTAGAAGTCCAATGCGCTATCCATTGCGCCACAGAGCCTGTTTTTACGTATCAACAGACTATAATTGATCCATTTTTCACAGAAATCGACATGATATAGTATGACTTTTTGAGGGGGTTCATTTTGGGACATCCCATAATATGGTGTTTTTCTGTAATTTCTGGAATATTATGCTCTATATATCAGCTGTTAACAGCAAAACAGAAGACTCTGTGGCGCAACGGTAGCGCGTCTGACTCCAGATCAGAAGGTTGCGTGTTCAAATCACGTCAGGGTCAAAGTCTTCCACTTTAGTAGAAGAAGGATTGACAAAAGATGTTGTATCTAAAAGCTGTAACCTTACTGGCAGCAGTGACCATGGTGTCACCCACTGGTTATTGACTGCTGCTTTGAAGCCTCCAGGTGGCCATTTTGGCTGCATCCATGTTGTTTTTCTGTCAAAATCTCTTTATTCTACATGTCTCATTTAAAACGTTGCCAAAAATAAAGCGTTTGTAATAACTAGATCCTGTTAAAAACATTAAATTCTGCTCCTCAGAGACACTGTGAAGACATGATTGATTCTGCTGAGACGAATGGTCACGTGACAAATATTCACTTAAAATCTGTTTACACAGAGCTGAGAGGAGAGGACAGGAGAGGCTGTTTACACAGAGCTGAGAGGAGAGGACAGGAGAGGCTGTAAAAATGCAAATAGTTCAATATGGACAGTTCTTTCTTGCAGTGAAATACAAGGCCACAGTGAGTAAAATGTAAAAATATAGATAAATAAAAAAAAGAGTAAACACCATGAAATGGCTTTTTGGGGTTCAGAGGGTTAAGAAAAAATCTACAACTGCAATCTGCTGAAGAGTCATTTGGTATAACTGAAAGTTCAAATACAGGCACTACATTTGCTGCTGTTAAACACACACACACACACACCACCCTCTTTCTTATCACGTTAGCCATCTTGGGAACCTCTGGTTTCTGTCTTTTTCAAAGCTTTTCAATGTCTATATTTAAATGTGAAGCTCTGCTTTAAATGCTGTTAATCTTCCTGTCCTGAATTTTACCTGTTTGCAAGAAATATTAAGGCATTAATGTCTGTTTTTATTATGACTTACATCTTTGATAATACTACGCAGGATATTATAGAACAGTTACCTTCCTTTCACCACAGGAGGGCGACATTTACCACATAAGCTCAAATCTTTAACCAAATACCTGCTTTCCCTGCCATTCACATTGTTTAGATCAAGTTTATTAGGTTTGGGAAATAGTGCCAAACAACTAGTAGGAAGTGTACGGATGTTGGTTTCTGGCCTCTTTGTAGTAGAAAACCATGTTTCTATCGTCTATACAGAGATTTTCCCACGTTGTTTTTCTTCACCACAAACACAGGAGTTGTACAAAGTCAGCTGGTGAATGTATCGTCTTTTCTTTTGGATTCCTTTAGGAGAAAAGAAGATTTATTTTGTCTTGTTGTCGGTGACTTTTTCTTTTTTTCTTTTCTATATTGTTCATCCAGATCCATCAAGACCTAAACCAAATAATGTACCACCTACCTGCAGAGAATTAAATGTCAAACTGCCTCTGTGTGTCATTTCTTATTGTTCTTTTCTAGTCCTGCTTTCAACTTTTTTTTGTAATTTAAGTTTTTATTCATAAACATGGTACATAGTCTCCAGCTCTTCATTTCCCCATCAACGAACTGCGCAGAAAAATGGTGAGTTGGTTTTTTCTATTGGTGAAAGATTATCAATTTTCAAGGTTTCCTCATGCAATTTTTCTAACAGGGCCGATCAATAAAACCTTAAAGGGTTATCCTCAGGAGGGCATTGACAATAATTGTACCAAGTTTTGTATACTAATGCACAAACTATCCCTTTAATCCTCATACAGTGTCTGAAGGAGGACTCTTAACTGATATGTATAAGTTAGTAGAGGCAGGTAGCAATGGTGGAAAGTAACTATGTACATTTACTCAAGTACTGGACTTAAAGTACAATTTTGAGGTACTTTTATGTACATTTTATGTAACTTTATACATCGACTCCACTACATTTTGAGGCATAAATTGTACTTTTTACTCTACATTTAGTTAAGAGCTTAAGTTACTTTTCAGGTCAAGATTTAAAATGAAAAACATGATACATTTAAAATTATTACCCATTTTTATAAATTAAACCACTTAAACGTTTATTAGGTAGTTTAAATGAGCGGAGTGGAGTCATTTCACAGTGTGGTATTAGTCATTTTACTGAAGTAAAGGATCTGAATACTTCTTCCACCACTGTCCTTTTTACTTCTTTATTTTCTTAATTATTTTTTTATTATTTTTGTAAATGATTATTATTTTTTTAATTTTCTTATTTTTTTAATTTCTTATCTTTTTTAATTTATTTTTTATTTTTATTTTTATTTTTATTTTTATTTATTTATTTATTTTTTCCTGCGCATCTGCGCATGTGCGGCCTCACGGCGCTTCTGCGCATGTGCGGCCTCGCGACGCTTCTGCGCATGTGCGGTCCTACGGCCCTTCTGCGCATGTGCGGCCCCGCGGCGCTTCTGCGCATGTGCGGCCCCGCGGCGCTTCTGCGCATGTGCGGTCCCGCGGCCCTTCTGCGCATGTGCGGCCCCACGGCGCTTCTGCGCATGTGCGGCCTCGCGGCGTTTCTGCGCATGCGCTGAAAAGCCGAGCATGCGCAGAAGCGTTGAAAAGCCGCACATGCGCAGAAGCGATGAAAAGCCGAGCATGCGCAGAAGCGTTGAAAACCAGCGCATGCGCAGAAGCGCAGGAAAAAAATAATAAAAATTAAATTAAATTAAATTAAATTAAATTAAATTAAATTAAATTAAATTAAATTAAATTAAATTAAATTAAAAATTAAAAATTAAAAAAAATGTTTTAAATAAAATTAAAAAAAATAAGAAATTAAAAAATAATAATAATAATAATTACAAAAAATAATAATAAAAAAAAATAAAGAAGTAAAAAGGACAGTGGTGGAAGAAGTATTTCATTTTAAATCTTGACCTGAAAAGTAACTTAAGCTCTCAACTAAATGTAGAAGAGTAAAAAGTACAATATATGCCTCAAAATGTAGTGGAGTAGAAGTATAAAGTTACATAAAATGTACATAAAAGTACCTCAAAATTGTACTTTAAGTCCAGTACTGTGTTCAAATCACGTCAGGGTCAAAGTCTTCCACTTTAGTAGATGAAGGATTGACAGGATGACATTATATCTAAAAGCTGTATAACCTTACTGGCACCAGTGACCATGATGTCACCCACTGGTTAGTTCCTGGAGGCCATTTTGGCTGTTTCCATGTTGTTTTTCTCAAACATTTTTGGGCATCCCAAAATATGGTCTTTTCTTTTACCTATACTTGAACAAACTATACTACCACATGCATAAAAATGTGTAAACAGGCTCTGTGGCGCAATGGATAGCGCATTGGACTTCTAGGTTAGCACAGTTGAAGTGATTCAAAGGTTGTGGGTTCGAGTCCCACCAGAGTCGTGCTTTATAAGTTCATTGCTAATATTTGGACATGTTTCTGCACCGTTCAGTTTCCTGTCCTGGCTCCTGTTTATAAATGAATTCCGTGCCAGTGTAGTTTGCCAGAATTGGTGTAGTGTGGTCGGCTTCATCATTAGCCTCAAAATCATGGTAGCATGTCCATGTCAAATTTAAAAATGCATAAAATGGTTGAGTGTTGATTTTTGTCAAAAATGGTCAAATTCTAAAGTGCCTTAAAGTGGTACAATTATACTCTGTTGACACATTTTAAAACAAAATATGGCCAGATATAACAAAATCTGGCCATATAAAAATAAGTCATACTTTAGCATATAGTTAAAGTACTATAGTTGATTTTTGTCAAGAATGATCAAATTTTAAAATGCCTAAAATGCTTAAAATGGGTCTATTATAGTCTGTTGATACATATTATAACATAATATGCCAGACATTACAGAAACACACCATATTATGGGATGAACAAAAATGACTCTTTCAAAAAAAGTCATATTATAATATGTTGATTTCTGTCTAAAATGGTCAAATTTTTAAATGCCTAAAAATGGCCCAATTATACTATATTGATATAGCCTGGCTAACACCAGACTAATCTCAAATGAGATTAGGTCTGGCAACCAACCGTTCATTTCTCCGTAGAGGAGGTGTGGTTTACGATCCTCCGGAGCCGTTTATTGGGCGCTTAGAATGTCTATCAAAGCGTCTGTACGTAGCTCTTAGCCAATCAGATCAGTTATACCATATCACGTATGTAGAGCAACAGAAATGGATGTTTGTTGTGTGTGTGTCTGTGAGAGAGTGTTGCTTGCTGCTTTGCTCCTCCAGTTCTCGCTTTCTGCAAGATTATTTATTTTCACGCTTTATTCCCTCTCATGTCATTCAGCCACACACATCCACTGATTTTATGGGCAATAAACAAGCTGCTGCAGGTCTCTCCGCAGCTCCGATGTCCCCCGGCTCGTATCGAGATCACCGCCGTTACGCTAGCGCCGGTGATTAGCGCTGCTAGCGGCGCTAATAGCCCCGCTACCGGTGATCTCGCTACGAGCCGGGGGACAGCGTAGCCGGCGAGAGACCCTTCGCCTTTCGACTTTCGCTCTAAACTATTTAAAACACCATCTACAGCTAAAGAGAGCTTCGCGTCTGCAGCAGCCATGTTGGATCTGTAAGAAAACTACAAGCTTCCAAGTGCCGAGTAGTACGCGTCATCGTCTTGCCGTCCCTCCCCGCTCTGTGATTGGATCCCTAAAACACGGCTAAGAAACGGTCCTGGTTGCCAGACTGGATGGAGGTTCGAAATTAAATTTGAGCGTGCAAGGCAGTATGGGTATACCCAGGCTAATATTGATACATGTGGTAGTATAGTTTGTTCAAGAATAGGGGGGAAAAACACCATATTATGGGATGTCCAAAAATGTTTGAGAAAAACAACATGGACAGCCAAAATGGCCACCTGGAGGTTTTAAAGCAGCAGTCAATAACCAGTGGGTGACATCATGGTGACTGCTGCAGTAAGGTTATACAGCTTTTAGATATAATGTCATCCTGTCAATCCTTCATCTACTAAACAGGAAGACTTTGACCCTGACGTGATTTGAACACGCAACCTTCTGATCTGGAGTCAGACGCGCTACCGTTGCGCCACAGAGTCCTCAGGTTAGCTGTTAACAGTGGCCTGGAAGATATATTGGTTCTCATAGAATTCATATGGCTGCCATCTCCGATCTGCAATCTCGATGAGGTGGCTCCTACCAAAAATTTAAACCTATGGTGATAGAGAGTATGTGGGAAAAATGTGTTTTGGTCCTGCGTCACTATAAGAAGAAAGTCATAATATAGCATGTCAATTTTTGTCAAAATTTCCCAATTTTAAAATGCCTTAAAATGTTTAAAATTGCCCAATTATATTCTGCTGATACATATTATAGTACAATAGTCAAATTTTAAAATGCCTAAAAATGCTTAAAATGACTTTATTATAGTCTGTTGATACATATTACAATATAAATTGTCCATAAATGACAGAAAAACACCATTTTATGGGATGATATCCAAAACTAAGAAGAAAAAAAAGTCATGTCGATTTTTTTGACAAAAAATTCCCAATTTTAAAATGTCTTAAAATGCTTAAAATTGCCCAATTATATTCTGCTGATACATATAATAGTATAATCAGTTGAGAAATGACACCATATTATACTAAATTGTATAACATATACACAAAGGTAACTCTCACACACAGACCAAAAAAAATCCATTAACCATTTCTCTGTGCATACTGTCTGTCAGTTTATTTTTATTTTTTATAAATCAGGAAGATATGATTTGTTATGTAACAGCCTGTACAACGCAACATACAGAAAACAAATAAAGAAAACCATACAAATTAAAATTGTACAAAGCAGCACTGGGTCATAAATAACCCATATAATAATAATAATAATATTTTTTCACATTTTTTGATTGGAAGTGTTTCCTTCTGCCAAAGCCCCGATGTCGATCTTCTGTCAGTCAGATCACAGCTGCTCGTAGAAGGTGTCTGAGCTTCTTCAATTATAATTTTCGAGTCACAAGTGTGCCTTGAAAAAAGTTGGGGTTTTTATGTTCTTCAGCAGGTTTTTATCAAATTGGCAACAGGACTGAGAACGGTGAAAAAGAAAAGCTTTGGAAACTGTTCACATACAATCAATCATTACGTGGATGTTTGGGATTAAATAAACCCTTGTATAAACATTTGACAAATGTAAATCATTGATGTTAGATAAAATAAAAAAGAACTGCAGAGCCCTAATGAAGAACATTCACATGTAAACATCAGCGTCGGTCTGCTGATCTAGAAACTACACGTTGTTGGCTCTGGAGGTCCTGCCAGGTAAACAGAGTGAGACACGACCGATCGGAGTGAGACACGACCGATCGGAGTGAGACACGACTGATCTGATCAGAGTGAGACACGACTGATCGGTGTGAGACATCGCTAATCGGAGTGAGACACCGCTGATCGGAGTGAGACACGACCGATCGGAGTGAGACACCGCTAATCGGAGTGAGACACCGCTGATCGGAGTGAGACACGACCGATCGGAGTGAGACACGGCCGATCGGAGTGAGACACGGCCGATCGGAGTGAGACACGACTGATCTGATCAGAGTGAGACACGACTGATCGGTGTGAGACATCGCTAATCGGAGTGAGACACGGCCGATCGGAGTGAGACACGACTGATCTGATCAGAGTGAGACACGACTGATCTGATCAGAGTGAGACACGACTGATCTGATCAGAGTGAGACATGACTGATCTGATCAGTGAGACACGACTGATCTGATCAGAGTGAGACACGACTGATCTGATCAGAGTGAGACACGACTGATCTGATCAGAGTGAGACACGACTGATCTGATCAGAGTGAGACACCGCTGATCGGAGTGAGACACCGCTGATCGGAGTGAGACACGACCGATCGGAGTGAGACACGGCTGATCAGAGTGGAGGCTGAGTGGATCTGGAGTCAACGATGAGACAGTGGGAGTGATGTGGAAAACCATTTTTATCTTTAGGCTTCATTCACCTACCCTTTTTGTTTTAAGAGTACGGCATTATGGGCTTTCTTTACTAGATAAGAACCGCTTACGTGTCTGTTTGCTTCCATGAGGCTACAGCTGCATGTTTATCCTAAAGCTCACTAACACATTACATAATGTGTTTATAAGCTGTACAAAAATCAAAGTGTGAAAACTTTAATTCACTGTTTTACAGGGGGTTATGTGCCAATGAATTACTTGGGTTTTCGCTGGTGCCTAGCCAAGGATTAGTGCGGCTAAAATGGCAAAGTTTCTTGTACGTTTTTTTGTAAATAAATAAATAAAGGCGATAAAACATATTAGTTAGTGAGCTTTAGAGGAGTAAATAGACACGTGAGAGTGGCACCACTGCTATTATACTCTGCAAGAAAGCCAATAAGCACATTTCACAAAATGTTTCCCCTTTTTCTGTATTAAAACCTATAAAGTCTAGAAGTTTTGATTTTGATCATTAATCGTAATGGATTCTTTGTCATTCATTATCTCAATACACAACTTTTAGATTTCCAAAAGTCCATTTTTTTCTTCCAAACTTTCCAGTTTCTTTCACAGTTCAAACCCTGTGAATGTTTTCCATTTGACAAGACAAGAGTTGTGATTCTGGGCCACAACAGAAACACAAACAGGACTGATAAAAAGTAGCCGAACTGCGAATGTGGAGACACGGAGAAAACGGCAACATACAGTTGTACATGTGTAAACATTTTTTCTTCCTCCAGTTTTAAAATCTTCCTCCCCTAAAGAAGTCACAATCACAAGACACTCTTGGGTTCATTCTCAGATTCAAGTGTCTTTCTGTTTTTTTTTTATATTTCTGTGAAAACATTGTCACTCTTCTTTTGTTTTTTTTGACACATTTTTCAGTCTTTTTAGGTGACGGTCCGTTAACGTGCAGGTTGGCAGGGGACAGCTCCTCCCAAATGAAAAAAAAACACTGACCAGAGCAGAGGTGAGAAGTGTTAAATAAGTGCCAAAAGGTAAACCAAAACATTGCTGTTTGTGTAGTTGGAAGAAAAAAAAACATGTCGGGGAAGCATGTGAATGAAAAGGTGGCAAAAAAACACCTTGACTGTAAAATGAACAAACGTGTTGAGTCGATGACAAGTAAGTTTAAAAATCGCCCACGAGTGTCTGGAACATAAAGTGCAGGCAGTGTCTGTTCTTCTTTGAAACCGCCGTAGCCCCCGGCCATTAAAAGAGTCCAAGAGCAAACAACCAAAAAAAAAAAAAAAAACAATAAAATAAACAAAACTAATCAATAATGCTGAATTGTCAACAATCCACAGTTGGAACAGCTGGATTCCAGAGGAGTCTCTCGCTCAAGGCAGGGGTTGGATTTGGTTGTCAGTTTATCAAAAGTAGGAGGAGCGCTGCCCGGGCCCGCCCCGCCTCCCCCGGTGCCTCTCTCTCTCTCTCTGCCTTCACTCCACCCGGATGAGGAGTCCGTAGAGGAGCGTCCCGCCCTGCTCCTTCGTGATCCACTCGATCTCTGAGTTGCTGAAGCGAGGGTCCAGGGGCTCGCTGTGGCCCAGCGTCTGCGGTCCCACTTTGTAGGAGCCTGGACGCACACACACCTGGAATCCCACCTGAGCCTGGTGGCTGCGGTGGGAGCGGGGGTCCCGAAATCTGCATCAAGAGAAGGAGAACCATCAGTGAGCACCCTCTATCCCCTCGTTTCCTGGTGCAAACATATTAATGGTAAATGGGAAATTGGGGTGCACTTCGCGCTTAGCGCTTTTATCCAAATCGCTTTACACTACACACTACGCTCATTCACCCGTTCACACACACATTCATACTGGTGGCAGAGGCTACCCTAAACGGTGCCTCCTGCCACCATTGGGAATTCATTCTCACACACAGATGAACGCAGCATTGGGAGCAATTTGGGGTTCAGTATCTTGCTCAAGGATACTTCAACATGTAGGCTGCGACGGTCAGGGATCGAACCACCAACCCTCCGATTACTGGAAGAACGCTCTACCAGCTGAGCCACAGCCACCCCGGCTTTGAAGTATTTTTCAGCCACGACTTACTGCACTTTAGGGGCAAAGATCTCCATGCCGGAGTAGCGCATAGTGGGTGAAAGCCGCACTCTGGGGACCTCCCTGCCGGGGGCGCTGTTCTCCTCTGGCTCACTGTAGCCATTAGGCCCCTCCGCCTTCACCGGGGACACCGAGAAGATGGACGACGTCCCTGCAACAACAAAATTACATTAATACTTGAGCGCCCCCTCAGAAACATTTTGTGGAAAGGAACACATTTAGAACAAAGAGTGTGTGTCAGAAATGTTCGTACCAGCCAGCAGCTGGCTGTGGTCCAGCGTGCGCCGCAGGGCTCCTACACTGGTGCCGTGGTACGCGATGTGCCACTTCTTCAGTGCATTAGAAACCTCACAGTGGGGCTTGATCCTGCACAGAGAGGAGACGTGCACTCATGTAGACACACATGCAACAATAAGAACACCCTGCAGAGGTTTTATCATGTGTCATGACGGTCCTCTCACCTGAGGCCGAATCGGCACCATCCGAAGGGCAGGGCGTAGTCCCGGGGCGGCTCTCCTCTCTTGTAATAAGCCTCGTCCCCCCGAAGTTTGTGGCACGACTCACAGTAGCACAGGTTGTACTTTACGTCTTCATTAAAATATCCATCTTCCAGGTGGTGGTGGAGAAGACAAAGATCGTGATTGTTAATGCGAGACACTAAAGGCAAAAAAAGTTTTTATGTAGAATCTTCCTCCACAGTGACAGCAGCCAGAGGTGGACAGACTGGAATTTCTGGCCTCGAACAGAAAGCATTTTTGGCAAAACCATAATACCTATCATTGATCCGACTTCACTTTGAGCGTCCTGAGTTCTTCCTGAACAGCTACATATGTTTTTTACATATGTTCATATATGCAAATTAGCGCATATTTCATGAGTTCACACCTAATTTACATATCTTAACACACAATTTCCCAAAATGACCCTATTCACCTGTAGTGTCTCCCCTTATATAATTATGAATCTGAGATAAAGCTCATGGCAGAAAAGGTTTGTGGTTAAAACTTACCTGGTAAGGTGAGCAGGTCCTTGAAGCGTGAGCACAGCGCCTGGTACTCACAGGTCTTGTTGGGGTTGACCTCCGGAGGCGGCGTCCAGCACACACTCTCTTTGATTCCTGAGAAACAAAACAGAGAAAACTATGACTCAAAGACTGAACACAACAACGAAGGAAAGAGAAACAAACCAGAAGCTTCTTACCGTCAACCATGTCCGCCTTCTCCATGTCACCCTGACAACGGGTCTCGCCACTCTCTCCGCCCACAGCTGGCACGTTGTTTGTTACTATGGTAACCTGCCATGATGACAACACAATCATTAGTTTAGAGCATGGGTCTCAAACTTGCGGCCCTCGTGATGATATTTTGTGGCCCCCCCCTTGATATGAAAGTTTAATGTGAGTTTTATATGAATGGCACTTTACCATGTTGTGTGTGGAAGGTCCCTTTAATTACTTTTTTTGTAATTTTGTGTCTTTTTTAGTAATTCTGTGTAATTTTTGGTCATTTTGTGTCTTTTTTTGGTCATTTAGTGTCTTTTTTTTAAAGTTTTTTTTTTTTTTTCTGTCATTTTGTGTCTTTTTTGGGTAATTTTGTGTAATTTTTTAAATAATTTCGTGTCTTTTTTAAATAATGCTGTGTCTTTTTTGGTAATTCTGTGTCTTTTTTGGTTATGTGTGTTTTAATAATTTTGTGTCTTTTTTAAATAATTTTGTGTCTTTTTTAAATAATTCTGTGTCTTTTTTGGTTATGTGTGTTTTAATAATTTTGTGTCTTTTTTAAACAATTTTGTGTTTTTTTTAAATAACTTTGTGTCTTTTTTAAATAATTTTGTGTCTTTTTTAAATAATTTTGTGTCTTTTTTTTGGTAATTTTATTTCTTCTCTAAGTAATTTAGTTTTTTCTGTCATTTTGTGTCTTTTTTGGGTCATTTTGTGTCTTTTAAAAGTAATTTTGTCTTTTTTGTGTCATTTTGTTTCTTGTTTCTGTGTGTACATGTTTGTGGTGCCGACCTGTTCACACTGGCCGTAGAGGTCTATGAAGGGGTAGCAGGGTGAAGGGATGTCCTGCGCTGCCACGCCCTGGTCCATGCCGTTGACGTAGAGGTGGAGACAACTGTTGGCGTCCACCAGCAGACCCAACACCGTCCCCTCAGGACAAGTGTCCAGATTAGGACCATAGTTCTCACATATCTGTGGAGCAAAGAGAGACGGAGTGAATAGTGGAAATAAAATAACAGGAAAGAGAGGAGTGTTTGTATGTAAAATAAATAAAAATGTAAGAAAGGAGAGACGTCAGCGAGTGAGAGAAAATGTCTAATGGGTGATTCTCATGAACATGGTGCAGCTCATAGCAAAAATCCAAGAGCATTGAATACATATTTTCTTTGACCCTTTATAACCTATACAATCTAAAGTCACTGTTTAATATGAATTTATAATCTATTTGAAACATTCTAATGTATTTTTTGACATTTTTAGAGACACTGTGAGGTAAATTCATTACCGTAACACATTTTTAAATAAAAAAAAACAACAACAAATGTTTTGGGGTTTTTTTCTTTGGCAAGCACTTAAATATGCTCAAGGGTAGCAGGTACCACCAAAATATATTTTATTAAAATATACCAATTTTTTAATTAAAACAATTCTATCATTACCGTAACATTTAACCATTTTTTTCTCATCAATTTTCATTCATATTTTGTTCTTTATACATTGTTAAAAACCATTATGGTTGATAATATTCTGTTAAATTATACATTTTAAAACAAATGTATATTTATTTTTAAGTTTATTAAATATTCATTGTATATAAGTGTGGGGGAAACTATGACATTTTTATCTGGACGCATTACAGTAATGAATTTGTGAATCAAAAATATGTTTAAAAATATAGAAAATATTATTTCACCACTAAACAAACTGCCTCATTATGGCTATATTGTTCATTCATATAAAAGTGAAATATATTTAGTTTAATAAAGTAAGTCCTTATAATCTACACAGACAGAACTTAGACTGGCTTCATGATAATCACCCAAAAGATCAATGAGTCAATGAGCTGGATGTCAGTGAGAACACTCAGTTTAAGACAGAAATCAATAGACGACAGATTGTTGTTTGTTTTGGTGTTTGTGTTTACCTTTAAGGAGTTGTGGAAGACGGAGTCTCTCTGCAGCAGCCAGGCGGAGCGTTTCAGACAGCACGCTGTGGAGGGGAAGTTGAGCCGGTCGGGGGAATGACCTATGACCCCTAGAGACAGCGACGACGTCCATGACGGGTTCAGACGGTCGATCTGAAACTGGAGACGAAACACAAGTTACTGACAGACTGGAACAGCCACAGCCTTTCATTTTTTTGTTTTGTTTTTTAAATTGCTTTTTAAAAAGCAATGAAACTATTTATTTAAGTGTTTATTTCCTGTTTTATTTATTTTATTGTTCTTGTTTGCTTGTTTATGTACAGCACTTTGTTGTCACAAGATAAAACAGACATCGAGGAGTTCATTTTTAGTTATAACTCAATTTTGACCAAAAATGTAGCTACTGCAGTTAGGCTTTGTAGGGTGGTCTATCATTTTTTTAATATAGTCTACTAGTATAATATGGTATAGCAGGGATTCCCAAAGTGTGGTGCGTGGACCCCCAGGGGTGCGCGAGCTGCTGCTAGGGGGTGCCTGAGATGAAAAATGTAATGGCGGTCTGATAATTACACAATTACATTTTTTCCCCCCCACACAATAAAGAAGTGTAAACAAACATTTCCTTTGTAAAATGTAAAATCAAAAACTGTAATATTAATTAATTAGTAAATGCAGGCTATTCAAAATGCACTTCATCTTAAAATGAAGTTATCATCTTCTATTTTTCCAGCCTGTGCTATGATGACGGGTTGTTTTAGCTCCACGCTCATTTAAACTTGCTGCAATTTTTGTTCAACGCGGCTCAAAATATTATAACATTTTCCCAACTTATGTGCTTTCTGCCTCTGATCCTGAGCCTGTCATCATCCTCTTTGCTCTTAAAAGTGGAAGCTTGTGCATAACTTTGTTGCATTATATTGAAACTGTGTTCAGATTAATTCAAATGCAAGAGAGATTGTGATTATTTTATTATATGTGTGTTTTGGTCATTTGAGCATGATTAAACATGCCGCCTTTAATATGGCTATAGAAAAGCTTATTGCATTTTGTTTTTTTTGAAGGTGTGGGGGATCGGGGGTGCGTCAACCCGGTTGGGACATAGAAGGAGGTGCACGGCTTAAAAAGTTTGGGAACCGCTGTGGTATAGTTTAATAAAGCTGACCAGCATAAGGTTGTAATAGAATATATATCTCTTGACTATCTGACATGTATGCTGCGTGATAAAGATGACACCTTTCATAGAATATGGGACCCTTTTAAGTTATACATTGGTATGAATATTTCAACCATATTTACACGAGGATTTACATAGGACTGGAACATGTGCTGGAACATGTGCTTAACTGTCATTTATTTTTGTCTATATAATTTCTGAATCATCTGTCGATATGTATTTTTTTTTTTTTATTTATTTTTTTTTTTCTCTGTGTCTGTGAGCCGAGTTGTAGTGTAGTATAGCCCAGTGTGGGTTCTTTTTATTTTATTTTATTTTTATATATTCTATTTTATTTGCTTGATTGTTCTTTGTGTTTGTTTGTTTTTCACTGTGTGCTGTGAAAATCAATAAACATATTGTTTAAAAAAAAAAAAAAACAAAGCTGACCAAATAGACACCAAAGCTCTCAGTCATGTTACCTGCAGCAGCTGCTGGCGGGCCAGCGGCTGGGCGGTGACCAGCAGGCCCTGGTTGTAGCTGGACACTCTGGCTGCTGTCAGGTTCTGGTTGGACAGCTGGATGTTCTTGCCGTGGTTCTCCAGGAACGCCATGATGGTCGGCACCAGCACACACGGCTCCGTCTCCACCTGGAGGAGACGACAGGGGACATGGAGAGTCTGAGCCTGTACTGGGACATTAAATGATTCAGTGAATAATAATAACAGTTTTTGCTAACAGATTTGGGCTCGGACCTCTCTGACAGGAGTGCTGTCCTCCTCTCCTTCGCTGCAGCTGTCTGAGGAGAGCGATGGCGCCTTCACGCTCTCCAGGTCCTCCATCAGCGACGAGCTCACGATGGACACCGCCGTTATCCGCCCGTACAGGTCCAGGACCGCATAGACGTTCTATGAGGAGACAGAGAGGTGCTGAATGGCAGCGAGGGCTCCAGTAGCTGGTCACTGGAAACATGTGTGTGTGTGTGTGTGTGTGTGTGTGTGTGTGTGTGTGTGTGTGTGTGTGTGTGTGTGTGTGTGTGTGTGTGTGTTCTTGTACTTCCTACATAGGGAGGACCGGAAAACGTTTTTAACCAACGGAGTAAGGACATTTTAGCTGGTCCTCACTTCTTTAAAGGCTTTTTTTGAGATTTCAGACTTTGTTTTAGGGTTAAAGGTTACAATTAGGCAACCATGTATTAGGGTTAGGGTTGGATATTTAGTTTATTATAGAAAACGAAATGAAACAACGAAAACTAGAATTGAAAAAATAAAAATAAAATGAGTTTTCAAAAAATAACTTTTTTCATACATAATGAAGATGGATAAGACAAAGGAAATAAAGGCAAAATTTACTGTGACCTCTTTTAGTCTCCCACCCAAAACAAAAATTCACAACAAAATAAAAAAACTAAAACTAATGAAAAATCCAAAACTATTATAACCTTGCAAGGGAATTCACTGTTCCAATGAGGGTCCTCACAAAGATAGAAGTACAAGAATGTGTGTGTGTGTGTGTGTGTGTGTGTGTGTGTACCTTGGCTACTGCAGTGGCAGCAGGTCCCATGTCTTCTCCATCGATGAAGATGTGCATTGTGTCGTCACTGCACTTCTTCACACCAACACGGTTCCCGACCTGAGGAGATGATAATAATAATTAAATTAAGACCTATGTCATGAGCACAATATCTACTGACAGGGTGAGTAGTAGGGCTGTGCGATACGGAACAAAGGTCATATCCCAATATATTTAGGTTGAATATCGATATGATATATATCCTGATATTTGTATTGCAAAGTGAGACTATTTGTTCAGTCAAAGTCAAATATGACATGTCACAAGTAGTTTTATTGAAACCGTTTATTTAACTGAACATAAATACTGTATAACAACAGGAGTAGCTTTTTATTTTTCAAATCAGAGCTCCATAAGGTGCACATTTAAATAAATATATTTATATGAGAAAAGAATAACGAACATTACAAAAGAACTAAATATGACAAACCCTAGTAAGGGCAGCATTTACACTACCGGTCAAAAGTTTTAGATCACCCCAATTTTTCCATTTTTTATTGAAATTCAAGCAGTTCGAGTCAAATGAACAGCTTGAAAGGGTACAAAGGTAAGTGGTGAACTGCCAGAGGTAAATAAAAAAAGGTAAGCTTAACCAAAACTGAAAGATAATGTACATTTCAGAATTATACAAGTAGGCCTTTTTCAGGGAACAAGAAATGGGTTAACAACTTAACTCTATGGAGTCTTGGGCTATTTTGTCCATTTTTTAATTGTTTTCATGTCTTTGTAAGTCATTTTGTGTCTTTTGGTGTCTTTTTTTGTCATTTTGTGTCTTTTTTTTGGTCATTTTTTTGTCTTTTTTTAGTCCTTGAATCTTTTTTTTATTTTCAAAACACTATCATGCTCAATAAAGAATTTTAAATGTTGCAAATGTGCATTAATTTCAGAGTACACTGAGACATTAAACTGCATCATTTTCAATTAAATTCTGGAAAAGTTGGTGTGTTCTAAAACTTTTGACCAGTAGTGTATAAATAAAGCAGCTTGCCTGGATCAAATCCAAATCCACGATTTCCATTTGACTTTTTATTTTATGGTCATGATTTGAAGGAATTTTTCTGTTTACTTTTTTCCCCAGCCCTGTCACGAATTTATTCATCTATAATCGACTTCATCTGGTGAATCATCATCATTTATCTCCTTTAAATCAACTGTTACAGAAAACAATCAAGATTTCAAAAGACTAAGTAAATCACATTAACGACCACATTTCTCCCTGTGACATGTTATAGGAATAGTTCGGAATTTTGGACATAAGACCTCATTTCCAACTTAGCCGGTGTGATATAGGTCGGTGGAGACCGTTTTCAGCACATTTTATGCAGTCCTTATAGTTGCACAAGTCACTGATGCTAAACTGGTGTTGAGCTAGCGCACGTCAATAGTAACATCCAGCCTGTCACTAAAAACAGCTTTACCTGCTCCGCAGAACACCCGAGACAAATGCATTATAACGTCGGACTATCGATGTACATGTCTGTGTTGATAGAATAATTTTAGAAATTAAACCAACCTTGCATAGCATTGGAATAGCTTATACTTTGTTCCCTGTTGTTGCTTAGGCTACGGCAGCGGCGGAGTGATATTATCTCCAGGCTAGTGAGGCTACAGTGGAAGGCGGTTTCGGTTTCGCTGACAATCATGCAAGTTTATTTAGGTGCTGTCATAGCGGAGACAGGATAGCAGGACACTATGGCCACTGCCAGCCATGCTGAGATTTCGGAGTTTGAGGATGACGAAGATGAGTTTGTGTTATCAAATCAGCCATACCAGTCTTATAGCTACTAGCTACTAGCTGTCACGACTGGAGGGCTCTTCTGGTTTCGTTTTGACGCACTACTACTAACCCACAAAGTAAAATTCTGCTGCTGCTGAGAAACTAGTCCCTCAAAATGTTTTAACATTGAAAATGCAAGGTTGGTTTAATTTCTAAAATTATTCTATCAACACAGACATGTACATCGATAGTCCGACGTTATAATGCATTTGTCTCGGGTGTTCTGCGGAGCAGGTAAAGCTGTTTTTAGTGACAGGCTGGATGTTACTATTGACGTGCGCTAGCTCAACACCAGTTTAGCAACAGTGACTTGTGCAACTATAAGGACTGCATAAAATGTGCTGAAAACGGTCTCCACCGACCTATGTCACACCGGCTAAGTTGGAAATGAGGTCCTATTTCCAAAATTCCGAACTATTCCTTTAAACCTTAATGAATTGTTTGGTGGGAACTGTGACTGATCCTACTGTGGCTGCTGGTGCTTCTCCTTATTTGCATAGCCGTTTTTAAAAAGCACATTTTACTACGTGCTCTGGCGACAGTTTTAAATGCTGACAAACTCAAAGGGAATGGCAGAACAAGAGAGGAAGAGAAAGGTAATGAAAGCAGCCAGAGGGGCTCTGCAGTGAGACAGAACGTGAGGTTCTGGAGGGTTTAAAGCTCTTTGATTCGACCTCTAGTCTAACAGGAGCTGCAGCTCACCGTCAGCCGGTCCAGTGAGCAGCCGTAGTTCTGACGCTGCAGCACGCCGTTGCGACGGACCTCGGAGCCGCAGAGCAGCCAGGTGACCTTGGTGCGGAGCTGCGGGAGGGAGGGGGAGAGGCCCGACAGCGGGCAGGACGGCAGCTCTGGAGGAGCCAGAGTGGTCAGACCGATGTGCAGCGATCCGCACCACTGCTCATCCACCTCATCAATCCTCACCTGCAGAGAGAAACAAGCAGCAGTTAGGAGGGGAACATAAAGCGTGTTTAACCCTCTGAATCAGGAGGTTTTGGTTCAAATTTGTCAACTTCCTATGCGTCAATTTCTGTCTCTGTTCAGCATCTTTCAGTCTGTCCTTACATCACATGCATGGCTCATTTTTCTCCACACAAACTTGGCTATCAGTCAGATTTTTCATTTTATTTTAATTAAAGTATAAAGCCGCCGGAATTACCGAAAATACAAACAAAAGACACAGGTGTCTATGGAAATGTACCATTTAATTTATTTATTTATTTTACCATTTCTACACACAAAAACAGCAGAAAAAATAATAAATAATAAAACTACAAAACAGTCTATTTGCATGTAAATTAAAAATAATAGTAGTTTTCATTGTAGAAAGAATTTCACGATTCTATTCAAGAAATTCCCATTTTAAAAATGGTCTAGAAACATAAATGGCACACTGTGAAAGCTCCTATGATTGAACTTTAACTGGCTTTCTCAGCTTGTCTACATATCATATATAAATAAAGTTATTACTGTTAATAAAACATGTGTATTTTCAATAAATAGATGGACTCCAGATGGTTAAATTAAGAAAATTGTATATTTAATATATTCAAATACAGGCACTTAAGAGGATAATAAACACATTATTTACACATGTTTTTTTCAGTGTTTACCTCAAACAGCTCGTCTGCTTTGAGTTCCTTGGCGCTGAACACGATGCCGTGAGCGTAACCTCCGACTCTGACGCCTTGGCAACCGTCGCCGAGCAGCACCACGTTCTTACCGTGTTTACTGTGGAGCCGATGGGCCACGCCTGCTACTGCACACACAGACAAGAGAAAGGAAATAAGGGCCAATGATTGGTGATATTTTTGGTCTTAAAGACCAAGCTTTAAGCCCCTGAGGTGCTGTACCACGGGTAGGGTTATTGATGAAACTTTTTTAAACCTTTTTTGATCAATGAAAGTCCAAGACATATTTGCAATTAAAACATTTTAATTCCTCTTGGTTTCTCTGTGGCTTGTATATGACTGGGTGGTGGGGTGATGTGTCTGTGGTAATGTGTGTGTGTGTGGTCAAAAACTGTTTTTGACCACACACAAAGGCAACAAAGATTCGTTCCTATTAAGGCCAAGAGCGCTAATTGGCTCTAACAGTCTTTGTTCTACTCTTTCATCTTTAATTTCTTTATCTTTCACCCCTTTTTTTGTGCAAATGAATATAGATTTTAAACATTAATATATATATCCTTTATTTAACCAGGTAAAAAGTCAAAAGTAAAAGCAAAAGCAAAAGGTAAAAAGTAAAAGAGATTAAAAATCTCTTTTACAAGAAAGACCTGGCCAAGAAAGCAGCATAAAAAGTGACAAGTTACAACATTTAAAACACAGTTAACATAAATAATTAAATACAATTAAATATAAATACAGCCATCACAACATCAGTGAAGGAGCCTCAAGTAGAGACTCATACGGAGCAGTCACACTGACCAAGGGAAATTATTTCTTAAACATTAAACAAAATCTAATGTTGGCTGAAAACTACATTAAAAAATAGTCTTTTAAAAACTTTCTGATCAGCCTTCGTTTGTTAATGCTTGTAGAGTACCTGGAGAGTGGATGGGGAAGCTCTTCTCTGTGATGTTGCTGGTACAGAGGCTGTTGTCCAGCGGGCCGGAGGAGCTGGTGATGGACACCTGAACACACTGACCGTACAGGTCGATCACTGCGTACACCTCTGAGAGACACACAGACACAGAGAGAGACATGGACATGAGCATCGGATCATTAAATTAACGTCAAATAATCTTTATTTATAAAGCACTTCTAAAATCAACAGTTAACCCATTTAGGCCTAAAACGGCTGTAAAAACTGCCTGTAAAACCTCTGGGCGATTTTAAAATAAGCCCCTAAAACCTGAAGTTTTTCTGGAAATTCAACAAAAGTGTCAAGGCTTCTACTAAATAATAGATTTTTCATCCTCTGTAGCAGATAGAAATAAAAAAAAATTTTAAGTATTTGAGAGCTTATAGCTGTTATATCTGAGCTCCCTCCACTATAGTCGTCTTCCGCCATGATTTCAGTTCTGGAAAAGTCCCATGATGCATTGTGACACTCCCACATGTATTCTCATTTTGTGTCTTTTTTTAGTAATTTTGTGTCTTTTTGTGTCTTTTTTTAGTCATTTTGTGTCTTTATGTGTCTTTTTTTGGTATTTTTTTTTTGCCTTTTTGTCATTTTGTGTCTTTTATTAGTCATTTTGTGTCTTTCTGTGTCTTTTTTTGTAATTTTGTGTAATTGTGTTTCTTTTTTTTGGTCATTTGTTTCTTTTTTTGGTCATGTTGTTTCTGGTGGTGGTATTCTTGGTGATGATTTCAAAGTTCTGGAGAAGTCCCATGTTGCATTGCGACACTCCCACATGTATTCTGATGCATTTCATTGGCCAAGAGACCGAAAATAGGTGGAAAAAACTACAAATACTACAAAACAACGTATCCGCTTTCCTGGCTTTAATGGTAGAAAAACACAACAGTGCCCCCGGTTTTAATGGTAGAAATGCGATAATGCTTTCCCGCCTTAAATGGGTTAAACAAACTCTAGCCCTAATTTCACATTTCTGACTTCCACTGATTAATGTTTACCTGGTGGCAGGCCGGTGCAGGCGACACCTTGATCCACACCGTTGATGTAATAATGGAGGTCTCCGGTGGCGGAGCGCATCATGCCGATCCGTGATCCCGTGGTCAGAGAGTCCAGGTCACAGCCGTAGTTGTTCCTCATCGTGTTTCCATCCTGCATGATGGCCGTTCCACTGGGAGAAAAGAGGAAAAGGGTTTGAATTAATGATCTGAACTTCATGTTAGGTTTGTAGGTTTTGTAATCAATCTTCAAATAATTAACCTAAACTAGAAAAGTTATTGATAAGTTAAGGTTAGTGTAAGAATATCTGGTTAAATCAATCAGTGTGTGAATTTTTTGCAATATTAGTAATAAATCTATCTTCTATAAAGCAAGAAGCGTCTGGGAAAAACATCATTAAAATAATTAGGTTTTTTTTAAATAAATGTAGCCATTTTAAGAGTATATTTCACATCTTGTATTTCTATTCAGATATATTTAAAATATTTCCGTTTTTTTAAAAGACAAATTCGATATAAAACTTTAAATAAAACTTCAAAATTTGGAATTTAAGACACCTAACTAAAATACCTGAGATGAGTCATTTTATTCTTCATTTATCCCATTTAAGTTCATATTAAATAAATGTTAAAAATATATAAAATAACAATAATGTGTGTAAATATATGTGTATAAATTACTCCGCATAGTTTCCCCTAAAATAAGTCAATGTAAAATTAAGAATTTCGATTTTTTATTATTATTATATTTTTTATATGTATATTTTTTATAATTTATTTTTTATTATAATAAATATTTATAATTAATATTATTTAATTAATGTATCCACTTTTTTAACTATGTTGACTCATTCATATGTTTATATTTACATTTACTGAGTTATTTATAGCCTAATTTTGTGTGTGTGTGTGTGCGTGCGTGCGTGCGTGCGTGTGTGTCTGTGGGTCTGTGTGCATGTGTGTGTGTGTGTGTCATGAAGGTGTGCATCCTCGATTTTGAAGATTTTTGAATTCATTTTTCAAAATATCATTATTTATGTAGGACGTGTTGCAGCATTGCACTGTTTCCGATCGGACGCCTTTTAGCGGAGCTCCGCCCCCTTTTAGGGAGCTCCGCCCCATTGTGTGATAGGCCTACACCAGTAACACAATTCACTCTGGATTTCCACCCTGACTCATCTCATCTGTAAGTCGATTTAGCCTACCTATCTTTGGAGTTTTAAGTGGCTACAAGGTTCGATATTCCAATAATATTCAAACAGTTTCAAGCGAATATCAATGTTTAATGTGTATGTGCTGGATGGTGTGGTACCTTATGAAAAGTGTTTTATGGAGTTGCAGACGTTGTAGTGTGACATATAATGTACAAATACAGGCTTGCACTAGTATTAGTAATAAAAAAGATGGTGTCCTACCTGAGCATCCAGGTGTCGTAGTCGATGTCGGTCATGGTGTTGGGAAACTCGAGCTCATCGGGCCTGATGGCCGTCACTCCTGGACACAGAGGGGGGAGGAGAAAATCTGTGACCACACATGAAATGAATACAAACTTAAAGGGACAGTTTGGATTTCTTTGAAGTGGGGTTGTATACGGTACATATCCATAGTCAGTGTATAGCAGTTGGCATGCCACAAGTCTGAAGAAACAGGCAGGAGAGCAGACAGAAGCTGAGCAGTACTGATGTGGATGGAGGCAACAGGAAAACAGATTTTAGCCACTAAACAGAATGTAGTCATCATAAAGACCATAAAGTCATAAAGATGTCGCTTTGTTGGGGGATCTCCGTCTCAGAAGGACCGAGACAGAAAGGAAGACCCAAGGAAGTGTCTTTTTTTAGTCATTATGTGTCTTTAGTCATCTTGTGACATTCTTTAGTTATTTTGTGTCTTTTTTTTTAGTAATTTTGTGTCCTTTTTTAGTCATTTCGTGTCTTTTTTTTTTAGTAATTTGTGTCTTTTTTTAGTCATTCTGTGTCTTTTTTGGTCATTTTGTGTCTTTTTTTAGTCATTCTGTGTCTTTAGTCATCTTGTGACATTCTTTAGTTATTTTGTGTCTTTTTTTGTAATTTTGTGTCCTTTTTTAGTCATTTTGTGTCTTTTTTTTTAGTAATTTGTGTCTTTTTTTAGTCATTCTGTGTCTTTTTTGGTCATTTTGTGTCTTTTTTTAGTCATTCTGTGTCTTTAGTCATCTTGTGACATTCTTTAGTTATTTTGTGTCTTTTTTTGTAATTTTGTGTCCTTTTTTAGTCATTCTGTGTCTTTTTTGGTCATTTTGTGTCTTTTTTTAGTCATTTTGTGTCATGTTTTAGTCATTTGGGGTCTTTTTAGTCATTTGGTGTCTGTGTCTTTTCTTAGTCATCCTGTGTCTTTTTTTTTAGTCATTTTGTGTCTTTTTTGTTAATTTTGTGTCTTTTTTAGTCATTTTGTGTCTTTTTTTAGTCATTTTGTGTCATGTTTTAGTCATTTGGGGTCTTTTTAGTCATTTGGTGTCTGTGTCTTTTCTTAGTCATCCTGTGTCTTTTTTTTTAGTCATTTTGTGTCTTTTTTGTTAATTTTGTGTCTTTTTTAGTCATTTTGTGTCTTTTTTTAGTAATTTTATGTCTTTTTTTTAGTCATTTTGTGTCGTTTTTGTTCATTTTGTCTTTTTTTTTAGTCATTTTGTGTCTTTTTTTAGTCATTCTGTGCCTTTTTTGGTCGTTTGGTGTCTTTGTGTCTTTTTTTAGTCATTCTGTGTCAACAAAATGTAGTTCATGCTTTATTTCTAATATTTTGACTGCTATCACACAGCCCTTTCCTAGCCGTTATCTGCGTCCTTTCAAAGCTACCAGACTCCTTTGACAAAAACAGTAATTCAACTTGCAGAATGCAGGAGTTGCAGGTCTAAAACTGCCTCAAATGTTAAGTTTGTTTGTGTTATTGTTTTATCTTGGAGAATCCAAACTAACCTTTGAAAACACCAAAGTGGAAATATTCTACATTTGGCATCCACTTGAACTAATACGGGGTCTATTTTTTGTGGCTAAAATGCATTTTGCTGCAGTCCCTATCCATATTTGTACAGTAGATTTGCTTAATTTAGCTAAATGAGCTCAGTTTCTGTGTTGGTACTCCTGCTTGCGTCTCCAAACTGGGGAATCTATGGAAAAGTAGCTCATACAACCGCACTGCAAAGAATCTAAACTATTCCTTTAATGTATAAAATGTTGTTTTAGGGATAAATGGTAACATGCAGTAGCTCTTATCGTCTTTTATGCTAGTTAACATATTCACATATCTAAAACTAGGGATAGAAAAGCGGCGTGGACTCAATAGAATCAAGCTCACCTGCTTCTATTGAACCCGACCAGCGGTCCACCATCTTCTGAATAATGATTTCAAACAGCTCTCCATCTCGAAGGCACCTACAAGGAGGGAACAAGTTAAAAGAGTGTCAATGTAGTTCATAATTCTGTCTACTCAAGATTAAAAAGTTAATATATATATATATATATATATATATATATATATATATATATATATATGTATATATAGTCTATATATAGTAGACTATATAAAGTCTAAGTCTAAGTCTTAAAGTTCTCATTTTACCTGTTGGTTTATTTGTAACACCATGTCATACTAATAATTACTTGTTTGTAGTTGGCTCTGTGAATTACTTGTGTTTACCATCTTAAACTGACTTTATGAACAACAAGGCCACCTGGGACAGGTGTGAAAAAAAAAAAAAATGTTCTCAAGGCACTTTGTGATCCATAGATAAAGTCGTTTTATTACCTGTTGGAAATGACTATAGCATCGTTGAACTCGCTGCGGCAGTTCTGACGCAGGGCGGTGCGCCCCCCGTTGGTGATGACAGCGTTGGTGCCGTGGAGATGGTGGAAACGCAGGTCGTTGGTGGTGATGGCCCCTCCCACGGAGCAGGGGCTCCCCGGGGACATGGCCGTGGGCCCGTCTGAGCTGTCCTCTGGGAGAGGCAGGAGGTCCACTAACAAGAAGGAGAAACACATAGAAGCTCACACCATCTAAAGTAGAATCTCAGTTATTTTTTTCATAATTAAGCCCTTGTTTGTTTGTTTAATAATAATAATAATAATAATATATATTTATTTTATATTAAGTGTATATATATATATATATATAAATATATATATATATATATATATATATATGTATAGAGAGAGAGAGAGAGAGAGAGAGAGAGAGAGAGAGAGAGAGAGAGAGAGAGAGAGAGAGAGAGAGAGAAAATCTCTTGTTTCAAGTGTTGAGTACCAGGGGAGAGGCCTAGAGAAGTATTTTTTACTTCAGCCTACTCCCTTTTTTGTTCAGACCAAAATGATATAAGGAAATGCATATTGAATATTAAGTTAACTGGTTCTGATATGTATCTTATTACTTAGACCAGTGATTCCCGACAAGGGGGGCCCGACCCCCCCAGGGGGGCGCCAAAGATCCACGGGGGGTCGCGAAGCCCTCTTGATTTTAAGGGATGTAATAAATCTAATGTGTTAAATATAGATGAGTCAGCATTTAATTCAATAGTGGGACAAAAACAACTAAATAAGGGCTACATTAAACGTTTATTCATTTATTTAAATAAAAAAATCACTATAGAAAAGTTTAAAAATAAAGGCTATATCGCAAGAATAAGGACATGTGTAACATCCCTCCTGCAGTATACACAGGTAACCTCACCTAGAGGTAACCTCACCTAGAGGTAACCTCACCTAGCGGTAACCTCACCTAGCGGTAACCTCACCTAGCGGTAACCTCACCTAGCGGTAACCTCACCTAGCGGTAACCTCACCTAGAGGTAACCCCACCTAGCGGTAACCTCACCTAGAGGTAACCTCACCTAGCGGTAACCTCACCTAACAACAGAAACACAGAGCTAATGGGAAAATGGCGAACGACAGGGAGACGAAAATGCTGAATATCTCAAAAAGGAAAAAAAGAGAGGGTACCATGAAAGTCACATTGAGTTCGGCTTCATAGAAGCAATGGACAATGGGGGGGTCGCCAAAGTTTACTATGGTAAAAATGTGGGTCCCTCAAGAAAAAGGTTGGGTACCACTGAGCTAGCCTACGCTGTTGTAGTTTATTAGTAGTAGTAGTTTATTTTTCGGTTTGAAAAGAAGAATTAATAAAATGAAATGAAATGTTGGTCATCCTCCCTCTCTCACCCATGTCGTCCATGATGGTGGCCTGAGCAGCCTGTCCATAGAGGTCGACCACGGCGTAGACGCTGGGAGGGACGTTCCAGGCCGCCGGGCCCTGAGCCACGCCGTTCACAAAGAAGTGGAGGCTGCCGTCTTCTTTCCGCACCACGCCTACTGTGTCCCCCGCCTGCAGAGAGAGAACAAGTTCAAAAAGGTTTCATTAAGCTGCGAGGGGGAATGTCAGAAGGATTATAGGTGGAGGGAGCAGGGAAGAAGGTGAGGGATCAGCTGTGTAATAAAAAACATCACTCACCTTGAGCCGGTCCAGGTTGTGTCCGTACTCGTCCAGTATTGTTGTTCCGTTGTGCATTACACCGTTCCCCGTCATCATCCACGTCCCTGGAAAGAAATAACATCATAAAGATGACACTTTGTTTGGGGATCTCCGTCTCAGAAGGACTGAGCTAGAAAGGAAGACTGTAACAAAGCAGGCTGTATGTTACCTGAGCGCAGGTTGGTCATGGTGGAGGGCAGCTGCAGGTATGCAGGGTTGTGCGTTGTGACACCGATTTCGATGGAACCCGCCCACTTATCCACCATCTTATCGATACGAACCTGGAACACCTCGTTGGAGCGCAGCGGCCGGCTGCTCAGCACCACGCCGTGGTTGAAGTCATCAGTGGCGCTGTGGAAGCAACTCATCAGTTTAATCACTGTCTAAAGTGCTGCAGGTAGACGATTACTACACATCCTCCATTGCAAACCTTGGTAGTCTTATTCTGTTTCCATCTTTTATTAAGAGGCCACAAAACTCTAAAGCTGAAGATTTTTTTTTGTCATTTTAAGTATTCCCCAAAAAACCTTGTGAGCACTTTCACTTTCCACTCATAGAAATGACAAGTAAAGAGGACTTTTAAATTGGGCTTATAAAATCGTTCTTGCAGGGTCATGATGCCATAAATTCAATAACAAATTCTGGATACTGTTAAAAGGTTCAAGGGATTATATTTCCATTCAAGTGGAAGTTTTTAGATAGTAGAAAAATTAAATTATATCAACCGTCACTAAAAATATCTTGAAAAAAATGATCGCTAACTGTGCACAGCGTCTGTCACTTATTGTAAACAAACCAGCATGCTAACTGTATATGTGCTGTCCGCCACTGATCGTAAACAAACCAGCATCGCTTACTGAGCACAGAGTGTCTGGTGCTTGTTGTAAACAAACAGAGATCGCTGAGTGAACACCTCCTGCAGCAGCAGCACATACACACTGTACTGCTACAGAGCTAACTGTTAGCCTATTAGCACTGTGCTACTGCGCAGCACTATTGCTGCTATGACTGCCGTCTCCTCCCACATCGCTTCGCGAGGCGAGATATCACTTTGCCTTTGAGGGATCACTATGCACGCCCTAAGGCAAAAAGTCGGCACAGATCTTTCTGGCAATATAGCGGGACATTTGTGGGGCCGCACTATGAATGGGGCTTAAGATTCTCAAGGCCTGAAGTTTATTAATTTTTCAACACAAACAAGTTATAATCCAGCATATAAAGAAAAGGTTTAACATTGGAGTTGGACTCACTGTGGTCGCAGCGCCGTCCTGCCGTCACTGATGATGGCGGCCTTCTGGCCACAGTTTGGGTGGAAGAGCAGCCGGTCGGGCCCCTCTGAGTCTGGGGTGAGGGAGAGAGCGGGCCTGGGCCGGCCCACGTCGGGCGACAGAGCCCTCATGATGGCGTTGTTGCGTCTGAGGCGATCGCTGTGGTTGTGATTGTGGACTATGGTGACTTTAACGGCCATGCCGTAGAGGTCCACCACGCCGTAGACCACGCCGGGGGTCTGGGCTGCTGCAACGCCTGGAAAGACACAGAGTGGTTAGGAGTGGAAACTGAGCTGCTTTAATCACACCTGCTCCCCAACCAACATTCTCAGTTACCGTGTTTCTTATGTCCTACTCGTGTTTGTACGTATTGATTAATTCTAAGAGGACTAAGCATTCACATTACTTAACCCTTTGGAGTTTGGGGCTCTTTAGTCGGTTTTGGGCTCCTTTTCTGCCTGTATAAACCACTTAAAAATATTTACCATGACGTGTTGGTATCATTGTTTTCAAGACAACCTCACCTATATGACCTGATTATTATTTTTTTCATTTTGACTTACTGGATCAACATTTTGACAACACACAAAAACACAAAAAATTTACAAAAAACACACATAAAACACAAAAAACATGAAAAACACACACACAAAAACACAAAAAAATTACAAAAACACACATAAAACACAAAGCATGAAAAACACACATAAAAAAACACATAAACACACAAAAAAAATTACAAAAAACACATAAAACAAGAAAAACACACAGACAAAAACACAAAATTACAAAAAACACATACAAACACACTCAAAACACACCAAAAACATAATAAAAAACACACATAAAAAACACAAATAAACTACAAAACACACACAAAAACAGTAAACACAAAAGATTGCATTACAAATGCTAAATGCTAAATCAACAGTCTTGGTATTGTGGCTATTCAGTCATTCATTTTAGCTATTTATCAGTAAATCGGCAGCAGATTTACATTTACATTTAGCAGAAGCTTTTATCCAAAGCGACTTACAGGAAAAAAGGGGAACAATCAAGTTATAGTGCAATAAGAGCCATTAGTGCAGCAACAAGTGCTAGTGACAATTCTTTAAGGAGTAGAACTGTGGTGTGGTGCGTTGTTGAGTGTTTCTCACCTTGGTCGATGCCATTGATGTAGAAATGGAGAGCTCCACTGGCTTTACGCATCAACCCGATGTGATCTCCCTCCTGAACATGGATGAGAGAGGTTGATGGAGATTAAAAAACAGACACACTTGTGCAGTAGTTGGTAGAATAAAATGTGTGTGTGTGTGTGTGTGTGTGTGTGTGTGTGTGTGTATCCATCACCAACCTGAAGTTCATCGAGGCTGAATTCACAGTATTCCCTGCGGGTTCCTTTCCCGTTTGTCAGTATCCCACAGCCACTCATCATGATTGTACCTAACATTAGCAAGATAATGTCATTTCAAAATAAACAACAACTGTTTAGTTTAATACGGTTTCTCTGTGTGTGTGTGTGTGTGTGTGTGTGTGTGTGTGTGTGTGTGTGTGTGTGTGTGTGTGTGTTACCTGAGCGCAGATTGGTCATAGTTGCAGGATAGTCCAGGTTGTTGGGATTGTGCGTGGTCACACCAATCTCTATTGAGCCTGACCACTTGTCCACCAGCTTATCAATACGGATCTGAAAACATCACAGAATCAATTTAAACTTCTTTGGTATTGAGATTTTGTTTTCTTCATTATTCATCCAGTAAAATTAAGAGATTGTCCACTTTTCTGCCTCAAGCCCAGAGTGACGATTAACACCAGACCTCCAGACATGAAGTGAAGTTATGCAACTAAAATGGAAAAATACACTGTTCACTATACATGTGTATAGTAACAATAAAGGCATTCTATTCTATTCTATTTTAGTGTTCCAGTCTAGGCAGTCCATGGCCTAGAAGTTAGGAATCGCCGGTTTGAATCCCGGTGACTGAAGGACTGAAGTGCCCTTGAGCAAGGCACCTAGCCCCCCTGCACAGCTCCCCGGGCGCAGTAATGTGCTGCCCACTGCTCCTTGCATGGTGTGTTCACTTGTGTGTAAAAAAAAAAAAAGATAAAGGGTTAAATGCAGAGGTTGAATTTCCCCATTGTGGGATTAATAAAGTAATTAATCTTAATCTTATATCTTTAAAAGTATATATTTGGGGTTTAACCACACAAACAAGAAATGTGTTAACTCACTAATTAATCAGAACTTGATGGATTAATTGATAGGTAAAAATTATTTTCAACTCTACTTGTGACTGATGTGAAATACCTCAAACATCTCGTTGTGTCGGAGCGGCCGGTTGGTCATCACCACGCCGTTGTTGAACTCGTCCAGCGGTCTCCTCCGCTCCGCCGTCTTGTTGTTGTTGCTCAGTTTGATCAGTGTGCCACATTTCTCGTGGAAGAGAAGCGCGTCGTTGGTAGTCATGGCGCCCGTCACAGCCGTCTGCCCGACACCTCCGTTACCAGCAGGACTATTATTAGTATTTCCACTTTCTCCTGTCCCTCCTCCTCCTCCTGTTGTCCCTGTTCCACTGTCGCTGTTGACTGCACCTCCTCCGCTGCTGCTCCCCCTGTCATTTCTGGAAGAGGAGTCAGATCCTGAGTTTCCTCCTCCTCCTCCGCCTCCACCGCCGCCTCCCGATCCTCCTCCGCCGCCGCCATCTTCCCCTCCGCCCTCGTCCTCTGAGCGATAAAAAGATACTATTGCGTTGTTGAACACGTCAAAGAGCTGGTGCTCCGTTAGAACTGAGGAGAGACAGACAGGAGAGAGGTTGTCAATTAGTGGTCGACCGATACGGGTTTTTTAAGGCCGATGCCGATTATTTTGACATCAGTCTTAACCGATCCCCAATATGTGCTACGGATTTTTTCGGGCCGATTCTTGAAGCCAATATTGCCTTTTCTCCCTCCATTTACATGATAAAAATTACACAATGACAACAAATGTTACACAAGTCTCAATTTAAACCAAAAAAGAAACATTTACTAACAAAACATATTAACAGTTGGATATCAAACAATGTGTATGTTGTTCTAGACCGATATATATCGGTCTATCTCTACTGGTCATGTTGAACGACGTCCATCAGCTGGTGTGAGGAGGATTTCTTACCCGTGTCAGGCTCCAGGTTGTTGGGGAACTTGTCTGGTCTGCTGTGACTGCAGCTTAGCTCAGGCACTGACAGGGAGAAGGGTGACAGGGAGACAAAGGGTGAAAATCACAGGAGATATTAGGGATGCTCCGATCACCGATCACAGGAATCATAAATCTGCCGATACCGATCACAGAATCGATGTGAGATTAATAATAATCCTCAATGTCCTGTATTTACAATCTGGCCTTGTGCACCACCTAAAGTGTTACAACCATAATTGTTTGTAAATAATAAAATGTTTGTTGCTTAAGCTTATGTATCCAGTCATTATTCAATGGTATACTAAAAATCCATGTGAAAAAAATTACTTCTCACTGTTCTCAGGTCAAATATTTATATGCGATTAAAATGCGATTAATTTCGATTAATTCATTACAAAGCCTCTAATTAATTAGATACATTTTTTTAATCGAGTCCCGGCCCTAATTAATATGCGATCGGCTTTTCTGATCGACACTTTGAGAGCCCACCGATCAACCTGTTTAGGGTCCGTATCGGCCGATAACGATCGATCGGAGCATCCCTATTGGATATATGATGGAAGAAAGAAACATGTTGATGAAAAACGGCCCCTACCTTCATCTCCATTCATCATTCCATTCATTGCTGCCACATTCATCAGTGCCGTGATCCCCGCGTCCTCCCGACCCCCACGCACCACCACCTCTTCCTCCTCCTCCTCCTCCACATCGTCCACCTCCTCGTCCCGCTCTATTGTCTCTTTCTCCGTGGAGGGCGGCGGCGGCTCACAGCTCACCACCGTCACTTGAGTGCACTTGCCGTACAGGTCCACCACCGCCCAGAGTTTGGGCGGCAGGCCGCTAGCGGCCGAGCCACAGTCCTGCCCGTTCACCCAGAGGTGGAGCTCCCCGCGGGAGCTGCGCTGAATGCCCACCCGGTCGCCCTCGGCGAGCTGGTCCAGGTCTCGGCCGTACTCCTCCAGGACCGAGCGGCCGTCACGTAGCACCGAGCAGCCCGACACGATCCAGGAGCCGCCCTTCAGGCCTGTGGCGCTGCTGGGGAAGTCCAGCGCGGCGGGGTCCAGGGCCGTCACGCCGATCTCTATGGAACCGCTCCACGAGTTCACCTGAGGGAGCAAAGATTTAATCAATATCTGTCTGCAATTTGTCACAAATAATGAAAAGTCTTCACAAGTTACCCAAACCTGATGCTAAGTCCTGCATTTGCCAAAACCCTCAAAGCAGGGATGCACGATATCGGATTTTCTGGAGCACCAACTAGCGTTCATGAGTTCAGACAACAACAAACCACAGTGAACATGAAGGAAGAAGCTGATGAGACGCTTTGGTTGGTCCCGTGGATGACGGGACATTTAGTTACTATGCAACTTAGTTGCTATGCAACAAGGAATTCACATATCACCGCAGCACATCCAGCCTCAAGTATCACCTCAATGCTAAACATATAGCAGCTAGCGGCTAGTGTGGTAGCTAGCGTGGATTGTGTTTTACTTAAAAAATGCAAAGTATTCTAGTTTACAGAAGGTCTACCTACCTATTAGGCTACCTGGATTTATGAAATGTACTATATTTCTAAATATGCTATTGCTACACTCAATGGCAAAAATTGCTCTGGTCTGTTGGACTTGAACAAAAATAAACAATAATTTTGTTGCTTAAGCTTATGTATTCAGTCATTATTAAATGGTATACTAAAAATCCATGTGAAAAAAGTTACTTCTCACTGTTCTCAGGTCAAATATTTACTTGCGATTAAAATGCGATTAATTAGTTACAAAGCCTCTAATTAATTAGATTAATTTTTTTAATCGAGCCCCGGCCCTAATTTTTACTGATGAAACTTAGAGACAGCTGCAACTAGAAGTTGTAACAAAACAGTTGTCAGCAGCTGTTACTCTGATCGCTAATGGAAAAACATCTAAGCTGTGATGTTAAAAGAGTGAAGCGCTGTGCTAAAAACTGCAGGTAGATATCTATGGAAAACAAAGTGTGCCTTGTCGTATGATCCATCTTGTTATTTTTAGTCGCTCTGTCAGTGCGGCTCCTTTGAAAATAAAGCAGGACAGTGTGAACACACAGTGACACATAAGAAACCAATCCATGTGATAGCAAAATGTAGTGGCAATTATTGCATGTCTAGCAGAGAATCAGTGTTAATAACTCGCAATGCTGTGTGCAAAAAAATTCACCCAGGGTCAAACTCATTTCTCATCTCTCAGTGTGTCAGCATCCAACTTCCAAAATTAGATGTTCAATACATATTGATGCAGAAAGGTAGCAGAGAGCACATGCTGTTCTATATTTAGACCAGGTGCAGGAGACCAGATTAAAGAACAAAAAAGGGAGTGTGCAACACTTGGGGACACATTGCAACATGAAATCTTAAGACTGTAATCAGTACATATACACAGTATCCTTTGCCATGTTGGAAAAGTCAAAAAAAATTGCAAGATTTCGTCCAGGGTGAGGATTAGTGGTGGAAGAAAATATTGATTCATTTGAATATTGCAATACTATTTTTTGTGATCAACAGTTTACATGGAAAGATTTGTGCAATTTTGTGTGATTTGACTGTTCCACTGCAATGTTACAACATAAACTGAGACAGGATTTAGGGTGCAGCGCTAATGTTAGCATTAGTAGCATTATCACCCATGAAGTGATTCTCATGAACATGATGCAGCTCATAACAAAAATCCAAGAGCATTGAATACATATTTTCTTTGACCCTTTATAACATATACTATCTAAAGGCACTGTTTAATATGAATTAATAATCTATTTGAAAAATTTGGTATTTTCTGACATTTTTAGAGACACGAAGAAAAAAAATCATTCCCGTAACACATTTTTAATTAGAAATAAAAAAACAACAAACATTTTTTTGGGAAGCTCTTAAATATGCTCAAGGGTAGCTGGTATCAGCAAAATGTATTTTATTAAAATATACACATATTTTAATTCAAACAATTCTATCATTACCGTAACATCTAACCATTTTTTTATCATCAATTTTCATTCAGATTTTGTTCTTTATACATTGTTAAAATGTCAATAGTTTGATTATATTCTGTTAAATTATACATTTTTAAACAAATGTATATTTATTTTATAAAGTTTATTAAATATTCATTGTATACAAATGTGGGGAAACCATGACATTTTCATCCGGACGCATTACGGTAATGAATTTGTGAATCAAAAATATGTTCAGAAATGTAGAAAATATTATTTTAGCACAAAACAATGAATTGTGCCTCATTATGGCTATATTGTTCATTCATATAAAAGTTAAATATATTTAGTTTAATAAAGTATATCCTTATAATCTTCACAGACAGAACTTAGACTGGTTCATGAGATTCACCCCATGGCTGATTTAGAAAGGGTTGACAGTTTTCCTAAAATTAGATTTAAAAAATCTTAATACATCGCCTTGTTTACAGTATCGTATTGCAAAACACTGAATCACAACCTCTGTATCATAGTGCATATCTTATTGCCTCTAGTACACACCCCTAGTGCAGATAGTCTCATGTCTTTTCAGACTTTTTTTCAGTGTAATACCTAGTAAATCTGTACAGATCCTTGTGTTACTCAAATAAAAGTGAAGTGATTAAAATGCTTTTGCGGCCAGATGATGATCATAGCTCTCTCTTTTACCACGTTTTCTTCTTTCCACTCTTAAGTGACCCAAAAAAAAGACAAAAGGTCCAATTACCAGCGCTGTCATGAAAACCCTATGTGGTCCAGCTGTGGTAATTAACCCTCTGAAATCTTGGGCTATTATATCCGTTAAAAAAAATCTGTTAAAAAATCTTTACCATGCCATGTTGGTATTGGTTTTTTCAGCGTTACCTCACCTATATGTCCTGATAATTCATTTTTAACTTTGACTTACTTGATCAAAATGTTGAACCCAAAAGAAACAAAGGAAAACATAAAATCTGATCTTATTATGTTTCACACAGAGAAATGTACATGTTGCAAATATGAACACAGGTTGCAAATATAACATATAACAGGTAAAATGAGGATAATAACTAGTTCTATATGTTTATACTAGGGCCGGAACTTTAACGCGTTAATTAAGATTAATTAATTACACACAAAAAATGCATTTTAATCGCACTTATTTTTGCACCGCAGAACGTTTGTCACTGGATGTTTCAGGCGGACCGATTATACTGGAGCACCAACTAGCGTTGATGAGTTGAGACAACAACAAACCACAGTGAACATGAAGGAAGAAGCTGATGAGACCTTTGGTTGGCCCCGTGGATGATGGGACATTTAGTTACTAAAAACCAACGAATGGAAGTATCGATAAGAGCATGGTTGTGTTGCTATGCAACAAGGAATTCACATATCACCGCAGCACATCCAGCCTCAAGTATCACCTCAATGCTAAACATATAGCAGCTAGCGGCTAGTGTGGTAGCTAGCGTGGATTGTGTTTTACTTTAAAAAAATAAAGTATTCTAGTTTACAGAAGGTCTACCTACCCATAGGCTACCTGGATTTATCAAATGTACTATATTTATAAATATGCTATTGCTACACTTAATGGCAAAAATTGCACTGGTCTGTTGGACTTGAACAAAAATAAACTTAAGCTTATGTATTCAGTTATTACTCAATGGTATACTAAAAATCCATGTGAAAAAAATTACTTCTCACTGTCCTCAGGTCAAATATTTACTTGCGATTAAAATGCGATTAATTTCGATTAATTAGTTACAAAGCCTCTAATTAATTAGATTATTTTTTTTAATCGAGTCCCGGCCCTAGTTTATACTAAATATATTTGACATTATCTCCGGTTTTACTTGGCAAAATATCATCAAAAAAAAATCGGCTATGGAGTTTCAAGCCAGAACTTTAGAGGGAAGCTGATGGTAAGGCTCGACATTGCTTCATTTTTATGTCTTCACGTCATGAAGAAGTAACGTGCAGGTGGTTTCATGGACTCCAGAGGGTTAAACATGTGCACACAAAGCAAACAATATTCAAGCAAGCAAGCTTCACCTCCATGATCTTGCCTTCCAGAGGATTCAAGCCATAAAAGCATGAAACAAATGTTTCGCCGCAAAACGCCTTTAGTCTTTGCATGACATTGGCGTCATATCACATAACATGCAGCCTTCGATATCCATTCCTTCCCAGAAACATAAAACTCAACATCAGCTCACATTAATGTGATACTTTATTGATCTCCAGGGGTGAATTCTATTTCTCATGCCTCCATGATGTGGATGACAGAGTGCAGTGTCAGCTATAGAGCAGAGTCAGTGCAGCTGGCGGAGATTGGGAGTCTCGCTCAGACACGTTTTAGCCTGGCGATTGCTCGCCGACACGGGGGCACGAAAGCACGTCATCCCACCGAGGAGTGATGTCCACCTGCCGTCCTCGGGATAGTGACGTCCGATGAAAAAAGCCATGCAGTGAAAGGAAATCATCCGAAAAGTATCCAGGAAACTTCAAGACCAATCTTGAGCCACTCTCTCCCTGTTTTCCCCGGATACCCCACAGGACTCCAGTGGAAGTTGGCAGAAATCCACCCCGATGAAGTGACCTTGAACATAACATTGAAGCCGTTCCAGCTCCTGGGATTTTTTTCTGCAGCTCACCTCCATGCCGAGCAGAAAACAAAAAAAGAATTCCTCCGAGAACGATGTCATTTTTTAAGATATGCTCCTCCTGCTTGCCCCCTCTCCTTGGTGTCCTCCACAGCTCTGTGGCAGGTGCTATGTAAGGCAGTGTGCTACCAAAGCACTGGTATCTGGGTTAACAGATTTAGTAGTAGCTCAGCCTGACCGGGTCGCTGTGAGGAGGAGACAGACATCTCCTTCTCTTACTCATTCACTTATGTAACAGCAGCCTGTGGGTGTCTGCCTCTCGGTGTCTCTCTCTCTCTCTCCCGCTCTCTCTCTCTCTCTCTCGTTCTGTGTGTTCAAAGGACCAATAACTACAGGATACATGCAGAGTATGACCACCGAACAGCTTTTTAAAAGGCTGAAAAATTCATTGCATCAAAAGCAGAGCCACAGAAACACTGCAAGGACCTTACAGTGTGGGAAAAGCTTCACATCTCAGGCTGAAGATATACTTGCTGTTAAACTATGCATTACAGGCTGCATTGTGAACCAAATTGTTCACATCGACACTTGCCTGTGTACAATGTGTGATAATGGAGGTTTCCACTAGAGGGCACACCAGGGAAGTCTAGAACTACTGGATTTGCAGGCGGAAATAACAAGCATTGCAACACTTCAGGAGGATATCGCAAGCCGTGTTTCCATTAAAGTCAAAGCGAATTTGAAGCAAAATTTTTTGAAATGTTGCATTAAAGAAAATGCGATTTGGGACGTTTCCATCAGCTGGTTAGCCTGGGTATACACATGATGCCTTGCACGCTTGATTTCATTTTAAACTGCAAGACAGCATGGTGTCCATGGCCAATTCTTAGCCCTGCTTTTGGTATCCAATCACAGAACGGGGAGGGACGGCAAGATGATGGTGCGTACTATTGGACAGAAGGAAGCTTGTAGTTTTCTTACAGATCCAACATGGCTGCAGCAGACCCAAAGCTCTCTTTTGATCTAGCTGTAGACAGTGTTCAGTGTTATTTTAAAAGAAGAACAATGTTTGACTTTACACTCCTTTATCACCACCAAAAAGGATGTTTTAGCCTTGCTTCCAACAGGATTTGGCAAAAGCCTAATCTACCAACTAGCCCAGTTAGTGGCTAAGCTAATAGGGTTTAGCGAGACCCCGTCGTTGATACAATTGGCTAAGGCCTACGTACAAACGCTTGTGATAGACACAGATAGATAGACACTTCACAGTCTAAGTTATGTCTGTGAATATTATAAGGACATACTTTATTAAACTAAATATATTTCACTTTTATATGAATGGACAATATAGCAATGAGGCACAATTCATTGTTTTGTGTTAAAATAATATTTTCTATATTTTTGAACATATTTTTGTTCCACAGATTCATTACCATAATGCGTCCAGATAAAAATGTTGTGGTTTCCCCACACTTATATAGCATAAATATTTAAAAAACTTTATAAAAATGAATATACATTTATTTAAAAATGTATAATTTAACAGAATATAATCAAACATTATGGTTTTTAACAATGTATAAAGAACAAAATCTGATTGAAAATTGATGAGAATAAATGGTTGAATGCTACGGTAATGATAGAATTGTTTGAATTAAAATATGTGTATATTTTAATAAAATACATTTTGGTGGTACCAGCTACCTTTGAGCATATTCAAATGCTTGCCAAAGAAAAAAAACACAAAAAAAAACATTAGTTGTTTTCTTATTTCTATTTAAAAATGTGTTACGGTAATGATTTTTGCTCACAGTGTCTCTAAAAATGTCAGAAAATACCTTTATTTTTAAAAAATAGATTATAAATTCATATCAAACAGTGACTATAGATTGTATTTGTTATAAAGGGTCAAAGAAAATATATATTTAATGCTCTTGGATTATTGCACCATGTTCATGAGAATCACCCAGTTACTGATTATTCAATCGAACAACTGATCAATTAAATCAACAAATTGACTAATAGCATGCTGATACAGGCAACAACACAATGCATTTTCAGGCATGCACAATATGTGATATTCCTCTAGACCACAGCCTTAATACAGAAAACACTGACGGCGTCCTCCTTTGGGTAAACTGTTTGTCCAATAAATCATTTCATTTGCTTGTTGTCTTGCATGCATTTTCCAACATCCACTGTAGTTCAGTGGGCAGGATGGGCTGTCATGCCAATATGGGTCCGTGTGATGGAAAAGTATTGATCTTCAGACAGGCAATGCATGTGATGACAGCGCATGAGGATGTTTATGAGAGGCCTCATCAGGCTGAGAGCACCATAAAGGATGGGTAATCATTTATATCCAGAGGTGCTATTAACCCTCTGGAGTCTGAAAAAGCTCCAAATCCAGACTTCTTCATCACATCCAGACTAGAAAACAAAGCAGCATGGAGCCCTACTGTAAATTTACCTCTAAAGTTCTGGCTGTAAACTCCATGAGGCCAGTTTCAGTTTGATGATGATATACCAAGTAAAACTGGAGACAAGCTCAAATAGATTTAGTATAAAATGATAGAACTGTATGTAACCCTCTTATATGTTATATTTGTAACCTTTTTTCACATTTGCAACATTTAAATTTCTTTATTGACCATTATCATGCTCAATAAAGAAAGAATGTTTGGAAAGTAAAAAAAATGATTCAAAATCACATTTTATGTTGGACTAAAGGGCTAAAAATGACAAAAAAAAAGACACAAAAAGACACAAAATGACAAAAAAATAGACAAGAAATAAACAGACACAAAATGACACAAAAAAAAAGACACAAAATGACCAAAAAAGACACAAAATGACCAAAAGACACAAAATGACTAAAAAAAGAAACAAAATGAGAAGACAGAATGACAAAAAAACAACAACACAGAAGACACAAAATGACCAAAAAAAGACACAAAATGATAACAAAAAACACAAACAGACATGAAAAGGATTCAAAAATGGACAAAATAGCCCCAGACTCCAGAGGGTTAAAGCACATGCTTAGCTTCCCTGGCTCACTTGCAGCTCTGCATCATCATTGTAGATTTTCTGAGTAATCAAACTATGTCTTGGCCGCTCACTCTGTCATTCACAGGGCGTGTGTGCTGGCCCAGTTGGCATTGGCACAAGCTCCAGAGCTGCCATGTTGTTGACAAACCCAATAGGGTTGCAGACTGCAGAGGCAGAAGCCATTACAACAGCAAGCTCTTCTGCACTGATAACAGCCAAAATGTAAACACTGTGCACAGGCGTCGATATGATATGGAGAGGCCTGGATCACAAGAGAACACCCCATAGATAAGCACTTATTTTTAAGTGATATGGAAGCTACAAATTCAAGGTAATGGAAGCAATGAATTTGGTATTCAAACTGAACAGCAGCGCTGGATTATGTGAAAAGATAAACACATTGAAAAGGAATAAATGTTTAACTTTAAGAGGCTTTTTGTCTCCCAAACTCAAACAAGATCTATCTTTCTCATATTTATTGTTTCTTTGTGGAAAGTGAGTGTGACCTCCTGCAAATAGGACATTGTATCTTGGTTTGGAAAATGACAGTAAGTTGTATTAAGAGTGAGCCACTTATATCTAGCTGGAAAAAATGCAATGAGTAAAAACTAGCATGAAACTGAACCTCTAAAATAATGGAGAAGGGGATATTTGTGGTGTAAAAATTGACATTTCCCTGAGGAATAAAAGGGAGACGTTTCCTGGAGTGTTTTGGAAATGTATCACCTTCTCTAGAAACAAAAATTTTAAAACAGCAAAGTAAAAACCATACTCAGCTCACATCTTATTTTTTGCAAAATATCTCTAAATTCTTAAAAATCATATGTGAAAAATATGTTTATTTAAAGCAAATGTGGCTGCAAGGAGACAGGAATGCATGTTTACAGGAACCAGACCAGTGATTAATGAGTTATACCTCCTTGTGGTCAAACTCCTCATCCACTACACCAGCAGGGCTGTTGATCAGTGCTGGTCTGAATATGCTCTGTGTTTGGATCAAGATGTGTGTAAATAGTAACATAACACACTGAATATTATTATTGACACTGGTAACAGATAGTAGTGACTAATTCAATGCATTTATGTCTATTTGTGTTCACACATAGCCTTTCACTCACTACACTACTATAATAGCCCAACCTGATATGAGCACTGCAGTATTATTAGCCACCAGGACAAACAGGCTGAGAGGCTGGCAGACACCTATGACTGTAGCTTCAAAACTAAACTAAACCGAGCTAAGTTAACATACTACGTTGAGCTCCTGTAGCACAATGTCACACTGTTAAAATAATCGCCCCAGTCATTTTTTGTCAAAACTGTTTTTTTTGCCTCAATCATCTCCTCTATGGTAAAATCGCCTCCATCCTCAGTTGATCAGATCATGTGATTTTACCCCTTTAAGATCATCACTTCTTTGACAATTTGCCACATTCATAGGAATCAGATAAGAAACCAGCAAAGAAGAGCTAGAGGGAGATTGTTTAGTTATCAGTTTGGTTTATCAGTGTTTTATTGTTGACACTAATATTGGTAACACTTACTCTAAGGTGTCTACATAAGAGTGACATGAGCGTGTCATAAACATGACATGGGATGTGTCATGAACATTAATGACACTTTGAAGTAACATTAATGCTCATGATACTTGTCATGTCATGTTTCTGACAGGCTTGTGTGACTCTTATGTAGACACCTTCAAAATAAAGTGTTACCATATCTTGCTTAAGTCACAAAGGCATGTTCAAAAAATTGCCTAAGTCATTTATTTCTCTTAAGTTACATAATTTACACACAGTGTTATTACTATGCCAATAGCCATCCTTTGTTACATCCTTTTTGAGTGAAATGATCAATAAATATCATATGTTACACTTTTGGTGAAGTTTTTTGTGTTTCCTGCAAAACTTGAAAAATGACTTAGGCGATTATTTTAACAGGGTGACGACAATAAACACCAGCAAGTCCCTGTCAACACACGCCAGAGCCCCAATAGCACCTCCCGGAGAAGCTAGCCCGGCTAGCTGCTAGCGGCTCATTAGCATGGCTAACTGACGGTACCAAGGCAACAGGAGCAGGTTAACGTTAGCCAACTGATCCGTTCAACAAATCCACACATAACAATGCGTTTTATTAAGTCCATCTGCCCCTGTTTAATCTCTGTCAGTGCATTTAATACGCCTCTGAACACCTGCGACCACCGTGGCCGCTGTCAGCCAGTGTGGACCGCCCCGGGCAGGAGAAGCCCCTCACTGCGGACAGAGGCAGACCCCCGGCCCGGCCCGCAGAGCGCTGCTCCCGCATTCCCGCTGCTCTCATCCCCGCCGAGGAGGAGCAGCAGCGGCGGGCCTGTTGTTGTTTACCTTCTTGTCAATGCGGACGGTGAAGACATCCCGGTCCCTCAGCGGCTCCTTACTAAGCACCAAGCCGTGGTTGAACTCCTGGACGGGCTGGTTGCGCCGGGCGGTTCGGTTCGAGTTGGACAGGCCGATCAGCTTTCCGCTCCGCGGATGCAGCTCCGCCGCCATCTTCAGTGGGCGGCCAGTATTCACGACAGTCGGGCTTTGCGACAGTAGCTATGGCAGCCGGTAGATTACTGCAATCGATACCACTGAACTGCACCCATAAACTGTATGGAGGCTATTATGACCATAACACCGCGCCCATGTCTGCAATGCATAAAAGCACTTAATATAATTATATACTTTTATTATATACTATTTGGCTTTTACTTGAACCATTTTTAGAGATTTTTCTGCTCATGCATCTTAGTGTTATAATTTAGTGTTATTTATTTTATTTGCTACTATATATATATATATATATATATATGTATATATATATATATATATATATATATATATGTATGTATATATATATATATATATATATATATATATATATATATATATATCCATATATATATATATATATATATATACATATATATATATATATATATATATATATATCCATATATATATATATATATATCCATATATATATATATATATATATATATATATATATATATATATCCATATATATATATAGATACATAAATATATCATGCTTTACTTCTTAATTTTTTATTTATTTATTGTTGCTACTACTTATTAGTCTATTTATATATATATTATCATGCTCTACGTCTTAATTATTTATTTATTGTTTTCTCTTTTTATCTAGCTTTTTAAAAACTTTTTATTGTTATTATTATTTCCTTTTATTTTTTTATTTTCTTTATCTTACCTTACTTTATTTTTTATTAATTTTATTTTATTAATTCTGTAATGCATAAAAGCACTTAATATAATTATATACTTTTATTATGCAAACTTAAGACATCTTCTCTTTTATTTATTTATTTATATATTTATTTGCTACTACTGATTATTTATATTATATACATATATATATATATATATATATGTATATAATATATATATATATAGCTACACATATATATAGCTACACATTGAAAAGTATATTATATATTTATATATGTTTATATATAAACACATATATCTACGTATATATATACTTTTCAATGTGTAGCTTAGTTGATTTTGTTATTGAGAAAATTCCACATCAATAGGAACAGATGGGCGAACTACAAACCAAAATGTTGAATTAATCAAGAACTATATAAATATGGCACTTATATAAGAGGCCTTAAAAATTAGAAGACAAAAAAAACTGTGTTTGATAATTTTTAATGAAGTGCTGACACATTAATTTGAATCTGTATTACTTTTTCTTAATATTTTATTTTTATCCTTTTTATTTTATTTTCTTATTTATTTTTGTACTGTATATGTACACCTGATATTAACACACAGCAGTGTAACATACTGTTCATTTACATGTGATTTTCAAAAATAAAGAAAGACTCAATATAAACATTATTGTTTATGTAATATGACATTGTTTAGATTGTATTTTAAGCACTAAACTCATCTAAAATATTTAGAAATGTAGGCCTCATAATTGATTTCTGGCCTCTACCTGGCATTAATCTGTGTTTCTTTTTGTTTTTATTTTTGGCTTTAGTCTAAATATCACTCAATGTGACATCTGTTGAGATAAATACTTTTGGTTTTATTGGGTACACAATACATACAGCATCTAACATTATCCTTTTCAGTCCACTAGAGGGAGCAAAATCCATGTCCTAAATCTCTGTTACACTCATACCTGCTCAGTACTGATCATCAATGTCTCATCACAATGTTTAAATCCCCATTAAAGGCCTATTGGACCTTGTTTTGCCTTTTAAAAAACTGTAAAATGAATATGAATGGATATCTATATTAAGGAGAATCATATTTTATTTAAAAAGCAGACTGCTGCACGTACCAAGGTCACAAACCCACTTACATTTCTCAGATTAATCAGCACATTATGGTCCAATTACACTAATGCAAAAGATATATCTACCAAACAACATATTCATATTTTATTGTAAATTCTCCACATTTTGGAGGTCAACTGGTACAGATTTTTTTCATAGACATCCTCTGCAAACACTTAGTCCCCATATCAGACATGCATACGTTTCCGGTCTATGCAGGGCAGCTGTGAGAGGAGACTGACACGTGTTTGAGAGCTAAATCCAGATCCAAATCCTTCCCCTGAACCTGGACGCTCCCCAGACAGCCTGTCAAGAACTGGGAGCCAACGTCACCCTCACCCTCACCTGAAATGTGAAAAGAGTGAAAATATAAGTGACCTTGCATTGCACTTTACTACGCCACTTCTGAGCAGTAATCTAGAAGAGGGACGGGCAACTTAAATGCTGGAGGGGGCCACAATTTTTCATTTTCACTACCACAGGGCCACATATAGGAGCGTGCACTTTACCAGATATGATGAAACTGCAATTTTAAATAAGTTTACAGTGCAGTAACTTAACATATTTCACGCTCAAATGCATGTATAACAGTATAAATAGGAATACAAAAGGTTTGAAGCAAATAAAAAATAACTACTTACTGTGATTTCTTTTTTTTTTAGTGCAAGAACAGCAGACCAACATTAATTGCAAGAAGTAATTTTGTGCATTTGTACTGCACTTTTAAGTTCGTGTTTTTGGTCATTTTTAGTCTTTTTTGTTCATTCTGTGTCTTTTTTGTTCATTTTGTATCTTACTTTTGTTCATTTTGTGTCTTTTTTGTTCATTTTGTGTCTTTTTTGTCTCTTTTTTAGTAATTTTGTGTCTTTTTTTGTTCATTTTGTATCTTTCTTTTGTTCATTTTGTGGGTTTTTTTGTTCATTTTGAGTCTATTTGTTTATTTTGTGTCTATTTGTTTACAGTGCAGTAACTTAACATATTTCATGCTCAAATGCATGTATAACAGTATAAATAGGAATACAAAAGGTTTGAAGCAAATAAAAAATAACCACTTACTGATTTATTTTTTTAGTGCAAGAACAGCAGACCAACATTATTGCAAGAAGTAATTTTGTGCCTTTTTTTCATTTTTGTGTCTTTATTGTGTCTTTTTTGTTCATTTTGTGTCTTTTTTGTGTCTTTTTTGTTCATTTTGTATCTTTCTTTTGTTCATTTTGTGTCTTTTTTTGTTCATTTTGAGTCTATTTGTTTATTTTGTGTCTATTTGTTTACAGTGCAATAACTTAACATATTTCATGCTGAAATGCATGTATAACAGTATAAATAGGAATACAAAAGGTTTGAAGCAAATAAAAAAATAACCACTTACTGTGATTTCTTTTTTTCATCAGTGCAAGAACAGCAGACCAACATTAATTGCAAGAAGTAATTTTGTGCATTTTTACACTGCACTTTTAAGATTTCATGCTCAAATGCATGTAGTTGTACTGAGGGCCACTTCAAGTGAGGGTGCGGGCCGTATGTGGCCCCCGGGCCTCCAGTTGCCCATCCCTGATCTAGAACTTTTGAAGTTATAAAGACTGTAGCCGACTGAGAGACACTTTGCACATCATTGCTGCTAAATCTCACCGAGGAGACTTCCAAAGGAGAGAAGACCATTTCTCCACGTGGTGGAAAAGTCGGGGTGGGTGACAGGAACCACAGACACTGAGCCCGTTAATTCATCTTCTTCTTCACGAATTTGCATTGAATCCATCTCAAAGGTCAACACCAGCCTCCTCACTATGTTATTCATAGTGAATCTTTCTTTGTCAAAAGTGAACGTGACCTCCTGCAAATTCAAGAGAGAGACACAGAAGAAATAACTCGACATAATCCTGTAAATCAACACATGGTGGTGAGCAGTCTGTGCATAGGAGGATTATGAGACAATAGGCCCCGGGGCCGGACAAGCAAAAGGCCCCGCCAGCTCTCATCTACAGAGGAGACAGACACATTTCTGCTGCTTTGTTCTTGTCTTTGGAGTTGATATGCATCAATCTGTGGTTTTGTGTCTCTCTGTGCTCATTTTGAGTCTCTTTGTGGTTGTTTTCAGTGTCTTTATAGTCACTTTAAGTCTCTTTGTAGTTGTTTTGTCTTTTTCTGGCAATTTTAAGTCTCCCTGTAGTCAGTTTGTGCCTCTTTGTGGTTTTGTGTGTCTCTGTAGTCATCTTCAGTGTCTTTATAGTCACTTTAAGTCTCTTTGTAGTTGTTTTGTGGCAATTTTAAATCTCTTAGAAGTCACTTTGAGTCTCCCTGAAGTCTCTTTGTGGTTGTTTTGTGTCTCTCTGTGGTCATTTTGAGTCTCTTTGTGGTTGTTTTGTGTCTTTTTCTGGTACTTTTAAGTCTCCCTGTAGTCAGTTTGTGCCTCTTTGTGGTTTTTTGTCTCTCTGTAGTTGTTTTGTGGCAATTTTAAGTCTCTTAGTAGTTACTTTGAGTCTCCCTGAAGTTGTTTTGTGTCTCTTTGTAATTTTTTTGTGTCTCTCTGTGGCAATTTTAAATAAGCACTGTAGTCAGCTTTTGCCTCTTTGTGGTTTTGTGTCTCTCTGTGGTCATTTTGAGTCTCTTTATGGTTGTTTTGTGTGTCTATTTGGCGATTTTAAGTCTCCTTGAAGTCAATATGTGCCTCTTTGTGGTTTTGTGTCTCTCTGTAGTCATGTTCAGTGTCTTTATAGTCACTTTAAGTCTCTTTGTAGTTGTTTTGTGGCCATTTTTAATCTCTTAGAAGTCACTTTGAGTCTCCCTGAAGTTGTTTTTTGTCTCTTTGTAGTTGTTTTGTGTCTCTCTGTGGTCATTTCATGTTTCTTTTCCGTCACTTCGAGTCTCTTTGTGGTTGTTTTGTGTCTCTTTATAGTGACTTTTTGTCTCTTTGTGGCACTTTTAAGTCTCTTTGTAGTCATTATATGCTTCTTTGTGGTTTTATGTATCTTTATGGTCATTTTGAGTCTCTTTTTAGTCACTTTGCAGTCATTTTGTTCCACTTTGTGATTATTTTGTCCCTTTCCATAGTCATTTGGAGTCTTTTTGCATCTCTGTAGTTATTTTAGTTAGTTTTATGTTTATTTGTGCCATTTCGAGTCTCTTTCTGGTTGATACGTGTCTTTAAGTGACTTTGCAGGTGAAGGCCACAGCAGCCACTGACACTTTAGTAATCCATCCATGAATCTGTGTCTGCATGTGTGTGTGTGTGTGTGTGTGTGTAAAGTGTGTATGATGGAAATCACATGACACATATGTTAATGTAGCCGAAGGTATTAGGAGTTCTTAAACAAATGCAAGGAATTATTAGTGAAATCAGTTTTGATATCTGATTTATGTGCGTACCTTTGTCTCATTATTGGCCACTAAAAGGAACATAAACTTTTGTCCAGGGGCCTTCATGCTGAAAATGGTCCCGTCGACTTTGGTGAAATCTCCCCTAAATTCTATATTAAGCTGTTCATCTGCATCAACAAGGAAAACTGCAGAGGACAAAAGCACAACACATAAAATTAGTCAAATCCAAATACGGCTGATTATACATAAAATTGAGATGCCATGTCAGGCAGAATGCATCATCCAGTCCTGTTGGAAAGCTTGTTATTATACGAAGGAGTGTTCACACTTGTTCATATCCTGTAGAATCGAGCGCAATGTTCCCACCTGAGGTGTTGAAAATGGCAAATCCAGTGCCAGGGAAGAAGCTGCCAGGGTGGATGTTTTGGTAGCAGGGCCAGAGCTCCTCCGCCTCGGTCTCCCAGGGGAGGCTGAGGTTCAGCCAGCTGCCTTCACGCACACAGCCGTCCATCTGCGGCTCAAACTGCAGCAGGACATTTATTGGAATTAACAGCAGACGAGCAGGAACGAATGAGATTGGATCAGAAATGATGAAGATTCAAAATCAGATTCTTACTGAAAAATCAGGATACAAAGTTCTATAGAATTGGGAAAACCATTTATTGATTATTTCAACCAGAACACATAGTCTGAGGGCAAGTTATAGAAGTGCTCTTCTTGTTCATTTTCTGGTTGTTGTTGAAAGTCATTATGGGAAATGTAGGAAATTGTAGAATGAAAAATAACGATAAAAAGCAAATGTGAACAAATGTAAAGTATCTCAGAGTGGATTAACACACTTTACTGGACAACAAAGTCTGAAACCTAAACATCAATTTCTGTCGCTCTACTACGTCATCTGGTATAACTGATCTGATTGGCTAAGAGCTACCTACAGACGCTTTGATAGACATTCGTAGCGCCCAATAAACGGCTCCAGACTAGATCTCATTTGTAATATAGTCTGGTGTTAGCCAGGCTACACAAACCCCGTTCTCCTGGGTGAAAGTCCGCCATTTGTACGACCTCCCCTCCCTCCCGCCTTGAATGTGACATCCACCATTTAAATTCTACATCACATACTCCTAAATCAAAGAGCAGGCGGTGGAGGAAAACAAAAACGTAACGGTAAATGGACCTGCACTTATATATCGCTTTTCTAGTCGCTTTGCGACCACTCAAAGCTCTTTACACTACAGACTGCGCTCATTCACCCATACATTCATACTGGTGGCAGAGGCTACACTAAACGGTGCCACCTGCCACCATTGGGAATTCATTCACACACCGATGAACACAGCATCAGGAGCAATTTGGGGTTCAGTATCTTGCTCAAGGATACTTCGACATGTAGGCTGCGACGGTCAGGGATCGAACCACCAACCCTTCGGTTGGGGGCCAACCAACTCCACCAACTGAGCCACAGCCGCCCCTCGACTCATATTTTGCTGCCTTCCCAACGTCCTATATTATTGATTTTGAGGGGAGACCAGTCTCTTACCGGAACAATCAGCTTCTCCTTGTCGATCAGGATCCCGCCAACAGCCAGTCGGAGTTCACCTGAAATGACTTCCATCTTCTGTTTGGACTGCATGCCCACCACCAGCCGGTCGGAGCCGTCCACCTCCAGAACCACAAAGTTCTCCTGGTTGCTCACCGACACCTTGAAGTTACAATATCCAGTTCTATATGATTATTATTGTGGTTTCAGGAACATGTGCCAAACACTACGTTTCTGTGTTTAACCACATTGTGATTTGAATAAAAAGTGAAACTCACCGTGTGCCATTGTCCGTCGTTGATCTTGGGACCGCCCGCCACGCTGACCAGGACGTCTGCTCTGCTGATCTGCATCAGGGGGACGCCGTCCTTCAGGGACAAGACGAACCAGTCCGCCCCGCTCTTGGTGTCTCCGTAGAAGACGGCGCCTTCTGGGTCAAACGTCCGTAACTGAAAGGACGACTTGATGCTGCAGAGAGAGATTAAAACAAAGCAGAATAGTGTGCTGCTCCACTGAAGACTGGGATTACTTGAATGAAGTCATATCATTGTTTTTGGTTTTTATTGTTATTAAACTTTTTATTTACTTTCAGAAAAACAAAACAGCACATACACTGTAAAAAAAGATCAACAATAGCTACTCAATAAAATTGAGGCAACAGATTGCACGCAATATTATTAATTAAATCTAACCACAAGTTGAGTTAATAACAACTTAACAGGAAGTGCCTGTCAATTAAAAAACGAATTCTATTGTGTTGGATTCATTCAAAATTCTCTTGATTTAGAATTACATACACATAAAGATTATATTTAATGTGATCAAAATAAGTTGATTCTATCTCAAACATTTTTATAATAAAGTTACTTAAACAACTGCCTCAAAATCAAGGACGCATTTATATTTAATACATTTTATCAAATATATATATTACTATATATAGTAATATACTTATATATATATATAAGTAAAATGAAATGACTACAGAATAATTTATTACAGTGTACATACATGTTGCTCTACATTTTGTAAAAATATCAAGTCTTTTCATCAAAACATAAAAAGAAAGAAAATGGTTTAAAAACGAAAAGAAAATAAAGAGAAGAAAAAAATAAATTAAATTAAAAATCAAAATCACATCCTTGCAAAAGTATTTACACTCTCTATCACAATACTCCTATAAAGACATATTATACCTAAATTGATAGGCAACTTGAAAATCCGAAAAAAATAAAAATTTAAATAATAATAATGATAATTAGAAAATCACAATAACAGCAGTGATAATAGTGAGTTTATCTGCCCCATGTGCACCTTCCTTCATCCATGTTTTTTTCTGCAAACAGAACCTTATCATGGGGTGATAACATCAATTGTTTTGTTTTTTAACAGTGACTGACCACACTGCAAAAAAAGAAAAGTTGGGTGAACTCAAAATTTCAAGGCAACAAACTTCGATAAAATTTTAAGTTGGATAATTAAACTAAATATTTTAAGTTTTGTTTTTGAGTTTGCTCAACTCTGAATTTCTCTGGCACGATTGTAACGGCGCTATGAAATGTCAGCTAATGTTGTGACCACAATTTTGAGTTAGCATTGATACGCTAATGGCTACTCTTGTAGCTGTAACAAGCAGCGCCGCTAGCATCAGTTAGCCGCTAGTTTTTGCTAATGACCGAATTTCCCAACAAAGAAATAAGAGTTATCAGAATTATTGTCCCTTGTTTTGAACCCCAACTTAAAGATATAAGTAACAACAACTCACAAACTTGTTTTTGAGCAGACAACTGGCTTCCTTTGTTGTGCTAACTTACATTATTGCCCTAAATGTCAGTAATTTATATTTCCAAGTTTTACCAACTTAAATCACTGTTTTAAGCCAAAAAATACAAGTTGGCTTTTTTTGCAGTGCAGGGGAAACCAGTCAAAAGCAAACCTGCCCTGTAGTTTTAATAAATGGAAGTCTGTATTATTATCCTTCTCAGCTATTTTGTCAGACACAGATTTTATTTTGTGCTCCCTTGATGACTCTTAATATTGCTCTTTTTAAGATAAGATGATTTACAAAGTCACAAATACATTTAACCCTCCTGTTATGTTGCGGGTCAAATTGACCCATTTCATAGTGAAAAAAATATTTGTATAAAAAATGAAACTTCTGCTTGGTTTAATAACTCTGGTTATAACATACAGTCACTATGCACTTTATGTGTTTTTATGCACTCTGTCTATCTATCATTTAATCTCTATTACTGCCTGAATGCATCGAGCTCTATGTCGACACCATTCATGTTAGATTTTATACAAATTGACATTTATTCAACATTTGTGTGACAGGTTGTCATACTGAGACCAAGGTCTCAATCTGCTTCTGTACTGAAAGACAAATAGAAGTAAAAAGTTCAATGACTGTGGGTTTATTTCAACCTTTTTTATATTGAGGTCAAAGTGACCTTGGCTGGTTTCACCATAGAAATATTTTAAAAAATAATGTTTACTTGAACTAAACAGAAACTAAATGACACCAGAATCAAATGATGCTAAATAGGCTTTGAAGTACTAATCTAGTTCAGTCCTGTGGCAAGTCCAGGTGTGTTGTGGGACTTTGTGACAACCAAACACTATTAACCCTTTGATGCACAACATGGGTCTAAAGTGACCCGACTGAGGTTTTAATTTTCTATATTTTTGCAATAAATTAATTTCATCATTCAGTATTCCAGGTTTTCCTCAATCAACTTGTTTTTGATCATCATACATCCTAATTTTTTGTTTTTAATTTCTTACTTTTTGAATAAAAACCCTTTTTGTATCACTACGCTTCAAATGCACAACATGGGTCAAAAAATGTCATTATGGGGGTATTGTGTGTATATTTTTAAGGAAAAATTAATTTAATCAATTTTGGAATAAGGCTGAAACATAAAAAAAAATGTGGAAAAAGTGAAGCGCTGTCAAAACCTTCCAGATACACTGTATGTGTGACAAAATGATACATAAACATGTTAAATATATTAAATATATGAGTGTGGAAAGTAACTATTTGAAACAAATTACTATTATTATAGTATTAGGTCATTTAATTTTAAATCAAATTTGGATGAATGAGTTATTTTTGACCCATGTTGTGCATTAGAAGTGTTGTCCATATGTTGTGCATCAAAGGGTTAATACAGTATACCAGCTATTCTCAACCTTGGGGTCGGGACCCCAATTGGAGTCGCGAGATGATTTCTGGGGGTCATTGTGTGACTTTTTTTGTCATTTTGTGTCTGTTTAGGCCATTTTGTGTCTTTTTTTGATCATTTTGTGTCTTTTTTTGATCATTTTGTGTCTTTTTTGATCATTTTGTGTCTTTTTTTGATCATTTTGTGGTCAATTTGTGTATTATTTGGTCATTTTGTTTCCTTTTTTGGTCATTTTCTGTCTTTTCTGGTCATTTTGTTTCCTTTTTTGGTCATTTTGTTTCTTCTTTGGATGATCCGAACTGTGCATGTGAGATTCTGTTCAGTGAGTGGGGGTTGCGGACAACATACATGTTAAATTGGGGGTCGCGACTCAAAAAGGTTGAGAACTACTGCAGTATACAACTACACAAAAATGTATCCATTAATGGTAACACTTTATATTAGGGAACACATATTCAGCATTAATTAGTTGCTTATTAGCATGCAAATAAGTAACATATTGGCTCTTAATTAGTCATTATTAAGTAGTTATTTCATTTCTTTGTCCCAGCTATAGGAACCACTGCAGATGGCCTGAAGAGCCACATGAGGCTCAGCAGCCGCAGGTTGCCGACCCTTGATCTAGATAATAATTTAATAAATAAACTTATAATTTCTATTATTCTTGTCTTCGCTATTCAACACAATTAATAAATACAAGACTACACTGTATCACAGTCAAAGTTTAGCTTTGGTCTTCAGTTGGATTCTGTAGTTATTGCAATTTTTATGTCATTATTTCTCTGAAATAAAGCAAAATTGAAATATACACTGCAAAAAACATGAAGTTTACCAAGTATTTTCTTCTTATATCTAACAATAGTATCTTGATTATTTTGTTTTGAGCATAATTTACCTACTGACCATAGCTTCATGTGCTTATTTTAAGAACATGTGTCTTTTTGTAACAAAATGAGTGAATAACCTCTTCACAGGGATTTCAGTCATGTTTAAAGACTTGTTTTTAGGATTGACATTGTGAGCTTTCTCATGCTTTTTAATCTAGTCAGCTGCTGAATATGGTGAGTTTTTACCCAAAATATTGGTTCCAATTGAGAGTTTTAGTTACATGTAGTTTAAATCCTATTTCAAAATCATTTTCTACCACCAGTATCTACCCACAGATACTGAAATGAGAAAAAATGTGCTAGTTTCAAGCATTTCTGGCTTATTTTAATGTTACTATAGTCGGGCTTTTCAAGCCACAATTGCTCAAAATTAGTATTTTTGGATTTATTTTAAGACATCATTGGTTTTTCTGGTGCCTAGATTATTTTACTTACTTAAAGAATTCTTACAAAGAAAAATGTAAAATGTTGCACTGCAAAAAAGCCAACTTGTATTTTTTGGCCTAAAACAGTGATTTAATTTGGTAAAACATGGAAATATAAATTATTGACATTTAGGGCAATAATGTAAGTTAGCACAACAAAGGAAGCCAGTTGTCTGCTCAAAAACAAGTTGGTGAGATGTTGTTACTTATATCTTTAAGTTGGGGTTCAAAACAAGGGACAATAGTTCTGCTAACTCTTATTTCTTTGTTGTGAAATTAGGTCATTAGCGAAAGCTAGCAGCTAACTGACGCTAGCGGCTAACTGATGCTAGCGGCGCTGCTTGTTACAGCTACAAGAGTAGCCATTAGCGCATCAATGCTAACTCAAAATTGTGGTCGCAACATTAGCTGACATTTCATAGCGGCGTTACAATCGTGCCAGAGAAATTCAGAGCTGAGCAAACTCAAAAACAAAACTTAAAATATTTAGTTTAATTGTCCAACTTAAAATTTTATCGAAGTTTGTTGCCTTGAAATTTTGAGTTCACCCAACTTTTCTTTTTTTGCCAGTTGGTTTTTGCAGTGTAAAACTTTGTCACAAGATAAAACAGACATAAAGGAGATCATTTTTTAGTTATAACTCAATTTCAACCAAAAATGTAGCTACTGCAGTGAGTCTTTTTAGGGCAGAACAGGTCTGGCTTTAATTTTTCAAACATGCAAGAGCCTTTTTGCTTCCTTGGCCACAGATTTCCAGTGAGTACGTGATGCGTTCAGGGTGCAGCGGTTGGCAGACGTACCTCCTGATCTCACTGAGGTTGACTGTGGTGTGGATCAGCGGCCTCCAGATGTCTCTGTCCTGGCCGAGGTAGACGGTCGCTCCGCCTGAGACTTCTCTCTGGAAGACACGATGTTCATAAGGTTCTCATTTAACAAGAAATCAATACCTCAGCTCTTCTTTCTGCACAGTTCACAGTCATTAAACCCTTCTTTTGTATGTTCTTGTCAGATATCGGGATTGATTAGTGGTTAAAACCATTTTAAACTGAGGGATGATTTTTTTTTTCCAGTTATTGATCCAACTTAAAAACTTAATTATCTTTTAACAAGGGAAGTGCAAGTGGTAATGAAGTGCAAAATCAATGTCAAGTCATTGACAAGAGAGCCATCCAGCTGCAGTATATCAATATATACGCTATCATGGAAGCTAATGGGGGGAAAAAATCTGTGAATGGGGTAAAAACATCTGGTGGTGTTATCTGTCTGGCAGCAAACTGACCGAAGTCCAACAGTAATGTGAGGTCATGCCAGTAGACCCGTCTGAACCTGCACCTGCACTGCATACAGTATACCAGGGGCCTCGAACTCAAAATACCTGGGGCCGCTGGAGGCAGTGTCAAAATGATCAAAATAAGACACAAAATGACCAAAAAAGACACAAAATGACAGAACAAAAACTAAATTACTTTTAAAAAAGACACAAAATCACCAAAAAAAGACACAGAATTACCAAAAAACACACAAAATTACTAAAAAAAAGACACAAAATGACAGAAAAAACGAAATTACTTAAAAAAAAGACACAAAATGACCAAAAAGACACAAAATTATTTTAAAAAGACACAAAATTACACAAAAAAGGCACTAAATTACTAAAAAAGACACAAAATGACAGAAAAAAACTAAATTACTTTAAAAAGACACAAAATTATTTAAAAAAGACAAAAAAAATGACCCAAAAAGACACAAAATTACCAAAAAAATAAACAAAATTACCAAAAAAGACACAAAATTATTAGAAAAAGACACAAAATTACCAAAAAAAAGTAATTAAAGGGACCTTCCACACACAACGCGGTAAAGTGCCATTCATATAAAACTCACATTAAACTTTCATATCAAGGTGAGGGCCACAAAATATCGTCACGAGGGCCGCAATTGGCCCGCGGGCCGCGAGTTTGAGACCTATGCTTTAGACCAGGGGTGTCAAACTCAAATACACAATGGGCCAAAATTTAAAACTTGAATAAAATCGCGGGCCAACATTGAACAAATTAACCTTTTAATATATACCAAACATGTTTTGCTTTAACATTGAATATGGAACCAGCAACGCTTATAAACATACAATATATAACTAAATAGTGCAGACATGCAAAATCAAATTTCAAATAAAAAACACATCAATGTCATTAATTTATTAAATAAAAATTAAATAAAAATCGTATGCCTCTTTTCTATTTGCATCCTTCTGATTTAAATATCAAAATAAAGTTTTTCAACAGGTTAATACATTTAAAAATAAAATAACAATAATAAATCTAGTATTAGCGGTAAATGCGCCGTATAATACCGGCGGGTCAGCTTTTATAGTACAATAATAATATAATAATTTGGTATTGCCTTGCGGGCCAAATAAAATTACACTGCGGGCCAAATTTGGCCCTCGGGCCAGAGTTTGACACCCCTGCTTTAGACTATCAGATAGAGATAATAAGATCATTTTAACACTGTTCCAGGTAGAAACATGAATGTGTTGCATCATGTGAACGTACCTTACCCTCTCCGTGGCCCTCAGCTCCCCTCAGCAGCACCACCAGGCTCACAGCCAGCAGCACTCCACCCGCCATGGCGTTCCACAACACGGACATCCTTCAGTGCATCAGACACCCGGCCTCCCAGAGAGCACTTCCTCAGCCCACGGGTGGTCTGCCGACTCCCTGAGGTGTCGATGGTGGGACGAGGAGCAGCAGTGTGTGTGGACGTGGGTGTGTGCTGGTAAACTGTCCCGGGGTCCAGAGGGCAAATACTGGCATGCAGGTTATTGATCGGCAGCAGAGAGAGAGGATCTCTGTAGGAGGATGAAAAGATACGGCAGGCAAACACAAGAGGAATGGAAGCATCAGACTGTTAAATATCCCCGAAGTCATTTTTGTCAAAATTGTTGTTTTTTTGGCTAAATCAGGGGTCTCAAACTTAAATTACCTGGGGGCTGCTGGAGGCTGTATCAAAATGAGCAAAAAAAGACACAAAATTACAAAAAAAGGACACAAAATGACAGAAAAAACACTAAATTACTTAAAAAGACACAAAATGACCAAAAAATACACAGAATTACCAAAAATGACACAAAATCACGAAAAAAGACACAAAATGATCCAGAAAAGACACAAAATGACGCAAAAAAAACACAAAATGACAAAAAAGACACAAAATTACTAAAAAAAAAGACACAAAATAATTCTTAAAAAGACACAAAAAATGTTTTAAAAAGACACAAAATTACAAAAAAAGACACAAAATTACCAAAAAAGACACAAAATTATTTTTAAAAAGACACACAATTACAAAAAAGACACAAAATGACCAAAAAAGACACAAAAATACACAAAATTACAAAAAAAATACACAAAATTACTAAAAAAGACACAAAATTACCAAAAAAGACACAAAATTACCAAAAAAGATACAAAATTACAAAAAAAAGACACAAAATTACCAAAAAAAGTAATTAAAGGGACCTTCCACACACAACACGGTAAAGTGCCATTCATATAAAACTCACATTAAACTTTGTTTTGTTTTAGACTATCAGATAGAGATGATCAGAGCATTTTAACACCACTGCTCTATCTAAAAGTCCAAATTCAGCAGATAGATGTTTAAATAAAGAGCGTCTCCATTAGCCTGTAACTCTGCAGGCTCTGTGGTGAGCAGACTGCAGCTGGGTGAGTGACCTCAGCCAGACCGCTGGTGTGTGTTTACCCATTACACAGTCAGGAACCTTGATTCACCATGCAGGATTCATGACTCAGTGTGTGTTGCTGAGTGAAGTGGACAGATAGAGAGAGAGAGAGATGAAGAGGGGACTGTGCTTCAAGTCACAAAACTCTTTTTTTCTCTCTTCGGCTGGCTTGATTCCTGTGTTACTGGCTCTTTCCAGGAAGTCTGTGATAACTGGAGAATACTGGGAAAGTGCAAAACACACTCACGCACACACACACACGGAGAGCAACAATCAGTAAACAATCTGATGCTCGGCTGTTTGAACTTAATCAGAATTGTCAAGTCACGCCAGGACATTTCTCACTGCCGACATCTTGATACCCATAAGACCAAACAACTTAGTGAGTCATAAAAAGATTGTGCTGTATTTTTTTTTTTACAAACATAATGCATTCACTTGATTAAATATAATAGATGATTATCTCAGATTTCTGAGAAAACTTCTCTTGGAAAAACAGTTCTACTCAGAAGTAATGAGTTAATTATTTTGTTAATGCAGGGAAAGAAGGAACATTTCTTTTCTCTGTGAAAACTTTTCTACTTATCTCAATTATTCAGAAAAACATGGTGAATATATTTTTTATTCAGTGAATGCATACAAACTTGCATCATTTCCAGAGTGCATACTTTTTTTTAGTACAGAAAGTATGTATGTATGAGATATATAGTACTAGTCTACTACTGGTTTTTAATATTTTTTAACATTGTAGATTACTGAAGACATCAAAACTATCAATCAATCAATTCATCAAATTTTATTCATAAAACACCTTTCAAACTAATTAAATGTAGTTAAAAGTGCTTTACAGATGTAAAATATTAAAAAAATAAAAATAAAGTAGGTAAAAGATATTACACATAAACACACGTGTGTGTGTGTGTGTGTGTGTGTGTGTGTGTGTGTGTATAGTATTCACCCCCCTTGGATGTTTCACCCTTTTGTTGCTTTTACCCATGAAATCACGGTGAATATAATTTGGCCTTTTAAAAAAATAATTTGCAAAAAAAAAACTCTTTAATATCGATATGAAAACAAATTTTTACAAAATAATGTCAATTAATTAAAATTCTATAAGTTAAAATAAATGATTGCATAAGAATTCATCCCGTATATTTATGCAATCATTTATTTTAACTTATATATTTTTAATTCATTGACATTATTTTGTAAAAATCTGTTTCCGCTTTTTTGAGTTTTTGCAAATTATTTTTAAAAAGGACAAATTATATTGACCATGATTTCATCTTTAAAAGCAACGAAAGGGCCACTGTACATGCGTACAAAAATCAATAGAATTAGAATACAAATACAATTTAAAATAAACAATAAACAAGTATAAACCACTATTAATATAAGACACTAATAATAAGACACTACATAATAAACTATGAAAGAACACATATGGAATTATGTATTTAAAAAGTGTTAAACAAATTAATTGAATGAATTTGGATTCTTGGAAGTAGCCTCCTTTTACTTTGATGACAGCTTTACACCTGGAAGGGTTTTAATTAACGTATGCACCTTGTTCAAAGTTAATTTGTTAATATGTGTTTGAGACCCTCAAAGGTTAAAGGTTAAAGGTTACTCTGAAGAATCTAAAATATAAAACATAATCTGGTTTAACATTTTTTTTGTTAACCACATAATTCCTAATGTGTTCCATCATAGTTTTGATGTCTTTAATTTACAATGAAGAGCATGGGTCTCAAACTCGCGGCCCGCGGGCCAATTGCGGCCCTCGTGACGATATTTTGTGGCCTCCACCTTGATATGAAAGTTTAATGTGAGTTTTATATGAATGGCACTTTACTGTGTTGTGTGGAAGGTCACTTTAATTACTTTTTTTTGGTAATTTTGTGGAGTTTTTTTTTTTTAATGTTTGTGTCTTTTTAAAGTAAATTTTGTGCCTTTTTTGGTAATTTTGTGTCTTTTAAATAATTTTGTGTCTTTTTTGATAATTCTGTCTTTTTGGTCATTTTGTGTGTGTTTTTAATAATTTTGTGTCTTTTTTTGGTCATTTTGTGTCTTTATTTAATCATTTTGTGTCTTTTGTGTCTTTTTGGTACTTCTGGGTCATTTTGTGTCTTTTTTTAAATAATTTTGTGTCTTTTTTTGTCATTTTGTGTCTTTTTTTAAAAAATAATTTTGTCTTTTTTTGAGTTTGAGACCCCTGAAATGACTGAAAGAGAAGGTGTGTCTAAACTGTTGACTGCTACTGTATATTCATCATGTTATGTAGAGTGTACTGCCTACACTTTGCAAGGGCAGCTGCAATATGCACTAAAAGTAAAAAATAAAAAGTTTGTTATTTGGCTTTAGTCTCAGTAGGAAAGCACAGGTGCAAAAAATAAAATGAACAATGGCTTCATTCCATTTAGCTGTGTAAGTTTCAGTGTCCTGTGTTCTGGCTCTTTGTCTCAGCTTACAGAGCTATTGTTAAGGTTATTAGTAGCACCTGTGATTCCTGCTTAGTCTAAAAAACCCACTGAAGTAAAACAACACTTTGCTGTAAAACTGAAATCATTATGAGCAAGAGAGCACTGTCCCTTTAACCCATAAGAACCCACCGTGACAAACACTAACAAACACTTTAAATCTTCTAGAATCTCCCATAGTCAGCTTCATGCTTCACCTAAACTCATTAAGTCCCTAAGAGACACATACTCTACACCCTTACCTTTTGGCCTAGGCCAGGGGACTCAAACTCACGGCCCTCGTGACGATATTTTGTGGCCCCCACCTTGATATGAAAGTTTATATGAATTACCGTGTTGTGTTTGGAAGGTCCCTTTAATTACTTTTTTGGTAATTCTGTGTCTTTCTTTGGTAATTTTGTGTCTTTTTTTTTTTTTTAATTTTGTGTCTTTTTTTGGTACATTTGTGTCTTTTTGTAATAACTTTGTGTCTTTTTTTTTAGTAATTTTGTGTATTTTTTTGGTCATTTTGTGTCTTTTTTGGGGCATTTTGTGTCTTTTTAATAATTATGGGGTTTTTTTGTAATTCTGTGTCTTTTTAGTAATTTTGTGTCTTTTTTTAGTAATTTTGTTTCTTTTTTGTGTCATTTTGTGTCTTTTTAATAATTATGAGTTTTTTTGGTAATTCTGTGTCTTTTTTTGGTAATTTTGTGTTTTTTTAGTAATTTTGTGTCTTTTTTGTGTCATTTTGTGTCTTTTTTAAGTAATTTAGGTTTTTTTCTGTCATTCTGTGTCTTTTTTGGGACATTTTGTGTCTTTTTAATAATTATGGGTTTTTTGGTAATTCTGTGTCTTTTTAGTAATTTTGTGTCTTTTTTTAGTAATTTTGTGTCTTCTTTTGGTCATTTTGTCTTTTTTAAATAATTTAGGTTTTTTTCTGTCATTCTGTGTCTTTTTTGGGTCATTTTGTGTCTTTTTCGGGTCATTTTGTGTCTTTTTAATAATTATGGGGTTTTTTTTGGTAATTCTGTGTCTTTTTAGTAATTTTGTGTCTTTTTTGTGTCATTTTCTGTCTTTTTAATAGTTATGAGTTTTTTTGGTAATTCTGTGTCTTTTTTTGGTAATTTTGTGTTTTTTTTTTCTGTCATTCTGTGTCTTTTTTGGGTCATTTTGTGTCTTTTTTTGGGTCATTTTGATACTGACTCCAGCGGCCCCCTAGGTAATTTGAAAAAAACCCCACACATCATAAATGTGCTCTATGTGGTCCACTTGGTCTGTGGTATATCCCCTTAATGTTCCTTTAATGATAACTGGGTCTGGGTTCTCATGGGTTAAATTAAATCCCAACCGCCGCCAAGGCAGTGAATTTATGATGTTTTCATTTCATGATGAATGCTTTGATAATTTATTACATTTCTGAATTGATTCAATTGACATCATATTCTGAGAGTGCAGAGACGACTGAGTCACCGAAGCGACTGTTTCTGTTCAAACCACTGAGTGTCACTAGTGGGAAAGTGCTGCTTGTTCAGTGTTGGTGAGAAATCAGAGAGGAAGCTGCAATCAGCCTCTGGTTTACATCAGCAGCAAACTTTCAGGACACACTGTATCTTTATATGTTTGGAATAAAAAACATGGACGTGTGCTGTGGTAAATATTAGAATAAAACACCAGGGAATTAATTATTCATGCATTAAATCAAATTCAGATGCAAATATTGCCCTTTTTACTCCACTACATTTGGCAGCTGTAATCACTTTATTAAATCTGATTCTTGCATACAAAACATGTGAACATGTACAACCAGAGCTGCAACCATTTGTAAATTCATCAACAGGAAATAAGAGGTTCATTTTGATAATCGTTGTCTTTTTTCATGCAAAAATGCAAAAACATTCAAAATGCAAAATACAGCTTTTGCAAATAATGCATGCATAATAATAAACTTATTATATAATATATAATAGTATAACAAATACAGGATATATTTTTCTGCATTGTGTAGTTTCACTTTAGAATTTTTAAGGGCATTTTCCTGATTTAGTTAAATAACTTTTTAATGTAGGACTTTGCTGAAAGATTTAATATGCAACATATTCTGAAAAATTATGTCAGTCTCATACAGCTGTAATCACTTTAGTTAAATCTGATTCTTGCACACAAAACATGTGAACATGTACAACTAGAGCTGCAACAATTTGTAGATTAATCAACAGGAAATAAGAGGTTAATTTAGATAATCATTGTCGTTTTTCATGCAAAAATGCAAAAACATTCAAAATACAAAATACTGCTTTTGCATTAATGCATGCATAATAATGACCTAATTATATAATATATAATAGTATAACAGGCACAGGAGATATTTTTCTGCATTGAGTAGTTTTACTTTAAATATTTTAAGGACATTTTCCTGATTTAGTTAAATAACTTTTTAATGTAGGACTTTGTGGTATTAGTAGTTTTACTGAAAGATTCAATATGCAACATATTCTGAAAAATTATGTCAGTCTCCTACAAAAATAACTGGTAACACTTTATATTAAGGTAAACGTATTCAACATGAATTAGTTGCTTATTAGCATGCAAATTAGTAACATATTAATTAGTCATTATTAAGTACTTATTAATGCTTTATTCTGCATGGTCTTATTTCCACTTTCTAATGCCACTATTCCATCTTAATCATTGCTCTGGAGTCCACAAAAGCATCGGCGTGCGACTTCTTCATGACGTTGCAACGTAAAAACGAAGCAGCATGGAGCTGCTGTCAGCTTTTTTTAGAAGTTTCCATGTCCAATTTAGGGCATCAACCCTTTTTCAGCAAAGGTAAAAAAAAAAAACACCTTGACCAAGTGTACGTTTTTGCAAAGGTTTTTCAAATTTTGCAGTTTGCATTCAGCATTTTTAATGCAATATTTTGTCTTTAATGTTTTTTTATTATTATACGTGTTTTTTGTCATTTTTTGTTTGTTTTTCTGTGTGTTTTTTGTCATTTTTTGGGTGGTTTTTGTAAAAAAAAAAAAAGTACGTGTTTTCGTTGGGTTTTTATGTGGGGGTTTTTCTGGGGGTTTTTGTAAAAAAAAAAAAAAAAATGTGTTTTTGTAATTTTGTGTGTTCTTTTATGTCGATAATGTTGATCCAGTAAGTCAAAATGAAAAAAATAATAATCAGGTCATATAGGTGAGGTTGTGCTGAAAACAATGATGCCAACATGTGAACCCTTTTTAAATTTATACAGGCCGACAAAACCGACAAAATAGCCCCAAACTCCCAAAAGGGTTAGCTTTTGTTGCTGGTGAGGAGGGGTAAAGTTTAAATGAAGTGTTATAAAACCTAAAAAATCCTGCATAGTATGCCTTTAAGTAGAGGATCTCAACACTTCCTCAACAACCGCCAGTGGAAACAGAAAAGACACTCAAGTATCAACCGATGCACCGTGTGTTCAAACGAAGTGCAAAAGGACCACAAATGTTCTGCTTTCACCAGTTCAAACAATGTGAAAACAGGCATCGGCCAACTTTAAGCACATGGTTCACATTAAGAACTCTAGATCGATTTGTAAAGATGAATAAAAAAAAAAGCATGAGTCGAGACTAGGGCTGATTTCATTGGGTCATCAGGTTAATACTTTATTTTGTTTGATTGCAGCAAAGAGAAAGAAAGGGAGAGACGGAAACGAGGGGAGAGAGAGGGAACAGGAAGAATGTTGGAAAAGGAGACTACAGACTTTGGGAGAGCTGTGGCTACAAGCCTTTGTATCAAATCTAAAGACAAAGTCATCAGGCAACATTAAAACATCTTTTAAAAATAACATTAACATATTTTGTGGGCTCTATATGGCACAGTATTACCCTAGACATGTACACGATACCAAAACAGTTTAGCCACACCCCTACATCTATGAACAGCTTCATAGCAAACAAAGCCATGAAATCTATCTCCAAATCATACCGTCATTTCTCAAGAAAACTTTCATTTTGCTATTCAAATTTCTTATGCCATAACAAGGCACCTTAACAGTTGAAATCTGGCAGATCCACGTTAATTACTATAGATAATTATTTTTAAATATCAAAGCAGAGGCACATTCATTTAAACTAAAACATACAGTAAATAGTTGTATATTACCACCAGATTCCAGTCCAGTCACTACAATACGTCGATTTGCATGCTTTTGGTCTGTATGATAACCATGATGGCAAACTATGGCATAAGAAATGGTCCAAAAAACACAAACAGGAATGGCTTGAGATAGTGTATTGGAGACAGCAAGGCTTTTTTACACTGAAACTAACCCACAGGAAAAGTGTCAAAAGAACAAAAAATAACAGGTGGCCCATATACTGCCAGGGGATACGCTGCTCAGGCAGATTTATTTTGGTTTTCATGTTCGCGCAGTCACTCACTCTCGTACACAAAACACGTACGCCTACACGCAGAAAAGGCTTGTAACCACACCCAAGGGGATGCTTGTGCGCCCCTGCAGTTGGTCACGATGTGTTTTAACAGCCTGAACCCAAAAAGGTGCCCCGGTACCATCACGCACACACATGCACACACACTGAAACATATGTACTTCATCCGGAGGAGGTGCAGTGTGTGAGTGTATGCTTGAGGGAAGAGGGAGATTTATCCTAAACTGTGACTAAATGTGGCGGCTAGTTTTGTGGATTTGTTCCAAACTGCAGTCTATAATGAGTAAAAAAAAAGTGTAAATGTATGGAAGATATTTCCAGAAGAATATCTAAGGAAACAGAAAAGAAAAGCTGTGCGCACAATGCCAGATTTGCTGAGGATATAAACGGTTAGGAAGCAAGTGTTGCTCATGCGTTGTGGATACAGAACCCAAGTTTACTGACATGTTCCTAGGACTACTGTATATATGCATACCAGACGTTATACGGTTCTTTAACAGGTTATTTGTGTCAAAACAGAAACGAAAAAGGAACTGAAACCAACTCTACCATTAATGCAGCTGTACTTCATTAACCTCATGACTAAATTTACATTCATATTTTTAAGTTTACTCCCCCTTTTCACTGAAGCCGTTTCCATCTGGTAAGAGGGCTAAACAACAAAAACAACAACATAGTTTAACAAAACAAACATATAGAGATAACATTACACAGAACAAAAAGGCCCCAGGAGGGCACCTGGGGGGTTTTCGGCCACCACTTTGGCTGCTAAGCTCAGCCTTTTTCCTACCTCTTAGTAAATGACATGGGAGGGGAAATAGTTCAGGCTATTTCCCGTCACCCCTTAGCTGGGGAGCAGGACGTTTTTTTGTCCCCAAAAGTCATTTCTGCGGGTCCTTCTGACCTCAAAGTCCAACAGTTTTGTGCCCATATATTTTTCTTCCTATCCAGAAATAACTCAATACCCTGAATCCATTATTCTTTATTTCCTTCCTTCCTTGCTGTCACTTTCGTCTTCCTGGCTTAGGAAATGGAGCCTTTTCCTCTTCCAAACAAAGAGGAAAAAGCTACGCAAGATGAAGGCTGACTGGTTTTTATTCTTTTCCTTTTTCTATGTGAAGGAAATGAGATGAAAAACGGAAGTGCAACGGTCTACCAGCCTTTAATTCTTACCCAGTGGCCAGCTACATATCCAAAGCAGCTACAAGTGTCCCCTTTAAGTGACCACTACTTTTCTATTTTGTGCACATAAGGTATAAACTATGGTGAATGCTATACAGATCCTACAGTGCCGTCTGGCCACAAAGTCGCCAGGTTAGTTGAGACATTAGAAGCTCAGACGATCTGTCATTGTCATCGACTCGCATCCAGCCATAGCATCGACTTCTTAATGATTTGGATATGAGGAATCACTTCTAAATGCACTTCTACATATTGACCTACAGCAGCGACTAGAGAAGGACTGCTGTGTGAGTCTCACACGGAATGATCTCGCCATTCACACACACACACACACACACACACACACACACACATCATCAGTCATACCTGCTTAAGCCCACCTCGGCATGCACAAATCCCTACAAACATGTGCATGTACATGCTCATATATAACTTTCATGGACAATTTAACGACAGCATTCGCTCGTACACAACGTACACAAGTTGCTTATTAATGCTCCACCTTCTACTATGTTGAGAAAAGGACTCGTCCGTCTCGTCCCTCGTCCTTGCCCACACACAAGCCTTCCCTGAAGAGCGGTTATCCTCGTTACGCGGTGACTATAAAGGGAAGCGGACTGAACTAATTTTTCACACAACACACACCCTGTTAGCAGTTCTTATTCTTATAGATAATATAATGAGTCAGAGAGGAAGATTAATCAAGCTCTAGAACTACGACACACTACAGCGAGACAGGAGCGACGCGGAGAAAGGCGAGTGAGAGTAAAGAGAGGGGAGCGATGATACGTCACTGTGATACCGGCAACTCTCCCCGTTTCTTTGCTCCTTCTCCTCCCTTCAACCTGCTCCTGGTTTAATGCCTAGCTCTGATCTCTACTGAATAAAAAGAGAGGCAGGGGTACTGTGCGAGTGTACTCAGTGACCCAGTGAGCACGCACCCCTCCCACTCCCGTCACAAACAGGCCAGGCCGTCCCCACTGAAATATATATTCCTTATAGTGCTTCTGTGTCCTACGGTTTGCTGCTGCTGCTGTCCCGTTGCTTCTTGCTGCTGCCGCCGCTGCTGCTGTACAGGCTGGGGTTTGCCACGAGAGGGTGAGGCGCTGCGCCCATGTAGGGCCCAGCAGTGGCTGCGTAGTTGAAGATGGCAGGGAGGAAAGGCAGAGGCTCCACTTTGTCCCCTGCAGGTGCCATCATATTCAGAGCCACAGGAAGAGCTGCTAGGTTATAGGGATAGGCCAGCAGCTGCGGCCCGTACAGCAGCTGGTAAGGGTCCGGATAAAACGGCAGCTTAGCCAGATCCCCGCCATTAGGGACCATCATTTTCCCCAGCGGGCCGAAGGGAAGAGCTCCAGCAGGGTAGGAGGACATGAGCAGGTTTTCCTCCTGCTTCTTACCGGAGCGGTAGCCGTCCGGCACAATGAGGGGCAACGGGTAACTCTGTCCATGGTAGCCCCCCACTGGGGTGGCGTCCCCGTGCTGGGAGTCTCTGGAAGAAACAGTATCGTGGTGCTCCGGCTCAGGTGGCTGGGGGGCTCGGGGGAGGAGCAGAGCGTGGGCGGAGGGCCGGTCACAGGCAGCAGCTGCTCCAGTGGGCAGCGAGAGCCTGTCGAGTCCTTGTGAACTGGAGTGAACCTGGCGGTTGCTTTGAGCTAAGAGGCCAATAGTTGAGGGGGACCGGCAGGGGGACTTAGGAGTGTGCCTGTGTGAGGAGGATCCATTCATAGTGGTTTGAGTGGGGATATGCTGGGGGGACGGCACAGGGCTCAAGGGCTCCTCTTTAGGGACCAGCAGGGAAATCTGCTCCTGTGGTGCGTGCGCAACTCTACTCATCTGATGAGCCCTCTCTATCTCTCTTTCTCTCTCTTTCATTTCTTTCTCCCTCTCCCTTTCTCTCTGTCTCCCCAGCTCCCTCTCCTTCTCCCTCTGCCTCTCTATCTCCCTCTCTCTGGCTAGAATGGAGGACATGGTCAGGTCTTGTGCTTCGTTGGGAGAGGGGCTCCTGGACAGGCACTGAACTCTGAGGTCTTGGACCCGAGGCGGCTCCTCGTAGCCTCCGTGTAGAAATATAGCGCTCCCGCCCTGCCTCTCTCTGTCCATAATGACCCCATCCCGTTTCACGAATCCCCCCTCGGAGCTGAGAGCTGTTGTCATGGAAACAGGAGGAGCAGCAGTGGTTATTCTGGTGTGTGACGTCATGGGCACATTTGGGGAGGTGTTGGTGGATGATGCCACGGCGTGCACGGGGCTGGGTATTCTGTGGATCTGGCTGTCTTGGGTCTTTTTGCTGGGGGTGCGGTAGTCCAGACACTCGGGCCCGTTCATGACCAGCACGCTGTGGAGTGTAGAGGCTGCGGCAGGCGTGAACTCGTGTTTAGTGGGTGTGAGGTTAACCGGGCTTTCTAATGGAGGGTCTGCACTCTGCGGGCTGGGCTCTCTCTCTAGAGCCGGGTGTGTGAGCTCTGTCAGTTCCGGCTTGTCACGTGATTCTGACATGTGATGTTCGTCCGTCAGTTCACAGAGATGGTCTTCGTGCTGCTGGGAGGCCAGACAGTCACCGCTGCTGGGCGGGTCTGGTGTTGAATAGCTGATAACTGAAACAGAGAGAGCGCTGGGAGCCTGGCCTTTCTCACTCTCTTGGTCTCTGCTAACAACTGTCTCTGTTGTTTTTGGCTCCGATTCTTTATCTTCCGCTTCTCTCTCCGGGGAACTGCTTAACTCGTGGCGTCGGATGTGGCGTGTCAGTGCTGAAGACGTCTTGCACACCTTGTGACACTGTGGACAGGTGTGTCGTGACAGCGCTCTTCTGCTGAGGCGGCTCGGGCTAGAATTGCTTCCTACCGAGCCTACTTGCCCCCCTTTTTCTTCATCATACTTTGTAATCTCTGGCACAGATTTAAACCCTTCATCTTGTTCGCCAAGTGCCACTTTCGGGGGTACAGAGGGCGCCTCAGTAGGCTTGGGATGCTGGGCTCTCTGGTGGTCCTCCAGCTTATCCCTCGAGGGGAAAGTGGCTCGGCAGAAGAGGCATACAAACTCAAGCAGATGGCTCAGCTCGTGTTTGTCTCTCTTCCTGGGGCTTGAGAACCAGCGGCCGCATGTGCCGCACTCTGCTGCGTTCCCATTCGTCCAAGGCCGCCTCTTTATTCCCGTAGGAGCCGCTGAGGTAGACAGAGGAGGCTTTGGAGGTTGCAGGGAGGGAGTGGAAGCCTCATGATGGGCCTCCTTGACTTCTTCTTCCTCCGCTTTGTTTTTCTCCTTTAAAGGGTGATAATCTCTCTTTTCCCCCTCGGCCTTATCTCTGTTTGCTTTTGACAGTTTTTTAGCATCCTCGATCTTTTCATCCTCTTCCTCGATTTGTAATTTCTCGGTTTCTTTATTCACGTGGTTCTTGAGCCTCTCTGTCCTCCTCTTCAGCCGGATGGAGCGCTTGAACTTCAGTTTCCTCTGCCAGCTCTTGACCCTCTGTAGATGTGCTTGGGCCTTTCTCTTGGGCTTGTAGGAGTAGTAAGGCCGCCACAGATTGTCCTCCGTGTCGTTGTCGCTGTCCTGGTCACGCACCTCCCGACGGAAGTAGTACTCCCTCACTTCATCAGGAGATTTGGAGCTCTTTTTCCTGACCTCACCCTCCTCTGCCTCTTCTTCCTCCTCCTCCTCCTCCTCACAGTCTCCTCCTTCCTTATCACCCTCTTCTTCAAGGCTGACTCTGCGGTGGAGGCGGTGTTTGTGGTGATGGTGGTGGGAGTGTGAGTGGCGTGTTTCCTTGGCATCCCGCGCCGAAGATGTTTCACACCGTTTGGTTTTGGGCGGAGAAAGGCTCTTGTCTCTCCTGAGGTCTGTCTCAGAGATGCTGCGCTTCACTATGGCTTCCTCACCGATACGTACAGTAATCTGGCACAGCGGCCCTGCCTCTTTGACCTGTGACCCTACAGATGCTGAAAGCTGCTTCGAGCTAGAGAAGTCACTCTTGCTGTGGGATTTGCGTGATTTGTGAAATAATCTGTCTGTCTCTGCGCCCTGTCTCCCTCTCGGGACCTCCTCTGCCGTATCTGAACTGTCTCTTGACCTCTTTCTGTGGTTATCTGCGCTGTCCCTTTGCTTTTTGATTGGCCTGGGGCTGCCCTTGAGTGAAGTCTGACTGTGGCTGGTTTCAGGGGACGGGCTGCTCATTGGGCTCTTTTCGCTCCCAGAGGTGACCTGGTTGCTGTGCACAATGACGGAGGATGACACTGCTGTTCCATGAACTATGACAGAAGGTTTTGTGTGGCCATATGTTATCACAGAAGGCATGCTTGTTTCTGAGCCTCTACCAGTCTTGGGAGTTTTGGTTTTACTGCTACTAGACATTTTGAAGCTACCACTGCCTCTCCCCTGCTCTAACTCAAGGGCCTCACTCTCATGTTTTCTAACTTGGGGCATGTCTGATTGGGGGATGGGTGTTAGTGTGGAGAGGTCCCCTTGCTCAGCAGACACAGAAACAGGGAAGCCATCGGGGAAGTCTTCTGGGTCAGGCTTTAAACTCTGAGGATGGGCCCCGCTGATGAGGCTCTGGAGGTCCTCAGGGCCCAGATTACAACCCAGGCCAGGCAGGGAAAGGGAAGGTGTCTCACTTGTTGGCAGTAACAGGCCATTATGCAAACTGTCACTGTACGTCTTGTAGGGTCTCTTCTGGGAGCGCATGGGGAGGAGGCGGTAGAGCTTGAGGGCGTTAGCTTTCTGCTTGTAACCCCCGTTGGCTGTCTTTTCACTGGAGATGAGGCTGGGGTTAATCCCGTGGATGGTCTTCTGGTGCGTTTTGAGATTGTAGTAGGTGGCGAAGGCGTCCCAGCAGAAGATGCACTGGTAGCGCCGCTCCCCTGTGTGCCACACCTCGTGCTTTGTGCGATACTCCGCCAGGGCAAAGACCTTGTCGCAAAAGTGACACGGATATTTGCGCCGCCACGAGTGTACATTAGAGTGGCGCTTCAGGCTGGACAGAGTCATGTAGGAACGTTCACACACGGAGCAGAAGTAAATGACATTGCCATCTACCACCTTCACAAAATGGTGCTCATCACCCGCGAGGAGCTCTGCGGCTGCTGCATCATCACCTTGGATCCGTGCCAGCAGGCTCCGTGCTTTCTTCCCCGGCCGCGCCTTCCCCATGTCTGATTGTCCCACAATCACTCCTCCCTCCACTCTCACCTCGCCCTCCTCCAGCGGCTCCTCCTTTGGCTGCACAGTGAGAGAAGGAGGGCCCAGGCTGTTGGAGGGCAGGCCTGGCGCCCTGCAGGAGGCCTCATGGGATTGCAGTCTTTTGCTGTGGATGAAGACTTTGCCACAGTAGCGGCAGCTGAGGGCGCGGCTGCCACGATGCAGCCGCATGTGGACCGTCAGGGAGGAGGCCGAGCTGAAAAGCCGATGGCACACTCCGCAAATCAGCTCCGGCTTCAGGCTGTCTGTGGGAGGATAGGAGGAGGAGTGAGGGGGTGCGGTGAGACCCTCAGATGGGGGAGGAGGAGGTGGTGGTAAGGGTGGAGGGAGGTGGAGGGTGGGTGGGTGAAGAGGTCCATGAGGGCTGCCCACTTTCCCAGCTGGTCTTCCTGTTATTTTCTCTCTCCTCTCTGCATCTCCACCTCTCTGATAGGCCGAACCGCCCAGACTGAAGAGGATCTGGGCGGTCTGAGAGGGCGAGGCCGTACCGTTGGGCACCCTGTGCCTCTCCTCCCATCCGTCCCCACTGTAACCGCCACCTGAAGACCCGCTGGAGGATCTCGGGGGCGATCTGTGAAACTGAGTCTCTGGATTGAGTTTGGAGCACTTGAGAGGAGGCGGGGATTTTATATCCTTCCTGCTAAGTGCATGAACAGTCATGGGAGATGAGGAGGAGGAAGGCGAAGAGGACGGAGAGCTGTCGTGCCTCGGGGGCTTAAAAGGTCTGTGCTTTACGTCCATGGTAGCATCCAGTTTCCACAGCGACCCCTCGTCTGAGCTCTTGGAGGACGGCCACCGTCGGTGAGGGGAGGGGGAGGATGAGGAAGAGCTACGACAGTGGCTTGGAGACGTCAGGGAGGCGGGGAGGGGGGCGGCACTCAGCGGGAAGCTTAGGGTGATTTTTGCATTTTTAGGTCCATCGGCCATGTCCTCCAGCCTGTCCTCCATCATGGCCTCTCCCCGGCCTCCGTGCCTTTTACCCTTCATCTCCAGCTGCTCCGCTTCCCCTTCCTCCTCCTCTTCTTCAGGCTGGGAGGCCACTCCAAGACAGCGGACCTGTTTGTGTAGCCCTTCGATCTGACTCGAGGAGGCCGGAACTGGGCGAAGGTTGTCCACCGCCACTAGTGACAGTGGCGAGGAAGACAAAGGTGACAACCGGCGACTCTGTTGGCACGTTGCTTCCTTAGCTGCAGTACGTGCGATTAGCCCGGCAGCCGGGTGTCGTTCACTCAGACGTGGCTGGATAAGGCCCGCGTGGAGGGGGTCCCACACCTTCTCACCGGACACCATGACCAGCCCCCGAAATCTGGAAGAGAAACCACACAGCGTGCATTAGCATCATAAACATCCTAAGACTCATGCATAACACGTACATTTAAGTCGACTTAAAGCAAAGAATTAACATTACACCCAAAGCCTTTGCAGCAGCAGCCATGACGCCTGTGGAACACTTTTGAGAAACGGAAAAGAAAACTAAATGCCCCAGCAATGCTGAACTCCAACAGCTCGGCCAGGAATGGTGAGCGAAAGGAGGGAGAGGGTAGGGGGAAGGAATGAATCTGCGGCAGTGCTGGTTTAGATTTCAGCGTGCCACAACCAAGCCTTCAGAAAGGCATTCCAGAGATCCATCTCTCTCGGCTGTGACACAACATTCCCTATGCCTAATTGAAAAGCGTTCAGATTTAATCAAGATTCCCGCAGAATAGAGTGTGGACTTAGATCCATGGCCTGAATGCACGTAAAAATAGTCCCACTCTCTTTCTGTTTGAGCAAGAGCCTTGTTAGCCATTCCTGGCAGTGGCTAGTGTTTGCCGGGCATGACTCTAACCATTTATTTGTGAAGGCAAAGGCGGGAGGGAAGGAAAAGAGGGGAAGAGGAGAAGGGAGGGAGATTGCATGCATGTGCACAGAGAAGGGGTGCTTTTCCGCCCTCTGCATCCGGTACAATCTCAGCTAAGCTGTGGAAGATGAGCGACAGGCTATTCTCATTTCCATTCTAATTTGACTGCCATGGTGGTGGATGCAGTCCTGCAACAAATTCTCCATAAAAGCAAGCTGCAGATTCTCGTTTGATAGGCAATTTGCCGTTATTACTTATTTAGAATGGCTCTTGTTATTTAGGTCTGCAGATTGGGGAGAAGAACGAAGACAGTATCAGGCCATAATGATGCGACGAGAAGAAAAATCCTCAGTCATGCTTTTCTGCCTGCGTTTTCAAGCAGCAAAGCAGCCAGGAAGGCAGGCCGCTGTAAAATTCCACAGGCAGCCCTGAACAGGCAGAAACTAGGTCAGCACTGTTATTGCAGAGGGAAGAGGAGGGAGAGAGAGAGAGAGAGAGGGTGAGGATGAGGGAGAGTGAAAGGGTGATAGAAAAAGGGAGAGAGAGAAAGAGACTGAGGGTTAGTGAGAGAGCAAGAGACAGAGAGAAGGAGAGAGGAAGAGGGGGGGGGGTTTGAAACAGGAACAGTCAGACACACTGCACTGTCAGACAGACAGGAGCCCAGGCAAACACTCACACACACACACACACAAAAAACAACAAGCACATAGACAAACATGCAATCACGCACATGCACTCGCACAAACAAACATGCATGTGTACACAGCACTGTACATACACTCGAACATGCCCACGGGCAACACACACATGCATAAACAAAGTAGTTCAACATGGATGGGCCCGTTTGTAAATGACATTCAAAAATAAAAGGTGAATCTGAGTGCAACATGGCATTGACACTGAAGGAAGGTGCAGGTGGAGTAATGAACAGTCAAGAAAAGGAGAACACAAGTGTCTGTTATTGACGTACTTAGTGCAAACAGTGGGTTTTTGTTGCACAGGGAGAACAAACCAGTTTATGTCTATTCAAAATGTGTCTCTAAACACAAGGATGCACAATACTGTCTCGCCAGTCTTGCCATATTTTGTTGCTCTGCACTGAAACAGGCCTTCATTGTCACTCACATTTGCTGAGCGATAGATGTTGTGCAGGAAATCCCTTATGGCAAGCGCCAGTCTGCTACAAGTGGGCGGACACACTGAGAGACAGTGCTAAGGCTAGAAATTTCACCGTCTCATCTGATGCTTGCGCCGCGGACAGGGAAATGCGTATGACGCCCCCTCGCTCTTTTTCTTTATCTCCCTGTGACGCACACAGCCGCTGCACAAGCAGAGCCTGCACGACACGCCATCTGACTGTGACAGGCAGCTTTTAACGCACTTTAAATGTTCTGGGTTTAGTCGTACGGACAGAAATGAGCACACAGACGCAGGAGACAAGCTGAAAAACACTTTTAGCTTGTTAATATTCGTGCAGATAAGGGGATGCAAAAACAAGCACACTAACAAATGTGGCCGTGGTTGTGGCAAGGACCCCTAAAGCGAAATCAAAATACACAGCAACCCTGCTCCTTCACCTCTGCAACAGGATGTTCTGAGCAAACAAACATGTTGGTCAGCCTATGAAGTGTTAATCTATTTCGCTTTTGGCACCACAAGACCACATAACACGAACAGGTTCTCAGCTGGTGAAGGACCTAATTACTAACTAGACTCACATAAACATAAAAACCCTGGTACCAAACACACTGACGTTCATAAGGAAACTATTCAGAAAGAAAGAAACAGTCATGCAATGATTAAATCTGTATTTGAAATGACACGTGTGAAGTCAACACTGTTCTTTTTATTCTGGGAATTGCTCTTCTTTTAATTCTAAATCATTAGAAATAACACAAAGAGATTAGTCTGCTTCTCTTCGTGCAGATAAACTTCTGAAACAAATTAAATTTTGGGAAATTAAAACCACGTTTGGCTCAATATTCCTCACATATTGTCTCCTTGAATTTTGGGACTAATTCAAAACAGCGGAAGTATTCGACTCAGAGATGCTACGCCGTTATCATCTGAAAAACACGGAAGACTTCATGACCTTGGAAACCATTAGTTAGTAGCCCACTGAGTTTAAACGGTCAATCAGTCACGAGGAACATCCCGCTAAAGTGGCCTTGCATAACATAAGGCAGGCCGGCAGAGGAGTCTGGCTGCTGCGCCAGCTCAAGGCCTTGAACCAGCCGTTGAGCAATCTGTTTATTCCACACTGAAACTGGTACTTGTGCTGACAGACAAATAACTGTTAGGATTCAATTACCATGCTTGGTTTCTTTTTTTACCATCGTCCATCTAAAAAAGAAATTCCTTCAGAAATCTAGCCACATGTATTGAAATATTTTGCAGTTCAAACTGGTTCTTAAATAAACTGTTCCAAGCTATTAGGTGACATATTTCTTATAATTAAGGATTAAGTCTGATCAGGGCAAATTGCATTTTTAATACTGTTTTAGTGCCACTTAATTTACTTTGAAATTTCAATATGAATGTGAGCAACATCTGTCGAAAAACCTTATTAAAATGTCTTTCAGTTAGAACGATCGAGTCATCTCTGCTTTCCCTGAACTCTCATGATTAAAGGACAACTCTGGTTGAGCACATAGTTTAGGCCATAATTCTGCCCAACAAAATCTGAGATCTGTGAACACAAAAATGTCAGCAAGGCTTGAGGAAACAGGTCAAGGAAAGAAAAAGGGGTGTTGAGACGACAGGCTGTCAGCGAGAACAACAGCTCAGAGACGATCTAAACCTCTGTGTTTTGAGATGAATCTGTCAGCAAGCACAGCCGAAATGTGTGTAATAACGTCTTACTGCACAGGAAACCTTTGTGCTCAGAAAAACTACAGTAATCTGACGGACTGCACTGATGACTGAAATACTGCAGGTCAAAGCTGAACCAGGAAGTCAGTCTGTAATTTGTGTATTTCTTCTCCGTACTTCTTTTTTTAGCAGAGTCACTGCGTTCACAGATGAAAGCAAAGAGGTTACCGAGGGCAACGTTATTATTACTGATCGGAGTGATGGCTAAAGCTATGAAAATAAGTGGTAATAACCAGGATTTTTCTTATCTATATCTTTAATATCTTTAATTTGTATTATTCCTGTATATATTTGTTTGAGTAGTTACCTTGGATTGGTATGTAAGATTGTTTTTTTTCCCCTTTTCTCTCTTTTATTTCTTTCTTTTCTCCTTATTGTTGTATAGATTTATGATGATCTTAAACTCTAAGCTATATTTATACAGGGTTTATTTTTTATTTATTTATTTTTACTCAGGGTATATGTATATTGTAATTGTTTGTAATTTTATTCTATTTTGTAGATGGGGTAATTGTATATTGGATTTTTATAGTATTGTGATTTTGTATGTAGTTGTAAAAGCCCAACTAGGGACAGGAGTTGAGTTGACAGGAGTCCTGCATCTATGTTAACCGTATCGTTAACATAGATATCGTACCGTTATCAGGCAAAGAACTATATTTGGTAACTTCAGGTAATATTTCGAGAAAAAAGTTGCAAATTTACTAGATTAAAGTGGCAAATCTACAAGAAAAAAAGTCGCAGATTTAAGAGATTTAAAGTTGCAGATTTACGAGAAAAAAGTGGGAAAAAAGCAATTTTTCCCCCCAGATTCACCACTTTAAATCTCATAAATCTACACATTTTTTTCTTGTAGATTTGCCACTTTAATCTCGTAAACTTTTTTCTCAAAATATTATTTTGTATGTTGTTGTTTTTTTTACACATTCTGGCAGTATGTAATATCCTCCAGTATTCTCTAGGGTTGAAATTTGGAATTTGCAAGTATTTCAAAGAGTGCCCTATTAAGGGTTAAAGTGGTGAATCTGGGAGAAAAAAGTATCTTTTTTCCCATTTTTTTTCTCGTAAATCTGCAACTTTTTTCGCACAGATTTGCCACTTTAAATCTCTTAAATCTGCAACTTCTTTTCTTGTAGATTTGCCACTTTAATCTAGTAAATTTGCAACTTTTTTCTCAAAGTATTACCTGAAGTTACCAAATATAATTCTTTGCTTGATAAAGGGTTAACTGCATTGTCCCTATCAAATAAAAAAATAAAAAAAATAAAAATCATGATGCCGTCACCATGTGTGTGTGTGTGTTGGGGTTGTGGGTGGTGGGGGGGTAAGGGGAGTGCCTGCGAGGCAGAATGTGGGGGGCCTCGGTGTTCCAGCCGGTGAGCCAGCGGCGAGGAGCATGTGGGAAGAGGAAGGTGTCGGTTGGGCTTTCTCCCCAGTGAGGGGCAGCCAGAGGGGCCCGACTATCAGAGCAGCAGTTGGTCTGTGAAGAGGAGGGTGTACGTGTGTGCATGAGGGTGTGTGTGGGTTGGTAGGGGGGCATCGTTAGCAAGAACAGCTACTGAACTCTCCACAACCCCCCGGCCAAGAGAGCGTGGTGGAGCCAGCCAGATGGGATAGAGGGGGGGGGGGGGGGGGGTTTGGGGAAGGGAAGTTGGGCTGGGGAGTGGTTGAGCGGAGGTGGTAGTGGTGGTTGTGGTGGTGGGAGCAGGGGAGGTAGGGGTAACTTCAAACACGTCTCGCCTATGTTCACATTTCATGGTTTCCTTGTCTTTCAGATCCCCCTCAGCATGACTGGCTGCGTGCCCCCCCCCCCACGTGTAAACTGTCGTATGGTGGTGTTTTCGCATGCCGCTCCACGCACCAGCGAACCTGCCCATGTCTAAAACGCCATACTCTCCACGCTCTGTTAGCTCTCAGCCCAGCACGTAATTCCCATAATTCTGCTCGCTGCAACAGAATCATGGGAGGCATTTAGAAACAGCTAGGCCCAAAAAAAGTACCCCCGGAGAGCCGTAACACTACACCGGTGACCTTTTTGAGGTAATTTCCCCAAAATCATTTTCAATTTCACACGCGGTCCCTGTTGATGGGGGTGTGAAAGCCCCTTTGGACTTCTCGGTCCCAAACAAGCAAGAAACATTAGAGTATTATCACGGCTGAGCACTATGTTACATATAACAGTCACCATAAACTGCAAGAACAACTAGAGAGGATGAAGCGCTGCACCAGTTTCCTGAATGCGTCCACATCCTTTTTGATTGTGGCATTATAAAAAAACAACAACTACATAATCAAACAAAGCTAACTTGCAAACTGCAAGACTTTGATGTTATCGTTTCCATGCCTGGGGCAGAAAAGGCCCAAAGACAAATACAGCAGACATGATTTATCTGATGTGTGGCCCAAACACAAATGACTAAAATAAAAAGACTGCCACTGCTATGACAACATCATCATCTGTGTGACACCTCAGAGCAGTGAGAAGCTACACTTCCTATTGTCTGACCTATGACCCCTTCCCCCGTGGCGGTGCACATCATATATTCCATACATTGAGCACAGGGGCTTGGCTTGGCATCTATGGAAACCAGGAATGTGGAGTAGTTGGCAGCAGATGCTGTGTTGTTTTGGAAAGAAAAAAAAAAGTGAGGCTTCGGGCAGCAACAACGGGGTTGGTGACATCAATATGCCCTCTGCTGCTCTACAAGAGACAACCTCCAGCAAAACAACGGGCTGGTAAAATGGAGGACAAACTGGGCGGCCCGTGGCCGAAATAAGAGACAGAAGCAGTCAGTGGAACTAGAGATGTTTACAATCGCCTACATGCAAGTTTCTCCCCCAGAAACACTTCCTCTGATGTTGGTGGTAACTTGATGAGCAGGATTGGGAGACTGGCCCACCATGTTAAGACCCTAACAACAAAGCTCATATCTGTTCTGACGTGTGCTGCCCCCCCCACACCCCACCCCCCCTTTGCAGTGAATCACAGAGACGCAAGAGGCTTCGATAAATTAAAAGTTTCATCACAATCTAAAAACGAGTCATCGCTCTTGAAAAAGAACTGCGTGGTGCGCCAGCAACAGAGGGTAGGATGAGGGAGACAAGGCCTGTTACTGGCACACACACACACACACACACACACACACGCACGCACACAGTGAGACACAGCACAGGCGCACGCACACACACATAAATATGCGTCCACAAACACACACACACACTGCATAAATACGCACACCCACCAACACTCACGCCCCAACACACGCACGGTAAAATAAAAACCTTTTCCTCCTCTTCACGCGCGGAGCAACCAGCGCCACAACAGCAGAGTGAAGCAGAAAAACAAGCAGGAAAACAACAGATTTCAGCCTCTCTTCCTCTTATTCTCTCTGGCTGTCTCTCAGGAAGGCAAGCATACAAGAGAACGTACCTCGGAAAACCTCCTGCTGCATCTCTGCTGCGATGTGTTCTCTCCCCTCACACTCCCTCTCTCCCTCTCCCTCTCTCTCTCTCCCCCTTGGTCTGTGTATGCGCACGTCTGAGTGTGTGTGAGAGCGAGAGAGAGAGAGAGAGAGAGAGTGAGCGCAGGGAGAGGCGGTGCGCACACACATACATACACACACACATACAGGCAGCAGTGTGTGAAGACAGAGGGCAGGAGCGATTCTCACACTCGAACTTGCTTGCTCTCTCTCACTCACTCCCCCTTTCTTGCTCTCTCGCTCCTCTCTCGCTCCAGTTTTTGCCTCTGACACACGATTCTTAGTGTTTTTGCTCTTTTTTTCCAGCAAGTGAATCTCCCCCTCTGCACCCCCTCCAACCAAACCCCCCCACTGAATCCAATCTTCTTTTTATTTGGAAGTGTTGTTCCCTCTCTCCCTCTCTCTGCACACACATAACACTCATGCACACACACACACACACACACACACTACTTTATATACACAAAGCCCAGCGATAGGGAGAGGGAGGGAGAGGCAGAGGGAGACAGAGTGGGAGAGCAAGCAAGCAAGAGGACGCCATTTAAGCAGTTTGTTACGAGCACTGCAAGTCCCCAAAATGGCTGAAAACAAACAGGAACCACGCCAACTCAAAAAACCTGGGCACAAGGACGGACGGACAGACACACAGACAGGGAGCGAGAGGAGAGCGAGCGAGAGAGACAGTGAGAGAGCGAGACAGAGAGAGGACAAGCTGCTGGTAGTCAAATGGCGGATGGGAGCACTCTGTGAAACAAGTCAAGTTGAGGGGAAAAATGGAGAAATTAAAGGGGCACTCCAGCGATTTAGCGATGCACGTTGATAAAGTTGAAGGACTTAAGAGAGACAGATTGCAAAAAGAATCATCAAAATCGATGCAGCGGAGGCCGAGATGTCGGGCCTCGAAGCCTCTTCTACGGGTCAAGCTCCGACAATGCAGCATCCTACATTTCCCAAGATGCAACTGCAATTTGTCAGTTTCTAACCCTAAAGGGCATCCAGACCTAAAATAGCACTGTGTGAAAACAACACAGCATTGATGGGACAACTTTGGAAAGTTGTTCTAGCAACAAGGATTTCATCCTCCATCTTGACAGCTGCAGAGTGAACAGTTAGCCACCACATTTGCACAAATTTGATTGCCCAACACAGCATGGCGCTAGATTACATCGCAGGAAAAGTTAAGCCAGGGGCCTTTTCACAAAACTGGTTTGTGGAACACTGCTGACACACATATTGCAAATGTCGGCAGCATCGCATTAAACAAATGACTGTAGCTGCAAATTCCAGATAAATTAGCGAGTCCTGCAGGGCCTTTGATTGCTAATGCATGAGCATAATGTATGCCGCTTTAAATGTGTTGAAACTATACAGCAAATCACAGCTTGCAATTTGAGGATCAAGTTTTTTGCCTGAGCGCGCTGTCACCGTGCCAACGCGCCAACAGGCCCAATATGGCCGCCAGAACATGATCTTATACTCTCAGACTTTAGAAAAAGCTCTCTCCAGATATTATACAGAGCCGTACTCTCACTGGTGAGTACTGTAAACTGATCTTCATATGCTAAATCAGTGGAGGGCCTCTTTAAAAGAGAAAAGGGGGTTAAAGGTGGACAGACAAGGACAGAAACAGGGTTAGGGTCATTATTGGATTGCCCATGCCCTCAGCTAAAAGGGTTCAAGTGCTATCAGTGGCGATGCCAGTAATGTCAATTAACTGCTTTTAGGTCAGTGTGTATCTGAGTCTGATACATGTAGCTACACTAAAACTACTGGTGACAACCTCCTGTTTTGTTTTCCAGCGTGAAGTGAACCCCCCCCTCTCAACAAAACAAAGGCGCCACTGCGCCACAATCAAGTCCTGCAGCTGGATATCACTTCTGATTCATCCGTATCCATGCAAAATTCCCCACAACAACAACTCTCTTCGTTCTGGTCGCTCTCTCGGCCTTCGCGCGTCACGCTCAGTGGATATTCCACATATCTCCGTTCTCCGTCCGTCGGCCATGAGCCGCTCGGTCGGCCTTAGATCAGGAGGTATTCCACCAGCTGGAACAAGAGGGCAGAAAAATGAGAGGAGGGGTGGAAGAATGTTCTAGCACTGTTATGCTTCAACACCATTATACTTCCCACTGTCCTTTTGAGTGGAGCTGCTACCCCCCTGCCCCCCCCTGACTCCCCCCCCCCCAGTACCCACCAACTGAACCTTGACGCCAACAACCCGCCCTCCTCCCACTCTTCCCCTGCCCTTTTCCCTCTCTCCCTCTCTTTCATCACTCTCTCCTACCCTCATTGTACGCTGCCACACTTGTCTCCATGGGAACCGCTCTGGGATTGGGTGTTGTTCCTGTGACCTCTCTGGCTGTTGGAGTTGGACGAACTTTTTTTTTCTCCCCCCCACCCCTCCCACCCCGTCCTCTCTCATGCACTTCTGCACGCTTTCAAAGCATGCTGGGTGTGTGTGCACAGGACACATGACAGCAGTTGTGACTAGCTGCAGGATATTACGGTAAAACTAAAACTAGAAGTAACAATTTGACTGTGTGAAAAGCCAAAGAAAGAGCAGCTGTGTGTGTGAAGCAGATTGCCCGTTGGCAAAGACAATAGTGTGTGTGTGTGTGTGTGTGCGTGTGTGTGTGTGTGTGTTCCAGGAGTGCGACCACTCGGTCCACACATGTGTGCTGGCATTGTCCCGTGGCTGCAGCCAGCCACAAACTCTGTATTCAGAGGCTCCCCCGTTGTCCAGACGTCCCCATTCACGGATGTTTGGCCAAACGTGATCATAGCTTTTCATGCTGTGCTACCAAGCGACACACACATCTGAATACACAAAGATGGAGGAACTAAAGAAGCAGTCTTGGTGGAAAATTTAAACCATTAGCTCACCGGGACTTTCAATATTTAACCGTTAGTGTTAGATTCCGGTCTAGGGCCTTCATGAGGTCTTTATCAACATACTGACATACAAACATAGCCTGACCTCGTTATATATATATATATATAACCTACTGTACGCTGTAAAAAATTGCAACCCCCCGTTGTAAAAGGCCACTTAACGTCAAATAACAGCAAATAAGTGTAAGTTATATTTGTAGAAAAACAAAGGTGTTTTTTTACTTTTTATTTTTTATGATCTCATTTCCATTGTTTTTTTTTACATTAAATCAAATTATAACACATTTATTCTTACCATCAAATAACTGTTAACAACTGTTAAAAAGTTATTTTACAGATGATTTCCTTAATAATCCGGATAATAAACACTAAATATCTGTGTTTAACAAAAATATAAATCTGTAGAATAACTTTTTTTTTACTTGATAATGACAGTAGGTGTTTTGGCAACTTTTTGAAAAGACAATTGTCTTAAATTTAAAGTTTTGTTGAAAGAAAACAAAGCAGAAGGTTGCATATAGATAGATAGATAGATAGATAGATAGATAGATAGATAGATAGATAGATAGATAGATAGATAGATAGATAGATAGATAGATAGAGATGCTGTCCAACTTTCAACAGCACAATTGCTATTTAAAGAACAAAACAATTAAACGTAAAGACAACCAGCAAAATTATCATATAAATCACACACACACTTAAGTAAATGGTGCAGTTAAAGGCACCCTGCGGTGTGTTTTCTCACTGCCGGCGCTGTAGGAGCAGTGTTTTGATCAGCAGGTCCTTTTATTGTTTGTTTGTCATGGTCTACCAGCGTGTGCATGAGTACACATATGCACACACCATGGGGGTAAAGCAAAAAACATTACTGCCGACTGTGAAGGGCAGCAACAGGTGACGACGTTAATGTGACGCAGCAACGCGTCAGTAAAAGAGCAGGAGAAGAACGAGAAGAACGCAGATTTCGAAACACTTAAAACATCTTTTGAGAATGTTTTATGAGGTGGTAAATTCCTACAATATGTTTTCGGCCATGTAGGGGGCAGCAGAAACAAGCTGTGACCATGAAACTGACATATCACCAGAGGTCTTGTTAGAGAAACTTGGGACACTCAATTACCATGACATTTTGCTGTTGTATGCTACTAGCTAATGGCTATTAGCTGCAGTTTCAGCTGTTTATCAGTGCTGCTGCAACAGCTCCTCAGACAGAGAGTCCCCAGTAAAGTTATGGAGCTCTTAATATCAGAACTGTGTATTTCAAAAGCACTCCGGGGCTCGGAGCGAATATTTACGAGCACACAGAGCCTGAAGCTGAAGCCAGCTGGACAACAAGGTTTTGCTAGTGTGATCATAACAAGATATCTATGTAATAGATCATGAATATGCTCACACCAACCACAACAACTTTCATTATTTAAAAAATCTGTCAAATATGGAATATATTTGGTTAACTCTATGGAGTTACCAGCAGCTTGTCCTCTCTTTTTTGGTCATTCTGTGTCTTTTTTTAGTCATTTTGTGCCTTTGTTTGGTCTGCTGTATTTTTAAGTCTGGATGTGATGAAAAAGCCATGCTTTGGCCTTTTTGGAGACTCCCGCGGGCTAAGTCATTTTGTTTCTTTTTTTGATAATTTTGTGTCTTTTTTGGTCATTTTGTGTCTTTTTTAAATCATTTTGTGTCTTTTTAAAGTGTTTGTGTCTTTTTTGGTCATTTTCTGTCTTTTTTTTTTTTTTGTCATTTTGGTCATTTTCTGTCTTTTTTCGTCATTTTCTGTTTTTTTTGTTGTCATTTTCTGTCTTTTTTGTCATTTTGTGTCTTTTTTAGTCCTTTAGTCCAACATAAAATGTGTTTTTGAATCTTTTTTTTACTTTCAAAACATCATGCTCAACAAAGAATTTGAAATATTGCAAATCTGTTCTTGATCAGTTCCATCATTTTATACTAAATCTATTTGAGCTTGTCTCCAGTTTTACTTGGTATATCATCATCAAACTGAAACTGGCCTCATGGAGTTTACAGCCAGAACTTTAGAGGTAAATTTACAGTAGGGCTCCACGCTGCTTTGTTTTCTAGTCTGGATGTCATGAAGAAGTCTGGATTTGGTGCTTTTGGAGACTCCAGAGGGTTAAAAGCACAGTAATTGTGATGATAAACGAAGTGAAAAAAGAGGGATTGGTGAGTTTAACGTGTACGGAGCAACATTATCATTCATTTGGTGTCATGTTTCTGTCCACCAACCTGATCATGACTCTTATTTTAGCTCTATTTTTGGTCTCTTCCAATTCCTGAGGAAAACACCTGTCTCTTCAGCTGATAAATGCTCTGCTATGCTCACCAGAAAGTCCCTAACTGTTTCTGTCTGCTGCTTGTTGCCAGGCAGGTAGCGCACACTTTTTAGACATGTTTTTGCTGAAACAGCTGCCTGCTGGGCTACAATTAATGCTATAAGAGCGCTAAAACTGAAAGCTTTATAGAGTGTGGCCATAATTATCTCTGTACTCATTGCTGTAACAAACCTTTTTCACATCACACACTATCATTAAAATATTAATTACACCTATTTAAGGAGAAACAAAATGCATTTTAGCCAAAAATATAAAATAAAACAAGAATGGCAGCCAGACAGTGCAGACTAAGGCTCCGATTACATGATGACGGTCTGAACAGAAGACGCAAAAGTGGCGTTGCGTCTTCATTTTTTATTCCGCGTTTAGACGAGCGTTTTCAGGAGGAAATCTGCGTGCATATGGTGACGCTACGGTGGAAAGACTCCTGTAAGTTTATTAGAGCTGCCAGAGCAGCTTGAAGGTCCGCATGGAAATAATCCACGTTTGTTTATTTCCCTGTACTGGAGCATGTATCTGACGTAATCGCGACGTGAGTAGATCTGAGCAGAGTTTTGCGTCTTGGCCGTGTAGACGGACACGCTACGGCGGAGCGGATTACAGTTTTACACTCTGGAGGGTGGTCTCAGATTTTTGTGTTTTTAAGCCCCAAAAACGCTGTCACCGTCTAAACCAGGGGTCTCAAACTCAAATTTCCTGGGGGCGGCTGGAGGCAGTATCCAGAAAAAAAAGACACAAAATTACTAAAAAAAGACACAAAATGACCCAAAAAAGACACAAAATTACCAAAAAAAGACTAAATTATTTAAGACACAGAATAACCAAAAGACACAAAATTATTTAAAAAGACACAAAATTACCAAAATAATGACACAAAATTACCAAAAAAAGTAATTAAAGGGATCTTCCACACACAACACCGTAAAGTGCCATTCATATAAAACTCACATTAAACTTTCATATCAAGGTGGGGGCCACAAAATATCGTCACGGGGGCAAGTTTGAGACCCCTGGTCTAAACAAAAGGCACTTCCGATACACTATTTGGTCGTTTTTACCCGCAAGCGTCCTCATGTAAACGGGGCCTAATGGTACATTCGTGATCTCCTTGAATGGTCCCATTTCCTAAATTAGGAGTCATTCTCCCAACCTTGGTGAGTTCATGAGCTTTAAGTTGCAATGTGGAAACAACATGGACGCTGCCATCAAGATGTGTTGTATTGTATTGCTCGGAGCGTTTAAACAACACATTGGTAGCAGTTGTTCCCAGTATTTGTGTGACAAAGAAGGGCAAAACAAATCAAGCAAGCGAGCGAGCCATGAAATGTTGCCAACTTTTGTTGTAGCTGACTTGAGGGGGGCGTTCAAAGGAATTTTTTTGATTGTTCCGACAGCACATGAATGCAGCACAAATGCCCTATCTCACATTGTTAATGAAAGTGAAAAAAACCTGTGTATCCGCTCCATGATTTGAATCCGCTCCATCTAATGGGTTTTTCCTTGACATTTGCTACACCCTTCCACCAGCTTTTATTTTTATTTTATGAAATCTAGCCAGCAGTTTTTCTTTAATGCTGCTGAGAAAACAGCCAAAATAACAAGCTGAAACCATGACCCCTTGGCAGTGGTAAATAATACTATTTCACAATTCAGATTTCAATGGCTGCACACTGACCTTCTAAATGTGCTTTGTGGTTCCAGTAAAAAAAAAAAAAACCTGGTTGACTCAGTCTTCTTATATGTGATAGGGAAGGGAAAGTTCACTGTCCCTGTCAGTTCCCAAAATGCTGTCATGCCTGCAGGCAACGCAACTGAACCTTTGTTTGACATGCATATTGAGTGTCAAATCTGTAGCTTGGTTTTCATTTGCAGCATAAAGACTCTTGCACAATCAGTAATGGTGCAAGAGAATATTTGTTTCTTCTTAAATGCTTGCTGACTTCATAATGATTCATGTGTGTGAATATATCCCGAGGCGTCCTCAAGGGTTAGGAAACATCCTCAGTGATCTCAAAGACGGGATGACTAACCTGCTCTCCAGCTGACTTGGACCGAGATCAAAGTGGGAAGTCAAACGATGCTCGAGGAGTTCAAATGTCAGTGGTTTCTTAAAGAGGAAGCAGAGGCTTCACAAGAAACGGCGCAGCAGGTCCTGTGTCTGCAGCCTGAACGAGGAGGACAGAGAGGCAGAGTGTAAAACCGCAGCACATGCATTTTCTGCAAGTACATGTTCAGATAAGCGTGACAAATGTTTACATTTGTGGTTGCACACGGATCAAAGAGTGTTGAAGCCCTCAGCATTGTCTTACAGACACAGAGGCAGTGCACAGTATAACTTGACTTAACCTCCATGGAAAGAAGGAAACATGAGCATGCTGGAGCAAGTCCTGAGCTAACACTTCTCTGCTGTTTACAACAACAAATGTCAGGGCAGCAGTCTAACAATAAGGAACTGAAAATAAACAAACCAAACAGCTCCTGCATGATGAACTTTTCAAGAAAACTTACTTAAAATAAACCTTTTAAATGAATATGAATTTTCATATGAGATAGGGGTGTAACGATACTCTCAGCTCACGAGACGAGACATGATATTGGGTTCACGAGAACGTGACGAGATTTTAAGAAAACTACAATGACACAATATATGACTGGACCAACAGACTTTTATTTAACCGAGTTGCACATGCATTTTGAAATGTTTTATTATAACTCTTTACATGCATGATGCAAGCATGAGCTTTTAATAAACTTCTTCTTCCACAAATTGAAACTAAAACTAAAATTTATAAAAGTTAAAATAAGATTGATATGATTTATGGTTTTCGATCGTCGTGTAATCGCTTAGCGACAGTTTCGACCGTGATCACATACGATTACACACGGGAGACGCAACTGTGGCCGCCTTTGCTACTGCCCAACATTGGCAGCTGATAAAAACAAAGCAGCATGGCTAATTATCATAAACATAGCGATCTTGAATTAACCGGCATGCTAACTGTGCACAGAGTGTCCGGTGCTTGTTGTAAACAAACAGAGATCGCTAAGTGAACACCTCCTGCAGCAGCAGCACACTGTGCACATACTGTACTGCTACAGAACTAACTGTTAGCCTAATTAGCAGGACTGTGCCGCTTCTTACTCTTCTTAACGAGCCGCCGGCCCCTGCGACGTCATTCTGGCTGCTTGCTGCTTCACCTCCTTCTCCTCCTCTTCTTCTTTTCATTTTACTGCCTCACAGGTCACAAATAATAACTCACAAATCTCGTCGAGTTTAATCTCGCGAGATCTCGTGCCACGAGATCTTGTCACAACCCTAATATGAGATGTTATGATTTACAAGACGTGCAAATATAAAAGTGATATTCCCTAACCCAGTGGTGCTCAAATGGGGTTCGTGAAGGCACTCCAGGGGGTATGTGAGATGTTTACACAGATCTTTACTATGATCCCAAAAGAGGACCCTTTATGTTGGTAATTATTTCTATGTGCATAAATCTTTATTCATAATTAAGTTAATAATTTATTTCATTTTTTTTTTAAATTTCTAAATAGTTCAAGAGAGACCACTACAAATTAGCACATTTTTCAGTCAAAGTCAAAAGCCACTTTATTGTCAGTTCTGCTACACATGAACACATACAGAGAACTGAAATTACTTTTCTCTCAGAACCCTAGTTTAAAACAAATATACACATACACAGCTATAAACAGAATAGAAATAAAACAAGCTAAAAAAATATGCAGACTAAACATATAAAAGGCAAAATAAACAGGCTGAATAGTGCAAATTGTCGTAAAGTGTCTTAGTGTCGGGAGTACATGGAGTTTTAAATGGTTAATTTTATAGTTTTAAATGGTTATATGGTCACTGTTTTTACTACATTAGTTTGAATCACTACATTTTAGTGATGAGAAATAATTGCAATAAATTTAGTCATGGATTATTAACATTTAAAATGTTTGAAATTGTTTTTTTTTCAAATGTTTGAATTTTGGATGTGTTTATCAGTTCAAAAGTTTAAAAAAACTGTGTATTGTTGCATGCCAGATATATGTCAAACATGCATATGCATATATATTTTTCTAAGAGAATCCCAGCTTTTAGTTTCCAGTAATGTGTCAAAATATTTTTACTGACGCATCAAGCAGTGAACAAAATCCATCTAATAAAATGTTATAAGAGATTTTGAGGCAACTGGGCTTCAACTTGGCCCGGGTGAAGACGATTCAACCAGGCCAGTAAAAATGGAATAAAAATTCAAATATTTGAGTTATGCTGCAACATCGTTTCTCATGTGGAAACATTGAACTGCAGCAGAAATGAAAAATCCAAACCAGGGGTCAATGTAGTAATGCCTTTCTGTCAGGAAAATATGTATTTATTTTCAAGATTAATCTGAGGGATGGTGAGATGGTTAGCAGGATTAGTGCTGTCAAAGATCATGTTTTTTCATATATATATATATTTTTTAATGTTTTCAATACTTATCTTCTCCTGTATCAATACAAGGTGCCATATGAGCTTCTTTTGCTCTTTTCTCCAGTAGTGACTTGACCTGCACACACACACACACACACACACACACACTCATAGTACTATCACTTGTCGCACTTGCCCTGCTTAGTTTTAAATTTTAAAGTTAATTTTACAATTACTCACCTGAATTTGTGCTGCTGGAGTTCCTTGCCAATTTAAAATGGGTTTTTATAAAGTATATCTGCATATAGCCTTAAAGAATAGTAATTATCTTCATTTCTTCACTTCAATTCACTCTGGATTTCCACCCTGACTCATCTCAACTGTAAGTCTATTTAGCCTACCTATCTTTCGGAGTTTTAAAGTGCGCTACAAGGTTCGATTTTCCAATAATATTCTCATAGTGCTGGATGAAAAGTAAGTGTTTTATGGAGTTGCAGACGTTGTTGTAGCGCGATTAGCATGCTAAGTGGAGATTTAGCTTTATTCACTTCTCATGTTGCATTACTATGTAAATCAGGGATGACATTCATGTTGCTTAGCGTAATGCCCATAATCATTTCATATGAGATACTTACATGCAATATAGTATATCAGCTAATTGGGTTCATGTTAATGTACTTTTAGTGCAGCATACTGCGTAATGTGCTATCTCACGATTAGCATAAACAGTAAAACTTTATTAACTGACTTCCTACGGGCACTGCACTTGTATATTTTATTCTTAATGGGACCAATATTTACACATTGGTCCTGTCTGGAACAGTCTTGCAGATTTTATGCCTCTCTTACTACCTCCGAAAGCGTTACAGAGCCGGGATCACTTGATCTCCCCATCTCAACGCTTTCTGGGCATTCAGATCGCAGCCGAAACGTTACAAAGGCGTAAATATCACGGCTTGAAACCAGACGTAACCTCCTGGTCTGAGCAGTTAAGCAAACCCGAAATTGCCATAAGCCTGCATTCCTTCAAAAAATCCAACTGGGGTCGCCAACAGCAGTTGCAAAATGACTCCGGTCCTATCTATCACAATACAAAATGAGACGACTCCTCACTTGATTTATTACCTCGTGGCAACATTATGGTCTCAATCGTTAGTGTCAAATCTATGATGTGAAATGTGTAAATAAGGGTACCATTTAGAAGTAAAAAGATGATAAAGAAGCTTATGATTTGGAGCGTGGTTACCTTTGGTGCCTACATTGTTTTATGCATAAAGTTAATAAACTGCTGCTCTATATTGTTTGTGTGGATTGAATGCAAAATAAATGCAGTTATTTTACTGTTTTTTACAGCTATATTTGACTCACTCCACTCAACATATCATAATTGTATATTCTTATCAGTAGCAGCTCAAAACCAGATAATTTACTGTATTTTTATGAAGTGATGAAATTAATATAGAGCATAATTTAGTTCAGAGAATTGGTCTGGCCTTCAGCAACCTTTGCAGTATCTTATGTGGCCCCTTGGGGAAATTAATTGCCCACTCCTGGTCTATATAGATCAAAAAATGTCCTGTGTTCACATGTAAATGGTAGAGAAAATCTGTGATCATGTCCCCCGTGACCTTTCCAATAAAGTTTTGTGGTTTCCGTGGTGACATTCCCGCGGCCATGCACTGGAAGTCATGCATTTTACGTCAACCAGCCAGAAGTGACAGGGATAGAAAAAGGGGAGAGACCATAGCAATGGAGCTGCAGCAAAAACTGTTTCTGGAGTGGATACTCTGCGTCTAAAGCAAGGATTTAAGCCAAAAAAAAAGAATGCCATCGATGGCCAGGACAAACACAGATCTCTATCTGTCTTTTACAAGTTGGAGGACGCTGAAAGTAGAGAGGGGATTACTGCCAGAAAACAAAGTGGTGTTACTGCTCTTGGATAGCTTGATAATTTATAAATGACTTTTCTTTGCCTCTTTCCTTTTTGGGCTTTTGAGTGAGATGCAGCAAACTGACACGTTGACAGTGTCTGTGTTGAGTTTTGCGCTGCAGGTTTAACATAAACTGCATTTCTTCAGCTTGGTGTTCCAGCTGACAAAATGCTCAGGCATCAACAGCTTTTTACGTTTCAGTGGAGGGGTTAGTGAGTTCAACACTGCACCACCCCGCGCCTGCAAGACAACACTGATGGACTTAAACACACAAAGCCCATAGAGGTTTTGTCCTGAGCAGATGTCCACAACCTGCATACAGTATGACTGTAAACTGGACAAGATGAGTGCACCGTAAGGACTCATAGAGTTATGTTGACAAGTGATATTAGACAGTTGTGCAGGACTTTTCTAATATAACCCAATGGGCGGATTCATCAGAGTATCAAATGACAGAAGTGGGGTTTCATCAGGCGTAGTGTGTCCGGGTTTAGACGCATCGAGCCATAGCGAGCATGTTTGTGTGAGCGGTGAAACTCAGCTGAGTCACACAAACTGTCCCTGGGCGAAAACACAAGAGATAAAGTGCTAAAAAAAGGAATTAGATGGGTGTAGGCCTACAAAGGAGAGTTACAGTTGGCATGCAATTTACAATCAGTTTGATACGGAATAAACCGCTGGCGAAACGTGGTTGTATAACAGGAAAGAAAGAGGCAAAAAGAGAAGAGGAAGACAGGGTTCGGAGAGTGGACGTTGCCAAAGGAGACTGGAAAGGATAGGTGGAAAATCATCTGGGAGGGGTGCCTGATACGGCGTGGAGGAAGGAGAGGGGGGGGGGGGGACGGCTGGTTTTTCCACTGCCAGAGAGAGAGGGACGGCTAAATCAAATTAATTAGCTCCTTCATCTCCAGGCAGCTACTCAGGCATGCTGTACTGGCGAAGAGAGACAGTGGAAGGGAGAGGAGGGGGCTGTTGGCATAAGAGAATGGGAGAAAGCGAGATAGGACATGGTGAAGGGGTGAAAAGCCTGCTGTGTATGTGCGCCATTCAGGAGGACGGGCAGCCGAGGGGAGGGGGGAATAATTCTCTGATAAGCGTGAGGGTTGTTTTGCTGGAGCCTCTGTTCAGCCATGAGGAGGAGGAGGAGGAGGAGGAGGAAGTGGCTGCATGTTGGCTGACGCTGTGTGCTGCTGCGCTTCGGGCCGATGCTACTTCCTGTTTCTAGACAGCCTGTATTTTGAGGGCACTGTAAACAACCCCTGTTTTTCTGCACGCCTCTTTAAATAGCACACTTCAATCAGAACGTCCCGGAAAGACGGGGCGCTGAGGACGTCTCACAAAGAGATAGGAAAAGACACATACTGAGGGGTTTTTGTGGATTTATTTTTATTGTTTTCATAACAAATTAGAGATAGTTGGTGGAGCTACAAGGAACAATACATGTTTGGGGGGTTTTTTGACAGAGTTTTTGACATGAGACAAACAAAACAAGGGTATAACATAAATGGCACAGCAACAGAATGGCACTAATTCAGTTTTTAGACATTAAATCAAGAAAAGGTTGCCAGATTTTGTCATTTTGTGTCTTTTTTTTAAGTAATTTATTTATTTTTCAGTCATTTTGTGTCTTTTTTCAGTCATTTTGTGTCTTTATTTTGGTGATGTTGTGACTTTTTTGGTCATTTTTTGTCTTTTTTTGGTCAGTTTGTCTCTTTTTTTAAGTAATTTAGTTTTTTTCTGTCATTTTGTGTCTTTTTTTGGTGATTTTGTGACTTTTTTGGTCATTTTTTGTCTTTTTTTGGTCAGTTTGTCTCTTTTTTTAAGTAATTTAGTTTTTTTCTGTCATTTTGTGTCTTTTATCTGGATTAGCCACTGCAAAAAACACGGTGAACGGGTTACATGGATGATGGGATAGTGTTCCCTCTAGATACTGAGGGTTTTGAGCAACGTGAGGTAACCTTATCGTGTGAACAAAGATAAAATAATCAGTAAGATCAGTAATAGTTGAAGTGACATTTTGACATGAGACAAACAAAACATGGGTATAACATAAATGGCACAGCAACAGAATGGCACTAATTCAGTTTTTAGACATTAAATCAAGAAAAGGTTGCCAGATTTTGTCATTTTGTGTCTTTTTTTTTTAATTCATTTATTTATTTTTCAGTCACTTTGTGTCTTCTTTCAGTCATTTTGTGTCTTTATTTTGGTAATTTTGTGACTTTTTTGGTGATTTTGTGTCCTTTTTTGGTAATTTTGTGTCTTTTTTCAGTCATTTTGTGTCTTTTTACAGTCATTTTGAGTCTTTTTGGTGGTTTTGTGACTTTTTTGGTCATTTTTGGTCAGTTTGTGTCTTTTTTTTTAAAAGTAATTTAGTTTTTTTCTGTCATTTTGTGTCTTTTATCTGGATTAGCCACTGCAAAAAACACGGTGAACGGGTTACATGGATGATGGGATAGTGTTCCCTCTAGATACTGAGGGTTTTTGAGCAACGTGAGGTAACCTTATCGTGTGAACAAAGATAAAATACTAAATCAGTAATAGTTGAAGTGACATCAGAAGAAAAGGAAAGCGGTAAAAAGAAAGGGGGAAAAGAAAGTGAGGCAGATGGTTAGAGGCAATGGCATCACGCCAGGGGAAACAAAACAGCAGCACAGCAGAGAATCAGAAAAAAAAGTGAGAAAAGAGGAGGGCGAGCGATACGGCCAGGAGAGAGCCACTGCAGGCAGCGTGTGGTCATCTCTGAGGCTTAGAGAGAGAGAGAGAGAGGTGAAGGAAAGGCAACGAGGGAGGAAATATGAATAAGGTTTGACAGGTGGGAGGTTCAAACAATAACCCATAAGAAGCCACGGTGACACGGGTGTAACAAACACTTTAAATCTTCTAGAATCTCCCATATTCAGCTTTATGCTTGACCTAAAATCATTAAGTCCCTAAGGGACACACTGAAAAAAAGAAAAGTTGGGTGAACTCAAAATTTCAAGGCAACAAACTTCGATAAAATTTTAAGTTGGACAATTAAACTAAATATTTTAAGTTTTGTTTTTGAGTTTGCTCAACTCTGAATTCAGATTTTTGTCAACTCAACTGTAAATTGTACTAACTTATAATTTTACATTGTAATAACTTTTAATCCTTACTTCTGCTTACTTCTGCAATGTGCTGAATTGGCACGATTGTAACGCCGCTATGAAATGTCAGCTAATGTTGCGACCACAATTTTGAGTTAGCATTAATATGCTAATGGCTACTCTTGTAGCTGTAACAAGCAGCGCTGCTAGCATCATTTAGCCGCTAGCATCAGTTAGCCGCTAGCTTTCGCTAATGACTTTCCCGCATTTCACAACAAAGAAATAAGAGTTAGCAGAACTATTGTCCATTTTGTGTCTTTTTTTGGTCATTTTTCTGTCTTTTTTTAAATAATTTAGTTTTTTTCTGTCATTTTATGTCTTTTTTTTTGGTAATTTTGTGACTTTTTTGGTAATTTTGTGTCTTTTTTAAGTAATTTAGTGTTTTTGACATGAGACAAACTAAACATGGGTACAACATAAATGGCACAGCAACAGAATAGCACTAATTCAATATTTAGACATTAAATCAAGAAAAGGTTGCCAGATTTTAAAAAAGATATCCTCTTTAGCAGATATGATATACCTGATTTTGAAGTGTAATACATTTCCCAGCTCTCTCAACCTCTTTTTTCAGTCATTTTGTAGTAGACAAAATGAGAGCGGAACACCTGTTACCATATGAAGGAGACATAATCTGTTCTCGGCTGTATTCCCCCTTAAGTTATGCACCAGGATGTTGCTTTGTAATAAAAATGGGTGACGCAGGGTCGGAGGCATGCTCTCTCACTAGAACAGGCCGGCCCATTTCTGTCCACAAGAGAATGTCCTGTTCTTTGGCTGTTTGTTTTGCCTGATGTCAGCCCCTGCCAAGCGTCTTCATCTTTCTTTTATCCTTCCTTTTATCATCCACACACCCTTTCAGACCTTCCAAATTCTCCTCTACTCTTTTTTTTTTATATAAGGCAGCTCGTTTGTAGAGAACAGACTGAAGCAGGAATGTTAAGTCAGCCAGTGTTTGAGTTTTGCAGGAGATCTACGTTTTGTTAAACTTCTTTCAGCCTCTTCCTGGAACTATCTGGGTGCTAAATTAATTGCTCTTGATCCTACCTCGCGTTGCAATCGGCTTAGTGCTAATCTGGGCTTCTAACAGTGCAGCCAAGTCTGGTCCAGGCGATGCTGCTGCACCGAGCCGTCCACTGCTCTCTTCTCCCGAGGTTCTGACCTCTGGCGCTGTCCGCCGTGCTGCCCTTTGACATACGCCGTCTTTTCTCACTTTTTAAAGTAATTTAGTGTTTTTTCAGTCATTTTGTGTCTTTTTTGGGGTCATTTTGTGACTTTTTTACTAATTTTGTGTCTTTTCTCAGTCATTTTGTGTCCTTTTTTTGGTAATTCAGTGTCTTTTTTTCTGTCATTTTGTGTCTTTTTTTCAGTCATTTTGTGTCTTTTTTGGTAATTTTGTGACTTTTTGGTCATTTTGTGTCTTTTTTTGGTCATGTTGTGTCTTTTCTTAAGTAATTAATTTTTTTCAGTCATTTTGTGTCTTTTTTCAGTCATTTTGTGTCTTTTTTTGGTCATTTTGTGTATTCTTTTGTTAATTTTGTGTTTTTTTTTGGTCACTTTGTGTCGTTTTTTTGTTCATTTTGTGTCTTTTTTTTGTTCATTTTGTGTCTTTTTTTGCAGACCAACATTAACCCATAAGAACCCAGAGCCAGTAATCCTTAAAAAGGAAAATTATGGGGGATATACCATAGACCAAGTGGACCTTATGATATATCTTATTTTTAAATGAATAAACTAGACACCTTTTCTGCTTACAGAAACACATATTTGCCTTTTTCTTTGCATCTCCACCACATATATCAAAAGTGTGACTATAATAGTGCTGTTAGACAACAAATTCCATTTCAGATTTGTTTTTAAGTAACAAAATAATAATAAATCGAGAATAAATAAATATAAATAACTGCCTTATTGGACGGCTTCTCAACAAGCTACTGTAGCTGTAGAACACTAAAAAACACACTTATGTACTTGAGAAAACATACATGAACATTACTAGAACATTTAAAATGTTTGTGACACCCGTGTCACCGTGGGTTCTTATGGGTTAATTGCAAGAAGTAATTTTGGGTGCGGGCCTTATGCGGCCCCCGGGCCTCCAGTTGCCCATCCCTGGCCTACATCATTGTGCTACAGGCTCCCCCTTCGTCCCCACCAACCCCTGAAACACACTGACTGTCAGGCTGACATCAACAGACAACAGCTCCCCCTAGATCCATGAATCCTCAGCCCTTCCAGGAATTAGTGCCTCTGGGAGGACGACACATGCTGCAACATGCATGTATAAACATGGATATGTGAACTGCTGAGGCATGAACAAAAAATGACACCTAATTATACCTACAGTTTCAACTTATTAACCCTTTTAACAAACGCTACATCGCTCTGATTCCTGTTTTGAAAGGGCAACCTTCAACCTCCAGACACCCACACACACATACAGCACAAAATCCTGCACAAAAAGTCCAACAGCCAAAAGCATCAACTGTTCTTCAGCGAGGCCTAATATTATCAGGGTGCTTACAAGCTCTGTCAGCTTTTACAGCACTTTAAAATACCACTTAGAATCATTAAGGACAAAAAACTACAACCAGTTTATCACTGAAATAACAGAAAGTTGAAATTTAAACATACCAAACAAAGGGTAAGTGCAATGCAGTGGCCTTCAAGACAATAAAACACTTCCATGTGTACAAAGACATGAAATCATTAAACCCAATTCAAGCATTCAGCAGCTTGAAACTAGAAGCCATAACTTCATATTTAAAAGCCTTACCAGCTATAGAAAACATGCAGGTTTGCAGTGCAGATGGAAGGAAGAAAGCAGATGCTTTACATAAATAAGATACAATAAAGTAGAACAGGGATGGGCAACATGAGGCCTGGGGGCCGCATAAGGCCCCTACCCTCACTTGGAGTGTAAAAATGCACAAAATTACTTCTTGCAATTAATGTTGGTCTGCTGTTCTTGCGCTGAAAAAAAAAAAGATTTGCTTCAAACCTTTTGTATTCCTATTTATACTGTTATACATGCATTTGGGCATGAAATATGTTAAGTTACTGCACTGTAAACAAATAGACACAAAATAAACAAATATACTCAAAAAAATGAAGAAAAAAAAGACACAAAAAAGACAAAATGAACAAAAAAGACACACAATAAGACACAAAATGAACAAAAAAGACACAAAACGAACAAAAACTCGAAATCTTCAAACTTAAACTCAAACTTCAACCTAGACGGAAAGAGAGAAAAGAGTTAAACCGTGCATAAAAAACAATTCAATACCGTACACATAGCACAGGGATGGGCAACTGGAGGCCCGGGGGCCGCATACGGCCCTCACCCTGACTTGAAGTGGCCCTCAGTACAACTACATGCATTTGAGCATGAAATCTTAAAAGTTCAGTGTAAAAATGCACAAAATTACTTCTTGCATTAATGTTGGTCTGCTGTTCTTGCACTGAAGAAAAAAAAGTAAATCACAGTAAGTGGTTATTTTTTATTTGCTTCAAACCTTTTGTATTCCTATTTATACTGTTATACATGCATTTGAGCATGAAATATGTTAAGTTACTGCACTGTAAAGAAATAGACTCAAAATGAACAAAAAAAAACAAACACAAAATGACGAAGTGCATGGTCCTATATGTGGCCCTGTGGTAGTTTCCATGAAAAACTGTGGCCCCCTGCAGCATTTAAGTTGCCCACCCCTGAAGTAGAAGTAACAAGTTAAAGTCCTGCATGTTTTATGCAATTATAAGAACATAATTACTAAGTATTAAAAGTAAAAGCACTTGTGAAACTGAATGACTCATGTGATATTATTAGAGGATTATGTAACAAGCAGCTGTAACAGGACAAAGTTTGAAAAATGTTTGCATGTTTATCTGTTTAAAAATAGTTTAGAATTTGCATAAAGACTAATTTGGTAGTTTTAAGTAACTACAACTGTAATTTCAATAAAAAGTGTAAATTCAGGTGTGCTGTCCTATCAATTAAAAGCAAAAATGCCCAAAATATATTCTTAAAAAAAAAAAAAAAGTATATATTCATACATATGTATTGCATAATTTCCACTTTAAAATTGATTTGTCATAGTATAAAGACACTACACCATGGGTCTCAAACTCGCGGCCCGCGGGCCAGTTGTGGCCCCCACCTTGATATGAAAGTTTAATGTGAGTTTTATATGAAAGTCTCTTTACCATGTTGTGTGTGGAAGGTCCCTTTAATTACTTTTTAAGTAATTAAAGGGACCTTTAATTTTTTTTGGTAATTTTGTTTCTTTGTTTAATAATTTTATGTCTTTTTTGGTAATTTTGTGTCTTTTTAAAATAATTTTGTCTTGTTTTTAATTTTATGTCTTTTTTTGTAATTCTGTGTCTTCTTTTTGGTATTTTTGTTTCTTCTTTAAGTAATTTAGGTTTTTTTGTCATTTTGTCTTTTTCTGTCATTTTGTGTCATTTTGTTGCCTTTTAAAATCATTTTGTTTCTTTTTTGTAATTCTAATAATAATAATACATTTAATTTATAGGCGCCTTTCATGTCACCCAAGGTCACCTTTCAAAGTCTAAAATCATAAACATCTTTAAAAACAAGACAACATGGTAAAAACATCACGACATGGTAAACAAGACAATGTGATAAAAGCATTGTGTGTAATTTTTGGTCATTTTGTGTCTTTTTTGGTCATTTTGAGTCTTTTTTTTGTAATTATGTGTAATTTTTAAGTAATTTTGTGTCTTATTTGGTCATTTTGTGACTTTTTTAAAGTAATTTTGTCTTTTTTTTGGTCATTTTGATACTGCCTCCAGGTAATTTGAGTTTGAGACCCCTGCACTACACTGTTTGATAGCATGTTGCCAAGTTCATTTTCAATCGTGTGCTGTTTCTTAAGGGTATTAACAACTATTCACAGCAGGTGGATAACTCCTTACCTAACTACAGATTTGTCAGTATGCACTAACCTCCTTGCAGCAGTAGAGGGAGCACATTTAAAAGCCTGCAGCTTCCGCATTGACAATGTGGTTGTGCAATGTTGTCTTTGCACCGCTGATCATTCTCAACATTAGCCAGAGGAGGGAGCCACTCGCTCCATAATGAATCCTTTGTATAGTCATGGTATTGCATGGCACATGGTGAACAAAGTGATTTACTGTCACATTCTTCCACTTGTGTCAAACCTGGCATGCACGTAGCTTTTCTCCCCCCTTCAGTTTATTAAAATAGCTCAAAAAAAGAATATGGTTTAACTGCATAAGGATACTGCAGATGTGGCATCTATTGTTGCTTCTGGACTTGAATGCCTTTCTCTGCTGGACCTGCCAAAAAAAAGAGATGATGGCAAAAAGACACGTCCATGCTGGCATCAGATTCAGCACATAAACACTCAGCTGTCCCACTAAACATGAATGTAATATTTTAACATGTTAAAATGAATTTTGTTCAATTACTCAAGAAATAAAAACCAATCCCACAGGCCATCATGTTGGTTCAGTGTCTTTATTTCAATAAAAAGCAGTCACAAGTTGTAACACAACATGTAAAAATGATGTTTTGGAGCACCTGCACTGTTATATAGTCATTACATTTAGTAAACACATCAGGTTTAGTTTATGCAATCATAGCACTGAAATATTAGGTTATTTTCCAGCCACTGTCTAGCTTTTACTTCTTTTTTAGATTTAAGACAAAATGCACAAACGAGCTAGAAACAGATGTTTCAACACCTTATTGTCACACTGTTAATATAATCGCCTAAGTCATTTTTTGTCAAAATTGTTGTTTTTTTTTGCCTAAATCATCTCCTCATGATGGTAAAATCGCCTCCATCCTCAGTTGATCAGATCATGTGATTTTACCCCTTTAAGATCATCACTTCTTTGACAATTTGCCACATTCATAGGAATCAGATAAGAAACCAGCAAAGAAGAGCTAGAGGGAGATTGTTTAGTTATCAGTTTGGTTTATCAGTGTTTTATTGTTGACACTAATATTGGTAACACTTACTCTAAGGTGTCTACATAAGAGTGACATGAGCGTGTCATAAACATGACATGGGATGTGTCATGAACATTAATGACACTTTGAAGTAACATTAATGCTCATGATACTTGTCATGTCATGTTTCTGACAGGCTTGTGTGACTCTTATGTAGACACCTTCAAAATAAAGTGTTACCATATCTTGCTTAAGTCACAAAGACATTTATTTCTCTTAACTCTCTGGAGTCTGGGGCTATTTTGTCCATTTATGAATCCTTTTCATGTCTTTGTAAGTAATTTTGTGTCTTTTTTGGTCATTCTGTCTTCTGATTTTGTGTCTTTTTTTAGTCATTTTGTGTCTTTTTTAGTCCTTTAGTCCAACATAAAATGTGATTTTGAATTATTTATTTTTTTACTTTCAAAACACTATCATGCTCAATAAAGAATTTTAAGTGTTGCAAATGTGAACAAAGGTGTCAAATCTAACATATAAGAGGGTTACATCCAGTTCTATCATTTTATACTAAATATATTTGAGCTTGTCTCCAGTTTTACTTGGTATATCATCATCAAACTGAAACTGTCCTCATGGAGTTTACAGCCAGAACTTTAGAGGTAAATTTACAGTAGGGCTCCACGCTGAATTTGTCTGAATTTGGTGCTTTTGGAGACTCCAGAGGGTTAAGTTAAATAATTTACACACAGTGTTATTACTATGCCAATAGCCATCCTTTGTTACATCCTTTTTGAGTGAAATGATCAATAAACGTCATATGTTACACTTTTGGTGAAGTTTTTTTGTTTCCTGCAAAACTTGAAAAAATGACTTAGGCGATTATTTTAACAGGGAGACGATATGTAAATACCACAACACTGTTTGAATAGGACAATGGAGATTTATGGCTCTCAAAGGAACAGACATTAAACAGTGTACCGTTCTGCTTTGGGACATTTATTTAGCCATTAACACCAGACAAACTTGCTCCTTTACCTTAGGGCACAGCTAACAAGAGCTGACGGGATAAATCTATTGTGTAACAAGCTAATGACTTCTCCTCGTCACTGGAGAAAAGATTAATACTTTACCTAACCTACAACGACAAAACTTTAACCAGTCAAAAATATTGAGCCTCTTAAAATGTCTCCATTGTCACAATCATTGCAAAAATCAGCAGTGAAATCAGCTAACTGACCAGCAGCAAGCCTTTCCTTCCAATAACAAGACTAATATGCACGTAGTTAGCTAGCAAAATGGCTTCAACTTCGACACCGACGAAGAGTGAAGACTATTGAAATGCCGGCTTGCAAACTTCCAAGCAGTTTCGACGCTTTAACTCCTATTATGTAAAAAATAATACGGAGATACAACACTCAATAACCCGCTCTGTAGTTTCTCACGGAGCTCGACATTTTTTTAAATGCGCAGCTCTGTGGCCGGCCAAGTAAAGCCAACAAGAATATCAGACTCCATCTTTCTCGTTCACAACAAGAAGCAGATCGTCAAACACCGCCATGTTGGGCGCTAATGGGGTCCAATCATGCTAGTTGTTGTAGTTTATATATATATTTTTTTTATCTCACGAGACAGTTATAACACAGTATAAGCCTCCACTGTCTCTGTAAACAATACTCACCATCCACAGCACTGATAATAAGACTAAAGATGACAAAAGGCAAACCTGGTGGTTTACTGAGCTAACGTTGCTAATGCTGCGTTCGATTGCACTCGGAACTCGGAAAGATCCGACCTCGGAGTCGGGAAAAGTGCAATAAAACGGCCCTTGAACTCGGGATTCTGACTCGGGAATTGGGGTAGGATCCAACATAGATATATATAAGAAAGGCTTTGTGTTTATATATACATCTATGGGATCCAAGCAGCCCGAGTAGGTCGGAAATATGTGGAAAACGTCAAAGCAAAATGGTGCCACACAGCATGAGAACTAAACAGTCACTTTATCTGTTATGTGTCGTTTAATTTAGCATTAGTGTTACTTAAAGTGTAGGATTACTTTGTAGTGGTATTTGCACTCCCACTCAGCTAATTAAAGAGTTTGTGTGAGCGTAGTAGAGACAAAAAAGCACAGTAAAAGTGTAAAAAATATTATAGTTTTTCCCCAATATTTAAACTTCACTTTTAAAAAAGGGCTTAAAACTTTTTTGTTCAGGCAGGCATCTTTAGGTTGTCCCTAGATGGTTTTATTCTTGTGTCTTTTTATCTACTGCTGATTTTAACGTGTCTGCTTTTTCCCTTAGTCTTTTGTTTATTTTGTCTCTGGTTTGTGTAGCACTTTGAGATTTCTTTATGAAAAGTGCTTTACAAATAAAATGAATTATTATTATTACATTAGTCTATGAGGTGTAATACTGCACTGCTTTTTATTATATCCAGGAAATTGGTAAGATTTAATTATATTTTGTGTCTTAAGAATTTGCAGACCACAATTCCACCCCTATATGTGGACCCAGAGAGGACACAACCATTTCTCTCTCTTGGTAGCTGGTGTAATTCCCCACAATATTTTTAAATAATCCAAAGACATCAAAACAAACATTAACTTGCTGTGACCGGCCATGTTTTTCCGAGGTTGAGCAATGAAACGCATTTACCTCGGAAGCCGGAATTTCCGAGTGCAATCGAACGCAGCATGAAGCCAACAAGAATATCCGAGACAATATTAAATAAGCGCGTTTGTCTCTAAAACAACATTCATCTGGCTGCTAAATGATTCACAACAATCACAATTTTGATTAGTACAAGTTACTGGACCAACTGAATAAGCAGCGAACTAATGTTACTGAGCGTTAACCGCCAAAACGACGTGGCCTGCGATAAAGTATCGCATTTTGACAAAAAATATCAAAAACATCAATACAACTGAACACGATGATTGGGGTATTAATAACACAGAGATCGTGTTGATGTAAAAAATGGTCAAAGCTGTTGAAAAATAAATGTTAAATCCACACTTAAGGCTTCCTCCCGACTTTCCTACACGGCGTACAGAAAAATCCAGTCCACTGGGCGGACACCACTCGCAGGCGAGTCCGAGGCTTGCAACAAAAGTCCCGGAGATCCAAAAATGCAGGCAAAAAAGAAGCAAAAGGTCGACGTGTTCTGGAAGTAGCTCAAAAATAATCCATGATACAGTGTTTCGAGGTGAAAATATGACATATTTTGACCGTTTTGTCCTGTTTAATGAGAGGTCTGAACAGGCCTCAGCCCTGAGCCTCTTTTCTTAGAGCCCAGGCTGATCTACAGCGAGACGAACCCGACAACAGAGATTTTTTTTATTTTTGCTCTGAGGGAAGAAATTCACATCGGCAACACTCGGCAAACATCGGAAGCAGGGCGGGTTTTGTTGAAATTATTCTAAGTAGGTTCCTTTCTTCGTGGCCATTGGCTATCTATTTTCTACTGCTTAATATTAATAACCAAACTGACGAATCGAGACGATTTTTATTGAATATTCATATCTTGCATGCAAAATACACACCGCCCCGCCTACTCGGTTTTAATAAAGCCAATCGGTGTGAGTTTAGATTAAGTCAGCGCCCGCCTTCAGTTCTGATTGGTTAAAAAAATCCAACGTGCTCTCTCATTGGCTGGACGTGAGAGAAAATTAATTATTCATATAACTGTCTTGAATGGCCAATGAGCGTTTTACTACAGAGATCCATGTCCCACCTTCCGAAGAGTCAGTCCCTGTGTTTCTGAGTGGGCAACCCCGTAGTCTGCACTCAGTCTATATAACCAAGCGTTGAGCCGCTTCATGCTCAGAAGCGCTTAGAGCGCTCCGGAGTGTAGATCAGGAAAAGGGAAGGGAACAGTCGGTAGCCATCTTACTTAGGACCAAAACACAAATAACTCGACTATAAAGGCAACCGACAGCAGAGGTCCCTGGGATATCGCCTTCGGAGACTTTCCGGTCACCGTTGGCGGCCTGACCAGAGTCGTGGTGACAATTTAAAGGCTGTTCCTGCTCACAAAGCGGCGTGCCGAGGAAGGACGCGTCTCTTTGAATAGACAGGATGCACGGACCGCCCTCCGGCGACAGCGCATGCCCACTGCGCACCATCAAGAGAGTTCAGTTCGGCATCATCAGCCCAGATGAACTTGTAGGTTTTCTTTTGGGGGGAGTGGGGTATTTTTAATAATTCTCATACAGATCACACATCACTCTTACAGTTTCTCGACTAATTTCGCAGTTTAACTTAGTAACAAATACATGGTTCTGTTTACAACGGGAGAAATGCTCGCTGTTAGCCTAGCCTAGCTAACTAGCTGCGTGAGGCTGGTGGAGCTTGTGCTCACTAGCATGTTGCAGGAAGTTCGAAAAACTCAAAGCACAACATTCTCAGAAAGAATCCTTGCTATCACATGAATTAAACCCCCTTTTTATTTATGCAATGTACCTTGTAGGCCCATTAGTAAGTAGAATTTTTGTTTACTTTGTAGCTTTTTTCGGTATGGACACAGCTCGCTTAATTTGACCACTTGGTCGCATTGTACGCTGTTTTCTTACACAATAAATGAATAACATGTGCATGCATGTGTTGTTGCTATGACAATAAAGAAATCTTTAATCAGTAAGTAGAATTTTTTGTTTACTTTGTAGCTTTTTCGGTATGGACACATCGCTTAATTTGACCACTTGGTCGTATTGTACGCTGTTTTCTTACACAATAAACGAATAAAAGGGTACTTCAAAAAAGTCCGATATGCATGTTTTCTTTAAGATTGTTTGTTTTTTAATTTATAAATACTACATTATGTATGTTTATGTAATTGAGTTTTGTATCATAGTGAAAGCTGGTGATTACTGGACTTTATTTAAGTCAGATGCAGCTATTGTTAGACAAAAGTTTTTGGGAGGGGTTACATTAATTATTTTTTTTTTTACATTTGTTAGTTGATGTCATTTTTTACCACTGAATAGTGAATGATGGTTCAAAGAAATTCTATCACTCACCTGAATAAAATCATGTGGAAAATATTTCTGTCTTACCTGCAGAGATATTTATATTCTAGCACTGATGATAGGTTTTGAACAGCTGAATATTATAATATTTTACCAACTTATATACATGATGTCTTTCTCCCCAGAAACGGATGTCCGTTACAGAAGGGGGAATCAAGTACCCCGAAACAACAGAAGGAGGACGTCCTAAACTTGGTGGCCTTATGGACCCAAGACAAGGGGTCATAGAACGAAGTGGAAGATGTCAGACATGTGCAGGTATAGTGTTACGTTAGCATTTCATGCTGAAATATCGTATTAATCAGTTGGCTGCTGTCTATAAAATGTTTTATGTTTCCTCAGGCAACATGACAGAATGCCCTGGCCACTTCGGGCACATAGAATTGGCAAAGCCAGTTTTCCATGTCGGCTTCGTAACGAAGATAATGAAGGTTCTTCGATGTGTCTGCTTCTTTTGCTCTAAGCTATTAGTGGATTCTGTAAGTATATTCAGCATATTATAACACATGATATGGTCCATTAATACTTCATCTTAATTAGTACTTATTTCAGTCTTGTTCACAGCTTTTTTTAACTTGCTTCCATTGTTGTTGTTACCTCCAGAACAACCCAAAGATCAAAGACATCCTTATAAAATCTAAAGGACAGCCCAGGAAACGTCTCACACATGTGTACGAGCTGTGCAAAGGAAAAAATATCTGTGAAGGAGGAGAGGAGATGGACAACAAATTTGGAATGGAACAGCAGGAGACTGAGGAGGACATAACCAAGGAGAAGGTATTTGGGTGGAGTCTTTTTTTTTATATGTATTAACCCTTTGATGCACAACATGGGTCTAAAGTGACCCGACTAAGTTTTTATAAATGATATCTTTGCAATAAATTAATTACATCATTCAGAATTGCAGGTTTCCCTCAAATAACTTTTTTTTAGATCATTAACATCCTAATTTTTTGTTTTCATTTCTTTCTTTTTGAATAAAACCCCTTTTTTTTGTATCACTTCGCTTCTAATGCACAAGGTCATTTTTCACCCATGTGTGTAAACTTGATGTAATAATACAAAAAAACATTTTTCTTCATAAAGTATGAAAGGAAAAATGGATAAAATTATCTGTTGTAATAATAATAATAAAAAAAAGATATTCAAACACACAGCCAGTATGAAATAACATGAGAAATGAATGTGGGGCATTTTTGACCCATGTCGTGCATCAAAGGGTTAATGGACATTTCATATCTCAACATTCAGTGTACAACTTATTTTCTTTCTCACGCTCTTTCCTTCACTCAGGGCCACGGCGGCTGTGGGCGCTACCAGCCGGGCATCAGGCGCTCCGGCTTGGAGCTCTACGCCGAGTGGAAGCACGTTAACGAGGATTCACAGGAGAAGAAAATCCTGCTGAGTCCCGAGCGCGTGCACGAGATCTTCAAGCGCATCTCCGATGAAGAGGACGTCATCTTGGGCATGGACCCCAAGTTTGCCCGGCCAGAATGGATGATTGTAACTGTGCTGCCTGTGCCTCCGCTGGCCGTCAGGCCCGCTGTCGTCATGCAGGGCTCTGCTCGCAACCAGGTAAAGTAGTATGCAAGGTTATTATACTTAACGAAAACTAACCAAATAACGAAAACTAGAATTGAAAAAACATTTTCATTAACTGAAATAAAAATAAAAACTAGAGTTTTTAAAAAACGATAACTAGCTCAAACTGTATTATGTGGTTACAAAACTAACTAAAACTAACTAAAATTATAGTAAAAATGTCCTTTGTTTTCGTCTTTGTCCACTTTTTTCATACGTAAAGTGTTAGTGTTTCTATTTCTCCACCGCTGAGTGTGTGTATTCCTGCTTTGTGACTTCCAGGAGAAGCACCAGTGAAATCACCGTAATGACACCAAATTGGATGTAAAGAGCAACTTTTCAGCTTTCAGGAAACATTGGAAATTTTCCGATAGCGTAATCCGTTAGTTATTATAGTTATTATGGTAATCCGAAGTGTCCTTGAGCAAACATGTCAACTGAATTTGAAAACAAAAATTCACAACCAAATTAAAACAAAAATTAATGAAAAATCCAAAACTATTATAACCTTGGTAGTATGACCCCGAAATGACTGCGTTGTTACAACTGCATATTTTTAAGGTGTGTATAAATGAGATCCACGCCTGATGATAACAATTAACCACCACTTAACTTCTGTTTTAAAGGATGACTTGACACACAAGCTGGCTGACATCGTCAAAATCAACAACCAGCTGAGAAGGAACGAGCAGAGCGGCGCCGCAGCTCACGTCATCGCTGAGGACGTCAAACTGCTCCAGTTTCACGTCGCCACCATGGTGGACAATGAACTGCCAGGCCTGCCAAGGGTATGTGTGCACATTCCTGATGCTCAGATTCAATGCAACATAGTCTCAAACAGCATGAGCCCAATCCTCAGTTTTATATATTAGGGATGCACCATATTGGATTTTTTGCAGATATCCGAAATGCCGATTTTTTTTTTTTACAACTCACTTAGCCGATAACTGATACCGTTATTTTTTTCCCGCACAACTAATACCCACAATCAGTGCAAATTTGGTGCCAATTTCCCAGTTGACATAATAAGTGAACATAACCTGTGTTCACTGGGAACATGTGAAAAGTGCAACTGTACAGCAATTAAACCCAAATTGAATAAAACTACATGTACCTTACAGACTGCTGCTTAAATTCAAATGGAACTTAAAACAGGAGCCCAATATGTGACGACTCAATCTGCACTGTGCAAACAAAAAAACAAAAGGTACAAAAAATATAAGCAGCTTCAGTCCCTAATCAGAACATCAATAAATAGGTGGGCTCAGACTACACTGCACAATTCTATGAGCTACAAACAAGGTGCAGCAGAGAGGTGATGTGCACCACATTATTTAATCACTTTATTACACTATAGGCGAAAATTTGGAAGCAAGACCAAATTTGTACAAAAAAAGATCATAGTTTCATTGCTATACTTTGCAACAAAATACACATGATTATCATATAAAGAGTCACTTATTAGAACACATTTTTACTGTAGTTATCAGGTCTTTGGGTTGAGATTTATTGGGATTTTTGTATCCAAACACTCCAAAGCCAAAGAGCTAAAGCCAAAAATGCAAACTGTGATTTGTTTTTCACTTTGGCACTCAAGTTGTGACTCTTCCAAATCTTCTCAACCCTAAAACTAAGCCCTTCTTTTCTTTTGTTAACATTTATTCAACAATGGTCTGCTAACATCAATGTATACCTAAAGGTACATTGAGGAAAATGGTTCAATTCAATGAAAGTAAGGTTTGATCATGCAGTAAACACATCCAAAAATCCAAAGAATCTATGCTGGTTTTTAAGAAAGACAATGGCCCTCATTTATCAAACGAGCGTACGTCAGAAAGTGAGCGTAAGATGATTTCTACGCAAGCCTCGGCATTTATCAATTTGGACGTGAGCGGACGGTACGATCAGATCTCAGTCTGCTCTCAGCTCGTGTACGCAAATCTGAGTCAGCGTGAAATCCACACGTCTGAATCTGAGAATTGATCTGAGACTATTGCATCGATGCCTGGAGCTGATAAAACTCTGTGGTGTTTTGATTTTTAATAGTGACAAAGCAAAACATGTTTAGACTACATAATTTATCATTAAAACATAATCCAAAAATAAATACACCCTGCGATCGTGAAATTCTTTAAACAGAATACTAGCCGAGGATCTTAAATGTTGTTGTCTTCTGCTGTTTACTGTTGTTATTATTATCATTATTATTATTATTATTATTATTATCCAGCTCCGACACCGGAACGTCAGCGTCTCTTTTACCAGCGGTGCCGCCTGAATAGAAACATTTCAAATCAGCGCTGCCACACGCTCCTCTGACTAGGACATCATTATTAGTAAATGTAAAGAGGTCAATAATATCTCTCCATCATAATAATAGCAATATTCGGATATTATATAGATTATTAGGCTTTATATATCACCAGGTAATTACTCAAACCTCGCCGGGAGTTTAATAGTCCGCTACTCTGCTGACAGCACCACTGATTTCCTTCTTTTTCACTTTTTATGCTGCCAAACAAAACCAGTTTGTTGTGTTGCTGCTGTTGGACGTCAGCGTTTCATTTTCTGACTGAGAAATTCCTTTTGGAATTAAAACTTACTTTAAAACATTGTTTACCTCCTTCAACCAAAAAGCTGAAAACTTCTAAGTCCGTGCTCCAAATGTAAAATATTCACTGAACTTGTTTGAGTTTATAACTATAAGTACTTTTATTTCATAAACCTCCGTCGCTGCGTTTTTCTTTAATATGTCTATATTGCCCCTTTTGTTAATTGTTACGGTGCACTTTGCTAATAAAGCTGACTTTAGAGGGTGAAAAAATCCTCCTTTTGGCCGCATTGCGCCCCTCGGAGTCATCTGAATCGGGTATATATTAGGGCGTGGTATTTAAATTACGCATTTTTCGAGCCGCCACATTTATCAACAGCCGATCATTCTTACGCTGTGATTGGAGAGATACGATCATTTGATAAATCACACGTGGACCCTGTCGTAAGACGAAATATACACTCGGATCTGCGCTCGTTTCTACGCTCGCTTGATAAATGAGGTCCAGTGTGAACAGAAAATCTAAGTTGCTTCCAGACTTTTGGCCTGTAGTGTATATCGGCGTGTTGGCAGATGTCCCATAGTTCATTTTCAAGCCAATATCGGCCGATACCGATAACGTGCCGATAATATCGTGCATCCTTATTATATATTACTTATTGGCATTTTGATGGTGTTGCAAATCATAACGAGTTTTTCCTTTCACAGGCAATGCAAAAGTCTGGCCGTCCGCTCAAATCCATAAAACAGCGTCTAAAGGGGAAGGAGGGGCGAGTCCGAGGTAACCTGATGGGGAAGCGTGTGGACTTCTCTGCCAGAACCGTCATCACCCCCGACCCCAACCTGCAGATCGACCAAGTGGGCGTGCCCCGATCCATCGCCGCCAACATGACCTTCCCAGAAATCGTCACACCCTTTAACATCGACAGGTACGGTGACGTAGTCAGCAGAATCAAAACATTATGTCGTGCTTTAAAACCTACTTCAGAACCATTTTTTTAATCAATGTGACGTCAGCTAAATCATCCTGGTCCTATCATTGCACTTTCCGCCTATACCTGGTATTAACTCTCCATTTACGGGTATTAGCTCTGTAATGAACATGTGTCAGTGATTTTATATATGCGTATGGCGTTTCTTTGACTGTGTTTTATTAGACTTTTATTGGGTTTTATTCTATTATCGTTGTGTACCTTGTCTTGTGTGTCCAGCTGCAAAACTTATCTCCCTTCAAAGGACTAATAAAGTGATTCTGATTCTGATGACCATCCTAGATTACAAGAGCTGGTGCGAAGAGGCAACAGTCAGTACCCAGGAGCCAAATACATCATCCGGGACAATGGGGACAGAATTGACCTGCGATTCCACCCCAAACCAAGTGACCTTCACCTGCAGATTGGCTACAAGGCAAGATTAAAACCCTTAGAAGCTGCTCTTGAGCTACACTATTAGAAGATAAATTAAAAACATAGTTTTGTACTCTAAAACTGACATTTTTCTCTCTATAGGTGGAACGACACATGTGTGACGGTGACATCGTCATCTTCAACAGACAGCCTACACTACATAAAATGTCCATGATGGGGCACAGGGTCCGCATTCTGCCCTGGTCCACGTTTCGACTCAACCTCAGGTACCAAATGAAGACAGTGTGTTTATATTAACCCTTTGATGCACAACATGGGTCAAAAATGACCCTCATTCATTCCCCATGTTATTTACCGGTAATGCTGCGGTGTATTTCTGTGCTCTATCTTTTGATATCAACTTATTTTAGGATTGAATATTCCAAGTATTCTTTAAATATCTTGTTTTTGATAACAACAAATCGTTATTTACATTTTGCCTCTCATACTTTATGAAGAAAAAACGTTTTTGTATCGTTACATAGCTAACTACTTGGCTAAGTAGTTAGCATAGCAAGCTACTTAGCCAAGAAGTTAGCTTAGTAGTTAGCTTAACAAGCTACTTAGCTAAAAAATGGATACGGGTCATTTTTGACCCATGTTGTGCATTAATGTCTTAAATCAAACTTTCCTTACATTAATGCAGAAGTGGAAGAAGTATTCAGATCCTTTACCAAAGTAAAAGTCCTGCATTTAAAATGTTACTTCAGTAAAAGTATGCAAGTAAAATCAGGAACATGTATTGAAGGTAAGCGTACTCAATGCAACAACAATGTTTTTTTCTACCATGAGAAATGACAGAAATGATCAAAATTCTTCAAATTTCAAAATTCAAAAGTTCAATCAATAAACCAATTAATTGAGTAATCACATCAACTGTACTTGTAGGCTTATATATTGTTGGGCTTAATTTATAACGATCATTTTATAGACTCCTTTGTTTTGTGTCAAAACATCTGACATTATAAAATAAATTTAAACTCCCCAGATAAATGTTTTGTGTAAAAATAAATAAAATCTTAAGTTGTGAAATATATTATTTCCTTCTGATATGCAGTAGAGTAGAGGTGGAGACTTCAAGGGTTTCAAATTTGTATTTTACTACAGTAGACGTGGTTATATTGCACCACTGGACTAATGTAACATAGTGATTATTAGACTGCATTCATTTGGTTTTAATACAGATTCCTGTGACTGTTGTATTACCCCTGACTGATGTGAGTTATCTTTGTGTTGCTAACCTCCCTCCAGTGTCACCACCCCGTACAACGCTGACTTCGACGGGGATGAGATGAACCTCCACCTGCCTCAGTCCCTGGAGACGAGGGCGGAGATCCAGGAGCTGGCCATGGTGCCCCGTATGATCGTCACCCCCCAGTCCAACAGGCCCGTCATGGGCATCGTGCAGGACACACTCACAGCTGTCCGCAAGTTCACCAAAAGAGACGTCTTCTTAGAGAGGGTGAGGAGGTTGTTGCTTGTCCTCCAGCTGCTGGTTGTCCCTGATCTTTTAGGATCTGACACCGTGTTTCTCCTCTACAGGGCGAAGTGATGAACCTCCTCATGTTCCTCTCCACCTGGGACGGCAAAGTGCCTCAGCCGGCCATCCTCAAGCCCCGTCCTCTGTGGACAGGCAAGCAGATCTTCAGCTTAATCATTCCCGGACACATCAACGTGATCCGCACACACAGCACTCACCCCGACGATGAGGACAGCGGCCCTTACAAACACATCTCCCCCGGAGACACAAAGGTACAAGTCCCTGATTAATCACGTCCAGATTAAAGAATAAAAATGTGATAGACAATGCAGGTGACCTCACTTTCAACTCATTCACACAGGTCATAGTGGAGAACGGGGAGCTGATCATGGGAATCCTGTGTAAGAAATCTCTGGGAACCTCAGCCGGCTCCCTGGTCCACATCTCCTACCTGGAGATGGGCCACGACATCACCCGCCTCTTCTACTCCAACATTCAGACGGTGGTCAACAACTGGCTGCTCATCGAGGGTAAGTCATCAAACCTTTTATTGCTGTTTGTTTAGTGGTAACTAGTACAGTGCCCGTAGGAAGTATGTATTCGTTAATCTTCGCGCTAATCACGCTACAACAACACCAAAACAGGATACTTGACAGGTATGATCTAAACGCCCAGAAAGCTGTAGCGCTTTCGGAGGTAGTAAGAGAGGCGTAAAATTTGCAAGACTGTTCCAGACGGGACCAAAGTGTAAATATTGGTCCCGTTTAGAATAAAATATACTAGTGCAGTGTCCATAGCAAGTCAGTTAATAAAGTTTTTACTGTTTTCAATGGATCAAACTGATGCGGAAGAAAGGGCTTAAATCTCCGCTTAGCATGCTAATCGTGAGTTAGCACATTAGCACTAAAAGTACATTAACATGAACCCAATTAGCTGATATACTATATTGCATGTAAGTATCTCATATGAAATGATTATGAGCATTATGCTAAGCAACATGAATGTCATCCCTGAATTACATAGTAATGCAACATGAGAAGTTAACAAAGCTAAATCTCCACTTAGCATGCTAATCGGGCTACAACAACGTCTGCAACTGCATAAAACATTTACTTTTCATAAGGTACCACACCATTCAGCACATACACATTGAACATTGATATTCTCTGGAAACTATTTGAATATGATTGGAAAATTGAACCTTGTAGCCACTTTAAACTCTGAAAGATAGGCTAAATGTCTAGCATGTCAGTACAGAGCAATCTAACTTAATTTATTTGTAGCTAGTGCAGTGCCTATAGGATGTATGTATCCGTTAGCCTGCTAATTGTGTGATAGCACATTACCCAGTATGCTGCACTAAAAGTACATTAACATGAACCCAATTAGCTGATATACTATATTGCATGTAAGTATCTCATATTAAATGATTATGGGCATTACGCTAAGCAACATGAATGTCGAGAAGTGAACAAAGCTAAATCTCCGCTTAGCATGCTATTCGCGCTACAACAACGTCTGCAACCCCTTAAAACACTTGCCTTCCATAAGGTACCACACCATCCAGCACACACACATTGAACATTGATATTCGCTGGAAACTATTAGAATGTTATTGGAAAATCGAACCTTGTAGCCACTTTAAAGCTCCTAAAGATAGGTAGGCTAAATAGACTAGAATAGAACAGCCTTTATCGTCATTGTACATAGCACAACAAAATTAGAGTGCCGCTCCCATAGAGCATAAAACAAATAAAGAACAACACACAAACATTTAAGGACAATAAGGTATCTTGCTTTATAGATAAGTGATAATCATTTGTCAATGATTATATATGTTCAGAATTGATATTGAGTCCTTTTGATTTCTCTCCTTCAGGTCATTCCATTGGTATTGGTGACTCCATTGCTGATGCTAAGACCTACCTGGACATCCAGAACACCATCAAGAAAGCCAAACAGGATGTGATAGAAGTAAGAACAGAATCTCTCTAAAGGCTCTCCCACACATGCAATTGGCTGCAAGTTTGGGACCCATGCTCTAAATGATAACGTAGAAGAATAAACAGGAATAAAATAATTAGCTAAATAAACATTGTTACTGTTCAGTAACAGTCAATTGCTGAATATGTAAAAAAATAAATAAAATACGGCAAGCAACATTTTCTGCATTATACACTACAGGCCAAAAGTTTGGAAGCAAGATCAACTTTGTAACACATTTTTACTATAATTATCAGGTCTTTGAGTTTTTATTGCTTAGACTTTGTGTATCCTTCTTTCCTTAATGTATAAATGTATAAATCTATTCTAATGTATTGAGATGCAGCTGTAGTTCTACCTGTTATTCAGCAGATATTACATAAAGAAAACTTACATATTTGCTTTTTGTCTACCAGGTCATCGAGAAAGCCCACAACAACGAGCTGGAGCCGACGCCCGGTAACACTCTGAGGCAGACCTTTGAGAACCAGGTGAACCGAATCCTGAACGACGCTCGTGACAAAACGGGATCCTCCGCCCAGAAGTCTCTGTCTGAGTACAACAACTTCAAGTCCATGGTGGTGGCCGGCTCCAAAGGCTCCAAGATTAACATCTCACAGGTAGAAGAACCCTCTAACTAACTGTCACCACCTCACAGACGTTGAATGATGAGCTTTGACTCACATTATCTCACCTTCCCGCCGTATTCAGGTTATTGCCGTGGTGGGGCAGCAGAACGTGGAGGGTAAACGAATCCCCTTCGGCTTCAAACACCGCACGCTGCCTCACTTCATCAAGGACGACTACGGTCCTGAGAGCAGAGGCTTCGTGGAGAACTCGTACCTGGCCGGACTGACTCCAACCGAGTTCTTCTTCCACGCCATGGGAGGCAGAGAGGGTCTCATCGACACAGCCGTCAAGACTGCTGAGACTGGTGAGTGCAGGGAGAAATTACTCAGGCTATATATATATATATATATATATATATATATATATATATATATATATATATATATATATATATATCCTTTATTAACCCATTTAGGCCTAAAATGGCTGGAAAACCTCGATTTTAAAATAACCCAAACTTTTTCCACCTACGGTGTATTTAAGTGGACGTATACATATAATTACTTCATTTAAAAAAACATATTTCTGAGTATTTCTACATTTACACATTTCGTCAATATTGAGCAGAACATATTCGTAAAACAACAATTTTTTTCTAAAGTTTTGACAAATTGTGTAAAATCTGTTATATACCATAATGTTGCAATGTAAATGTGGATTTTTTTTTTTTTTCTCATTTTAGTTCACTTTTGTTTTCCTGTATATAGATATCAGATTTTTCTGGAAAAAATACTGGTTACACCAACTGACAATGGATTAGATCACGTCATTGATCCAAATACAGAAATAAACATGATGGTTTTTAACGTGGTTCATGTGCTCTATCTGCCTCACCAGGTTACATCCAGCGTCGTCTGATCAAGTCCATGGAGTCTGTGATGGTGAAGTACGACGGCACGGTGCGTAACTCCATCAACCAGGTGGTGCAGCTGCGTTACGGCGAGGATGGCCTGGCGGGAGAGAACGTCGAGTTCCAGAACGTGGCAACGCTCAAACCATCACACAAGGCCTTCGAAAAGAAGTAAGTAGCACACATACTCTGGATCAGAGCCTTGTGTTTTCTATGACGTTTGGTTTGTGAGGTGGAGATGTTCGGTACAGAGAATCTTTGTTTTAAAGACGCCAGCGGCATTTAAGCCGGGAAAGCATAACCGCATTTCTACCATTAAAACCGGGAAAGCGGATACATCGTTTTGTAGTATTTGTAGTTTTTTCCACCTATTTTCGGTCTCTTGGCCAATGAAATGCATCAGAATACATGTGGGAGTGTCGCAATGTAACATGGGACTTTTACAGAATGATTATTTAGTAGGAAGCGTTGACATTTCTGTTGAATTTCCAGAAAAACTTTTAGGGGGGTTATTTTAAAATCGCCCAGGCATTTTTTCCAGGCGTTTTCGGCCTAAATGGGTTAAGTGAACTGCTGTCAGCATCCTGATGCTCACACTCGGCCTGATCGAGCATCTGAGTCCTTTACAAAGAAATCAGCCCACAGGCTGTAGGCAACAAAAAATTTGGGAATTTTTCTGTTATTAAGTAGCCTTACTTATCCGTTCACCAGGCACTCAGGCTCTAGGCATAGGCGACATAGATGGTCGCCTAGAGCGCCATCCGTGGAGGGGCGCCGCCAGTCACCCTTGAGGGAGAAAAAAAAAACAATAATAATTTTCGATGCCCATTGTTACCCTCACTTCATGTTCTGTATTGAAATTATTAACAAAATAAAGAAACGGATAAACAATGACATTTTCTCACTTGTGGTGCTGAGTCATGTGACGTGTGGTCGTTGCCTTGCCCCCCTTTAGACGGTCAGATCGCTGTCACAGAGGTCAGGTTACGTCACGTGACAGACACGTTATGTTTTGATAAAAACATTGATATTGAACATTGATAGAAGAAGTCCCAATCTTTTTTTAAATGCCTTTTTGTGTGAAGACGTTTCATTTGTATTAGCTTGCTAGCTTGAAATACAGCAATGCTAGCTTAACATAGTTAGGCACATTTTTTGCGGGGTTTGCACTTTCACTGTCTCTCTCTCTGTAACTTAACATATTTCATGCTCAAATGCATGTATAACAGTATAAATAGGAATACAAAAGGTCTGAAACAAATAAAAAATAACCACTTACTGTGATTTCTTTTTTTTTCAGTGCAAGAACAGCAGACCAACATTAATTGCAAGAAGTAATTTTGTGCATTTTTACACTGCACTTTTAAGATTTCATGCTCAAATGCATGTAGTTGTACTGAGGGCCACTTCAAGTGAGGGTGCCGGCCGTATGTGGCCCCCGGGCCTCCAGTTGGCCATCCCTGTGCTATGTGCACGGTATTGAATTGTTTTTTATGCACGGTTTAACTCTTTTCTCTTTTTCTGTCTAGGTTTAAGTTTGACTGCACCAATGAGCGAGCGCTGAGGCGGACGCTGCAGGAAGACGTGGTGAAAGACGTGCTCACCAACGCACACGTGCAGAGCAGCTTGGAGAGGGAGTTTGAGAAGATGAAGGAGGACAGGGAGGTCCTCCGAGCCATCTTCCCCACTGGGGACAGTAAGGTGTGTGCTCACATATGTAGACAGACACCCCTCTGCTGTTTAGTTGTCTCATATTCAGCCACGAGAAATCAAAATGATTTCCTCTTGTTGCCTGCAGGTGGTGCTGCCGTGCAACCTGGCCAGAATGATCTGGAACGCTCAGAAGATCTTCCGCATCAACACTCGGACTCCGACAGACCTCAACCCTCTCAGGGTGGTCGACGGTAAGCTCAGAAATAACAAACCGTAACCAAAAAACAATACATGACAGCTCACGGTTTGTTTTTCCAAGTCACCGCTCAGACCGTTCTAGTTCCACATATTAAGTCCAGAAGATTTTGGTTCAAATTTGTCAACTTCCTATGCATTAACCTTTTGGAGTTTGGGGCTATTTTGTTTGCATTGCCATTTTGACTTACTGGATCAACATTTTGAAACACAAAAAAACACATTTATTTATTTTTTACAAAAAACACTGTCTACACACACAAAATTGCAAAAACCGCAAATAAAAAACAGACAACTTTTTTTTTTAACAAAAAACACACAAGAAACACACCAATAAATTACCCCAAAAAAACATAAAAACACACAGAACACACAAAAACACAGATAAAAACACACAAAAATATTACAAAAAACACACAAAATAGCCCAAAATCACACAAAAAAAACATAAACAAAAAAAAGATTGCATTAAAAATGTTGAAATGCACAAATCTGAAAAATCTCTGCTAAAAAAGTTTTGCTGGAAAAGAGTTGACGCACTAAATTGGATATGGAAACTTGTGGAAAAGCCAACATTTTAGAGTTCAGCTGACAGCAGGGAAACATGCTGCTTCGTTTTTACCTCATGAAGAAGTCGTGCTCCGGCGCTTTCATGGACTCCAGAGGGTTAAGTTACAGGATTTTGTGAGATGCACTGACGGTAAAATTAGAATAAAGAGGTCGTGGCCTCAGGTGCTCGTTAAAGCCTATAAAGCTACTTGGTGGATCGCTGCATGTTACATAACAAGAACAGCTCAAGTCCGAGTCTCTGTCTCTGCCAGAGAGGGAGAATAATCTCTTGTAGCATCACAGCAGCAAGGATTCAAATGTTTTACTGTAATTGGAATGAAATTGTCCATTCCCCTTTGTTTGTTTTGTGTGTTTATTTCCATTAAATACTAAATATGTCCAGTTTGTAGGCGTTTTTTAGACCAAACTTGCCTCATAAATGTTAACTTATACAGAGATTTGTAGCACAAATCTCAATGTTTGCTTGTGTGTTTGCATCCCCAGGTGTTCATGACCTGAGTAAGAAGCTGGTGATCGTGAACGGCGAGGACCCTCTGAGCAGACAGGCGCAGCAGAACGCCACTCTGCTCTTCAACATCCACCTGCGCTCCACGCTCTGCTCCAAACGCATGACCGAGGAGTTCCGCCTTTCCACCGAGGCGTTCGACTGGCTGCTGGGAGAGATCGAGACCAAATTTAATCAGTCCATTGTAAGTTTGAGTTTATATCCGTTAGGTGTTTGGACAGGTCACGTTTCTACTAGACCAGGGGTCTCAAACTCAAATTACCTGGGGGCCGCTGGAGGCAGTATCAAAATGACCCAAAAAAAAAACTAAACTAAAAAAGACAAATTTATTAAAAAAAGACGCAAAATGACCAAAACAGACAAAATTATTTAAAAAAGACAGAAAATGACCAAAAAAGACAGAAAATGACCATTATTTAAAAAAGATGCAAAATTACATAAAAAGACAAAGGTATTAAAAAAAGACAGAAAATGACCAAAAGAAGACAGAAAATGACAAAAAAAAAAGACAGAAAATGGCCAAAAAAAAGACAGAAAATGACCAAAAAAAGACAAATATTTAAAAAAGACAGAAAATGACCAAAAATAAGACACAAATTGACCAAAAAAGACAAATTAATTAAAAAAAGACACAAAATGACCAAAACAGACAAAATTATTTAAAAAAGACAGAAAATGACCAAAAAAGACAGAAAGTGACCATTATTTAAAAAAGATACAAAATTACAAAAAAAAGAAAACCAAAGGGACCTTCCACACACAACAGGGTAAAGTGCCATTCATATAAAACTCACATTGAACTTTCATATCAAGGTGAGTTTGAGACCCCTGTACTCGACTGACTAAATGAATGTAACCCTTTCCTCCGCCCTCAGGCCCACCCAGGTGAAATGGTCGGCGCTCTGGCTGCCCAGTCTCTGGGAGAGCCGGCCACCCAGATGACCCTGAACACTTTCCATTACGCCGGTGTGTCGGCCAAGAACGTAACGCTGGGTGTGCCTCGTCTGAAGGAGTTGATCAACATCTCCAAGAGGCCCAAAACGCCCTCGCTGACCGTCTTCCTGCTGGGTCAGGCAGCCCGAGACGCCGAGAGAGCCAAAGACATCCTCTGTCGCCTGGAGCACACCACGCTGAGGAAGGTGAGAGGAAGTTTTATTTTTTTCCTCCGGCAAGTGCTAGGGAGTAGTGTCCCCTAGTAATCCCACAGTGCTTTTAAAATGATCCCATCTTCTTTTAATTTATTAAAAATTTAATTTTGTTTTGTTTAGTTTTTTGTTTGTTTCTTTCACCTTTGTTAATTCTGTATTTTATTGCACTTTTATGTGAAGCACTTTGGTGCGGCTCAGCTGTCTCTAAATGCGCTATAGAAATAAATTTGTCTTTGACTTTGAAGAAAGTTACTGGACAGCTCCTCCGAATAATTTAGTTTTTAATCGACAAGCCTTCTTAATTTTCCCAAAACAAATTTAAACAAAACAATTTCATCCTAATTTAAAAGCATTGAAAGGGTAAACAATTGACATATACATTTATTTTTATTTTTTTAAAGGAAAAGTATGATTGTTAATATTTATTCCTTCACTTTTTCTTTTTAATTTTTAATTTTAGACGGTCAATTGTATTTTTTTTTACTATTTTTTATTTAATTTAGGCAAACCATTTTCTTTTTTTATTATTTTTTAAATTTATTTTTATTTTTCATCTTATTCTGTAATTGTGGTCTAATTTGTTTGTTTTTTTCAAAATTTTGCTTTAAATTTATTATCACTATTATTTATCTCTTCGTGTATTCTGCCCTACAAAGCCTAACTGCAGTAACTAAATTTATTTTATTTATTTATTTATTTACAGTTTTAAATTTTAATTTTCCTTTATTTTAGAGAAATGCTTATATAAACACTAAATCCAACTCAAAACCAAGCAGTAATTGCACTTACCACTGTCTGCTTTGGATATATATATATATATATATATATATATACTAATTAAAACATAAAAATAATAGAAATTATTTTATTTTATTATTTATATTATTATTTGAGCATAAAAATGACACCATCAATACAGCCTGAAACTTTAAAGCAGTTTTTCTCAGTTTTACCTGCAGTTAGACTTAGTAGGGCAGTATAGAGCTACTTAACTCTACTTTCATCTGTTCAGAAAAGGAGAAATAAAGAAGCAGTGACTTAAAGTTTTCCTTGTCTCTCAGGTGACGGCGAACACGGCCATCTACTACGACCCCAACCCCCAGAACACGGTGGTCCAGGAGGACCAGGAGTGGGTCAACGTCTACTATGAGATGCCCGACTTCGACGTGACGCGAATCTCTCCGTGGCTGCTGCGCATCGAGCTCGACCGCAAGCACATGACCGACCGCAAGCTGACTATGGAGCAGATCGCAGAGAAGATCAATGCAGGTGGGTTGTGTGCACATTGTGCAGTTTTTAAAGAAATACATTTGGTGGTTCTCCTGAAATGACACTTGTTTTTTTTCCTGCAAGGTTTCGGAGACGACTTGAACTGTATTTTCAATGACGACAACGCTGAGAAGCTCGTGCTGCGAATCAGAATCATGAACAGCGACGAGAACAAGTTCCAGGAGGTGAGGAATAAAATGATACACAATTATAATTCAGGGTTGGTACGGATGCTTGAAATCCTTGAAAATGCTTGAATTTAAATGTATTTTCAAGGTTTAAAAAGTGCTTGTAAATGCTTGAAATTCTAACTGTATTTCTCTTGTAATCTGACTATATCCATCTATAGACTATAGATAATCACATGTTCAATGTGAAACATAATGAGTAGCCTATCTGAAATGAAGACCGTTCCTCCTAAAAGTGTAACACCATCGCTGTTGGTATGGTTCAGTGAAATCTCCCCCTTTTAGTATGTAAGTACTCATCTAAAACATGCAACTTACAACAGGTGTAAGATACTGGAAAAGCTTGAAAATTGTCCAAAGTCCTTGAAAAATGCTTGAATTTGACCACTGAAAAAGTGTACGAACCCTGATAATTAAAAAAAGTCAGTTTTGATAATAACAATAATCACATATACCTGTATTTTTTTTGTCTAGGATGAGGAGGTGGTGGACAAAATGGATGATGATGTGTTCCTGAGGTGCATCGAGTCCAACATGCTGACAGACATGACCCTGCAAGGCATTGAGCAGATCAGCAAGGTAACACACATGCAATAATATTAGCAATCAGCCACAGAAGGTTCCTGCAGATCTCACTCTAAACGTTTCCCTCAGCTATAAGTCAGAAGAGTCAAAGGTCTCCCTTTTCTCCTCCAGGTGTACATGCACTTACCTCAGACTGACAACAAGAAGAAGATCATCATCACAGAGGACGGTGAGTTCAAGGCCCTGCAGGAGTGGATCCTGGAGACGGACGGCGTGAGCCTCATGAGGGTCCTCAGCGAGAAGGACGTGGACCCCGTCAGGACCACCTCCAACGACATCGTGGAGATCTTCACGGTACGGGAAGCATAAAAACAGTTTTATGTCAACAATAAAATTAAAGCAGATAAAAAATCTAAATGTTTTCCACCCTTCTGTCTCGATCAGGTTTTGGGAATCGAGGCGGTGCGGAAGGCTCTGGAGAGGGAGTTGTACCACGTCATCTCCTTTGATGGTTCCTACGTCAACTACCGTCACTTGGCTCTGCTCTGTGACACCATGACCTGCCGCGGTCACCTGATGGCCATCACACGTCACGGCATCAACCGTCAAGACACCGGGCCGCTCATGAAGTGTTCCTTTGAGGAGACGGTGAGAGATCCACAGATGATGCTTCACTGAACAACTGCTGATTGGGAGGGGGGAAAAAAACACTTATCAAAATCAAAATTACTTTATTTTTTTATTGCTCATGTTATAAATAATTGTATTGCCTTTACGTTCAATTTACACTGGGTTTTTATGTGTTATTGTCTAACTTTAACACATTGCTGAAGTTATTTGTCTCTTCTAAGGGAGAAATATGTTAACAAATTTTGTGTTCTTGTGACTCCAGTCACTGAAGACTTTTATCAGATCCCTATATTCAGATTCCTGTCCATTCCTGATACACGCCACAATAGCAGTGTCATCTGAGTATTTGGATGTGGCAGGACTCAGAGTTGTATTTGAAGTCTGTTGTGTACAGTGTAAACAGGAGTGGAGCCAGAACAGTGCCTTGTGGAGCCCCTGTAAAAATAACTTAATTGCATTTCTTGCTCCAGGTGGATGTGCTGATGGAGGCGTCGTCACACGGTGAGAGCGACCCCATGAAGGGGGTTTCTGAGAACATCATGCTGGGCCAGCTGGCCCCGGCCGGTACTGGATGCTTCGACCTGCTGCTGGATGCTGAGAAGTGTAAATACGGCATGGAGATCCCCACAAACATCCCCGGCATCAGCGTGGCTGGACGTAAGTGGAGAAAAAGTTGTCGATATATAATGCGGAGAAGTTTGTGTTGAAGATAAAGTGCTGGAGCTGTGATATTTATGTTCTGCACGTCTCCTATTTACAGCCACTGGAATGTTCTTTGGCACGGTGCCGAGCCCGATGAGCGGCATGTCTCCTGCCATGACCCCCTGGAACACGGGAGCCACGCCGGCCTACGGCGCCTGGTCCCCCAGTGTCGGTGAGTGTTTGCTCCTCATGCTCCGGCTCTTCTTCTCTTTTTTTAATTTTAGCTCTATGGAGTCTTTGGCTATTTTGTCCATTTTTGAATCTTTTTCATGTCTTTTTGTGTCTTTTTTGGTCATTTTCTGTCTTGTCTTTTTTTGGTCATTTTCTGTCTGTTGTCTGTTGCCTTCACTGAGTTTTGCCCTTTTTTCCTCCAGGAAGCGGCATGACCCCCGGAGCAGCAGGTTTCTCTCCCAGTGCAGCATCAGATGCAAGTGGCTTCTCTCCAGGCTACTCCCCCGCCTGGTCTCCCACTCCGGGCTCTCCTGGATCTCCAGGACCTGCCAGCCCGTACATCCCATCTCCAGGTTAGAAACTGCAGAAATCTTTGTTTGAGGTTACAGTTTGTTGAAAACAATGTAATTAAAATTCAAAAGTAAACTTAAGTTACAGCTTTACCCTATACTGTGATGATTCAGCCCTTTTCGCAATATACAATATGTAGATTATTTAAGGGGAGACACTACAGGTGAATAGGGTAATTTTTTTTAAAACTTGCAGATATCCCTCCAAAACTTCCCCAGTTTATTTACATTACAAGTTTTCTGAAATTGTATGTTTACAAAGGCAAATTAGGCAAATATGTCATTTGCATATATTTCCAGGTCATCAAATCTGAACATTAATTCATTTGGTTGATATATTAGATTCAAAGTTTTTTTTTTTACAGAAGGAAATTGGGATATCTCCAAAAGCCAAAAAAAATGTTTTAAAAAAATATATTTTATGTCATGTTTTTAGGAGCAAAATGTTCTCTAAATCAAGGTATCAATAATATATAGACAGACCCCTCATTAAAAACCGTCAGAATAAAGTTAGGAATAAAACTGGTAAGTTTGGTGAATATAAATGTAGTTAAAGTAAAGTTAAGATTAATGGCTCAGAGCATGAGAAAAAACTCTTTGAGAAAATGCTCTTTAAGAATTTCATGCATTCTTAATAGAAATGACTATTTGAAGACAAAATATTGACTCTCATTCATAGCAACAACAATATAAAACATGTAAAACATAATATTGTGCAGCAGCAGAGTGGGAGCTTGTTGTTTTCCTCCACCCTAAAATGTTTTCTGTACCTCCTCAGGTGGAGCCATGTCCCCCAACTACTCCCCCACCTCCCCGGCCTACGAGCCTCGCTCCCCTGGAGGCTACACCCCTCAGAGCCCCGGCTACTCCCCGACGTCCCCCTCCTACTCCCCCACTTCTCCCTCTTACTCCCCCACCAGCCCCAACTACTCCCCCACCTCCCCCTCCTACTCCCCCACCTCGCCCAGTTACTCCCCGACCTCTCCGTCCTACTCGCCCACGTCTCCTTCTTACTCCCCGACGTCTCCCTCCTACTCCCCCACCTCCCCGTCCTACTCCCCCACCTCCCCATCCTACTCCCCCACCTCCCCCAGCTACAGCCCCACGTCTCCGAGCTACAGCCCGACGTCGCCCAGCTATTCCCCCACCTCCCCCTCTTACTCCCCCACCTCCCCCTCTTACTCTCCAACCTCCCCATCCTACTCCCCCACCTCCCCATCCTACTCCCCCACTTCCCCATCCTACTCCCCGACCAGCCCGAGCTACTCCCCGACATCGCCCAACTACACCCCCACCTCCCCGTCCTACTCCCCCACCTCCCCCTCCTACTCCCCGACATCGCCCTCCTACTCCCCCACCTCCCCCAACTACACCCCGACGAGCCCCAACTACTCCCCCACCTCCCCCTCCTACTCCCCCACCTCTCCATCCTACTCTCCCTCCAGTCCGCGCTACACCCCTCAGTCACCAACCTACACCCCCAGCTCCCCCTCATACAGCCCCAGCTCCCCCTCATACTCCCCCACCTCCCCCAAATACACCCCCACCTCCCCCTCATACAGCCCCAGCTCCCCAGAGTACACCCCCACCTCCCCCAAGTACTCCCCCACCTCGCCAAAGTACTCCCCGACGTCGCCCAAGTACTCTCCCACCTCCCCCACCTACTCCCCGACGACCCCGAAATACAGCCCCACCTCCCCGACCTACTCCCCCACCTCCCCCACTTACACCCCCACCTCTCCCAAATACTCCCCCACCTCACCCACCTACTCCCCGACCTCACCCAAGTACTCTCCCACGTCTCCCACGTACTCGCCAACTAGTCCGAAAGGCTCCACGTACAGCCCCACCTCCCCCGGCTACAGCCCCACCTCCCCCACCTACAGCCCGGCCATCAGCCCCGACGACAGCGACGAGGAGAACAACTGAGGCGCGGAGGAGAAGGGGAGGCGGCTGAAGGAGACCCCTGTCACCTCATGTGTGAACACCTGAAGGACAGCACCTTGAACCAGCTGGAGGTGGCGGCGCTTCTCGCCACCGGGGTCCCCAACCGAGTTTTCTCTGGGGGGAAATCTCTCCTTTGGGACCTCTGTAACGCTCCAGTCTTGACCACCTGAGACCCCCCCACCCAACACCCTCCCTTTTACCACAAGAAATTGTTAAAACTATTATGTGAAAGACTTGACTGCTCTGCCTGAAGGAAAGAAAAAAAAAAAAGGCTGCCTTTTGAAATAGTTTTTTTAATTTTCACACGGGGGTGCAAAAACTGCAAATCCCAAGAGGGAATGAAAAGGAGAGGAAGATGTGGTGAACACGTAACAGGGGGGAGAAAACGTCCCTTTTTAACTTTATAGCATCCAGTCTCTCTCTCATTCTCTAAATGTTGGGTGTATAGTTGTGGAAATTTGCCAAAAGCCTTTTTTGAAAAGTGGATTGTATTCATCACTAAAGCATAAGCTCTAAATAAAATCACAGAGGTATGGTTTTGTTTACTGCATATTTCACCAAGGTGTATCTTGTCAGACATTTTGCTGCTTTTGTAAAAGTCGCTGCCAGTTTTTGGGGCGTTTCGTGGCTCAAAAACGGAGCTTCAGCCGTTCGGTGTGTATAAAATGGTTGGCTCGGATTGTCCAAAGAAGACAGAAAGATGGATGGTCGGCAGAAATGCACAGGAGATAGGAGAGAGAAACTGGGTTGCAGGGAAGATAATTCCACTCATTTACTACATAGGTGTATGTACCCATCGCCCTCCCCTCTTCCTCCTTCACACCCCAAAGACAAAACCTGAAAGATGTCATGAAATACACCCACCAGCATCCTCGACCCTCGACCATTTTTTTTGGAGACTTGTGCATCAAAAGCAAAAACTTTTTTCCAGATAATATTCTTTCTTCTACACTGGGGAAAAAAAAAATTAAAGATTTATATGAAAAAATAAATAAATAATAGGATGATTATTCTGTGTTTAATTTTGATTCTAGGAAGGAAATGGGGCGCACGTCGTGGACGAGGGACGACTAGTTTGGCGTTGCTGCTTTTGTCATTGTTTGCATGAGTAGCACATGTTAATACATTTTAATCAAGCTTTAGGTTGTTTTGTTTTTTTTCTCAAATCCCTCCCACTTCTCGCTAATCTTCGTCCCATTTCTGATAGCTGACGTGTACACAGGTTTATTTGGACTATTCAATTTATTTAAGAAATTTAACTATTCTGTGTGAATATGAATAGAGGAAAATTAAGATTTTTTTTTTTTTTTTTTTTTTTTTTGCTTTTCTCTTGTTTGCTTTGGTGACTTTGTAAACCTGTTTGCAGGAGGCTCATGTTCATATACTGTGGATGAAGGGGCAGGGGACGGAGGGGAGGGCTTGTTATTTTTGCCCCCCCCGCCCCTCTCTAATGTCCCGGACGGTTGCCATGACAGCGACCGCTCTTTTCACTAACATATTTCATGTTGTCACAAAGTCGACGACTCGCTCCGGTTAAAGGTAGAATTGTCTTTTCCACTTTTTGGGGACATTTGTCCTCCTTTTTTTGGCCTTTTTCTTTACAACGGCGTGTAACAGTTTATTTTCTTTTAAACAGAGATTGTCCAAAGAAACAGCACTTTTGGCCTCTTTGTTAAAAAAAAAAAACCAACAACCTTACCCACTACATTAGTGTGAACTTTCTTTTTGAATATGGGTGCTCTGACATGACTCGATCTAGTTTGACTGTTTTATAAGGAACCGTCTGTTCGTTGGAAACATGTTTTCCTTTCCCTCCTCGTTCCATTTGAAGCGGTTTCTAATTTTTATTTCTATTTTTTTGGACTTGCTGGGTCTCCTCCCTCTTCCCTCTTCATCCACAAGTTATCCTCCATTTCTCAAATCAGTGTTTCTTTTTTTTCTACCAGTGTATGTACCTGTGACGAGGGGAATCATGGGGAGGGGGGGAGGGCTGAGTTTGATCCCACTGGGAGCCCTGAAGAAATAAAACAGCCAGCAATGTTTTGGAAATGAATTTGTGAAACATTGCTTAAAAAAGACGGTGTTGAATTGAAAGGACTGCATCTTCTGGCCTTTTGAGATGAAGCAGGTTTGGTCGTTGCACTTAGTAATTATTGTGGTGGACACAAGCCCCGGACATTGTAATATTTTGTCCGCTATGCTTGCATCTAATCCTGACGTCTTAACTGTGTGCTGTCCGCTCGATTCAGGACGTCGGGGCTCCCAGGATGTATGAATGTGTGTATGCGTGTGTGGTTAAGTGCGTCCGAGGGCAAGACAGGGTTTCAAACTGAGGAAAGACTTCACGTGTCTGGGCAAAGGAAGGTTTGACTTGAAATTGCCACTGTATAGAAATCAATCCATTATCTCATTCTCTGTATCTTTGTTCTGTTTGTTTTTTGACTTAGAAAAAATGAATAAAAGTTTTACTACATGTCTGTTTCTGTCCCTTTTTTTGGTCATACACTACACCAGCGGTCTCAAACTCACGGGCCAGTTGCGGCCCTCTTGACGATATTTTGTGGCCCCCACCTTGATATGAAAGTTTAATGTGAGTTTTATATGAATGGCACTTTACTGTGTTGTGTGTGGAAGGTCCCTTTAACTTTTTTTGGTAATTTATTTTTTTTATTTTATCTTTTTTTAAATGATTTTGTGTCTTTAAAGCAATTTAGGTTTTTTTCAGTAATTTTGTCTTTTTTGTAATTTATTTATATATATATATTATATAAATATAATTAACTAAATTTAAATAAATATATATTATTATATATAATATTATATATATTAATAAATTATATAAATATAATTTATATATAATATAAATATATATTATATATAAATTATATATATGTGATATGTATATATGTATATATGTATGTATATATATATGTGTATGTATATATGTATATATATATATATGTGTATATGTATATATGTATATGTATATATATGTATATGTATATATGTGTATATGTATATGTATATATATGTATATATATATATATATATATATATATATATATATACATATACATATATACATATATATATATGTATATGTCCCTTCCAATCCTGTCTCTCATCTCTACATCTATTTGTGCATATATATATATATATATATATATATATATATACATATATATGAAAAAGTACGTGTATGTATCTTTTTCATATTTATATATATATAAACACGCACAAATAGATGTAGAGATGAGAGACAGGATTGGAGGGACACAACCATGCTCTACGTCAGACGAGACGATGACGCCTGATGGGAAACACCTGCGTCAGTGAACACGTGACCTGAAAACTATAGCGCGCTCTCTCCTCGCGGGGGCGCGCTCATCTTTCTGTTAACACTTTTCTGCTGACAGGAAGTTCAGCTAATGAACCAACAAGAACAAAAACTACTTCTACTCAAATATCGTTTGGAGGTCTCATTCTGTAAATTGAATTTGCAGGTAAAGTTGGGGCTGTAATGTGGAATTTAATTTCTACTTAAACTAAGTGACCTGCCAAGCTAAAGAATAGTTAAATATTTATTTTTTGTAAATCTCTGAAGTGCTATTATGTGCTTACTAAATGTGATTATGATCAGATATTTAAAAGTTACCAAAACTGTGCTTACAAACTGGTAGATGGCAGAACTGGATCTGTGTGAACTTATCACACCAATAATACAGTATTTGTTTGCAACAGTCCTGTGGGCGACCATGTATGGGATGCCATTTTAATATTAAGTTAATAAATACATTTTAAAAACACACATATAAAGGTACTAAATATACAAATTAGTCAATTTAGTTAAATTAATAAATACACTTTTTCTTTTTTCAGAAGATGTTTTTCAAAGGACTGCCTTTATTTATTTCAGGGTACTTTAATTTTTATTTATTTCCATTTTTATATTAAAATAATTGCTGTGTGGTTATCTCACAAATGTGGAGTCCTCAAATTAAATGTTCCCTTAAAAAATGAAATTAATAATAATAATAATAATAATAATAATAATACACTGCAAAAAAAGCCAACTTGTATTTTTTGGCCTAAAACAGTGATTTAAGTTGGTAAAACTTGGAAATATAAATTATTGACATTTAGGGCAATAATGTAAGTTAGCACAACAAAAGAAGCCAGTTGTCTGCTCAAAAACAAGTTGGTGAGTTGTTGTTACTTATATCTTTAAGTTGGGGTTCACAACAAGGGACAATAGTTCTGCTAACTCTTATTTCTTTGTTGTGAAATGCGGGAAAGCGGTGAAATTCGGTCATTAGCGAAAGCTAGCGGCTAACTGATGCTAGTGGCTAACTGATGCTAGCGGCTAACTGATGCTAGCGGCTAACTGATGCTAGCGGCTAACTGATGCTAGCGGCTAACTGATGCTAGCGGCGCTGCTTGTTACAGCCACAAGAGTACCCATTAGCGTATCAATGCTAACTCAAAATTGACATTTCATAGCAGCGTTACAATCGTGCCAATTCAGCACATTGCAGAAGTTAGCGGAAGTAAGGATTAAAAGTTATTACAATGTAAAATTATAAATTAGTACAACTTACAGTTACATGTAGTCAGTTACATTTAATGAAGCTACAATGATGAAAAACATATCCACTATGTTCAGCTGTACCTATAATATAACATAATAGTGGACAATATTATATAACACTATATTTAAAATACAAAATGCTTTAAAAAAATCATGATTAAAATGAGTTGTGGAGGGGATTGTGTAGGCTGCAGAGATGTACTCAACTCTCTGAACTCAACTTTATTCTTAAAGCACTTTTAAACAACCACAGCCGCAACAAAGTGCAGTACATAAATAAACAGAAGAAGAACAATAAAATAAATAAAACAGGAATAAACACTAAAATAAATAGTTTCATTGCTTTAAAAGAAAAAAAACAATAAATAAAAGCAAACCATAAAACACTAAAAACAAGAACAGAGTCTCATGCGTGGTCGAAGGAATAAAAATAGGTTTTAAGGTTGTCACGGCCCAGGAGACTGAGTCATTTTACTTACAAAAACAGCACAAACGTGTGTTTAATATTGTCTGAGCTCCATCTTCCTTGTTTGTCTCTCCATCAGGGGGCCAGGGAGGGTTTGGTGCCCACCCACCCATGGGAGTCTGACACCTAAAGGTTGGGATTCACCCAGAGGAGAAGCCACTCAGAGGCCTAATGACCAAGGTGAGGACATTTACACTGACGGGTTTTAGCATTTCATTCACCCAAAGCTGCACAATCAGTTACATTACAGATGTTGTGCACTTAATTTAATGCACATTCTCATATAATTCTACACTGTATAAACTTTCTGTAGATTTTAAAGTTTAAAAACTGCTAAACCATGACAGTAAAAGACCGTAAAATGATAAATGGGTTAATTCAGTTTCAGAAAAAATTGAAATACCATAAATGTACAGTTGAAACCAGAAGTTTACATACACTATATAAAAAGACATAATGGTAAGAGTGTGTCATTATCCAGAGTGAAACGAGTCCTGTACCGACATGGGCTGAAAGGCCACTCTGCCAGAAAGAAGCCATTACTCCAAAAGAAACATAAAAAAGACAGATTACAGTTTGCAAATGCACACAGGGACAAAGACCTTAATTTTTGGAGACATGTCCTGTGGTCTGACAAAACTGTTATCTGGCTGTTTTATGTTTATTTTGGAGTAATGGCTTCTTCCTGGCAGAGTGGCCTTTCAGCCCATGTTGGTACAGTACTCGTTTCACTGTGGATAATGACACACTCTTACCAGCTTCAGCCAGCATCTTCACAAGGTCTTTTGCTTTTGTTCTTGGGTTGATTTGCACATTTTGGACCAAAGCACGTTCATCTCTGGGACACAGAGCCCGTCTCCTTCCTGAGCGCTATGATGGCTGGACATTCCCATGTTGTTTATACTTGGGTATAATTATTTGAACAGATGAATGTGGCACCTTCAGGCATGTGGAAATTGCACCCAAGGATGAACCAGACTTGTGCAAGTCCACAATTCTCTTCCTGATATCTTGATTGATCTCTTTTGACTTTCCCATGATGTCACACAAAGAAGCAGTGTGTTTCAGGTGTGCCATAAAATACATCCACAGGTGTGTCTCCAATTAACTCAAATGTTGTCAATAAACCTATCAGAAGCTTCCAAAGACATGACAGCATCATCTGGGCTTTCCCAAATTGTTTCAAGGCATAATACTGTTAGTGTATGTAAACTTCTGACTTTAAAGAAAGTAATAAAAAAATTGTCTAAAAAAATCTGTCTCTTATTATTCTGGCATTTAGCAAATAGAAATAATTTTCGTAATCCTAACGGACCTAAAACAGGAAAAGTGATTGTCTGATTTCATGTCAGACAGTGAGAAAAAAAGCATATGTCTTTTTATATAGTGTATGTAAACTTCTGGTTTCAACTGTATATGTGTATGTATGTTTTACTGGGGTTTTTTGTTTTTTGAAAAATACATTACTCCACTGTACACTGGCATATATATATATATATATATATATACATGCAAGCATAACTGTAATTTTTGCATTTATCTTTTGTAAAAGAAATATTTTTTCTCACTGTTAAATGTACTAAACACCATATCTCTAACAAAAATATACTGAAATAAAATAGTTACATTAATGCAAGATAGGCATAACAGCCACATGGAGTGCTTATATTACACTGTAAAAAATGTCTAGATTTTACAGTGAAAAACTGCTAAACCATGACAGTAAACAACATAAAATGATAAATGGGTTAATTCAGTTTCAGTAATAATGAAACATTGTTAATGTTTATAAAACATTACTCCTCTGTAAAATACACTGGCACCGTGTTTGTAACAAAAATATACTGTAATATATATACAAGCTTCACTGTTTATTTATTTATCTTTTGTAAAAACGTATAATTTTTCTAACTGCTAAATGTATTAAACACCATATCTCTAACAAAAATATACTGTAATATTTAATTGTAAAATCTTTAATTTATGCAGCATTTATAAAGTATTTTCTTGTCAATTATATGGCAAAACAGCGTTTCTTTTGATGGAAAAACGTTTTATTCATACAGTAAAAAGTGGAATAAAATGGCAATATTAAACGTGAAATCAACAGTGCCAATATCTTTTTACGGGAATATTTTAAAAAGTTCTATCGTAAAGTTCAGGCAACCACAGCTGCCGTTTTTTTTTTACCATAAAAGCAACAGTTGTTGTTTTTTTTTACAGTGTACCTGACATATAGTATGTGCTGTCTTTGGAAACTTTGGGACATCTAAGTTTTTTGAGGGTTTGTTTAGTTGCATAACTGTGAATTGGTAAAGATGGACTCACCAAAGGGTTAAAGGGTTAAATGTTAAATGATATTGAGCAACATGTTGTGCCTTATCATTTTGTTGTGCAAATATAAATTAGTTTGGTAAAGAGTTTGAGGGTTTCCGCCTAATTTAAATCTTTAACTTAGTTTATTCTATGTAATCCAGTTGACTGAGTTGTATATTTAGACTGAAGTGAAACAGAAGTCTTTGATCTTTTGTCAGTGGATCCTTCAGGCTAATAATGTTCTCCTGTGGAAAAGATGAATCACTGGTTTCACACATGGGCGTGTTTGTCTGGGGGAACCCACCTCTGACTACTAGGTGTGTTCGGATCGGTTGCTATGGAGATATTGACCAACTGTGGAGACTGTTGACTCATGAGAGGTATTTTTTAAAATAGGACTCTATATTGATGGAAGGACTCATTATTTTCTGCCGAAATGGAAGAAATCGTTTGAGTTTGGACTTAGATAGATAGTATCTTTGGACAAATGTCTGAATTTAAAAATTAAAAAAAGGAATGTACTTATTTAATATTATTAATTATTATTTATATTATTTATTTCTCTTTTATTTTTTACTTGTAACGTTTTAGTTTATGTGTGCATCTTGAGAAAAACTGAAAACAAAAAAATTAATTGAATAAAACAATAAAATAAGAGTTACTTGAATTATTTATATATATATATATATATATATATATATATATATATATAAATATATATATATATATATACACAAATATATAATTATGAATAACAAAGATATAAATACTTATTAATAAATTATATATATATAATTATGAATAAAAATATATATAAATACATATTAATAAATCATAAATTATTTTAAAAATAAGTAATTCAAGTAATTTCTATTTTTATTCAGTTTTAAATATTTTCCCAAGAAAGAAACATATAAAACCAAAAATAACTTCAATATATATATTCATATTTTATATTTTTTAGTATATATAATTATGAATAAAAAATATATAAATACTTATTATTAAATCATAAATTATTCTAAAAAATAAATAAATTGTTTCCCAAGAAGAACACATATAAAACTGAAAATAACTTTAATATTTTTTATAAGTGTTATTTTAAAACCCTTTGTGGTAACTATTTTATATAAGAAGGCTGGAGAGGAACAGAAGGCAATAATAAGCATGTTAGTGATACAAGAAAGCTGAGAGAGGGATTCTGAAGTACTTAGAATAAGTTTTTCTATCGCCCAGTTTTTGTATTTCTTAAAGAAAGAAAGTCTAATAAAATGTAAATACTTTAAAATCATGTTAAAAAGTATGCCGTTTCATCAGATGGACGATGATTTTGTCAAGTCGGCCTCTGAACTCTCCTTCCACTTTAAGTCCTGATTCAATCAAGTTTCCGCACTTTTTTGTTTCTTCTGTGGTTGAGTCAGAGGGCCGGGCTAAGACTGCCGCAGACAGGCAGGAAATAAAAGTCTCTGAGAGAGAGAGAGAAAGAATCTGTGTGTTCAGGGACGTGTTTGTCCTTGCATGAGTGCTTTCCTCTCCACTCTCTGCTCAGACGTGTCGTGTCCCACCGCCAACTCACTCTACAAGGTAAGTTTAACGTTTTACCTTCTAAAGTCAGTGTAAGTAAGTGAGATATTTTCCTTCTTTGTCCTTTTACTTGTCTTTTAGTCTGCAGCTTTTTTCTCATTTTTCCTCCCATTCTCTTCTTTCCCTGTTTGCTCATCACATTCCTTCTCCTGAAATCAGCTGAGGACTCTCTCAACGGGACAATGAAACTTTAGTCTTAGACTCCAGTCTCTCTAACATCCAACTTTCCATTCAAACTTTTTGCTTCTTCTCTGCTCCAACTTTTCTGTTATCAGTGAGGAAAATGCAACCTTTAATTTCCTTCCACAATGTGCAGCTTCCTCCACCTCATCCTGCTCTTATTTGCAGCAACTTCCTCAAAATTTGGGTGTGGTATTAAAGCGGTACACAGCAAAAAAAAGGTGTGTTAAAAACAAAATAAAAACAGTAAATCTGAGGGAAATGATCTTGCTGCATGGACAGATAATTTACCTTGACAAGATTTCTTAAATTAAGATTGTTAAATCTAGAAATAAGCATGTTGAACGCTTAAATTAAGAAATTAACTCTTAAAACAAGATACAAAAAATCTTGTCATGTGAAATTATCTGTCCATGCAGCAAGATATTTTCCCTTAGACACACCTTTTTTAAAGTGTAACAGACTCTGATCTTGCTTCTTAGTTGAGAAAAGTAAGAAAAAAACACACACTTTCTTACAGCATTAAAATAGCTCTTTAAAATTCATATTCTCTTTCATTCATATATCTTTTTATCTGTCTCTTTCCTCTTTGTTCTCTGGTCTTCTCAGTTTCTCTCTCTCTGCATCACTCTGTCTGATTGCAGCCTCCTAATCTTATAAACATACAGTGCATGAAGCCATACAAGCACGCACACACACACACACACACACACACATTCTTGTACTTCTATCTTTGTGAGGACCCTCATTGGAAAAACGGATTCCCTAATTTCATTAGTTTTAGTTTTAATTTTGTCATGAATTTTTGTTTTCAAATTCAGTTCGCCTTAATTTGTTTTAAGTGCGAGTTTGCTAGTTTTAGTTTAGTATTTATAAGTTTTAGCGTTAGTGTTAGTGTTTTGTAATGGGGTATTTGTTGGGTGGGAGATTAAAAGAGGTCACAGTAAATTTTGCCTTTATTTCCTTTGTCTTATCCATCTTCATTATGTATGAAAAAAGTTGACAAAGACGAGAACGAAGAACATTTTCACTATAATTTTAGTTCGTTTTGTAACCACACAATACAGTTTCAGTTAATTATCATTATCATGTAACCTTTAACCCTTAAAACAAAGTCTGAAATCTTTAAAAAAGCCTTAAAGAAGTGAGGACCGGCCGAAATGTCCTCACTTTGCAAAAACGTCCTCACTCTGTTGGTTAAAATCGTGTTCTGGTCCTCACTGTGTAGGAAGAACAAGAACATACACACACACACACACACACACACACTCTCTCTCTCTGTATACATGCAGCATCAGTTGACAGATTGCTCTCAGATCTCTCCTCCTGCATATTGTCCGCTCTCATATTTCTGTCTGGTTATCAACGCATGAATGACTGATGGGGTCAGTGACCCTCTAGTCTATCTGTGACCCTTTGTCTCCACCTGAACCCCTCTGACCTCCACCCGTCTCCACCTAAACAAACACCACGACCGCTACAACGGCCGAGGCCAAAAAGGGGAAGTTCCTGTGTTCCTAACGCCTCCACCGTCTTGTCTGTGATAGCGTTATTAACCCTCTAAATAAGTCTATTGTAACTGTTTTTGAATACTTTTGATTTTGCCCTTCATGTACTACATGGAAATGTTTATAATACCCATATTTGGTATCCATTTTTTCTTTTCTCCTATATGATCCGACAATTATATTCACACTTTAACCTACTTGAAGATTAACCAAGTTGAAAAATTGTACTATTTACTACAATAAAAGCCACAAATATGCTCAATGAACTGTTTTGGAACTTGAAAATGTAAACATAGGATACAAATATGAACATATAAAAAGGTAAAACTTTAGATATAATAAAACTATATACAAAAAAGTCCCATAAAAACTGTATATTTATAGGCTTTTTCCCCTTGTTATGTGTGAAATGACACAGAGAGCTACACCAACGCTCAAATATTTCTGTACTATCAAATTAAAGCGATCACATATTTGGTTTTACATGAGCTAGGAATGTCAAACAAAAACTGGGAGAAAGTTTCAAGTCTGTACTTTGGAGTGAAGTTGATAGCAGCGCTCCATGTGACCTAGTTTTTTTAGTTAAAAGTCTAATGATCTGATCAGGACGGCACGATCAGAGACCCCAGAGGGTTAAGTCTCACTTTTGAATGTATTCCTCATTTATTTTCTTTCATTGTTTCGACTTGATAGGATTATTGTCCTATTATTGCCTACTATTGTCCTATTGTGTGATTATTGTATTGTGTTAGAGATTAATGAGATTAATGAGATTATCATTTTCAATCAGTGCATTCTAAAGATTAAATCTTTAATGCCTCCTGCTGAAACAGTAAAAGCCTAAAAATAGACATTTAAAGAGTCCCCATAATTACCTAAACAATGCAATTTAAAGCATGGGTCTCAAACTCGCGGCCCGTGGGCCAATTGTGGCCCTCGTGACGATATCTTGTGGCCCCCACCTTGATATGAAAGTTTAATGTGAGTTTTATATGAATGGCACTTTACCGTGTTGTGTGTGGAAGGTCCATTTAATTACTTTTTTGGTTATTTTGTGTCTTTTTTTTTGGTAATTTTGTAATTGGTAATGTTGTCTTGCATCAGGGAGGCCTAGTGACTCATTGACATTTGCAGAGTTCATAGATGAATGAGGAATGATGGCGGCGAGGGGATGATGGTGGAGATAATCGGGGGTGTTCATGAATTTCTTTGGGGGTAACTAAATTCCTCACTACCTCCCTGATTGGAAAATGTTGCAGTCTGCATAGAAGGAGGGTATACAGGGACAGGGTGATAATGGAGGAAGAGCTGGAGTCAGAGTGGAAAGATGGAGCAGCCAGTACTTTGCTCTCCCAGTAATTAGCCGCTTGGTGTTTAGCGTTAGCCAGGAACCAGGAACCCGACTCTACTCCCCCCCCACGCGGCGCCCTATCCAACAGGCCGCAGGTAGGCTTTCATCACACCGGCTCCGATTACCTGCCACATATAAGCTAACCAGGCCAGGTGAGCGCTAGCCCTCCTTCTCTCCAGACCTCTAGATCCCTTACACACACACTCACATCGGGTCACACACACTCCAGTGGACACGCAGAATGGAGCCGGAGTCAGACAGCATGCCGGAGGTACCCGGGGAGATCATACAGTTAAGTGGATCGGCCCTTTTTCTCTGCATCTTTATTTACTCTTGAAGTCCCAGCAGTGTAACTTTAACTCGGGGCCCCTGCATGCCGCTGCCTCGGGCCCTTTCTCTGCCTCCTCGCTGCCGAACCTCCTCAACTTCTCTCCTCTACCATTTTATACACTCATCTGTTTTAATCAAGTCCTATCCTCTTATCATTGTGTGTCTTTTTTTGGTAATTTTGTGTCTTTTTTTGGTAATTATGTGTCCCTTTCTGTCATTTTTTTTTTTTTTTTTTGTCATTTTGTGTCTTTTTTTGTTGTCATTTTGTGTCTTTTTTTAGTAATTTTGTCTTATTTTGGTAATTTTGTGTCTTTTTTTAGTAATTTTGTCTTATTTTGGTAATTTTGTGTCTTTTTTTTAGTAATTTTGTTTCTTTTTTGGTAATTGTGTGTCTTTTTGTAGTAATTTTGTCTTTTTTTTGTAATTTTGTGTCTTTTTTGGTAATTTTGTGTCTTTTTGTAATAATTTTGTGTCTTTTTGTAATAATTTTGTGTCTTTTTTGGTAATTCTGTCTTTTTTTGGTCATTTTGTGACTTTTTTTCTGTCATTTTGTGTCTTTTTTGGTCATTTTGTGTCTTTTTTGGTCATTTTGTGTCTTTTTTATCCTCTTATTTTGAAACATCTTGCTCATGCACTCTAAAAAAAGGCAACCTGGTCTCACAGGAATCCGTGAAATAGCCACGGATTCGCTTAACTCAAAATCCGTGGAATAGCCACGGAATCACTCAAATTTCCGTGAAACTCACACAGATTTTGCTACAATGCAAGTTAATGACAGTCATATCCCGTGGCTATTCCAACATACAAAGTGATTATGTACATTCACTGAGTGAATATTTAGATAATAAAACATATATTTCTCGCTAGAAATGTGATCAAAATCCATTTTTATGCAGAAGTCAAAATATTGATTTTTTTTCACTAAAAATGAGAGAACTGTCCGCCATGTTTTTTGTTCTGACCGCCGGGACCTTCAAAGTCACGTGACTTGGAACATATATATATATTCACTCTGCTGCACCGTCCTCCTCTCTATGTGACTTGTTTTGGTCAGTAAACACCACTTGTTCATCGATCATTTACAAAAAATGAGTTGCAAAACCATAAACTGATATCAGGAGATGAGAGAGGCGTGAAATGATCTTCCAAACTGAAACCCCCGAAACGAAAAGGGGCGTAGCTGCTGCTGCTGCTGACATCCTGTTTCACTTTCCATGATGCCGATATTAGCGCTGATTATTTAAACGGTGTTACAGATAACACATCTCTTTATTAAAGGCTTTTTAAGCTCCTATAATATGTTTATAATAAACACTTAGAGCCTTAAGGACAAAAATATCCCCATTAAAACCCCTATTTCTGATCCCACAGCCATTACAGCATAAAATTTTGTATTCTATTATATCAGTACTGCAAAAAAGGTGTGTCTAAAAACAAGATAAAAGCACTAAATCTGAGGGAAATGATCTCTTCTTTCTCACTAGAAATGTGATTATTTAAACGGTGTTACAGATAATACAGGAGCTGTGGCAGCGTGTCCTCAGTTGACTCTAATCATTATAATCATGCTAACTGTTTGTTTTCCGGTCCTACTTTATCAGTTCTGGTTGCTGCCTGGCGCCAAACTGCTGACTCATATAATGATAGTTTTCTTAGAGAGTGCAGTTAGAGCTTCACCCGTACTGTTATCACTGTAAGACTTTGCTGTAAATTTACAGTCAAATTCTAACAGTAACTTGCTGTATTATGATTGTACAGTATATTGCTGTAAAAACAATGCATTGTGGGAGTTATCGTGATTGCTCAGGCATTCCAACGGTCAAAATTATATTTTTACAGGAATTTACTGTTTTCAGCTGAGCATGTTGGGAAAATAAAGCCGTTATTTTCGAAAAGAAGAAAAGTTTTATTTTATTTCTTTTTTGTCTGGGCTGAAATAATCATAATGTGTTGTTTTTCCAGTAATCCTAATATAGAGTTTAAATGGATTAGTGGATTTAGAGTTAAACATTTAAACGTTGCGCTATTTTTTTTCTTCGTTACGAGACAGTAAACGGACCTGTATTTCTATAATACAGTAGATGTACTGTAAATTTTACAGTAACTTACTGGCGAAACTGCTGACAGTAATTTACTGTAATTTTACAGTAAAGAGTTTTACAGTGTAGTGTTGATTTTAACACTTTGATATTTGGAAAGATGCATAATGATGCTGGAGTTTAATTTTCTTTAAAAGCATCAACCCATCAGGCTTTCCTTATCAGGAGAGAGGAGAGTTCAGCAGAATGTACTTGCTGCTACACGCTTTGATAAGGTTTCAAATGTTTGTGTTATCATCCAGGAAGAGCGTTTTGATTATCTGCAGAGGCACCAAAGTGCAAAAATGAACCAGATAAGTTTGAGTCAGATATCTTAGAATTTAGTTCTGGATTTTACAAAACCAATGAAGTGTCTTTTTCTTCTGTTATCACATGCTTATGTTGATTAGTTGATTGGTCAATTAAACCAAACATTTGGAAAAAGTTATTATGTCCTGCTGCCAGTAGGGTCGTTATTTTTAGAAATGCCCCTGTGCATATCATAGGCACGAAAAATTGGATTTTGGTGTATGCATTGCACATAATTTTAAAGAGACCAGGTTGCAGAAGCACTCAACAACCTCCAGATCTGAAAGCTAAGCTAATGTGGAAGTGCCTTAAACCTGCATTCTTTCTAATGGCCAGCAGGGGGCGACTCCACTGGCTGCAAAAAGATAAAATGGTCAGATAAAATGACCCTATTTCTCACTTGATTTATTACCTCAGTAAACATTTTCCTAATGAGTTTAAAGTCCAAATTGCTAGTTTCGAGTCTTCTTCAATCTAACATGATGCTCATTTTGGAAACGATTGTCTCATTTAGGGTAAAATAGAAGATTAAACCTGGTATGCTTTAGGGCGGGGCTGCCTTGTGATTGACAGACTACTATCACGTTGGAAAGTTGACTATCTAAGCAACAATTCATCTCATGATTAACTATCTATATCTGCTGAGGAAGACTGTTTAAAAGCTCTGGAAAAAATGCTTGTAAGTGGATCGTGAAGTAAGCTTTTTTTTTTTTAAATCAAAGAATGATAATCTTTTGAGTAAAAGTTCATTCTTGATCTCATAAACAAACAAAAACGAACAAACTGTCAATGGTCAACTTTCTGTGTTCTATGGACCTTTTTGTGTTGTTTGTTGGTAGCAGCGTCTCTTACCTAGTGAAAAAAATGGGAATTGTTTCCTCTTTCTATAATTTTCCAATTCCCCATTTCTATTATGTTTTGCATGAAGTGGATTCATGACATTTTAAGATTTTGATTCCTACCTGAAAACTATGACATTACATCATTGATAAAGAAGCCAAAGAGTGCATGAATCTTCATTTGTGGCACCTCTGACACTTTTGAAATGTTCTAGGACAGAGTGACAGAGAGTGAGAAATAACGCCCCAGAAACTCGTCTCTCTACAAACCTCACTTGCTTTCAGTTGTGCAAAATATAGCGCAGGAAGACAAGAACAGGCAGGAAGAGACAGACGTGTGGTTGCCTCACACACTCGCTATATAGAACGCGGTTTTCTTGTCTTCTTCTTGTGTGACACAATGGAGAAAAAAAACTTTAACCCTCTGGGCTCTGAGCCTATTTTAACCGTTTTTGCCCTTCATGTACCACATAAAAAATGTTTACTATACCCATATTTGGTATCAATTTTTTCTTCACCTATATGATCTGACAATTATTTTCTCACTTTAACCTACTTGATCAACATATTGAGCCCAAAAATTATGAATTCCGAGTTGAAAAATGATACTATTTACTACAATAAAAACCACAAATATGCTCAATGAACTGTTTTGGAACTTGAAAATGTAAACACAGGATACAAATAAACACACTCAGCGGCGGAGAAATAGAAACACTGGATCATGATTGAAAAAAAGTTGATAAGACGAAAACGAAGGACATTTTCACTATAATTTTAGTAAGTTTTGTAACCACATAATACAGTTTCAGTTAGTTATTGTTTTTTTTTTTAAACTTTAAAAAATAGTTTTTATTTTTATTTCAGTTAAAGAAAATGTTTTTTCAATTCTAGTTTTCGTTATTTCGTTAGTTTTCGTTAAGTATAATAACCTTGATATGAACATATAAAAAGGTAAAAATTTAAATATAATAAAACTATATACAAAAGTCCCATAAAACCATGTATATTTATAGGGTTTTTTTCCTTGTTAGCTGCAACTCTTCAAAACAAACTATGTGTGAAATGACACTTTTTTTTTACACGTATTTCTGTACTATCAAATTCATATCTTTGGTTTTACATGAGCTAGGAATGTCAAACAAAAATTGGGAGAAAGTTTTAAGTCTGTACTTTGGAGTGAAGTTGATAGCAGCGCTCCATGTGACCTAGTTTTTTTTATTTAAACGTCCCATGATCTGATCAGGACGCCACCATCAGAGACCCCAGAGCAGGGGTGTCAAACTCTGGCCCGCGGGCCAAATTTGGCCCGCAGTGTAATTTTATTTGGCCCGCGAGCCAATATCAAATTATTATATAATTATTGTACTATAAAAGCTGACCCGCCGGTATTATACGGCGCATTTACCGCTAATACTAGATTTATTATTGTTATTTTATTTTTAAATGTATTAACCTGTTGAAAAAGTTTATTTTGATATTTAAATCAGAAGGATGCAAATAGAAAAGAGGCATACGATTTTTATTTAATAAATTAATGACATTGATGTGTTTTTTATTTGAAATTTGATTTTGCATGTCTGCACTATTTAGTTATATATTGTATGTTTATAAGCGTTGCTGGTTCCATATTTAATGTTAAAGCAAAACATGTTTGGTATATATTAAAAGGTTTATTTGTTCAATGTTGGCCCGCGATTTTATTCAAGTTTTAAATTTTGGCCCATTGTGTATTTGAGTTTGACACCCCTGCCCCAGAGGGTTAACACAGAGAGAGGTGCACAGAGTGACTCAACCTAATCCATATCTGTCTCCTTCTCAGCTGTGACAGGATCCAGCTTGCATATCGCCACACCTGGTTTTGTGCAATGACACTAGTGTTGTGTTAGTGGGGCCTCCGTGGTGTTGTGTTTCATAACAGTGATGTAATGTAGCTCCGTGGTTGTTAAGCAGCAACACAACCCCTCATTTAGTGTCCAAGTCTAAGTGTAATAGCACTCGTCAAATCAGCCACACCCTCCACTTCAACCGTCTTCAACACCCTCAATAGCAACATTAAGGCTTTTTAAGCTCCTATAATAACTTTATAATAAATACTCAGAGCCTTAAGGACAAAAATATCCCCATTAAAACCCCTATTTCTGATCCCACATTCATGTATTCTATTATATCAGCACTGCAAAAAAGGTGTGTCTAAAACAAGATAAAAACACTAAATCTGAGGGAAATAATCTTGCTGCATGGACAGATGATTTCACTTGACAAGATTTCTTAAATTAAGATTGTTAAATCTAGGAACAAGCATGTTGAACGCTTAAAATAAGGAATTAACTCTTAAAACAAGATAAATTATCCAACACTTCTAAATCTAAAGGTTTTTTTTATCTTGGTAAGAAACAAATAATTTGCAGTGCACTCTGCTCGGGCCAGTTCATCGCTGCTCGCAGCTTTAATTTATTTTTTTGTACATTTTTTGTCTCTTTTTGGACATTTTGTGACCAAAAGAAGATGTAAAAAGACACAAAATGACCAAAAAAAAAGACACAAAAAGATCCCTCAAAAAAGACAAAAAGGTTGTTTTTTTTATCTTGTAAGAAACAAATAATTGTCAGTGCACTCTGCCTTCTACTCTTGTCTTAAGAGTTAATTTCTTATTTTAAGCGTTCAACATGCTTATTTCTAGATTTAATAATCTTAATTTACGAAATCTTGTCAAGTATCTGTCCATGCAGCAAGATCATTTCCCTCAGATTTAGTGTTTTATCTTGTTTTTAGACATACCTTTTTTGCTGTGAGGCTTTCAATCCAGAGCGCTGGCTTCAAAACTGTAGTTTTTATGATTTTCCACCAGATTGAGCCATTTCTCATGTTTGCCTTCCACTAGAGTTACTGCTGCTGTATTTTGGAGAGCTGCAGTGTTTGATGCATTGTATCAAAATGAATGTTGTTGCTTAGGGTTGACACAAAAATAAGAGCATTGAGTATAAAAAATAAATACATTTTTGGGGGAAGGGGCAGGGTTCATAAAGAAGCATCAATAGAAAGATTATGTTATGAAAATAAACACTTCTAACAGATTAAAATTTTTTAAAAATAATAATGAATACTTTGTTGTTATGGTGCAACATTTTTATCTTTTAATCTGACACTGCACAAAAAATGCATCAAAATCTATGTTGTGGCTAATCACTGATATATAACCAAGATTTGAAAAAATCCCTCTATATTATACAGAAATTTAAGTTTTTTTTCTGTAGATACAACATTGCCATTATGTAAACAAATTGGCATTTAAATGCTTAAACTCAGAAAATAAGTGAATATTTGGTCGTTGTGATCTGGACTGAAGCGTGTTTATATATTTAACTTGATAAAAGTGTGAAAATAATGAATTAATACACATTTTATGGTGTTTTTATGCAGACGTTATGTTCTTTTGAAGTGAAGCACGAGGGTTATATTGGAAGAACCTGTTTGGATGTGTCTGTGTTGTTGAGCTCTGGTCTTTGCACTTAAACACACTTTACTCAACATTTCCCGTCTTGCAGGAAAGTTCTTTCTACAGTTCGTCCAAGATGAAGTCAGAATGTCTAGAAACGGACACTCGTCTTCTGATCGTGACGAGTTTGTCACTTCCTTCATTCGTCACTAACCTGTGGGCTCGACTTCTGCTTTTACTTCTTCTAAATTCAACCAAAACTTGGACCATTCCCACATGGAAACATATGACACAACTCCATGTATTTACACTTCCTGTTTCCCCTCTTCCCCTTCTGTGGGAGAGGATCTGAGTAAACCGGCTATGACTCTGAGGCTCATTTGACATTTGATAATTTACCGTCCTTTTTTTTCTCTTCTCCTCCTGCAGTATGCTCCACTTTAAGCCAGTTCCGGGTCAGTTTGGTCCAGAGGACCGGGAGCCGGGCCTCCGCGTGTGGAGGGTGGAGAAGCTGAAGGCGGTGCTGCTGGATCCCTCCGAGGTGGGAGCCTTTTACAACGGGGACTCCTATCTGGTGCTGCAGAACCGTGGTCAACAGGGAGCCGACCTGCACATGTGGATAGGTGAGAGAGGGACAAGAAAAAACAGGGTTATGTATGTAACTACGGTTCTATGAGTTCTGGATGACAACCAGAGGCGTTGCTTTAAGCACTGGTCAGTAAGAATGAAATAGAACAGGGTTATGTAAAAGAGTTGGGGGGGAAAACTCGATACAGCTTAGTATTGCGATATTTTGCATGGCAATATTATATTGATTCATGGCCGCCAAGTATCAATATTTAGCGCCAGCCGTTTTTGTTTTTCGTAGCACTCACTTTTAGGAATATTCTGGAGATACTAGTAGTATATGAAACTAGAAGATCTAAGGAATCTATGTGGGATATCATGTCAGGAAGTTTTCGAAACAACGCTGCAAAATTAGGCTTTTTTTATGATGCTTCGTTCAAAAAAAAATTCAGCAGTGAAGCTTAAAGTGTACGAAAGTTTGAGAAAATGCTGCAGTTGTTGTCGTCCAAACATCATTAAGATACGATTCTGGAACTAGAATTTCCTTCGGGGTTAATAAAGTTCTATTTTTCACATTTTTGCCCTAAAAGCCTAAATTTGGTGCCTCTCGCACCTTCTAATGCCACTATTCCATCTCAATCATTGCACATTTTAGATAATTACTGTAAAGGAGAATAAGGGTTATTCTATGTTTTATTTAAGGCGTCTTATTTTGACAGTCTTCTTGTAAATTCTGTGGTGGATTCTGCTAACACATCCATGTGCTCTTATTTTGAAAGCCACATGTGTTTGCTTTTATTTTGAAGCGGGGTCTCAATGTGATCAAACTCCATTTTTATGCATAAACTAAGTCAAAATATTGATTTTTTTCACAAAAAAATGAGAGAACTGTCCGCCATGTTTTTTGTTCTGACCGCCGGGACCTTGAAAGTCACGTGACTTGGAACAAACCAATAGGAACAAATATCCATGGAATAGCCACGGGATATGACTGTCATTAACTTGCATTGTAGCAAAATCCGTGTCAGTTTCACGGAAATTTGAGTGATTCCGTGGCTATTCCACGGATTCCTGTGAGACCAGGTTTGCAAAACCACAAAGCACAGTCCAGTGTTTGCTCTAGTGACGGGGGTCGAGACACTGATAACCCTCCCACTAATGGTGATGACACATGAGACACAGCGCTGACCTGCTGCATCATTGTGGAGGAGAGAGGCTGGCTGGAGAGGGAGAGGAGGAGGAAGAAGTCCCGAGGGAAACTGGGATGGTTTTTGAGCGAGCGCCTCATTAAAAATGCAGGAGTGCTGTTACGGTACTCAAATGTGGCTGTTGTTTCCAGCATGTATCCGGTGCTTAGGTAACACTAAGCTGATTGTCACAGCTTGGAGAGGGCTCTCTGGGCTCAAGCTCCGTGAAGCCGCTCCCTCCTCCGCTTGTTTACCATTCATGACCCCTGTGTTGTCTTTGTGCCTCTCTCTGTTTGCTCCTGGTGTCTTTTCTCTGCTTGACCCGTCACCTCCGCCACCAGCAGCTCTTTGTTCCTCACATTGTGACACGTTCACCTCTCTGCTCTCATTTCCTAATGCTTCCTCCATCGCTTTTTCTCATCTCTCACTTCTGTTTTCTTTGGTTTCTCTTTCCTCTAATGCCTTATGCTAATTATACATCAGGAGACTTTAACCCTCTGGAGTCTCCAAAAGCTCCAAATAATCCAGACTTGTTGCCTCCATCAGACTAGAAAACAAAGCAGCGTGGAGCCCTACTGTAAATTTACCTCTAAAGTTCTGGCTGTAAACTCCATGAGGCCAGTTTCAGTTTGATGATGATATACCAAGTAAAACTGGAGACAAGCTCAAATATATTTAGTATAAAATGATAGAACTGGATGGAACCCTCTTATATGTTACATTTGACACCTTTGTTCACATTTAAAACATTTAAACATTTTATTGAGCATGATAGTGTTTTGAAAGTAAAAAAAAAATAAAAAATTCAAAATTACATTTTATGTTGGACTAAAGGACTGAAAAAGACACAAAATAACCCAAAAAAGGACACAAAATGACCAAAAAAAGACACAAAATGACTAAAAAAAGACACAAAATGACAAAAAAGACACAAAAAGACATAAAATGACTAAAAAAAGACACAAAATGACAAAAAAGACACAAAATGAGAAGACAGAATGACCACAAAAAAAACCCACACAAGACACAAAATGACTTACAAAGACATGAAAAGACATGAAAAGGATTCAAAAATGGACAAAATAGCCCTATAAGAGTTAAAAGTGTCCATAGAGTTAAAAAGATTTGGAAAAGACTTCTGGAAAACTATCGTGTCACACCAGCTCACATCATCTCAGACACACTGAGATTTTAGACAGACTGTGAATCTAGCAGGGAAACTATTTACAAGACTACAACTAGATTCTTTTAGCAGTTTTTTCCCTACCATGCAATTTTTTTCCCATCATGCTCTTATTTATTTATTAGTTTATTTAACAGGGACAGTGCATGGCTCTCAGCCGTACCAGAATTAGCTACTAGCTAAATTTCATCTGTAGTCCCTGGGCAGGAACAAATAACATAAATCTAACACAAAACAATGTTAAAATACAACACTAAAGAGATTGCAAAATAGTGAGCTAATGTTTGAGTTTTAGTTGGTAGGTGCATGACTGAGTGGATTTAAGCCATGATTTAATTTTAGATTTAAAACCAACGAATGTGCTGATGTCTCTGATCTCATTTGGTACTGATTTTAAATTTTTATTAAAAATATACTAACTGGAGGAGAAGCAGCTTTTGGCTCCAGCTGCTCTGGTGTGTGACTCAGTGGTTTGTGTTGAAAAAACAAAAAGAAGAGAAGAAGACGCCACAAAATGCCCCTCACAAAGCGGAAAAAGGGTTTCTGTTTCTGTTTTTATCACATGAAAAGTTGACTCTTTTACAGTAAAAATAGATATAAGGAAGAATAAAGGAAAGGAACATTTTGATATACATTTTTGTCCTATTTAATTATAATGTGTTTAACTGAATAATTATATTTATCAGCTCTATCAACTTCCATTTAGTGAATCAATCAATGTCTAATAATAAGGCGACATTAAGGTTGAGTTTCTCTTTGGAGGACTGTTTGAACACTTTGATTTTTACCTCTCACCTCCTCTGCTGCAGGTGAGAAGTCCTCTCGGGATGAGCAGGTAGCGTGTGCCATGCTGGCCACCCAGCTGGACAACTTCCTGGGCGGAGACCCCATTCAGCACAGACAGGTTCAGGGCTACGAGAGCCCCGAGTTCATGGCTCTCTTCCCCAGAGGGGTCAGCTACAAGGTGAGGAGGAAAAGACCCGATTCTGGATGTTTACATGCTTTAAAACCATTGAAATAAGAGAGAAATTCACACTACAAATGCCTCTATTGTCAAGAAAAGACAAATGTTTCAGCTGCACAGTTCTATTTAAAAAAAAGCTTTATTTTATTTTTTAATGAGTTCCAAGAAAGTTTCATGGAAATAATGAATTAATTTGCTACTAAGAAAAAAAAACTGCTTCGGCTTAGATATATATTCATTCATCACTCATTTTTAATATTTTTAATCCTAATTTTAATTTTAATTCAAAACGAGAGAGATACACACAAACAAAAAGACACATTAAAAAAAGGAGAAAAGTAGAATTTAGTAATTTTTAAAAAGTATTGTGAGAATTGTTATAATTCATATTGTTAAATGTTATGCTTCCCTGTTGACAAATCTCACATTTTGCATGTTAAGTGTGTCTGCAGCTTGACAATTAATTGGTTAATTGGATGTTTACCAGTTGAACTGCAATCATTTAACATTTAAGATTGTTTTGAATGTTATAATCTCTTCTTAATTTACTTGTTAACGTCAATTTAACTTGTTAACATGTTATTTTAATGTTAAATGAGAAACTGAAGGCTCTGACTTGTTGTAGCATGTTATTGCTGGATAAATCCCTTTATGACTTTATTGCTCTGAGGATATGAGACCACTGTGCCAAGGTTCATTCATGCCACTTTATTTGCACGTGCACCAAGTCAAGCTTGTTATATTTGACATTTCCTAGCAGGACATAAAACATTCAACATGAATAAACCCAGAAAAGCCACAATGCCTCTAAATCAGCTATTCTCAACCTTGGGGTCCCGAACCCAGTTGGGGTCGCGAGATGATTTCTGGGGGTCGCCAAATCATTTTGGAAGTCAGCTCTGTCTCCACTGTGTTAAAGTGTTCATGTGTTAATGTGTTTTAGTCTTTTTGGTCATTTAATGTCTTTTTTTGGTCATTTTGTGTCTTTTCTGGTCATTTTTTTGTCTATTGTGGTCATTTTGTGTCTGTTTTTGATCATTTTGTGGTCAATTTGTGTCTTTTTTTTGGTCATTTTGTGTTTTTTTTGGTCATTTTGTGTCTTTTCTGGTCATTTTTTTGTCTATTGTGGTCATTTTGTGTCTGTTTTTGATCTTTTTGTGATCAATTTGATTATTTTTTGGGTCATTTTGTGTCTTTTCTGACAAATCCCAAAGTATCAAGTTATTACTTTCCAAGGAGTCTCTGGCTTGAAGCTAACTGTTACACACTCAGGAGGTCAGAATGGACCTTTAGACTTAGATTAAAAGTAACAATAAAATATAAAAAATATATAAATGCACAGACAGAGAGATGTTTTAGTTGCTGTCTGCTTCATTATTTGTCCAAAATTCGTCGTATCAACTGAGTTTGTCTGATCTGAACTGTGAGATTCTGTTCAGTGAGTGGGGGTCAATGGGGACAACATGCATTTTAAATTGGGGGTCGACACTCAAAAAGGTTGAGAACTCCTGCTCTAAATGTATATCCCATGCATGTGTGTGGCAGGAGGGTGGAGTGGAGTCGGGCTTCAGGAAGCCTCAGGGCACCGGGACGGTGCACAGGTTGTACCAGATCAAAGGGAAGCGAAACATCCGTGCCAAGGAGGTGGAGCTGTCCTGGAGCAGCTTCAACAAAGGGGACTGCTTCATCCTGGACCTTGGAGAGGTGAGGACACAAAAAGTCTGCCAGCTTTGATAACCTGAAGCTCTTTGAAATGTTGCTGCAATCCAAAATAAAGTTTCGGTAACACTTTATATTAGGGAACACATATTCAACATTGATTAGTTGCTTACTAGCATGAAAATAAGTAACATATTGGCTCTTTAATAGCCGTTATTAACCCTTTGATGCACAACATGGTCTAAAGTGACCCGACAGAGTTTTTATGTTCTATTTATTTGCAATAAATTAATTTCATCATTCAGTATTCCAGGTTTTCCTCAATTAGTTTGTTTTTGGTCATCATACATCCTAATTTTATGTTTCTTGCTAAGCTAACTACTTAGCTAACTTCTTGGCTAATAATACAAAAACTTTTTTTCTTCATCAAGTATGAGAGGCAAAATGGAAATAATTATCTGTTGTTATCAAAAACAAGATGTTTAAAGAATACTTGGAAAATTTGAATTATAAAATAAGTTGATATAAAAAGATAGAGTACAGAAACACACAGCAGCATTAAATAACATGGGGAATGAATACGGGTCATTTTTGACCCATGTTGGGCATCAAAGGGTTAAGTAGTTATTAATGCCTTATTCTGCATGGCCTTATTATACAACCAGTTTTCCCTCAGTAACCTCAGAATTATTGCGTTTTAGTAGTAAGTAAGGGAGTTGTTGTATATGAGTTACGATCTTAATATGTTTTATTTTGTATGGACTTCATAAGTCTCTTTGCACCAATGTTAGTCGACCAGTGACCCACTTTGTAGAGCAGGGGTGGGCAACTGGAGGCCCGGGGGCCACATACGGCCCGCACCCTCACTTGAAGTGGCCCTCAGTACAACTACATGCATTTGAGCATGAAATCTTAAAAGTTCAGTGTAAAAATGCACAAAATTACTTCTTGCAATTAATGTTGGTCTGCGGTTCTTGCACTAAAAAAATAAATCACAGTAAGTGGTTATTTTTTATTTGCTTCAAACCTTTTGTATTCCTATTTATACTGTTATACATGCATTTGAGCATGAAATATGTTAAGTTACTGCACTGTAAACATATTTAAAATTGCAGTTTCATCATATCTGATGAAGTGCACGCTCCTATATGTGGCCCTGTGGTCGATAAAAAAACTGTGGCCCGCTCCAGCATTTAAGTTGCCCATCCCTGTTGGAGAGTAAAGATTGACATTACAATCTACCAATCCTCATCCAATCATCAAAAGGAGCCATCAGTCACGTCAAAGGTCTGGAGAAGGTGGCTATTTGCCGTTTCCATGGTTTCGTTCACCGCTATGTAGAGACTTGTAAAGTCCATACAAAGTAAAGCACATTAAGATCATAACTCATATACAACAACTTCCTTACTTACTACTAATAAGCAATAATTCTGAGGTTATTGAGGGAAAACTCTTAGTTAATGTCTTACTGGTTGTATAATAAGGTCATGCAGAATAAGGCATTAATAACTACTTAATAATGGCTAATTAAGAGCCAATATGTTACTTGTTTGTATGCTGATAAGCAACTTATTAATGTTGAATATGTGTTCCCAAATATAAAGTGTTATGAAAGTTTCTTGTGAATCTGAAGCTGTGAGTGTGAATATAGTGACAGCTTCACTGTTGTCGTGATCTCACGCCGTTTCTTCTTCTCCAGATCATCGTGTCGTGGATCGGGTCGCAGGCCAACATCTTCGAGAAGCAGAAGGTGCGAGAGATCGCCTCGCTGATTCGTGACACGGACCGCCACGGGAAAGCCAAGATTGTGGACACCAACGAGGGGGAGGAGCCGGACGAGATGCTCAAGGTAAGACTAGATAAAACAGACAAACATGGCTCGGCATTCACCGAAACAAAACCCTAGTAGTAATAGTACTAGTACCTCTAGAAACGGCCTGAATCTGACCCTGAAACTGAAAACGGGAAGATACTTTTCTCAATTTTACACCAAAAAAAACTCACTGGAAACTGCAAAAACTTTCAGATTGTCATCAAGATGTATTTATTATTATTAATAGGAAAGAATTTCAGTTTCCAGGTCTTCCGCAGCTGTGCTCTCAGTATCTCTGCGCTGTCATTGCAGCCGGGGAATGACTGTTACAGCACTTTCCATCCATATATAGTATATGACATCTTAAAATATGTTGTGCATCAAATGGTTAAAGGGATAGTTCAGTTCTTTAACCTTAAAGAAGTCCTGACAGTTAGTTTATAGACAGAGATGGTTGGCAGATTTGGGCAGAAGCAGGCTAGCTTTTCCCCTCTGTTTCCAGCTATTATGCTAAGCTAAGCTAACAGCCTGTAGCTTCATAATTAGTGAAGAGTGGTGTCAATCTTTTCATCTTACCCTCCACACACTGCAAAAAAGGTGTGTCTAAAAACCAGATAAAAACACTAAATCTGAGGGAAATGATCTTATAGAAATAAGCATGTTGAACGCTTAAAAAGAAGAAGAAATTAACTCTTAAAACAAGATAAATTATCTAACACTTCTAAATCTAAAGTTGTTTTTTTTTTATCTTGGTAAGAAACAAATAAGCATCAGGTCACTCTGCTCGGACCAGTTCATCGCTGCTTGCAGCTTTAATTTATCTTATTTTAAGAGTTAATTTCTTATTTTAAGTGTTCAACATGCTTATTTCTAGAATTAATAATCTTAATTTAAGAAATTAGTTTTAGATTTTAGAATTAGAAATTAGCAGTGCAAGACAGCAAATGAGTATATTCCAAAGTTTGTACAAAATGTGGAGGATTTACTTTCCAGTTCAATCACTAAAATGATTATTAATCCTGTGTTTTTGGTGAGCAGGTGCTGGGTGCGATGCCTCAGCTGTCAGAGAGCACACCAGAAGAGGACAGCAAGGCAGACGCCTCCAACTCTGCCTCCCTCTACAAGGTACCTCCTCATTCTGATACATCAAACTACCATTCACATGTGCTTCAAAGTAAAAGCATTAAACCAGGAGTCTCAAACTTGCGGCCCGCAGGCCAATAGCGTCCCTCGTGACGATTAATGATGTAGTGTCTTTTTTGGTCATTTGGTGTCTTTTTTTTTTGGACATTTTGTGTCTTTTTTTTGGTCATTTTGTGTCTTTTTTTAATAATTTTGTGTCTTTTTTTAGTAATTTTGTGGGGGGTTTTTTGGTCATTTTGTGTCTTTTTTTAAATAATTTTGTGTCATTTTTAAATAATTTTGTCTTTTTTGACATTTTGTGTCTTTTTAAAGTAATTTAGTGTTTTTTATAGCTATTTTTGTGTTTTTTGGTAATTTTGTGTCTTTTTATAGTAATTTTGTGTCTTTTTTTGTAATTTTGTGTCTTTTTTTGTAATTTTGTGTCTTTTTAAAGTAATTTAGTGTTTTTTCAGTCATTTTGTGTTTTTTTATGGTTATTTTGTGTTTTTTTGATCATTTTGTGTCTTTTTTGAAAGCCTCCAGCGGCCCCCAGGTAATTTGAGTTTGAGCCCCCTGCATTAAACTGTGAGCCTTTTGCTCCACAGGTGTCTGATGCGACAGGCTCCATGACGACGACCAAAGTGTCGGAGAAGAGCCCGTTTGCTAAGGAGCTGCTGGTTCGTGACGACTGCTTCATCCTGGACAACGGCGCCAACGGAAAGATCTTCGTCTGGAAAGGTGAGGAAATACTACTTGACCCCGAACCATCAAACCTCTGCTGCCTGAAATGCAAAACCGAGGAAAGTGATTGTTGTTACATGGCAGCGATATTCAGTATCTAATTGGATCAAATTTTAATGAGCATTGTGAAAAATAATGGTTCAAAGTCTCAGGAAGGAGTATGAACATTTCCAGCATTATCTATCGTCACTGTACAGTCATTAAAAAATCTGAAAAAGAATCGGATATTGTGGAAAAATAAGCTACATAAGAAAAAAATTGAAATATAAATTAAATAAATAAAAGTTATATGAATGTAGAAATATAAGAAACAACTATAGCTACTACTGCCAATATAAAATAATAGTTATAAGCATTTTCATATATTTTTACATTTATTTGTTTGTTTTTTCTGTATATATTTTTTAAAGCGAAAATTATTTATATATTTATTTAATTATTTTTTATATTTATCTGTCATACTGCTGATTGTATAACTACAACTAACTACTATTTCACTTGCTTTTGTTTAATTTTGCTATTTATTTTAAAGTCTTAATCTTATTTTAATGTATGCATACGTGCATATACATACATTTCTCATATTGTTATTTGATGCACATTAGTTACAATACTTTAATAATAATAGTTCAACTGTGAAATATTTTAGTTGAGTCTAGCATTAATCTATATTTAAACTGTACACTTCAACTTATATTCTTATTTATAGCATTCTTGTGTTTTAACACACTTCCAGCATAATTATTATCTACACCGCATAAAGAATTTTAGCCATTTTTTACCTTTCCCCCCAAAATATATATTGTTGTATTGTAGTATATATATTTTTAGATTTTTTAAAATAATTTTCCATGTATATATTGTCATTATGTATTGCAGTATACATATTTTTAGACATGTATTTATCTTTTTTCATGTATCTATATAGTCTCATTATGTACTGCAGTATACACTACCGGTCAAAAGTTTTAGAACACCCCAATTTTTCCAGTTTTTTATTTAAATTCAAGCAGTTCAAGTCAAATGAACAGCTTGAAAGGGTACAAAGGTAAGTGGTGAACTGCCAGAGGTAAATAAAAAAAGGTAAGCTTAACCAAAACTGAAAGATAATGTACATTTCAGAATTATACAAGTAGGCCTTTTTTCAGGGAACAAGAAAGGGGTTAACAACTTAACTCTACGGAGTCTTGCGCTATTTTGTCCATTTTTTAATTCTTTTCGTGCCTTTGTAAGTCATTTTGTGTCTTTTTTTGTCATTTTGTGTCTTTTTTTGGTCATTTTGTGTCTTTTTTTAGTCATTTTGTGTCTTTTTTGGTAATTTTGTGTCTTTTTTTGGTCATTTTGTGTCTTTTTTTAGTCATTTTGTATCTTTTGGTGTCTTTTTTGTCATTTTGTGTCTTTTTTTTAGTCCTTTAGTCCAACATACAATGTGATTTTGAATCTTGTTTTTATTTTCAAAACACTATCATGCTCAATAAAGAATTTTAAATGTTGCAAATGTGCATTCATTTCAGAGTACACTGAGACATTAAACTGCATCATTTTCAATTAAATTCTGGAAAAGTTGGTGTGTTCTAAAACTTTTGACCAGTAGTGTATATTTTTAGATATTTAATTATCTTTTTTCATGTATATATTGTCATTATGTACTGCAGTATATATATTTTTAGATATGTATTTATCTTTTTTCATGTATATATTCATATCATGTATTGTCGTATAATGCACATATTTTACATACTTATTTCTAAAAAAATACTTTCTCTAAATTAAAGTATATTTTCTAGAATGGGAGCAACTGCAACGTCACCACATGGATCAATGAGATATTTCTGTTTATATTTCTGAGCCAGTAGTAATGTTGTCACTGATTGTCCGTCAGGTAACGGAGCTAACGCCGAGGAGAAGCAGGTCGCTCTGCAGATGGCCGATAAATTCATCGAGCAGATGAGCTACCCCAGGATGAAAACACAGGTATCATTATCATAATTCATACAGTAAAGTGAGTCAGCAGCTCTGCAGCAGCTGTCTGCAGCTTTTACAGCAGCCAGTTATGATGATAGCTGCAGATCTGCTTTATCACCTCCAGGAAACTCACTAACTTGATCATATAAAACAGGGGTCTCAAACTCGCGGCCCGCGGGCCAGTTGTGGCCCTCGTGACGATATTTTGTGGCCCCCATGTTGATATGAAAGTTTAATGTGAGTTTTATATGAATGTCTCTTTACCGTGTTGTGTGTGGAAGGTCCCTTTATTGCTCCAGCTGGAGATTTGTTTCACTTGTTTCTATGACGACGTTAACAAAAAGAAAGGCAGCTTTGTGTCTTTTTTTAGTAATTTTGTATATTTTTGGGTCATTTTTTGGACATTTGCATTTGTGTCTTTTTTTTGGTCATTTAGTGTCTTTTTTAAAGTAATTTAGTGTTTTTTCAGTAATTTTGTGTCTTTTTTTGGTCATTTTGAGTCTTTTTTTTGTCATTTTGTGTCTTTTTTTTAGTAATTTTGTGTATTTTTTGGTCATTTTGTGTCTTTTTTTTTGGTCATTTTGTGTCTTTTTGGTCATTTTGTGTCTCGGTCATTTTGTGTCTTTTTGGTCATTTTGTGTCTTTTTTAAAGTAATTTAGTGTTTTTTCAGTCATTTTGTTTCTCTTTTTTTATAGTCATTTTGTGTCTTTTTTAAAGTAATTTAGTGTGTTTTTCAGTAATTTTGTGTCTTTTTTAGTAATTTTGTGTCTTTTTTTGGTCATTTTGAGTCTTTTTTTGGTCATTTTGTGTCTCTTTTTTTTATAGTCATTTTGTGTCTTGTTTTGGTCATTTTGTGTCTTTTTTAAGTAATTTAGTTTTTTTCTGTCATTTCGTGACTTTTTTTTTTTAGAATTTTGTGTCTTTTTTTTGTCATTTTCATACTGCCTCCAGCGGTCCCCAGGTAATTTGAGTTTGAGACCCCTGATGTAAAATAATCAGCAGTAAAAGCTTCTGTTTGCTGTCCTGCAGGTGGAGATTCTGCCGCAGGGGAAGGAGACCATCATCTTCAAGCAGTTCTTCAAGAACTGGAACTGAAACATTTCATTTGACAAATCCTGCACACGAGAACAAGAAGAAGAAGAAGCTGTGTATCTGAAATCGCACAGCAGCTGATGCAAAATACATTTTTTTATATGCATTTACTTGTCTGTACATATTTGTAAGGTACCTTGTGTAGCTTGTTTTCAAATAGCTAGAATAAGAGATGTGATGCCACTTTTATAAACACAAACAAGTTCCTTCTGTTATAGAGATTATAACGTTAATGAGTTTGCCTTTTTTTTTTTTTTTTTACATTTGTTCTAGTGTCACAGATTGTCTGCATTTGAAAAATAAATCTGAAAGTGCTTGATACTTGTGGAGGAAGTGGTTTGATTTTTCTGCCTCCACCCATGACAGATGTTTTACATAACGCTGAGTAAACTCTGCCCCCTGAGTTGCCATGCCAGCGTAAATACTACCTGCATACAGTAACCCAGTATGATAATAGACTTAACAACACACTGTACATTAACTCAATGCTGCACTTGTGTAAACGTTTGAGGTCAATGAACTTTAAAAATTCTTATATATTAAATTACCTGATAGATTTTAATGTTTAAAGCAGGGGTCTCAAACTCAAATTACCTGGGGGCTGCTGGAGGCAGTATCAAAATGACCAAAAAAGACACAAAATTACTAAAAAAAGACACAAAAATGACTAAAAAAAGACACAGAATTAGCGAAAAAGACACAAAATTACTAAAAAAGACACAAAATTATTTTAAAAAGACACACAATTATGAAAAAAAAACATTTTTTTTTACCAAAAACGTAATTAAAGGGACCTTCCACACACAACACGGTAAAGTGCCATTCATATAAAACTCACATTAAACTTTCATATCAAGGTGGGGGCCACAAAATATTGTCACGAGGGCCACAATTGGCCTGCGGGCCGCGAGTTTGAGACCCCTGGTTTAATCTGTTGATTATATAAAGGAGCGAGCTGATCATATTTCACATGTTGCTTGATCAGATTCACTCTGGGCCTTTAAATAAATCTGGTTATTTGGATAATGAGGTTCACATTCCCCAGTACAAATGCACCTCTAAATATTAACAATAATATATATTTATACTGTAAAAAATCAGATATTAGTCATTTAAATTTCCATTTAATGATAAGACATTTAATGTGATGTAATGACTACAAAAGAGGAGGAGTAGAACCAGAACGCACATATTTCCATAAAACAACAATAAAAAGACACATATTAAGAGGACTAGTAAAAAAATAAATTTAAAAAAAGTAAACATAAACATATAAAGAAGAAGGAGGAAAAACGTGGTTTATTTATTATTATTATTATTATTCGTTATTATATTTAATGTAATGTGTTAATAAATGCATATTTTCATAAAACAACAATAATAAGACACATTAAGAACTAGTAAAATAAATAAATAAAAGTAAATATATGTATATATATATATATATATATATATATATATATATATATATATATATATAATGTATTGATATATGCATATGCATCATTCCACTAATTTCTTTCTTTCTCCTTTTTTCAACCTTATTAATAATAATATTTTCCCTATTCTTTAATTCACCTTATTATTACTTACCCACTTTATAACATATGCATTTGCAGAAAAAGCTGCAAGTATAAAGAAGATTATATACAAACAAATGTAAATTTCTATGAACTCCGTACCGCCTTGTGTTTCAAGAGTTACATCATGTTGCTCATGTATATTTGTGTTAGTGGAGCTTTATGATCATCAGTGTGATGTATTTATGGCCTCCTGTAGTGTGATGAGGTGATGCGGGGTCGGACCGTGACGTCATGTGGTTTACGTTGATGCTTCTTCCAGCGAACCAGGAAGTAAATGTATGAGTCAGCAAGAAAATAAATCCAGACATGGTTGCTGATCATTTCTTTTCTGATTTCCTGTATTGCAAGAATGTTGTGATTCATAGTTTCAGTGTTTCTCTGTGTGTGTGTGTGTGTGTGGGGGGGGGGGGGGTTCCTCATTTATTTAGTTTGACCTTTATTCTGTGTCTCTTTAATCTGAAAAGAGAAAAATGAAGAAAATTGTGCTTAAAAACTGTGTTTACCGCAAGAAGTGCAAATGTTATGTAATCAAATTGTGTGTTTTTTTGGGTAATTTTGTGTCTTTTTTAAAGTAATTTTGTTTTTCTTCAGTCATTTTGTCTTTTTTTTGTAATTTTGTCTTTTTTTGTCATTTAGTTTGACTTTATTCTGTGTCTCTTTAATCTGAAAAGACAAAAATGAAGAAAATTGTGCTTAAAAACTGTACTTACCGCAAGAAGTGGAAATGTTATGTAATGCAATTTTGTGTTTTTTTGGGTAATTTTGTGTCTTTTTTTGGTCATTTTGTGTCTTTTTTTGGTCATTTTGTGTCTTTTTTAAAGTAATTTAGTGTTTTTTCAGTCCTTTTGTCTTTTTTTTTGTAATTTTGTGTCTTTTTTTGTCATTTAGTTTGACTTTATTCTGTGTCTCTTTAATCTCAAAAGAGAAAAATGAAGAAAATTGTGCTTAAAAACTGTTATAAAAATAAAATTATTTTACATTTATTAACATAACATCATGATAAAACCTTTATTTTGTGTTTGTCCTTTTACCTCAATGAGTCTGAGAGCTCCAATGTCTCAAATGGACAAAAGCCAGATATTTATTTATTTATGGCAGTTTATGCTTGAGAGGTGTTACAAGTGATTACAGAAATAGCAATAAACTATCATTATCAACATAATCATTATCTTTGGAAATAATATGTGTGTCAAGGCAAAGATTTATACTTAAATGACATTAAATGTCACATGAATGGACTTGTGCATACGGTAAAATATTGCATATATGATTTATAAATCATGTTTAGACAAAAAATCAACGTTGCTGTCAAATGTATGTCTCTCGTAATATTTTTATATATATTTTAAATATTTATTTTATATTTTTAACAACCCTTTAAGACAGTATTAGGTGTTTTTTATTAAATTTTTACATCATAATAATATTTTTATGTTTTCATTATTTTACAAGGTATATTTGTCAGTTATATCTACGCTCTGACAGTATTATAATATATGGTTTTGGATTTATATATAGCTCGGACTGATTTTCTTTCTTTTCTTTTTTTTTTTTTTAACAGTTACTTGGTTTTTCAGTTTAAGGTTACTTGGTTCTTATTTTACTGTCACTGGTTTTATTTAACTGTTATTCATACCCCATGTATATAGTGTTAAATTTTAAAGTGAATAGTGTTAATTTTTTTTCTTTTTTTGATGTGACCATATGTAAAGTGTTCAGATGTTTTTCTCTTCTCTTGACATTTCCGTCCGATTTGTCGTTTGGGAGCTGCTGTGACGAACACAATTTCCAGGAAAGCACCGTAGCACGACTTCTTCATGACGTCACAGAGTAAAAACTTCAGCAGCATGGAGCCCTGCTGTCAGCTCAACTCTAGTTTTGGCTTTTCCAGAAGTTCCCATGTCCCATTTATTGCATCCACTGTTTTTCAGAAAAAAGGTAAAAAAATAAATTTAAAAAAAACCCACCTCGACCAAGTGTAGAAACATGATTTTACTTTTTTTGCAGAGATTTTTCAATTTTTTTAGTGTGCATTCAGCATTTTTAATGCAATCTTTTGTGTTTGCTGTTTTTTTTTTTTTTTGCAATTTCTGTGTTCTTTGGAATTTCTTTGTGTGTTTTTATGTGTTTTTTGTGTGTGTTTTTGTGTTTTTTGTTAAAAAAAAATGTTTTTGGTGTGTTTTGTGCGTTTTTGTAATTTTGTGTGTTTTTGTGTGTTTTTGTGTGTGTTTTTATGTGTTTTTTGTGTGTTTTTGTGTTTTTTGTAATTTTGTGTGTGTTTTCTGTATTTTTTTTGTGTTTTTTATGTTCAAAATGTTGATCAAGTAAGTCAAAAAGAAAAAAATAATCAGGTCATACACAGATTTTTGAGTGTTTTATACAGGCAGAATGAAAAAGAGTCAAAAACCAACAAAATAGCCCCAAACTCCAAAGGGTTAATAAAGCATTTCTATTCTATTCTATTCTCTTCTATTCTGTGAATTGTACTGCCTTTGTTAATAAATGTATTAGTATTTACGGTAACAAGCCTGCAGAATCAAATCATGTGCGTCACTGAATGATATCTAAAGATTGTAATCGTTATAAAAATCACGCCTCTTGCCCCGGTGGTTTCTGTGCCAGCTGCTGCCGGGAAGTGGTTGTATTTCATGAGAGAGATCTGAGCAGAAAGATTCCCCTCGCCACCCGCCGGGCCATAAAAAGTCCAAAGTTTAAGAAGACACAGAGGAACAAATAGGCTGATCAGAGAGCGGAGGCTGTCCAGTCGTCTCCACCAGCAGAGCTGCACCACCGCTGCCTCACAACCAAGGTACGACACCCGAACACCATCATATATAATATTAAATATAATATAATACACTGTGTATGTCTACGGTAACGCTCTGTGTGATTATACTGCATTTATGACAACATTTTTTCACTTTTTCTTCAAGAATTATGTTGTTTTACAGATTTTTTTTTACTTTTATTGGAGGTATAAATATGTATTCTGTGAATGTTCAACAGTTTAGATTCAATTTATATGTTTATTTATAATATGCATGAGAATAATTTTAAATTATTCATTAAATTATTTGGATGTGATAACAAACCTGAAAAAAAAAGCTTTTTTTCCTAAACTACATAAATGTTTTTAATATAATATAGTTTAAATTGTTTGGAAAGGCATTATTATTATTATTATTATTATTATTATTATTATTATAGTTTACAGTCAAATTAATTGATTATAGAGCAAATGCATTGCTTTCTGTATGTCTATACTTTTTCTTCAAGAATTATGTTGTTTTACAGACTTTTACTTTTATTGGAGGTATAAATATGTATTCTGTGAATGTTCAACAGTTTAGATTTAATTCATCATAATATATATGAGAATAATATTATTATTAATTAATATTTTTTGGGATTTGATGACAAACCTGAAGAAAAAGAAGCTGTTTTTTCTAAACTTGAGAAAAGTTGTCTCATGCTACATGAATGTTTTTTAATATAATACAGTTTAAATCATTTGGGAATGCATTATTATTATGATTATTATAATTTACAGTCAAATTAATTGATTATAGAGCAAATGCATTGCTTTTTATATGTCTATACTTGTGAATCAGATCTGAATGTCAAGCTGCATTTTACAGCAACATTATTTTTCTCAACAACCTTAAAAGGTTTCATATTTCTGCTGAAATATTGATTTCATTTATTTTAAATTTTGTTAATAAGGAGAATGTAAATCTGCAATTACGTCTAGAATGTGTCTATTGCTACAGGTTAAACTAGCCAACAGTTAAATGAAATGACTCTAACTACACAAATTAATCAGCAAGAATGATTCAAATATTTAATAATCAATAATAAAAGACTCACATGGGCCATTTTACTGTTGATACTACATTATTATTTTTATTTTTTCTGATATCGCTTACAGTTTCAATGCATGACTGTTATTTTTAGCGGAGCTTTTTTTTATTGATGTTTGATGATTTTTGTGTAATCAGCTCCACAGGACGTGAAGACGCCACCATGGAGATGAAAAGTATCCTGAAAAAAAGTAGGTTTAAAATGTTTTATCTTTTTTCAGTTACTGACACTTTTCTGCTACATGCAGGTTTGATTATTTAAAAAATTTGCCCAGTTTGGATAGATAATGTGGCACCAGAGAGCATTCAAAACATTCAAAATAATAATTACAGGATATCATTGTGTGGAGGATGAAAAATGGCCTAGGTATTAATAAAAAACAATGTAAATAAATACAGGAATAAATAAATAAGTGCAGAAATAAATACAGAAATCCAGGGATAAAAAAATTAAAGAATAAATAAGCGCTAAAATTAGTATGGAAAGAAATACATAAATAAATAAATGCAGAGGTTAGTGGCCTATAAATATATATAAAAATGTTTTAAAAAATAAAAAAATAAAATAAAGATACTTATTTATGTCGTGTTTAATTATCCATTTTTATTTTATTTTATGTATTTATTATTATTATTTTATTTATTCATTTATTTATTTATTTATTTATTTAGTTAGTTAGTTAGTTAGTTATTTGGGTACTTAATTCTTTCTGTATTTCTTTCACCATTTTATTTTAGTTTTCATTTACCTTTTCATTTATACAAATATTTATTTATTGCTGTATTTATTTATTTTATTTATTTTTGATTCTGCATTTATTGATATATTTATACTCAAGTCCTTTCTCTGGTCTCCGTGTCATTCTTGGTTTAAAGCATAGCCTGCATATAAATGAAAGCTTTTTTAAAGCTGCTTCCTCTGACTGTGTCCCTGTTCAGGAGTGCGGGTGGAGGACGGCAGCACCACCCAGAGCAGCTCCATCGGGGCCGTCCGCTGGAACCTGCCGGAGGAGGTCCAGACCCACAGCTCGGCCCCCAGCAGACCCTCCAGCAACAACCTCACCAAGCGCTCACAGGTACACTCACACTGACATTTCTCCATTTAGGTATGGAGAGTGGTTTTGACTGAATAAACATCTTATGCTGGATTTACACCAAAAGATTTCCCCAGTCCCAGACTAAAAACTGAAAGTCTTTGTTTCTTAGTAAAGAAAAAATTAAAGAGACCCAGTTAAAATGTATAAATAAATGTATGGATAAATAAGTAATAAAACATGTATGATTAACCCTCTGGAGTCTCCAAAAGCTCCAAATAATCCAGACTTCTTCATGACATCCAGACTAGAAAACAAAGCAGCGTGGAGCCCTACTGTAAATTTACCTCTAAAGTTCTGGCTGTAAACTCCATGAGGCCAGTTTCAGTTTGATGATGATATACCAAGTAAAACTGGAGACAAGCTCAAATATATTTAGTATAAAATGATAGAACTGGATGGAACCCTCTTATATGTTAGATTTGACACCTTTGTTCACATTTGCAACATTTAAAATTCTTTATTGAGCATTATAGTGTTTTAAAAGTAAAAAAAGACTCAAAATCACATTTTATGTTGGACTAAAGGACTAAAAAAGACACAGAATGACCATAAAAGGCACAAAATGAACAAAAAAACAAACACAAAATGAACAAAAAAGACACAAAATGACTAAAAAAAGAAACAAAATGACCAAAAAAGGAAAAAAATGACCTAAAAAGACAAACTAGGAAGACAAAATGACCCAAAAAAAAAACCCACAGAAGAAACAAGATGACAAAAGAGATACAAAAAGACACAAATGACCAAAAAGGACACAGAATGACTTACAAAGACACAGAAAGACATGAAAAGGATTCAAAAATGGACAAAATAGCCCTATAAGACTCCATAGAGTTAATGTATGATTAACTAAATGAAAGTTGATAGATCTGATAAATATAATTACTCAATTAAACACATTATAATTAAAAAGGACATAAATGTATATCATGAATTCATTTCTAAATGTTCCTTTCCTTTATTCTTCCTTATATCTATTTTTACTGGAAAATAGTCACTTTTCATGTGATAAAAACAGAAACGGAAACCCTTTTTCAGCTTTGTGAGGGGCATTTTGTGGCGTCTTCTCTTTTTGTTGTTGTTTTTTTAACACAAACCACTGAGTCACACACTAGAGCAGCTGGAGCCAAAAGCTGCTTCTCCTCCAGTTAGTCAGTTTCTACTAAGAGCATGATGGGAAAAAGCTAAAAGAATCTAGTTGTAGTTTGTAAATAGTTTCACAGTCTGTCTAAAATCTCAGTCTGGGACTAAAAACTCTCAACACTTATCTTTAGATGTGAGCTGATAGTTTTCTAGGAGTTTTTTCCAAATCTTCTGGTGTATCGGGAGCATAATGTGACCTGTTGTGTTTCCTGCAGCAACATCCTCATCAGACCAGCCTGAAGGATCTGCGCAGCCTGCAGGAGTGTGTCCAGTTCATCCATCACTGGAAGGAGCAAGTGGACCAAGTGTGCAAGGTAGGAAAGGAGGGAAGGATGGAAACTATGACTCAGCAGATCAGCAGACGGATATTAATGTTATTACTCATTAACGGAGATTAAATTAAGAGGGCAAAGGACACAAACGACACAGAGAAGTGTGTTAATATTTTGCACGTCAGATGTTTGTTTGCCCCATTTTAACCCTCAATTTACTTTTAATATCAAAGCTTGTTTGCCAGCTCGGGAAAAACTCCACTAATTAACAGAGGAGAGAAAAAAAAACCCTAAGTTACTTAAAGAAGACACAAAATGACCAAAAAAGACAAAATTATTCTAAAAAAAGACACAAAATTACTAAAAAAAAGACACAAAATTATTTTAAAAAGACACAAAATTACCCAAAAAAAAGACACAAAATTACTAAAAAAAAAAGACACAAAATTACCAAAAAAAGACACACAATTATTAAAAAAGACACAAAATTATTTAAAAAAGACATAATTACCAAAAAAAGACACAAAATCACCAAAAAAAGTAATTAAAGGGACCTTCCACACACAACACGGTAAAGTGCCATTCATACAAAACTCACATTAAACTTTCATATCAAGGTGGGGGCCACAAAATATCGTCACGAGGGCCGCAATTGGCCCATGGGCCGCGAGTTTGTGACCCATGTCTTAAATTAAATCCAAAAATACTTTTTTTCGAGCAATTGTGGCTTGAAAAGCCCGACTGTAGTAACATTAAATAAGCCAGAAATACTTGAAACAAGTTTTTTTCTCATTTCAGTATCTGTGGGTAGATACTGGTGGTAGAAAATGCTTTTAAAACAGCATTTAAACTTCATTAACTAAAACTCTCAGTTGAAGCCAATATTTTAGGAAAAAGTGATTCTGCTTCTTTTTTTTTTTTGTATATTAGAAGTTAAAATGAGCCCTATCTTGAGAAAATTAAAACGCTACTTCAGGATCTTTTGAATGCAGGACTTTTACTCGTAGTGGAGTAATCACAGTGTAGTATTAGTACTTTTACTTATGTAAGAGATCTGGATACTTTTCCACCGCTGCCGATATGTGAAACACTTCAGTTTGACAGTTGCAGGTTCAGGTTTTATGACAGCAGGCTGGATAAGCGTTGCTCTGGGAGACGATTATTTTGCTGGTCATGCAGAGATGACCAGGTTGTTTGGGTGGAGGCTGATAGGAAACAGCTTTATTGACTGTTTTACAGCCCTGTTACATGATCTGCCCTGCAGCACTGAGCCTAGTGGGCATCAACATGTAATGTTATTAGTTATGAACTCTGATAGTTTTGACTTTAACCTGCTTCTCTGACACCTGTCAATGGAAAAGAGGCCCGCAGGTGGTGTATTTAACACCCATATGACTGTAAAAGAACTGGAGCTGACTGTTTTTAACCAAAATTACCTCTTTAACATCAGCTACACTGTAAAAAAATAAAATAAAATAAAAAACCCTGTTGTTTTTATGATAAAAAACGGCAGCTGTGGTTGCCAGAACTTTACCGTAATAAATAAACTTCTTGTAATATTACAGTAAAATTATATTAGCACTGTTGATTTCAGGTTTAACCATTTTATTCTATATTTTGCCGTAAAAAAATAATATGGTATATGGTATATACGTAATAAAAATAATATATATATATATATATATTACAAACTCTGTGCCAATGTATTTTACAGTGGAGTAATGTATTTTTTTAAAAACTGTAAAAAAAAAAATACTGTTTTGGCTGTGTTTCATTGTTACTGAAACTGAATTAACCCATTTATCATTTTACGGTCTTTTAATGTCATGGTTTTGCGGTTTTTCACTCTAAAATCTACAGACATTTATTTACAGTGTACACTATAGTGTAAGCACTATGTGGCTGTTATGCCTATCTTGCATTAATGTGACTATTATTAAAATTTAATCTCACTAATTGGGCATTTATGCCGATAATGAGTGGACAGAAAGGCAATTTAATTTCAGCTTTGTGACTATTTGTGAGCCTATATTCCTTTATTTCTATTCCAACCTTGGTAAGGATGAAGTCATATTTTTCATGTTTTTATTTAGCCTGCATGAAACGACACATAAAGAATGCTCAGGGAAAAGTATCGAAGGTGTAGTTTTATTTGACCATCTTCACATGTCTTGAATTATTTTATTCACATCTTTCTTTGACCTCATGAAATCTTCAAGAAAAAGACACAAGTTTTCTTTATTTGTCAACTCAAGCTGGTGTCATACTAACTCCCTCTTGTGTTTTTAAGAGTGTGCGACATTGTGTGACAGTGTGTGGTGTTGTGTTTCAGCCGGGCGGTGCTGATCCAGAGGAGGGCACCAGTCAGAAAGAAGCCCAGAGTTCAGACAGCCGGACGGAGCGCAGCCTGGAGGAGAGCAGGAAGCTGATCCTGGAGTGGGCTGACGAGCTTCACCACGTCGACAAGGTCAGTGCTGCTTAATCCTCCTGTTATATTCATTTTTTCGACATGTCAGAAACTTTAAAAAATCCCAAAAACATTGTTTTTATTTCATTAATAACTCCATTACTAACCATTTATTTTACAAAGCCTGTGGACACTTTGAAATGTGGGGGTCTGGAGGGGGGTTGTCTATCTATTCTTCATTATTATTATTATTATTATTATTTATTTTTTATTTCATTTCTTTTTTCTTTTTCTTATTTTTCAACACTCAATATTGTTGATATGTTTGGCTGGTAGTATTGCCATTGTTTTTTATTCATTCATTCATTCATTCATTCATTCATTCATTTATTTATTTATTTATTTATTTATTTATTTATTTATTTATTTATTTATTTATTTATTTTTTGTTTGTTATGCAACACTACCATTTTATCTTCTTTGTTGCTGTTGCTATTATTGCCCAATTGATGCTTGCCACACCTGCTTGTTTGTTTGTTTAAAAAACAATAAAAAATAGATCACCAAAAAATATTTTACATTTTTCTTTTTATGAAAAAATACTTTTAACTTTTTTTTTTTTTTTTTTTTTTTAAACTTTGAAATGGGTCAATTTGACCAGCAACATAAGAGGGTTAAAATAAAAGATCGAAGGTACAATCTTGGTACTAGATACGGTTGTGAAAGATGTTTTCTGATATAACAAATACATCAATCTTAACTCACTGACTCCGTGTCCTCAGCTCCTGAAGACGACTCCCTGGGCATCTGTGGGTAAAGAAAATGAAGATGAAGATGCCAAAGAGGAGGCGCAAATGAGGATCATGGAGTGGGCAAAGGAGCTGCAGATGGCGACTGAGGTGAGGAGTCCCGAAACTTGTAGAAAGGTTTTTAGTTTTCATTACTTTCAACAGAAGTACACATGTCAAGTGGAACTCACACTGTAAAAAGTGTCTGTAGATTTTTACAGTGAAAAACTGCCAAACCATGACAGTAAAAGACCGTAAAATAATAAATGGGTTAACTCAGCTTCAGTAACAATGAAACACCGTGAATGTATATATCAGCCAAAACAGTGTTTTTACCGTTTAAAAAAACAAAAACATTACTCTACTGTAAAATACTCTGGCACCGTGTTTGTAACGTAAATATACTGTAATATATACAAGCATCACTGTAATTTTTGCATTTATATTTTTGTAAAAATACTTTTTCTAACTGTTAAATGTCCTAAACACCATATCTCTAACAAAAATATACTGTAAATTTTAATGGTAAAATCTTTAATTTATGCAGCATTTATGAAGTATTTTCTTGTGAATTATATGGAAAAACAGCTTTTCTTTTGATGGAAAAACTTTTTATTTATACAGTAAAATATGGAATAAAATGGCAATCTTAAACGTGAAATCAACAGTGCCAATATCTTTTTACCGGAATATTTTAAAAAGTTCTACCGTATTTATTGTGGTAAAGTTCTGGCAACCACAGCTGCCGTTTTTTACCGTAAAAACAACAGGGTTTTTTTTACAGTAAGACAATTTGTTAGTTTTACTCGCAGAGGGTTTTTCTTTTAGAGAAAACAATGACACAAGTGTTTGTGATTGCAGAATTGTGGTGTGCAGAGCGAGGAGCTGGGTAAAGTGTTGCGTCTCCTCGGCCTGAAGAAGAAACGTCTGGTCAACCTGCTGCCTCTGCTGGAGTTCATCACCTGGTCTCTGCTCAAAGAAGACAGCACGGTGAGAAACAAGAAATGTAATTGAAAAAGTTGGGTTCCTCTGGAGGTCAAAATGAAATAGAAACCATGTGAAGTCAATAAAACTCAAAGATAAACATTTTAATCTGCTGGCACACAAATAAAGCAACATTAAAACCATAAATGGCTTAAACTCAAAAACCAAAACCAGGGCCATGACTGGGTTACGACTCGACTTTATGTAACGTGTGATTTGAATGAACTATGGTCTTTGAATGCGTGCAAAGCCTCAATAAATGACCTCAGTGATTCAGTTTATATGAGCCTGATCTGCCTCCACCCTGATAAACGGCAGCAGTAAATGATGATAGCTGATAGTGAGGAACCTGCAGATAAACATCATCACATATGCAGACGATGGTGTGGTGTATATACCAGAGTTTCACTGATGATTGAAGGAATATTTTGCAGTATTTGCCTGATTTTACTGTATTTCAGATGGAGTCATTGGGGCTTTAGTTTTTCATGTGACTTTCTATTACTTGTGCAGTAACAACAGACAGCATTTGCAAACCGGCCGAATTAGGGAATCACAACACAGAAAGGCTGTTGTTATGTAACATTTTCTAAATGCATCTTTCTTTTTTCCTTATCAGAGAATGATTCCACAGTTATGGCTCCTGGCAAAGCAAAGAACCTGGAAAGCAGGAATACCAAGATACATCCCAAACCCAGGTGTGCATTGAAAAAAAAAAAAAAATGTTAAAAGCATCATTTCGCTTTCACTGATTTGCCTAAAGCGAAGGTTCACTAATTATTATAGTATACTGGTTATCTTTAGACCTGTTGTTCCTTTAATGAAAATCAATTTAATAATAATTATTTGTATTGAATCATTTGTAGAGGCCTGAAGAGTGTGTGCATGTGTGAGCGTGAGTGAGTGTGTGTGTGTGTGTGTGTGTGTGTGTGTGTGTGTGTGTGTGTGTGTGTGTGTGTGTGTGTGAAACAAAAAAGATACCTATGAGCAAAGAGATAGTGTTACAAAGTATCTCACACTTCATCCTGATATCAGCACCTGGAAATCACTGGTTTAGATAAGATAACACAGGAAAAAGATAAACATTTGTTGATCCCCAGAGGGGAAATGGTGTGTTGAAGCAGTACAAAGACAGGAAAAAAATAGAATAAATAAAATAAGAGATGTGTATGTGTATGTGTATGTGTATGTAACTATTATAATAGCAATCAAAGAAAAAGTTACAAGTCATATGGTCTAGTATGGTACATAACAGTATAATAAAGTATAATATAGTCAGACCATGCAGGATCCACTGCAACTTTAACATAATGTCTGTGTCTTTATTTTCAGTTTGGAGTTGGATCTGCAGCGCAGCAGGTAAGATCAACCTAAAGTTTATCTTCCTTCACAGAGAAAAACCAAACCTCACATCCACAGGAGGGAAAAGCTTAAAATAAAAAATACAGGACATACTTAAGTGATAACATGCTCATACTAAAGCACATTACTTGCATATTTAACTTATATAAAATGAGCATTTATTATCTGCACATAGACACATTGAGCTATTTAGTTGTACATATTCTAACAGCGTTGAAGATATTGTCTTGTATCACCACTGGGTTTATTGTAAATATATTTTAACCCTCTGGAGTCTCCAAAAGCACCAAATCCAGACTTGTTGACTTCATCCAGACTAGAAAACAAAGCAGCGAGGAGCCCTACTGTAAATTTACCTCTAAAGTTCTGGCTGTAAACTCCATGAGGCCAGTTTCAGTTTGATGATGATTATTGTAAGTCGCTTTGGACAAAAGCGTCTGCTAAATGACATGTAATGTAATATACCAAGTAAAACTGGAGACAAGCTCAAATATATTTAGTATAAAATGATAGAACTGGATGTAACCCTCTTATATGTTAGATTTGACACCTTTGTTCTCATTTGCATTTACATTTAAAATTCTTTATTGAGCATGATGTTTTGAAAGTTAAAAAAAACACATTTTATGTTGGACTAAAGGACTAAAAAAAGACACAAAATGACTAAAAAAGACACAAAATGACTAAAAAAGACAAACAAAAAAAGACACAAAATGAGAAGAAAAAATGACCCAAAAAAAACACAGAAGACACAAAATGACAAAAAAGACACAAAATGACCAAAAAAAGACACAAAATGACAAAAAAAAAAGACACAAAATAACTAAAAAAGACACAACAAAAGGTGTTTAAGTGGTGTATACAGGCAGGATGAAAAGGATTCATAAATGGACAAAATAGCCCCAGACTCCATAGAGTTAAAAGGGTATTCTTTCCAATTATTCAACATGAGATTTATAACATTTCATGCCTCTTTGTCCCAACAGCTGACGTGGTCCTGGACCCGATGACCAACAACCCGTGGCTGCAGCTGTCAGAGGACCAGCGTACGGTGCAGGAGGCCCTCAAGGAGTCCGACCCGCCGTTCAGCTCGCAGCGCTTCGACGGCTGGCCCTGCGTGCTGGGCTGGGAGGGCTACAGCGCCGGCCGCCACTACTGGGAGGTGGACATCACCAAGAACGGCCACTGGCGCCTGGGGCTGACCACCGCCAACTCCAAGCGTAGCGGCCGGTTCCCCATGACCCCCAGCCAGGGCTACTGGGCCCTGTGGCGCAGCACCAACCAGTTCTACGCCTGCACCAAACCGGAGACGGTGCTGCCCACCGGCCTCGTGCCTCAGCGTGTCGGGGTCTACTTGGACTACGAGGAGGGCCAGATCTCCTTCTACAACGCAGAAACTAAGTCCCACATCTACACCTTCACCGGGACCTTCAGAGGGAAGCTGTACCCGCTGCTCGCCCCCATGGACGGACGCACACGCATGACCATCCAGCAGGCCGACACCGAGACATGAAACTCTCTGACTGTCAGTTAGATGTAAAAAAAAAAAAACAAAGCTCTGACTATAAAACGATATTTGGGATTTTGGTAACACTTTATATTAGGGAACACATATTCAACGTTAATTAGTTGCTTATTAGCATGCAGATAAGTCACATATTGGCTCACACACACACACACACACTCTTTCTCTCTCTCACTCACACACACACACACACATGTACATACACTCACATGCACATACACACTCACACATGCACACACACATCTACACAATCACAATCACAATCCCACACACACGCACACACACACACACACACACACACATACACACATATATATATATATATATATATATATATATATATATATATATATATATATATATGTATATATATATATATACTACTCTATATATTACTCTACTATTATGTAGAAAACTCTTAGTATTAGTTAATGTCTTACTGGTTGTATAATAAGGTCATGCAGAATAAGGAATTAATAACTACTTAATAATGACTCATTAAGAGCCAATTTGTTACTTATTTGAATGCTAATAAGCAACTAATTAATGTTGAATATGTGTTCCCTAATATAAAGTGTTACCTGGATGGTACATGAATCGTACTTTCCTAAATTTCAGCCCTTTAAGCTTCATTCAAAAATCTCTTCAGCATCAGATAAAAACGGTGGTGGAAACATGAACAAACTGTATTAAAATGTTGATGATATTTCAAATAGACATATCTGATCACACAGAGATATAAGTGGAGATTTTAGAGTTAATAAGTATTTATTTAAAGAAAATTTAATGTTTGAAAAGTGGCATTTAAATTTCTCAAATATTTACATTTATGTGTAGATGGGAAAGTGTGAACACATTCTGCATTAACATGCATGCACTTTACAATGCACCTTCTGATATGCACATAATAAACATTTCTTATACATTTTGTGTCATCTTTCATGTGTATGTCTGTATTTTTTCTGTCACATTACACTTTGTGTTTGATTCTGAGAGAAACTACCCTCAAATCAACTACATGAATGTGTTTGAAGACATACATTTCTTTTACTTCTACCTCCTGACTCCACCTTTATCTTCATCCGACAAGAAAATATAGAAGTGCAGCTGAAGTGGGAGTCTTACATTCCGTGACAATATCATTTCTTTGGTATTAAAAGTGTGAAAAGCATCAGACTTTTTCTATAACACTGTAAATCAGGGGTCTCAAACTCAAATTACCTGGGGGCCGCTGGAGGCAGTATCAAAATGACCAAAAGAAGATACAGAATGACAGAAAAAAAACCTCAATTACTTTAAAAAGACACAAAATGACCAAAAAAAGACACAAAATGACCAAAAAAGACAAAATTATTTAAAAAAGACACAAAATGACCCAAAAAGACAAAATTATTTAAAAAAACACAAAATGACCAAAAAAGACACAAAATGACAGAAAAAAATTACTAAAAGAAGAAACAAAATGACCCAAAAAAGACACAAAATTACCAAAAAAGACACAAAATAACAGAAAAAACTAAATTACTTAAAGAAGAAACAAAATGACCCAAAAGAGGAACAAAATTATTTTAAAAAGACACAAAATTATCTTAAAAAGACACAAAATGACCCAATAATACACAAAATGACAGAAAAAAACTAAATTATTTAAAGAAGAAACAAAATGACCAAAAAAGACACAATTTTTTTTAAAGACAAAATTATTTAAAAAAAATACACAAAATTACCAAAAAAAAGACATAAAATTACCAAAAAAAGACATAAAATTACCAAAAAAAAGTAATTAAAGGGACCTTCCACACACAACACGGTAAAGTGCCATTCATATAAAACTCACATTAAACTTTCATATCAAGGTGGGGGCCACAAAATATCGTCACGAGGGCCGCAATCGGCCCGCGGGCCACAAGTTTGAGACCCGTGCTGTACATAGAGACATGTATAAAGTGTGTCAGGAGTCTCTCTTACAGGCCCAGGGTCCGTAAGCTTCACAGCTGGCGGCGAAGAGACTCCCCCCTCCCCTCAGGTCTGCACAGTCCCTGTAGTCTGCATCCCACTCCACCGTCACCCTGCAACACACACACAATCATTTCATAATCTGTACTGACATGTTTAGGGTGGGTGGTGATGGATGCATTCAATATTTGTTAACGGATACAGTCTAATGTTTGCAAATGTCAATGTATATTTGTATATGTTTGTATAACTAGTGAGCAGTTTATTGTCGTAATAAAACAACTAAAATGGATAAGATTTCTGTGTTAATATTCAAGGAAATAGAGATGTACGTCAAAAATATGTTTTCTATCAATATCTACTGGACTACTAGAGCCAAACTCTGCTACCGGTAATTAATTAATTTCATTCTTTGTTTGTTACTGTTACTGACTTGAGTGTGTGTGAGAGTGAGAGAGAGAGTGTGTGTGTGCATGTGTGTGTGTGTGTGTGTGTGTGTGTGTGTGTGTGTTGTGTGTGACTGCATTTGTGAGTGTGTGCATGTGTGAGTGTGTGTGCATTTGTGAGTGTGTGCATGTGTGAGTGTGTGTGCATGTGTGAGTGTGTGCATGTGTAAGTGTGTGTGTGTGTGTGTGTGCATTTGTGAGCGTGTGCATGTGTGTGTGTGTGTGTGTGTGTGTGTGTGTGTGTGTGTGTGTGTGTGTGTGCATGTGTGTGTGTGTGCATGTGTGAGTGTTTGAGTGTGTGTGCATGTGTGAGTGTGTGTGTGCATGTGTGAGTATGTGTGTGTGTGTGTGTGTGTGTGTGTGTGCATGTGTGAGTGTGTGTGTGTGCATTTGTGAGTGTGTCCATGTGTGAGTGTGTGTGTGTGTGTGTGTGTGTGTGTGTGTGTGTGTGTGTGTGTGTGTGTGTGTGTGTGTGTGCATTTGTGAGTGTGAGTGTGTGTGTGCATGTGTGTGTGTGTGTGTGTGCGTGTGCATTTATGAGTGTGTGCACGTGAGTGTGTGTGCGCATGTGTGAGTGTGTGTGTGTGTGTGTGTGTGTGTGAGTGTGTGCATTTGTGAGTGTGTGCATGTGAGTGTGTGTTCGCATGTGTGAGTGTGTGTGTGTGTGTGTGTGTGTGTGTGTGTGTGCATTTGTGAGTGTGTGTGTGCATGTGTGTGTGTGTGTGTGTGTGTGTGCATTTATGAGTGTGTGCACGTGAGTGTGTGTGCGCATGTGTGAGTGTGTGTGTGTGTGTGTGTGTGTGAGTGTGTGCATTTGTGAGTGTGTGCATGTGAGTGTGTGTGCGCATGTGTGAGTGTGTGTGTGTGCATTGACATGGACATGTCTATATAAATAAAACAGACCTATTGTATATAAAACATGGATACTTACGGCATGTAGTGCTGGAGGTCGGTCCCGTCCCACCACCTCCACTGTCCCTCCTGCTGGGCGTCAGTCAGCCCCACCCACAGGAAGGGAACCTGCTGGAACCTCCTCATCACTCCTTGAAGAAACTCCTGAAGAAGAGGAGGAGGCAACATGTTGAGGACTTTGAACTCATTTTGGGACAGAAATGTTACCTGAAGTGTTCTGTCTGGTTGCGTCCTCTCTCTCTTTGTGAAGTTACCATCTCTGCAGAGTCTGTGATGACCGCCAGGCTGCTGTTGCTCTGCAGGCAGAACTCTGCGCTCTCGTTCCACCGCCGGTCGTCCTGCTGTCCCACTGAGAAGAAGTAGCAGTGACGTCTCCACCACAGCCAGCCGTCTGGACACAAGCTGCACCTGGAGTCTACAGGAAGAAACTTACAGGCTCATTTGTGATGTCTAACTCATACTTATAAACAGAAACACACCAAAGTTCTTCCAATTACAGCACACAAAGTGAACTTTGTGCCTTAAGGGCTGTTTCCACTCCAGCCCAATACCCAGAATGAGGCGGGTCTCACTGGCCAAAACGCCCCTAATTTGAATACGAGCCGTCCACAGCGGAGTTTTGTCAGGACTTTTTTCGTCCCTGTAAGAGCAGGGCCGTTTTTCTCCCCTGAAAAAAGCCTGGTTGAAGACTGGATAGAATGCTAAACAGGATGTGACGTAATACTCGACGCCACAACAACAACATGCGCCATTTTAAAAGCCAGTGAAGCTGTGTTGCCAACTTAGAGACTTTGTTGCTATAATTAGCAACTTTTCTGGTCTTCTTAACGAGCTGTGGGGACCGGAAGAGTAAGAACGAGTGGAAGTGGCACAGTCCTCCTGCAGCAGTCTCTCCCAGCAGCAGAGCCAGAGGGGATGTTTACCCCTTAGCTTCCAGTCTTCAAATTGCTAACAGGCTAATAGTTAGCTCTGTAGCAGTACAGTGTGTATGTGCTAATAGGCTAACAGTTAGCTCTGTAGCAGTGCAGTGTGTATGTGCTAATAGGCTAACAGTTAGCTCTGTAGCAGTACAGTGTGTATGTGCTAACAGGCTAACAGTTAGCTCTGTAGCAGTACAGTGTGTATGTGCTAACAGGCTAACAGTTAGCTCTGTAGCAGTACAGTGTGTATGTGCTAACAGGCTAACAGTTAGCTCTGTAGCAGTACAGTGTGTATGTGCTAATAGGCTAACAGCTAGCTCTGTAGCAGTACAGTGTGTATGTGCTAATAGGCTAACAGTTAGCTCTGTAGCAGTACAGTGTGTATGTGCTGCTGCTGCAGGAGGTGTTCACTTAGAGATCACTGTTTGTTTACAACAAGCACCGGACACTCTGTGCACAGTTAGCAATGCCGGTTAATTCACAATCACTATGTTTATGATTGGCGCAGACTGTGCATAATTAGCCATGCTGGTTTCTTTATGATCAGCTGCTGACTTTGTGCACAGTTAGCGACGGCAGCCAAAGTTACGTCTACCATGTTTAATCCGTCGTGACGATCATAAACCATACGTCACCTCCAGAGTCTCTAAATCCCTCTGGGGGCCTTTTTTTAGCGGAGACGAGCAGAATGAGCAGACATTATAGAGGGCGTGGCCTGAGACTTTCCTGGTGGACACTCTTGCCCCTAAAGGAAACACGACTTTTGAGGAGAAAACGTGAATCACCTTGAGTGACCGTGAGGAGCATCAGGTTCACATCATGACGTTCCTTTTGGCAGTTCTGCAGTCGCTCCGTCAGCTTCAGTCGCTCAGTTTTACAGATCTGATCCACTTCTACTGCTGCCGTCCACCTGACTGACAGTTTAATTATGGGAAAAGAACTTGAATAATTAATAAAGTAAATGTGGGTTTGACCGTTTTCATCCTATGTCCATCAAGATGGTTGGTACTTTCGAGAAGAAAAGTATAGTTGTGACAGGAAATATAAGTTGTAGCTACACGTGGACTCTATGAAAGAAGTGGGAGAAAAAAACCCACTGTAAAGTCACCAATTGGTCCAAGCCTCATGTTTGGCATTTTGGCAGCAAACAACAAACAAACAAACAAACAAACAAACAAACAAACAAACAAACAAACAAACAAACAAACAAACAAACAAACAAACAAACAAACAAAACTTTATTAATCAATCTCTTCCAAACATATCACAATGAAAATAAAACCACAATTAACATCAGATTGGGACTAAAAACAAACAAAATTAGTCCAACTTTATGGACGACCGTGGATATAAAATATAATATAAAATGATATGTAAAATATATATTTTTTGTATTCATACTCACCAAATAAAACCACACACAAAACAAATCCCATGACGAGAATTGTTGCTGCAGTAACTGCAGCCACACGACTCGTCAGCTGGAAAGTTTTACAGCATCCTGCATCAGGAAACAAAAAGGGTCATTGAATTGATGCAACACTTTAAGAAATGTTTTTAAAAACTAATTTAAACATATATTTTAGCATAATCATTACTTTTTTTAAAGAGTTATGTTGCACATTGGCATTAATGGTAGACGACAAAAACAGTGGAAATAGTAACCCGACTACTAAAGCACACATTAATTTAAAAGTATTTTAACATAATGATAACTTGTCATAAGTATACGTGTAAATACAAAATACAGAAATCTTGTATTTTTTGTACAAGAGCTACACTGTAAAAAAAACAACCAACTGCTGTTTTTAATTAATACGGTGGAACTTTTTTAAATATTACGGTAAAAAGATATTGGCACTGTTTAAGATTGCCATTTTATTCCATTTTTTACTGTATAAATAAAACGTTTTTCCATCAAAAGAAATGCTGTTCTGCCATATAATTGACACGAAAATACTTCATAAAAGCTGCATAAATTAAAGATTTTACCATCAAATATTACAGTACATTTTTGTTAGAGATATGGTGTTTAGCACATTTAATAGTTAGAAAAAGTATTTTTTACAAAAGATAAATGCAAAAATTACAGTGATGCTTGTATGTATATTACAGTATATTTTTGTTACAAACACGGTGCCAGTGTATTTTACAGTTGAGTAATGTTTTTTTTAAAAAACAAAAAACTGTACAAAAAACAAAAAACAAAACAAAACACTGCTTTGGCTGATATATATATATATACATTTACGGTGTTTCATTGTTACTGAAACTGAAATAACCCATTTATCATTTTATGGTCTTTTACTGTCATGGTTTAACAGTTTTTAACTTTAAAATCTACAGACATTATTTACAGTGAAGCAAACCAGAGTCAAATTCCTAGAATAAGCTCACATACCAGGCCAATAAAGATAATCCTGATTCTGAACGTGACCTCTGACATCCATTAAGATAAAACTGTGACACTTTCGTAGAAAGTAAACATAAACTTGGACGTTGAACCAGAAACAAAGCCTGTAACTGTAACATCAGGAGGAGTTTTTGGGGTGGTACACAGGTAAGAGAATGTTATACTGGGCTGCACAAGTACAGAACTGCAAAAAAGGAGTGTCTAAAAACAAGATAAAAACACTAAATCTGAGGGAAATGATCTTGCTGCATGGACAGATAATTTCACTTGACAAGATTTCTTAAATTAAGATTATTAAATCTAGAAATGAGCATATGAATGCTTAAAATAAGAAATTAACTCTTAAAACAAAATAAATTAAGGCTGTAAGCAGCGATGAACTGGCCCGAGCAGAGTGACCAGCACATTTGTTTAATTTTGAACACACAAAAAACACAAAAAAAATTCAAAAAACACACATAATAACACATAAAAACACACCAAAAACATAATTTTCTTTTTACAAAAAACTCACACAAAAATTACAAAAAACACACACAAAACATAATTTTTTTTGTACAAAAAACATACAAAAAATACAAAAAACCCCACACAAAAACAGACATAAATAACACATGAAAACACACACAAAAACACAAAGAAATTACAAAAAACACAAAAAAACAGTAAACACAAAAGATTGCATTAAAAAAAAATTCAATTTTTCGTCTGTTAAGATAGTTCACACAAAACAGACATAATTAACACATAAAAACACACACAAAAACATAATTTTCTTTTTACAAAAAACACACAAAAAATTACAAAAACCCCCAAAAAACATATTTTTTGTACAAACACACAAAAAAATACAAAATACACACACAAAAACACATGAAAACACACAAAGAACTCACAAAAAACACACAAAAAAATACAAAAAACACACACAAAAACAGACATAAATAACAACTAAAAACACACAAAAACACATTGAAAACACACAAAGAAATGGCAAAAAACACAAAAAAAAAAGTAAACAAAAGATTGCATCAAAAATGCCAAATGCAGACTGCAAAATTTGAAAAATCTCTGCAAAAAAAGTAAAATCATGTTACTACACTTGTTTTAGGTGTTTTTACCTTGTTGAAAAAGAGTTGCTAAATTGGACATGGAAACTTCTGGAAAAGCCAAAACTTTATAGAAAAGATGTTCTTCTAAATTCTTCTAAAGTTTTTTTTAAATCTTGGTAAGCAAGTGTAATCTTTAACCCTCTGGAGTTCAAAAGCGAAGGTAAGTATGAAGCAATCGAAAAAATCGAAGCAGCATGGAGCCCTGCTGTCAGCTTTTATCTAAAGTTTTGGCTTTTCCAGAAGTTTCCATGTCCGGTTTAATGCATCAACCCTTGTTTTTTAGCAAAGGTAAAAAAACACCTTGACCAAGTGTAGTAACATGATTTTACTAATGATTTTTCTAATTTTGCAGTGTGCATTCAGCATTTTTAATGCAATCTTTTGTGTTTACTGTTTTTTGTGTGTTTTTTGTAATTTCTTTGTGATATTCTAGTTTCAAGCATGTATTTACTCAGTTTAGGTCATAAAATCTCAGTAACAAGCTGTAATATTATTACTATTTAGATAATTAAGGACCAAAACACTTAAAACAAGTGAAACAGTCGAACATAAAAGATGCTGACTAAGAAGAACTGTCTTATCAGACGAAAAACAAGCAGATATCCCCTTGATCGAGGATATTTCATCTCACTTAGATTTCAGTTTTTGCAGTGTAGTTTTTTTGTTCTTGAAATAAGGCAAAAACCGTGAAATCTTTCTATCAAACAAGTGAAACAGTCTAAAATAAAAACTGTTGACTAAGAAGAACTATCTTATCAGACCAAAAATAAGCATATAAAACCCTTGATCTAAGATATTTCATCAGTTTTTGTGTGATTTTCTATATATAGAAGTAGTTACAGCTCTTGTGTAAGAAGAACTTTCTATAACCAACCTGCAGGTGTTTTCCCCTGAGCATATAAATAACAATTTCCTGAATGGCTTGTCATATTTCATATTGAATTCAATGTTGGACAATAAAAGTACAGAACAAGTGATAAACTTTACAACTTACACAAATAGTGAGCACAATAACTGCAGTGTAGTGCAGATTATCTCCTGTGAATATTGCATTAGAGATTTTTTTTCTGGCTATTTTTGGAAAGTTTTATTACATTTCTCTGTCAAATGTATTTTTGTTTTAATTTAAACAATCATGAATACTAAATAAAGCTTCTTTTTCTTTTTTTTCAGGGTTGTCTTCTATTTGGTTGTTTTAGTAGCATGAACATTAAAAACAATTTCATTTTCTTCACATAAGTGGATGAAATGTTGAGATAAAAGTCTGGAGCTAAAGATTTTTTCTGCCCCAAGATTTGAAATAAGGTTGCTGAGATGTGAAGTCAGCTGGAAAACTTTATTGAGCGCTGGAACATGACATACAAGTTTAATTTTCACTCAAGATATTACCCATTTTATTTATTTACTCAAACACATAATTGGAATCCTATTTCTTTCAAAGGGGGAAAAATACAAAAAGTTCAACAGGATAAAAATAGAAACGCTTATACTTTGCAGTGTAGTTTTTTTGTTCTTGAAATAAGGCAAAAACCGTGAAATCTTTCTATCAAACAAGTGAAACAGTCTAAAATAAAAACTGTTGACTAAGAAGAAATATCTTATCAGACCAAAAATAAGCATATAAAACCCTTGATCCAAGATATTTCATCAGTTTTTGTGTGATTTTCTATATATAGAAGTAGTTACAGTTGTTGTGTAAGAAGAACTTTCTATAACCAACCTGCAGGTGTTTTCCCCTGAGTGTCCTCCGCGTGGTTTCTCTGCTCCATGCAGCTGTGTGATGCTCTCTCTCTCCTCAGCTCAACTGGGTCACATGCTTGTTCACTCAAACTTAAACCTTCTCACTTCCACTTATGTAGCTGAACCAAATGTGCCCCTTCCTCATATCACGTTCTCCTCAAGTACTAAATTACAGTTAAACAGAGGAAGCTGGCAGGGCGTTCTGACAGCTTATATGCAGTAACTGTTTCTAACAGGGCGTGGAGGTGTTTTATGTGCAGATAAAACAAGAAATAACAGCTTCATCGCTGACACTTCTGTGTGTTTATATGCTGATCTGAGCTGATCTATCTGCTGCTTATTTATTGATTATCTTCTCTCGATCAGGTCAAGGCGATTCTCATCAGCGGTGGGAAAAGTATTCATATCCCTTACTTCAGTAAAAGTAGTAATACCACACTGTGAAATTACTCCACTACAAGTTAAGGTCCTGCAATCAAAACTTTAGTACAGTACCAGCTTTAAAATGTAATTAAAGTATCAAAAGTACTTATTGTACAAAATGGACTAACTCAGGTTTCAATATATATTCTCACACTTTTAATATATATTCTCTGGTTTCAATATATATTCTCAGACTATTAATATATAGTCTTAACTTTCAATATATATTCTCAGACTTCCAATATATATTCTCACACTTTTAATATATATTTCAATATATATTCTCAGACTTTTAATATATATTCTCAGACTTTTAATATATATTCTCAGACTTTTAATATATATTTCAATATATATTCTCAGACCTTTAATATATATTCTCAGGTTTCAATATATATTCTCAGGTTTCTATATATATTCTCAGACCTTTAATATATATTCTCAGACGTTTAATATATATTCTCAGACTTTTAATATATATTCTCAGGTTTCAATATATATTCTCAGGTTTCTATATATATTCTCAGACCTTTAATATGTATTCTCAGACTTTTAATATATATTCTCAGGTTTCAATATATATTCTCAGGTTTCTATATATATTCTCAGACCTTTAATATATATTCTCAGACTTTTACGAATGTATTTAATAATTGTTTTGAATCCATATAAATAATAATTTCATGAATGGCTTGCCATATTTCATATTGAATTCAATGTTTGACAATAAAAGTACAGAACAAGTGATAAACTTTACAACTTACACAAATAGTGAGCACAATAACTGCAGTGTAGTGCAGATTATCTCCTGTGAATATTGCATTAGAGATTTTTTTTCTGCTATTTTTGGAAAGTTTTATTACAATTCTCCGTCAGATGTATTTTTGTTTTAATTTAAACAATCATGAATACTAAATAAAGCTTCTTTTTCTTTTTTCTTTTTTTACAAATTCAGGGTTGTCTTCTATTTGGTTGTTTTTGTAGCATGGACATTAAAAACGATTTATTTTCTTCACATAAGTGGATGAAATGTTGAGATAAAAGTCTGGAGCTAAAGATTTTTTCTGCCCCAAGATTTGAAATAAGGTTGCTGAGATGTGAAGTCAGCTGGAAAACTTTATTGAGCGTTGGAACATGACATACAAGTTTAATTTTCACTCAAGATATTACCCATTTTATTTATTTACTCAAATACATAATTGGAATCCTATTTCTTTCAAAGGGGGAAAAATACAAAAAGTTCAACAGGATAAAAATAGAAACGCTTATACTCATTTTGAGTATGGAACCTTTTTTATTCATCACTTTTTAACTTACTATTTTTTAGATTATGATAAGACTATGACTGTTCTTTAAAAAAAAGATTTGTGAAAATGTGCCTTCCACACAAAGCAACATCCAGAAATAAATGATATAAAAGAAATAAAAACAAGTGGGAAGGTGCTAAATATATTTAAAATTCTTAATATAAAAGACAGAGAGTGTAGTCGCCATTTAACAAGATTTACATTGAAAACAAAACAGCTAAATACGACACACTGTGGCTTAATATTTGATTTCCTGAGCAGCAGTAAAGAGCAAAACAGTAAACGAAAGACAGAAAAAGCTTTCTAAAATGTCTAAAATACCTTCACCAATGCAGATTAAAAACAATTAATTAAAATGTATTATGTTTACTGTGTTTCTTGGTTTTCAATTTGCTTCTTGAGGTTCCACACAATAGAGTCCCCAAATGTCTTCTCAAAATGTGCTTCCAGCTGCAACAAAACACACAAACACAAGCAGTTTATCACACGTACTCTAAACATGTGAATTAATAAGAGAAGAGAAGATCATTTTGTAGAATAAAGCTACCTTTTGCTCATTGAGTTCACCTCTCAAACCTTTTTTTTGGTCCAGGTGGTGATTGACATACCTGCTTAAAGACTTTTTCCCTGGTGTCTTCTTGATCACAGAGGAGAGGCTCAGCAGAGGAGCACAGCATGGACAGGCTGATTTCCCTTTCATCTGCAACTGGACAACAGACACACACGGCGTGTAAAGAGAACAAAGGCGCACACTCTCCTTCACGCTGTTGCATTTGCATGTGGAATACATTTCTATTTTAAAAAATGTTGTATCATATTCAGTAAACAAATGATTTGTCGCGAGAACAATGCTTGTCCAGTTTAATGCATCAACCCTCTTTCAGCAAAGGTAAAAAAACACCTCAACCAAGTGTGGTAACATGCTTTTACTATTTTTTGCAGAGATTTTTTTTAATTTTGCAGTGTGCATTCAGCATTTTTAATGCAATCTTTTGTTTACTTTTTTTTTGTGTTTTTTGCCATTTCTTTGTGTGTTTTCAATGTGTTTTTGTGTGTGTTTTTATGTGTTTGTGTGTGTTTTTATGTGTTATTTATGTCTGTTTTTGTGTGTGTTTTTTTTAGTTCTTTGTGTGTTTTCATGTGTTTTTGTATGTGTTTTTTGTATTTTTTTGTGTGTTGTTTGTACAAAAAATATGTTTTTGGTGTGTTATTTGTAAAAAGAAAATTATGTTTTTGTGTGTGTTTTTTGTATTTTTTTATGTGTTGTTTGTACAAAAAATATGTTTTTGGTGTGTTATTTGTAAAAAGAAAATTATGTTTTTGTGTGTGTTTTTTGTATTTTTTGGGTGTTTTTTGTGATTTCGTTGTGTGTTTTCATGTGTTTTATGTGTGTGTTTTCATGTGTTTTTGTGTGGGTTTTTTGTATTTTTTTGTACAAAAATTTTTTTTTGTTGTGTTTTTATGTGTTATTATGTGTGTTTTTTCTCAGCAGAGGAGCACAACATGGACAGGCTGATTTCCCTTTGCTCTGCACCTGGACAACAGACACATGCGTGTAAAGAGGAAGCGAGAACAAAGACGCACACTCTCCTTCCTTTTACATGTTAATCATGTCTGTTTTCGTATTTTTCTGTGTTTTCATGTGTTTTTGTGTATGTTTTTCATGTGTTATTTATGTCTGTTTTGGTGTGGGTTTTTAATTTTTTGTGTTTTCTGTACAAAAAAATATGTTTTTGGTGTGTTTAATGCAATCCTTCGTGTTTACCGTTTTTCGTATTTTCTTTGTGTGTTTTCATGTGTTTTTGTGTGTTTTTTTATGTGTTATTTATGTCTGTTTTGTGTGAACCAACTTATCAGACAAAAAATAAGCATATATCCCCTTGATTTAAGATATTTCATCTTACTTAGATTGCAGATATTGCAGTGAACAAAAAACTCTCTATAAAGGTATGTTACAGTGAGTACCAACAAAGCTCCATAGAGCTTGTTGCTAATAGGCTAATAAGACTTTGAGGTCTGAGATTCTCACCTGTGCAACCTGAAACCGTTGCTGGTTGACTATGTTGTCCATCCGCCTCCGTTCGCACTTCAAAGTCGTACTTGGTCCCCGAAGTCAAACCTGTGAACGTGTAGCTGGTTTTGTTAATCCCATGACGAGTCCGGTTGTCGCCCCAGAAACTGGAGTTTAATCTGAGAAAGTAGGTGGCTGCTGCTGTGTTGTTCGGGGCCTTCCACTGGAAGGTGATACTGGTTTTATTAGGACTGGTCGAGACAGCGTTTGTGGGCCGACTTGGCTCTGGAAAAAAATAGAAAAAGAAAGAAAATGGTACAGTTATCAAATGATCTCACTAGTCTAAGGATTTACAACATACATGTTTAAAAACTTTCCAAAGCACTTTAAGACTAATTTTAAATTTAATTCTCAGATTCACTCTTATTCAATGCGTTAATCTTTAATCTTCATCCTCCAAGATTTCTGACATGCAGAGGTCAATTTATTGTTCAATTTAGGGACTAAATTATGGAAAACCTTTTCCATCTCCATCTCTCCAAAATGTTTCTAAAGATGTCTAAAAGCTCATTTAACTGCTGTTTTAAAATTCTAATTCACACACAAATACACTTTTATATCATGTTCATTTTTGTTTTTTATCGTTTTTGTTATTGTCATTATAACTTGTTGATGTTATACATACATGTATGTTTTTTTCTATTATCAGTTTATTACTCTCTAATAACTATGACATTTTAGTTGGAGGCTTTAAATAAGCCCATCAGGGTTTTCTGCCTCTCCCTGCACTTTACACTATATGTTATCTTTGTTATTGTATGTCATTCTAACTGTGCAAAATAAAATAAACCTAAACCTAATATTTTCAGTCAAAAACATAGTGAATTAAGATTAAAGCTAAACAAAATTACTTTAAAAAAGACACAAAATGACAGAAAAAAACTAGATTACTTTTTAAAAAAAAGACAAAATGACAAAAGATACAAAATTACTAAAAAAAAAGACACAAAATTACATTACATAACATTTCCACTTCTTGCGGTAACAACAACACGGCAGATAATAAACGCTCCGGTAGCAGCTGCCTTTCTTTTTGTTAACGTCGTCATAGCAACAAGTGACACAAAGCTCCAGCTGGAGCAACAAAGGGACCTTCTACATACAACACGGTAAAGTGCCATTCATTTAAAACTCAGATTAAACTTTCATATCAAGGTGAGGGCCACAAAATATCATCACGAGGGCCACAATTGGCCCACGGGCCGTAAGTTTGAGACCCATGTTTTATGCAGTGGAAAGTGACTTACTGGTGAACTCGGACCCGTGCACTGGTGGGCCTTCAAGATGTCCGCTGAAGGATTTGACGAAGACTGTGTAATTGGCTGCAGTCTTCAGTTCTTTAAACTGCTTCGTCGGCTCGTTTAGGCCCTGTGCTTGGCGTTCAGTTTTGCCGTCACGCTGGAGCTCCACGTTGAAAGTTGTAGAATCACCTGCAGGTCGCTTCCATCGTGCAGTAAGGGAGTCTTCTGTGGTTTCTAAAACCAGGCCGGAAACTGGTCCAGGAGCTACAAGGGAGTCAAAAAGTCAGATTAGTGACATTCACCACAGCAGGACAGAGTTCATGTGTCTGTAAATCAGTGGTTCCCAAACTGGGGGTTACCAGGGTTACAAAAGGGGGCATGGCAAGGCTAAATTGAAATAATTTAATTGTTCTCCAATGCTGCACTGTAAAAAAATAATCTGTTTAATTTATGGAAAAATACCGACAGCTGTGGTTGCCAGAACTTCACCGTAAAAAATACAGTGAGTAGGGTTTTCTATTCTAAATTTAAATGTAAATATCAGCAAAAGCTGTAATTTAGACTGAGTAGTGCCATTATTTTTAGGGTAATTGTGTAATTCATTCACACATCATGGTATTTCTCCATACATTTTGCATGAAAATGTTGTATTTTTATAGCAAAACTGTGTGTTTCCTACAATTTATGACAGAAAAAAGTAAAATTTTTGTGCTATTCTTTGATTTACGGTAATTAAAATTGCACTAACTAAGTACTGTTGTTATAGTTATAATATATATTTCCTTGTATTTATAATATAATTTATAATATCTCCTTGTTTTTATATTTCATATTGTATTTTTATTGTGTCTTGAACTCTCTTATTTTGCACATTATGACTAGACTAGTTACTAACTTTATTCTATTCTATTGTATTGGTGTTGAACTGCTGCTGCTGGAATTGCCAATTTCCTGAGGGAACCTTCCCAAGGGATTAATAAAGTTCCTATCTATCTATCTATCTATCTATCTATCTATCTATCTATCTATCTAAAAGTGTCTAATACGGTGATGTAAATTTTTTTAATTTTACGCCCTATTTCTGATGTTTATTTCTACAAACATTTTTTACAGTGTGGTAAAAGCTAAATCATGACTCTACTTGAAATATTACAAATACAAAAAAGCGTACTCTTAACTTTAACACTTATCTGCTGTACTCTACCACCCTTACTTTTTAACTACGCTTGTTTGACTTGTGCTTTTTATTATTTTATCTATTTTCTTATCCTGCTCTATCTTATTTGTATTTTTATTTCTATTTCCCTGTTTTTACTGTTTTCAATTCTGTCTTGCTGTTTTTAATGTTTATGTAAAGCACTTTGAATTACCTTGTGTTGAATTGTGCTATACAAATAAACTTGCCTTGCCTATTTTTTAGATAGAAAAGGGAGGCCCAGTAAAAAAAACTTTGGGAACCACTGCTGTAAATGGTGGATCTGTGTAGAGGCAGCCAGAGTTACCAGTGTAGTTGGTGATGGTCACTTCGTCTCCCAGCAGCCCAGAGCCGCTGACCTGCACTCTCACACTGAGGACTATTCTGGAGCCACTCGGCAGCCCTGTTAGCTCCACTTCATTTAGCATCCCGTTCACCACCACCTCATCGATGTTGGAGCTTCAAGAAAAAAACGTGAGGTCATTATTGAAAGCTGCAGCAGATGTGTAATTAAAGTTAGGAATAAAAGTGGTAAGTTTGGTGCCTGTAAATGTAGTTAAAGTTAAGATTAATGGCTCCGAGCATGAGAAAAAAACTCTTTGAGAAAATGGTCTTTAAAGATTTCATGCATTCTTAATAGAAATTACTATGTGAAGACAAAATATTTTATGTAATTCATAGCAACAACAATATAAAACCAGGGCTGGGACTTTAGCGCTTTAATTAAGATTAATTAATTACACAAAAATGAACACGTTAAAAAAATTGACGCATTTTAATCGCGCTTATTTTTGCACCGCGGAACGTTTGTCACTGGATGAGTTTCAGGCGGACCGATTATACTGGAGCACCAACTAGCGTTGATGAGTTGAGACAACAACAAACCACAGTGAACATGAAGGAAGAAGCTGATGAGACCTTTGGTTGGCCCCGTGGATGATGGGACATTTAGTTACTAAAAACCAACGGATGGAAGCGTCGATAAGAGCATGGTTGTGTTGCTATGCAACAAGGAATTCACATATCACCGCAGCACATCCAGCCTCAAGTTTCACCTCAGTGCTAAACATATAGCAGCTAGCGGCTAGTGTGGTAGCTAGCGTGGATTGTGTTTTACTTAAAAAAATAAAGTATTCTAGTTTACAGAAGGTCTACCTACCTATAGGCTACCTGGATTTATGAAATGTACTATATTTCTAAATATGCTATTGCTACACTTAATGGCAAAAATTGCACTGGTCTGTTGGACTTGAACAAAAATAAACAATATTTTTGTTGCTTAAGCTTATGTATTCAGTCATTATTAAATGGTATACTAAAAATCCATGTGAAAAAAAATACTTCACTGTTCTCAGGTCAAATATTTATATGCAATTAAAATGCGATTAATTTCAATTAATTAATTACAAAGCCTATAATTAATTAGATTATTTTTTTTAATTGAGTCCTGGCCCTAGTAATTACAGTCTGGATTACGGTGATCTGCTTTTCATGAATGCAACTCAGAGACTTTGCGTTTCATTACTGGTTTGGGAAATCGTACACATCATTGTTCTCTGTATGCCACGGCTAAAATGCCATCTTTGGGTGAATCTCATGAAGCCAGTCTAATTTCTGTCTGTGAAGATTATAAGGACATACTTTATTAAACTAAATATATTTCACTTTTATATGAATGAACAATATAGCCATAATGAGGCACAATTCATTGTTTTGTGTTAATATAATATTTTCTACATTTTTAAACATATTTTTGATTCACAATAAATATTTAATAAACTATTAAATACACATATATATACATACATACACATATATATATATATATGTGTATGTATACATACATGTATGTATACATACATACACACACACATATATATATATATATATATATATATATATAATGTAATGTGCTCTCTCACCATTAGCATGCTAGCATGCTCTAGCATACCCAAAAAAGACACAAAATGACAGTAATAAATTACTTAAAAAAACAAAATGACCAAAAAAGACAGAATTACAAAAAAAGACACACAATTATTAAAAAAAGACACAAAATTATTTTAAAAATACACAAAATTACCAAAAAGACACAAAATTACCAAAAAGACAGAATTACCAAAAAAGACACAAAATTATTAAAAAAGACAAAAAATTTTTTTTAAAAGACAATTATTTAAAAAAAGACACAAAATTACAAAAAAAAAGACATAAAATTACAAAAAAAAAGTAATTAAAGGGACCTTCCACACACAACAAGTGCCATTCATATAAAACTCACATTAAACTTTCATATCAAGGTGGGGGCCACAAAATATTGTCACGAGGGCCGCAATTGGCCCGCGGGACACAAGTTTGAGACCCATGGTGTAAATAAAGGTCATTTCTGGATAATCTCTTAAAAACATACCGATCATCAGCGTCCTCAGCTTTCACCAAGAACTCGGTGACGTTTCCCTCGGGTCGCTCCCAGCTGAGACGCAGTGAGTTGTCGGTGTTGTCAGAAACCTGCAGGTCGGACACTTTCCCAGGCTCTGAAATAGAAACATCATTCTGTTTACAGACAAAACATTACACCCTCCCTGGTATCACTGATCTAATTTGCTTCAGCTGATTTGAATTTTATACAAAGTGGGGAAGGTATAGATAGCAGCTATAATCCTGTTCCTCAATAAACCCTGAGAGAGATTCAGAGGTGCTTTCAATGGTCTCATTCACACAGTTTGCTTCCTGTTAACATCCTCTCCTCCCACTCAGGAGTTATTACCCTTTTAGACGTTTTTGTGCAGGGGTCTCAAACTCAAATTACCTGGGGGCCGCTGGAGGCAGTATCAAAATGACCAAAAAAAGACAAAAAAGAATACTAAAAAAAGACACAAAATGACCAAAAGAGACACAAAATAACAGAAAACAACTAAATTACTTAAAGAAGAAACAAAATGACCAAAAAAGACGCAAAATTATTTAAAAAGACAAGAAATTACCAAAAAAAGACAAAATTACTAAAAAATGACTCAAAATTACCAAAAAAGACACAAAATGACTAAAAGAAAGACACAAAATGACAGAAAAAAACAAAATTACTTAAAGGAGAAACAAAGTGACCAAAAAAAAGACACAGAATTACCAAAAAAGACACAAAATTATTAAAAAAAGACACACAACATGACTTAATAAAAGACACAAAATGACCAAAAAAAGACACAACATGACAGAAAAAAAACTAAATTACTTAAAGAAGAAACAAAATTACCAAAAAAAGACACAGAATTATTTAAAAAAAGACACCGAATTACCAAAAAAGGCACACAATTATTAAAAAAAGACACAAAATTACAAAAAAAGTAATTAAAGGGACCTTCCACACACAACACGGTAAAGTGCCATTCATATAAAACTCACATTAAACTTTCATATCAAGTTGGGGGCCACAAAATATCGTCACGAGGGCCGCAATTGGCCCGCGAGTTTGAGACCCTTGTTTTTGTGTGATATTAAACTCACTGGTGTATGTTGTGACGCTGACTCTTTCACTTCTTGAACCGTCCTTGACGCCTGAGATGACGGTGAATCTGTAAAAGTTTCCGGGTGTCAAACCGTCGATTTTTCTCTCTCTTTCGCTCTCTGTGAGACTGGAACCGCTTTGGTACTCGATAAAATAGCAATCCACACTTCCAGCTGGTCTGTTCCAGCTAAGAAAGACGGAGTTTTCTGTCTCCATGGAGACGTTCAGGTTTTCCACTTTGTTTGGTACTGAAGAAAAGGAGAAAAGGAGAGATATCATCAGGGTTAAGTGTTAAGTGATAGATAGATAGATAGATAGATAGATAGATAGATAGATAGATAGATAGATAGATAGATAGATAGATAGATAGATAGATAGATAGATAGATAGATAGATAGATAGATAGATAGATAGATAGATAGATAGATAGTTTAGACAGAATTACCAAAAAAGACACAAAATTATTTAAAAAAGACACAAAATATATACCTTGATTGTTTGCTTTTACTCTTCCTGTAAGTCGCTTTGGATAAAAGCGTCTGCTAAATGACTAAATGTAAATGTAAATGTAAATTACTAAAAAAAGACACAGAATTACCAAAAAAGACACTAAATTACCAAAAAGACACAGAATTACCAAAAAAGACAAAAACATTTTTTTAAGAAGACACAAAATTATTTTTTTTTAAAACACAAAATTACTAATAAAAGACACAGAATTACCCAAAAAAGACACAAAATTACCAAAAGGACACAGAATTAGTTTTTAAAAAAACACGAAATTACAAAAAAAGACACAAAATTACCAAAAAAATATATATATATATTTTTAAAAAGACACAAAATAAATTAAAAAAAAAGACAAAATTACTAAAAGGAAAAAACACAAAATTACAAAAAAAAAAAGTAATTAAAGGGACCTTCCACACACAACACGGTAAAGTGCCATTCATATAAAACTCACATTAAACTTTCATATCACGCTGTGACTCCAGTAAAACTCCTAGATTTACTAAAGACTTTCAGTTTTTAGCCTTGGACTGTGGAAATCTTTTGGTGTAAGTCGAGCATTAGTGATGCTATTTTTAACACTTAATTTAGTCTTATTAACACATTTATGAGGACTTATGCGAGGGAGCTCTTATCTATTTACAAACACGTATTAAAAGGATCTTAATTTGATTTCTTTCATTATTGTCACAGTCAGATTTTTCATAAAAGGAGGAACACTCACTGGTGTAGAAGTTGACCTTTTGCGGGAAGATGCTCCTCCCACACTTGACGGGGAACACCTGGACCGAGTGGTTGGTTCCTCCTGTCAGGTTTTTGAGGTCATAGGTCGTATCATGAGCCTCGAAACTTCTCATTTCTTCGCCGGTCTTGACCTCCACGCGGTAGTGGCTGATGTTCCTGTGTTCAGGCTGCTGCCATGTGATGGTGGCGCTGTCCGAGGTCTTATTGGTCACGTTGGCCCCGCCGCGGAAACGATCTGTGGTTTGAATGAGAGCAAGATGTCCAGGAAGGTAAAAAAAAATACACAAATAATATACACAAATAAATCCTAATAAGATCACTGCATGTGTTGTGTTTCAATTAAATAACTCAGTTAAAAAATTAGTTTTAATGGGTTTCAGTTGGGACAAACACCCTTTGGTTACACTTTTGTTAAATTAAAATATTTTTTTTAATTTTTTTATTGATTTGTTTAATCATAATAAGTTAAATTTGAATTGAAAAGTTATAATGATTATTATTATTATTATTATTATTATTATTAACTTCTAATACATGAGCACCGGACAAAACCCCTTTGGTTACACTTTTGTTAAATTAAAAATAAAAAATTGTTTAATTTTTTTAATTAAAAATTGTTTAATCATAAGTTAAATTTGAATTTAAGTTATAATGATTATTATTATTATTATTATTATTATTATTATTATTATTGTTAATAATATTAACTTCTAATACATAACTGAGCATGAAAATGCCAATTGTATACTTTATGTTTGTGTCCTAGGCCCTTATACACAGTTTATTTTATATTATTTATTAACATATTGTTATTTCTGATCCATGACACTGTAAAAAAATAAAATAAAATAATAATAATAATAATTTAAAAACACAGTGAAAATAGTCTAATTACTGTCAAATTTTCAATGGACTCAAGTCCAGATTTTTATTACATTATAGGGAATTTATTACATTATCAGGTTCTACAAGGAGTCTTACCTTCATAACAGATGGAGGGCAGAGACTCCATGCAGTTCTTCTCTACCCAGGCCCCGAAGCTGAGCATGGCCACACAGGAGTCTTCAATGAACTTCCTGTCACCCTCTTCTTCTTCTGGTGTTGTCATCAATGACGTTGTCATCACTGGTGTTGTTATCAGTGGCGTTGTCAGGCCTTCGGTTGAATTATCACTAAAGCTCGTCACGTTTTCGGTTGAATTATCACTAAAGCTCGTCACGTTTTGGGTTGTGATTTCGGCCATGGTCGTTGCCGGGGCTACCGTTGCCGGGGCGCTGCAGCAGGCCGGGACTGTGGATTGGAAGACGGGCCAACCAGGGTACCAGTTCTGGAAGAGGAGCGGCTCCCCGTTGGCCCAGCGGGACCAGAGCATGCTGGTGCTGTTGGTGGTGAAGTTCTTGCGGAGGCCGACCCAGCAGTCAGACGAGAGGTTCTGGGCGAGCTTCTGGACAAACTGCATGTTTTCTGGAGTCAGAGTCACCAGATCTGTGTAACATTCCTGGTAGGATGCAAAAGGTGGCAGTAAAGGTCAGTTTGGCAATTGATATGTCAACCTGGTCTCACAGAAATCCGTGAAATAGCCACGGATTTCGCTTAACTCAAAATCCGTGGAATAGCCACGGAATCATTCAAATTTCCGTGAAACTGACACGGATTTCGCTACAATGCAAGTTAATGACCAGTGGCGGTTCTAGACCAGTTTTACTGTGGGGGCCGAGGAGGGGCCAGTGTTTTATAAGAGGGGCATATTTAACAACTGCAAAGATGACATTTAAGCATTCAAAACTTTTATTTTACCTTGTTTAAAAATTGCATTTAAAAATATTTGGAAGATACAAATACATTGATTGAAACAATCAGACTTACCAACAAGAACAGTTTTTTTTTGTACCGCAATGATATTTCTCATCTTTGTGCACAATTACTTTTTTTTTTTTTTTGAAAGTGCAGTACAGTCAGAATGATGTTTTTTTTTAAATATACACAAGCTCTTATTGCTTTTATTTAACTACACAATGTACACATTTTGGGTTCCTTTTGTGTATAGTGCAATATTGTTTGAAGAAAAAATAGGTAAGAATTGTTCCGTCATTCATCGTTTTAAATTGATAATTTTATTATTAATTTGACACAGGGGCCACAGCAGGGGCCAAGGGCTTCTTCACAGGGGCAGTGGCCCCTCTAGGCCCCTGTGTAGAACCGCCACTGTTAATGACAGTCATATCCCGTGGCTATTCCAACATACAGAGTGATTATGTACATTCACTGAGTGAATATTTAGAAAATAAAACATATATTTCTCGCTAGAAATGTGATCAAAATCCATTTTTATGCAGAAACTAAGTCAAAATATTGATTTTTCACTTAAAATGAGAGAACTGTCCGCCATGTTTTTTGTTCTGACCGCCGGGACCTTGAAAGTCACGTGACTTGGAACAAACCAATAGCCACGGGATATGACTGTCATTAACTTGCATTGTAGTGAAATCCGTGTCAGTTTCACGGAAATTTGAGCGATTCCGTGGCTATTCCACGGATTTTGAGTTAAGCGAAAATCGTGGCTATTTCACAGATTTCTGTGAGACCAGGTTCGATATTTACATGGTTTTGTTTAGTACACTGCAAAAAAAGGTGTGTCTAAAAACAAGATAAAAACACTAAATCTGAGGGAAATGATCTTGCTACATGGACAGATAATTGACCTTGGCAAGATTTATTAAATTAACATTATTGACCCTTTATCGGGCGAAGAACTGTATTTGGTTACTTCAGTGGCAAAAGTGTTTAAAGTGGCAAAGCTGCGCAAAAAAAGTCGCAGATTCACGAGAAAAAAGTGAAAACAACTTTTTTTCTTGCTGATTCACCACTTTAAATCTCATAAATCTGCACATTTTTTTCTCATAGATTTGCCACTTTGATCTCGTAAACTTTTTTCTCTAAATATTACACCCCTCCCCCGGGTCCGTATGTTGTTGTTTTTTACACATTCTGGCTGTATGTAATATCCTCCAATATTCTCTAGGGTTGAAATTTGGAATTTGCAAGTATTTCAATGAGTGTCCTGTTAAGGGTTAAAGCTAGAAATAAGCATGTTGTACGTTTAAAATAAGAAATTAACTCTAAAAACAAGATAAATTAAAGCTGCCAGCAGTGATGAACTGGCCCGAGCAGAGTGACCTGACAATTATTTGTTTCTTACCAAGATAACACAAACTTTAGATTAAGAAGTGTTGGATAATTTATCTTGTTTTAAGAGTTCATTTCTTTTCTTTAAGCATTCATAGAATTAGAAGAGAATATAATTGTTAAATGGGTTTAAACTTAGCCTCGTAACAAAAAATAAGCTTTTTGAAATTAGCTACTTTTTCACATTTCTGTTTCGAGTCACAGTCACATTTTGGAGAAGTCACTTCTTGTCACAGTCAAACAGTTTTGCTGAGGGACTTAATGAGTTAATGTGAAGCATAAAGCTGAATATGGGAGATTCTACAACATTTAAAGTGTTTTTTACATGCGTCACCATGGGTTAAAAAAAAAATCACATTTGCACCCAATTTATAATAAAAACAACAAGAAAACCCCTAAAAAAAATAATACATTACATTTATCTAAAAAAAAACTTTTTTACAGTGTAGAAAACCTTCACACAAAGTGCTAAATTTAAATTATTTTTCACACAATTTAAAACACTATCTGGTGTCATTGTCCCGTGAATGCAACATGGCACTTTACCGTGTTGTGTGTGGAAGGTCCCTTTGTTGCTCCAGCTGGAGCTTTGTGTCACTTGTTTCTATGGCGACGTTAACAAAAAGAAAGGCAGCTGCTACCGGAGTGTTTATTATCTGCCGTGTTGTTGTTACCGGAAGAAGTGGAAATGTTATGCAATTTTGCACATTTTTAAAATAATTTTGTGTCTTTTTTTTTTGTAATTTTGTGTCTTTTTTTGTAATTTTGTGTCTTTTTAAAAATAATTTTGTGTCTTTTTTTTAAATAATTGTCTTTTTTTGAGTAATTTTGTCTCTTTTTTTGTAATTTTGTCTCTTTTTTCATTTTTTGGTATTTTTTTAAGTAATTTAGTGTTTTTTCAGTCATTTTGTGTCTTTTGTTTTAGTAATTTAGTTTTTTTCTGTCATTTTGTGTCTTTTTTCTTTAGTAATGTTGTGTAATTTTGATAATGCCTCCAGCGGCCCCCAGGTAAATTGAGTATCGGTATCGAGTTGAAAATTTTAGTATCGTGACAAAACTACATGGCAGTACATTTAAAATGAGAAATCACAACCTGTTTCAGCCTCTTTCTGTACATTAGCTTCATGTTGTATTATTATTATTTATATACAGTCTATGGGTGTACCTGGCAGTGTTCCCTGGCTTCATCCCAGGGGAGCGATGTCGTTACCGGGAAGTATTCTCTGTCTGCAGCGCTGCACAGCGACACCACAGCTGAAACAGACACACAAACAGAGACAGGAGGCTGTTTGATGCTACTGATCTGAAGGAAAAAAGTCTCAGAGCCCTGGAAATATTTAAAATCGCTTTTTTTGTTCTACCACCTGACCAAAATCAAAAGGGATTAATTTTATTATTAAAAACAAAAAAGACAAAAAAATCCTCCAGTCTATCAAGCTTTAATGAATGATATAATGAAACATTTGCAGTTAGAAAAAATAAAATAAATACCTTTTACACAATATGGCAGCCATTTATGGACTATTATACCAAATATAATCCAATGAAAAATTAACAAATGTAAATTTTAGAACCCTTGACATCCTCCAAGTTGTATTATGCCTATTTAAATCTCTTTATTATTATTGTTTTGGTATTTGATTTGACTCCACCTAGGTTTTTGTTTGTTTGTTGTCGTTTTTCTCATGGGACCAACATTTTTATACTGCATATTAATATTTATTCTGCACTGGAATTCTGCTCCTTAATACATACTCCTTCTTTAGACACTTAATTTTTTATTGTATTTTCATATTTTATTGCTTGAAGTATGCCTCGGTTGTTCTTTTTATTTAATTGTGTCTATCTATCTATCTATCTATCTATCTATCTATTACTTTTATTTTTCTACCATCATTCTGTTCTTTCATGTTGATTTGAAGCATAAATTAACATGTGTCTTCTTTATTTTTGTAAGTGAATGAAAGGAAGCTGGAAAAAAAAAAAGACAGCAAATCCTTATGGTCGCATGTTTGGGATTTTTGGTTAAAAACTGACTGAAACAATTAATGGATTATCAAAACAAAAAAAGCTTTTTGAATTCCTTTTAACAGCAAATTAATTCATAATTTTGTCTCCAAGCACAACTCAGCACTTTTAGTTTAAGAGCCTAAAATTGGCAAGCCATTACCTCACATCAGGAAATTATACATAAGTTAGTTTTAAAAATTAAAATAGTTCAAAAGCTATGTTCACAAATATAGTTGTTAGCTGTGCAACAACTTTTTCAGGCGTTGTAGTATATTTTATGTTATAAGTGGTATATTTTATTGTTACTTTTATATGCGGGTCTTCTGCATCAGTTAAATTTCACATCTTGACCTCCTGATTGTGTAACAGCCGGTTTAAACCAGAAATAACGTACTATAGGGTCTGGGATTTGTCAGATATTAGAGGCGTTTGGAAGCAGAATATAAACAGTATGAATTGTATCTTTTTAAGGTTAAAAGTAGACTTTGCAGCGTGGGCATGCACAAAAAACGTGTCCCATACGTTAACTATGGGCTGTTACAATCCTGGTTTACAGAAAGGTTAAAAACATCCTAATACAAAGAGCAAAAGAGAAGAAGAATCTAGGGCTTTATTAGAGACGGGACACAAGATTAACCCTCTGGAGTCCACGAAAGCGCCGGAGCAAGATTTCTTCATGATGTCAAAAAAAGACACAAAAAAGACCAAAAAAAGAGACAAAATGACAAAAAAAGAGACAAAATGACCAAAAAAAGACACAAAATGACAAAAAAAAGACACAAAATGACAAAAAAATACACAAAATAACTAAAAAAAAGACACAACAGGAACATAATGACCAAAAAAGACACAACAACGGACACAAAATGACCAAAAAGACACAAAAATGACCAAAAAAGACAAAAAAAGAGACAAAATGACCTAAAAAAAGACAACAACAGACACAAAAAAGACACAAAATGACAAAAAAGAGACAAAATGACCAACAAAGACACAAAATGACCAAAAAAGACACAAAGAAAGACACAAAAAAGACTTGAAAAAGATTCAAAAATGGACAAAATAGTCAAAGACTCCATAGAGTTAACAGTGTTCTCCTCCGCTGTACCTCAGCAGTGTAATTTGATGTCTGATTATAAAGGAAACAAAAATGAACATCGTCGTGCATTTTGATTCATTTTCTCACTCAAGAGAGCTTGGAATTCCACGACAGCGTCTCTTATGGAGCTGAAACAACTGGCAAAGATTATCGACAGAAAAAGAATCAACAATTCTGATTACAGATTATTGAAACAATCTGAAAATCAGAGGTGCCAGCTCCTTCTTTTAGTTATTTTTTGTTGTTAAATCACTGTAAGTGGTTTTAGATGGTAATATGCCACAATCCTGTGTTACTTTATACTTTACAGGCTGAACAATGTATCCATCATTTCTTCGTCTTTTTCATTTATTTTTTAGATGAATATCAATCAGAGAAAAAAAGGAATACTTACCACAAAAAATTAAGATGACTTTACATTTCCCCATGCTGAATTCCAGTGGACTTTAAGAGCTTCATTTAATTTCAGCAGATAGCTACTGCAAAACAAAATTATTAAAATCAATATATTTACAGCAAATTAAATGACTATCACCACTCACCCACCTGCTGCTGTGAAGAGAAGGAAATGATAGCAGAAACACACAGCTCCAGTGACATGGGAGGATCAACAGGTGATAAACAGACACATTTGAATGGCAACACAAGGCTCTATTCAACACGAGGCAAATAATAACGGTGGCTCTGCATTCATACACCAAACATGCAAAGTATGTGTGGACTTAGAGGCCAGTCATGCAGTAAACTGGGAGACACGAAGACAGAACACGAACAAAAAGTATTTTTTGTTACTAAATTACTAAAAATGAAAGACTCAAAATGACTGAAAAAAGACACTAAATTATTTAGAAGACACAAAATGACCAAAAAATACACAAAATTACCCAAAAGTCACAAAATTACTAAGAGACACAAAATTAACAAAAAGACACAAAATTACTAAGACACAAAATTATTACAAAAAGACAATATTACCAAAAAAGACACAAAATTGTTTAAAAAAAGACACAAAATTACCCAAGAGACACAAAATTACTAAAAGAGACACAAAATTACCAAAAGACACATTACCAAAGACACAAAATTATTAAAAAAGATACAAAATAATTAAAGACACAAAATAATTAGAAAGACACAAAATTATTACAAAAAGACACAATTACCAAAAAAGACACAAAATTGTTTAAAAAAAGACACAAAATTACTAAGAGACACAAAATTATTAAAAAGACACATTATTAAGACACAATTACTAAAAAAAGACTAAAATAAAAAAGACAATTATTACAAGACAGAATTACCAAAAAAGACAAACTTATTTCAAAAAAGACACAATTATTTAAAAAACACATTTGTGCAGTAAACTGGGAGGCAACAGAGACACGAAGAGAGAATTCAAGTATTTTTTGTTCCACATTTATTTTGGCTTTAAGCTTTGAATAACAAAAATGCAAATTAGTACAAAAAAAGCCATGAAAAAATAACGACAATGAAAAATATAGAAAGATAAACCTCTTATACAAAACTAAGTTCCCAAAATAATCTATAAAGAGACAGAAATAAAACAAAGAAATGCCTTTAAGTATAATTTCGTGGCAGTGTAAAAACAAAAGTGGTTAAATTGACAGTGATTGGTCACATCAAAGTGAAGTGCTGCTTATGGTGGCATGGTTGGTCTGTGGCTGCTAATTCAAACATAAAATCACATTTTATCAGTTTAGATCGGCAGTAATTTGATATCTTACGTGACTTCCGATGGATAATTCCCGTATTCTTTTGTAGTTTTTGTCTAAATTGTACAATTTTCAGACTTTCTACTTCGTCCAATCACACGACACAAGACAGAGGTTTCCTCGGTTACAAAGCATTTGATCCAATGAGCGACAGAGGAAGGACTCAGGAACCAAAACATGGTGACATTCAAGTGGATAAGTTGGTCTCCAGTGATGAGTTAGGGCTAAAACAGAGGCCGTGTCAAACGGATTGCAATAAGCTGACATTCGTCTGTTTCCAGGTGACAATTTGACTGTACTTGTGTTAAAATTCCTCGTTCCTATTTTGTTTTACAAATACTAAAAGGTGTTTAGCTTTTGGGGTGATCCAGCCAGCCCCTCATCTAATAAACCTACTGGTCATTTTTTATAAAAAAAATCATGAAAGTACATGTTCCCTGCGAGCAGAATCAACACCATTTAAAGAGGCGATGATGTCGACCGATAGATGTAGAGATAAACGGAGCTAAAATGTATTTACAGCTATTCGTGATGGAAAAAAAACAACTAAAACGGATGAAAAAAAAAGATAAAGCCCCGCTGAGAAAATGACATGCATTCTTTATTCTGGCCTTACATTTGATCCTGTGACTCTAACTTTCATTTTTATGTCTGCTTTCATTGGACATCTCATCAGAGCTGAGCTGAAACATTCGGGCCGACTGACTTTCCTCACATAGACACCGAAAGAAGAGTCTGAACGGGTAAAACGTTTTGAAGTTACATGGGCTTATAATACAGCAACACTAATGGAAATAAACACCCATTCAAGTTTTTTTTTTTTCAAGCGTGGCAGTGACTTGTTAATATTATGATTCTTTGCAATAACATACTGCTGTAATTGTGTACAATTTGTCCAAGCTGCTTCTCGAGTTCTTTTTCAACATTATGAACATGATTTAACAAAAAAAGCTTAAAAAAAAAACAAATATGGATGAAAAACCAAGGAACGATCTCTTCAGCTGTCATCAAGTTATTAAACTAATTTTACATGACAACATGAATTAAACAAAAATGGCACAATTAAAACTCAAATCAACATCCCTGCCAAGATTAACACTGATTTCATGCAGCTCCTCCTAATTTTAACCTGTTTGATACAAAGTTTAGGACCTGGAGCCCTTTCAGAGGACCTGGTTGTGAACTGAGAGAATAGAGGGCGAGGCAGAACTGTTTACAGTACGAGCTGCTTCTCGCCGCGTAATCTACGTAACCTTTATTACCCATTTGCATACTTTAAAAACAGCAAAACACTGTACAATTCATTGGGTACAGTAAACGGTCGGGCAGTACAGTTATTGGATCAAGTTGAGGTGGTTTTGGGGTTCTAATGACGAGTAAAAAGGCGGAGAAAGGCCCACTGGTTTGGAGGGAGAAGTTGTTGTGTAGGCAGCCGTGGTGGTCTTACTCGCTATCACTCCGCTCTCCTCTCTGCAGGAGCCTCTTCCCGCTGGAAGGCACAGCAAACTCCTGCTTCACAGACACCTTGGTCTTACTTTTCCTGTGGAGAGAAAGCAGGACAAAGCCGGTGAGATGAGGACTAAAAGGCAGATGTGAAAGATTTAACAGATGTGGTTTTACTGGCAGAAGAACCTCAGTTGAGCTGGTCGGTGGGTTTAACTCAGGGGTCAGCAACCTTTACCATTAAAAGAGCCACTTTGGGCCAGAAAAAAAAAAAAAAATTCATCTGGAGCCGCATCTTTGAGCCTTATAATGAAAACAATTTGCAATTTCTCACTGCAGGTCAAGCATATCGCTAGGCCAGAAGCACTGGCTGTGAAGGGAAACAATTTTTTTATTTTTTTATTTCCCACATAAAGCACTCACGTGACAAACCACAGAAAAGGGGAATAAAATAACAAATGGCACAGCACGCAGACAAGGAATACACCAAAATATATCTATATAATAAATAAAAAAATTTAAATAAAATAAAATGAAATGAAAAATAGTAAGTTACCACTGTGTTACATCTTTCATTTACTGTCAGTCGTTCAGTCATTTGTACAGATATATAAGGCCGTACAGTTTACATGGTGAAAAATAAGGGAAGTGAAATAAATCTGTCTTTTTTTCACTAAGACTCTTTTTCTTTTTTGGATTTGAAATCTATAGCAATAGCTAGATTTTGTAAAATGTTAGAGGATAGGGTGAAGACCTTGATGTGCACAGGCTATGGTTTAAGTTGACTGAAATGTTCTCTTATTTCTGTCTATAGACTACATATTTTTACAATTGGAGAATGTAAGAATAACTTTAGGCCTACAACCATGACAAATGGTGATTAAGATGTAAACACAATTTATTTCCATATGTATGGATATGTATGTAATTTTATATTCCATATTTTTTTGTCAAAGCAACATGGAGCCACTTGTGGCTCTGGAGCCGCAGGTTGCCCACCTCTGGTTTAACTCAAACACTGTTCACAGTGCCCTCTAGTGGCGGGTGGTCTCTATCAGACAGCAGTGGAGTGGATGCTGACTAATATTCATCACAATGTGGGTTTAAAATCTCAACTGCAGCCAAGATAATGACAGAGTATCCGCCTAAATCTGAGGACCTTCATTAAAGGGGACATGTGATGCTTATTTTTAGTTTAAGTTCAGACGAGAATTTGGGGTTTCTACTAGAACATGGTTTGATGTTTAAAAGTATTCTGCCTGTGGCTGATGTAACTCTATGAAGCCTGTCTGAAATGCTCAATTTCATAGTCTTAAATCCAGAAATCTGTGGAGAGCTGACATCAGCTTGAGTCGAGAGTAGAAAACACAGCTGGAAACTGATTTTTCAGAAGAGGCTTCTGTCGATTAACCTAGGCAAGAAATATTTACAATGTTTTTTTCCTGCTCCAATATGAAGGGGATTTCAATTGATCAGAACTAAGATGCGATAAAAAAATCATCCCAAGAATCTGCACCACTATACTGTTGCTAAAAGGTGAAGAAAGCATGTAGGCTTAAATGTTAAGTGGATAATTAGCTGCAGTAATATGAGTGAATAAGTTAAGATGGTTGAGCTGCCACTAGAGCAACAATCACATTACCAGGATTACAGCAACAAAATATGAGGCAATACTCTACTACATTTGGTCAGCCAAATCTGCATTTTACATTGCTTATAGTGGAAGTTAGCAGTCTACTTACAGGTCTAATGTAGCCTGCTTATCAGACTGGTAAACAGATTACACATGTGCAATCTCGAGCACCATATATGGATATGAAAAAGGTATATTGTCCTAGTTCAGATGGTGGTGTTTTTGCTCACCAGGTTTACTTTACTGCATAAAAGGTCTTTTTGGGATTAAGTTAAAAGTTTTGCTGACTGAATCAAGCCGTTCTGTTTTATAGGATGCACTTCTTACTCTTTGTCCAGCAACTCCAGACCGTCGTTTATCTTCTTCAGCATTTCATAACGCTCACGGCCACGGATCTGCAAGAGAGATCAAAGGGAATTAAGTATACAGTGAAATCTTGTAAAAGAAGAAGTTCAGCTTCAAAACAGTACGGATCTTTACTTACATGAAGAACAAACGTTTCTTTGTCCTCCTCCTCTGCGCTGGAAGTTGACTTGGACTTCTTTACAGAAGTCATGTCTGGATTTGGAGCCAGAGCCGGGACGCTCTCTAAAAGGGAAATAAAGTGAAGTTAGCAAGGGAAAAGCAAGCAGAGATGAAAACTTTAACTGATGCAAGAGAAACGTACTGCGTTTCTTAGTTTGCTTGGTGCCGTTCTGCGCCTTGGTGCTGTTCTCCTCCTCAGTCTTGCGGTCTCTGCCTGGACATGCGCAGACTCGCACCTCAAAGCACCTCCGACCCAGAACAGTTCCCCTAGGAAGAAGATCAACAGAACTTTGGGTCCAAATGCTTTCCTAGGCACAACAAGCAGCTCAAAGTCGGACATCCTTAGCAATAACACAAATAAGACATCCAGTTACATCGTTGCAATGCAAACATCTTCGTACAAATAACAAACATCAACACTCCCATCAGGTTTAACACTTTATCTGGCAAAGAACCATATTTGGTAACTTCAGTGGACATCCAAAACTGGGTCCCCATGTCTCTCTGTGAGGTCGTAGAACCACATGGATTTCTTCCAGTAATATTTCGAGTAAAAAGTTGCAAATTTACTAGATTAAAGTGGCAAATATACAAGAAAAAAAAGTTGCAGATTTTAGAGATTTAAAGTGGCGAATCTGCGCGCAAATCTCATAAATCTGCACATTATTTCTCGTAGATTTGCCACTTTAATCTCGTAAACTTTTTTCTCAAAAAATGACCCCCCTCCCCCGGGTCCGTATGTTTTTGGTTTTTTTACACATTCCACAGTCAGACACATTCTGGCAGTATGTAATATCCTTCAATATTTGCTCCAATATTCTCTAGGGTTGAAATTTGGAATTTGCAAGTGTTTCAATGAGTGCCCTATTAAGGGTTAAAGAGAAACAAGTCTTACTCTGAAGTCTCCAGGGTCAGGATGGTGAGGATGGGTCTGCGGTTCATGCCCCCCATGCAGGAACTGTTGCACATGTAGCTCAGCAGGATGGTTGTTATCACCGAGCCCAACTGAAACAGGAAACAAATCGTATTTAAAACTGGTTGAAGCTTATGCAATCAGAGGAAAAGGCAACAATTTTCTAAACTTCTCATCAGACTGCAGCCATTTTTTTAAATTTAAGAAAGTTTCAACGGTTTCACAATTTCTGTATTTTATGGTTACTGAATTTTCAGGCTAAAATTTGACACAGACATTGGGGTTTTGTACATTTTAGCAGCTTTTCCAGTATCTTACACCTGTTGTAAATTCCATGTTTTAGATGAGTACTTGCATACTAAAATGGGGGAGATTTCACTGAACCATACCAACAGTGATGGCGTTACACTTTTAGGAGGAACGGTCTTCATTTCAGATAGGCTACTCATTATTTTTTACATTGAACATGTGATTATCTATAGTCTATAGATGGATATAGTCAGATTGAAGAGAAATACAGTAAGAACTTCAAGCATTTACAAGCACTTTATCTAAAATCCAAGCACTTTTTAAACCTTGAAAATACAACATTTAAATTCAAGCATTTCCAAGGATTTCAAGCACCCGTACAAACCCTAACATAGAAAATCACACAGTAGGAAGTGTGAATGGATAAAAAGTAACTGCTGTAGCAGACAGATTGAGTGAGGCGGTCCTACCTGTGGGGGCTCATAGGGGACCGTCACACTCTGCCTGTTAGTGTTGGGATCTTCGTAATACTGAGCTCTCTGGCTGCCCTCCACTCTGATCAGATGGCTTTTATGTTCTGCAGCTGAATGGAAAACATTTTTTTAAATATATCTTGCTCACAATCAGAATCTTAAACACTAAACACTCTACTGTATATCCAAAGCTATTTTTCACTGAAAATCCTTACAATCCTCATTCTGATGATGGGGGCATCTGCGGACCACTTCGGCCACGTGTTCAGTCTTCTTGTAGACCGCTGTGGCCCTGATGACAGCACCCTGAGGAGGCTCTTTGTCCATTAACACTTCAATCGGGCTCGTCTTTGCCAGCTGGCAATACAGCTTGTTGAGAAGCTCTGAATACTGAGAGAAAGCACAAGGGAAAAAAGACATTATTATATGTGCACTTATGGATCAACAGAGCTGTAAGTACACACATGTGAGGACAAATGGTAAATAACGTTCTGAGATCTGTCTCAGAAAAAAAGAGTGCATGTTTATTAAGACTAAAAGTCAAAACCTATTCAAAAAAATTTTAAAAAAAATTATTCAACTATTCTTCTCTAAAAAGGTTTTCCTCATAAATAAAGAGACATTTCAGAGTAAATTACAATATTTTACCTTGATTTCACCCTTTTTAACCCATTCTGTGCTGGAGGAAGTCAGCACAGGAACATGTCCCGTCATGTCAGAGCCGTGCTTTACAAGCAGACAGCACCTCTCCCACAGAGCAGAGCACAAGCCGTAGGGGGCGGGAGAATCAGGGCAGACCACCCTAACCTTAACTAAACCGGCCAATTGCAGCACACTGCTGGGTGAGTCACCGTGGAAACATTAATGCCATTGGCTCTTCAGACGCAGTGACTGACTCTGGACTTTAAAATTTAGCGAATCGTCAGAATGAATAAGATTCCACATGAATGCCACCATGGGAGATACGAAAGAATGGATTTTTAACTCAACGACAAGGTAAAATATACTTTTAATTCCTAACTTATGTTACATACTAAATAAATGTATTTTTTGGTGACACAAACTTAAGAGTCCAATGAGTGAGTTTACTATATAAAAAACGTTTCAATTACTTTAACTCATAAATTTGAAAATTCTCTATAGTTAAATTGGGTTTTACTTGGTAAATTTAAAAAAAACTGGAGTTTCTGTCTAAAAACCCCCCACTATGGATTGCAAAAAACTCAGTTGAGCAGTGAATGAGCAGCTGTAGAAATCCCCTTTGTCTCTTACGAGGGGCTCAAACTTCTGCTCCTTGCCATGTTTGGTTGCAGGATAATCTGCTGTAAGTCCTGTCAAAATGTAACATTCGTGGTACAACTTTTAGATTCTGTTTAATCCGCTTAAAATTCTAAACTATATGTAGGAAGTACAGATGTTTTTGAAGCTGCTAAATGCTTACCTAACATTAATTTTGATTAAAAGTTATGTGGCACATATACTAAGGCATTACTAGCACTACACACTAATACTCGTATTACTAAAGTAAGGCATTTACTAGACTGTTTTAAAAATACATGAAATCCTTAAATAAGTAACATTTTAAATTTCGAGAGCTTAGGCCAGGAGTTTCTTACCGTGGAGGTGACCGACTTTGCTGTGCCAGACTTTTGAAAGCGGAGCTGGAAGCCATATTCCCCTGGATAGTCAGTTGTAACTGGGACAGTGGAGGAAGGGGGAGTGACAACATCCCGAGACGTCTCTGGGGCCAGCTCAAACAGATTCTCATCGAACTCCTCAGTCAGCGCCTGCTGCCAAAATAAATACTTTTAGATTGAAGTTGCCATCATATGAATATTGAATAATATCAAAGAAAGCTTTCTCCTACAGCGATATAATTCAATGACTTAGAAGAGAAGCATGCTTACCAGCATGTCAATCGGTTCATTTGCCCTCCAGGTTTCTTGAGGCACATCAACCACCGATGAAATGTTGATGGTGGATGTAACACTGCAAAAAACACACAGGACAAAAAATGACTACCTTGTTTTCCCAAGAGTACACTCTACTGTTTTTTTTAATGCAATCTAATGGTATTATCATAACATAACTTACACATTATCCCACAGCTGTCTAAATGAATCCTGGCTCAGGGGCAGGTCCTGGCTCAGAGTCAGACTGTTCAGATCGTGTCCTTCCATCATTATTTCCCCTCCTTTCCCGGCTGAGGGAAAACTAGGAAGAGCTGCGGGGATCAACAGGAAGTAAGTGTGATTAGACCACATAACAACCAGGTCACAATCAAACTCTACATTTGACTAGTTCAATGTAAATCAAAAACTGCATGATTTATAATTTATTTTATAATGAGTAATTGATTACTTAAAATAACATTTTTTAATAATAATAATAATAATAATATCTTTATTTGTCATTGTAACAAGTACAACGAAATTAAGTGCATTCCTTGTTCTGTGCAAAAGTAGCAAATAAGTAAAAAGTCACTATGGACATAAAAAAAAGTGCATAAAAACCCCTCACATATCCCACCCACACACATCCACATTCATAAAATTTGGTAGCACCGTTCAGTGAGATAATGGCTGTTGTGTAGAAACTGTTTTTTTTTAACTGTTTGTCCTGGTTTTTATAGATCTGTATCTCCTGCCTGATGGCAGCAGTTCAAACAGTTTGTGATGAGTCTTTCAGGATGGAATTGGCCTTTTTGAGCTCAAAGTAATGTCTTTAAATTGTTTTGTCTACCTTACATCCAGAGATTAGACATCCAGAAGATATTAACAATGAAATTAAAATAGAGAAAAGCAGCAAAACAGAATGAAAACAAGATGACATTTTTTGTTGTTAGATGAATGGATTTATTAATTAGTCGGTGATGTAAACTGATTTCGACTAATTATCCTTTAAAATCAGACAAGGACACTCATGGTTAGCAGTTAGTGCAATTACTACATTGATAACGTTACTAAAATCTTGCAAATATAATAATAAACCTGGTTGCTGCCATACAGGAAAAATAAGTTTGAAAAAGTTGAAATAAGCAATAAGGCCTTGGCCTCTAAACTGCTGACTAACGTTAGCGTTAGCCTGGAAAACTACCAATGAATAAAACACAACAATAAACAGAAACATCCATGTTTCAACTAAGCTAATAAAAGTTTTAAATGTCAACACAGCTGACTGACTCCCAAAACAAACTAACGTTAGCTAGCTAGCTAACCTAACGTCCATTTTCTTTGGAGCAGTAGGCCCACACTGAAGCAAGCTAGCTTCATTGAGTCGGTACTTCCTCAATAACTCGATTAATACAACTCAACTTAACGATACAATGGCGCTAATAAGCAAAAGAGTCGACCATATAACAGTGTTGTCTACCAGTCGAAGACAATTTAAGCGCTCTGCCGTTTGTTTTGTTGTTGGCAAGCGAGTTTGGAGTTAGCTTCAATTGCTAATTACGTTAGCATTACGTTTTGGAATTCGGCCGACTAACGTTAAGCCGTTAAACTTTCTTTACCGGACAAATAAGTGGCTTTAAACGGCTTGCTGTAAAAGTATGACATGTGTATGACTACATACCTATCTTGCACCGCTGTCTGAGCAGGTGAGTCACTGGTGGGCGTCGAGGAACCGAGCTGAATCCGAAATAGTCACAATATTTTGGGGTGAAGCGAAGCACGTTGTCGTCGGGGAATCCCACTAAAAGGAAGGGGGGGCGGGGCTTAATGCTGTGTTCGTTTGCGCTCGGAATTCGGAAAGACCCGACCTCCGAGTCGGAAAAGTGCAATAGAACGGCCCTTGAACTCGAGATTCCGACTCGGGAATTGGGGTAGCATCCAAGCAGCCCGAGTAGGTCGGAAATACGTGGGTGTGTCGTTTGATTTAGCGTTTGTGTTACTAAAAGTGTAGGATTACTTTGCACTCCCACTCTGTTAGTTAAAGAGTTTGTGTGAGCATGGTAGGGACGAAAAGGCACAGTAAAGGTGTAAAAAATATTATATTTTGTCCCGTATTTAAACTACATTAGTCTATAAGGTGTAATACTCCAAACAAACATCAACTTGCTGTTGCCGGCAATGTTTTCCGAGGTTGAGCAATGAAACGCATTTACCTCGGAAGTCGGATTTCCAACTTGGATCTTTCCGAGTTCCGAGTTCAATCGAAAGCAGCATTAAACTCCACTCTCAGCCTCCAATCAAAGATCTCCGCTCTCCTGACGTCAGTAAATGCAACATTGTGAAATGCTGCTGCTGCATTCACTGTTCTTGGAAATATTATAACTCAAGAACGATCGTACAAAACAAATGGGTGGATGCCTGGATCGGTGTATTTGTAGAATTCTTAGAATTGTTTGAGTCTTGGTCGCGGTTGGATTTAGATCAACCATGTTTTCTAAAAACATTAAATTTATTTAAGTTTAGCCCCCTTTTTCCCTCCAACGTATTATATATTACAAATTACAAGCATCTCCTAAGCACATGAAAGCAACATGACGAAAAACCTGACGTACAGAAAACAAAATTAACTTTATAAAAAGTAGCTTTTACTGGAACTCCCGTAACTCCCAATGTATTGTAATGACGAAAAGTGTGGCTTAATTATACATTTGCTGACCGAGCAATTATGTATTCCAAGTAATCAAACACGTTGATACATAACTATGAGTAATACCTTATGGGTTAATATTCTAGTGACAAGCTATTTGTTGTACTTTGAAGTAGTGAAAAAAAGCATCCATTCACATAAAATCTGCCCTTAAAATAAAAACACACACTTAAATATTGTTCAAACAAATGTGTATTTCGCCCTCAGAATTAAAAAAATATATAATTTGTTCCTTGAAAACTATTTGTGGGTTTCAGGCCAGTACATTTTATTGTTGTCCACTTTAGAAGTTGTATTTTCCTCTGTAGAGTCCTCTGTAAAATCTAAAATATTTGGTTGTATGATGACACATTTGAAAGGGTTACATAACTCAAAAATGCACAGTAATCAGTTGTAATGCCAGGAAATGTAGTTTTATTGCTTGCGCGCAGCTGCAAGGAACCTATTAAGTAATTCATTTCTTAATAGTGTAGTGGAATTACTACCTCTCTTGAGTGAAAAAATGAATCAAAGAGCACAGCAATGTTCCTTTTAGTTTTCTTTATTATCAGACATTAAATTACACTGCCTCGGTACAGCGGAGGAGAACACTGTCAATTTTAATGGCTGATGAAAAATGGTGTCCTGACTCCAATAACGCCCTGAGTTCTCTCCCCTTTTTCTGTCTGTGCCTCAAATGCCTCTAATATCTGTCAAATCCCAGATCCTATAGTACATTATTTCTGGTTTAAACTGGAACTCAGAAAGATCTGACCTCCGAGTCGGAAAAATGCAATATAGTGGGGCAGATAATCAGAAGGATTGTGCATTTTATGATAAAAGCGTCAGATTTGGTACACTTGTAGTCAAAGACATATAGAACAAAATTAGATGTGGAGGCACAACAAATTTTACATATTTTCTGGGTAATTTTCCATATTTTTGGGTAATTTTCCATATTTTCTGGGTAATTTTCCATATTTTTGGGTAATTTTCCATATTTTCTGGGTAATTTTCCATATTTTTTGGCTAATTTTACACATTTTTGGTGATGTTACATATTTTATGGGCAATTTTACATATTTTTTGGGTCATTTTACTTCTTTTTGGGGGTAATTTTACATATTTTTGGGGGTCATTTTACATCTTTTTTTGGGGGTAATTTTACATATTTTTGGGGGTCATTTTACATCTTTTTTTGGGGGTAATTTTACATATTTTGGGGGGTCATTTTACGGCTGTTACGTAATCAGGAGGTCATACTGGGGCCTTTTAGTAAAGCAGAGGACTTATGATTAAAAGTAACAGAAAATAAACCGCAATAGGTTCCTTATGAAGCTGATTTTGTTCACCTGATAACCAAGTTTACCTTCGAGAGTTGAACCCACACTGTGCCCCTGCTTCTCTCTCCCTCCAGGGAGGTCAGAGGTCAACTTTGAAGCCGAGTCCCTGGAGCAGGCAGCATCACCTTTTCACTCGAGGACAGTAAGGTCTGGTTCTGGACAGTCCGACCTCGATGCCATTAAAAACTAGAGTATAATATCAGTTAATTTCACATTTGATTTCACAATCTACTCTTACAGACCCGGTGACGTTGCCCCTCATCACCCTTCAAATGCCCCTGTGCTGATAAGATAAACTTCCACACCAGAGCTGCAGAGAAACCCCGAGCAGGATCCTGTAGCCAAGCTGCAGGCGTCTAGTCCTGAACTGGCAAGAGCCGCATCCAGAGAGTACTCACTGAATGTTGGTTGTCGTCTATCTCTTGGTTATTGGTGCCACTTCGAGGCTTCGTGGCTGTTTGACCTTTGAGTGAATGCTCTGAGGGTGCCAGTGAGTCCACTATGAACCTGATCCCACTGGCACTGCATATAAATACAATAGTGAGGTCCAACAAACCAGCACCAGGGCCAAGAGGGAACAGGAAAGTTTGCATGATGTTGCAGCAGAACGTTGAACTCATCTGATGTTACTGTATGTGTAATTTAATATTTTCTTGTAGTGTGCATGCATGTCATAGGTGGGACGAGGCTGCATGACTGTGTGTGTGTGTGTGTGTTTGAATCCTCTCCAGAATGACAGCAGGCATCCAGCGGAGAGCTGCACGTATAAAAATGAACTTTCACATCTAATTATAAATTGGTCATAAATTGTTTTGCTGTATGCAGCTACACTGATAGACTAGGCACGATTCCCCGTCGCTGCATGTGTAATCACTGTAAAACCTTCAGCAGCGTGTTTCTTGCCTTCAGCTTCCCTCTGAAGTTCTAAAAGCCGGTGATAAGGTCAAGTAAATAACTGTACAGTATGTACTATAAAACTTAAATGGGGGAAAATAATAATTGAACAGTGAAAAAAACAAAGTTAATAGGAGAGAAAAGAACTTTAACCAAAAGGAAAACAAATTAATCCAAAAAAACCTTTAATGTGGGAAAATAAAAATAACAGGAAAAAAAAGAAAGAACTTTAAAACAAACAAAAAAGGTAACAGGGGAAAAGGAAAAAATTGAGAAAGAAATTGTAATAGGCAAAAAAAATTACAGTAGAAAAAAAAAACTTGAACCAAAAAAAAGATGTGAAAAAAAAAGAAAAAGAAAACCTTAATTGGGAGAAAACAACTTTAACAACATTTTTACAGTTGTATATAGAGGCAGATTGAAAAGGAGTCAAACAGAGTAAATAGTCCAAAACTCCAAAGAGTTAAAAGAATAGTTGTTATCTTGGGAACAACAGTAATCTGCTTTCTGCTTGAGTGTTAGATGAGAAATGAATTTCACTTTTATGTTTCTACAGGGGTGGCGCGGGGGAGGAAATGCCAGAATCTTAGTTATTTTTTGGCCATTTGGCTTTATTGATAGTGGTAGAAATACAGAGTGAAATGGGGAGACAGAGGGAAAGACAAGGGCTCTGAAGAGACAGGCAGATTTTTAAAATACCTTTAACTTCAACTGTATAATTTCCCCTCAGTCTCTTAACTGGACCAGTGAATCGATGGAACAAAAAATCTCATTTGGGCTGAGCCCCAAATGCTAAATGCTAACGACGTCTTGCTCCGCCCCTGTGCCTGTACATTAAATATGAAGCTCCAATGAGCAGCCAGTTAGTTTAGCTTAGCTTAGCATTGAGACTAGAAATTGGACAACATGAATGACCTGTGCTGTTTACAGATAACAGAATTCAGCACCTCTATTAATATGTTATATGTGATATGAAATGTTTGCAAAAGTCTTGTATGGGCCTAATTCTTTGCCTTATTACCTTTTATGCTAAGCTAAGCTAAGCTAAGTTAAGTTAAGCATCTACTGGCTGTATCTTCATACTCAACGGAAAGATGGACAGAGGATCAATCTTCTCCCTGAAAAAAATTGGGATTTATCTTGAATGTTCTCTTTTCTGCTACTAATACTTACAAATTTCTTTCTCTGCTCACATTTTTGTAATAAAAAAGTGCTTTAATGTGCTGAAAGCTGACAAAAATCCTGGTTGGTATTCTGTAGTTAAGTCTGATCTTTGTGCAGTTTATTCCACTTTTTATCTGCACCGTGTCACATAATTTCCATACATGGTGTGAATACAATATAGCAGCCCTCACTGATGTTTGCGTCTGAAGTTTTTAACTTACGAATTCTCCCACCAAATGACTGGAAACATAAGCACGCTGGTGTGAATCGTATTGGCTTTCACACTGACCATATAGTGCAACACCTGCCATCCATCACAAGACTTTACTGTAACATGATTTTGAACCAGCTGACCCCACCAACCACACACACACACACACACACACACACAGGTCCTGACAAGGAGGAACAGTATTTACATGGGCTCTTTCTCTACATCCCTTGGTGAGTAACAGAGGGCAGTCACATGATGTCCCTGTGGTGGTGTGACTTTTTGTTTCAGATAACAGCATTGGGTACAAAACAGGTGACATTTTGCATTGTGTAGAGTGCTGAACAGGTGTTTTTTGGATAAAAATATTGGCGGCATGGAGCGAGGCTGTACGTGTGTGCTTATTTATACCATTTTCTCAGTCAGTACTTGTAGTTCTATTATAGTTCTTGGCTCCCTCTGTATGAATTCATGTGATACTTTTTGGAAATCTCTGTCTGCCCTGGTTGAGCACATGAACTCTACGCTGTTCTGTTCTGATGGTGTTATTAAGTTTCTCTACATTTAGTCAGAGTCACACACACACTCGGCTGCACTTGGGGCCCCTGGCTTTGGATGAGCAGTGTCAGGTTCCCAATGTTCGTATGAGGGCAGGGAAAGGCAAAGGCGGCAGCTCCAAGGAGAGAGTGGCGTGATGTGGAGGTGTGTCCGCTACAATCATTTGATTGAGAGATCTAGAGCAGATATTTTTCCACTCAGCTCTGTCAGATCTGTACTTTTCCCGCCCAGCGCTACCCTCCCACAACACACCCCCTAATCCCCGCCTCGAACACACCGTCACTCCAGCTCCAAACCACACCTTTCACTTCGAACTCGGACAGCACAGGACAAATTTAGGGTCCACCTGTTGCCTGCTGGAGGAGGATTAAGCTTTGTTGTGTGCAACAGAGGGGGAGGGCTTTGGGAACGGGGTGAACTATGGTGTGTGACCCCTTTGGCATGTGATCTGAAATAGAAAGGGATTTATGGCTGCTGGGAAGACAGACAATGGCAGCCTGGGAGTCAAGACGAGCCCCTCTCTGTTGTCCATAAGAAACGATGAGTCATAGCTGGTGGCGTGTCGGACTGTGACGCGAGTTCGTCTAAGGTCCGACACCTGTGCACTGCCATTATTTTACCTCATGACCAAGGAGAAGTAAGAGTAGGAGTAGTTTTTGTGTTTGTGATTCTTCAAAAGGTCAGTCGACATTATGTAACACCGCTTTTAAAAGTGGCCTGAGACCAAATTTGGCCCTCAGCAAGCCTCCCACTCATGAACTCATTATTGTTTATTTAAAGAGGAATCTTATATGTAATCACAGCACTCTCCTTCATGATAAAAACCAGAACCCCGACAGGAAAACTGTGTCCTGCCTTGCTTTGAAGAAACAATGTGGCCAAAGTGAAATTAAATAAATTCAAGGAAATGTAGGGAGACATGTATGCATGTCCAAGAAAGTGAAATTAATGGGTAATATTGATAATTAAACTGACAAAAACTTTTTAAAAAAAGGGAAAAATACTACACCTCATATAAATGTACAGGTGCATGTCAAAAAATTTGAATAAAATCATGGAAAAGTCCATTTCCAGTAGTTCAAGTCAAACAGTCCCAACCAAGTATTGAGTCATATAGATTGACATACTTTTCCATACATTTCCATATTAAACATACTTTTTAAAATTGGTCTTTTGTAAAATTAAATTTTTTTACTCTGAATTTTAGGTCTTCATTAAATGTAAGCCACAATCATTATAATTCGAATAAATTCAATAAATTAAGACATGAAATGTTAAATTATGTGTGTAATGGATCTATATAATGTGTTATTTCCACTTTTTGAATTGAATTACTGACATAAATACATTTTTATATGATATTTTAATTTACTGAGATGCACCTGTATTATTATATTTTTATTCTAATATAATTGTTTTTGAGTTTGCTCAACTCTGAATTCCGATTTTTGTCAAATCAACTGTAAATTGTACGAACTTATAATTGTACACTGTAATAACTTTTAATCCTTACTTCTGCCTACTTCTGCAATGTGCTGAATTCACATGATTGTAACGCCGCTATGAAATGTCAGCTAATGTTGCGACCACAATTTTGAGTTAGCATTGATACGCTAATGGCTACTCTTGTAGCTGTAACAACAGCGCCGCTAGTATTAGTTAGCCGCTAGCTTTCGCTAATGAATTTCACCGCTTTCACGCATTTCACAACAAAGAAAGAGTTAACAAAAAATTTGCAGAACTATTGTCCCTTGTTGTGAACCCCAACTTAAAGATATAAGTAACAACAACTCACCAACTTGTTCTTGAGCAGACAACTGGCTTCCTTTGTTGTGCTAACTTACATTATTGCCCTAAATGTCAGTAATTTATATTTCCAAGTTTTACCAACTTAAATCACGGTTTAAGCCAAAAAAAATACAAGTTGGCTTTCTTGCAGTGTGGATGCTCCTTCGCTGTTAAAAAAAAAACCCCCAATAAGTGCAATGTAAAATAAAATGAAAAGTAGTAGTAGTAATAGTCTTATGGTCTTCCTTCAGCCAATAGTAGTTAAGGTCAAAAGAGCTTCCTGCTTGCGTCTCGACCTCTGCTGCAGCACCTCAAGATCAGCCCACCGGGCCTCTCGGGGCCGGAGCAGCCCCCGTCCCCCCGCCCCCTCCACGGACAGCCTCTCCATACGGAGCGAGGCGTGCACGTGGGTGCGCGTCTGTCACTCTATCCCAGCTGGACGGGACACAACACAAAAAGTTCAAAGAGAAGAGGACAGCCTGCAGCACAGCACGCAGCACACGGATCACGGTGGGATTCTGTTTTGGATTTTACGTTTCCGTTCGTGTTTTGTTGCCAAAGTGCGGAAGGTTTGAGTCGGGGCTTGTTGTCCTTTTGGAGGAGCTTCACGTGTCTCCGTTTGGCACCAGACGCATCTGTCATCAAGTCTCCACTGAGTGCTTGGAGCAGCCAAAGTCATGCCGGCCGGCTTTCAGCAACTCGGAGGGGAGGTAATCTTTACCTTAAGAGTTTTATTCATAACATATTGATCTGTCTTGTTGTTTGTTTGTTTTTTAACGGCTGGACGTTCTTTTTCTTCTGTGCGTAATTTTTGGTATTTGGAGAGATTTTACGCACGGGTTTATCTCCGTCAAACACAAAAACTGTAGGAGAAAATCTACGTTTTTCTGTGCTGAACTGCAGTTTGCTTCGACTATCCAACAGATAATTTAAAAATTATTGACTGGTCTGGAAAAAAGGAATATCGTCACCTTCCTAAAATAATAGCCGAAGTCATTGTTGGACACAAATGATTTTTTTTACTTGGGTGTCGATATGAAATAAGATCATTTTGATTTATCCCAGCTCATTAAAATATATATATATCTTGTAGTATATTAATTGAATGTATGCAAACCAATGGGCTATATTAGCATTTACATTAAGTTAGTGAACAATTTTGAAAATAACAATCAGCACTTTGCAACTTTGCAAAACTATAAACAATAACAATTGTTTATGAGAGTTCTAGTGAAGAAAACCCACATCAGCTTTGGCCCTTATTTAGTCCTGAGCAGTGACCTTGACCAGCCAAATATATGAGTTTACAGGTCAGAGCTGAGTACTCAGTACTCAGTACTGAGTACTGAGTACTGCTTGTTAGGGAACCTCGTTTGACTGGTTCCTTCTCACCCTCAGGAACAATGCCCACGCTGTGTGTTTCCTGCAGCTCTTTTCTGAAATGATTTCTAGGTCAGGTGGATGTAAGAGTTTAAAGTGTCACTCCTGTGATTCTGGATGGTTTAATCTCTTTGTAATCTGGAAACAAGAGATAGAGGGAGACTGTTGTCTGTGTGAACAGGTTGATGCTCCAGGGACGTGTTTATTATAGCTCAGACATTTTGGCTTCAACATAATATGTATATAAACTAGGGGTCTCAAACTCAAATTACCTGGGGGCTGCTGGAGGTAGTATCAAAATGACCAAAAAAAGACACAAAATGACAAAAAACAAGACACAAAATGACAGAAAAAACTAAATTAGTTCAAAAAAACACAAAATGACAAAAAAAAGACAAGAAATTACTAAAAAAAAGACACAAAATGACAGACAAAAAACTAAATTAGTTAAAAAAGGATGCAAAATTACTAAAAAAACAAGACACAAAATGACAGAAAAAAAATAAATTAGTTCAAAAAGACACAAAGTGACCAAGAAAAGACACAAAATTACTAAAAAAAAGACACAAAATGACCAAAAAAAGACACAAAATTACATTACATAACATTTCCACTTCTTCCGGTAACAACAACACGGCAGATAATAAACGGTCCGGTAGCAGCTACCTTTCTTTTTGTTAACGTCGTCATAGGAACGAGTGAAACAAAGCTCCAGCTGGAGCAACAAAGGGACCTTCCACACACAACACGGTAAAGAGACATTCATATAAAACTCACATTAAACTTTCATATCAAGGTGGGGGCCACAAAATATCATCACCAGGGCCGCAATTAGCCTGCGGGCCGCAAGTTTGAGACCCATGATATAAACGCTGTGAGCATGGAAACTCAAACAAAGCAAAAAGCAAACACAATCTATGAGTTTCTTAGGAGCAGAATTTATGATTGGTGACAAGTAAACAAATTACTGAATGTTCAACTATGGCATTTTTAATGAGATGCAACATGGTAACATGAAGTGTAACAGAGCAAAACAGGCGGCTGTTTCTGATGTTTTACCTTTTCTGTTGCAAGGACACACACACACACACACACACACACACACACACACACACACACCCTTGTTTTGGTCCATGAATTCTAAACAACACTTATCTGGAGACTCTAGCAAGGTCAAGACACAGTATTATGGACACATGCTAACTAAAGACAAACTTAAACCTCGCTGACTGATCCATAGAATACAACAGGACTAAAAACAGCACAATTAGAAGAATCTTTAACTTATGCACAACACTGTGAAAACACTCCACTGATAGAAAAAGTCCAGCATTCAAAACTAAACTTAAAAGTCTTAAAAAGTCAAAGGCATGAAAAGTAAAAGTACTCATCGTGCACTAAAATGTTAATGTTTGTGCTGCATTTTAAGGTTGGGCTTATTTTAACTCCTTTATAGACTGTTGGGTAGTTTAATCTAAAGCAGGGGCCGCTGGAGGCAGTATCAAAATGATCAAAAACAGACACAAAATGACAGAAAAAACAAACAAATTACTTAAAAAAGACACAAAATTACCAAAAAAGACACAAAATTACAAAAAAAAGAAGACACAAAATAACAGAAAAAAACTTAATTACTTAAAAAAGAAACAACATGACCAAAAAAAGACACAAAATGACAAAAAACACACAAGATGAAAAAACATTAAATTACTTTAAAAAAACAAAACAGAATAACGTAAAAAAATTATGAAAAAAAGACACAAAAGGACACAAAATGACAGAAAAAAAACTCAATTACTTAAAGAAGAAACAAAATGACCAAAACAGACACAGAATTATTTTAAAAAAGACACAAAATTATTTTAAAGAGACACAAAATTATTTTAAAAAGACACAAAATTATCTAGAAAATACAGACAATTATCTAGAAAAGACACAAAATTATATAGAAAAGACACAAAATTATCAAAAGAAGACACAAAATAATTTAAAAAAAGACACAAAATGATCAAAAAAAGACACAAAATTATTTTAAAAAAGACACAAAATTACCAAAAGAAGTAATTAAAGGGACCTTCCACACACAACACAGTAAAGTGCCATTCAACTCACATTAAACTTTCATATCAAGGTGGGGGCCACAAAATATCACGAGGGCCGCGAGTTTGAGACCCATGATCTAAAGCAATGCATCATATTCTATATGATCATGATATGTTTGTAGCTTTGCTGTCTTGTGAAAACCTCCAAAAAGTAAACTTTTCATTAGAAAAACAGCTTTCTGATTATGCATTTTTCAGCTGATCCAAGAGGCTCTTAAGTAGTTTATGTCACTTAAGAAGTAGGAGAGTTTTGTCAACACATAAAGGAACACGTTAACCTTAAGTTTATCACAAACATTCAGAATCACTGGTTTTCACTGGACAGGAAGAATAGATAGATAGATAGATAGATAGATAGATAGACAGATAGATAGATAGATAGATAGATAGATAGATAGATAGATAGATAGATAGATAGATAGATAGATAGATAGATAGATAGATTAGGTTGTCACAGCAAGTACAATAAAATACAATAGGTTGGCAAGATGATGGTAATTATGCTGATAATGATGAAGATAAAGAAACGTAATATGAAAAGTAACTAAAGCTGTCGGGAGCTTCTGTCTTTATTTAACCCTCTGGAGTCCACAAAAGCACCGGAGCATGACTTCTTCATGGCATCAAAAAAAGACACAAAAATACTAAAAAAGACACAAAATGACTACAAAAAAGAGACAAAATAACCATAAAAGACACAGAAGACACAAAATGACAAAAAAGAGACAAAATGACCAAAAATGACACAACAACAGACACAAAATGACCAAAAAAGACACAAAATAACTAAAAAAAGACACAACAACAGACACATAATGACCAAAAAAGACACAACAGACACAAAATGACCAAAAGAGACACAAAAAAATAAAAAAAGACACAAAAAGACACAAATAACTAAAACAAGACAACAGACACAAAATTACCAAAAAAGATACAAAATTACCAAAAAAGATACAAAATGACAAAAAAAGATACAAAATGACAAAAAAAGACACAAAATAACTAAAAAAAAGACACAACAGACACAAAATGACCAAAAAAGACACAAAATAACTAAAAAAAGACACAACAGACACAAAATGACCAAAAAAGATACAAAATGACCAAAAAAGATACAAAATGACAAAAAAAGACACAAAATAACTAAAAAAAGACACAACAGACACAAAATGACCAAAAAAGACACAAAATAACTAAAAAAAGACACAACAGACACAAAATGACCAAAAAAGATACAAAATGACCAAAAAAGATACAAAATGACAAAAAAAGACACAAAATAACTAAAAAAAGACACAACAGACACAAAATGACCAAAAAAGACACTAAATGACAAAAAAAGACACAAAAAAAGACACAAAAAAGACATGAAAAGGATTCAAAAATGGACAGAATAGTCCAAGACTCCATAGAGTTAACTAATCTGCAAATTAATCAAACGGCTCTTTGACTGAAACAACCTTTGCTGGAGGGGAAGACCTCGTCTCCCCAAGGTCTCATCGTCTGTCACCGTGGCGACAGCTGCCTGTTCGCAGACGGGGAACTGGAGGGAAGTTAAAGTTCAGCCGTCAACTGTAAAGTCGCCTGTGAAGTCATGAAGAGCACTAACGAGATTGTCTCTCATCAGGATCACGGTTATATTTAGTAGATGAAACCAAACACTGCTGCTCTCTTGTTATTATCTTTACACTCATTGTTCTGAAACTACCTGTATTTCTCTCTCTCTCTCTGTTTCTTTGTGTGTGTTTGTGCTCCAGACTTTGACTGGAACCTTTATTCTCTCAGTCTTCACTGCCGTCCTGGGATCTCTGGAGTTTGGATACAATATCGGAGTCATCAATGCACCTCAGAAGGTAAAAACGAAGCACCAGGATGGTGAAAATAGTTGGAGAAAATAGTAGTATTGCCACAGTGAACAGCAAGGAGCACAGGCCTCAGTGTAGCAGTGTGGTAACCAAGGTTATTATAGTTAACGAAAACTAACGAAATAACGAAAACTAGAATTGAAAAAACATTTTCGTTAACTGAAATAAAAATAAAAACTCGAGTTTTTAAAAAAACGGTAACTAACTGAAACTGTATTGTGTGGTTACAAAACTAACTAAAACTAACTAAAATTATAGTGAAAATGTCCTTAGTTTTCGTTTTTGTCAACTTTTTCCATTCATAATTCAGTGTTTCTATTTGAACATGCAACACATGGTAAATATGTTTACTGAGACTGGGATGTCTACACTTCAACCAAAATACAAAACACCCAGAACTGTAAGAGTTAATAACCTTATTGGGACTGAGATGATAAACCAAAGGAAATAAAGGCACATACCCATTACAAAAAAACTAAAACTAACACTAAAACTAATAAAAACTAAACTAAAACCAAGCGTTTTCAAAATTAAAAACTAAACTAAAACTAGCAAACTCACTCTAAAAACCAACTAAAACTAACTGAATTTGAAAACAAAAATTCACAATGAAATTAAAACTAAAACTGATGAAACTATTATAACCTTGGTGGTAACAGCAAGTAGTGCAAACTTCAGAATCTCTGCGTAGCCATCTTGATGTAAATCCTGATTCATATTCTTGCTGGAGATCTAGGCTAAAGAGTCACACTGCTGCAAATACCTGGGCTTCAGATTAGCTTCAGCAAGATGAGAAGCCTCAGACCACGTGGAGCAGCTCATTAAAAATAACAGGGTAGATGGCCCACAGAGGAAAAACTTAATAATAAGTTGATACTTAGAAACCGTTTCTGAAATAAGTGCACTAAAAATCCTTAAAAAGAGTTAAAACTAGACAGACATAGAGCAGACCAAAATATCTAATTGGGGTAATTTTGGCTGCTATTGCAAATGCAATATGCAGTATATTGGGGGGATTTTTTTTTGTGTAATTTATTTTTTATTGACATTCAGAATCAGACATGTACAATGTATACATCATATGAGAACCTGGTCTCACAGGAATCCATGGAATAGCCACGGATTTACTTAACTCAAAATCCGTGGAATAGCCACGGAATCACTCAAATTTCCGTGAAACTGACACGGATTTGGCTACAATGCAAGTTGATGACAGATGGATATTTTTTCCCATTGGTTTGTTCCAAGTCACGTGACTTTCAAGGTCCCGGAGGTCAGAACAAAAAACATGGCGGACAGTTCTCTCATTTTTAGTGAAAAACATCAATATTTTGACTTATTTTCTGCATAAAAATGGATTTTGATCCCATTTCTAGCGAGAAATAGTTTTATTTTCTAAATATTCACTCAGTGAATATATTTATTTTACAGGATATGACTGTCATTAACTTGCATTGTAGGGAAATCCGTGTCAGTTTCACGGAAATTTGAGTGATTCCGTGGCTATTCCACGGATTTTGAGTTAAGCGAATCCGTGGCTATTTCACGGATTCCTGTGGGACCAGGTTGTTTATTAAGTTGATAACTTAAATGAAGAAAGATGTCTTAACTCAGAAATATATTGATTTTGGAGAAGCATTTCTGCCTTCACTTAACAAGGAGAAGTATTAAGGTAATGAAACTTAATATTGTATTACGATATGTCTGACTTAAGTGAAATAAGTTACTTATACTCAATAAAATTGACTCTTTTCTTAGAGTGTAGCCATGAAAATCCCATGAAAAACTGGCGCCAAAGTGTGGTGTGAGGTGTGTTAGAATAGGTGCTGATGTAAGATGCGGGAGGAAAACACACACTGACATTTAACTGGACATCAGGGTATTTTCCCTGATATTTTTACGATGTGTCACAACATGTGCCTCAAATGGAGCTGATGGTGTTTAGAAAACAATCCCCGGCACATGATGTGAAAGATAAATGCCATGGAGTCACATGAGCACTTAATATAAAAAGAGAGGAGACAGGAGAGCTGGTCTGACAGTTTGTTTAGCATCTTAGTTGTGTTTATGGAAACAGAGTAATGCCAAAATATGTCTGGTGTGTCGGGAAAAGGCGGGTTATTTCTGTCTGGTTTATAATGAAAGGGAGGGTTATAAGATTAGTTTACTGCCACATTCAGAAGGCAACATGGTGCACATAGGAATAAAACGCTATATATACATATATATATATACATATAGACATATACATATATAGATTAGAGGCACATGATTTTTGACCTTTTCACCTGATTTGCTCTGCTGCTCATATTGCAGCACTGCATGTGAGCAATGTGTGATTTATTTCTGCACTGATAGTGTATGCATGCACTGCAAAAGTGTATGCATGCACTGCAAAAAGAAAAGCAAAAAAGAAGCAAGATTTCTTACATTTAATCTAGAAATAAGCATGTTGAACACTTAAAATAAGGAATTAACTCTTAAAACAATATCAATGATCTAACACTTCTAAATCTAAAGTTGTTTTTTTTTTATCTTGGTAAGAAACAAATAATTGTCAGGTCACTCTGCTCGGGCCAGTTCATCACTGCTTGCAGTTTTAACTTCATCTCTTTCAAAAGAAGATACCAAAAGAAGATGTAAAAAGACATAAAAGACAAAAATAAGGCACACAAAAAGATACACAAAGACACAAAAAGACAAAAAATATACACAAAAAGTTTTTTTTTATCTTGGTAAGAAACAAATAATTTGCAGTGCTCTGCTCGGGCCAGTTCTTTTGTACATTTTTTGTCTTTTTTGGTCATTTTGTGACCAAAAGAAGATGTAAAAAGACACAATATGACCAAAAAAAGACACAAAAAGACACAAAAAGACCAAAAAAGGCAGGAAAAGGGCACAAAAAGACACACAAAGACAAAAAAAGTTGTTTTTTTATCTTGGTAAGAAACAAATAATTGTCAGGTCACTCTGCTCGGGCCAGTTCATCGCTGCTTGCAGTTTTAACTTCATCTCTTTTGTATATTTTTTGTCTTTTTTGGTCAATTTGTGACCAAAAGAAGATGTAAAAAGACACAATATGACCAAAAAAAGACACAAAAAAGACATAAAAGACCAAAAAAAGGCACAAAAAAGACACAAAAAGACACAAAAAAGACATAAAAAGACCCCAAAGAAGACAAAAAAAGACACATAAAGAAGAAAAAAAAAGACAAAATAGAATAGAATATGAAATAGAAATATGCATGTTGAACGCCTAAAATAAGAAATTAACCCTTAAAACAAAGTTGTTTTTTTATCTTGGTAAGAAACAAGTAAGTGTCTGCTCGGGCCAGTTCATCGCTGCTTGCAGCTTTAATTTATCTCATTTTAAGAGTTAATTTCTTATTTTAAGCCTTCAACATGCTTATTTTTAGATTTAATAATCTTAATTAAAGAAATCTCGTCAAGGTAAATTATCTGTCCAGGCAGCAGGATCATTTCCCTCAGATTTAGTGTTTTATCTTGTTTTAGACACCTTTTTGCAGTGTGCTCCTGCTCCCAGTCAGGGAGACATGAATGGAGCCAGAGACAGCTGAGAGTCTCTGGGTCGTCTTGACCTGCAGCGACTGAAACCGCTCGGCTGACGTCGTTTCACACAGACACCAGCACCAGAATAGAAGCTGAGCTGCTTTCTTTATGTGTGTGTGACAGTTTTGTCTGCCAATACAATAGAGCTGTTCTAGAAAGTGTTGGTTGTTCTTAATATTCAGGATAAATCTCTTTATTTTATCCTCCATTATAATTTCTGCACTGTGCATCCTCCATATAGATTATTTTCTGTGTTAATGACTCCTTTAAATTTATATTATTGTACTTTAAGCTCAGGGGAAACCTCTGATTGTGATCACATCTGTCAAGTGGATGTTTTTTTATAACCAAAATATTTTTATTTTTTATTTCTCATGCAGATTTACCATCTAATTGACTTCTGTATATTTATAACATGAATATTAAGTATTGAAACTGGCAGCTTTGCTATTAAAAATACTTTTTATTGACAGTTTCAAGCTACATACAGCTACTTTAAATGTTTTTCACATTAGTGTGCAAATTAAATAACTGGACAGTGTATAATTAGTTCAAATTATAATGAGGCTTTTGCCCAAAAAAATGTTTGTGCTGTATATAAATATAGACATCAGTCGTGCAAATAAGCTATAAACCACAGCTGTGAGTTGGTTTTGTTGGTATTTTAACATTCCTGGAAATAAACTCTCACACAGTTTAAAGTCACAGAGGTAATGTATTATAGGAGTTAAAAAAAAGAACATCAATTACAGCATTTTTTACCCCGTATATGTATGAAAAGACCCATAATGAACACTGTAAGCAGCCTATTTTATTACTATAAGCAAATCATTTTTTACTACATCTTAGGAATTAGCTTTTTTATCTAACAAACAGCTGATTACTGTAATTGTGATCACTATAAGCCGTTTCAACTGCAGTAAAATTGTGGCACTGGTAAACTTCTAAGTGTAAAAAGGGTCATGTGAACCAAGGTTATACTAGTTTTGGATTTTTCATCAGTTTTAGTTTTAATTTCGTTGTGATTTTTTGTTTTCAAATTCAGTTAGTTTTAATTAGTTTTTATTGTTTGGAAATGCTTAGTTTTAGTTTAGTTTTCATTAGTTTTAGTGGTAGTTTTAGTTTTTTTGTAATGGGGTATTTGTTGCGTGAGAGATTTAAAAAAAGTCACAATAAATGTTTAAACCTTTATTTCCTTTGTCTGATCCATCTCAGCCCCAATAAGTTTATTAAGTCATAAAACCAGATAGATGAAATAGATTTAATATCAACCAAAAAGGACATTTTCACTATAATTTTAGTTCGTTTTAGTTAGTTTTGTAACCACAAAATACAGTTTCAGTTAGTTATCATTTTTTTTTAAAAACTCTCATTTTTATTTTTGTATCAGTTAATGAAATTTTTTTTCAATTCTAGTTTTCGTCATTTCGTTAGTTTTCGTTAACTATAACAACCTTGATGTGAACATTTTCAATGTCCTGCTGTGAATCCCAAGTGTTTCTCATGGAAAATGGCTGATTTAAGTTCCAGTTATTAGGGTCACAACTGCTAAAGAGATTTTAAATCTCTAAACAGTAGAAAACACCAAAAAGGCTGCAGCAGAAAGTCGTTATTTAGAGCACACTGCAAAAACTAAAATCTAAGTCAGATGAAATATCTTAGATCAAGGGTTTTATATGCTTATTTTTTATCTGATAAGACAGTTCTTCTTAGTCAGCAGTTTTTATTTTAGACTGTTTCACTTGTTTTAAGTATTTTGCTCCTTAATTATCTAAATAATAATAATATTACAGCTTGTTACTGGGATTGTATGACCTAAACTGAGTAAATACATGCTTGAAACTAGAATATCAAAAGTTACAAAGCTGTTTCAGCAACACTTACAAGTATAAAACTGCTATTTCAAAGTAATCATTTCTTATTTCAAGCATAACTAAGAAGTCATATGTGTGTATGTAATTAACTAGTACATTGGCACATTGCTGTTAACTGACACTTGATATTTAAACATTTAACATGAAACATTTAACAACAACAATTTAAAAAATGCACTTTTTATTAATAAGAATACACTAATTCTAAGGTATTTGTGGGTTCATTGAGATTAGATATTTTTACTTATTTTGGAAAGTCTTGACAAGCCAAATTTTCTTGTTCCATTGGCAGATCATTTTGCTATTTTTAAGCAAAATACACCTAATTTTTGTACTTTTGTACTTTTTTTTCTTCTTTTTGAGAGGTGGCTTTTGCAGTGCATGTTGTAGCTTGTTAAACACTGCCCACATGTGGCATTTCTACAGAAAAAACGACAGACAATGAGGATGGTATAATAATATATCAATACATGTGCAGGCTGTTTGTTTTGAGCGTTCCTTTTTTTCACCCACACTGTTAAAAATGTCTGTAGATTTTACGTTGAGAAACCACGACAGTAAAAGACCGTAAAATGATAAATGGGTTAATTCAGTTTCAGTAACAATGAAACACTGTAAATGTATATATCAGCCAAAACACCTTTTTTTACAGTTTGTTTTAAAAAAAAAATACATTACTCCACTGTAAAATACACAAAAATATACTGTAATATATACACAAGCCAACATTTTTCCATTTATTTTTTGTAAAAATACTTTTTCTAACTGTTAAATGTACTAAACACCATGAAAATATACTGTAATATTTAATGATAAAATCTTTAATAAATTAAAGTACTAAATAAAATACTTTATAAATTATGCAGCATTTATTAAGTATTTTTTTGTCAATTATATGGCAGAACAGCGTTTCTTTTGATGGAAAAACGTTATTTTTACACGGGAAATCAACAGTGCTAATATCATTTATTACAAATAAATGCACCGTATTTATTACGGTAAAGTTCTGGCAACCACAGCTGCCAGTTTTTTACCGTAAAAACAACAGGTTTTTTTCTACAGTGCAGACTGTAGACTAGGGATGCACGATATTATCGGCACGTTATCGGTATCGGCCGATATTGGCTTGAAAATGAACTATCGGACATCAGCCAACATGCCGATATAATAATGTGATTAAATAATGACATCACCTCTCTGCTGCACCTTGTTTGTAGCTCATAGAGTTGTGCAGTAGTCTGAGCCCACCTATTTATTGATGTTCTGATTAGGGGCTGAAGCTACTTATATTTTTTGTACTTTTTGTGATTTTGTTTGCACAGTGCAGATTGAGTCGTCACATATTGGGCTCCTGTTTTAAGTTAAATTTGAATTCAAGCAGCAGTCTGTAAGGTACATGTAGTTTTATTCAATTTGGGTTTAATTGCTGTACAGTTTCACTTTTCACATGTTCCCAGTGAACACAAGTTATGTTTACTTATTATGTCAACTGGGAAATTGGCCAAATTTGCCCTGATTGTGGGTATTAGTTGTGCAGGAAAAGAATATCGGTATCGGTAAAAGATCCAATATCGTGCATCCCTATAGAGTGATTATAAACGGGTTACTTTAACTGTAATTACCACAAACCTACCACCTAAACTTGCCTTTTTCTTATGCATCTTCTTCTGTTCCTGCAGATCATCGAGGCGGACTACAACGCTACCTGGGTGCAGCGGTATGGAGAGCCCATCCCCACCGGGACCCTCACCTCCCTCTGGTCCCTGTCCGTGGCCATCTTCTCCATCGGAGGCATGCTCTCCTCCTTCTGTGTGGGCTTCATCTCCGAGTGGCTGGGCAGGTAGGAAACACACGGGACCAGACACATCAGTGACATATTTAGAATAGAATAGAATAGTCTTTATTGTCATTGTACATAGAAACAACAAAAAAATTAGAGTGCAGCTCCCATAGAGCATAAAACAAATTAAGAACAACAACACACAAACACACAGGACAATAAGGTTTAGACCAGGCATGTCCAAACTATTCCACAAAGGGCCGTGTGGCTGCAGGTTTTCGTTCCAACCAAGCAGCAGCACACCAGACTTGACTCAGTTAATCAACTGATCTCAGTCTTCAGACAGTTGATTGGTCAAACTGTGAGCTTTTGCTTGGTTGAAACGAAAACCTGCAACCACACGGCCCTTTGTGGAATAGTTTGGACATGCCTGCTGTAGAGCATGGGTCTCAAACTCACGGCCTTCCTGACGATATTTTGTAGCCCCCGCCTTGATATGAAAGTTTAATGTGAGTTTTATATGAATGGCACTTTACCGTGTTGTGTGTGGAAGGTCCCTTTAATTACTTTTTTTTTGGTCATTTTGTGTCTTTTTTTAATTAATTTTGTGTCTTTTTTAATAATTTTGTGTCTTTTTTTAATACTTTTGTGTCTTTGTTGGTAATTTTGTGTCTTTTTTTTGGTAATTTTGTGTGTTTTTTAAATAATTTTGTGTCTTTTTTTGGTAATTTTGTGTCTTTTTTGTATAATTTTGTGTCTTTTGTATAATTTTGTGTCATTTTTGGTAATTCTGTGTATTTTTTGGTCATTTTGTGTCTTTTTAAAGTAATTTAGTGTTTTCGTCTTTGCAGTGCTCTCTGCTCGGGCCAGTTCATCGCTGCTTGCAGCTTTAATTTATCTTGTTTTAAGAGTTAATTTCTTATTTTAAGTGTTCAACATGCTTATTCCTAGATAAATAATCTTAATTTATGAAATCTTGTCAAGTGAAATTATCCGTCCATGCAGCAAGATCATTTCCCTCAGATTTAGTGGGTTTTTTAATCTTGTTTTTAGACACACCTTTTTTGCAGTGTGCCATCTTTTGCTTAGACAATCAGGTAAAATACTCCAGTGAGCTACGTTACATCTGTCTCTCCTTTCCACCTCTGCATGGATCCAAAATGGATCCCAAAGTCCAAAGAGGAAACTCTGCCCAGGATGTTCCTGGTCGACCCAGTTTCCCTCTGTAACCTGAACCACAGCTTCCACTGGCTGAAAGGGGATCTGAAGGGAGCTGGCAGCAGTGGGTCTGGAGGGAGGGAGGGAGGGGGGGGGGGCTGGCAGGGTGCTGGTGTTCAGCTCGGGTGCACTCAGGACAAGGTCTTCCTAAAAAAAGCAGCGACGCGGCGGGTAAAGACAATGGGAGCAGCCGTGACCTCTGAGGTCAAAGTGATTTAGATGCAACTCAAGTCTCCAGTGTTAAATTCAGCTCCTTTCAACAGCAGGTCTTATTGTTTAGTGCACGGGTCTCAAACTCAAATAACCTGGGGGCCGCTGGAGGCAGCATCAAAACGACCAAAAAAAGACACAAAATTACAAAAAAAAAAGACACAAAATGACAGTAAATAACTAAATTACTTTAAAAAGACACAAAATGACCAAAAAAAGACACAAAATTACTTTAAAAAGACACAAAATGACAGAAAAAACTAAATTACTTTAAAAAGACACAAAATGACCAAAAAAAGACACAAAATTACAAAAAAAAAGACACAAAATGACCAAAAAAAGGACACAAAATTACAAAAGAAGACTCAAAATGACAGGAAAAAACTAAATTACTTAAAAAAGACACAAAATTACTTTAAAAAGACACAAAATGACAGAAAAAACTAAATTACTTAAAAAAGACACAAAATGACCAAAAAAAGACAAAAAATTACTAAAAAAAAAAGACACAAAGTGACAGAAAAAACTAAATTATTTAAAAAAGACACAAAATTACCAAAAAAAGACACAAAATTACTAAAAAAAGACACAAAATTACAAAAAAAAGACACAAAGTGACAGAAAAAACTAAATTACTTAAAAAAGACACAAAATGACCAAAAAAAGAGACACAAAATTACTAAAAAAAAAAGACACAAAATGACCAAAAAAAGGACACAAAATTACAAAAAAAAGACACAAAGTGACAGAAAAAACTAAATTACTTAAAAAAGACACAAAATGACCAAAAAAAGACACAAAATTACTAAAAAAAAAGACACAAAATGACCAAAAAAAGACACAAAATTACTAAAAAAAAAGACACAAAATGACCAAAAAAAGACACAAAATTTAAAAAAAGAAAAAAAAAGAATTTGATAAATCTTGTCAAGTGAAATTATCTGTCCATGCAGCAAGATAATTTCACTCAGATTTATTGTTTTTATCTTGTTTTTAGACACACCTTTTTTGCAGTGCAGTTTGTGGAGGACGATAAAAAAAAAAAAAAAAATTAAAAATACAGAAATTAGAAAAATAAATGTAAATGTTAGGACCTCTGACTTCATCAACATACAGACAGAAATAGATAAAATAATGAAATTTAGTATATTATTATTAGTATTTCAGCATTTGTCTATTTATTTCCATATTTATTTTAACATGTATTTATTTATAGATTCAAATATTCATGTATTTATTTTTCCTATTTATTTTTTTTATTTTTTATTTTTTTTTGATACATTTTATTTATTGAATCAGCTCAATACACACACTAAAGCAGCTTAGTAAAGTCTTCAGTAGTTTAGTGTTACACTGCCCTCTGGAGGCGAACTGGGATATATCCACTCATTCTAATATATATTGTATTTGTATATCAAACAGCACTCAGACTATAGACAAATCTACTGTTTCATGTTGATAATTAAAATACGAGATGTGTTCTTTTGGCCTGTACATTTATTATTTATTTAAAATTAAAAAAATTCCACCCAAAAAGTCATTATGCTGCCTAAACACTTACATTACCAACAGTGCTTTAGGCTGTAAGTGATTTTAGAAGAGTGTGGGTTTTTTTCAATTTAAAAAAAAAAAAAAATCAATCAATGAATCAATACATTTTAAACAGAAAAAAAGTTAATACGAATCTTTCGGATTATAAATATTCGTTTTTGTTGAAAATAAACAGGATTCTTTGAGAATGAAATGGGTCAAATTAAGATTTAAAGTGATAATATGTAACACTGTAAATATGCTTGTCCGTATTTTTTATTTTCAGGAGGAAAGCTATGCTCATAAACAACATGTTTGCCTTCGTTGGTGGATCTCTGATGGGGTTGTCCAAACTCTGCCGCTCCTTTGAAATGTTGATCCTGGGACGTTTTGTCATTGGTGCCTACTGCGGTGAGCCCTCCACCCTTCTCTCTTTTTATTTTATATTTGAGAACAGTATAATACTAATAAATAGCATGGACTTTTTTGCTGATAGAAGGTTTCCGTCTCTTCCTCTGTGCAGGGTTGGCATCAGGTTTGACACCAATGTATATTGGTGAAATAGCTCCTACCAGCCTGCGAGGGGCGCTGGGCACGCTGCACCAACTGGCTATAGTCACTGGGATCCTCATCGCACAGGTGAGACAGCTGCAGGGTCCCATTATATCAGGGACGGGCAACTTAAATGCTGCAGGGGGCCACAGTTTTTCATGTTCACTACCACAGGGCCACATATAGGAGCGTGCACTTAACCAGATATGATGAAACTGCAATTTTAAATATGTTTACAGTGCAGTAACTTAACATATTTCATGCTCAAATGCATGTATAACAGTATAAATAGGAATACAAAAGGTTTGAAGCAAATTAAAAAAAACAACTACTGTGATTTCTTTTTTTTTTCAGTGTAAGAACAGCAGACCAACATTAATTGATTTAAGAAGTAATTTTGTGCATTTTTACACTGCACTTTTAAGATTTCATGTTTTTGTTCATTTTGTGTCTTTTTTTTGTTCATTTCGAGTCTATTTGTTTATTTTGTGTCTATTTGTTTACAGTGCAGTAACTTAACATATTTCATGCTCAAATGCATGTAGAACAGTATAATTAGGAATACAAAAGGTTTGAAGCAAATAAAAAATAACCACTTACTGTGATTTACTTTTTTAAAGTGCAAGAACAGCAGACCAACATTAATTGCAAGAAGTATTTTTTTTTTTTTTTTTAAACAATATATTTATTGACATTTTCTTACATAACAAAACAAAACAAGATTACAAATGGACTATACACATACACATCACAAACATCCACTTCTCAGCCACAAAACATTTCATAATTCAATGCCTTATACAATTGCAGGTACATGAACTCATTAATCCTGATTTAAGGTTTACTTAACTGACTGCTTATTCTTCTTCATTGTCAATTGTCAGATCAATACCGTTAACAAACACTTTAAACGGTTCCCATATTTTTTCAAACAAATCCTGCCTTCCTTTTCGTATGTATGTCACTCTCTCCAAAGGAAAAGTTGTGAGCATTTGCCTCACCCAATACATAGCATTCGGTCTGCTGGTCTTTTTCCAAAACATTGCAATGGCCCTTTTAGCGTGTAACAGACACATATCTATTAATATTCTTTCACTTTTGTTGTATTTGTGACCTTTTGGATAAAGTCCTAAGACAAAAAGTGCAGGATCCATTGAAATGCTTTTTGAAATAATTTTTTCTATTGCCTCTTTAACCTCCTGCCAAAAAGATTTTATCTTAGTGCATTGCCACACACAATGGAATAATGTCCCTTTCACCTCAGTACATTTTGTACACACATCCGGGATATTCCTATTATATTTATTTAATTTAACTGGTGTGATATAAGTTCTCATCAACCACTTATACTGCAATAGTCTAAATCGAGTGTTGATTGATTGGGTGTGAGCCTTATTACATATAGATTGCCAGTCCTCTAATGATATGTCTGTACCCAGATCTTCCTTCCACGCTTCTCGTTTTAGATCTGCATTCTCAACCGAATTTGATAAAAAATAGTTATATAGCTCTGCTATAGCACCTTTACTTAAGCTGTTTTTAGATACAATTTTTTCCAAGTTAGAAATTGGAGGTCTGGTTAAAAGACTATTTTGGCTTGTCCTAATGTAATTCCTAAGTTGGAGGAATTTAAAGAAATGTTTTTTATCTATGTCATATTTATGCCTAATTTGTTCGAATGATAACATGTCGTTGGAGTTGGGCATATACAGATCTTGAAGTTTTTCTAGTCCCTTTAATGCCCACTTTCTAAATACAGCATCTGCTCTTCCTGGTATAAAACGCTGATTTCCCCAAATAGGAGTGTACTGAGATAATTGACTTATAAATAAATTAAATTAAATTTTTGTACTTCAAACCATACTTTTACCATATTTTTGACAATCGGGTTAGTGGTTTGTTTTATCAATTTTGCTGCTGTATCAGAGTAAAAATACACGGTTAAAAGGCAAACGCAAACCCTCATCTTCCATTTCTTTCCATTGTGGAATATCTCTTGTTGCAAAATAAAATTTAATAGTCCTTATTTGTACTGCCCAATAATACCGTGTTATATTTGGACACTTTAAACCACCATTGCAAGAAGTAATTTTGTGCATTTTTACACTCCACTTTTAAGATTTCATGCTCAAATGCATGTAGTTGTACTGAGGGCCACTTCAAATTTCCCATCCCTGCATTAAATAAACAAATGTGTACCTGAGTTCACCTGTAAGCCCTATCCCAACACGTGGTCCCTCTCCCTGTGCAGGTCCTGGGTCTGGAGTCGTTACTGGGCGTGGAGGACTTGTGGCCAGTTCTGTTGGGTTTAGCCGTCGTGCCGGCCGTGTTTCAAATGGCTCTTCTTCCTTTCTGCCCCGAGAGCCCCCGCTTCCTCTACATCGTCCGCTGCCAGGAGCACCAAGCTAAGAGAGGTGGGTGTTCTGAAATTTTTTGTTTTGTTTTTGAACTATTTTTGTGTTTATAAATAGTAAAACAAATTGGTACATTTCCATAGAAACTTTTGTTTGTATTTTGGGTTCCTGGCAGCTTTATACTAAACTAATACTTAATTAAAGAAAGAGGAAGAAAAATCTGAAAAGATAGCCAAGTTTGTGTGGAAAAAAGGAGCCATGCATGTGATGTAAGGACAGACTGAAAGATGCTGAACAGAGACAGAAATTAATGCATAGGTAGTTGACAAATTTGAACCAAAATCTCCTGGACTTCAGAGGTTTAAAATGGAAATATCGCCAACGATCAAGTTAATTTAATCGTGATCATGATTAAAATTGGATTAATTGTGCAGCTCTACCTCTCAGTCCTCACTCCATACATGTGTCTGTGTGCAGGCCTGAGGAGGCTGACGGGCCGGCAGGAGGTGGGCAGCATGCTGGCGGAGATGAAGGAGGAGAAGAGGAAGATGGACATGGAGAGGAAGGTTTCCATCCTGGAGCTCTTTCGCTCTCCTTTGTACCGACAATCCATCGCCATCGCCATCATGCTTCAGCTCTCCCAGCAGCTGTCTGGGATCAATGCAGTGAGTCAGACGGCTCATTTAGCTTCACTTTAAAGCAGGGGTCTCAAACTTTAATTACCTGGGGGCCGCTGGATGCAGTATCAAAAATACCAAAAAAAGACACAAAATGACAGAAAAAACTAAATTACTCAAAAAAGACACAAAATTACTAAAAAAAAGACACAAAATTACCAAAAAAGACACAGAATTACAATAAAAAGACACAAAATGACAGAAAAAAACTAAACTACTTAAAAAAAGAGACAAAATGACCAAAAAAAAGACACAGAATTATTTTTAAAAAAAGACACAAAAATACTAAAAAAAGACACAAAATTATTTTTTAAAAATACACAAAATTATTTCAAAAGACAGAAAACGACCAAAAAAAGACACAAAATAACCAAAAAAGACACAAAATGACAGAAAAAAGACACAAAATGACCAAAAAAGACACAAAATTATTTTTAAAAAAGACAAAATAATTAAAAAAGACACACAATTATTAAAAAAGACACACAATTATTTTAAAAAGACACAAAATTATTTAAAAAAGACACAAAATGACCAAAAAAGACACAAAATTACAAAAAAAAAAAGACACAAAATGACAGAAAAAATACTAAATTACTTAACAAAGACATAAAATTACCAAAAAAAGTAATTAAAGGGACCTTCCACACACAACACGGTAAAGTGCCATTCATATAAAACTCACATTAAACTTTCATATCAAGGTGGGGGCCACAAAATATCATCACGAGGGCCACAATTGGCCCGCGGGCCGCAAGTTTGAGACCCCTGCTTTAAAGCAAGAAAATCACAGTATTCTTTACATTTTTGTTGCATGAGTGACATCAACAAATCTTACATAAAATCTGATAAAGGGCAGTGAATCAGTGCAGTGTATTATTAACGTATCTGTTCACCCCCCGGTCAGATTTTCTACTACTCCACCAGTATCTTCATGAAAGCAGGAGTCCAGAGTCCAGTCTACGCCACCATCGGAGCGGGCGTGGTCAACTGTGCCTTCACTGTGGTCTCGGTCAGTAACATGCCTTCATCCTGCCTTTTTAAACCTCTCTCCTCCTTCCTCATTATTAAAATTATTTAATTATGAATGTTTAATCTTTTGTGATTTTAGCAAGATAAAGATTACATTTGCGCTTTGTGCCAATGTGTGTCTCCATTACTGTTTAACACTGTTATCGAAGAGCAAATAAGATAACAGGCTGGCTTTTCTTTGGCCCGACTCTCAAACATTCCCACATCCAAATACTGTAGGTCAGGTTTGGTTTAGCAGGTCAAGATGTTTCAATGTCATTAAATGGGTCAAGAAGCAGGATTTTTAGCCAATGTAGTGCAATTACTACCTCTCTTGAGTGGGAAAATGAATCAAAGAGCATGTCGATGTTCCCTTTTTGTTTTCTTTATTATCAGACATGAGAATACACTGCCTATAGTCCATAGCCTGGGTATACCCATACTGCCTTGCGCGCTCAAATTTAATTTCAAACCTCCAGGCGGTCTGGAAACCAAGACAGTTTCTTAGCCCTGTTTTAGGGATCCAATCACAGAGCGGGGAGGGACGGCAAGACGATGACGTTTACTACTCGGCACTTGGAAGCTTTTGGAAGCTTGTAGTTTTCTTACGGATCCAACGTGGCTGCTGCAGACACGAAACTCTCTTTAGCTGTAGATGGTGTTTTAAATAGTTTAGAGCGAAAGTTGAAAGGCGAAAGGTCTCTCGGCGGCTCCGCTGTCCCCCGGCTCGTAGCCAGATCACCGGTAGCGGCGCTAATCACCAGCGCTAGCGTAACGGCGGTGATCTGGCTACGAGCCGGGGGACAGCGGAGCCCCCAGAGACCCGCAGCAGCTTGTTTATTGCCCATAAAATCAGTGGATGTGTGTGGCTGAATGACATGAGGGGGAATAAAGCGTGAAAATAAATAATCTTGCAGAAAGCGAGAACTGGAGAAGCAAAGCAGCAAACAACACTCTCTCACAGACACACACACAACAAACATCCATTTCTGTTGCTCTACTACGTCATCTGGTATAACTGATCTGATTGGCTAAGAGCTACCTACAGACGCTTTGATAGACATTCTAAGCGTCCAATAAACGGCTCTGGAGGATCGTAAACCACACCTCCTCTACGGAGAAATGAACGGTTGGTTTCCAGACCAAATCTCATTTGAGATTAGTCTGGTGTTAGCCAGGCTATATAGTCCATGGAACAAAGGCCAAAATTTGACTTTTTGGTACCACTCAAGGTGGCAAAATCTAGTAATATTTTTTTGAAAAGGTACATGTCCATAGTGAACCTGATCTCACAGGAATCCGTGAAATAGCCACGGATTCGCTTAACTCAAAATCTGTGGAATAGCCACGGAATCACTGAAATTTCTGTGAAACTGACACGGATTTCGCTACAATGCAAGTTAATGACAGTCATATCCCGTGGCTATTCCATGGAATGTTTATTAATGATCTTAGCCAGTCAAAAACTGGTCTCAATTTTCTTACAAACGTCTTCTATACATCAGAAGACTTTGAAAAGATTTGGAAAAGACTCCCGGAAAACTATCAGATCATGTATAGAAGACGTTTATAAGAAAATTGAGACCAGTTTTTGACTTGTCTTTAGATGTGAGCAGGTGTGAGCTGATAGTTTTCCGGGAGTCTTTTCCAAATCTTTTCAAAGTCTTCTGATGTCTAGGTAGCATAAGGCATAAGAGGAAAGAGAAACCAAAGAAAACAGAACAATAAACAAACGTACCTATTATGTAACTGTTAAACCTTTTATAACCTTTTTTTGCTTTAGTAATACAAACTCTATCATACATTTTTGGGCAGTTAACTACAATTTTTGCAGCTACCGCATCTAAAGGTGTGGCCAATACCTAATGAAGGTTAATAAATCATCATCACTTCCTCATTGAGGTTCATACAATTTAAATAAAAAAATGTCAAAGTCTTCTGACGTATAGGTCAAGGTTATTATAGTTAACGAAAACGAAATAACGAAAACTAGAATTGAAAAAACATTTTCGTTAACTGAAATAAAAATAAAAACGAGAGTTTTTTTTTAAAAAAAAGCAATAACTAACTGAAACTGTATTGCGTGGTTACAAAACTAACTAAAATTATAGTGAAAATATCCTTAGTTTTTGTTTTTGTCAACTTTTTCATTCATAATTCAGTGTTTCTATTGGAACATGCAACACATGGTAAATATGTTTACTGAGACTGGGATGTCTATACTCGAACCAAAATTCAAAACACCCAGAACTGTAAGAGTTAATAACCTTATTGGGGCTGAGATGATAAACCAAAGGAAACAAAGGAAACATTTATTATGAACTCTTTGAATCTGGCACCCAACATCTAGCCCATTACATAAAAACTAAAACTAAAACTAAAACTAATAAAAACTAAACTAAAACTAAGCATTTCCAAAAAATAAAAACTAAACTAAAACTAGAAAACTCACTCTAAAAGCTAACTAAAACTAACTGAATTTGAAAACAAAAATTCACAACGAAATTAAAACTAAAACTGATGAAAAATCCAAAACTATTATAACCTTGGTATAGATAGCACAAAGTGGAATATGCTAGTTTTATCTCCAGTTGCCTACTGAGGATAACAGCCCTGTTTCCTGGTTATTTTCAGCTCTTCCTGATCGAGAGGATGGGCCGACGGACGCTCCACATGATGGGACTTGGTGGGATGTGCCTCAGTGCCGTCATCATGACCATGGCTCTGGCTCTGCTGGTCGGTCTCTCAAAGATACAAGCTCCCTGCTCTGTTTAGTGTTTTCTCTGCTAACTTCTGAACCCTTTTATCTCTTTTCCCCTGATAGGACAGCGTTCCATGGATGAGCTACGTCAGCATGCTGTCCATCTTTGGCTTCGTTGCCTTCTTTGAGATCGGTCCGGGTCCCATCCCCTGGTTCTTCGTAGCGGAGCTCTTCTCTCAGGGCCCGAGGCCGGCCGCCATGGCCGTGGCCGGCTGCACCAACTGGACCGCTAACTTCATCATCGGCATGTGCTTCCAATATGTGGCTGTGAGTATTTATTACCTTGAGTAGATGTTGTGGATTTCTCCTGCTCATATCTTTTAAAAAATGACAGAAAAAAACTAAATTACTTAAAAAAGGCCCAAAATGACCAAAAAAAAGACACAAAATTACAAAAAAAGACACAGAATTACCAAAGACACAAAATTATTTAAAAAAAGACACAAAATTATTTAAAAAAGACACAGAATTACCAAAGAAGACACAAAATTATTTAAAAAAATACACAACATTATTAAAAAAGACACAATTATTTTTTTAAAAGATACAAAATTATTAAAAAAGACACAAAATTATTTTTTAAAAAGACACAAAATTACCAAAAAAAGTAATTAAAGGGACCTTCCACACACAACACAGTAAAGTACCATTCATAGAAAACTCACATTAAACTTTCATATCAAGGTGGGGGCCACAAAATATCGTCATGAGGGCCGCGAGTTTGAGACCCCTCCTTTAAAGCATATTTTTTAACTCTTTGATGCACAACATATAATCTACTTCTAATGCACAACATGGGTCGAAAATGACCCACTTTCATTTCCCATGTTATTTCATGCTGGCTGTGTATTTGAATATCTCTTTTTTTTTTTTTATTACAACAGATCATTATATCCATTTTTCCTTTCATACTTTATGAAGAAAAATAGTTTTTGATGACCTTGTGCATTAGAAGCGTATCGATACAAAAAGTGATACACTAAATTAACAATTTGAGTTCATGTGTAGCTATGTTTGTTCTCATTTTTAGTGAAAAAATCAATATTTTGACTTAGTTTCTGCATAAAAATGGATTTTGATCACATTTCTAGTGAGAAATATATGTTTTATTTCCTAAATATTCACTCAGTGAATGTACATAATCACTTTGTATGTTGGAATAGCCACGGGATATGACTGTCATTAACTTGCATTGTAGCGAAATCCGTGTCAGTTTCACGGAAATTTGAGTGATTCCGTGGCTATTCCACGGATTTTGAGTTAAGCGAATCCATGGCTATTTCACTGATTCCTGTGAGGCCATGTTCTCAAAAACAAGTTAATTGAGGAAAAAACCTGGAATACTGAATGATCAAATTAATTTATTGCAAAGATATAGTACATAAAAACTTAATCTGGACCGTCCTCCCCCAGGATCTGTGTGGGCCGTACGTGTTCCTCATCTTCGCAGCACTCCTTCTCTTCTTCCTCATCTTCACATTCTTCCGGGTGCCGGAGACTCGGGGCAAAACCTTCGACCAGATCGCAGCAAACTTCCAGCACACTGCAGGAGGGATGATGGACATGGACATGGACATGGACATGGACTTAGACAAGCCCAGCACCGAGCTGGACTACTTGGGGGAGGAGAGCATCAACTGAAGAGAGAGAAGACTGAATACAGCTGGAGATGAACTGTGTAAATGGGCCTGACTCCAAACTTTTATTTTCTGACATGTATATTGAGGTCATTGTCTTGTATTCATATAGATTGTGGTGCCAAAGCAGTGTTAACGGTGTGTGACAATTTGAGTGTTTTGGAATTGTCCTTTGCTGGTACCACTGCAATATGAGGTGACAAGTTGAGCGTCAAAAAAAGACTAAAAGCCGACAGATTTAAGAGTTGACTTACTGTAGTTTCAAGGAATAAGATGCACATCAGAACAAAGTGTGTGGACTGTTGAGGCATTAGCTGCCCGTGTGGGAGGATTTTATTCCATGGTGATGATGCACTCTGTGGCAATACTGACGGGAGCTGGAGAGACTTTGGAATTCCCTGCACTTTATCTACAAAGACATCCAAAGTTTGGAGGTAGAAAAAAGAAACAAAAAAATAGGATATACAGCCATAGAGCTAAGTATGCATGCATGTTTTGTACTGAAGGTGGGAACACTCAATGAAACACATTTAACTGACAGATTTTTACTTTTACTATTTAGCTTAAACCTCTGAAGTCCAGGAGATTTTTTTTCAAATTTGTCAACTTCCTTTGCATTAATTTCTGTCTCTGTTTAGCATCTTTCAGTCTGTCCTTACATCACATGCATGGCTCCTTTTTCTCCACACAAACTTGGCTACCAGTCAGATTTTTCATTTTGTTTTAATTAAGTATAAAGCTGCCAGGAACCAAAAATACAAACAAAAGACAGGTGTCTATGGATATGTTCTTTTTTTTAACCATTTATACACACAAAACAGCAGAAAAAACAATAAATAATAAAACTACAAAACAGTCTATTTGCATGTTAATTAAGAATAGTAATAGTTTTCATTGTAGAAAGAAAATTCACATTTTAAAAATGGTCTAGAAACATAAATGTCACACTGTGAAAGCTCCTATGATTGAACTTTAACTGGCTGTCTCAGCTTGTCTACATATCATATATAAATAAAGTTATTACTGTAAATAAAACGTGTATTTTCAATAAATAGATGGACTCCAGAGGGTTAAACTACCGGAAAGCTTAAAGAAAAATATTTATTGGGGCTAGAAAAAACAAACTTATTCAAGTTTAAGTAATAATTTGTGTCCAGGTATAAGATCAGTGTGAAACTATTTCAAACAAACCTTTACAACAATAAAATAACTACTTTACCCAGACTTTCTTCAGTCTATCACAGAACAGATCCTCAAAGTGTTTGTTGCTAAACTGGGCTTTAAATCATTTAAGTGTTCCCAACTTCAGACAGAATGCTATCACAACTTCTATATTTCTGATCGTGAGAAACTCGTTGCACAAGCTGCAGAAATGCTACTTTGAAAGAAACAAAATGTGTACATAGTGTGTCATGTGGTTGTTGATATTTAAAGGTATGAGGGTCTAAAAGTTTCAATTCTTTATGCACTCCAGTGTTTGGTTTTGTAAACAGAAGCCTGATATACTAGAGCAAGATGTGCAATCAAAAGGGCTGCCTGTAAAAAGTAGATTTTTTTTATTATGAATCACAAGCGTCCGGTTTGTGCGTTTTTCTTCTGTCCCGTGTGCTGTTTGCCGTCTGTTCAACGGTGTATATCACTACGTTGTAAACATTTGTATGGAGGTTGTTCACCTGTTATTTGTAGAGTGACTAATGATGCTGTGGTCATGTTGTGACTAAAGGAAGCAAGTACTGTAAATAACGTTACTGGAAACGTCTGTGAAGGCCTCATTCATTCATTACTGGAAGTTGTGTTGTTTAATAAGTAATCCAAAAAACAAATGGGTGATTCTCATGAAGCCAGACTAAGTTCTGTCTGTGAAGATTATAAGGGCATACTTTATTAAACTAAACATATTTCACTTTTATATGAATGAATATAGTCATGAGGCACAATTCAGTTTTGTGCTAAAATAATATTTTTGAACATATTTGATTCACAAATTCATTACCGTAATGCGTCCAGATAAAAATGTCATGGTTTCCTCACACTTGTATACAATAAATATTTAATAAGCTTTATAAAAATATACATTTGTTTGAAATGTATAATTTAACAGACTATAATCAAACAATGTTTAACAATGTATAAAGAACAAAATCTGAATGAAAATTGATGAGAAAAATGGTTAAATGTTACAGTAATGATAGAATTGTTTGCATTAAAATGTGTATATTTTAATAAAATATATTTTGGTGATACCAGCTACCCTTGAGCATATTTAAGTGCTTGCCAAGGGAAAAAAATAAATTTTTTTTTTTTTTTAATTTTAGAATGTGTTACGGTAATGAATTTAGCTCTAAAACTGTCAGAAAATACCTTAAAATTCTTTAAATAGATTATAAATTCATGTCAAACAATGACTTTATATTGTTATTGTTTAGAATGTTATAAAGGGTCAAAGAAAATATGTATTCAATGCTCTTGGATTATTGCTCTGAGCTGCACCATGTTCATGAGAATCACCCAAATGCACCCCAGTCACCATCAGACAAGAAATACGACTGTATCCTGAGATTTGCAAACATGATTTATTAATTAGCATTTTAACTACTGACATTGCACATAATCCCCTCCAAAGAAAAGCACACACAAATAAGTAAAACGAAAACAAAATAAAGTTTCTTTTAGTCAATCTATCCTCGACCGAGGAGATGAAGGGAGTAGTATGTTTTAAGAACCGATTGAGGTGGTAACAGAACTAAACTGACTCCCATAATGCACCACCAACCTGACACCTGCTTGGTTTTCCCCTCTTCAACCAAATTTAAAAAAAGTTAAATAAAAATCAAGGCTGGTTCCTCTATAAGTTTATAGAGGAACCAGCCTTGTAGTTACTTGATGAGTCCCATCTAGGCAATTAAAGAAAATTGTTTTTATTAAGGGGGGGTTGGAATAACTGGGCTACCAAGCAGATTGTCCATTCTTTCCCATTTTCTTCTTAAAGATGTCCTTTGAATTTCCTAATATGCATCCACCACCCACCAGTATCCCCTTCTTCCCGACCTTATCCCCCTCTCCGAATGGAAGACAGCGAGACGCGGTGGGTTGGAGGATTGGGGGGGTGCAGGGAGGGGAGAGCAGTGCATGTGTTCTGAAATAGATCCAGTCCTCCAAACCCTAGGATCTACCAAAACAGACAGAAAAACACAAATAAAAACGCAAGAGAAACAAACACTGCAAAAAAGGTGCGTCTAAAAACAAGATAAAAACACTAAATCGGAGGAAAATTATCTTGCTGCATGGACAGATAATTTACCTTGAGAAGATTTCTTAAATTAAGATTCTTAAATCTAGAAATAAGCATGTTGAACGCTTAAAATAAGAAATTAACTCTTAACTCTTTGATGCACAACATGGGTCAAAAATGACCCGCATTCTTTACCCATTTTATTTCATGCTGGCTGTGTGTTTGAATATCTTTTTTTATTATTATTTCTACAACAGATTATATCCATTTTTCCTTTCATACTTTAAGAAAAATAGTTTGTATTATTACATCAAGTTTACACACATGGGTCAAAAATGACCTTGTCCATTAACCTATTGACGCCGGGAAAGCATTATCGCATTTCTACCATTAAAGCCGGGAGCGCTGTTGCGTTATTCTACCATTAAGGCCGGGACAGCGGATATGTCATTTTGTAGTATTTGTATTTTTTTCCACCTATTTTCGGTCTCTTGGCCAATGAAATGCATCAGAATCATGATCAGAATACATGCGGGAGTGTCGCAATGCAACATGGGACTTTTCCAGAACTTATAAATCATGGAGGAAGACGACTATAGCGGAGGAGCTCAGCAGTAAGTGACGGAAGAGATCTGATGAAAACAGCGCCGATCATTTAATTGCTGATCCGGACTTTGAACCCTCGGAACCAATCGACCGGCATTTATGGATGAGGAATATGTTTTTAGACGACATATTTTCACCGAAGAACAGACAGATGTGTGGCCATCTGGAGATAATAATAATTGATTGTGATGATGATATAAGAAATCATGGCTGTTTATGTCTTATATTACTTTATGCGTCGTTGAGTACCCTGAAAAGTGCAATATATAAAATGTATTATTATTATTATTATGATAATTATTTTTTTATTACAGTAGGCTATTGAGAACTATGTCTTGTTCTTCCAATGGTCATATCATGTTTGCATCTTGCTAATGGACATGTATTAGTATTATGCATAGGACTTTTTATTCAGTCAAATGTAACATTTGCTGAGTTTGTTGATTTTTACAAAAACTTTATTGAAGGTTTGGACAAATAAACTCAACTTCTCATGAAAGCCACGGGTATAAGCTCTCAAATACTTTTTGAATTTCATTTCTATCTGCTACAGAGGCTGAAAAATCTATTATTTAGTAGGTGTTGAATTTCCAGAAAAACTTCAGGTTTTAGGGGGTCATTTGAAAATCGAGCATTTGAGCTTTTACTCTAAATTGTTCCCCTTTAATAAACAAAAGACTCAATCCAAACATAAGCAGCGAAGTCCTTAAAAGACGGATCATAAATCTAACCATGCTTATTGAAGCCCCGTTTGGAGAAAAAGGCAGGAGCACCGACACAGAAGCTAAGCAATGTGCTGCTGTGGACAATAGCCTCTTAACAAAAATCAGTTAAAGTGTTTAAAACGATTTAAAATATTTTCACTGCATTACCTTGCAATCAGACAGCCCTGTTTAAGTTCATGTGGGGAGAGAAGTGAAGCCTTTATTGGTGCCCTCCTCAAAGTCACCAGACTCAATTGAAAAAAAAAAAAAAACAGTAATTTTACCTTGCAGAACACAGGAGCTGCTGGTCTACGGCTGCCTCCATCATTTACTTTGTGTAAATGCATGACTTTGGTTTTTTTTAACCCATTTAAGCCGGAAAGCATTACCGCATTTCTACCATTAAAACCAGGGGCGCTTTTTCGTTACTCTACCATTAAAGCCGGGAAAGCGGATACGTTGTTTTGTAGTTTTTTCCAACTATTTTCGGTCTCTTGGCCAATGAATTGCATCAGAATACATGTGGGAGTGTCGTAATGCATCGTGGGACTTTTCCAGAACTTTGAAATCATGGCGGAAGACGATTATAGTGGAGGGAGCTCAGATATAACAGCTATAAGCTCTCAAATACTTTTTGAATTTCATTTCCATCTGCTACAGAGGCTGAAAAATCTATTATTTAGTAGGAAGAGTTGACACTTCTGTTGAATTTACAGAAAAACTTCAAGTTTTAGGGGCTTATTTTAAAATCAACCAGAGGTTTTCCAGGCATTTTTCCAGGCGTTTTAAGCCTAAATGGGTTAAAGGGGTTGGTTTGGATTCACCAAAGTAACAAACTAAGTGATCAAGGCAGCTGTAGCTGCAGCTGACCAGTAAAATTACTGGTTTTGTCAAGGGAGTCTGGTTTGAAGAGAGCTTAGATAACTACTTCAAAAAAGCTGTCTGTTGATGGCAAGGTAAAGTGGTAAAACTGTATACATAGAGCATAAATTTAATCATCTAATGTAGGTTATACACCAACTATGAGTAATTACCTCATACTTACCCACTTAAAAAAAATATAAACTGCTTAATGCCATCATTCCACCTTAAATCCATACACAGGAACACTTGAAAACAATTTGTTTATGTGCGTCATCTTGTTCTGTTTAGAGTGTCACAAGAAGAGAAACCCTACACCTTCACGTCTCCCCCTGCTGACCTGCTCTTACCAAGGGTCACGAGACTGTCCTCTCACTAGCGTCACTCTCTGGGGACAGGGACTGTTGTGGCAGCTGCCTGCTGTGAGGAAGGAGACACCTCAGATATCTGTGTCAACACAACAAACACCACGGACCATACACAAGGTTCACACACTATTTGAGTGGTCAAATTCAAGCACTTTAAGGACTTTCAAGATCCATTTTCAAGCTTTTCCAGGACCTTAAAACAGTTGTAGGTTGCATGTTTTAGATGAGTACTTACATGCTAAAAGGGGTAATTTCACTGAAACAGCGATGGTTTTATACTTTTAACAACCAAAAGTACAGTTTGCTAATCTCAATATTGAATTTATTATTTTTTTCATTGAACATGTGATTATCTATAGTCAGATTGCACGAGAAATACAGTAAGAATTTCAAGCATTTTCAAGCACTTTATCCATAATCCAAGACATTAAAATTTAAGCATTTTCAAGGATTTCAAGCACCCGTACCAACCCTGCATACAGATAAAGGAATAGGCATTTTAGCACCTTACCTCTGGTGTTTTTGGCGTTTTAGGAGAGGTTTTGGCGGCAGACTTTGGTGTTTTTGATGCAGATTTAAGGTCATCTGGTTTTGAGGTGGGAGGGGGGGTACCAGGCTCTGATGCAGACTTCTCTGTATCGTTCTGCAAAATGTGCAAGTTAAAAAAAAAAAAAAAAAAAAAATGGTAAAGCATTACAGGAAAATGATCCCAAAACACTTTCCATCTAAAACAGAACTGATCCAGTGACCTTGCAAATGATGGTATGCACCTTAGACCAGGAGTTCAAAGTATTTGAGTCTCGACCCCCAATCTAACCTGCATGTTGTCTGAGACCCCCGCTAACTGAACACAATCTCACAGTTCAGATCATACAAACAAAGATGAATTTTGGACAAATAATGAAGCAGACCACTAAAACATCCGTCTTTGCATTTACATATTTTTTATATTTTATTCTTACTTTTAATCCAAGTCCTTTGCTATCAGTTTAAAGGTCCATTCTGACCTCCTGAGTGTTTAACAGTCAAGTAATAACTTGCTAGTTTGGGATTTGTCAGAAAAGACACAAAATTACCCAAAAAAGAATCAAAATGACCACAAAATGATCAAAAAAGACAAAATGACCAGAAAAGACAGACAATTACCATAACAAAAAAAAAGACACAAAATGACCAAAAAGACTAAAACACATGAACACTTTAACACAGTGGAGACAGAGCTGACTTCCAAAATGATTTGGCGACCCCCAGAAATAATCGACCCCAAGGTTGAGAATAGCTGCCGTAGACCATTAGATCATTCTTGTGCAGGAAAAAAAAAGTTGGAGATGAGCCTTTAAAATGCAATCAACCCCTTAAAAAAAAAAAAAGCTGAAACCTGCAGTCTTTGTATTTGAAATGGCCCCCAGGCTGTTACGTAATGCAGTTTACCACCGTTAACCATCATCACACTCACTTTTGAGGTAGAGGACTCGGAGTTCCTTTGCCTGCGCCGTCTCGTCTGGCGCCGTTGTTGTTTCTGGCCCTCAGCGTCCCCGTTGGTCTGGGGGCCCTCAGAGGCCTCCGTCTGCTTCACTTCGCCTTGATCCTTCATCTCTTCTGGAGCTTCCTGCTGCTCGCCTTCAGCCTGATCAGTAGGTGGGCGAGGACGGAAAGGTCTGTGGTAACAAATACTAAATCAGCTTTACAGTTCGGTAATTAAGCAGATTTTTTTTTTTTTACTTTTTTTTTCCTCCAGTACAAGCATATAAAAAAGGGTGAGGTCTGGTGTATTTACACATAAAATAAGGATGAGCCATAAGGAAAACAACAGGTACAGGGCATTGATCCCCGGGGTCCAGTTAGAAAAATAAAAAACATGTATACACATGTTACTGATCTACATGGTTATAACAGTCCCATTTTTCCAATAATTATCTCCACTGTCTTTATGCAAACGAATATCGAAAGTAATTTTCTCCATGACACCTATTGAGTTGATTATGTTGATAAAAAGGGAGATGGTGGGAGGGTTCCTTTGCATTTTGTAATTGTCTTTTTGCTGGCGGCCAGGAAAATCTTCAGAAGGTATGAGTCGCTCCTATTGAGATCCCTAGGAATATGTCTAAGATACATTGAGGTGAAAGAAAAGTCAAGTCTCAGATCCAGGATCTCTAAGACTAATCGGCTCACTTCTCTCCAGAAAGGTAGAACAACTGGGCATGACCAGAAAATGTGAGCACGGTCTGCTGAAACAGATCCACACTCCCTCCAGCAGGCGCGTTGAGCTGAGCTAATGAATTTGGATTTTTGGTTAGGGGTAATAAAAAAAAAAACGAATACGATTTTTCCAACAGAATAAAGGATCTGTAGATGTAGACTGGGTTTCCCATATTTGAAGCCACATATCCTCTGAGATTGTTGTCCTAGCGCTCCCTGATGGAGTTGGTTGAGCCTTCATTAAGGAAAAGACTCTGTATAATTTGCCTATAACACCTTTCCTGTTCTTTGAATTATAAGCATCATTCCTGAGGAATCATTGTCGGATCAGAGGATTTTATCTTTAAAAAAAATGGCGTATCTGTAAGTAATAAAGCAGATTTTTTAAATTAAACTTCATAAAAAAAGGAAATGGACATAGTTTTTGTGATGCCAGTGCCGTGGGTGCACATTGCATAATTTGCAAAATCATGGAGTATGACTTGAAACTAGTGATTGAGATCACAAACTCATTGGGAACATGTTTACTGAGGTAATAAATAAAGTGAGAAGTAGGGTCATTTTCTCATAGACTTCTATACAATCAGACTTTATTTACTACCAGTGGAGTCGCCCCCTGATGGCCATTAGATAGAATGCGGGTTCAAAAGGCACTTCCATCTTGGCTTCACTTTTCAGACCCAGAGGCTAAATCCACTTCTTTTAAAAGGGTCAAGGATGAAAACAAAATAAAGGAAATGTTGTCGTGTCACCTTCGGTACGGACGCCAAAATCTCCGCTGTTGCGGTCGCTGTTTTGGATCGCCTTCTGCCACTCCGTCTTTTTGCTCTCCAGCCTCACTCTGACAGATCAAGCAGACAAAAACTTTAAATAAGTCTGATCAGTTCTAAACAGATTTTAAAATTCAAAGCTTCAAACTTCATGAAGGTTTTCTAATAGTTAAATATTCCAAATTGCCACAAGTCAGAGCTTTTCTTAACAGTGTCACACTTTCTTGAACCCATTTAGGCCTAAAACGCCTGGAAAAAATGCCTGTAAAACCTCTGGGTGATTTTAAAATAAGCCCCTAAAACCTGAAATTTTTCTGGAAATTCAACAGAAGTGTCAACACTTCTACTAAATAATAGATTTTTCAGCCTCTGTAGCAGATAGAAATGAAATTCAAAAAGTATTTGAGAGATTATAGCTGTTATATCTGAGCTCCCTCCACTATAGTCGTCTTCCACCATGATTTCAGTTCTGGAAAAGTCCCATGATGCATTGGGACACTCCCACATATATTCTGATGCATTTCATTGGCCAAGAGACCGAAAATAGGTGGAAAAAACTTCAAATACTACAAAACGACGTATCCGCTTTCCCGGCTTTAATGGTAGAATAACGCAACATCGTCCCCCAGTTTTAATGGTAGAATGCGGTAATGCTTTCCCACCTTAAATGGGTTAACCTGCTTCACACTCATTTAACTGGGTTGTAGTCAAAAAGCTCTCCGAATTGCCGTTTCCCCTCGTCCCAACCCTTCCGCTTACATCTTGTGCATCCTGCCGCGGTCTGCGGGGCCGGCGGCGGCGCTGCTGCCTCATGCCGTCGTTCTCTCCGGACCCCTCCCCCTCCACGGCGGAGGACTGGCCATCGGCCTGTTTGCCCTCGTCACCAGGCCTCGGGCTGCGGGGGAAGAACCGTCGACGGAAGCGCCGTTTGTTGGGAGCGTAGCGGCTGCCTTTGACTGGAACTCCTCCCGGACCGGTTACATTGGCTGCTTCCGAGCCCTGCGGCTCATTGAAGAGGGCGACAACAGGAAATGTAAATGTCAAAGATCTGTGATGTGACATATATATACACGTTACATTGGCCGTTTATGGTATTTATGTTTATAATATTTATTTTAAAATAAAAAAAACTAGACAAATTTTCTGCTTACAGAAACACAAATTTGCCTTTTTCTTTGCATCTCCACATCATTTATCAAAAATTGTGACGTTAATAGTGCTGTTTAACACATTTTTTAAAGATTTGTTTTGAAGTAACAAATTAATAAATAAAACAAATGACCATTTGCCTTTTTTGTTTGCATCTCCATAAAATATATTGCGACTTTAATTTGTTTAGGAAATATGGTCACAATAAGCTAAATGCAATACAGGACATTCACGGATTAGAATTGTTAAATGGGTTTAAATTTAGCCTCGTAACAAAAAATAAGCTTTTTGAAATTAGCTACTTTTTCACATTTCGGTTTCCAGTCACACACATTTTGGAGAAGTCACATGACCACCAAACCAGGGTGTTGAGTATGTGTCGCTTAGGGATTTAATGAGTTAAGGTGAAGCAAAAAGCTAAATATGGGAGATTATAGAAGACAAGGGTGTCACCATGGGTTCTTATGGGTTAAACCAGTAGTTCTCAACCTTTTTGAGTCGCGACCCCCAATTTAACATGCATATTGTCCGCGAACCCCGCTCACTGAACAGAATCTCACACGCACAGTTCAGATCACCCAAAAAATAAACAAAATGAACAAAATAAACAAAATGAACAAAAAAAGCAAACAAAATGACCAAAAAAGACAAAATGACTAGAAAAGACAAAATGACCAGAAAAGACACAAAGTTACCCAAAAAAGGCACAAATTGACCACAAAATGATCAAAAAAGACACAAAATGAACAAAAAAAAGACACAAAATGATCGAAAAAAGACAAAATGATAAAAAAAAGACACAAAATGACCAAATAACACACAAAATGACAAAGACATTAAGTGACCAAAAAGAGTAAAACACATTAACCCATTAACACTTTAACACAGTGGAGACAGAGCTGACTTCCAAAATGATTTGGCGACCCCCAGAAATCATCTCGCGACCCCTATTGGGGTCCTGACCCCAAGGTTGAGAATAGCTGGGTTAAACTATTGTTGTGAGGCCATAATATAAAACAGATTCTCACCTTGGCTGCTTCAATCACGTCAAACTCTACGACCTCCCCGTCTCCAACACTGCGGAGGAATTTCCTAGGATTGTTCTTCTTGATAGCAGTCTGAGGAGACAGACTTATCACAGAAACGGTTCCCAGAAACCCACAAAAAACACTTTTAAAAAGCCCTTCACCTTACCTGATGAACAAATACATCTTCTTTGGTGTCATTCCTGCAGGAGGTAAAACCTGGTTAGATAAGTGACCCATGGGGCTTAAAATGTACAGAAAAAGCTTAAAGATGCACTAAAATTACCTGTTTATGAAGCCATATCCATTACGCACATTGAACCACTTCACTGTGCCTTGGACCAAGGTGGCTATAACAACAGGTAACACATGAATAAATATATATTTCCTTATACAGCCTTATACTGATTTCCCCAGTCCTAGACTAAAAACTGAAAGTCTTTAGTAAATCTAGGAGTTTAACTGGGGTCACAGCGCTCCGTCATCTCCATGGTTAGTTTAAGGTAGTAATCTGCTCTGTTTCATATCAGTCTTTTCCTAGTCTTGGGTTTGTCGCAGTGACAACACAACATGGTTTCATTCATAATGATTTTGGTTATTATCAAGAATGTTTCCATGACTGTAGATGTAAAAATGAACAAATATGACACAAATTCATGGAAATAGACACAAATTGACCAAAAATAGATGTTAAAATGATCAAAAAAGACAGAATTACCAAAAATAGATGTTAAAATTACCAAAAATGACAGTCATGGAAAAAAAAAGTATTAAACCAATCTGCTCTGTTTCATATCAGTCTTTTCCTAGTCTTGGATCATATCAAACGTGTTTGATATTATCTCAAGTCTCAGTGACGTAACACAATCACCAACCAATAGATGAGCGGGGGAAAGGTCCCCGGTTCAGACTGTTTTCTGACTGGTTCCAGACTGGTTCCAGACTGGCCAGTAAAACCACTTCCACAGGAAAAAGGAACATCACAATAATGCTAGTAAGCTCAGTCCTAAATACAAATATAGTCATGTCATATATTGAGATTTTGGGGGGCACGGTTTCTTAGTAAAGAGAACAGTAAGGAGACCAAGTTAAAATGTATAAATAAATATATAAATAAGTAATAAATAATTGATGATTAACTAAATGAAAGTTGATAGAGCTGATTAATATTATTCAATTAAACACATCATAATTAATTAGGACATAAATTTATATCATGAATTCATTTCTAAATGTTCCTTTCCTTTATTCTTCCTTATATCTATTTTTACTGTAAAATAGTCACTTTTCATGTGATAAAAACAGAAACCCCTTTTCAGCTTTGTGAGGGGCATTTTGTGGCGTCTTCTCTTCTTTTTGTTGTTGTTTTTTCCAACACAAACCACTGAGTCACACACTGGAGCAGCTGGAGCCAAAAGCTGCTTCTCCTCCAGTTAGTCAGTTTTTACTAAGAGCATGATGGGAAAAAATTGCATGGTAGGAAAAAACTGCTAAAAGAATCTAGTTGTAGTCTTCAGATTCACAGTCTGTCTAAAATCTCAGTCTGAGACTAAAAACTCTAAACACTTTAGATGTGAGCTGATAGTTTTCTTGGAGTCTTTTCAAAGTCTTCTGATGTAGCATAAGAGCATTTTATATTGTTATCTTGCTTGTATCAATGGCGGCCTTGCTTACAAGAAATGAGAGCTTTGTGCGTCAATCATTAACAGCAAGACTTTGAAACCAGGTCTGCACTAGGTCACGAGGGGGGGCTGCTAAACAACTACACTTCATGTTTTTAAACTAAAGATATTCTGGGGAGAACAAAAAAAAAAAAGAAAATTCACAAGTAATAACCCTCGCGAGGACAAGCAGCGTGCGGTTCCCTTTGAAAACCACCTAAACATTTAATTGTGACGTCAGCCTCTCAGTGAAATGATTTGCACCTGTGAGGGCGCGCGCACGTCCAGGACGGAGCGCGCGGCCGCTGATAAAAGAGGAAATTTAGGTCATACTGTTAACACACACTAAAAACACACATAACATGGCTTCGTTTTGTTTTCCTTTTTAGTGCAGAAAACAAAAAAACAACGCTAAAAATGAATTTAAAAAATATATAAGGAGAAATAGGAACAAGGCATGTTCCTGTAGTTTATTTTGAGGTTAAATATGAATTACAATATCAAACTTTTCTGCTGTTAAAATGTCTTAAGCGGATATGTGTTTTTTCAACACAGGGTTGACTAAAATGGTATAAAATAATTGCTTTCCACAAAACCCATGTGAAATACTAAGGGCACGTGTTGCTCCAAAAATCGCAAATGATTGATTGATTCAGTGGTAACCTTGCTGCTGTAGTCTGCGCAGACGATTTAAAAAATTAAATAAATAAAAAACACGAAAAGTTTATTTCAATGCAAACCTGCTGCAACTACATAACTGTTTACCCCACTTATATCCATAAAAAACACATGAATTAAAATAATTTGTTAGTTTTAAAAGTTCCTGAACAACTTAACAGTCAGGTTTGTCGGCTGGATAATGAGTGTGGACACCCACCTATGACTTTCCTCTCCGGCTGGGGGTTCTCCTCCACAGGTGCCGATGGTGGAGCGCTCTGCGCCTCGGCGTCGGTCATGCTCGCTGTTGGATTACTACACTTTCTCTCTGGAGTCCCCTCCCTCCTGCTCTTCCCTAAACTTTTCTTCGTCTTCTTCTTCTTCGAGCTTTCCCGGCTGTTACCGTCCTTGATGTCTCATTACTGCCTCCGTCTGGACACTCATGGAGCTCTCCACACTATTACTCAGGCCTCCCAACCCCCTGAAAAGTATGTTTTCTTTACAAGATACACTCAGAGCCGGCCCAAGCCTCCATGGGGCCCTAATCAGAATTAGATTTTTGGGGCCCTCTATTTCTGCCAATAATATTGATTGATTTGTCAGCCTGATGTGTCTTTACACATTTATGGGGGTGGCCCAGTTAATAACATGAATAATACCAATGCAATAATAATATAAATAAAACCAATGAATGAATGATGTCCATGGTGTCACATAATATGGTTTTTAATCTCAAAATGTAGCACATTCAACTAGTAGAGCGAGATAGGGTTGATTTACACAACGTTCCAAATGGTAAAACATTTTATTAAAAAGATATATATATTATACGTATATATTTTAGTAAAAGTGTCATCTGGGTTTTTTTTTTTGCTTCAAAAAACTGTAACAGCAATGTGCAGCAAACAATTTGTGCAAACAACAAATCTCAAACTATATTTAGTACACGGATGCAAAAACAACAAAGCTAATTTGTTATTAACGGCTACACAAATGTCTTTGATAAACAATCCATTACCAAGACAACATACCTTTATCTTATTCTTTTCTCTGCCCTTGAAGGATATGTCCTTTTTTGCTACAATATTTTGCCTCCAACTACCTGCGATTTGGATGCGCAGTGCGCAATAAAATAAAAAAATATATTGTTTTGAATTGCACTTCGGGGCCCCCTAGTGGCCACGGGGCCCTAAGCAGTCGCTTAGTTCGCTTATGCCTTGGGCCGGCTCTGGATACACTGCTTATGGTAAATGCACCTATTGCACACAGCACACCACAGACAATTGCATGCATGCTTTCTGGTACTGTGCACAAATTAGACAATTTTGGATACAAGTCACAGATCAGCTATCACATATATTAGACTGCCACATCCCACTATCACCTCAACTCTGCATCTTAGGAGACATGTCATCAATACAATTACATAATCACATAAGCACTACACTGTTTACAGTCCTAGCTGTCACCAAGAAAACAATCCTCCTAAACTGGGAAAAAAGAGGAAAAAAAATCACACTGGAAGAATTTGTTAATAGATCAAATCTCAATGGAAAAAATGTCAGCATCAATTAATCACAACATACCCCGATTCAAGAAAACCTGGTCTACATTTATTAAAAAACTCACCTCTACAAATGCCTGATCCCAATTCCAAAGAACTTTGCAACGCACCTTTTTTTCCTCCCTGAAATATCCACACATATATACAAGCACTTATAAATACAAAGTACACACACACTTATACACACACGCATATATAGCATCAAATAAATTTGAATTTTACGACAGTCTTTGAACGGCTCATAGGCTACAAAAGTTTCTGTTGGAGCTTAAAGTTGTTTTATTCTACATGTCTCATTTAAAATGTTGCCAAAAATAAACCGTTTGGAATAATTAGATACTGTTAAAAACATTAACATTAATGTTAACATTACTTCAGCGACACTGTGAGGCCATAATTGATTCTGCTGAGATAAACAGTCATGTTACAAATATTCGCTGAAAATCAGACAGAACTGCAGGTTGTTTACACAGAGCTGAGAGGAGAGGACAGGAGAGGTTGTAAAAATGCAAATAGTTCAATATGTACAGCATGTGGAGACTCCATTTTTTTTTTTTTTTACTTTATTGTCAGAATTCTGAGAATAAACTCAGAATTCTGACTTTAAAGTAAAAAAATCTGAGAATAAAGTCAATTCTGGCTTTAAAGTCAAAATTCTGAGAATAAATTCAAAATTCTGAGAATAAAGTCAGAACTCAAATATATATATTTCATGTGTGGCCCTCATCCTCTTCTCTAGGAGTAGAAGTACCAAGTAGCTAAAAAAAAGGGGGAAATGTGCCAGAACCTGTTGAATCGGTTCAGACAAGTGCTGTTTTTGTCCAGTAGAGGGCAGGAAAGACTTGCTTCAACATGATGTATTTTGTGTTGTGATGGTGAGGGTGTTTATGATGATTTTGGTGGATATCGTCCATTATAAGAGAGAAGAAGAAGAAAAAATACACCTGTTGTTTCGAAAGTAATCAGCTTACTGTAACAATAATACTGTGTTACACTGCAGAATAATAAGTAGGGAGAATATTGACCAGGAACTATTTCCCTTGCCTCAGTTCAGCATTTAAAGGCTGCTGTACTGCCCTACAAAGTCTAACTGCAGTAGCTACATTTTTGGTCAAAATTGAGTTATTCCTAAAAAATAAACTCCTTGATGTCTGTTTTATCTTGTGACAAAGTTTGAGATTTCAATTTTGCTTTATTTCAGAGAAATAATTATATAAGAACCACAAAATCCAACTCAAAACCAAGCAGTAATTGCACTTAACATGGTTTGCTTTGAATACTAATTCAAACATAAAAATAATAGAAATTATAAGTTTATTTGAAAGGGAAATTATTATCTAGATAGTGATTAAGTTAAAAAAAGTTAGATAAAATTATATTAAGTCAAAATTATAACATTTCTTTATAATATTAAGTCTAAAATACACACATCTTTGAATAGACTTGTTAAACACTTTTAAATACACTTCTAACAAAAACAATTTGAAAATGTTTATTCACTGAAAACAAAATATAAAAGCTGAAAGAAGACAACATTGTGGTTACTTCACTCTGTTTTTGCATTACTATTAGAACCTTTTACAGCAATGCAGTAACTATGTTTTTGGGGTCAAAGGTCAAATAAATCTTCATGATTTTTTGGCATAAATATGACATCATCAATACATGTAGAAATAAGTGTTATATAACCAATTTGGCTGGCCAGTAAAAAAAAAACGTTAAAAAAAATATACAGAAAAAAGCAGTTTTTCACAGTTTTACCCTTTGCGTAGTTACTGCAGTTAGACTTTGTAGGGCAGAATGAAGCTCTGAGGACTACAGGAAAGTTTAATTTGACATCGGATTAATAAAACAATAACTGAATGTTCATTATGGGGTTAAGATAACTATGTCTTTACCCACAGCTCCCTGCACATAGGTCACAGGACTCTAGTTTCACAGCACTAAATTTAACCCAGCGGCTCCAAGAACTGCCAAGTTCAACGAAACCATTCTCTGTGCACAGAGGCAATCAGTCTCTGGATAGAAAAAAGACTCTAATTAGAAGTGTAATTATTATTAGCAGAGGGAATTACAGCCAGCGGAGGAGCACACTTGCAGGATAGCAGCAGTGACACTGTGGACTAATAGTTTTAAAGGATCCAGGGTAAATTAGAAGAATGAAACCATTATTTAGTGAATAAAAAGTCTTATATACACCCTGATGTATACCTTGTACTGTCAGTAAACTGCATATGGACATATTTCACTTTTATAGGCAAATAGACACTGGAATCTGTGTGTATCAGACACATAGTCACTCTTTTTAGTGGGAAACAAACTAATATAAATCACTTGTTATTATTCCATTATATAAACCTGTAAAATACGTGGCTAGATCATCACAAAAATCGGTCGTGGCATCTACAGTACATGCATGCAAAGTAAATATTTCCAGAAGAGCTTAGCGGTCCATGTGGTCCATGCTGCACTAGAATAAAAAGCTACGCATGCGCAGAACATGCCAAATTGCCGAGGCTTGTTTCATGAGCATTCCGATGAAAGCAGCATCAAGCCTCTTTAAGTTAGCCAAGAGTAGACAGGAACAGTTGCAACTGCACCTTCAATGTAAGAGTGTGTAAAAAAAACCCATGTCCTTTTATTATGACAGTATCTTTGACTCTGTAGTTATTGCCACGGCAATTAAACTGAATTTAATGAGATATTCTCCATTTACCAATGAATCATTGTTCCAATCCACTTCTTATTTTTGAACACAAATGCTGAAAGGGGTTTACCAAATAAAAACAACAATAGCTCCTGAACTACTGACTCAATGGGAAGGCACAATCATAAGAAGCATTCTCACAATATAATGAGATATAATAAAAAAATAGTGGCGTGTGTCATCCTCTTCAAATCACAATTCTTCAATAATACATGATCCTTGTTAAGAATGTTTGTGTTAAGTTATGTGTTAAGTCATAGCCTAATATAACTATTTTTTAATATCAAACATTCATATTGGTGCCTTAAAATAATAGCTGCAATAGATTGCAAACATTTTATTGCAATGTAACCTCTGCATTCTAGCATACACTGTATTACATAGTATTGCATTTACATTGTTTTATACATGTTAAATTACAATGTATTAGCTAGGCGCTACATTCTAGAATGCACTGTATTGCAGTTACATTATATCATATATACATTCTAGAATGCACTGTATTGCAGTTCCATTATATCATATATACATTCTAGAATGCACTGTATTGCAGTTACATTGTATCATATATACATTCTAGAATGCACTGTATTGCAGTTACATTGTATCATATATACATTCTAGAATACACTGTATTGCAGTTACATTGTTTTATACTTGTTAAATTACAATGTATTATCTAGGCCTACATTCTAGAATGCACTGTATTGCAGTTACATTGTATCATACATATATCTACATTCTAGAATACACTGTATTGCAGTTACATTGTATCATAATGTACAATATACATTGTATATAAGATTTAACATGGAAAAACATGACACATTTAAAGTGAGACGTTGTTTTCCCTTTAAATTAAACATCATAACAGTGTGTTAAGTAGTTAAAATGAGTCTATGGTTACGAAACGAAAACGCTACTTACCTAAATGCATCAATACACATTTTAATGCTAATATTTTTGTACTGTTACTTAAGTAAGTTTTGAATGCAGGAGGTTTACTTAGTGGTATTAGTACATTTATCAGATGTGAATACCTTTTCCACCACTGATGTACAGTAACAAGGTGATTTTATTGTGATAGGTCCAAGGGGAAGTGATGTGTTTGTGTTATTATTGTGGCGTGACAGTGGTGGAGCTGGATGAGGAGAGACAGAAGGTGGAGTGAGAGTAGCTACAGCGGCTCCAGTGCTTCTTCTCGGCCCGGAGGCTGACTGTTGACGGCCTCTTTACGAGGTGAACCTGCAACCTGGATTGCAAAACAGGTGCAAAAGAGAGGAGAGAGGAGACGACGGGAATGAAAGTGGAATAGGAGAGATAAGTAACGGGGAAAAAAGGGAGCGACATCGCAAACCGAGCCACCGAGGAGGCAGCCCCCCCACCCCCCGGCCAGACGAGCAGGATACAGGGAAGCAAAGAGGAGGACGAGGAAATCAAGATAAATAAGAGAGGAAAAGGAGCTATTATCACCAGGGTAAGTTCCTTATCAAAACATCCAATAGACGGGGCGTGTTTGCGCCTGAGCAGACGAGTTATCCTCTGCACATGTCTGTCTGGAGCTGACATATTCCCTTTAAACGCCCCCAGGAACTAATAACGCTGTTTTTACTGGAGGACCACAACCAGGACTGTCTGACTTATAACGCCCTAGTTTCACTCATAGCTAGAATGTCAAAATGCACATTTTTGCAACAGTTTTAACTTGAAAAATCCTGCACACTTGGCAGAAATTGCCATTTAAAACCACTCTTTTAGCTTTCACACGCTCACATGCAGCTCAACATGGTTAAAGTAGCTGTGTGGTGCGCGTCGGAGCCATCACGAGTATTAGCTTAGTCATTATTGTGCACCAGCGGGCCAGAATTCAATCAATTTCCATATCTGTGGGGGCGCGTTGACGGCCAACCCAGGGCAGGGTTTAAATAAGCAGGGCTCGGTTTAGAGGGAGGTCTGCATTCATTTCTCGACAGGCTCCAGTGGCTTAAAGGCTGTCATTGTGCCTGGAGAAGTTGAATGTGTTGATGAGGAGGGCCTGGGCCTGAGCGCAGCCAGTGCGCATGGATGTTCCGTGACCGTAACCGACGGACGCACGGCGCGCAAGTGGCACGTTCCGCTCGGTACGCAGAGGCCGCAGTCCGCCTTTTCCCCTCATTACTGCAGACATGACTGTCCCGAGAAGTGGCCTGCCAGTTTATAACGCTTTATTGTGCTCAGGTCACAGCACGAGAGCTGCAGAATAAGTCACACCCAGAGACGGCTGATGTACGGGCTCATTAGCGCGGATTAGCGGCCCTAGTTCACCCGGTCAACAGCAATAAAGCCCTTAATTTATGAGTCGTACTTTTTAGAAACATGCATATTTGTTTGAATGTTAGGGGTTAAACTTTCAGCTGTCGGTTATATTGTTCTCGTCACGTGCCAGGTATGGTGCCAGATCACTGTCTGCTATTGGAAAAGTTTAGTTTTAGTTACACTGCAAAAAAGGTGTGTCTAAAATCAAGATAAAACACTAAATATGAAGGGAATTATCCTGCTGCATGGAAAGATAATTTCACTTGACAAGATTTATTGAATTAAGATTGTTAAATCTAGAAATAAGCATGTTGAACACTTAAAATAAGAAATTAAGTCTTCAAACAAGATACATTTTCTAACACTAAATATAAAGTTTTTTTTTATCTTGGTAAGAAACAAATGATTGTCAGGTCACTCTGCTCGGGCCAGTTCATCCCTGCTTGCAGTTTTAACTTCATCGCTTCTGTACATTTTTTGTCTTTTTTGGTCATTTTGTGACCAAAAGAAGACATGTGAATGTAAAAAGACATAAAATGATCAAAAAAAGACACTGCTCTGACTCTGCTCGGGCCAGTTCATCCCTGTTTCCAGCTTTAATTTATCTTGTTTTAAGAGTTAATTTCTTATTTTAAGCGTTCAACATGCTTATTTCTAGATTTAATAATCTTAATTTAAGAAATCTCGCCAAGTGAAATTATCTGTCCATGCAGTTAGATCATTTCCCTCAGATTTAGTGTTTTTATCTTGTTTTTAGACACACATTTTTTGCAGTGTAGCTACACAGTTTAACAAACACACACACACACCCTAATGACAAAAGTTGCAGCTAAATTTAAAACTCCAGTTCTAACTTTACATTTATTGTCTGATTAATTTTTACAGGAGGACATACTGGGCTTGGTTTGGCTGACAGGTGCCATGCTTCTGTTGCTTTATTTAGCTCTGCATCGTGCTGCAGCATTGAATGAAAGTGTCTCTTCCTCTGCAGCCACACGTTTTAACTGGGACCACCAGCCAACTCTCACATGTCCATCTTGTTCTGCTGAGACACTGACACATATTCACCTTTTATATTTGTGGACTAACTTGCATAAATAGGCTACTACATATCATCCCCAGTAAACATCAGTATTTAACCCTCTGGAGTCACCAAAAGCGCCAAAGCATGACTTCTTTATCACATCCAGGTGTAAAAACAAAGCAGAAAAGACACAAAATGACTAAAAAAAAGACACAAAATGACTAAAAAAGACACAAAAAGACACAAAAAGACACAAAATGACCAAAAAAAAAGACACAAAATGACTAAAAAAAGACACAAAAGACACAAAATGACCCAAATAAACACACAAAATGACAAAAAAAGACACAAAAAAAACTTGACATGTCAAAACAAAGTATACACAATATAATGTCAGAGTTGAATGTCCACTTGCATCAGTGCATCAGAATTGAATATTCACTTAAGTTGTTTTGTTTAATTTAACAACATTTTGTATAACAAGGTAAAAAAAAAACCAACAACTTTTATTTTTAAATCATGTTTACACTAGTATCAAAGTATTTCACCCAGTGCCCAGTCACGGTAAAGGTATGATATAATAATTATATTCAGAACAATCGAAAGTTGCATCACTGAATTTTCACCTCAGATTGATGCCCAGCTCCCATGTCTCTCCTCTTCTAGCCTTCTGGCCATATGTTCTGGTCTCTTTCTTATCTCCCTGCCCCAAAAAAAACAAACAAACACAGCATCAATCAATACTCCCTCCAGCTGTGATGGTAACTGGGCCTGCTGTCATTTTCCTGAACCAGTCTCATATTAACGTCTGCTCCCTGTGTTGGCTCCACAGCAGGCATGGCAGATGCAGAGCTGGACTTCCAGACGGGTGATGCCGGGGCATCCGCCACCTACCCCATGCAGTGCTCTGCCCTGCGTAAAAACGGCTTCGTTGTGCTTAAAGGCCGACCCTGCAAGATCGTCGAGATGTCCACCTCCAAGACCGGCAAGCACGGCCACGCTAAGGTCAGTCAGGGCTGGAGCGCTGCTGATGTTCCTGCAGGGCTTTATTGCACGACAAACAGCTAAAATGTAAAATAGGTTTTTCCCAGGTGGACTCACTTTGATGAAAATAAGTGAAGTTTTGAACTATCACTCTACTATCCATCCATTTGTTCCTGAATAAACACAAGGTCACATTCATTAATATTAATGCACATTAATGGACTCTTTCAGTCTGTACCAGAACAGTAATGTGTCTGTGCTGGGTTACAGTTCTAAAAAAATATAAGTATAATAAATTATGTGATACAGTTAATTATTCATGGCCCACTACTCTCTTTCAAAGGACAGCAGGTAAGATAAGTACTTGCTTTACATAACCGGACATGGACTATCTTATAGATAGGGCTGCACCGATTGCAATTTTCTGGCCGATCACCGATTTTTAAAAAGCCTGACCTACTGATTCCAATTTTGGCCAATACAGATTTTTTTTATAACTCACAGCATACACCTTCAATGTTTGAATCTTATTTAATTGAAAAACAATAACACAGCAGTATTTTTCTTGAACAAATAAAGGAAATCACAATGTCTGAGGTAGTTAATAAAATATTGAACTTAAAATAAATAGCAACAATTTACAGGACGAACTAACGAAAGAACTGCAACCATAAATAAAGTGTCCAGAACTTTTGGTTTTCGTTATAGTACAACAAGAACAAATGCCCAAATGCAGCAGCAAATGGCTCTCCTTTGCTCTTCTTCTTTAACAGTGTAAAAGTTCCACGCTGACGACATGATTGGTTGAGCGTGCTCTGGGTGACTGTTGTCACGTGATAGACGCTAATCCGACTGTGTGCACGCTCAGTCATGCTGAAGTACGCGTACGTGCACACGCACTTTCAGACCTTTGTGGAGGTCGATAAGATCGCTAGATAAGATCGGTTAGACGTAAAAGAATCCGCAAAGAGCCCGCAAAATTAAGGAAATCGGCGCCCCTACTTATAGACACTGATTGATAAAATACAGCCAGTGTTTCAACCAGCCCAAGAGAGCACATGTCACTCCGCTCCTCATCTCTCTGCTCTGGCTCCCAGTCGCAGAGAGCCTTGTCTCTTGCTTACAAGACAGCAACAGGAACAGCTGCTACATATCTGAACTCCCTTGTTCAGGTCCACAAACCTTCCCGCCCACTATAGTGAAAGACGTCTGGCTCCTCCGCCGCTGAAAGGTTCTACGTCCCAAACCAGACTCTTCTCCTCTGTAGAGCCCCTATACAGTAGGTGGTGGAACAAGCTTCCAAACTCCATCTGATCTGCTGAATTCCTCTCAATTTTCAAAAAGAGGCTGAAGACCCAGCTCTTTACTGATCACCTACACACATAATCAACACACAGCACACACAAAAAAAAAAAAAAAAAAAATCTCCACTTGTGTCCTAAAAACACTTACGCCATAAAAGGACTCAACATAATATATGCCACTTATTCTTGCTTATTCTTGTGTTGTTTCTTATTAATAATAAAATAATAATAATAATAATAATAATAATAATAATAATAATAAAACATTTTATTTGGAAGGCGCCTTTCTTGGCACTCAAGGACACCGTACAAAAAAGATAGAAAAGAAACAGCAATAAAATACAATAAAATACACAGAATTAAGAACAATACCATATAATAGATTGGACAGGGTAATTGTCATCAGAGGGAATAGGCAGTTTTAAACAGATGTGTTTTGAGTTGTGATTTGAAATGGATGAGTGAGTCAATGTTGTTGACTCCATCCTCGCTTGTGTTATATGATTTCTCAAATGTACGTCGCTTTGGATAAAAGCGTCTGCTAAATGACATTGTAGATTGTAGATTGTTATTTGCTTTGGGAAAAACTTCAGTAAGATGCTGATTGTTGGTCCTGTGTGTCTGTGTCTGCTCCTGCAGGTCCACCTGGTCGGTATCGACATATTCTCTGGTAAGAAGTATGAAGATATCTGTCCCTCCACCCACAACATGGACGTCCCCAACATCAAGAGAATGGACTACCAGGTGAGACAGCTGGACGACTGAGGAAGAGACAGGAGCTAGTTGTACCAGTAGTGAGAACAAAGGTTTTACTTGCTGTTTAATAATCCACGTGGCAGAAAGCTGGAGCAGCCTCCGGTTAATCGCTCTGAAATTACGAGTTGATGAGGGATTTTTCGGAAATGGTCCGCCCAAGGGGAAAGATCTGAGTGAACAGATATCACAGTAATATTCACAAATATGCTTCGGTCTTTCATAAGCACAAGATAATTCTACATGACTGCTGCGGGACCAACAACAGTCGGAGGATTATTTGAAAGAGCCCCGTGATTATTAGTCAACTAAGAACTTATTGGAGAGAGATGAATGCTGCTAGGTTTTTGAAATCCCACTGTTTGAATCTATAAATGACTGTGGGAAGCTAACATTTGATTACATCACACATTTGATACATAATAATAATAATAGCAATAATAATAACTTTAAAGGTATAGCACCTTTTAAAAACAAGAGCTTACAAAGTGCTTTGACAGAGAGCAGTTAATCACAAAGGAGAATGATGCCATAAGGTTAACAGAGCAGAGACAGTGCATGTAAAAAAACCCACAAATATTATATTTAAAAAAAACAATTCTTACATAACAAAACAAAAAGAGACAGCATAGGATCAATTACAGGACAACCTCAGATACCAAGGGAAAGTCATTAAGTAATAAGAACATAATTAAAGGGTAAAGGGACGACTATATAGAGAATATAATCAAATAAAAAAAAGAGTAAGATGGAAAATGTTTGAAAAAAGTGGGTTTGTAAGGGTTACTGACTCTATTTGCCGTATCTCCTCAGGCAGCTCGGTCCAAAGTCGGGCGATCTGATGCCGACAGCCTGGTCACCTTTGGTTTTTAGTTTTTGACTTTGGAACAGTCAGAATGGCGACACCCAATGATCTAAGGACCCGGGTCGGCTAGTAGGGAGTTAGACTTCATGAGCCAGACCTAAACAAGCTTTAAAAACTGATCAGTAAAATCTTAAAATCAATCCTAAAATGGCAGTGCAAAGATGCTAAAATCAGGTGATGTGATGTCGTCTGTTAAAACCGGTAAGAAGTTGAGCTGCTGCGTTCTGAACCAGGTGGAGGTGAGAAAGAGAGGAGTGAGCATTACTATGCTTTAAAGAGCTTAATATTAAAGATTAAAGATTGAATAATTCTTTATTGTCATACCAACAACACATGCATGCACATGATGAGGCACAAAATTAAGTACTGAGGCTTGGTCAAGCCAAACATACAAAGTAAAAAAGAACACAATACAATACAACACAGTGAAATATAAAATCTAGTTTAAGAGAAGTGTGCGATATTTGCAAGTATCTGTATAAATATAGATATATAAATGTAAATATAGTGCACAGCAGTCAAAGCTAATCTAACCAATATTGCATGGTGTGTGATTATTGCACATAATATCTGTAATGGTCAACACATAAAGGTTTTTTTAAGGCCGATACCGATTATTTTGACACCAGTCTTAACCGATCCTGGATATGTGCTGCCGATTGTTTTTGGCCGATTCTTGATTGCCTTTTCTCCCTCCATTTACATGATAAAAATGATACAATAATTAATTATTCATTCATTCATTCATTCATTATCCTTCTCCGTTTATCCACACTCGGGTCACAGGGGGCTGGAGCTGATCCCAGCTGACATTTGGCGAGAGGCGGGGTGCACCCTGCACAGGTCACCAGACTATCACAGGGCTGACACATAGAGACAGACAACCATTCACACTCTCATTCACTCCTACGGACAATTTAGAGTCACCAATTAAACCTAAGTGCATGTTTTTGGGCTGTGGGAGGAAGCCGGAGAACCCGGAGAGAACCCACCCTGACACGATGAGAACATGTAAACTCCACACAGAAGAGCTGCAGGCGGGAGTGCTTAAGTCTCAATTTAAACAAAAAAAGAAACATTTATTAACAAAACAAACGAAACATATTAACAGTTGGATAGCAAACAATGTGTATGTTGTTCTAGGCCTGGAGGTGGTGGCGCCTCAGATGATCCACATATTTGATGTGTTTTTCTTTTTTCTGGTATCAGCAGCAGCTCACCAGAGAATGGAGATGGTGCACCGAGCCTTTCCTGCTGTTGGCTCAGTGAAATGGGCTGATTGATCGGCGAACCGATATATCGGTCGACCTCTAGTTTTTGTATTATTACATCAAGTTTACACACATGGGTCAAAAATGACCTAGTGCATTAGAAGCGTAGTGATACAAAAAGGGTTTTTATTCAAAAAGTAAGAAAAGAAAACAAAAAATTAGGATGAATGATGATCAAAAACGAGTTCATTGAGGAAAACCTGCAATACTGAATGATTAAATTAATTTATTGATGCCGATACAAGTAAAAAACTCAAATATCAGCCCGGTATATCGGCCGACCTCTGATCTGTAGTTGGAAAACAGTCTTCAAACCACATCATTATAGAAAACAAAGTCAATATAATTAAGATCAGTGTGTCCTAAATATCTTTAGTTGAGCATAAACAATACAGACGGCTGTAGTCAAATATTCACTGGTTAACGTGTATTTATGAACAGCTGATTGATTGTTCAGTCAAGCACTAAACTTGACTTAAAGTCAAATGTGAAGAGTGTAACATCAGGTCCTGGTATTGTGCATACTGGCTCACTTTCATACTCTAATGGCTTACTGGGAAACTTAATTAAACAGAGCCATCTGTAATATTATTAACACCTGTGCTTTTCCTGCTATAATGAACCAAAGAGTCTGTATGCTGCCTGCACAAAGATAGCAACCAGCTGGTTAGCATTTAGCAGCTGAAGACTGAAAAGGAGGTAAAATCAACAGATAAACATTTGACTATTTATGAACTTTTGAAATTTTATCTAAACTCAAACACATCTTGGGATTTATAGCAAATTATACATTCTCTTGATTTTGCGAATTTGTGGAGAGACTGAAAACTTGATACATTTCTAAATAAGCTTACATTACTGATCGAACTAATATTGTTCCTAATTTTATATTTCTAATATAAATACTTTTCCTACTTGTTAATACTGCTTGTTTACTATTTATTGTTATTTTATTGATGCTTCTTTCTATTTTTGCTGTACACTTTTTTTGCTGCTGTAACTCTGAAAATGTCCCCATTGTGGGAATAATAAAGGAATATTGTATCTTAAACAAGCTGCAAACAAAGATTTCCCTCTACTAGTGCACTCAGTCACAGAATTACATCTCTGAGGTATAATACTGGTTCTCAATAATACATAATGTAACCTTAATAATATTTAGTGTAGCTTATTTCATGTATGCTACTTTAAAAACGTATGAATAACTCTTAGACACCACCAGTAAGTTCAGGTACAGAAAGAGAAAAAGATAACGCCTGCTTGTATAAAAAAAAAAATACTATATGCTTACTCTTTTCTGCTGTTTTCTATTTTTCCCTCTTTCAGCTGATTGGGATCCAAGATGGCTACCTGTCCCTGCTCCAGGACAGCGGGGAGGTGCGAGAGGACCTGAAGATTCCCGAAGGAGACCTGGGCAAAGAGATAGAGAGCAAGCACGAAGCTGGAGAGGAGATCCTGGTCAGTGCTGTCTACGGTTGTCACAATACTAACATTTTCAACTCGATACCGATACTCAGGAAAATATTCAATATTCGATACCATTTTTGACACCACAAGGATAAAAACAAACGAAATATTTTTATTAACAAGAAAAATGCAACATGTATAAATTAACAGAACCACAGGTTAAATATTTATAATAAAAGACAGTTGTGCAAAATGAAACTGCAACTATGATGACAAGCTTCAGGTCTGAGGTAATGCAAAAAAAATAATAAATACAATAACAATTAGAACAATATTTTTGAGGTTGTTAGCGCGCTTATTGCCTAAGTATTTGGATAAGTACCCTGCTAAGCTAACTACTTAGCCAAGAAGTTAGCTAAGTAGTTAGCTTAGCAAGCTACTTAGCCAAGAAGTTAGCAAGTAGTTAGCTTAGCAAGCTGCTTAGCAAACTACTTAGCCAAGAAGTTAGCAAGTAGTTAGCTTAGCAAGCTACTTAGCTAAATACTTAGCCAATAAGTTAGCTAAGCTACTTAGCTAAAAAAATGGATATGGGTCATTTTTGACCCATGTTGTGCATTAGAAGAGTAGTCACATAAAAACGGATTTTAATTAAAAATGAATAAAGGAAAACATAAAATTAGGATGTATAATGATCAAAAACAAACTAATTGAGGAAAACCTGGAATGCTGAATGATGAAAATAATTTATTGCAAAGAATAGAACATAAAAACTCATATATGTTGGGTCCCAAGTTGAGCATCAAAGGGTTAAAGCCACTTGGACATTGGTTTGAAATGGTAAAAAAGCACATATCCTATCAAAGTGTCTCATTAAGCAGCCACAAAAATCTGAGTGGGAATAAACGCTTAAAACTATTAGAGTTCAGCTGCTCATTTGGCTGCTCAAACCATGTGTCAGGATTGTGGGGGCGGGATAAGATCACGCTTGATTGACAGCTCCTTCTCAGCTTGAGTACAGTTATTTTTCTTCCTTTCAATCACTAAAACATTTTAGCTGTCATGAAATAAACAACCAAACAGACTTTACATGGTTAGAAAAATTGAAGAATCTACTAACTAATAAATTAGATTAGACACTTGCTTCGAGGGCCACTTAAGGATGGCTTGAAAGTGAGTCAATCCCCATAGACTCCCATGTTAAAACTACCAAATTTACAGTAGAAATAAACGTGTACAGTCTGGTACCACAGATGGTTTGGTCTGTATCGCTAATTCCCCTCTTCATGACAATTGAACTTTTTTAACTCACCTGTTAAAATTCTAATAATATTATTGACAGATTTGCGCGGTGTTCCCCAGTCTGCTCGTTAACTAACACAGCATTCTTTCAAAAATCCAACAGAAGTCACTAACAGTGGTTGCACCTCCGGTCCTATCTATCTCAATACAAAATGAGACGACTTCTCACTTGATTTATTATCTCACAAAAATTTCTCGTGGCATGATTTTGGTCTCGAGTTTCAAGTCTTCTTCAATACAATATGATGTTAACTGTGTAAATGATGGTCCCATTTAGAAGAAAATAGATGATAAAGAAGCGTATGATTGGTTACCTTTGATTGACAGGTCGCTAACATGGCGAGCTGTCAATCAGGATAGAAACAAAACAATGCGTATCCACGGCAACGTGTACGTCCAAATAGCCGTGAACTTGTTTGCCGTGTTTTCATCTCAGAGCCTTGACCCTTTCACTTTGTGTTTTGAGCTCATGTAAGTTTATTTGAACATTTTGTAGATTTAAAATTGTCTTGTTCAGTGTTCGTTTGTGCTAAAAGACACTCCAAGGAGTCGGCGGTTTAATTTTTCAGGTTAACATAAGGGTCTCAAACACAAATTACCCTTTTATTACACCATTTAACAGTAGTGACAAAGGGATCAAGTGACGTAAGCAGGAAGAAATGTCAACATCTTGATCATTTCTTTCAGATCACTGTTCTAAATGCAATGGATGAAGAAGCTGCAATTGGCATCAAAGCGTTGGGTAAATAAGCCACTGCAGGTAAATACAGAGCTGCAGCCCCACAAGTACCGCCTGACCCAGCCTGCCTGAAGACGAGTGCGAGCGTGTGTGTGTTACGTTAAATGGTGTGTGTGTGTGTGTGTGTGTTACACCACAAGCCAGAAGCATGTGCCATGCCAGAGCAAGTGTGTATGATGTCATAAACATGTACAGTTTACTGTTCATCATTGGAGCAAAGGGGAAGGCAACTCCGCTCATCCAGATCCAAGGCTCAACCTTTAATGTTTAGATTTCAATCTTAGTTATTAGAAGAAAAAAACATCTAACCCTTTGGAGTTTGGGGCTATTTTGTCGGTTTTGTCGGTTTTGTCGGCCTGTATAAATTTAAAAAGGGTTCACCACGCCATGTCGGTATCATTGTTTTCAGCACAACCTCACCTATATGACCTGATTATTATTTTTTTCATTTTGACTTACTGGATCTAAAACACACACAAAATTACAAAAACACACATAAATAACCCTTTTTTTTTTTTTTTTTTTTTTACAGAAAACCCCACATAAAAACCCACTCAAAACACAAAAACACACCAAAAACACATACATTTTTTTTTACAAAAACCACTCAAAAAAATTACACAGAAAACACACAAAAAATGACAAAATACACACAGAAATTTACAAATATCACACAAAAAACATTAAGGACATAATACTGCATTAAAAATGCTGAATGCAAACTGCAAAATTTGAAAAACCTCTGCAAAAACTTACACTTGGTCGAGGTCGTTTTTTTTTTTTTTACCTTTGCTGAAAAAGGGTTGATGCACTAAATTGGACATGGAAACTTGTGAAAGCTGACAGCAGCTCCATGCTGCTTCGTTTTTACGTTGCAACGCCATGAAGAAGTCATGCGCCGGTGCTTTCCTGGACTCCAGAGGGTTAAAATGTGATTTACAATCATGCATATCCACTGGACTGAACTGTTTCATATTACTGCATTATGACTTTTTGTATATATTTGTTTTAACTGGATATGCAAGTGGTCAGCTTGAAATTGGAAGATTTCTAATTGACGAAATGTGACTAATTTAGTGAGTACACTGTAAAAACGTCCCGTTGTTTTTACAGAAAAAAACTGGCAGCTGTGGTTACCAGAATATTCCCGTAAAAAACACAGTACATGTCAACATCTTTACAGAACAACTTGTACATTTTACATCCTAAAACTGCAGTAATTAAAAAAAAAAAAGAGTGTAGATTAAACCTTCCTTTACTGCTAATTTAACAGGATGCTGCTGCTTTTATACTAATTATTTATGCAAAATGTACATGCATTTTGCTTATTGTGCATTGAATACCAGTAAATTAACATTCAGTTATTTATTGTACACTGAATACTAGTAAAATGTACAAGTTGTTCTGTAAAGTTGTTTACATTTGTACTGTATTTTTTGCAGAATTATTCTGGTAACCACAGCTGCCATTTTTTTCTGTAAAAGCAACAGAATTTTTTTTTTTACAGTGTACATTTGAAATTTGAAGCCTGTATGAAGTGATGGTAACACTGTGGATTTGCCTGCCCCTTAATGTACTTTCTGTCTCATGTTAACACTATTATGAGCATGTGTATCATTTTTATGTAGCACTATATGAAAGCTTATGGTTCATCCTGTGTTTTTGAGCAATGTATTTTCTTTTCTGTGGGTTACACTTCATTTTACAGCCTGAAATCGCCAGTTGCTTCCTGTATTTCTCTCTAAAAAAAAAAAAAAAACAGCTTGTAGCATTGTTGTCACTGTCGGGTCAAACTGTTTCGATGCACTTTCTTTTTATGCACTTTCTCACCTGCAAACTGTGGGCTGTAGAATAAAGTGACCACAAAAAAAAATGTTTTGTGCCATGTTTCCTCTGCGGAGGCTCGTCAAAACTCCTGAAAACATTTCTGGTGTTTTATTTTTTCTTCCGTCTCTCACTTTTCTGTCCTCTTTCTTCTCATTCTTCCCCTCTTGTAATTCTGTTTCAGGGGCAAACGAGATGCACTGGACCTGGGGAAAAGGAGGGGATATTGCCTCGTCAATGCTATCCTCCCTTTTTTCTTTCTTTTTGTCTTTGTTTTTCATACTCTCTCTCTCTCCCTCTCTGTTTTCTTCTTGGGTTCAATTAGAAAAGGAATTGGAAATGTCTAATTGTAAACATTCTTTATGTTACACGCACACGTAATAAAACCACATCTGAGTCAGATGTGAATAGATAAAAAGGTCGGCGGTGTCGAGGAAAGTGTGTCTCTAATGATCGAGTAGGTGTACAGATATTCAGTAGCTGCCTACCATCAGGGAAAAGAAAGCTGGTGATCATGTCACAACTGTTGTTTTTTTATATGTTCCCGTTTAACGAAGGGCTTCAACTCTGGATCTGCATTGTTCTGTTGAGGCTTGTTGTCTATTAAAACAAAAGGTTACCAACGTGGCACACCGAGGTTCAGTTTCTTTCTGTCTCAAGGAAACAAAACCCTGCTTCAAGAACAAATTCTCATCCGTTAAAAAAAAGTATTTTCAAAATTCTTTTTGCAGAGGCCGTCAGAGCGGGCCTTCACTTGGAGAAATTGAGTGGGATTTAATTTGGCGTACTCCTGAACTTCGAGCGATGATTCAGGAGGCAGATAAACTTGTGGCGGTTTGGTATCCTTACTTTGTGTTCATACAGCAAATCCAAACTGTGCAGAATGTCTCCATGGCCAAAAAAAATAAAGATGACACAAACTGTTGGACGTGGCGTTTGCTTCTCCTTTTATTCAGCAACATAAAAGCTTTAAAACAGCAGAGACTCTTGACTTCTTTTATTCTGTATTAGAAGAAAAACACAGGAAATCCTTCATAGCTTTGTCAGAAAAATGTGATTTGACTGAAATGGATGTAAAAAAAGTATTTTAGCTAAGACATTGTGTCTCAGTTATATCAGTGTGTGTGTGATGTTAGCGGGAAAAATGTTGATTTAATCCACGCACTAAATTAAACTAAGTGTTGCTAAATCATTTCCCTCAAATCTTTTTTCTTCTTCTAGTGTTTAGTCATTAAACCCTCCGCTGATGTGGTAATTATGGATGTTAGTATACAAAGAATAAGCTCTGGTTCATGCTGTCTTGCTTTATACAAGATATTAACATTTAAGTGCACTTAGGCACATCCAGAACAGCTTTACAGTGTAGGTAAAAAGAGTTATTTTACAAATTAACATCATTTGTAAGAAGAAAAAAAATAAAGTTGGATGTTTACAGAAGCACAGAAGCAGGAGCACAAATTAACCAAGTCAAAAAAAGAGGTACTGTACAGGTTATAAAACACAGATCACATAATAATCCAGCCTACCAACTGCTTTTTTTTAAAAGAAGTCGGCCCATTAGACATCCATTAGGTTCTCCAGAATCTTGAGTGAAGTCTCCGTGACGATGGTGAAGGTGAAGGTGAAGGTGAAGGTGGCTGAGTTACTTGCCGTGGTGGTAGAACCTCTGGCTGCTCTGGCTGTGGGAGAGGAAGCCGTGGCGAGGAGCACCCTGGGGGGAGCTCTGGAACGGCGCCTGGCGGCGGAAACACAGAATAACGTGATGAAATGACTCACATGTTTTCAGATTTCACGTCATGAAGAGAAAAACATGACAGTATAGAAAAGTTAATATCAGGAGGAAGTCAGTTACACCAAGGAGTGGAGGAGTGATTTCTGCAAAACTAAATTATTTCTGAGCTAAATTTAATGTACCAGGCCACATGAGGGTTACTGGCAGATCTAAATCAATACTTTATGATCTCATAATATGACTGGATGCACTTTGAGAGGCCAGCTGCAACAGATGAAGTTTAAATAATTTAAATGCAATGCAGAAGGATGCATACGTTGCAAATATCAGCATCATTGTCCTCTACCACCTCAAATTCAAGCATTTGCTACATCAATTAATTTATATACACACACCGTACGCACAGTATATTCATAATCACATTAAATTGGATGTTATTGTTAGCCTGGGTATACCCCGGCTGCCTTGCACGCTCGATTTAATTTCGAACTGCCAAGGGGTCTGGAAACCAGAGGGATTTCTCAGCCCTGTTTTAGGGATCCAATCACAGAGTGGGGAGGGACGGCAAGACGATGATGCGTACTACTCGGCAGACGGAAGCTTGTAGTTTTGTAGTTTTCTTACGGATCCAACATGGCTGCAGCAGACGCGAAACTCTCTTTAGCTGTAGATGGTGTTTTAAATAGTTTAGAGCAAAAGTTGAAAGGCGAAAGGTCTCTCGGCTCCGCTGTCCCCCGGCTCGGAACGAGATCACCGGCGTCACGGTACCGGGGCGACCGTAGCGCGATAGCGCTACGCTACCGTTACGGCGTTAGCGGTAGCTATTAGCCCCGCTATTGTAACGGCGGTGATCTGGCTACGAGCCGGGGGACAGCGGGGCCGCCCAGAGACCCGCAGCAGCTTGTTTATTGCCCATAAAATCAGTGGATGTGTGTGGCTGACTGACATGAGGGGGAATAAAGCGTGAAAATAAATAATCTTGCAGAAAGCGAGAACTGGAGAAGCAACGCAGTAAGCAACACTCTCTCACAGACACACACACAACAAACATCCATTTCTGTTGCTCTACTACGTCATCTGGTATAACTGATCTGATTGGCTAAGAGCTACCTACAGACGCTTTGATAGACATTCTAAGCGCCCAATAAACGGCTCCGGAGGATCGTAAACCACACCTCCTCTACGGAGAAATGAACGGTTGGTTCCCAGACCACATCTCATTTGAGATTAGTCTGGTGTTAGCCAGGCTATGTTATTGTGCTATAAACAACCAAAATGTTGTACGAGAGCTTTAGGGTAATCACCTTTGCAGTGGGAATCTGCACGGCCATGGATGGTGTGGGCAGCAGGCCTGGGGCAGAAGGGTGCATGGCTGGTGGATGCATCGGCCTCAAAGCACCCTGAGAGAACATCAACGAGACAAAAAAACTATCAGATAAGGAAAGGACAACACGTAGTCCCACATATATACAGTGGCAAGAAAAACCCTTTGAAATTACCTAGTGTTCTACAATAATTTGACATAAAATATGATCTGATCTGAATCTAAATCACAGGTATAGACCAACACAATGTGCTTAAGATGATATCACAAAAAACAGTTATTTATTGAACACACCCATGAAACAATCATAGTGCTGGTGGAAAAAGAAAGTATGACTCGATCATAATGCTAATTCATGCTAATAATGCTAATTCAGGGGTGGGCAACCTGAGGCTCTGGAGCCACATGTGGCTCTTCGGGCCATCTGCAGTGGCTCCCTGTAGCTGGGACAAAGAAATTATACCAAATGAAACAGTTATTTCTTTACATTTTTAATGTTCATTTATCATTGGTGTAGGCCCAGAGCAATATGTATTCCTCAGTTGTAGATGTGTACCTTATATATGACCTTTAACTCTAAATATTATGACCTATTAGTGAAGCTGGTAGGCTAGTTTAGACTTCGTAGGCTGTTTTAATTGTAAGGCTGAAAATAAGGCCTGTTTGTGGCTCCATTACTAAATTTTTTCTCTTTTTTTTGGCCAACAGTGGCTCTTTTGTTAGTAAAGGTTGCCGACCCCTGCACTAATATATTGGGATTCCCATACTTTTTCTTGCCACTGTATCTCTGTATGATGTTTATGCAGCTGCTTCCACAATTGAGACATGTTTGGAAATATTCTGACCCAAACTTATTAGACATAAATTATCATTTTGTAGGATTTTCAGTCTAAAAACACACACACATGCTCTATTACTACAAAAAGAAGGTCTTATATATACACAAGTAAACAGCAGATATTTAATTCCTTACTGCATCGGTAAAGCCGGACTGTTGGTTTGCATGCTCCAGCTGCTTCTGGAGCGGTATTCCTGCTCCGGGAATGTATCCTGGATGAGATACAGAGATCACCATTTACATCAAATATACAGCCCGAAAAACATTCAGCTTATTTTACAATACTCTGCATGTTGTTAAGGCTGCAGTTTTGCTATTAATAAATAGTCTCTACATTCAGGGTTCATACACTTTTTCAGTGGTCAAATTCAAGCATTTTTCACTGAACCATACCAACAGCGATGGTTTTACACTTTTAGGAGGAACGGTCTTCATTTCAGATAGGCTACTCATTATGTTTCACATTGAACATGTGATTATCTATAGTCTACAGATAGATATAGTCAGATTGAAGAGAAATACAGTAAGAATTTCAAGCATTAACAAGCACTTTATCCAAAATCCAAGCACTTTTAAACCTTGAAAATACAACATTTAAATTTAAGCATTTTCAAGGATTTCAAGCATCTGTATAAGAACCCTGTACATTGAACCAGCAGTGGGAAACACAAGGAGAAGAGAGGAACTGACCAGGCTGAGAGGTGAAGTGACTGTGGACGGGGTAACCAGGCTGCTGGTGGGGGAGGTACTGCATGGCCTGAAACGCAGACGCACCTGTGGAGGAATTAAAGAAACTTTTCACTACAGCCTGCTTCTATGTGGTTCACATTATGAACACAAAATTATACATATATTATAATTACATTATAAGCACAAAGGACAAGGTACGTCTTATTCAAGGACTACTGAACAAGGGAATTCATATCTAGATGCTATTATTATGTAAACAGCTGATGTGTGCTCCCTTTACCTCTGATCTGAGAGCTGCTTGCGAAACTGACAGGCACTGATGGTCCGGGGGCGTAGGTGGAGGGGTGCTGGGCCTGAGCCACCCCGTAGGGCTCATGGACCCCCTGGCCCCCGCTGAACTGTCCGTGCTCTGCTGAGCCCGAGCTGAAGCCTGGCGTCTGATAGTGCCGTGCCTAACAGAGGGACAAGAGGAGGAGGAGGAAGAGGAGGAGGGTTAAACAGTGTCATACGCAATACTTGTGTCTAAATCTGCATCTCCTAAACCAGTAGTTCTCAACCTTTTTGAGTCACGACCCCCAATTTAACATGCAAGTTGTCCGCGACCCCCGCTCACTGAACAGAATCTCACACGCACAGTTCAGATCACCCAAAAAATTAACAAAATAACCAAAAAAAAGGTAAACACAATGACCAAAAAAGACACAAAATGACCAAAAAGACACAAAATGACCCCAAAAAAGACATAAATTGACCAAAAAAGATACAAAATTATCAACAAAGGAAACAAAATGATGAAAAAAGACACACATTGACCACAAAATGACCAAAAAAAGACACAAAATGACCAAAAAAGACACAAAATGACCAAAAAGACACAAAACGACCCAAAAAAAGACATAAATTGACCAAAAAAGACACAAAATTATCAAAAAACGAAACAAAATGATGAAAAAAAGACACACATTGACCACAAAATGACTAAAAAGACACAAAATGACTAAAAAAAACCCACAAAATTACCAAAAAAAAGGGAAAAAAATAACCAAAAAAGACACAAATTGACTAAAAAAAACACACAAAATGACCAAAAAAAACATTAAGTGATCAAAAAAGACACATTAACACATGAACACTTTAACACAGTGGAGACAGAGCTGACTTCCAAAATCATTTGGCGACCCCCAGAAATCATCTCGCGACTCCAATTGGGGTCCCGACCCCAAGGTTGAGAACAGCTGTCCTAAAGCACACGGATTAACCAATTTGTGTCCAGAACTGATTTTTTAAAAATATAATTTGGTGGAAATGTGAAATGTGAAGACATTTTTTAAAATCAATCACACCAAAGACAGAAAAATCATTACTTCTTTTGCATTATACTCCATTAATTTAGGAAAAACAGGAGCATCATGAGCCTAAACACATACAACAAATAGTTGGTGAGAAAATGTCTGTATCAGAAAAACCAAGGAGCATAATCAGATCAGATCAGATCTCTCTGAACTCATAACGAGTTGAAAATCAAGGATATGCAACTTGTGATTATTCCCATTATATATGAATCCGTCACTTATTTTCTTGATTAATTGTTTGGGTCTATAAAATGTCAGAAAAAAGTTTAAAAAAATGTCCATCCCAATTGTCAAAGTCCAAGGTGAAGTCTTTCAGTCTTATTTTGTCAATCCAAAACCCAAAGATATGAAGTTTAATACAATACTAAACAGTGAAATGCAGGAAATCTCCAAATCTGAGAGGCTAAAAACAGCATTTTCCAATCAGAACAAATGTTGTAGCATTTCCCCTATTCTTACTAAATATAGTTCCTGGGCACAAACGGGTTAAACAGTGCAAGTCACACAGGACTGTGTGAAGAAATTATACTTCACCAGGAATCCATACTCAAACATATGATCTGTGCAGAAGCATCCGTGCGAGACATAGATATATTATTTTGTTATTTTATGAAAAGGCATAATTTGTTTAAGCTAAACAACCGTATACTCACTGGAATCACAGCAGCTGGGAACAGCTGTTTACTCCGTTCTCCCAGTAGCGCACCAGGTCGACTGTGGCTGACTGGACTTCCTGAAAGAGGTAAAGACGTGCATCAGTTTCCTCATAATGGTAAAAAAGAAAATTTTCTAGATAACCAAGGTGAGGTACTTGAAAACTGCGGTACCTTGGATGCTGAGGAGGTGCTGCCCTGCGTGCATGGGCAGGCTGGCTTGGTAACTGGCTGATGTCAATGTTGTGATATCACTAGAAAAGACAAAAGCGCAACTGAATACCAAAAATACATCATGAACTTGTGTGAGAGTATTTTGTTCTGAGTGCAGTGTTAAACGTACTACCTCTGCTCCTTCCTGCGTCTCTTCTCCTCTTCATGAAGGACTTTCTTCAGCTGTAAGAACAGCTGGTGTTTCTCTTCTTGGAGTCCCTGAAGTTTTTCACCCATTTTCATGACCTGAGTTTGGGAATCACAGTGTGAAAAAAAGAGCCGTAAATTATTCCTCCCAAGCCAAAGAAAAAAGTAAAAGCAAGTCATACAGAGATAGAAGCACAGATTAAATTATAAATGCTTCAATTGTTTCCCAACCTGTTCTTTGGTTTCCTCCAAAGACATCCTCTCTTCTATTTCTTTTGTCCTCTTCCTCTCCTCCTCCTCTTTCATCTTCTGCTCCATCATTTTGTCCACTTCTTCCTCCTCTGAAAAATGATATTCATGTTGTTTAGTGGTGGAGGAAAACATGTTGAAATATTTATTATATATTTTATTAAAAATATACACATATTTTAATGCAAACCATTCTATCATTACCGTAACATTTAACTATTTTTACTCATCAATTTTCATTCAGATTTTATTCTTTAAACATTGTTAAAAACCATTATATTTGATTACATTCTGTTAAATTATACGTTTTTAAACAAATGTATATTTATTTTTTATAAAGTTGATTAAATATTTATTGGATACAAATGTGGGGAAACCATGACATTTTTATCTGGACGCATTACGGTAATGAATCTGTGAATCAAAAATATGTTTAAAAATGCAGAAAATATTATTTTAACACAAAACAATGAATTATGCCTCATTATGGCTATATTGTTCATTCATATAAAAGTGAAATATATTTAGTTTGATAAAGAATGTCCTTATAATCCTCACAGACAGAGCTTAGACTGGCTTCATGACAATCAACCAAATGGGATCTGATTGTTTTATAGTGAAACGTACAAACACTTCGACGCGTTCAGTTGTGAAAGTGTCCACGAGGCTCTGAGAGGTTTAAACACGGAGACAGATCAGTGAGTGACAGCTCACCTTGTCTCTTGCGCTCCCTCTCCCTCATGATGTGTTTGTGGAGCGCTCTGGCCATCGCGTTGGACAGCTTGGGTCTCTCCAGCAAGGCGGGCATGGTGACAGGCAGTGGAGGGGCCAGCTGGTGGAGGCAACGTTCAGTTGGAAAGGTTACGACAAATATATATAAAAAAAGTGTCCATTATCTTTATTTTAACCCATAAGAACCCATGGTGACACAGGTGTAATAAACATTTTAAATCTTCTAGAATCTCCCATAGTCATCTTTATGCTTTACCTTAACTCATTAAATTATCTCTCTTATTTTGCACATTATGACTAGTAACAAACTTTATTCTATTTATTCTATTCTACTGTATTGGTGTTGAACTGCTGCTGCTGGAATTGCCAATTTCCTGAGGCAACCTTCTCAAGGGATTAATAAAGTTCCTATCTATCTATCTATCTATCTATCTATCTATCTATCTATCTATCTATCTATCTATCAGACGCTTTTATCCAAAGCGACTTACAGGAAGAGTAAAAGCAAACAATCAAGGTATAGTGCAATAAGAGCTATTAGTGCATCAATAAGTGCTAGTGACAATTCTTTGAGGAGTAGAATTATCGTGTGCACATTTACATCTATCTATCTATCTATCTATCTATCTATCTATCTATCTAAAGCCCTAAGTGACGTATACTCTACACCCTGGTGTGGTGGTCAAGTGACTTTGACAAGAAGTGACTTCTCCAAAATGTGTGTGTGACTGAAAACAGAAATGTGAAAAAGTAGCTAATTTCAAGAAAGCTTATTTTTTGTTACTTGGCTAAGTTTAAACCATTTAACATTTCTACTCAGTTAATATGGTGTCCTTTATTGCATTTAACCGGTTCTGACCAAATTTCCTGACCAAATGAATATAAAACAAGTCACAAAAATATCGCTGTGGCGTATACCTATATTATTGATTTATTATTATTTTGTTACTTAAAAACAAATCTGAAAAATAATTTGTTGTTAAACAGCACTATTAATGTCACAGTTTTTATATATGTTGTGGAGATGCAAAGAAAAAGGCAAATTTGTGTTTCTGTAAGCAGAAAATCTGTTGAGTTTTTTTATTTTAAAATAAGAAATATTATAAACATAAATACCATTAACGCCCAATGTATCATATATGTCACATGACAGATCTTTGACATTTAGGGGTAGTATTTTTATTAAGTTGTTTTTTATTATGTTTATTTTTAAACATCAGAAATGTGCTCTATATGGTCCACTTGTCTGTGGTATATCCCCCATAATTTTCCTTTAAGGATAAATGGGTTAATTGTAGCGTTACCAGTAGAAATATCAAAGCTGTAACGATTGAAGGCCTGGATTAGCCACAAATCGGCTAAGTTAGCATTGTTAGCCTTAGCTCCTGTTCATTGACTTATATTTAAATATAAGAATCAACGGGTGTGCTTTAGTGTAAGGCAAAGGTGTGTGCAGCTTATACCTGCACACCAGCTGCAGTAGTTTTATTTTACAACATGCAAACATTAACAGAAGATAGCCAGCTAACGAGACATTTTATGGTAACGTTTCTATTCTAGCTGACAGTTTCTCTTCTCTAGCGGAAGGATAAAGAGCAAAAACTCTTACTTTTGTTGCTTTGTGGGTCGTTTGATAAGAACCGAACCGTCTTGCGGTTTTAGATTTGAAGCGACGTAACTCAGTCCGGAGCAGTTGAGCGAGATAAATTCAAAACTTAAAGCCAAAATATAAACAGACGGAGAGGTTTTTTCAGCCCGGGTGATAATGTTGCGCTTCCGGTTTTCGAACCCCCACCGAACTGCATTTTGGGATTTGTAGTTTCTCCTGACCTGTCTTTTTTTTCTTCTTCTTTTGAGTTTTGTTGCATTTGTTTGCATTACCGCCACCTACTGGACTGGAGTGGTGGAGCAGTAAATTGACAGGAAATTAAGGAGAGAAAATAATAATACTGATGAAAAATGAATATAAAATGAGATAAAATAAATAAAGTCATACTTATAATAATAATTGTTTTCTTTGCATTATTTTTTTCCCAAGAAGACTTTCCAGGGTGTTACTGTGTTTCCTCGAGAAGTCTCTTTCTTTCAGCATCGTTCATATTACATTCTACCAGCACCGAACCCCCACCGAATTACATTTTAGGATTTGTAGTTTCTCCTGACTTTTCTTTTTCTTTTTCAATGCTTTATTGATTACAAAAAAAAAAAAAAAACATTTCTGGCAGGTTTTTTACAGTACATACCTTGAATAAGTGTAGAAAGAATGCTAGGTGAACATCAATCAACAGAAAACTTATAATAATTACATCAATATTGTAAATCCAGAGCAGTTGAAATAAAATTAAAATACAGACGGAGAGTTTTTTTCAGCCCGGGTGATAATGTTGCTTTTCCGGTTTTCGAACCCCCACCGAACTGCATTTTGGGATTTGTAGTTTCTCCTGACTTTCTCCTTTTTTTCTTCTTCTTTTGAGTTTTATTGGCGGTTGGCAGACCAACGTACAGACGCATTACCGCCACCTACTGGACTGGAGTGGTGGAGCAGTAAATTGACAGGAAATTAAAGAGAGAAAATAATAATACTGATCAAAAAATAAATAATAATAATAATAATAATAATAATAATAATAATAATAATAATAATAATAATAATAAAATAAATAAAGCAATAATTACAAAAATAAAAATTTCTGGCATGTTTTCACACTACATACCTTGCATAAGTGTAGAAAGAAAAAAAAAATAACTCCAGAAGTTTGAAAAAAATTGAGCCATCTGATTGCCTGTCCTCTGACGTTGGAACAAATCCGGCGCCCCTATTGGCTACCAAAAGGTTGGATAGTGTGATTGGCTCTGCTGCTGTTGAGACGGAGGGAATTACGGAAGTGAGTGAACCGATATCTACATTATATCAACATAAACAGCTAGTTCGCTAGCACATATACTAAAATTGGAATGATACAGATACAGATACAGCAGCTGGCGCAAGCTTACTGCTCAATCTTCTCCAGGGGGGAAGCGAGGTGGAGGGGGGTTTTGCTCCCGCGGAGTAGAAGGTGGCCGGTTCGATCCCAGCTCACCCCAAACCCAGGGAGCAATTGTGATAAAAACAGATGCATTTTACAGTGTTTTGCCTAGTGAAGTACCTATTTCTGCTCCATTAACCATATTTATTCATTAAAGTCTCACAACCAGTGCACTATTGTATGTACCTGTGTAAAAATCAAGCTTGAAAGTGTCTCAAGACATGTGAAACAAGAGTAAATAGCATTTTTTTCTTAAATTGTGATAAAAACAGATACATTTTACAGTGTTTTGCCTAGTGAACTACCTACTTCTGCTCCATTAACCATATTTATTCTTTAAAGTCTCACAACCAGTGCACTATTGTATGTACACGTGTAAACATCAAGCTTGAAACAATTAGTAAGAATTGTCTTTTAGAAAAGGGGAAAAGTACAGTAGGTAAGAATTGACTTGGAAGTTATGTTTTTGCAGTCCGTTTCCGCTCAGTGTATTTCCCGTGTGCATCCAGACACAGCAATGACAAGTTGTCTTCTCAGTTGTCATAATATAAGCAGAGTAGACAACTAGTCATCACACACTGAGCAGAAACAGACTACAAAAGCTTACCTACTATACCTTTTTACTTTTCTAAATGTCATTTCTGACACATTATGCATTTTTTTTTGCAAAGCTTCCTACTACTGTACCATATCTGAGATTCCACCAGGCTAACTGAATTCTGGGATAAATAAAGTAGTTTTGATTTGATTTTGATATCTGCTATAAGAAATGAGGGGAAATGAATAACCAGATATATAAAGTTTGAAAACATTTATTATATAAAAACATCACCAACATGAAACTCAGCCATGAGACGGTTACAAGCTCCACGGCACCATCACTGGAGTCGATGTGAGCACACCCACCTGAAAGCAGTGAATATGACCCTAAAAAACATGGAGCCCACTCAGCTGGAATAACTGAGTATCCGTGGCAACAATATAAAAACACAGCAACAGCATGGCAAAAAATGATAACCAATTAATAATATAAAAAAAGAAAAACACATAGAATATGTACAATTAACAATATGAACAATGAAAAACAAATAGAATCTGTACAATTAACATTATAATAAAATGAAAAACAAACAATATGTTAAATTAACAAAGAATGAAAAACAACAACAATCTGTGCTTTCAGGTTTTTTTGTTTTTTTTACGAGCACACCTGCGTGCTCAGGAGGTCTTGTTAAATTTGTATGTGAAGTGACCGCTGTGACCTGCAGGACCACCACAGAGGGGACAAGAAGCGGCTGGCTGGGGAAGAGAGGTGGTGGCCTCCTCCTCTGAGCTGCTGGTGTTCCAACCTTTGGAGAAAACACATTATGTAATTAGTAAAGATCCCAAAATAATAACAACTACAAGAAACACACAAACACCGTTCTACGTTCAGCGGTGCCACTCCTCTGCTCTGCCAGCCACTGTTCCGGTGTCTTGCCAGCAGTGGAGATGGAGCAAAACCTCTTCCCATTTCGGGAAGTGTGGCCATACTTGAGAGTTTTTGGCATCCCACACTGCTGGCAGGTGTAGCCCTTCACTTCATGGAAGGGCCAGCCCTTCCTCCTCGCCTCCGCCTCGGCCTTCTGCCTCCACCTGGTGGTCCGTGGCACCTTCCTCCCATCTCTCCTCCTCATCTCCTCGAGGAAGTCCTCCACAGAGCGGCCTGAGGCAGTGGCACAAAAGCTTTGGCCCTTGTATGTTGTGTGGCCAAATTCTCGTCTTTTGGGCTGGCCACACTTTGAGCAGGGGTAGGACTTGGGAGGTTTCCGCATTTTTTCCTTCTCCTTACCCCTTTTCTGGCTCTCAGCCACTGCCTCAGCCCTCTTCTTCCTCCTGTACGCCGTCGACTTCGGTAGGGTTTCTCCCTGGGGTACAGGACGGTAGTCCACCACCCGCCTCACGGTGCTGGGACGCTGCGCTCTGTCTGCATAAACACAGAAGTACAGGTGTGAGCAGAATAGTAGCTGTTTGTCTGTGCATCAGATGAGGCAATGAATGAGAGCACCTTTTGCCCTTCTTTTTTGGGGAGGAGCGGCACATCTCTTGCTGGTGGTGGGACTGGGAGTCTGCACAAGAACACAGATATGAATGAAAAGGTCAGGCTGCTTCAGTGAATAGAGCAGCAGTTAAATGCAGGTTTCCAAAAACAAGTCACTGTTTACAAGTGTACCTTCTCTATTCTCTGTGAAGGCCCGCCCTCCGAGTCAGAGGAGGAAGGGGACACAACCCTCTTCTTGCCTTCTCCTTCTGTCCTCTCAGGACTCTGCACACACACACACACGTTACAATGTAAGTAGGCCTGGGACGATAACAAATTTTGCTGGACGATATATTGTCCCACAAATTATTGCCGATAAACGATATTATTGTCAACATGATAATATATCATAATAAAGCACACCCTTTCAAATACAATACACTTTTATTTCTCAGTGTTTTTTACCATTGTAATTGTAATTTTAAGAACGTTTAAATATCCTAAATAAATGAAAACTTTTTTTTTTTTTTTTAAAAGGGCAGCATTTATTTTGCGATGTAGCAAACTCCACTTTCTGTGAGCGCACAGCGTTTATATTTACTTTGTCGACCAGTGTTGACTGTCGGGACGAAGGCTCTGCATCTCCAGGTGCAGTTTTTTTCCCCAGCTGGGAAAACTGGGTCGGGTGGTTCTGCTTTAGATGGGCATGCAAGTTTGTTGTGGTGGCTTTTTTTGTTGCCACCACTTTTGAACAAATTCGGCATACAGGCTCGTCCGTGTGTTGATGGGCTCACCTTTTTCATTCGGTTTGAAACCGACATATTCCCACACTGGGGCTGTGGCATTTGGCTTTGCAATCATCTTTTTTCCTCGCGTTGCTCCGCACGAGGCTCACCTGCTGCACTCTGTGTGTAGCCAATGCTAGCGGCCCAGCCTTCTCCACAGAGACAAAGAGACTGGATGACTGACAGGAGGGTTCACTCCGCTCATTCTGCTATGGAACAAAAGCGCCCAGGTGCTGAGATCGAGCACAGAGTGAACCCTCTTGTCATCCAGCCTGCTTGGAGGCAACAGACGAGGAAAACAAACACGCATGCGCATGGCGATATATCGAGGCCGGCAAAATGATTGAGTTCATTTAATTTATCGTGCGAATAATTGATTTATTGATTATCGGCCCAGGCCTAAATGTAAGTATGATGAGTTAAAGGTGACTGAGTAGCAGGGAACAGGACAGCAGCCTACCCATTGTGTATTGCTGCTGCCAGACCAGTCAGAGAGAGACACTGTGTCCTCCTCCTCTTCTGCAGCCGAGGCCTGAGCGGTCCACCGATCCCAGCCTCTGCCTGCTGGTGGGACTGGGAGTCTGCACAAGCACACAGATGTAAATCAAAAGGTCAGGCTGCTTCAGCGAATAGAGCACCGAAATGCAGGTTTGGAAAAAAAAGTTACAATTTACAAGTTTACCTTCTCTCTTCTGTGTGAAGGCCCCTCTGAGTCAGAGGAGGAAGGGAACACAACCCTTCTCTTCCCCTTCTTTTTGCCTCCTTTCCTCTCAGGACTCTGCACGCGCGCACACACACACACACACACACATGGTTAATCATTTAGGAAAGAGGAATTTCCCACAAATTTATGGACATGTGTTCTGTTACAATTTCGGTAATTACTTGAAATTCTGCTCTGCTTGCCCGGTGGAGATCTGGGGAAGGACCCTGAAGGCTGTGGAGGAGGACGTGCCTTGCGGTCCCTCCTCAACACATACTCCTTCAGTGACGCAAGCATGGTGCCCGGCCTGGTGCTGAAGGATCGTAGCCAAACCCTGGAGCTGTTGAGGGATGAAGCCATGAGGTTAACAACATACCTCAGCTATTCAACACATCACCAAAGCAGAAATCCAATTACCTATAAAGCTCAGAGCTTCTGATTGGCATCCGGCCATTTATTCTGATAACAGATAAAAACAGGTGCATCCCTCTGAAAAATATAAAATTAAAAGACACTGTCAAGTTTCTACTAAAATAAAGTGAAATTAAATTAATATATTAAAAAAAAGACGGAGCTCATAGCCCGTAACCTTACCATTACACCACAAGGTCCGAATGCAGTTCCCCCCGGGGTGCACGACACTAAACCCCAGGGGTGCTGCGTTCAACACCCGTGGTTATTTAGAGATGGCAAGTGGAATCACTAATGACCTGATTAACTATGTTACATTGGCATCCTTTTCGTTGAATTTACCGCCATCTGCTGGACTTAACTTATTTCATACTTTTCCTTCTGTTGTATTCCTTGAATTAGTCCAGTTCAGTTGTGGCAAGAAATCTCAGAAGGATTTTCCTCGCTTCTCTAGATTTCACACCTTGTATTATATTTTTGACATTTTCTCCTCTTATACCTGCCTTCTGCATCTCTACCTTCATCCTTCCCCTCTCCCTTTCATACTCGGGACACGCTGTTACCACATGTTCTACTGTCTCTCTCTCCGCTGGTAGAATAATCTGTGATTCTGTCTCTGTGGATGTGGGTCACTATCTGATTGACGTAGGTCACTATCTATGCATGCGTAATTCACTAACTGTGTATCGTCACACTGTTAAAATAATCGCCTAAGTAATTTTTGATCAAATTTGTTGTTTTTTGCCTAAATCATCTCTTCAACCTGGCTGCACTATAAATACTTTACTGTGATTTTTACAGTAACTTATTGGCAACAATTAACAAGTAACTTACTGTAATTATTATTTGCAGTAGAACTACTGTATTTTAATTTACAGTACTGTTTTTTATACTGTAAAATAAAAAACACTTGCACACTGTGATTTTAGTTTTATTTACAATACTGGTTTCTTTACTGTAAAATAAAAAACAATTAAACACTGATTTTTTAGTTGTGTTTACAGTACTGATTTGTTTACTGTAAGAATAAAAAAAACAGTTAACATTGTGATTTTTAATGGTACTGTATATGGCAATATGGCACAGTAAACATGGCTGTTAATTTGATAATAATTTAATCATTATTTTTTATAGAAATAACTTGTAATTGCAAGTCATTACTCTATACACTAAAGATAATAATATTAGCTTAATACGTTTATTGTTTTACAATTGATTTCCATACTGTGTTGAATATGAAAAACTTTAAGTTAATTATTTAAACAGTATTTTTATAGGACTGATTCTGATCAAAACTATGATAAAAATGGAAAAATACAGTAATCTACTTTACTTTTCACAGTACTATACTGTCTACTGTTTCTTCTACAGTAAAGTTTTAACTACTGTGATTTTGTCACAAGGACTGATTTTTATTGTAAATTATACAGCACAATCAAACAAAAATCAAACAGTGATTCCACAGTGATTCATTACAGTGTCTATATGAAGATATATATGTATATTAACAGTGTATGGTCTTAATAAGCACTTACCTACTAGGACTCTTATATTTTGAATGGACGTATTGTTAGAAGCTTGAAAATATCCTCTATTTACATATATGTATATATATATATATATATTTATTTATTTATTTTAAATAACATGGTTATTCACTCATCTTATGTCAGTCTGTTTAATATTTACAAATGCAAGCTCCAACAGACCCCTACTACTTCTAAAATCAAATTAGGGGTGTAATTAAGTATACTTTTTAAAAAATATATCAAATACGAATTTTAAAATAACTGTCATTATTTTTGAATCATTAATACTGACAATATACAGCTAAATAGAATTCAGAGAGATGGTTAATTATGTCAGTTCTTAAACATTTTGCCTTTTTCCGTCTGCTTCTTGTAGAGCTGTAACTCTTTATTCTCAGCACTCAGATTAAGTTCTTACAGAAATTCATTTCTTTCTTTCTATCCACTCCTTTGGGTTTAGAAAGTTGCTTTAAAATGCTTAAGATACTGAGGTTATATTGCATTTAATAGCTCTTTACAGCCTTAGTTTGTCCTTATCAATCCTTATTAATTATCTTTCATTTCTTTAAGACACTCATAATCAATGGCTCTTCAGAATAATTACGTAAAATGTACATCAAAACATAATTTGGGAGAAATGAGACAGGCACTCTATTATATGAGGTTATCATATAAACGTCAATAAAAAAAAAAAAGCTGGTCGCGTCCCTGGGTGGGCTTGAACCACCAACCTTTCGGTTAACAGCCGAACGCGCTAACCGATTGCGCCACAGAGACGGCGACAGTTGTCAGTGGGCGTGGCCTCAATTCCCCGACAGACAGACAGACAGACCAATGGGGGGATTTTATGTAACTGCTACAGATGTGTGTGTGTGTGTGTGTGTGTGTGTGTGTGTGTACTTTGTATTTATAAGTGTTTGTATATATATGTGGATATTTCAGGGTGAAAAAAGGAGATGTGTTGCAAAGTTATGTGGACTTGGGATCAGGCATTTGTAGAGGTGAATTTTTTAATAAATGTAGACCAAGTTTTGTTGAATCGGGGTATATTGTGATTAATTGGTGCTGACATTTTTTCCATTGAGATTTGGTCTATTAACAGATACCCGCCCACATACTTTAACCTGTCATTATGAGGCAAATGTAACGACAGTAATGACACCATCAGCGTTTAGTGAGTTTCCTTTAAGCCTCACTTTTACGAGGCAATTCTGCCTGACACGGGAAAATAAAGGCTTCATTTACGGCACAAAGTGCTTATGAGCTGCGCCTATATAATTATGATGGTAATAAATTATTAACACGGAGACTCCATAGTCTGAACCAAGTGCATTACAGCGTCACTACATCTGTTTTGTTCTTTCACGATAAAAGCTTACATGAGAGCATGTTGCTAAGAAGTCAACAAAATAGCTTGAAACTGAACAAAATGAGGAATATGGAAATTTGGAAACAAATGCAATATTATTGTATTGTTGGTAGCTGCTAGGCTGTCAGTTATAACAGATAAAAACAGGTGCATCCCTCTGAAAAATATAAAATTAAAAGACACTGTCAAGTTTTTACTAAAATAAAGTGAAATTAAATTGATATATTTAAAAAAAAGACGGAGTTCATAGCCCGTAACCTCACCATTACACCACAAGGTCCGAATGCAGCTGCCCCCGGGGTGCACCACACTAAACCCCAGGGGTGCTGCGTTCAACACCCATGGTTATTTAGAGATGGCAAGTGGAATCACTCATGACCTGATTAACTATGTTACACTAATGAAGCAAATGCGCTCACCCATTGCGCCAGAGAGAAGATGAGGAGCATCAGACGGGTCAGGACGTGAGGCTTTCTTCCCAAAGTCCCTCCCACTTGAAACTGCGGCACAGTTTGCGCAAATCCAGGCAAAAATACTCAGACTCAAGGCAAAAAAAATATTTTTTTTTACTGCAGGGCATAAAGAAGGTCCACACATTTGAATAAATAAGAAATGTATTTATCATTAGACATTACAGTACAATTTTAAGCAGACATTCAGCACCTGTTGTCACACTTTTTGTTCCTGGTTTCTTTACCCCTGGTCACAGAAACTACCTGATCCATTCACATAGAAGTACCTGAATAACATTCCTGGGTGTGCTCAAACCACCAACCTTTTGGTTAAGCAGCAGAAGGCTCCAACCTGTTCCTAACTGGATTTACAAAGAAAGAGTGATTGACAAAGGTAAACACAGTCATCAATCACGTCACTACAGTCTGTATGTTAGGTCACTTAATTGTATTGCTTTTGGAAACGTGAAGTTTGCTGTTCTTAAATGCATTTCCTTTTTTGGTTTGTTTTTTCTGTGCTGCTGTCACTCTTTACAGCGGGACCTATTTTATACAGTCTATGAGCGGGACGCAATACTTATTACTTATTTTATTATACATTCATTTTTGTTGTTTTACTTGTGTTACTGTAGAACTAACCTATGAGAATGATTTATAACTATATATATAAATGTATTTATTTAGAAAATATGAAAACTGACTTGTAGATGCTAATTGTAACTGGTAATGTGTTGTGTTCATTCAGCCATTGTCCTTGTTTCTCTAACTTTTACTGATGGAAACTAGCTTATAAATTCACATAAAGTAAGTAAATACTTAGTAATAAAGGTGGCTTTGCACAACTTGGAAATGCTCAATAGATTTGAGAAGGCACAGTCGCTGATATGATAAGGCAACTAACGCAAATACAGGAACAAAGGCTGAACTAAGTCATACATTCAGTGTGATTTTTGTTGCACAGATCTTGAGGATGTGATTTTGACAGTATAAATAAAAGTGACTTTTGTAACAATTGAAGACTTTTGTCTATCTGGTCAGTTTGTTGTCAATATCACAACTAACAAGAAGGAACTAATTATTTTTTAAAGAAAAGGATCTTGTAACCAACATGACCTAAGATATAAAATAAAGACAAGAAACACAGATAGCTTTTCATCACATTTTATCATGTATGGTCATGAGTGGAGAGAAAGAGCCAGTAATGCAGCTGTATACAGAGTTCAAATCTTAATTTTTTTTTTTAAAAAAGAAGACAAACTTAAAAAAAGAGAGAAAATTGCACTCAGCTTTACAATACCTTTTAGAAATTAAGCCATCTAAAATTAACAATAACAACAACAATAATCATAGTAGCAGTCAACATAATAGTCTTACCACTGAAAGCAGAGGATGATTGTTTAGTCTGAATTCTATTATGCTCCTTGCTAAGGTCAGACGCGGGTCAGCCCACTGAATTCTCATTCACAGACTGCTGAAATAAAATATAAAGACCTTGCCAATTCTGTTTTGTTTTTTTAGGAAACTAACTGCTGCAAAACAGTTATCCTTTACTTGCCAGACAAAATCACCTGCCCTCAACTGGTGAGTGCTATTCATTCCCTAACCTAAACTCAAAACACACTTCATACTCCTGCAAGCCAACAGAGTGAACACACAGTAATATATCTTCATTGTCAGAAAGGGCAGATTTGAACTCACATACTATGCCTTTCTTCCCTTAACCCTGGGGCAACTATATTTACGGCCTATTTCTATTATTATTTATTATTCAGTTTTGTCAGTAAAGTATGATCAATTATGACACTAGAAAAAATAACTGGCCACGAGACCACTTAACCCGAGAAGCTACTGAAAAAGAAAAGCGGATGCAAATACAATTCAGACTGCAGAATAATAAAGACATAAATGGATGGGCGAGGGGTAATGTATGGGTGGTGAAAGTGCATTTGACATATTTACTCTGGGAACTCTAGGCTGCTGAGCTGGATTTAATATTTAAATGAATGAATGGTGGAGGAGGTCTCAGAAAGGTGGGTAGTGGTTGGAGGGGGGATGGTGGTGGGATCAGATTTCCCTTTGGCTGCTCCCGTACACACTCTCATCACTGTAGGCAATGTAGAGGAAAAAGTCCTCTTCATGATGCTCCTGGGGAACAGAGAAGGAAAAAAAAGATGTTAGTAGGACATTAAAAATGTAGAGGGACGCTCACTTTAATATAAAGAGGAATGAAACAACACAATATGTTGATAAAGTAGGTTTGCGAGAGAGAAAAGGATCTTGCCTGGTACAACAGTCCCATGGTAGCTGAGGTGGGTGGAATGACGTTGTTTACAAAGAAGAAGAGCGCATCCTCAGCTCGCAAGTGGATTCTTTTTCGGATGAGGAAGTAAAACTGGCCCACTGATGAGAGAGAGCAAACAATAGTATTTTAGACAAACGTTTAGAGGTTACAGCACTCGTGTCTTTAAAATGTTTTCCAGGAAGTAGGCACATAATAAAATATTCACCTGTCAGGTCGGAGGGGACAAGGTATTTCTTCTTGTCCAGATCTCCTATTCTGGCTTTGGGGGCTTTCTCCACAATTACCTAAAACAAGAGAGAGAAGAAAAATGAAGCAAATGAATCGAGTGCAATTTCCACTGTGTGTATCAAGCGAGAAGTACTTTCACAGCATTTCACCTTTCGAAGAAAAGGGATCTGAGAATACGCAAAATTCTCAGTCAAGCGAGGACTGCAATATTTTTAAACCAGATGCTGCGTTTCACTTCACATCTTGTAACAGACCAAATAGAAATACATAGCTATATTCATATGTTTATAATTCAAACTTAGGAATTGGTACAGAGGACTGGCAGGAGTGCAAAAATGATACTTCTTTTTTTCCTTTTGTCTAAAAATAGGAGTACTACCTGTATACTACCGGCCAGGACACCAGTCAGCAGCACGTCACTGCAGAGCTTAAACGATTAGTCAGCAGCCAGAAAACTAAACCAGCAACACTTTAAAAAACGACAACTATTTATTGGATTTTAAGCAACAATTTAGTGGCTCCTGCTTGACAAATTTAAATCTCTCAATTTGTTACTTCTTCTATGAGAGTAAAATGAATATATTTGGCTGTTGGAATGTTGATTTTAGATTATTTATAAAGACAAAACAAATGTCACCCTGCGCTATTAGGATTGATGATGAACTGTTTTTATTATTCCTGACATTTTATATACCGAATGATCATCAATTATTAGTCCTATTTTACATTAGTTTTGACAGTGCAATCCTGTTTTTATATGAATCCGTGTAATTTTGCTGATGTTAAAGCATTTTGTGCTGCATTTCTTGTATTCAAGGTGTTATACATGTAAAGCTTATATCATTATTATAATTTATCACATTACACTACATTATGTTAATATATTCTGATTTTTACACAATATTTTCTAATATGTTTATACTACATCTCTATATTAGTACAAACACTAAACATTATGCAATCAAATCACACACAAAATTAATGCTAGAATCACTTTTTCTACTTATTCTATTCATATTCAACTTTCTGCTTTTATCTACATCTCATTCTTTATTAGTGCACTTCTCTATTTATCTGTATTGTCGCTTTCTTTGTCCTGCTGTAACAGCAAGATTTCCCCACTTTGGATCAATAATATTTATCTTTAATTAATGATTGGTAAATTGGGAAATAACAAATAAGATTACTCGATCAGTTAGTTAATCGGTTCAGCAATACATTAAGTTTATCACAATTTCTATCTGATTACAGCTGTAAAAAAAAAAAAAAAAAAAAAAACTAGAAGTGAAACTAGATTAGATTGTACAGACAAATCCAGCTGGTCACACATTACAGAGTATTGACCCAGCCAGTCATGTTAGGTCAGTTTGAGCTATTAGCTGTGGACTTTACAATCCATCGGCCAGAGGCAGGGAGACGTAAACAAGTAAACAAGGCTTGTTGACACTTACTATTTTAAGGTGCACTGCTGTTATCGTTTCAACATACAGACACCCAGCTGCCCGTTCACACCGCCACCAGTCTACACGCTTCTAACGACACGTCTTTCACTGCCACAGTCGTTATAACCAGTGTGGTGTCTTATTTCTTTACATCACCTTTATAATTTAACACTAAAATGTTGACACGGGAGGATTAAAGGAGGCTGGTAGTCGCTGGCCCGCTAGGTGCGGCCGACATTCCCCCTGGTTAACCTCTATCTTTGTTAACTGGCTGCTGGTCTGTTTACTAACGTGGAAGTCAACTATGAAGAAAGATGAGGGTGATTGAATGTAGTTAGAAATAAACAACAAGATACTAGGTATTTTTACGTGCGTACACTAAGTGTCATTGCAACACAGATCGCGCTGCTAAGCTAACGTTAGCTACTTACAGGTACCCTGTCCGGATACTTCTTCCTTATTTTCTCGCCTTCGGACCGCCTTTTCTCAAAAGGGTGCTCTTCTTTGTACTGGAACTTCATCGTTAAAAGAGATGACAGACAACAAGTCGGTCACTCTAAGGTTCGTAGGTTAGCGGGTTTGGCTCAAGGAACTGCTCGAAACGCTGACACACACGACAAAAACAAACGATGCTAACTAGCCTTTAGCTCGCCACAGCTGTTTTCCTAGTGCGACTGTGGCGGAGGGATACAATAACAACATGACGTTGCAGGGAGTCTAGTTCGCAGGGTGGACTTCACGTTATTTCGAGCCATATTAACGTCGATCGTGTAGTGATAATTGATGTTTATTAAAGTTAAATGTGCTCCTTTGAAATTCATCTTTTTGTAAAGTGGGTTAAAATGTATGGCGGAATTTTATACAGGACTACTTTATTTTGATCAACCTATGCGCGTAAAGACATTAGGGAGAGCAGTGAAGAGGCAGCTGCCCTTGTCATATGACCGCGGCCCAGCAGCAGTTAGCAGCTACAGGAAAGAAACTGAAAACATGCTGTGTTTTACTGTCATTTTGGCTGTTTGGGGTAGCGGGGCTCTAAATCTGTTCTAGAAGACAGTCTGCAGGTACCAGCTAAATGGGGGTATTATAAATAAATGTGTATTCGCTCATTGTCTGAGCTCAGTTGGTAAGAATTACTAAATTGGCTTGAAGTTTCGCAATTTCCACTGTTGTCACAACAACATAAAACAAATTAAAACAAATGGTCAATGAGGTCATTGTTAATCACCTGATCTATGGAGGAATTAAGCGGGGAAATATAATAGATCCATTTTCTAGTGGGCCACTAACTTCTTTTTTAATATGTTGCTTGAACTCTCATTCTTAAAACATATTTAACATACAGGGATTACCCACTGGCCCCCCCAAGAATAAACTACTGTAAGTAACAACTATCACAGCACAAGGTTTCCTAATAGAGCTGTAATGTCATCTGAAGGATCTTTTTTCTTAAGGAATGAAGGTTAATAGATCCCAGATACTGTGTGATCATTTCAATGGGGATTCATGGTAAACACGTATCCATCTATTCTACTTTTCTATTAAAACTGCGTAGGAAGAAACAAAAGATTTTGACTTGGGTCCCCCAGACACCAATACATTGGTACTTTTAAAAAGCACATACTAAAACAGAAAACAGTGATATGAAGTCGATGGTAACAAGTTGCGGACATCATGATTTTTTTCAGTGACAGAATGAAGCACCTGTTACAAAAAGAAAAATAGAGATATGACAAAAAATTAGGGTGGTGAAATTGGTCAAATTAAGAATATTTGATATAAAGTATTCAGTACACCAGATTCAGTCTGCCATGCCCTGAAACACTCATGGGACAAGCTGCTAACCTTTAGGCTATTTTGTTCATGTGATAACAGCTGTATGACTCACTCCACGCACCCATGTGATTATCCATGTCACCTCCTCTCTGCTTTGACAGGACTCACACATCTTTGATTACAGAATTCTCTTTAACAATGAAGACACGTCTGAAAGTGAAACAACCTTTTTGATCGCAGTATAGTTTTTGCTAAAGCACAGGGCGTAATGTGCTGAGTCACTAGTTTGTAGGATTCAAGAGGGATTTTAGAAATGGACAGCAGTTTCAGGTTAAGTCTTATACTTTCCGGCTTATTGTGACACTTCTGGTATGACAGACCTACATCATAAGTGCCAGAGATCAATCTTTAATGATTCACTGTAAAATTACAGACTACTGTGCTTCACTCCCTTCTCTTCAGAGTTCTGTGAGAGGAGGAGCACTAAAGCCCTGGTACCACGTCCTCCTTAGACTGAACCATATTTGTCATATTTCTCCCATGAAAGCTCTTCATCATCAGTGACAAATCCAGTCATAGGACTCTAGGTATTTCCAACTCCTTGCCACAACTAGAAGTGGAATGGACGGGGAATTTTAAATACGCTTAGCCTTCCCTCTGTACAGCATCCACTTCTTTTTTACATAAAGAACAATCATAAGGAGGATGTAGAGGTGTTGGAAAACACGAGTATACACTTGGCCTGCCCTAGAAGTTACCTACTACCTCACCAGAATGACGACAATTTAAAAAATATTCAAATGTTAAATATAACACAAAACCAAACAGTTTTTTTTTATAACCATGTGAACTCAGCAATGACTGATCAGTAAATGTGCAATCATCTGTATATTAGTTAAGGAACTCACCTGTAGGTTAAACAGAGGGATGAAATCACATTGTTTTGGGTAAAGCTACGAATACATTGCAAACTGATAAAAAAAAATGCTAACAATACAAAAGTTGCACTCAAAAAATAGAACTACTAAATTTGCACAGGTATTATTATTTTTTTTTTAAAAGGGACATTTGCCTATATTTACCACAACAGGTAGCATTAATACACTCAGTTACCAGTTTATTACTTCCACCTGACTAAAACTAATGCAGTTTAATACGACAGTCCTGCAATAATCCTACCTTCAAGAGAACTTTCTTTTTTTTATTGGGACTGATTAAATTGTGATTGATGTGTTCAAAAGGTTTCTTAGATTGAGACAGTGGAATAAGAATGACTTTCTATTCTATTCTTGTTCCCCCGGGGATCAATAAAAGTTTTTGATTCTATGCATGATAAACCTTAACAAATGTATACTCATGCAAAAATAATCCCTCTCAAGCGATACTGATGACCCACTGGGCGTGTGTGGTAGTATCTGGATCTGCAGAAACCCTGCCATCTTCCTGTATTCTCCTTTTTAAATTCTTGTTGTCATTTGCTGTTTTTGGACAATGCCGCAAGACACCTCAACAGCAAAATGATCATACTGTTGAATTTACCCATCTTTTATTATAACCTTGAACCATAAAGGTAGGATTTATTGCAACACTGTTGTGTCAGACTGCATTAGCTAGCTGTACCTAAAAACTGCCAGCTGAGTATATATCAACATTTACAGTCATGGAAAAAACAATTAGACCATTTTTTTCTTCAATTTCTTGTTCATTTTAATGCCTGATAGAACTAAAGGTGCATTTGTTTGGACAAATATAATGATAAAAACAAAAATATCTCATAAAGGGTTTAATTAAAAAAGCTGATAAAAGAGCTGACATCTAGCCATTTTCCATGGTTTTCTTTATCATAACCATGATTATCAAGAAAACCATGGAAAATGGCTAGATATCAGCTCTTTAAATTCAAAATCAAAACTCTTACTCTATTTTTGTTATCATTATATTTGTCCAAAGAAATGTACCTTTAGTTGTACCAGGCATTAAAATTAACAAGAAATTAGAGAAAACAATGGTGGTCTAATATTTTTTTCCATGACTGTATATACAAATTACAGTTACATTACATTAGGTGCCATATATGACACAATACAACTCTTTAGTGCAAATGTCAGCTGTGTCAAAATCTTTCAACTCTGGTTTTATGCCAAACTGTATTTTTTAGAAAAGCCTGAACCAGAACTAAATGATTTCTCTTTCTAGTAGGGTAAAAAATACTGAGCGAACCCTTGCAGTTTCTTGTCACACCACATGATGGCAGCAGATTAACAAAAAACAATTTTCAATCATGCAAAAACTGAATCCTTTTGAGCTTTCTCACTCCAGAAAAAGGCAGTCAGTTGACAAGCTGCAAAAGGTAATTAATGCCTCACAAAGACTTCAGATTGAGATACATTTAAATAAAACAAGCTGAATAATAACTGGTCGATACTGACAAGTGTTTTATTAGTAACACAGACCTGGAGACAGAGCCAATAAGAAGCCGGTGTGAGCCTTGACAAGACTGACATTGTTCCGAAGGCATTTAAAGACGGAGGGTCTAATAGTTGAACCCATACAGTAAGCAGAGCGGGTAAAAACTGAAAGAGGAAGGCTGCAAATTTGAATCAAATACAAAACCAACTGCAACAAAAACAGAAAAGGGAAAAAAATTAAGTGCAATTCCTATAAGATGAAATCAGGATGGCATCAGATGGCAAAGGGGAAGAGCGAAATGTCATGGTATGCAGAAGTCATATTATCACATATTATAATAGAGAAACAATCAGATATGGAAAGTCGGCACGGCAGTCCACATATCGTTACAAGCCATTCTTTTTTTCTCCCAACTTTTCAGTCAAGTCTTTATCACTGAGTCCCATGAGGAGCTTTGGGGAAAGAGTGACAGTTATGGCTGAAAAACCAAAACAAATCTCAGGCTGCTCGGCTATTTGTCCAGAAAAACGCCCGAGGATGGTATGTTGCAAGCAAAAGTCCAACGATTACACCATGACCGTTGATCCATTCTTGTTTAGGGTTAATAAACGTACCTCATGAATCAGTTCATTACCGTTGAAGGTGTCGGGTTGATCTAAAAAGGGGTGGTTTTCTACTTTGCCCTATTCAGTTGCTCTGAGAGGTTAAGACAGTAAATTGACGAGTCGTCTGCTTAAGTGCAATGTCCGATGTTGATGGAGAAGATGAAATAATAATGTAGAATTGTCTTTGTTGCTTTGCTGATCCCCCCCTCCCCCCTCCCAATTGTCAAAAAAGTTTAAAAAGGACTAATGAACTCAGCAAGCATACGCCGACTCACATACACAAGCTCACCTCCATACGCACACAGTCAGTATCAGGAGCAATAAGGCAGAGAGGCTCCGTTTTGTTTTGGAAAAAAAAAATACAAATAAAGATCAAGAAGAAGAAGGAAAAAAAAAAAAAACAAGCTGCCCCTCCCCACCCTCCTCAGTAGTTTTTTTGGGTTCTGGTGATCCCATACTGTTCATCCCGTTTTAACCCTTGTCTCCTCAGGACACGTCTGAGAGGCTCAGAGAGGGCTGCTGGGTCGTCTGTGTGGGAACGGAGGGCAGGATGGAAGCCTGCAGAGAGGAAGAGGCTGGTCAACAAGCCCCGCCCCTCTTCATTCAGCCAATCACCAGAGTCGGTGCTGGTGGAGGTTTCGACTGAGGACGGAGCGGACATCAGCAGTGAACCTAGGAGACAGAGGGAGGAAATAAACTACTTGACATTGAAAGTTTCACCGTCAAAGCCATTAAATGCACAATCTCTAAACCAAAAGCCTGTTTTGATAACAGCTGCTTTTATTTTGAAAGGACGAAAAGAGACTTGATCCTGTCAATCGTAAAACTAACTCAACTGAGATTAAAATAAAGATAACGTCAAGGAGTTCAATGTTTTATGTTTTAGCCCCCAGAGAGGCATGAGGATAGTTTTCACAGTAATCTTGCATGTTTAAATGCGTTTTGTGTTTTAATGAGTTTTGGGTCAAATTAAACCTAGTAATTCATGCTTGCAAGGTTTGATACAGTCAGCTAGTTTTGCTTCAGTTAATACTCTTGTATTTTTGTGTGTTTTATAATTGTTATTGCAACTTTCAGTTTGCAAACTAAAGCTTTATGTACGGGCATGTTTTCAGTTCAGTGAGTACTGATACACAGTCATAGATAAAAATTAAAAGAAAAGAAAATACACACATCGATGAAACGTGATCGACCAAATTCTTAACGACCATTAATCGATCATTGATTAATTATTCCTATCCCTAATGTAAACCTTGCCGTAACGCATTTGAGCTGCTGGTTTTTGACACTGAAATACAAACATTTCAGAATAAAAAAAGTATACAACAAGCATTCTAATATTGTTTAGGTGACATTTATCGTCATATCGTCCAGCTGTAATTTTGTATCACAATATCTCAATATTTGTTTTTATAATGATATGATGCCAATTAAAGACAATAAATTATTGTATTTAACAATTGCACAGCCCTGCGACTCATCAGAATATTTTCAGTGTTACCAAATTAGAATTTAGACAAGTGTTAACAACTAAAATCATGTACGTCAGTTGCATCCATCAGCTCACACTCTTGAATTATCACAGACCATTTGAGTACACACAGGAGTTAAAAGGTTTGAATTGTCCATCTGCTTTCATGCCAACTTTATTATGCCTTTTACCTTAGTGCATCCAGCATAGGCAGCAAGTTAAGAAGTGCTGTGTCACTAGGGTCGCTGAACCAGGACTTGATGGGTATTGCATTGTCTGGAGGGCAGAAAAAAGCCAGTCAGTCGTGTCAGTGAAGTGGACATGGTTGTGATTTTATGCTGCTCTGTTAAAGACGCCACGGAGTGTTAGAGGAGCTGCAGGTTTAATGCACTGTTACAGCACAGACAGTACAAGCTTTGTACCTAGAACAAACTGCTCAGTTATGTTTCCTCTTCCTGCATCATCACAAGGTTCATGTGTATAGTATTAATGATGCAATCCATTGCAATTCGCGTGTCGATAATTCTGAGCTGGTATTCCCGACTTCTGATCTAAATGCATCCCAGTGTGACTGCTTAGGAAAACCTGAACATGTGCAGCAAACTGAGGTTTGTATAGCAAGTATCTGAGCTTTGCAAGCATCTACAGAGGACCTACACCAATTACTGCAATGGCCTTGGCAAAGAAGAATGGCATATAACTGTTTGGTCATCTTTCGTGTATGTCTTTGCTCAATCAAATAACATAAAAAAGCTCAAAATTGTGTAATTAAATATGAGCCATGCATAGGAGTGTGAACCAAAGCCAATAGGATCAATAGACAACTCAGAAATGGTGGCTAGAATGTTGTTTAAATATGTTTCACATCACAAACACTTCATGAAGTCAACATTAATGAAAAGACAATTCACTGTTTCCAAATTGGAATTCCGACAATGCACTTTTCCGCGTCAAAGGTTTGCTTTGTTCCGAGTATAATGGATTGCAGCAGAATCCTCATTTCACTTTGCATGTTAATGATGAGTGTGCACAGGCAGGTCTTACCTGGATGGCTACGATAAGCACCAGGCGAGTTGTCCAGGATAACAATACTGGACAGGTCATCGTGTACTACAGAGAGGTCTTTAATATAACTACCTAGATCCAATGTACAATGCTGAAAGAAAACAAAAACAAAGAAAAAGTCACATTCAAGAGAGAGAATGAAGTGATAATTTGAGTATATGAAAGCCAACCCCATGCTCAATTATGGCATTAGTTGTTGCAAAAAAGTTTTGGGTTCATACCATTTGTTACACAGATTTGGTGCTAAACGTTTACCTTTTTTCACATTAACACACCAAGACCTTGTGGAACACCACACAAAAACTTTGTGATTTGGTTTACAAAAATGGAAAGCTATTCTGTTCTGGAGAGGACTGATAAACTTTGGAGTGTTATTTCACCCCCTTCCAGGATGTAGTCCTTAGTTATCATGTACCATTATCTTCTCTGTAGCATTAAGACTGAGTCAGCTACACTAGCTGAAAGATAAAAGTTGACAAAAAAGTTCCAACAGCTTGCTGCCTATTGGGGTTAATATTTACAGTATTATGTCAGTATTTATGGAAATATCTGCAAAACATCACATGATTTTACGCAGAAGGGGAAAACAAAGAGTTCCTGTGTGGATTTCTTTTTTTTTTTTCTTTTTTTTAAATCAAGAGTTTAAGTTTTACATATTATATTGGGATACAACCATCACAATGCCACAGGCTAAAAAAAAAGAAAAGTTGTGAGCCTCCAAGAACCTGCAGTTCTGCATGACATACCACATCAAAACATAAACTAATGGTGCTGAGTAAGCACTGCTACTCCCTCTACTGTGCATGGAATTCAACGACATGCTGGTCTATTACATCATAGTGTTAATGGCTGCAGGGTACTGATATTACTGCGAGTGTAATTAATCATAACTGCACTAAATGTAAAAGTGTCTCCTACCAGGTGATTCAACCTGATAACATTAGATATCTACTAGTCAAGCTAGCCATGATCAAACCAGCTGATTTCATTTCAATAGTTTTCCGGACTTTATTTGGCGATTGACATTACTACATCTGCTCTGCTCTGCATGTGACTGTCTCAAACTGTAGCACAGCTGTTTTGACTATGGAGGTGCAAGTGATCACAGTGAAAAACCTGGTAGAGATACTTTGGGCCATTTAGCTGGATCATTTGTCTTTTATGAGGTATGAACAAAAATTGGATCCAATTCGGAATAACTTATAACTATATATCTATGCATGCTGTACCTGTCTGTAGTATCTGCGTTTCAGGATGTTCCTATTGTTGTCCAGCTTATCTGCCACTGCTGAGCCGTAGATCTCCATACTGGCTGTGAAAACCACCAGCTCGTACCACTGGCTTACCTGTGTACACACATAGGAGATAAGGCAGACAGCAGTATAAGTAAACAAGTTAAAGCAAGTGCTTCATAAGTCACGAGGGACCAAAACAAATATAGTTTTATAGCACCAGGTTGTGAAATAGTGCAGTACAATGGAGAGTGATGGCGAAGATGACAGACGGGATAAAAGGTGATCTGGGACAAGAGAAATACCTGAGGAATGATGTGTGTACTATATTGTTCCTTTTCATGTTAATCTGGGATTCAAACACGTGAACAGTGGCACTGATCACAGATTGACACTCACCACTTCTAAAAAGAAGTCAACATGCGGCCTTTTATGTACAAAGAATCTGACTGGGTGCTTGTCAATGACGACCTGCATGGAGAGAGGAAGAAAGAAAGACAGTGTTTTTTTTGGCTTGAATGAATATGTGTTCAAACATGTACATATGAAGCTGAATGCTCATACTTTGAGGATGAAGTCTGGCGGCGTGCCAGGTCTCACTGTGGGTCTAAGGACCCCGTCATGGTGAGAGTGGATCAGCGTCTCGTCCAGGTCCAAAACCAGAATCTTCCTCTTTACTGCATCTGGAGTTTACCGCACAATATACACACTTAGGCTGCATTGTCTTATGACATTTACATGCACACAAGAAACCAGGTTCACGAGGCAAATGAGGTTACACAGGAAATCACTAAACATATTTACCTGCACTATAACAATGTAACAATGATTACCGTAAACTGCATATACATACAGCAGGTCAATAATCTGATTTCCACGACCCCTAATTTATTAGAAACCCTGACTTGCTCCGTTTTCAGTGTTGTGACAAAAAAAGACAAAACTCCTTGATTTCTTTCAAAGCACAGTGAAAGGAAGGCACTTGAGTGAAAGAGTGCTCAGCTCTTTCAGCTTGTATGTGTCTGGATTTTACAAATAGTCAACTGTTTAGGTGGGAAAAGACATATTAGGAGTTAAAGGGGCAACTTAATGTCAGTCTCACATTAAGTTGGCCTGATTTTAAATACAAGTTGATTGTAAGGGGGAATTACTCATGGGCCCACTCCAGTGTTTCAACTGGTTTGCGCTCTTTTGATTCATGGAAGTGTGGTCTTTTCTTTTGGCCGCAAAGACATCCAGGAGGTGTGGATCCCCCCTCCTAAAGTTTTTCTGCTGACCTTATTCTGTTATGAAAGGTATGTGACACAAAGATTTATGCCACTGTTCATACAGTTGCTTTAATTCTGTCCACAATGTTGTCAATACCAGCAGAAATACCAGCCGTTTACAGCTACAGGAGTCAGTGGTTCACTTGAAACTGGACCTGGATCTCCAGCTGAGGTCACTGTAGTGAGTGAGAGGCAAGGAAAGTGAAACTGAAATGCAATCCTTCCTCCAACTCAAGAGCGTGCTTTTGAATGAGCTCTCTACAGACAGAGGGGAAACTCATTCAGAGTGCACAACCCAGTCAATGCTAGTGTAAGTGCTGCATTTAACATGTGTACTTCCTCTGCTCTTCCACACCACAGACAAGTCTCGCCTAGGTTTGAGTCAGAGAAGGGAACTCATTTTTTCCCCTAGTTTTTTTTGTCAACCCTGACATTAACCCGCTGCCATAATTCACTGTTTTACTCAAATGATTTTGGAGGACAATAGTTGTTTACCCAGCTCAGTGTCTTATTAAATCCTACATGCACATACTGTACATAATCATCCAGTCCACATTTATACATTCAGTATTTATTTCTTTGCACCTCTTGTATAGCGAAAAAACTTGATGTCTCATTTTAAAACAAATTATTTTTATTGTTCATCACTGGATCTTCTTATATATATTTATATAAGAAACCCAATTTTTCCGCATACTTATGAACACAATAGTCCCGTCGTCTACTCATTTCACGTCACACGTCTTCAGCTGTGCAACACACTGACATTTCCTTGAAATCGCTGATGTTGTCTGAGGGACATTTGTGTACGCTATCAGCAAAATCACTTACTAATTGTTTGGCTTTCAGTTGTAATGGTTTAAGAAGATGATCTTTCTATATTGCACACCTCAGGCAAAATACTTAAATGCAAAACCATTCTTTGTTGGGATGCAGGAAGTCATGAGAGTAAACAATAACTGACCAATGTAGCGCAACAGGTTTACTGGAACAATTGAGAGACAACTGAGGTTTGCTCCTAGCCATCTGATCCACCTTATAAATAAATACAGCTAGACCATAATACATAACATAAAACTGATTATTTTAAGTTATTTTGGAGGTGCAGAAGGTCCTTAGAACAGGGTCAAGAACAAGTGTTTTTTTTTAAAAGTTGCTGATAACTCTTCTGCACAATCACTTCTTCCTCAACAGACTGGTTTTACTTGTACTTAAATTCTCACATTACCAATATGTTGTGCTAGCATCTCCACTATCTTGTTATCACACAACACGTATCATGTACTCACTGAGTCTGTTTCTGGAGATAGGTGACAGAGGCAAAGTGTCGTATCGCACCGTCTGATACTGGATTATCTGCAAAACAAGGAGAATGCAACAGTCAGTCAAGATCAGGACACTGTTAAAACAACAAACTATATAAGGTTACTGAGCACAACTGCACCATTGATAGAATTCAAATGTGTTTTTATTTTTATTTTGATTATAGATGAAAAGAGGGAAGTGCTTTTTTTATACCAAGTATAATAAGTTGATACCAGGCTCCAATCTTTTTTATTTCCTCCAGCACTCTAAAAGTGTTTCACTTCATTTTCAAGACAATGACATTTTGTGTGATTTTACACAGGAGATGAGTATTAGTGTTTTGTGAATGCTTTGGGGCATGAAGTGGTTTAATGTCATCTCAGTCGCTACAATCCATAATCCAATTTGAAGTAAACAAAATTGAAAATGATTGGCTAGAAGATCTTAAAAACCTAAAAACTATATTTGAGACTTAAGACAATACATTCTCAGGAAATCAACTCTCTATGTTGTGCATCAAAGATTAGGTAAGAGAACAGAGGAGGACTATAGTGAAATTTTGTGTCCACCCCATGACTCCTCCTCTCAAACTCCTTGCTGTGTTCTGGGCAGGATGACTACAGAGAGGAGCCTTTCCAGTGCCGCTCTCGCCCAGGGGCTCTGCTCTTTTCTTCGCAGGGCTATTTTTATTCCCCCCAGCTGTCGATGGGTGTCAGCGGAGCATGGGGCACACACAGAGAGGGAGACTTGCAGGGTGACTTTGACTGAGCCTTGGTACCTAAGCCTTGGACGGGGCCTCCCTCTGCTTCCTGGCAGAGTAAGCTCGGGGGAAGCCTATTGGTGCCAGCAGCTGCTGAGCACCACGGGGGGACCTCACCCTCCACTCAGCACTGGGCACCTCCAAGAGCGTCCATCTGGACCCGAGGCCCACAAAATCAGACTGAGTCCTTTGCCTCCAGAGCATGGCAACAACTTACAAATATGCTTGCTGTCTTCACGAGACCAAAAGCCAATAACAAAAGAACAAAATCTTCAATGTATAGTGATACAAGGATCACAGACAAACTAGTGGCCTGATTTTAATGGGACTCTGTGGAAGGGTGTAGAATGGGCCAAGGACGAAGTCATTTCATTCATTTCAGATCTGAATCAGGGGGCGGACACAAATACATTTTTACTTTCACTAAACTCCCAGTTAAACGGAAGTTAGGGTGTTTTTAGCTTCTGTACTGTGACTTATTTCCAAGTTAAACAGAATCGCAACCTTCTCATTTGTTTGGATGGCTAAAAAGTGAGCGGGTTAAGAGTTTAACAGAACTACTGCTAGCCAGAGCCTGATAGCTCCTTTAATTGAAAACGAGTTAGCAACGCTGGAGCTACAGAACTCTGGTCTGCTACAGAGACTGTTGGCTCATCTGTTGTACGATGAGGAGGACAAGGGAGAGACCTTCAGCTGACTCCAAACGTTTGGAGGCTACAGAGGTCTCCTGCTCAACAGCAGCAGAAGTCTGCCGGGGCATCGTTCATCTGCATGCACTGCCTGAGCCGCAGTGACACAGAGACAGACGCAAATAAGCAAAGGCTCCCATTAATGAATTCAACCTCAGCCACATTGTAACTTCGATGCAGTTTTGAGTACTCTGTCAGGTTTATGTGTCAGTCTGTGGACCATGATAGCATCACAACCTTTGCCACTAATGTAGCAAGTAGTTTATGACTCTAAGCTCAGTACAGCAGATTGATTGACAGGTGGATGTCACAATATTATTGGTTGAAATTGGTTGGTACTAGCTTACGCAAGCACATCTTTTTCTTTTTTTTTCAGGAAGAAGGTGGTTTGATTTTGATATAAAATACAAGAAAACATCATTTTTGGCATATATTGTTGAATAGGTGCATAATATTGACAGGGAATGAGGGAGTGATCAAAAAGGGTTAGAAATGCATTTTTCTCTCAATCTCAATTTTAACATTGTGATATAGGATATTTGTGCTTCATTCATGTGGTGTTGGAATAATCAGAAAAATCAATTGCCGTCTGGGATCATTCACACAAATGCCCATGCTCTTCTCTACTTTTCTACTAATAAGTAAGAGTTTGGCGCTGTTTAGCTAATTGTTTCAGTGCTAACTCCACACCTGGCTGCACTCTGTTACAGTGGATGAGATAATAAACAGAACAATTACGCAAGATTAATAAACAGCCATGTCGTCATCTGTTGACAAAGAGCGGCGTGCCTGGGATTATTACCTGGTCATAATATTCATAATCCAACAGAGCCTCTACTGATCCAAATGTTTGGATCCGGTCCCTTAATGCATTGTAGTCTTCTTGGAGGGGAACACCTTGAGCTCTACCTTAGTCACCGACAACAGTAGAACCAAGGGGATTATTAGATTAACAGAGAGTGTTGTCATAGTTATAATTGGGACATTTATCATTTGAATCAGCGCCTTGCTTTAAAAGGTATTGGGTGGAGTTTGGTCTCCTCAGATATTTTTCATCCAATCACCTGCTACCTATAGCATCACCTACATGAGCGGTGGCTGGATCATGACATTGTTCCAGTGCATCACATATTGTAAACAACAGCGCTAAACTGTGAGTGAGAATGAGAGAAACAGAGGGAGGGAGAGAGAACAGTACGCTCTCTGTGCTGACATAATCCCTCTCACTTCAGCCATAACATGGACTGAACTACTCACTCTCAGGGCCTGTTGACAAGCTGCAAGTGTTACTGCCACACAATAAACAGCAGACAAACCTCGAACAGCGAGATGATTACAACACACAAGGCGCTGCTCCAAGCTTTGTTGGGTTGATACGGAGCTAGAGTCGAAGTCCGCTCATGTTACACCACATATGCGTGTCTATTAACGACTCAACAACACCTGTGTGTGTGTCTAAGTTACGGGGAGGTGGCTTCTGTCCCCTTAAATGCCATGTTTATTGTGGAGGCATTTGTGAGCAAATGAAGGTGACCTGCAGGCTCGCACTGGCTGCTCCTCAAATTTAGTGTTTTGGATGTGAGAGGTTTCCACTTTGCACTGTTTTGAATAAGCAATTAATTCAAAGAAATGGAGACAACAAGTAGAATCAATTACTTGAGCGACTTATAATCAATTACTGTTAAAGTAATTCATCAACACAACACTGTTCAATCCTCATTCCCTCACAATATCAATACCCAGGTACCAGCTGTGCTTTCTGCCCTCTCTTCTTTCCAACCTATTAAATGTAATTATTGTTAATTTACTACAGACCTGCTGTTCTCTGCTACTTGCCAATAGAAGAAAACCATCGCTGGCATGATATAGCAGTGATATATTTATATTTTAAAAGAAATCTAAAGTTTGATGCCTTCAATGCTGTTTAAATGTTTTTTCTGTGATCGTGAAAATTGTATCAAATATTGCTATTTTATTGAATTAGAAATTCCAATATCATAACACTAGTTTCAGCTTCACAAATGTGATGACTGTTAATTGAATATCTTATAAAATATCCTTGGTTTTCTGACTTACTGTGACAGAAACGATCACTATTTTCTGACATTCTCTAGCCTAAGTAATTTAACACCCTATTGGGAAAAAACATTAACACTGAAAGTTGTCTTGTACATTTTGGTGCACTTTATCTTCACTTTAAGATGTTTATACTATTCATCATCCTCTTTTGGTTGAGGTTTTAGATACTGCTATGCCACCTTTATGCTAAATGATGTAGCAATACAGTTGACACATATGTTAATATGTGAGATTAGTTCACACATTTACACAATTTAAAGATTGGGAGAAATCATCATGCTGGATGCACATCGTGGGACAGGAAATTAGAGCACAGGTAAGACACACGTAGCCGCGCTGTCTGAGAGCCAGTTGAGCAAGCCTAAAGGTGGATGTGATCTGTAAAATAATGTTTAGGAGCAAGGGAATCATGGCAAGACTTTGCTCACTTGTCACAGAAACACAACACTTCCAAATATCTTTCAAACAATTTCTCACCGTCCGTAGGTGCTTCCTGAGGATGTACATGATGAAGCCCCATATTCTCGACGTTACGCCGAGAAAAGTGCGGATGCCAAGTAAACACTGCCGGGTCTTCAGCATGTTGACGAGCACGCAAAGACCCCCACAGTAACTCAACTTCAATTCTTAATTGATAGCACGCTTGTGCCCCAAGTCGCTGAAATAATTACTGGGGGAACTTGCTTGCTAGTGATAGTCACAATCCGTCTGTAGCCACAGCCGCCAAACTAGCGATTCAAATGAACAAGAGGCCAAGCAAACGTGTGAGTACCTCGCTCTGCACACTTGTGGCACAATCAGCATTAAATAGAGTGCATTCGCATTTTAACTGTGAAAGACAAACGTGGTCAAAAGAGAAGCGGCTGCACGACGGCTGCTGCTGCTGTATGGACCTTAGCACGCAGCTCGTTGACAAGCTAGCTCCGGAGCTAGCTGTGTACCCACTAACGTTAGCTAGTAGCCGACAAGCTACCGCTAGCTCGACAGGGTGACCACCTTGAACCTTGGGCAAAAATACCCCAAAAAAGCTGTGGGTCCGCGCGTTGTCAGGCAACGGTTCAACGCGACTTCACTCTGTGTGGCGTCCGAAAAGAGACAGCTTTATAAAAGTTCCCTAAAGTCTAACCGGCCCGGTTAAAATCAGTTTGTAGTCCACTGGAAATCCGGAATGAAACTGCGAGCCGCCATCGCCGCCTTGCCGTCACTTCCGCGAGGAATCCTGTGGTCGCGCGCAGCACGTCCACGTGGAAAGAAAATAAACAGACGTGGACGAGCGAGCGAGAGAGAGAGAGAGAGAGAGAGAGAGAGAGTCAGACAAGAGTCACACAAGCCTGTCAGAAACATGACATGACAAGTATCATGAGCATTAATGTTACTTCAAAGTGTCATTAATGTTCATGACACGCTCATGTCACTCTTATGTAGACACCTTCAAAATAAAGTGTTACCATATCTTGCTTAAGTCACAAAGGCATGATCAAAAAATTGCCTAAGTCACATTTTATTTGACTTAGGCATAATAAATCTGTTTAAGTCACACACTTGACATAGGCCATTATCTTAAAGGGGTAAAATCACATGATCTGACCAACTGAGGATGGAGGAGATTTTACCATTGGTGGCCGGCATCATGAGGAGATGATTTAGGCAAAAAAAAAATTGACAAAAAACGACTTAGGCGATTATTTTTAACAGTGTGACGATATGATGGATGAAAGATGTAATGATCTGACTGCTAATAGAGCTGCTTTTATTAGTATTAATAATATGATTATATTGTTTATAAATTATTTGTATGGATTTCCCCCCCATATTTTTTCCTTATTTTACAATATTTAAATTGGATGTTTATGTTTTCTTGTTCCTTCTGGTAAAGGCAATTAAGAGTTGTTGCAACAAAAAAAATAAGGGCTGTCATACAATTATGATAATCAAAATAATTATTAACTATATAATCACGATATGTATAGAATTTTTAAAATTATAATGCTATGGGTCAAGTTCATCCTAAACTTTGTTTATGGAGATTATATTTTTGGCAAATTAATTACATTCAAAATACAAGTGTAGGGAGGTGAGGAGTCTGTAACTACATGACAAAGTGAGAATGGAAAGAATCAGCTATGATTTAAGAGGCACTGGATTATTCACATAATACAGAATAAGTCCATCCAAACCAAGGTTTTATTTTTTAAGTATCATACTTAATGTCAATATCGGTATATCGCAACACCTCCAGTGTGAATACATCTCAATTATGCCACTCAGTTAAAAGTTATGTGGAATAAATTTTATAGGCACACCAAGTATTATACCTAATATTTGACACGGCCATCTTTTACAGATGTCAGTAGACACAAGCTTGACTTAACTGCCAATGAATGCAGTGGGCAAAGAGTTTACTTCACACCCACTGAAATAGGCTACTTAAAATTATTAAAATAAATAGTCCCCTTTGACACAGTCATGAGAATAGCACCAATGACTAACTATAATGGGAAATGGGTTCACTGGAAACTAATTATCAGTTGGTGCAAATAGACCTGGGTCAGTGATTGAGATATGTTTAAATCCGTCATTAATTTACAATGAAATGACAGATTGATATGAATATTACTTACCATAATTTTTTAATATATATTATGGTTTTGATATGGACAGATTTGAGCACTTTATTTCACTGATTGTTTCATTTGCAAAGTGTTTTTTTCAGGCTCTAGAAAGGCAGAAAAAAAAGCTTAGAGAAATGTCAGAAAAAACAAACATTTTGTGTAACAGAATGTTTTTTTCTTTCTTATCTCTTTAATAATCTTGAAATCCCATTCATATTTGTTTTGTCCCGACCCCCATGTTGGGAAGCATTTCAACAAATCGTTGTTAAAAGATTTAGTTGGATGATGCCACAGCTTGGACGGGAGTTTGTACATCACATGTGTAACATTGCATTTTCATAAAAAATAAATAAACATTTAAAAAAAAAAAAAAAAGCAAAGTTTGTTCTTAACTGTTGAATAAAAGCATAGCTTTAATCAAGAAAAAAAACATGGTGATCAATAATAATAGAAAAACACTCTTGAATAAAAAACATTTTATAAACAGATTACAGATTTCTTCCAGAAATTTTGTACATTATTTAATTTCTTCACAACACAATTATGTGGCGTTAAGTCTTTGAATCTTAACTACTAACAACTCTTGAATGGCAATCAGGACATGAAACGTGGAGCCTCTGTGCCTGAACTCTACACATCGAGATCATCATCAGGGTCCTCCTGGTCGTAGTCGTCGTTGGCATCAGGCTCGTACAGAATCCGTCCTGAACCTGGGCCTGAGTGGAGCAGAGCCGTTTTCCTGATAGAGAGAAAAGGAGGTTGGTGATGGTTACAAAGATTAACGAAACATATTGAACGTCATCAAAAAATATCACAATTGTGGAAATGTTTTTACTTCTCTTTGCTGAAGACAAAGGGAAGTGCAAGTTTCTCTTTGGCCTCCCGCTCTGTATCAGACAGTCGAAGGTTGAAGGTCAAGTTGGCTGTTGGGTCGGTCTATAGAAAAACAAAAAAGGGACATTTCAGCCCTCCCATATCTGAGTCTTCTCTTTATTCTATTGATCCATGTATGCTTTGAAGGTCTTTAGCATCTGTTACTGCACCTCCTGGTCCTCAGTGTCAGCCTTTTTGGCTCCATGTTGGCTGGGCTTGCTCTGTACTATGACTGTGAGATCATCTTTAATGCTGAAGATCCCCTCCTGAGGACAAGAAAAACAGAAACATTTTTTAACAGTGAAGGAACACAACATAATAATTCCAAAGGAAAAAACTGCTTACATCTTGCATAACTTTCCCCGATTTTGAGCGCTTTGTTATCCTTGCCACAGCTTCGTCTCCCTTCATCCCAGATGCTACAGTGACAACTGAAGTAGCCAAGTGGCATACACTTCCCACAGTACCCCTGTGATGCATATCTGCATGGAGCAGACCAATAATAGCTCTGACAGCTCCCCCTAATGCAAACAAAGAAAAAAGACCCTTAACTAGTGGAAAGCTGCATATTCTTTTAGTGTTCTAGAATGCATGAGTCAAGAGAGTTTAATTCATAATATGATCTTTTATTAAATATGTCAGCCCTTGATTTCTAAGATAAAAGCTTCACAAGAACTCTTGAATGTCACATTTCTTCATTTAATAACACTACAAAAAAACTGACAAACACAAACAGAAGAGGATTTATTACCTTTTCTAAGTTGCTGAAGAGTCTTACAGACAGCGGGAGTGCTGAGGTGTCTCAAAATCCAAGAAAGAGAGTCGACCACTAAGGTAACTGGTTTGGGGTGTGATGTTTGCTTGACCAGACGTGTAATTTCATCCAAACAAAACTGGTGAACTGTGAAAGCTGGCTGACCAGTCCAGCCAAGGGGGTCTGTATACGCATTGTGAAAGTGTAACCTGAAGGGACAAAACAAATGATTGACTGTTGGTTTGGTTAAATAAACAGCAAAATAAAAAAGGCTGCACCAAACTATTACTTTAGCTATTGAGTAATATATTGTGCTTCCCATCATTTGATAAATAATTTCATTTGTAAAACGTCAAAAATCAATTTTTGGTTTACAATGATACACAATGAAGAAAAGCAACAAATGCTCACACTGGACTTCTTGCATTTTTCTTGTTAGATAATTTAAATAAGCAACCAATATCAACTTAGATCGCTAAAATTCTCTGCTGATGGACCAATTATTACACTTCTGATCGTAGTTACCTCTGTAGATGTGATCCTTCCAATCCATCTTTCAGCTCCTCCTCACTGACCTCAAAGCCAAGGATATGGACAGCTTCATCCCTAAATTAATAACACACGTAAAGTAGGTTTTTATACATTTTATCTAGCAAACACATATCTTAGAAGTAATAATAACTGGTAGTGCATACATAACCACAGTCCCCACACACTATTCTTTAAATACCTGTTTAATGCGGCACTGATGAAGCTCTTCAAGAGGTGTCGACCAGAATAACTAGCACAATCTAATAATGCAAGTATAAATTAAATGAATTGTATGCTATGAATTTATTCACACGGTTATGTTATTGTACGCAAGCTAGCCTCACATTTTACAACATATAAGCATTTACCTTGTATTATGAGCAATCCTCCAGCATCAGTGCCTTGCAATATTTCAGGCAACATTGTACTAGCTCAACTGTGTCAGTAAATTGCAGAAGGTCCAGGTAGCTTAAGCTAGTTAGCATGCCTCTGATTAACCACCTATTTAGACGTGAAATTCATGGTAAAGAAAGTCGGATAACTCAGTAATTACACGACGGAAGAATTATATCTCTCAAGGTTCCCAATGGCGAGCGCCTAAAGTCGCAGTCACTCATATTTCACTGAAAATAAAGTCTTACTGCCCAAACAAAGTCCAACGTGTTTCGCTGGATAGCATGTTTAGAGTGTATAGCTACAAAAACGTCATATCCCAGAGTTCCCTTCGTCTTCTTCTTCTTCTTCTTTTGAGTTTTATTGGCGGTTGGCAGACCAACGTACAGGTGCATTACCGCCACCTACTGGACTACTGGAGAGTGGAGCAGTAGATTGACAGGAAATTAAGGAGAGAAAATAATAATACTAATGAAATAAAAAAAATGACTAAAGTAATAATAATAATAAAATTAAGATAAATAAATGATTTAACGTGAAAAGGGGGAAACAATAGTGTAACTAATAGCATTTTTAGGGCCCGAGCAGGCAACAACCTGCAAGGTCCCTATTGTATTTCGAATGATTTTTTTTTCTTCTTCCCAAATAATCGCATTTTTCACTGCCTGAACATACCCCAAAACTCATGAAACTTTACATATAAGTCACACCTGGCGAAAAATGTTATAATCTATTGTCATCCTGAATTTCCACCACTAGGTGGGGCTATAATAAAGGAAAGTGCGTTTTGGCTAATAACTCCCACATACTTTATCGCACATTCAAAAACCTTATATCCATGCGTTCACTGAGTTGTGCTGAATCTCGTGATATAGGCCACGCCCATTTTCGCCAAGAGGTTTTTTTTCCGCAAATTTGCAAAATGTCGTAAACATACTTTTTCGAACTCCTCCTAGGCAATTTCATTGTTTTGCACCGAACTTTGCACACAGCATCTATGACCCTCATAACAAAAAGTTATTAAAATGTTTTTTATAACCCAAAGAATACTCAAGTTATTAAATAACAACTTCCTGCAGGTGGCGCTATTTTAAACACAAAACACGAAGTGTTGCATATCTCCACATTGGTGTGTCTAAATGACATGAAACTCAAGATCCTACTTCCGCATGAGCCCCTGAGGCTCTGTGCAATTTTGGCCGATTACCACTAGGTGGCGCTCTTTAAATTGAAGTATTTTATATCTCCAAATTGGTTGGTCGGATTAACACCAAACTTGGTATACTTCTTGGCAATGCCCTCCCGAGGATAACCCTTGAAGGTTTTATTGATCGGCCCCTAGGTGGCGCTCTGGTGGCAGTCTAATTTAATATTTGGCACTGTGCCCAGACCATAAGACTTAAGGCAATGAAATTCATTATCATTATCATGTTTTTATCTTTTTATCTCTGTTATTTACTTCATACTGCAAACAAAATCTACCTCTGGGTACAAATAGAGTCCTTATACACACACCCAAAAGAGGCACATATCACACATCATTCAACTTAAGACAGTGGGAGTTAAGAAATGGCAAGTTAAATTAAAAAAAAAGAAGACAGAAAAATAAACAAAATAAAACAGCAAAATAAAATAAAACTTGTTTTGGCTGTAAAAAACGTAGATAAGGTTAAAATGTATATATAGAAATAGGAAAAACATTAATAAAAGCAACAATAAATAAACACCTGTGCAAAGCATAGCAGGGACAAAACTGTTTTTGTGTCTTTTTGTTCTACACCTAGGGATTGTAAGCTTTACAAAATTTTACTTTAAATCCAGTACTTGAGTAAATGTACATAGTTACTTTCCACCATTGCTAGCTGCCTCTTCTAACTTATACATATCAGTTAAGAGTCCTCCTTCAGACACTGTATGAGGATTAAAGGGATAGTTTGTGTATTATTATACAAAACTTGGTACAATTATTGTCAATGCCCTCCTGAGGATTAGCCTGGCTAACACCAGACTATTCTCAAATGAGGGCTAGTCTGGACGCTAGCCGTTCATTTTTCCGTAGAGGAGGTGTGGTTTAGGATCCTACGGAGCCGTTTATTGGGCACTACGAATGTCTATCAAAGCGTCTGTAGGTAGCTCTTAGCCAATCAGATCAGTTATACCAGATGACGTAGTAGAGCAACAGAAATGGATGTTTGTTGTGTGTGTGTCTGTGAGAGAGTGTTGTTTGCTGCTTTGCTCCTCCAGTTCTCGCTTTCTGCAAGATTATTTATTTTCACGCTTTATTCCCCCTCATGTCATTCAGCCACACACATCCACTGATTTTATGGGCAATAAACAAGCTGCTGCGGGCCTCTCGGCGGCTCGGCTGTCCGCGGTAGCGGGGCTATTAGCCGCTAGCGACGCTAATAGCCCCGCTACCATAACGCCGGTGATCTCAGCGGAGCCGCCGAGAGACCTTTTGCCTTTCAATTTCGCTCTAAACTATTTAAAACACCATCTACAGCGAAAGAGAGTTTCGCGTCTGCAGCAGCCATGTTGGATCCGGAAAACTACAAGCTTCCAAGTGCCGAGTAGTACGCGTCATCGTCTCACCGTCCCTCCCCGCTCTGTGATTGGATCCCTAAAACAGGGCTAAGAATCCTTCCTGGTTTCCAGACCACCTGGAGGTTTGAAATTAAATTCGAGCGCGCAAGGCAGTCTGGGTATACCCAGGCTACCTGAGGATAACCCTTTAAGGTTTTATTGATCGGCCCCTAGGTGGCACTGTGGTGGCAGTCTAATTTCATATTTGGTACCGTGGCCACACTATAACACTTAAGGCAATGAAATTCATAGGGGTGGTATAGACTGGCCCCTGTAACGCACACACCCTGACGGCAGCACGCCCCGACACGCGTGTACTGCGAGGGCCCGTTCAGTAATAATAATATATAATAATACATTTAATTTATAGGCGCCTTTCATGTCACCCAAGGTCACCTTACAAAGTCTAAAATCATAAACAGTACTGCTTGCAGTCCTAGTTATATATATATATCCTTTATTTAACCAGATAAAAGTCTCGTTGAGATTATAAAATCTCTTTTCCAAGAGACACCTGGCCAAGAAAGCAGCATAAAAAATGACAAGTTTCAACATTTCAACACAGTTAACATAAACAATTAAATACAAATACAGCATCACAACACTGAAGGAGCCTCAGTAGAGACCATATGGAGCAGTCACACTGACCAAGATAAATTATTTCTTTATCATATTTTACAATACAAATATAAATAATTAAATTCTCTCTATAAGTTCTGTTTCCCTCAGGTAGTTAATTAGGGGCTTGTTTTCTTTGCATGATTTTTTCCCCAAGAAGATCCCAGAGTCCCCTTAACTTTAATATTCATTATATGTGGGAAATGTAGTTCAGCAACATGAATGACCATCGCTTGTGTCGGCTCGACTATCGGCGCAATAAACTACGTTACCCGGCATTCCCCGCGGGCCACAGTGCGCTGGCAGCCTCAAGAGGTTTCTGCCGCGCACGGAGAAGACCGAGCGGAATAAAGTCAAAACTCCAGTCGTTTTGTGAGCCTGCAGCGAAGAAACGAAAAAAAACTTCACCGGAGAAGTTTACATTACGGACACACACTGGCTAGTAATCGCGTTAATCTTGGGAGTTCGGCGGTTTTGCTACATTTTAACACCGAGGGTTATATAATTAAATGTAGTGACGGAGAAAAAGGAGCTGTAAATGCAGCACGTTAAGCGACCGAGGATTTAGTGTTTTGTGGCTATTAAGGTCCGTGTAGCGACCGATCACTTGAGCTACACTAACGCTAAATGTTGTAGCGGATCCCCGGGGAGGAGATCTACCAACTTGGACCCACATTGTTGGAGTGTTTTTGAGGAAGAGTGTGCTCCGCGCCGCCCTTGGCTCGCTGCTGCTGAAGCTCCCCGGCGGTGAGGTGCAGCCACGCCGGGGGAAGGCTCCGCGCCACGGCTGCTGCTCCTGGTGCTTGGATCGGGGCCTTGTCGGTGAGGCGACAATGCTTGACATAATGTCTGAGCACCAAGGTATGTTTCACCAGCACCGAGGCATTAAACAGCTGTTCCCGTGTGATAATGTGAATGTGATCCCGTGTAAATCTGTCGTGTTTCATGCGGACATTAACGTGTCTGCCCTTAATGTGACGCTCGGTTGCGTATGCTGTATTAATATAATCACTTTCTCTTGCCCAACTAATTTGTTGTCGTCAAAATGCGCTGAAAGTTGTGTTGAAGTGAATATCTCCTGCTTTGTTACGACTTGTGTCGCTAACCTAATGTTAACGTATTGCACAGTTTAGTGAAGCTAGCTGCTAGTTAGCTTGCTATAGTTAGTAAACGCGCCGACCCATCAAACGTTAGCTTAATAGCTAATAGCTGGAATGCTAACATTAACCAATCACTTCAGAAAAAAACACTCCGCTTTGTCAGTTTTAGGTGAAATTAGATTACTTGTCAGGCACGCAAAACACTATTTTTTGCACTAGTTAAAGCCGATTAAACGTTACACCTTACTAGCACCGAGCTAACACGGCTAATAAGCCTCCCACTTCCATTTCAAGAAGCCTGATGAGTTAGCTGATGGTGTGGTTGATTGTTAGCACAAGTCTAATCAGAATATCCGGCTAGCAACTTTAAATGCAACTCGTTAAATTTATCGTATATAACTCCTACTAGTTGAAACCATGGTTACCGTTGTCACCATATATATCTATATCTATATCTATATATACATATACATATATAGCTTCTCATCTATGTGTCAGCTAACGTTAGCAGGTAGCATCTAGACAATACAAAATGACAGTTTTAGTGCTTGGCAGCCAACTAACTGAGCTTTAGGTTAGCTACCCTTTCACTAAAGCAACCATTTGTTTATAGCGTTGCAGTTAAACCTATGTAGAGTCACTCCCGGCCGATGTCGAAATATCCACTTTGTATAAAGTTCAGATGTGCTCAGTTGACACCGGTTGCGGTTGTTGGCAACTCGGTCAACCAGTGTTAACATGGCTCGCTTATTTTCCGATTGTCACTAAACTATGTCGGTCAATTTAACGTAACTAAGCGAACACGGCTCTTAAGCTCAACGTGCTCATCACGAATAACCCTGATTAAGTTATTGAGCCGTGTTAGCAAGCTAATGCTAGCGTTAGTCCACATGTGTCTCATTGTACCCCAAGGCAATCGACTGCTTGGTAGTTCTGTGTACAAGCTGTTTCTGTGAAAATAATAACCGAAAAGGACTGGATCACTTGTGACTTACAGAATTGTTTCTTTTCTTCTCCACTAGATTCACTGTTGACGTGCAAAACGGAAAGTTTGGTGAGTACTAGCAATGTTTCTGTGAACACAGTAGTTAATTCAGTAGCTTTTTGTAGGTTGAGCTTTTTTTTTATGTGAGCTTCACATTCTTAAACAATGGCATGTGTGTCTGTAGCCCCCAGAGAGGAAAAAGAGGACTGTTGAGGACTTCAACAAGTTCTGCAGCTTCGTCCTGGCGTATGCTGGTTACATCCCCAGTCCAAAAGAGGTAAGCTGCTATTAATGTCACTGTGGATATTAGAAATGACTGTTAGTTATTGCCTTGCTGGTTGTGGAGAAACCAAAATCCTTTCTGTTGTTGTCTTGTAGGAAAGTTCATGGTCTCCCACATCATCCAGCTCTGCACACAGTTCAGGGCTGTCGGCAGATGGAGGTGGTGGAGGCAGCAGCTCCACCGGTAATACTTGGGGAGATGGAAGCTCCGACATCCATACCATCCATACATTTGTCCGTAAAGCTCGAGCAAATAAGGGAAAAAATATTCGCCGCATGCACTCTGATAGCACTCTGCTGGACAAGATGCGCCTTAAGGACTCTCTGTACGAGAGCCAGGTTAGCACTAAGGCCGAGCGCAAGAAGGACAAAAAGCTGAAAAAGCTGTCGCTGGGATCTGCCATGACGGCGCCAGACAGCGGGAGCAGCGAAGGCGAGAAAAGGGCACGCATCAAACGCAGCAAAAACTCAAAACAGCCAAAGCCTAAGAAGCTCAAAAGTTCGACAGCTCAAAGCGAGACAGACTCTGAGGCACGGCATACACATACAGAGGTACGACCCGCCAGAGAGGAGCTGACGGAGCACGGGGGCTCCACCCCAAGCATGCAGGGCCTGGGCAAGATGCAGACAGACGAGGCCATGAGGGAAGCAGAGATGAGCTCCAGCGAGGGCGAAACTTGGATTGCCGATGAAGACATTATGGTGGAGTCAGGTATGACATTATGCTTTTCGCCTAAAAAAATAACTAAAATGCATTGATCATCTTTGGCTGTATCTAATAAGCAAATGTTTAATTCCAAACTCACTTTGTCCACTTCTTAAAATGCAATCACTGACAACTTTTTTTTTTTTTTACCAGCTATAATACAATACATATGTCTGTTGTCTTTATCAACACAGGCGATGACTCGTGGGACTTGATCACCTGTTACTGTGGGAAGCCATTCGCAGGACGGCCGATGATCGAGTGCAACCAGTGCGGCATTTGGGTGCACTTGTCGTGTGCAAAGATCAAGAAATCCAACGTTCCAGACATCTTTTACTGCCACAAGTGCAGGGACGTGCGGCGATCTGGACACAAAAAAGACCCGTAAACACAGAGAGGACGGGAGGGACGAGGAGCACCCACCCTGTTTTTGCTGTCCTCTGACACTTGTTTTCTTTGATGCCTACAGCCAAAACAGCCTGAATTATCACCTGGATGGCAACTGTATTGTCAGTTTTGTAGGATTTCTTTTGACAATCACAACCATTCTTATTTATCCCTCACGGTTTCTTTTTTTTGTTTCTTACTTTTTTTTTTTTTTTTGGCTACTGTGAAGAACTGGACAGAAGGCAACAGTGACAGTGGAGAATCATTTATTTGTTACTAATTGGCTTTATTGTTGTACACTGTGCTGTTGATGTGCACACAAACTTTTTACACTTATTCACTGAAGTCTCATTTTGACTTGTAGATTAGTTGTTGAGGATATCGACAAATCAGTGGAAATTTCCTTTTAGCGTCTTAAGGAGTACCATTTTCAGTTTGATAGCTATTTCCTCTCGACAATAAATCAATGCAAGTTTTACACATTGACAGTTATAGCTTAAGAGATGGAAAGCGCCCCCCCGTTTTTTGTTTAGAAGTATGTCATAATGCTAGATGGGCAGCTCATTTTGTTTTTTATCGTATCACGGCGATTCATTTTTGAGTTAGCTTTTTTTATTTCGGTCCTCAGTGATAATCACTGAACTTTAAAATGTAGAGATCTCACTCCTTTAGAACAAGTGATCTTTAAATTAATAGAATCTGTCCTTAATTATTTTTCAGCTGCAATTGCATTCAAATTGCTACATTTCAAATTGCACACAGACAATTCTCTCAGCAGTGCACTTTTTAAGAATATAAACCCAAATACATATCCGCTGCATATATGGGTGGTATTGGGAATATGATTAGCTACGGCTGATTTAAATCTGTACTTGGCATGTACATTCATGATTAAGCGCTTAATGTTTCTCCCTGTCTGGCTTGTTAATCAATGATAGCCATTTACCATGAACAACATTTACATTGAAAGCTGTTTAAATGTTTTTGTTTCATGTGTGGTTTTAGTTTCTCATGTTAAAACTCATCTGATATGAGGGCGTAATGTTGCTGTAAGACGAATGGTTTGGCAGTGCTTTACAATATCAAAGTGGTTCTGAGGCTCGTTTATGAATGGTTGTAAAATATTTGTTTTTCTGTTTCATGTAATTGTTTATTTCTTAGCTTTCTGAAGAGCGGGATTAGGGATGCGCCCGCATCAGAGAATGGACATAAGATTGTCTCACATCGAGAACAAAGTTGTAGTGTACAGAAAAATAAGTTGACGCCGCATAGGTTGCGGCGTTCGTTTATGTTGTTTGGTTTTACCATGTGCTTTTTCTTTCGTTGGTGGGAGAGTCTTGGTAAGTCTCCAGTAGCAGTTGCACTCTCTCTACAACTTCAATTCTGTGTACATATCCTGTTCTTTGACAACTGTACATATGTGAAAGTGAAGAGAGAAAATACCCAAGCAAAATCTATATTTTCTGCAGTCTGATATTGTTTTCTTTAATTGTAGCTTGAAAAATAAAAGTCTTTGGGAACATAGTGGTGGTATTTGGAATCCTTTTCATTCAAGGATGTGTAAAGAAAAAAAGACAATTGAACAAGTTATTCTGTCACATTTATTTAGATTTTAGTTTGCACACAGCAGTGTTTGTCATGTTTGCATCTTCTACCACTAGAGGGAGCACGTCGACAGGCAGCTCCCTTCATAACATGGCAGTGAGTTAAATAACAAGGAATAAATATCTTGGAGGATATTGTACAGTTTCCACGTGGAGAATCTTGGTTGATGGATTTTCATTTTATTCCCTGAACTCTTCCCCATAGATGTCAGGTTCATCCTGTAACACAAACAAATGCTCAGATACATATATACACTGTAAAAAAAAATCTGTTAAATTTACGGTAAATTAACGGCAGCTGTGGTTGCCAGAACTTCACTGTAAAAAATACAGTGAGTGAGTTTTCTACTGTAAATTTAAATGTAAATATCAGCAAAAACTAATTTAGACAGAATATTCTCATTATTCTCGGCATTTCTCCATTAACTTTACATGAAAATGTTATATTTTTACAGCAAACACTGTGGTTCCTACAGTTCATGATAGTAAAAGTAAAAATTGTGCTATTCCTTGATTTACGGTAATTAAAAGTGTCTACTACAGTGATACACAATTTTTTTATTTTACGCCCCATTTCTGATGCAATTTTACAGTGTTTTACTGTCATTTCTACAAACATTTTTTACAGTGTACAAAAGCAAGCCAATGATATGAATGACTGCTGGGTAAGTCATGCCATATGAAAACTATGCAAATGATAAAGAAAAGTGATCCTGGAAATTGATGTTGACTCATCATTTTGAACTTGTCACACTGAACCACCGATTACATATACCATAATTTATTCTAATAACACTGTCAATTTCTCTCAGTATAGTCTCTAATGTAGTAGCATCAGCAGTTTTTTATCCACCAGTGTCTTTCTCTTGTAACTCACCTTTCTGGTTCGGGAACTGGACATTTTGAAGCCGCCGATGGAGTCCAGAGGAGCAACCTTCCTCCTGGAGACACAAAAATCAATCATTAACTTGGCTTTATTTTATTTAAAAGAAAAAAATCCACTAAAGCCAATATATCTCCAGGTGAGACATTTTGCTTGTCTCCTTTCAAACTAGTGGAAATATTTTTCTATATGATAAAATTATTTAACTACATTTAGTCTATTTGCACCTGTAGATTCCTTCTGAATGCATCCAAAGTTAGCATTAGATAATCATTTGCACATTTGAACACATCATTTCAGAAAACTTGTAATAGAAAATTGTAATAGAATTGTCTTAGTGTAAGTAATCAACTGTGGAAGTTTCATGGTGATATGATATAATCTATATTAATATTATTAACCCTTTTAACCTGTAGTGTCTCCCCTTAACCCTCCTGTTATGTTGCGGGTCAAATAGACCCATTTCAAAGTTTAATATCTCCCAAAAAAAATAGTTTAAAGTATTTTTACATTTAAAAAAAATCAATGTCATGTAAAACCATTGTATTTAATATGTACGTCTTTCCGATGTACATTTAAATAGTGAATTATCCTCATCGAACCATGATCTGTGAGAGGTAAAGAACACCATTGCACTAAATATTGATTGAAATGGTGAGTAATGGAGTTATTAATGAAATATATATTAAAAAATTTTTTTTTTTGCTGTTCCTGAGAAACAAAGATAACAGGAAGGTTAAAGTGAGACACCAGCAGTTTTACTTTCCTATCAGTTGATTGAAGAAAATAAATAAATGAAGTGAAATAAGAAATAAATAATAGAGCAAATAAATAATTTCTGATTCTATCAAATTGATTGAAATGATGGTGGACATAAATCAAGTTATTTTATTACTCATATTATGAGTTTCATATATTTCCAATTACTGTTTGTTCATTAGACACATGTCACATTTTGCTTTCCTATCAGTTGATTGAAGAAAATAAATAAATTAAGTAAAATAAAATAAAATATAGAAATAAATAACAGAGCAAATAAATAATTTCTGATTCTATCAAATTGATTGAAATGATGGTGGACATAAATCAAGTTATTTTATTACTCATATTATGAGTTTCATACATTTCCAATTACAGTTTGTTCATTAGTCACATGTCACATTTATCGCTGTGTTAATTTCATCATGTGTGACTTCAAAAAGATGAGAAGAGGTTTTCTCTAAATTATTACCTCTTTTCATTGGCTTTGCGCTGGTACTGGTACTGGTACTGGTTCTGGTTCTGGTTCTGGTGTGGGAGGAATAGGTGCTCTGTTGGGGCGAGGAAAGTGTCTGAATGAAGAGGACGGCCGTCCATCTCCATAGCGTCCCCCACAGAGAGGTCTCCCTGGTCGGATCGGTCGGGCAGGCGGGGGAGCAGCTCCTGGTCGGGCCAGCTGACTTCCTGAGAACAAGAATCAGATTATAAGAAGACAAATAGACAGCATGGCATTAAAAGCCTGCAGGTATTTGAGCTGTCCAAAAGGTGACAAGGATGTATGTTAAGGCTTACCCTTTTGTTTCTGACTTTGCCTGGTAATACAGCAGAAAACGTCTCCTCTGGCAGCATGTAGAGAGCCAGGAAAGGCAGCACACACCTGGAGCAAAGCATCTGAACAAAGACAACTAGAGTCAGTCACAGATAGTTAGACAGTTACAGAGAGCACACAAGGGACTGGATGTTCAAAGAAGCAACAAGCTCACCTTAAGTCTTCACTTTTCTCTGGAGTTCTGTCCTGACAGCTGGTGATGGTTGGAGCTCTGTCCCTTCTGAGCTCTAGACCAGTGTGGAGCGTATTTGTAGCCATGCATCTAGGGTGGGTTTATATTATGGGACCGGCATCAGTGGCTGTTTAGGCTAAGTGAGTGTGTGTGTGACTGTGTGACTTCAGACATGCCAATTACATCTGCCGCCGTGCTGCCTGGCATCGTCATCATTAGTGTCGTCAACCCTCTAAAGTCACTTTAAGTGCCTTGACACACGTAGATATAGACATATAAGCACCGTCCCACGCCCGTTTTCCATTTTCCTCACAGCTGCTTTGAGATGTGAGCAAGATAAGGTCATTGTTGAGGATGTTGGTGCCTTTGACCTATTACCCTCAGGAAGCTTTCAGCTGATCTCCTCTACACTCAACGTAAAGGTTTCTTTTTGCACATGAATTTGAATTTAATGCTCTTAGATGAGTTATAGACTAACTAACAAACAGAATTTACTTGACAAAGTACAATTGCATTAAAAAGCTGCACACATTGGTTTTTAACCAATGTCCAACTCTATGTGTCATTGATGTAGCAATAAGTTTGTTTTTAAATGGTTGCCTTGTACGCCAGTGTATTGCTTCTGTACCACAAAAAAAAACAGATCAGTATCATGTTATAACTTGAAGAGGTTATTATTGTAACACAATCATTTTTCATGTTATAGATAGTTATAGAAATGTTCTATGTTTCTCTGGAAAACTTTCCTTCTATGTTACAGCATGACATTTTTTTCTGTTATACCAAAATAACAACAAAACAATAACAAAATAGTAAATTGTTTAAACAAGAAAGGTTTCTGCCTATGACCAGATGAGTTTTTATGCCCTGATAATGTGAAAATATATATAAAAATGTTGTTATAACAATAGTATTCACACATTATAAGATGATCTTTTATTCTTTTTCATGGCAGTAATGTGCTTCTGCAGCCTAGAAATTATAAATGACTGAACTTTTTTTTAGTAATACAATCTACTACTCTGTAACTTTAAGGGAATTCTTTGATAATAATAATAATATTAAATATACAAAAATTCCAAAATTATGGAAGCATAATGCATTCACTTCAGAAAAAAAAATGTGGCTCTTGTTTTTATGAATTAATGTGATGATAATATGACTTTTTTCAAATTAATTAGAAAGGTATCTGAGTTTTTTAATTAATTAGATAAATGTCTGATTTTTTTATTGAGATAATTGTCTAATTTATTCAGAAAAAAACAGGGCAAATGTTTGTTGTTGCTTCCATACAAATTAAAGACAAAGGCCATCAAGAAATATTAGAATTTAAAGTGTCATATATAACACTAGCCACAAAGCCATGAAACTGGCTGGCAACTAATGGCATTTATCGTTAATAGAAAATATAAAAGAAGAACAGTTAATTGACATAATGGGAGTAAATGAACTGAGCAGTTCATCCAGTTCTCATATCCTCATGAATCCAGTGTGTTTAGGTCTGAAAGAGAAGCTCAGAGACACAGAGACCCCAGATAGTATCAGGACCCCAGTGAGTGTGGTAATCTGGAAAACTGGATCAGTCAGCCTCGCCTGACTTCACCGCCGGACTGCCACCCAACCAGACCACACACACACACACACACACACACACACACACACACCGCTCTCCGCCCGTCCTCCGCCTGCTGACTGTCTCCAGAAACAAACAGACAGCAGACAGTGGAGCAGGGTGGATGGAGAGATTGTCAGAGGATGGGGAGGGGGCTCTGCTTTCAGAGTATGCACATTCAGACACGTTTCCACTTTTCCTCTTTTCCCGCCCTGTCCTAATTATATCTATTTTAGGACACTGAGGCCCACCAAACATAGAGCTAGTGCTGATAGATCAGGCGTGTATAAATAAACCCAGGCAAGGCTGGCAGCATGTCAGCAGGGCCAGAGGCCAGATAGCTGCACTGATTACCTCCATGATCAGGAACACGCCTCATTAGGAACCTCTGGCTGGGTGTGTGTGTGTGTGTGTGTGTGTGTGTGATTGTCACACCCCGCCCCAGTCCAGTGCCCTATAAGTACCAGACATTGCAGCAGGTGCCAAATATAGACTCCACAAAGACAGAAAGCTCCCTCCACAAATGTGAGCAACCTCAAAAGTGATTAACATGAAGATTGAAGATCATGGAGATTGAATGATAAGTAAACAATTTTCAGATGTAAATTTTCCAGAAAGTGATTATCAATTTAGCCATTTGCATTTATGTTGTTCAAGGAAATACTGAGACATGAACTGAAAAAACAAAAGGGATCATATGAGGTCGTCTGATGTGTTAATCTGGGAAATGAATAGCAGACATTGTGCAGTGCTGTAGATTGAAAGTAACAGATGTAACCAATAACATGAACAATGTGAGCCATCATGCTCAAATTAGTGAAGTGAAAAGCCTAAATTAGATACAGCCATGGTTTCATTCGCTACACCTGTGTTCAATACATTTGTTTTGGTTTACATTTGGTTCAATACTGGAGGTTACTTAAATCAATTGAATCAGGTTACAGGCATACAAGTGTGGTACAGTACACAAAAACATTACAAATGTACACCAAACAACTCAAGGTTAAAATATCAATATCATGCATATAAAATGTTTATATTGGACAACAATTGTTAATCAGTGAAGCAGTCTCATACACCAGAATAATTACACTATAGTCAAAATAGACAGGGCTCTCTCCTTTGGTTGGCTGCAACACTAAAATACTGCATTTTCAGGTAATATTTCAATAATAATAATAAGCCAATCCAATAATATAACACTGACTTTTACTTGGAATTAAGTATTTTACATACAAGTATTACCAGTTTTACTTAAGTAAAGATCATAATATCATATATAATGAATCATGGTGTATATTTGTGGTAAAAAAAAAAAATCATTATTATTTTTATTATTATTATTATTAGTAGTTGTAGCAGTAGTATTGTAGAATACAACAATGAGAGAAAGCAACAACAAATAACAAAAAAAGAAAGCAATACAAGTGCCATTTTATAGCGCACACAGAAAAAAGTCAGAAATAAAAACATGGGTGTGTATTTGAGTGAGTGTATGAGCATGTATAAGAGATAATGATCCAATGACAACTATACTGGAAAAGAAACTATTAGGATTCTTGATTTAACAGGTAAGCTTTCAGTCTTAAATTAAAATGATTGAGGGATGAAGATAATTTAACATGAATATGAGAATTCCAAAGTATGGAGCCTGTTAGAAAAATTGCATGAGTAAACCTTGAAAATTGAATAATCTGACACCAACAGGAAAATACCTCACCAATTATTTCTGCGCAGTCTTTGATGGGGAAAGGATGAGCTGGAGACGTCCGAGTTCTCAGTTTAACATAGTTTTATTACAATATGTCAAGAAATGTGAATTACAGAGCTCTGGGATTCACTTTAGAAATCAGTTTAACTGTCCCTGATACACACAGACAGGTTTCAGGTCATGAAGTCTGAAAACCTTGTCTCTTCCCCTGCAAAAACCCCCAGTTCCACACTAACAATGTTTAATTATATCATGAAGGTAGATTTCTTCCAGGAAGTGCTGCCTTCTCCCTTCGCTGATTCGCCAGTCTTCTTTCATACCCTCACACGTCAGGCCACCTGGGCAACACAATCACTGCTGCCCAGGACAAGGCCTTGTGACCTGCTAACAAACTTGTTGTGACGAACATACTGCCTTATTATGTTCTACAGAAATATAACAAGAGCCCAACTATTTTTCAATGTCTACTTGTTCTTTTAAAGTTTAAAAAATATAAGACAGACAATACTATTTTTTGTGATTATAGAATCTTAATTAGTTTAAGCAAATGGAATATATGTAATTAAAGTAATCAGTTTTCTAAATTAACATTAACACAAACATAATTATTGTATCAAAATCATATTGCCTGATTAATATAAATGCATAGAGATAGACATTATCAAAGTTTAGTGAATTACGCATACATAGTGACCTGTGATGACTGTTGGAGAAAAATCACAAAGACAAAAAAGAGAGGAAGACAGTAACATTTCATTTTAAACAACGTATAATATTCAAATTATTCTAACAAGCCTCTGTATGTTACACAGCACGGATACAGGACTCAAATGCAGCACTCGGGAGGCAGAATCAGGAGGTAACCAGTCTTTAATCACAGGCAATGGTTCGGTACACGGGAGTTCAGTCAGGCAAGACAGGCAGACAATCCAAAGGGAGGCAAGGCAGAGTCCAAAAACAGGCAAGGGTCAAAACCAAAAAGCACACTAGGAAACCGCTGGAGATTAGGACACATGGTACACTGACAATCTGGCACTGAGGGAAGGGACACAAAGAGTTTAAATACAGAGAGTCAATGAGGTGATGAGACACAGGTGTGTGATTAGGGGGCGGAGCCACCACCAGGTGAAGCTGGAGCCTGGAGTAGACAAGGCAAGGCAAGTTTATTTGTATAGCACAGTTCAACACAAGGTAATTCAAAGTGCTTTACATACACATTAAAAACAGCAAGACACAATTGAAAACAGTAAAAACGTAGGCAGAGGAGGGGCAGACTGTGACACTGTAAGCAAAAGAAAATCTCAAAAAGTATGTGTAATGTGACAAAGATGAAGTTTATCAGTGTGTTTTGTGTTGTAAAAATAGATCTGAGAGTTAACTGTAAAGAATTATTAATGAAGTAATAACTTGGTGGGCGTTGTCATAGTAATAACTTTCTGTAAGAAATATAATGTGTGTTGTGTGAACAGGTTGGAATGAGTAGTTAGCCTCTAGCAGAGCTAAATGTCTGACTTTCCGGTGTATTCACGGTCATTTTGAATAAGATCGCCACCTACAGTATAGGTATAATTGATATGTACATATTTAACAATCTACTTGTGAAATTCCATGTCTAATTACAATATGAAAGTATATCTGATGAGGGAAAGTAGTAAGAACGCTCGAGCGACAATCAGGCGACGATTTTAAAAGTACATCTGTAAGTTTACTGTACTGTATTTTATTATGACGCCAGTAGTGGAGAGAACTGTAAGATATATTTAAACGTTGCTAAATGACGTATTGATAGAATGACGTAAAACGACGTCATTACGTAGATTACAAGTGAGAAAGTCAGTACATATTTTTTAGTGTCATTTAGGGGAAATGTGGGTTTGTGTCACTTTGTGTCACAAAAGCTGATAAAAATCGCCCAAAACATTTTACAAGTTGCTAAATGTGTTGCTAGGTGCGTTTAGGAAAAAAAAATGCAAGGATAGTCTGAATAGTTGATTAAAGTTGCAGTTTAAGCATTACCATTCTTCATAAGTACAGTTCTCAGGCAGCTGTTGGTTACTTGTATTGATGCAAACTCGTATTTCTACTGTATACTAAAAATAATAACTTAGGCATTAATTTAGTTTGCTGCTTCACTATATTTGAGAGGGAAATACTGCAGTAATTGGGCTTTTCTAGACTTAAAAAAACATTTAACTGACAACTAACGTTTTATTAATCAGTAGATGTTAGTATGCAGGGTAGGACTACAGATTATCTCAGCAATTTCAATGATATTAACTAATGGTCACACAGTTTACAGTACATCATGCTTTGTCCTGCATGATGAGTATTATTTTCTTATTATTTAGTAAATTTTGATGATAATGATCAATATCAATAAAATATCAATATCATGCATATAAAATGTTTATATTGGACAAAGCATTTAGTCAATTGTTAATCAGTGAAGCAGTCTCATACACCAGAATAATTACACTATAGTCAAAATAGACAGGGCTCTCTCCCATCATCTTCATTATTATTATTATTATTATTTTTATTATTATTATTATTAGTAGTTGTAGCAGTAGTATTGTAGTATACAACAATGAGAGAAAGCAACAACAAATAACAAAAAAAGAAAGCAATACAAGTGCCATTTTATAGCGCACACAGAAAAAAGTCAGAAATAAAAACATGGGTGTGTATTTGAGTGAGTGTATGAGCATGTATAAGAGATAATGATCCAATGACAACTATACTGGAAAAGAAACTATTAGGATTCTTGATTTAACAGGTAAGCTTTCAGTCTTAAATTATAATGATTGAAGGATGATAATACTTTTTTTTCTGTATTTAATCTAGTTTTTATGTTGGACGTACTGACAGTATTATTGGGGTTTTGTCGCCCTCTTGTGGCTGACACTGTTTGACAGCCCAGCTCCTCCCAGCTTTCTCTGCTGCTGCATGCAATGATAACAACATGACGACCAGGCCAAACAGAAACAGTAAATCCTTATTAAAAAACAGATAACAAAAACTACATAGTTCCACATTTCCGCTAACTAGATGATAAGGATTGTGTTTAGATGCTCGTATTTAGGTTTGTCAGTATGGAGCCTTAATGAAGGTGGTGTGAGTCTGAAAGGGGAGGAGAACATTAGAGGAGGAGTGACATCAGCAGCGCAGCGACGAGGGTCAAGTTAGAAGGAAGACGAAAGAAAAGGCGCCTCCTTGGCTCTGTGGATGGGTTTTTAAATCATACTTTCATTTCATTTGTTTTCTAGATTGACTTTTATGCCTTTTTTAGTTGGGACTGAGAAGAAACGGCTGCCAGAGAGGTGAGAATAACATGTTTTTTCTTGCTTATATGACAAAGATTGGATGGTCTTATCAGGCTTTTACAGACACCGTGTGTGTGTGTGTGTGTGTGTGGTCTAGAGAGAGGCAGGGATGGTGTCTGTTTAGGTAAACTGATATAAAAAGTGTTTTTAGAAACATTCACTCTTTTCAAGCGTGAGCCAACTAAATAAATAAGTAAATCCAGCTCTGTCTCATCATTTGTTATAGTGTTAGCAAAATAAAAGCATGAAGAGCAGCAGAGAGAGGACCCAGTGGAAAAATAAATGGCCAGCCCCCCGTTTCTAATCATGCCACACCCACTTTCATTTCCCTGCATGTTAGCTCTGAACATGTTGCATCAAGAACAAGAAAAAGCTACATGATTTCTCCTGTGGAAGGACAAACTAGATAGACAGATGGACCATGTTAGTTGTAAACATATAATTGTTAAACCACCAAGACCTGTGATTCTAGGATAATAGAAGTGACTCAACATGTGTGACTGATTGAGGTTAAATGTTGTTGGGCTTGTTTTTGCCACTCTTCAATTCTATTTCTGTGAACCCCCCTCTCTCTCTTCCTCCTCCCCCTTCATTCCTCCAGTTTCCCATAGTGACCCTGAAGGAGTGGACTCCCTTTAACTCCGTGCCAGAAAAGTTTGCTCCAGCTCCTCGCAATGTCTGCTCCTGGTAAGTCTGTTTGTGCAGCCACTGTTAACAAGATAACAAGATTTCTTTCAGATGTTCAGTTCGACTTCTAGAAAGAAACGGACAGATTTGAGAGCTTTGGTGGTGCATTTTTCAATCCATATTTAGTATAATTTAATGTTGCACTAGAACACCATCTTCCTCATCTTCTGTTCTGCTGCCATTGTTAAAATGATTAACCTCGGGCAGTCTCCATTATACATTCCTGTTCACTGAGCATCATTGTGAAGTGAATAGACACCCTATCCAGCCTCCAGATTCCTTCAGCGTCCTTGAGAAATAATATCCTCCCCAAGGTGGCGAAATCTAAAAGAAATTCCCAGAATGCCTGCACGAAACTCGAGGGGAACAGATTTCTGATTTGGCTCGCTCGTCCAGCTCCCTCCTCCCTCTGGATGGAAAAGAGCAGTCGAGGAGGTGAAAGGTGCCGTTGTTGGCATGAGGGCTCCCTTCCTGCAAACACGCTGCTTTAATATTTGGGTTTTGTTTCCTGCAAGTAGAGAAAGGAATGTGGAAAGAGGTGGAGCAACTAGAGGCCTCAAAGTTCACAGAACTCTTTACTCACATCCTCTTTTTGACTTTTGAGTAAGTCTTTCTCACTGTAATCCATGTTTGGTTTGAGACTAGTTCAGCCCACACTCTCATAACTTTAAACAAAGGATTAATCTCATTTAATGCTGCAATGGCATTTAAAAACCGTCCTGCTGCAATGTCAACAAAAACCAGTTTGGTCAGCTATGAAACCAACGTGAGGCCTGTGTGTGGCACAGCATTTGAATGCTGACTTAGAATGTGAATGTCACCATTAACCCATTGAAGCCTGGAAAGCAGATACGTCGTTTTGTAGTATTTGTATAAGCTCTCAAATACTTTTTGAATTTCATTTCTATCTGCTACAGAGGCTGAAAAATCTATTATTTAGTAGAAGCGTTGACACTTCTGTTGAGTTTCCAGGAAAACTTCAGGTTTTAGGGACTTATTTTAAAATCGCCCAGAGGTTTTACAGGCGTTTTAGGCCTTGATGGGTTAAGGATAAAGCTTAGTACTGTTGAGTACAGCCTGAAATAACATACGAGAAGAAGAACAAGCCCACACCTATCCCACACACACAAAACACATGCCTTCAGATTGCTTATTTTGTTCAAACTACAGTTAATTTCCTAAACTTATTCAGTTTACAAGAGTATTAAACAGAAAAATAGAACATTCTCACATTTGAGAAGCTGGGACCAGAGAATGTTTTGCATTTTTGCCTGAAAAAGGACAAATTGTTTCAGTATTATGATAAATGTTAAAAATGAGGCCAAAGATTACAAAAAGTTTTTGCACAGTTTGCAGCAGCTTTTTCAGCCTCATTAAAAAAACCAAATACTCAGCAACAGCATCAAGACATCAGGTGATTTTGGGACAGGGAGCAATCTAGTCCTTTTTTTCGTTTGCATAATGTAAAACGAGGGATGCATGTTGTTAATAGTTGCTTATAATTAGTGCGTTGTCCAAGGCGAACTCTTACAACATTGCAGAAATGTGTCAGTGAGTGATGACTGGCAGCAGTCATCATCCTTTAGGTGCTACACCCACTTCCTGTTAATGGTGATTGACGCTCAATGCTGTGAACTGAAAGAATAATTCACTGTCATCAAATTGCTTTAGACTCTCTAAAACCAAATATATGATCTTCTTTAACCCGTTGAAGCCTGGAAAGCGGATACATTGTTTTGTAGTATTTGTATAAGCTCTCAAATACTTTTTGAATTTCATTTCTATCTGCTACAGAGGCTGAAAAATCTATTATTTAGTAGAAGTCGTTGACACTTCTGTTGAATTTCCAGAAAAACTTCAGGTTTTAGGGACTTATTTTCAAATCGCCCAGAGGTTTTACAGGCGTTTTAGGCGTCAATGGGTTAAGGATCTTTTTAGGACAGCTCTTTACTGAACATCCTCACACATAATCTACACAGATAATGAATTGAAAAACAAAACAAGCACGACCTTTTAACACTTAGTTTTAATGGACTCAAGCTTTACTCATGGCACTTCCTCATGTGTTGTCTTCTGGCTTGTGTTGTATTAACTCTAAAATGTACAGACAAACAAGAAGAAACAAATGTCTACAATCATGTTTAAATGACCACTTTCTTCTTATGAGACAATATTAACATCCAGATGGTCAAGTGCACATTAAAAACTGTACTGATGAGTGTAGTTTGCTGTGGTCCGATAAGACTGCAACTGTTGAATTCATGCCATAAAAATAAAGACTGTTATCAGGTAATTGTAAGCTTTTTTTATGAGGTTGTTTACACTGAAAATGTGACAAAAAACAAGGAGGAGAGGAAACCTTCAGGGCTTCACCTTTGTTCACTATTGGTTGTGTATTTGCTCCACCTGTAGGTGTTACCCATCTCCTCTGTGGCTGGGTAATAAGTAGCTTATTGGCTCTGCAGCCCTCTGCAGGGAGAAGTAGGCTGATCCACAGTAAACACTCTCTCACGTACTTATGAGCAAAGAGCAGCTGCTATCAGCCAGCACACGGATCAGGACTTCCTCTGCCTGTGACACTGTGGTGAACTATGAGAGTTTCAGTCTGAGGCTCTCTTACTTTATGTTTTTAGTCTAATTTTAAGGTAAGAGCTGGACCTTTTGTGGTTTATTATATGGATTTTATTAATCTTTTGCTGTCCAAGTTAGTTCTTACTTTGAGTTCTGATTTTACATATTATGTTTTATAGCTAGGATTATTCTGTATTGCTTCCAGTTTGAAGTCATCTGGTTCTGTAGTGTAAAGAGCTCCTGAGCTGTTATAATGAGCATTTTTTTTAAAATTCAGTCAGCTAAAAGAATGCTCTTGTCTGTTAGGGGACCACACAAAGTTGCTCGTGACCTTGCCGTAATAAAGACTGATTGATTCTTAGGCTATGGAAAAGTGGCTCCGCCCCAAAATGTAGGCAATGGCTGGACCTTATGGCAGAGATACTGTCTTATGAGCATTTAGCCGGAGTTAATAATAAAAATGAGAACATTAATAAGGCACAGGACCATTTTTTTGTATTATGAATCAGTGAGGAGGCAAATATGCTGCTGTGGTGCCTGAAATATTATTCTACTCTGGTCTCTTGTGTTTCCTTGTTTTCTTTTCCTTTTTTAGAATATTTTTTTGGTTGGAAACTCAGTTGTGCTCAATATGGGGACATATTACTGTACTGTGTATTGTTATTGGATTTTTTTTTTTTTTTTTACATGAAAACTAAATAAAATGTTGAAAAAAACCAAAAGAATGCTCTTGTCTTTGAACTAATTTCTTCTTTTTTTCCAGGTTACCCAGGCCCTTACCACCAACCGCCCTACCCGATGGCTCACCCCGGAGGCCACTCCGTAGCCCCTTACCCCGTCCCTGCTGGGGGGTACGGGGACCCAAATCAAGCCGCCCCTCCACCAGGCTTCAACATGAACTACCATCCAGGCCATCCAGAAGCACCCGTCATGTATCAGCCGGGCCCCGTCGACCAAGGCCCCGGACCGGAGTACGGCGGTCCTCCAGGGGGGATCTCCCCGGCCCCGGCTGGGGCTCCAGCTGTTCCTGTCGGGGTCCCACCTGGACTGGAGTACCTCACACAGGTAGGACAGAGAAATCAGAGAAACAGTCTTTATCTTGAGCTGAAAGGGATTATTCATGCACCTTCACTTCTGTGATTGGTTCTTAGAATGTTTCCTTGGGAGAGTGGTGATAACAGACAGTTGGATTCATAGATGTAAATGATTAGAAGCCACTCTTGATACCACTTGAGGCGAATTGTTTATCACCCTATAAAACTACTAAAGCGGATGTTTACCGAGTCTGAAGGGAGCACTGACCTGCAAGAATAGCTTTCTTCACACTATAAGTTCCTCATTTGGAATCTTTACTGTGTGAAATGAAATCTCACATGTTTAAACAGCCACACAATAAAGACAAATATTCATCTAACTACATTCACTTCAGTCCCTGTTACAGATTTAACATTTATGTAACTTTACTGCTTAATTTATTGCACTTATCTGGACCTGAATTCAAATCCATCTCAGATAAGAACGGGCAGTTTTGCAATAGAACATGGAGCCAGTTACAGAGGATAGAAAATAAGGAGCACCCTTTAGTTTGTATACTTTAAAATCTTTTTTTTTCATATAAAACAATGTACTATGACCTCACAGCCAACTTGTAAAGACAACATCCAACAGTGTTGAACAGTTTAAACAGGAACTCAGTAGGTTTTCTTTGTGTACATATTAACGGGACAACATTTACTCTTATTCAAATGGAGTTCAAACAGACACCGCAAAATGCTCCTTGTGTAAGCATAGAAATACAACAAAACATAGAACAAACGTTATACTGATTAAAATACACACCAGTTCATACAATAAGGACCAGTAAACATCTCATGAAGTCACACACACAATCTCTCACAGTTTTTACCCTTCTCTCCATACTTTGAATATTCTAAAAAACAGAAGTGAGTCTCCACAGCAACTAGCATGGAGATAGTGTTTGTCGATTATCGTGTATGATAATTCATGGCCTGGGTTGCTTTGCATTGCAAACAAGTGAAATAGTCATTTTAATGTTTGCAGCTTTTTAAGAGGAAATAGACTTTTATACTTGAAGCTTGACACATTTTGCAGTTGATGCTTAACTGTCCCTCTTCTCCTTTTAGATTGACCAGATCCTGATCCACCAAAAAGTGGAACTGCTAGAAGGTAAGGCGTGTTCCTCCAGTCATATCTACACCTGTTGCTCTGTAAGCAGTAAAATAACCAGCAGCAGCAGCAGTTTTCTGATGCTTTAACCTCTCACTATCAATCACAAAGATAAAATGACACCTGTCCTTGAATTTCCTGACTTATCTACACTTTGTTATTCATCGTTTCCACCCGTTTTCCTTCCTCCCGCCCAGCCTTCATCGGGTTTGAGACCAACAACCAGTACGAGATAAAGAACAGTCTGGGCCAGAAGATCTACAAGGCTAAAGAGAAGAACGACTGCTGCACCAGGAACTGCTGCGGCTCGCTGCGCAGCTTCGACATGAAGATCAAGGACAACATGGACAGGGAGGTCATCCGCCTCATCCGGCCGTTCCGCTGCGTCTCCTGCTGGTGTCCCTGCTGCCTGCAAGAGGTCGGCACATATTATATTGATTTACCACACCAAAACCAAATAATGGGACTATTCAATACTTCAAATTACCCTCTCATTACTCACTCTCATATCTCTTTCATAATATTTGCCCTCAGTGGGCCAAGATAACGCGTTCCGTTAATGAAATAGTTAATATTTAACCATTATGAATGTGTTAATCGTTTCTGATAATTCAGTCGATTGCTAGTTTAGGCTGACTGGTTAACCCTCTGAACCCCAAGCAGTTTCAGGGTGTTTTCCTCTTACATTTTACTCACTGTGGCCCTCTTCTTCACTACAATATTATATATATATAATATGTAATAAAGTCCTGCATCTCTATGGAATCAAAACAATCATGCTTTAAAGCAGGGAGAACTTAATGATTTATGTTGTGCAGTATAACACATATCATGGCATAAATCCTTAAAAAAAAGAAAAGATACAAGTTGAATTTCTTTAAAAATGTATTTGACAAAAATCTACATTTGTCCAAGTGCCCACAGCTTAGCATCCACATGCTAAACATTGAATTGTTTACATGTGCACAACTTCTACCTAAAACCTGTCTCGCCCGCTCCCCTCTGCTCTGTGTCAACAGCCTGAGGTTCAGTCAGTTTCACTGACTGGTTGTCACAGGGCTGCTGGTGTCAGACCAGTCATTCATGGCTCCCAGTAATTCTTACAGGATCTGGTTAGGGTACAATAAGACAAAAAAAGAAGTGATTTTGATTAAATATTACTATTACAAGCTGACATTTGGCTTATTTTCCTTTCAGAAGCATTTGTCACACATGATTAGTTCAAGTACCATGAGAAATCTGAAGATAATTTCTGTTTTTACAGTTTCTGGCTATGATAAATGGTGTCATTTTGGCAATTTTCCTTAAGAAAACATTCCTTTCAAACTATGTAACGGGGTCAATGTTTCTGCAAAGAGATGTTTTTGAGAGAAAAGCGGCCCTTATACAAAAGTAGATTTTGAAATGGTGTGTGTGCATGTTTTACAAGCGTTAAAGCAGCTGATCGTATTGATGACACTATTTCGGTTCTATGAGCATAAAACTCTGCAGCCTCACAGCTCTCAGTGGTTCGTATTTAGAGGCTTTTGTCTTTCCTGGCTTCGTCTTGTGTTACTGTTGAGGTGCTGAATGGCGCTTCGATGTCTTTGTGCACCAGTCTACTCAGGCAGGGGCTTGTTGAGACGATGAATGGCCCTTTGTCTGTCCAAACTATCCCCTAGACTCCCCAATCCTCTGCCATCCTGCACCTCTGAGACGCTCTCTCTCTGTTTAATCACCTCGTTGGCTGGCTACACTTCTGTTTACTGGCCAGACAGGAGACATGTGAGATGTATTATCTTTGTTATGTGGTGCCACAATGAAGCAGTCAGAGATTCACTTACTGATCCTGCTGTCCGATCCCGTGTGACCTGTTTGACAAGCAATCCCCGTGATGTTTTATTTTTAGCTGTCAGCGTCTAGAAATGTTAAAGCCCTCTGGAATAACTTTTTGTGGCTGACTATGTGTATGTAATCATGTATGTGACCCACAGATGGAGGTCCAGGCACCGCCAGGCACCACCATAGGCTACGTTAAACAGGACTGGCATCCTTTTGTGCCAAAGTTTTCCATCCAGGATGCCAACAAGGACACCCTGATGAAACTGGAGGGGCCCTGCTTTGCCTGCAACTGCTGTGGGGACGTTAACTTTGAGGTGAGGCCAGAGGATCATTGTATTATGTATTGCTTTTATATAATCTTGATCTGTATTTCTATTTTTTCATTTTTCACTCAAACTACTACTATTTATGTTCACACCGTTTGCTTCTGTTTTTGCTGCTGTGACATGAATTTCCCCGTTGTGGGATCAATACAGTATTATCTATCTAATCTATTATCAGAAGGTCGAAAACACTCTCATATCTGTCTAATAGATAGGAACTACAGTCAGCAGTTGGTTAGCTTAGCTTAGCACAAATGTTTGAAATAGGTTGTAAACACTAGCCTGGCTCTGTTCAAGCCAAACATAACAAAATTAGCACCTTTTTAAGCTTGCTAATTAACACGTTACATCACGTTTCTTCAATCTGAACAAAGAACAAAAATGTAAAAATGATGCCGGAGTTTAAGTGCACCAGTTTAAGCCATGCCCCTCAGTCTCCACAGTTAGTTAAGCTGCAGGACTGTCAGCTGTGTGTCTGCAGCCGATTTAACCCACCGGTCTTCATCAATATAGTGGCATGTGTCACTTAAAAAACAAACTATAATCCAGTCATTTTAAAAATCCCTAAACAATGATTGAGATGAATGAACCTGTTAATGCTTTGGAGGTGCTGGTAGATTTGGTTACCTTTGCACTGAGGCAGGCTAGCTGTTTCCCCCTGTTTCCAGTCTTTATGCTAAGCTAAGCTAAATGCCTGCTGGCTATTTGCTTAATTTCTGTCCCCCATGTTTCTAGTCCTTTAAATAATTGATTCCAGTCCCAAGTTTGGATCTTTTGGAAACACCTCAACATGATAAGATCATGATCTGTCTGTTTGTTGTATTTGACCTTTTATTTTTTTCTGTAATTTATATTCACACCTTTTGCTTCTGTTTTTGCTGCTGTGACAAGTGAATTTCCCAGTTGTGGAATCAATAAAGTATAATCTAATCTGATCTAATCTAGCGTATAATTGATAGAATTTATAGATGTTGTTGTCATTGTTCTGCAGCTGAAAGGCAAAGATGGTAAAAAGCAGATTGGTCGCATCAGTAAGCAGTGGAGCGGCCTTTTGAAGGAAGTCTTCACGGACACAGACAACTTTGGCATCCAGTTCCCGCTGGACATGGACGTGAAGATGAAAGCTGTGCTCATGGGAGCCTGCTTCCTCATTGTAAGACAATATTCTCATTCTTTTCCTTTTGCTATACTTGCTGCCTTGACCTTACCACGGGATTAATTCATTAATTTTCTTCTTTGTTGCCACATTCAGGATTTCATGTTCTTCGAGAAGGTCGGGGAGGCCAACCAGCGCAGCACTGTGTTTTCATAACGGAGAGGAAAACAACAGCACGAGAGCGTGCCAGTTATGCAGTCTCTGTTCATGTATGCCGTTTTTCCAATAGTTCTTCCTTCCTTCACAAGATTCCAGCCAACATGGTGCTAAGGATCATTTTATACTCACAGGCCAAAAAAGAACTCTTGATTCCAGTTGCCTGCCAAGAATTGTTTTTGAAATCTACTCAAAACTCAGTGACTGACTGCTACTTTTACACTCCATACAGTCTGTAGACGTTTTATCTATTTAAGTCAGTCATCGTACCTCCAGCTGAGATTCAATGCGCCAAAGAAAGTCAACCAAACCCCCTCAAAGTCTTTCCTCAGTGCCCACAAACAGAAATACCAGTGATTTGAATGTGTTACAGGCTACATTTCATATTTATGCAGTATGCATGTCTATTATTATCCCAATTCTTATATTTTATGAAGGAATTTCAATAGATCTTGTGTAAGTGCTATACTGTTGCGGACGTAGAAGTTGTAGTAGCTAACTAGCAGAAACTGCGTGTTTTGTGCTTATTAGCAAATGTTAGCATGCAATAAAGCCAGACCAAGTGGTTACTATTATACCTGCTGAACATCTGCATGTTGGTGCTGTCATTGTGAGTGCGTTGACACGTTGGCATTCAGTTTAAAGCAATGCTGCACCTTCACACAGAATTTCAGTGCTAGCACAGCTGTAGAGTTCTGAAGGAATACTTTGCCCATAAAATGATCATTTGTATATTAATAACTCACCCTGTGTTGCCTTAAATTCTATAAGAAAGGATTGTTGTTCTTGTATGCCTCCATGGGGAATGGAGAATGAAGAAAACAGAAAGTTGGTGATGAATTAAACAGCAGAATGCTCACTATTTAACAGACATTTTCGCTTAAACCATACATTTTTTCTGCAGTTCTGCAAAAAAGTGTGGTTTGTGCACTAGTAAACAACAAGTGTGAAAACGAAACTTTATACTACACAAGTTGTGAAAGCATGGAAACTAACCACATTTACTGCAATACATCAACAACTTTCTGTTTCCTTTTTATATTCTGTTTCATTAGATTTCAAGGTAACATGGTGAGTAATTGATATACAAAGGACCATTTTGCCAGTCTAGTATTCCTCTAATTTTAACATTGGAACCAGTAAACAGGCTGTCATTGTTTAGCTTATATAGGAGAGTGGTGTTGTCAAAGTCTTGTGGTATACAGACAAGAGTTGACACATACTGACAGTATTTACCAAAGTGCTCTTGCTCTACCTCTCAGCTGCCTTTCTCTTCCTCAGAGCCTTCTGTCTTAAACCTTTAAAGTGTAGATAATCCAACAACACTGTAGTGCAGGCTGTGGTGTGAACGCTTTCTCTGTGGTTGTCCTGGAGACTGACACCACTCGCCAAGCCTCGCCCTGCAGCTTTGTGCAGATACGGCTGCCTTGAACATGTGCCAGTAAAATGATATAGGACACATAATGTAGGTTGAAAGCAGGAATGACCTACATGTAGAATAGTAAGAAAATAAAAAGCAGAAGTTGAGTTTGTGAGTGTTAATCTGACTTCACAGTGGGTGGAAACCTTCCTGAAACTTTCTGTAGTCTCGTGCAGCAAAGAGACCTGAATGTGAATTTGTTGTCATTTTAATCATTATGCTTTAGAAAAAAATGGCAGGTTAATGTTTGCAGATTGCTATTGTAACTCAGCTTTGTATTTAATAATCCTTGTCATGGTTCTGTGACGTTAACATGGGTGTGCCTCCTGTGAGGCTTGGTTGCCATTAGTGCTCTCTCATGCAGACCACAGCCCTCCATTACACTGTTTAACCTCATGTGTCTCATATACTGTGTTGCTACCACCAGCCTTTGTGCAAGGAAAGAGAAAATAGCCAAAGGATGTACAGGACATTTATTGTTTGTTCTTTGTGTCAGTTTGTTGTTCACCTGCAGCACTTGTTTATTTTAGTCAGTTTAAGGATCTATCAAAACTATTTTGTACCAATTTTGTGTCTTGATTGTGAATTAGTTTTTTTACAGAAACAAAATACTCCGTACTAAAGAAATTAAATAAATTCTATGTAAATCCATTGTTACAGTGTCCTTCTGCTCCACTTATTGACCTGGAAAAGTTTGGGAAGGTCCTCGGAAAACCTACGTCTAAATGTGGAACATCTGGTTTCACTTGGAAAAAATTATCTCTGCCTCAGAGGGAAATCCCATCTCCGTCGAAATCAGAACAAAGTCCAGCTCCAGGAAAACTCTGCTCCACTTTAGATACTGGTTAACTTTCTGCTTGCAACTTGAACTTAATGGTGTCAATATCAGCTTCTTTATGGTTCTAAAGATTATATACATGCCCTACTTCAGAGACAAAACATCTCCTCCCTATTGAATGTCGTACTGCTCCACCCTCTGGAAAAACTGGGAAATACAAGAAGAGTATTTATGGGAGCATGTCCGCACATGTCCATACATGCTTCAACGCTCCAGGAGAATTTAAAAAATCTATTTTATTCCTATAAAATGCAATCTTCAGTCACACATTCAGTGGCTTAAAATGAAATGTTTACCATTGGACATACATTTTGCATGCTACTACTGTGTAAACAATAACATTAGTATTATTATTATTATATATAATAATATTATTGTATTAGTGTCTACCTGAGGATACTGAATTAATGTCTCAGCAGTGTCCACAAACTCTTAAAACAGAAATTCATTGAAAGGTTAACTTCCAAAGAATTGCTCGAAATTTTCAGCATATGTACCCCTCTGCATCCTTTATAGATAAAATATTTATTTGATCAATTTACGTGTTTTATAAATTTGTATAACACCTGTGGTCCTCAGGGCTCAGAAAGGACCTCATGACATAAAACTGGTTTTAGGACATGTAGACAAAAAATTAACAACTTTGTTCACCTTTTAAGGCAACTCGTGACCAACAAATTGATATATAATTTTTATGTTTTCTCATTATTATTGGTAAATTTTAGTCAAATATACAAAATTAGGCCTCGTTTCAAATAATAATTTTCCTTCCCATCAAGAAATTTTTTCAATACAACTATTGAAAAAATAAATCAGGTTTCATTACCTTTTTTTCTCTTGAACTGAGGCCTAATTTTGTATATTTGACTAAAATTGACCAATAATAATGAAAAAATATGAAAATTATATATCAATTTGTGACATCAGTTGCATTAAAAGGTGAAAAAGAAGTCGTTTTTTTCCTACATGTCCTAAAACCAGTCTCATGTCATGGGGTCCTTTTTGAGCCCTGAGGACCACCAGTGCATAGTTGACTGGAGGACTAGACAGGCTTAAGGGCCACAGAGCTTTGATCCTGCATTAACACCAATGTAAGGTTTTAAATAAGACAATTTAAAACTAAATCCTCCTGAAGACCAGCAGGCACTTGAACACAACACAAAGTTCCTATTAAAGAGTAAAATATACAGTAAATAAACTCATATTATCAGCAGCTCAGCATTAAGACCAGATCATCCACTTTATTCAATAAGACGACAATTTCTAATACATTATATACAAATTCATCACGATACAAAAACTATTTGCAAAATGCACATAATGTGCTGGACAGTATGTCATTACAAAATACAAGAACAGTAGTCGGAAAAGTCTCTTCGCTAAATTCCTGTTTATCTTTCTTTTTTACAATCAAACTTCTTCACTTCTCTACTTTACAATGCACTGGACCTCCCGTCTGTTCCCGTATCAAGGTGCTAAATGAAAAGTATACTTCCAATGTCAAAGCCAGAAAATAATTTCAGACTCGTCTTTCGGCGCTAACTTGGGCTCGCTCCCTGTCTCCGGTGGTGGTGCGGTCGTCCCGTGACCAGCGGATCAGGTACCGGCTGGCCAGCTGCAGGTTCCACTGGTACCTGGTGAGGACCCTCAGACAGTCTTCTCTGGAGCAGAGGCTCAGAGAGTACAGCTGCTCCAGCTGACAACACAAGATACACATCTTTAGAAACATAGAAACACCTTAAACCAGGGGTGTCAAACTCAAATACACAATGGGCCAAAATTTAAAACTTGAATAAAATCGCGGGCCAACATTGAACAAATAAACCTTTTAATATATACCAAACATGTTTTGCTTTAACATTAAATATGGAACCAGCAACACTTATAAACATACAATATATAACTAAATAGTGCAGACATGCAAAATCAAATATCAAATAAAAAACACATCAATGTCATTCATTTATTAAATAAAAATGAAATAAAAATCGTATGCCTCTTTTCTATTAGCATCCTTCTGATTTAAATATCAAAATAAAGTTTTTCAACAGGGTAATACATTTAAAAATAAAATAACAATAATAAATCTAGTATTAGCGGTAAATGCGCCGTATAATACCAGCGGGTCAGCTTTTATAGTACAATAATTATATAATAATTTGGTATTGCCTCGCGGGCCAAATTAAATTACACTGCGGGCCAGATTTGGCCCGCGGGCCAGAGTTTGACACCCCTGCCTTAAACAGAGAACATGGAGGAGAAATCAAGAGAAAGCTGCTGGTTATTTGCTATCTGTTAGATGCTCTTCTGTCCGCAGCTCAAAGCAGGTGTTTCAATCAGCATTCAAATGCAAAACACCTGCTGTGAAACCATTGTTGAGGGAGTTTTGGAGAGACTCTTAGAATGTGCTGTAACAAGCTGTGCCGGCATATAGAGTCTGTCTGTCTGTCTGTCTGTCTATCTATCTATCTATTTAGAAGTGTAAATATTGCGACTTGAAACAGCAGTCTTAAAGGGGCTTTACTGAATCACACAATGAAAGTCTTCAAAAAATATGACGAACAGATTCCTTCAGATTGGTCTATATTAAAGCTTTCTAATATTTACAGGTAAATAAGGTGTTTGTGTTTTCATGGTCTGACCTTGAGCTGTTGTTCTGCTCGTACCGGGTTCCAGTCATTGCGCTGAAGTGCAGTACGAACCTCTTCAATGGTCGCTCCATGAACCGCCTCCATCACCTGAGGAGAAGCTTCTATTTAATCCAGTGAACACATTATTGATCCAGAAAAGCCAAATGATGGTAGATCAGCTTTGTACCTGTGACGTGAGGCTGTCTCTGGTGTTATGCAGATGAGGCGACTTCTCTCGGTCTCTGACCCGGTCCCTCTCTCGGTGGTCCGGCTCGTCCAGCTGGGGGGTTGAGCGAGCCATGTGGGACATCTTGGCCAGGTTGGAGCCTCCGACAGGCTGGTGAGGCGGGTACTGGGGCTGGGGGGGAGGTGGAACCTGAGGCTGAGGCTGTGCTGGAGGAGGCCAGGAGGAGCCCGGGTAGACCGGGTGGATGGTGGGCCTCCTCTGGGGTTTAACGTTAATGCGTTTGAGGTTGGGAGGCGGGGGCCTGGGAGGTGGGGCGATGCTGGGAGGTGGGGCGAGGCTGGCCTCGCTGAACCTGCGGGGGTCCTGCATCACCACACTACGAGCTGGAGCAACGAGTCGGCCATGCTGATCCACTCGGACCGCCCCGACCGTCTGAACCCGCGACCCTCCGCCCAACACTGACTCCAGACTCTGAGACATACCTGGAGACACAGGAAGAGCTTTTTAATGCTCAATAAATATCAAATCTAGAGAGTTAGAAAGGGATCCTGGTTCAGAGTTTGGGTGACCTGTGCTAGGAGTCAAACACAGCCACTAGAGGGCAGACTAGTAAACTGTGACATGTAAATCTGCAAATTAGTAAGAAAATAAATGAATACATAAAGTTACTTCTTGGATAGATAAGATGTCTAATAATAGCATTTTAACAGGTTGTAAAATGGTCCAAGTCACCTTGTCTTGTCATATGAAATTAAGTTAATCCTTAGATAATGCTAGTCAGGTTCTAAGTCAAGTCCCAATTACATAATTGTAAATGATGCGAAATAAAATTAAAAAAAAAATGTAATAAATTAAAACGTTTTATTACAATTATTAAAAAAACATAATAAAAAATGTTTAAATTATTAAAAATAATTATTCAGCTGATACCAACCATTTAATACAGTATTAAATTACATACATTTTTTTAATGTGATCAACATCAAAACGTAATTTAAGATTTCCTGCTTTCTATTTTTGGGTTTTGGATTGACATTCAACATTTAAATACATCATTAAATACCTTTGACTTAGAAATACTGGGATAGATATTTTTTACAACTCTCTGGCATTTTATCGACCAAATGATTAATCGAATAATCAAGAAAACAATCTGCAGATGAATTGGTAATGAAAATAAATGTCTTAGTTGCAGCCCTTGTCATATGAAGATGTTAACGTTAGCCTGATATTAGCTTTACTCCCTACATTCGGCAGCATCTTTAGTTCCTACCTGCCATTTTCTTCAGATTGGAGCTGTCCTTGTCTCTGGGGGGGGCCGTCCTCCAGTTGGTCCTGCCACAGGTCAGAACAGTCAACACATTAAAATACATAATACATAATACAGCTAAAACACTACAAGACTGACAGCATGTTGTTAGCATTCTGCAGTAAAACACAGGGACTCAGGCAGCACAGATGGAAGTTTGTATGGTTTTCTACCAGATTGAATGGGAAACATGCAATTTCAAAAACCATAGCTAACAGCCTTTTATTGCCTATATTTTGTAGTATTCTGTAAAGTCAATAAATAAGCAGAAAAGCTGAAAGGCGGCAAGGCAATAAAAGGAAGACCAACCCTCAAACACTGTTATTGGTAAAAACAGTAACCAGAGATTAACTTTGTTCATTTTTCTTGTTGAACGGTGTATCTTTAGCTGCAGGTGATTAAAGTCCCTGTGGTAGAGTAGTAAACTATACTTCCTGAGTCATTTTTACTGCCATGCTAGTTTCAGTTTATCACATACTTGTTTTTATCTGAGACTGGCTAAACAGTAAAACACAACAGCAGACATTTTTACAGAAGAAGTGAATTCACCAAACAGCCTCAGAAAGAGAGAGAGTAATAAATGTCACTGACTCTATATGGGTGTCAGGTCCCCCCCAGCAGTGCTCAGGTTTGATGTCTCCGTGCCCGGTGTGTTGCAGGCTGCCCTTCAGCGGGGGGGAGATGTAAGCGGTGGCGGAGGCGGGGTTGGGCCCGGGGTTGCCGGCAGGAGCAGGAGCAGGAGCAGGAGCAGGAGGGAGTAACGGCACGGTGAGGCCGGCAGGGTACCAGCCGACCGCCAGCGTCCTCTGGTTCTGGCCTCTCCACTCACACATCTCCAGACTGCAGAAAAAAAACAGTTCAATAAGAAACTAAAGGAACGTCCCTTCTTTAAAGTGGGACTACCAGGATGTAATGTTTAAATGTTTAACTCTGCTATATAGTCATCATACAATGACAACTTTTTATTAGTAAGAGCACAAATGAAGTGACACAGCCTGGCTTTATCTCACAGAAACTGTCCGGTTACTGACAGGATACTGGTCTATAGTTAACAGTGTTTCCAGACTTTCTTCATTTGTCTAAACTAACGCCTGAACCACCAACATTTGCTTACTGTAAGATTCAGCTCTTTACTCTGAAAAGCTAGTTAGTAATATAGTATGTAGTTTTATTAAGAATTATTTAAGAAATGTAAATGTTTGGGATGGAAATATTGAGTCTGGTATTAATCTGCACCAGTGTTTGTATTTTACTTTTTTATTTAATTTCAACTGACTAGCATTAATAATACCAACAGACTCAACTTCTGACATGATGCATTCTTAACTGGTTTATTTTGTTATTGCTGGCACTTTTTTTAAGTGACTTTAATTAAATCAGGGGTTTCAATTTAAATTTTTGCCCGTATAACATGATTAACAAATATCTTTTTTATGTTTATTTGTTGATTGATGATTTTAGGCTTTCTGTGAGCGTTTCTGAATGAAAACAAACTGCAAACAATGACACAGCAGATATCATTTTCACCATTGAGGTATCATGTAAAAAAACCTTTAAAAGGCAGCATCAGAGCTGTTAGACTCGTTCAAACAAACAAAGCCAAATGGGTTTAAGGACTCCATGAGATCATGGCTGGAATGCACTTTGGAGAGGCTGATTTAAACCTCTGTTTCATCTAAACAAAGGCCCATTGTGTTGGTCAAAGTTTTCCCTTTACTCTTTTAGTCCCACCCTCCTTTCTCTCACCCACCCATGGTCTATGACGGTCACAAGGTCGTTGGCCACAAGTGCAAGTTTTCTGGGTTCAGCAAAGTCTCGTGTTGCTTGTGTCTCCATTGGTTTAGCCTGCAAAGGCAGAAAAATAAGTTAAAAAGTTAAGTTAAGTCAGAAAGTAAATAAAACAATATGCATTTTTAAGTAGTAGATTAAAACCTGATGAGGCTTCATCAATAATATATATGATAATATATAATATTATAGTCCCTCCTGTGAGTTGATCACCAGAGGTATTAAAGGGATAGTCTGGGTTTATTGAAGTGGAGCTGTATGAAGTGCTTATCAAAGTGAATTAACTTCAGTAGAAGTTGGTCTGCACACACAGGCAGGAGTACTGATACAGAAACTAAGCAATGCACTGCTGTGGATGGGGACAGCAGCAAAATGCACCTTAAAAAACTTTAAACATCAATATTAGTTTAGATGTACATTCTATTTTTAATGTTTTCACCACCTACAGCCTTGGTTAAGTTCATATGGAAAATTACATCAGAGCCACCAGAATCCATTGACAAAAACTGAAATTGTACCTTGTAGAACTGCTGGTCTACTGCTGTTTTGACTGGTTAGTCTTAGGCTTAGTTTGTGTCTTTAAAACACGAAAGTCACACAATAACACAAACTAAGTGGCTGAGGCAGCGGTAGACCAGCAGCTGCAGTGTTCTGCATAATAAAATTACTGTTTTTTTCCCAATGGAGTCTGATGATTTTGAAGAGAGCTTCAATAACTTTTTCACTTCCCCCTGCGTAAACCTAAACTCTTATGGCAAGTTAAAGTGGTGAAAATATTCTACATATATAGTGTACATTTAAACTGATTCTGATGTTTTTAGGTGGCTAACATATGACTTGCTGCTGCCCCTGTCCACAGCAGTACATTGGGTTTTTCTTCTGTGTCAGTACTCCTGCCTGCTTCTCCAAACTGATGCTGACCGCCATCTACTGCAGGGATCACTAGGGATAAATACCACTTACAACCCACTTCAGAAAATCTGAACTGGCCCTTTAAAAGCTTCACATTCGGTTTCACACCTCTGCCACCATTGTGATGAGCTGGGCGAAGGTCGGCCTGTCGGCAGGATTGCAGGCCCAGCACTTCCTCATGACGGCGTACAGTTCTTGGGGGCAATCCGGCGGTTTCTCCAGGCGCTCACCCTCCCGCTCCACACGCCATAAAATCTGGATTTAAGAGCGTGAACGTCAGAGACACTTCAACTCTGAGTCACAGAGCATATCACAAAAGCAAACTGGATCAGGGCGGGGACACACATTCCAAACATGAGGACAAATACGCTAACTGGCATGGATACAAGCTGCAGAAGCATAACATGAATGTTCCCATGCAGCTGACAAGCGTGTACCTGTCTGCCCGACAGGCCCAGCCAGGGCTCCTCGCAGTACGTGAACATCTCCCACAGAGTGACCCCAAACATCCAGACGTCTGAGGAGTGGGAGAAGGAGCCCACACGGAGACTCTCCGGAGCACACCTGCAGGAAGAACAGGCAGGTTCACAATGAGAGAATACATGAGTGAGAACTTTAAATATCACATCGTCCATCCATCGTCAGTCCTCACCATGCAAACGGGATCCGTTTGTGTGCTGACATCACATAGTGGTCTGCGTCTTGGCTCAGGCCTCTCATCAGGCCAAAGTCTCCGATCTTCGCCGTCTCCCTGGACGCCAGCAGGACGTTTCTCGCTGCCAGGTCCCTGTGGATGAACCTCCTCATCTCCAGGTAGTCCATACCTGCTGCGATCTGGGTGGCAAAGAGCCAGAGGCGGAGCAGGGGGTACTCGTACTGACGAGAGCGCAGGGTTTCATACAGAGAGCCTAAGGGGGCCAGCTCTGTGACCTACAGGAAAGGAAATGTCATTGTGAAATCCTCCTCAACATGTCTTACATTCAATAGATCCCCATGATTAAACATCAAAACATCTGACCATTTTGAGAGGCTGTGTGAGCACCACTCCATAGAGCCGGATGATGTGCTGGTGGTCCAGTGACTGCATGGTGGTCACCTCCTGTAGGAAGTCCGTCAGTGTGTCCGTCTGCCTCGACAGGCTGCTCTTCAGGGACTTTACTGCTACAGGCAGCTGACAGGAGACAAAAGAGACAGACTCAACCTCAGTCCTCTCTCTAAACCCTCACCTCGGTTTTTCAAAATCATTATCAAGAAAACCATGGAACATGTCCAGATATCAGCTCTTCAATTAAACTCTTATGAGCTATTTTTGTTATTATTATTATATTTGTCCAAACAGATGTAACTTTAGTTGTACCAGGCATTAAAATGAAATTGAAGAAAAAAAAGTGGTCTAATAATTTTTCCATGACTGTATGATGAATGTCAAGTTCAGTATTCACTTTCCAATAGACTCGTTATCAGAGCACGTCACTCTAGTGTTGCAGGAATCAGAGGTCAGCTTAAATACATGAGAAAACTTTAATCACAGGAAGAGCGATCATCTGTTGGAACATGTCGTGTTGTGCCGTGGGCTGCCAAAAGGTACTACTTATAATAAAAGTCTTCCATTTCAAACGTATACAGAGACATTTTTTACACTCGCCTATCCTCGAGTGACAAGTTTTTTTAATATTGAGACAGCGTTTAATAAAGTGAAATAAAGAAAAATTCTCTGTGAGAAAATAGTATTTTTTTGCGAGGTAGTTTTCTTCACGATCACAGTGTTCTTTTTGGCGGTCCGATTTTTGCAACCAGCACAGTTAGTGTCCATATACAAATAATTAGTCTATTAGCTCTGTTTTGTTCTCCACCAGCACCTGAGGAAAATATCTAGTGACTAGCTAGTCACTAACTCTGTCTGTCTGCTGTTTGGTGCTGTAGTTGGTGTACAGTGTTTTTTTTAATTATTTGGGTCATTAGTCCAATGGCCTGTTAACCTGAATCCTGAAGTCCAGGGAAGACCTCTGAAAAGTTAAATATAATCTGAAAATGAAATCCAGCTCCAACTCCTTTTCTGAGCTTTATTGTTTTTGGGATTACTCTCAGTCCAGTCTGACTTTTTTGAACTATTGTGGTTTTGGAATAAAGGGCCAATGAGCTCGGTAGATTCAAAGACTTTAGTGAAACCAAAACAATGAGCTGAAGGGGAAACTTTATAGGAATGATTATCTTATAGCAGCCTTAAGTTCAATCTTTGTGAACAATATATGAATCCTGCAGACACCTATGCCAACACTTTTTAAACTGTGTTTTCATGGTGGGTTTAAATAATAATAATAATGCAGTAATGTAAAATTAAAGCAGCTCACTTCCTCCCTAGATAAATGTATTTAATCTTTACTTCTATATGCATGCAGCAATCACAAATAGAAAGCCTTACCATCTGTTTTATAGTACATGTTGACTGTTTTAGGGATGTTTAATTAGAATATATACAGAATATAAAACGTCTATCAGAAAAAAAGATACTCCATAAAACAGTCCCTTACCACTCTCCCAGTGGGCGTGTGCCACTCTCCCCTCTTCACCACCCCGAAGGAGCCGGAGCCCAGCTTCTCTCCCAGGACCAGCTCGCTGTCCTGGATCAGACTGGGAAGAGCCCGGCTCACCTCCTGAACCGGAGCCGGGCCGCCGCCGCTCCACTGCTCCCCGCCCTCCGGACCTCTCGGCGGCTGCATGTGTCAGGAAATTCATTTAGAAAATATGCCTAATGTTTATTCTCACTAAATACATATGAACAAACATGAGTCAGACCTTGGGCACCCAGGATCGTCCCCGTGCGTTTATCTTGTAGCGTTTCAGAGCTTCCCATAATCTTCTTTGTGCTGGAAGAAAACATATTATAGACATATATATATATAGACATATTCAACATGACATATCATGTCTGACTTTTAGAACCCCAATTGTATTTTATATATTATATTGTTATACAAACATATATACAGTACAGGCCAAAAGTTTGGACACACCTTCTCATTCAATGCGTTTTTCTTTATTCTCATGACTATTTACATTGTAGATTCTCACTGAAGGCATCAAAACTATGAATAAACACATATGGAATTATGTACTTAACAAAAAAAGTGTGAAATAACTGAAAACATGTCTTGTATTTTAGATTCCTCAAAGTAGCCACCCTTTGCTTACTAGAATATAAGACATGTTTTCAGTTATTTCACACTTTTTTGTTGAGTACATAATCCCACATGTGTTCATTAATAGTTTTGATGAATTTACAATGTCAATAGTCATGAAAATAAAGGAAACGCATTGAATGAGAAGGTGTGTCCAAACTTTTGGCCTGTACTGTATATATATATATAGACATATTCAACATGACATATCATGTCTTTTAGAACCCCAATTGTATTTTATATATTATATTGTTATACAAACATATATAGTTTTCAGCACAACATTTCTGCTCATTATTTCACTAAAATTCTATTGATAAGTTATGTAATAAGTGATCAATAAGTGTGTTTGTGAATTAATGCTCATGGTTTTTAATATTTCTGCATCAATCAGGATGTTAGAGCAGGAGTTGCCTTTCAATATTCACTATTTTTTTTACATTTTATAGACTAAATGAATAAAGGTAATATATTTTTCTAAATAAGAAAAAGAAAAATATGCCGTGTATCACCCTCATTTAATCATTTAATTACTAATTTGCTTCAAATTAATTTCTATATTTCTACATTTCTATTTGTACATATCTCTATTTACTTAAGACTTGTTGCATTTGTATTTTATATTGTTGTTGTATATTTAGTATTGCACCACTTTTTAAAAAATCTTTATTTTGTTTACATACTTACTTATTTATATTTTTATTCCTTATACAGCAACTTAAAGAAAAGCATTTTCTGATTCTGATTTAATGTAATTATGAACACAACAACTAAACAAACACAGCTGCACAGATTGGTGGATTAATAGATTTTTAAATTATGTAAAATTGATTTCTTTATGAACACTTGTCTCTGTGTGAAGGCCATGAGATGTGGCTGAAAGCTTTAGATAAAACAAGAAAGTGGACGTTGTGATGAGAATTGTTGATCCCTTCTGTGAACCATTGTCTTCTGTTAACCCACTCTATTGTGGGTAAACAGAGGACAATAGTTTAGCATCAGAAGCAGTTTAACCCTCCTGTGTCCTGTGATGATGTAACATCAGTCACAGAGGGGGATCCTCTCTACCTGAGGACACAGATACGTATTGATTACATATCTAGACCCGGCGGAGGTGATCGAAGCAGACGATCAGGCTCACCAGGTTTGCTGATTCCGATCTGCTCCAGGTCGGACTCCTTGACGTAGCTGAAGTGTTCGATGCGGGTGATGTTGAGGCCATCTCTGACACGCAGGTAGAACTTCTCCAACTGGACCTCGGCCAGGAGTTGGTACAGCCACTGAGTGTCCTGGTCCATCAGCATCACCGGCCGCCGCCTTCAGGGTCAAAGGTTAAATGTTTGTTCAGTTTAAATCCAATAAAATCTTTTGTTTTGGTCATTAAAACTTCATGATAAGAAACTTAATGAAGCTCTTACTCATGTTTTCCAGTCTACAATGAGTCAGAGCTTCATCTCTCGAGTCTTCCTCGTCTCATTAAAGAAGCCTGTTTAACTAACTTTGCTCCCTTTTGAGCCTTGATAGGTTACTATGGTTACTAACAAACAGCCCTTGGTGAGGGGATTGTTCAGCTTTTAGACGCGTGCAAACTGTTTTACACATCACATTTACTACAGCCATTACTTTTTTATGACCAAGACAACACAAAAGCTGTGTCCGCTGCAGGCAATTTACAACCCAAATTAGAGTAAAATCAGATAAGATGACAGAAGAAGCATAGAAGTGAGGAGCAGGTGGATGAGGAACAGGACAGGAAACAAAAACGTGACATAAAAGAGCATCTTTTCCTCAAAAGCATGAACAAGCGGCTTTTTTCTCTGTTGTGACTCAATTTGAACCTCAGTGACAACGATCCTGCAGGGAACGTGAAACACTGACAACACTAACCTGTCTGTGGTTTGGGGGCACCAGTCCAACAGGATCCTGTTCACACAGTATTTATGTAACTGATGTAGTCGCTTCGCTCTGTTGACAGCAGTGTGACAGCTCCTGGGAAGCTATCTTTACTAGCCTCAATGGGGACTTTTTTTGCTTTAATTTTAATTATTTTGGCCGTTTTAAATTGAAAAACTGGCAAATCTAAATTAAAAAGAAAGTTTGCAGAATCAAACCATTAACTTATATAGTCATTTGCATTAAATGTTTATGAATAATTGGTCACCACTGAGCAGTTTTTACTCTCTATACAAAGTGGGGATTTTTCAACACTTTAGTTGTAAATGGGACTTTAAACATTTTTTAAATAAATTAAAATGTATCAAAATCAATGTTACTGCTAATCACTGAAATATTCCAGACTTTAACAGAAATCGAAGAAATTCCCACTATCATTTATTCATTCATGTGTTTTTGTGTTTTCCCCCCTAAAAACAACAGCTGCATTGTGTAAACAAACTGGCATTTAAAGGCTTACAATTCTAAAAAGAAAATTCATATGTTGTAGTTCTGCTCAGCATTTAAGTCTTTTCAGAAAATAATATTAACATTGTATGGCAGGTTTTTGAGATTTTCTTCTTCTAAGGATGTCAGAGAAACTTTTTAAAGATAAGTAAAAAGGTTAAACTTAATCTGCTGTAATTTCTCTGCAATTTCTGCATCCTGAGTCAGAGGAACAGTGAACAGGGAGATCAAGTTTGCACAACTTTCTTATTGCTGAAAAATAAAAAGTAAATTCAGCAAATTCTTCTTCTGTGTGCTCCTGTTACCAGAAGGTTACACAGCTATAAATCAGCTGCTTATCAGCCCTGCAGGTATGAGTGAGGGAAGGCCTTTCCCCCGTCAGCTAGCCTGGGAAAACATTAACATCTACAACAACCAACAAGCAGAGCAGCAATCAGTCTGCTTATTCTCACAACTCGTGCCTAAATAAACAAGAGCAAGAGGTTACTAGCCTGAACTTGCACTCATGTCTAAGGACAACTCCCAATTAATTTGTTCCTAACTTGAGTGAGCATGTGGTGAATTCTCTGCAGGTCAAATCCAAACGGTAAAAAGATGCATGTTGGTGAGCAGAGAGCTCTGTGATCATTCTCTCTGTTTACAGAGAGATCAATTTTTAACCAGAAGCTCTAATGGCATGTGTGACCAAGTGTCCAACTATTTAGTTAATAGGCACCGGTTGGACTGGACCGGCTTTTATCACACAAGACATTATCTGCCACTTGGAATGGCCAGCAGCGTTGTTTATCCAGTAGCATTTGTTTACAGTGGTGACGGCTGCTTCCTACCAAGAACAAATCAAGATCAAGCCAGGAGACAGTCACATCACTGACCGGCTGCTCTTCATCAGCAGAGAAGAGACACAGCTGGAACATTAGATCCCACTAATACTGTGTTCTGTTATCAAAGCAGAAGAAAACACACCATGATGCTGTGTGCTTTCTCAACAATGTAAAAGACTCCCTGCAACCTCATAATGAAGTCAAAAATGTAACTGTTATGAGCTAAATGTACTTATGGATGATTAAACACTAAAGTACTCTTTATTCGTGTTAAGTTTAATCTCAATACGATATTATATTGATTTTTAGGCCTGTGATTGATAGGAGATGATATCATATGGCCATTAAATGGAAATAGTTACATTTATATCAACTAAATATGACTTGACCATTTTATTACCGAGCTCTTCACAACATTTAAATGAAAAATAATCTACTTTTTTTAATAACGAGAGAAAATAAACCGGCAATTTCAATATAAAGGCATATCTACAAGGTTGTATTGTTGTATTTTCATTGAATCTATCTATTGATCATTGAATCCATATAATATAATATAATATAATATAATATAATATAATATAATATATTATTATATTATATTATATCCATATAATAGTTTCTATGCAGCAGAATGCCCCCTCAGTGTTATGTTGTTATATTACTGGATTATTATCATTGATGGATAACTGTTGGAGGTGATTTATGATCGTTGATGCTTTAATAATAATGCACCATATTTTATTAACCGATTACATATTTCACAAAACTGTCAAATGTCAAAGCAATGGTGGAATGTAACCAAGTACATTTACTCTAGTACTGTGTACTTTATACTTCTGCTTCACTACATTTTGAGGTAAATATTCTACTTTTTACTCCACTTCATTTATGTCACAGCTTTAGTTACTTCCAGGTCAAGATTTAACATAAAAAACACGATACATTTAAAGTGATTAGACATTTTTTTAAGTAAACCTCAATGAAACAGTATGTTAAGTCGTTAAAATGAGAAATATCACTGTTTACATATGCATCAATACAAATAATCCATAGTATATTTACAATATATATAATAATCTGAGTGGGCCAATTCTGCATGATGAATACTTTTACTTTTGAAAAAACACATTTTGTACTTTTATTTTGGTAGGTTTTGAAAGTAGAACTTCTACTTGTAATGGAGTAATTTCACTATGTGGTATTAGTACTTTTACTTAAGTAAGGGATCTGAATACTTCTTCCACCATTGATAAAAAGCCTTTTAACCCCAATTTAATGAGTGTTTTTAAATGAATAAACGTGCTTATTTTCCCACTAAGAAGGTTTTGAAAGCTGATCTGTTAGGAAACCTTTCTGATATTATTATCTCCCCAGCCTGCAGCTCCTCTCTGACCCATCCAGACAGATATTAGTGATATTAGCTCGGATTCTTACCGTCAATCACAACGAGTCAGTCCTCCGGTAGCTACTTCTCAACCACACACTCCCGGGACCAGAGATCCATGTCGCGGTGAACTGAAACCTCCAGCGGCGTGGACGGACGGAGGGCTTCCCCACAATCACAACTCCTCTCTGAATCCTAACCAGCGATAAATAAATCACCTTCTGATAGATCTAGGCAGCTTATCTCAACTTAAAGTGTCTATTTTTATGTTACGTGTTTCTGTGATCTACCTGTGTGTTTTCAGCTCCTCTCTCCAGTTTCTCTCCTGACCACACCTCTTCCTGACTTCTCTCACCTGAGCTGAAAACACGGCAGCACAAACCTGCACACAGACAATGTGAAGTTACCTGCACAGGTAATAAGGTTACCTGATGACACTAATCATCCAGTCATTCATTCACTAGTCACTGGAAATCTGGTTTAACCTGACAGTGATGATAAAACACATTGTATGCATTTTAATAGAATCAAGTAAAGTCAAGTTAAATATCGTCAGTTACCAGTTTATTAGGTACACAGAGCTACAGCCAATATAGGCTAGGCTAGCTAGCTAACACTAAATGCTAGGTTATTGGAAACACCTTGTAGCAAGCTTTATTTTTTATTTTTTACTGTCAACCATCGTTATGACAAACATAGCTATGACTATGAATTTACATTTACAAGAAATATTGGATAGGCATGGATACACCTTGTAGCTAGCTTTATTTAGCCTATTTTTTTTTTTTTTTTTTTTTTATTATTTAATTAAAAACATTTTTTTTACTGGCAATCATCCTTATTACAAACATAACAACAATACAATGTCAAGGAAAAAAATAAAATAAAACTTGGGTCTGCTAAGGGGTTTGAATACATTTAACAAATCTTAGTAATCTTATTGTGATATTTGAATACATTTTTTAATCATTAAACATTTTAAAGAAGTGGGATTTGTTGAGCCAAATCATTTTATGGATATAATTATATTATGTTTCAACAATTGTGAAATTAGAACTATTCAAGATAAGTGAAATATAAGATATATTTGATAGTATTATATTTCTGTAAATCAAACTAAAAATAGGTAGCTTAAAAACAATCCACAAATGTTCAATAATAACATGCTCAATGTTTCCCCTTCACAATCACAAGATGTACATTTATTGTTCACCGCTGGTAAAAACATTATATTGTTGACAGGGTAGTATCCGTGTTGAAGTGGGCAGCACATTACTGCGGGAGCAGTTTCACGCTTTGCCCAAGGGCACCTCAGCCCTTGACTGGTCAGTCCTGGGATTCAAACCGGCGACCCTCCGGTTAACGGCCAATCCTCCAACCTCTAGGCAGGTGGTTTTCAAACTTTTTCTGCCCAAGGCTCACCAAAGTGCAAGCGAACATCTCGAGGCACACAGTTCATATCGGTGCAAAATAGCCTCTATAACTAAATGTTTATTTTACTTTCCTTTAGCTAGGGTGGTCAGACCCTTGACTGACCCAGCAGGATGGGGTTCATATATAACATAACATAACATAACATAACATAACATAACATAACATAACATAACATAACATAACATAAACGATGTGGTTTAACATCACTGAAGTTCAGTTCCGTTCCTATAAGCTATATCACTTCCAGTAGTCACGTCAACCTAGTAACTACTTCAAATTTACTTACATTTATTTAGTGTTTAAACTGTCTTTCATAAAACCTTATTAGGAGGTTGTTGTTGTTGTTGTTGTTGTTGTTGTTGTTTTAACCCAAACCTAGATCAGTGGTTTTGTAGCCTAAATTCAATGAAACTGTGCATTATTTTTAAATGCTCCGCTAACCGGGATATGGGTCGTTTTGACCAAAGGCTCATATGTGTCATTATGTTTCAGTTCATGCAGGTGATACAGGAGATTTAACGAGATAAGCCACAGCTCCTCCATCTAACTCCTAAAGCTGAACAACCTGTGACCGCTTAACATCAAACGTGTTTGAAATAGCAATTACATTGCATTACATTTAGGTATGAGAACATGATGATGTTTTGTAGCTCCAGACAGATTTTTTTTAATGTCATTTTTTGTGGCCATAATTGGCCGTATAACATTACATTTTGCTGACCCCTGATTTAGTTTAATCAAAGTTTGGTTTCAACAAAAACAAAATATGGACATGTTAACCTTTATTCAAATAGCTTTCATTGCAGGCTCACTGAATTAAAGGGGAACACCACTTAAATTGTGCATTTCAGTATGTTATTTCCAAAGCCATAACAAGTTCAGTTAATATTTGTGAACATGAGCTGTTCTTTTTTTAAATACAAAATGAGATTTATGCTATTAGTGTCGTCACTTCTGAAACAGATAATGTCCCTGTATATTCAGAATTATATTTTTTTATTTATATTATTTATTTATTTATTATATTCAGTTCTCATTTGCACTCACTGACATAATTTATAACATCTTTCCGCATTCATTTCTACGAAGCAGCTCCAGACTTTTGTCAGTTTACAAATCTTTTGGGCTGTCTTTGATCATAGGAATAATATGATTTCTGAAAATGGGTGTAGTTCCTTTAAACTGCATAGGAGTATAAGGAAATGATAATTTGAATCAAAACAATGAGTACACAGCTTAATGTGTTATGATGTGTTTTATTGTTTACCTTAATTGACCATCAACATCTTTGTAACTAGTGCTATGACAATTTATTTCATTAGTCATGTTTGAGTTGTTCCTATAAATAACATGATTAATTCTCTCCATTAACATGTTTATTTCTTGTGTTTAGACTCAACAGAAACTTGCTCTGAGCTATGAGTCAAATAAAGAAACTTATCTTGCTGTTGCCGAGCGAGTCTGACAGGATTTTTTTTGCAACCCACGTGTCTGTTAACTTGAATGCAAAGAAGGCAGCGCTGTTGACGACCTGCTGCACTTTGCACTTCCTGGTACAGTATCTGCTCCTCCCTACACACAATTACTCAACACACACACACACACACACACACACACACACACACACACACACAATGGAGTTGAGTGGAGCTGCCATTCAAACAGCTGCTTTACTCCTTTATGCACTTAATAGAGAGTGACCTATTGGAGCAATAAATCTGACTTTTTAATCAAAAGTTGCAAACAACAGCAACTGATCAAATGATGACTAAGTTAGGAATTAATGTGTCAGAATAATTCCCAACTTAAGTAAATCACCCTCAACCCACCAGACAGGTATTTAGCCTGAACCTGTCATTTCCAGGATTTATGAGCAGTTGAGTCCACCAGGAGTGTGTTGGGCGGATGTTTACACTCTTAAATCTCTCAGGCTGAAGTTTCTTAGTATCACCTTACAGAGTGGGAGGCTCTCTCTGTGTTCAGCTGATGGGAAGATGCAGTATGAGTTTATTATAGAGGAATATGATCACAGCTTTGTTGCTCATATGTGTGTGAGGAGGATACAGTTTAAACCGTGGAAGCTGAGGAATGAGATACACGATGTATGACAAAGAAACAAAGAGTGAACAGTTTTAAAGTTCATTGGAATTATTTTCAATAAAGATCAAGAGTTTCCACAGAACCTGACAGAACCTTAAAATGAACATAAAGCTATACATCTAAATATCTTAATATATCAGACGATATTTTGGGGGAAATCTGTCTGAATTATAGTGCAGACATTTAAAAAAGCATCATTTAACTCAACTTTTTTACTTAAAGCTATTAAAAAAAATGAGAAAATCCTGATAGAGAGCTGATAGAGATGCTGTTATTCTCTAAAATGTTACGTCATGGTCAGGCGACATTATTACAATGACATAAGATGAAACTGAATAACAAGGCTAAGGAGAAATACTAAATTTAAATTTAGTTTAATTTATAAAAATGGGTAATCATTTTAAATGTATCATGTTTTTCATTTTAAATCTTGACCTGAAAAGTAACTAAAGCTGTCAGCTAAATGTAGAGGAATAAAAAGTACAATATATGCCTCAAAATGTAGTGGAGTAGAAGTATAAAGTTACATAAAATGTACATAAAAGTACCTCAAAATTGTACTTTAAGTCCAGTACTTGAGTAAATGTACATAGTTACTTTCCACCATTGCTACCTGCCTCTTCTAACTTATACATATCAGTTCTCCTTCAGACACTGTATGAGGATTAAAGGGATAGTTTGTGCATTATTATACAAAACTTGGTACAATTATTGTCAATGCCCTCCTGAGGATAACCCTTTAAGGTTTTATTGATCGGCCCCTAGGTGGCGCTGTGGTGGCAGTCTAATTTCATATTTGGTACCGTGGCCACACTATAACACTTAAGGCAATGAAATTCATAGGGGTGGTATAGACTGGCCCCTATAACGCACACACCCCGACGGCAACCTCTCATTGAAAAATAAAAACTCAGTCAACCAAATAGTAAAGTGGTCTAGCAGACTGATTGGTGAGCCACAGCCCAACGTGAAGACCTTGTACACAAAACAATTACAGCGCATTACTGGTTCAATTTTAAATGACAGTTCCCATTCATTGCACACAGAATTTCAGCTCCTCCCCTCTAGGCGTAGGTTTACAATCCCTAGGTGTAGAACAAAAAGACACAAAAACAGTTTTGTCCCTGCTATGCTATGCTTATATTTAAAGTTTCATGAGTTTTGGGGTATGTTCAGGCAGTGAAAAATGCGATAATTTGGGAAGAAGTAAAAAAAAAAAAAAAAATTAAAAAAAAGAATCATTAGAAATACAATAGGGACCTCGCAGGTCGTTGCCTGCTCGGACCCTAATAATAATAATTATAACCAGGTAATGTTGTTGTTTATTGGTTCGAAGCAAAAGAGCCACGGAGAGTAAAAAAACCCCCGGTAAAGTTAAGAGTTAGAAAAAAAACTGTCCTTTTCTCATAAAGGTAATAAATACGTGATACTATTATTATTATTATTAGGGCCTCGGGGCAATCGCACCGAGCACTGGTCCCATACAGCAATAGCTGTAGGGACCAGTGCTCGGGGCGAAGCACTGAAATGAAATGAATGGGACGGCCGAAAGAAAATGAGCAAAAAAGAACATTAATTGAAGATTTTCAGACGTCTACTTCTCCGGCATAATTTCACCTAGAGACTCCATTTAAACTCTAAACAGTAGACACAAGTCTTGTGTATTGGTGTATTAATTTGCGTTTCGATAGGTCATATAGTTTTTTATCAATCCCTGTTCAATGACCATGATCATTTTTGGAGAAATTCTGAGATTATAATGGGTGTGTATTGCACGGAATGTTCGTGTCAGAGTGTGTGATGTCATCGCTCAGAGTGTAGAGGGAGAGGTAAAACTGTCAAAAAATACATTTGAAAACTGCGCTCCAGGCCGCAAATTCCACTCTACAGAAATCATTTTTACATAGAAACGTGGGAGAATGTCTTCTCACTCACAATCCTCTGGTAAAGCTGTCAGAGTTATAGTTTGGGCGTAAGACGCAGAGATGATCCACCAACACCACCAACAGCCTCATTGGCTCCCATATTAAAAACGCAGGAAGATTTCTGAGCTGTCTGACATTTAACAGTTTTTTTAGATCGCTCTAACAAAGCTATTTTTTAATTTTTCTTCACAAAAAACATATGTAGACGTTCAGGAAGAACTCAGGACGCTCAAAGTGAAGTCGGATCAATGATAGGTATTATGGTTTTGCCAAAAATGCTTTCTGTTCGAGGCCAGAAATTCCAGTCCACCTCTGGACCTCTGTCCACCGGCTGCTGTCACAGGTGTCAGTTATTTCTGTTGATTGCTTTGATCTGATTGCCTTTGATCTTTGATGTGATTACAGTTACAGATACACACACACACGCGCGTAAGCGCTCACACTCCTCACACATGCATACACATGCTTCAAACACGCGCGCGCGCACACACACACACACACACACACACACAGGTAACTTTGTGAGTTTAATTACACAGACAAACACACACACACACACACACACACACACACACACACACACACAGGTAACTTTATGCGATTTTCACTACACACACACACACACACACACACACACACACATTTTGAGGTTAAAGGGCATAGTTTGAAATCTCTGAAGAGTCTCATCATAGTGTACACACACCGGCAGTCGCCCCCGTGGCCCTTTCAAAATTTCCCCAGAGGAAATTTTCTAGTTATTATTATTATTATTATTATGAGGAGCAGCAGCGCCCTCTGCTGGCTGACTGTAATAACTGCCGTCTATCAACGGTGGTGGAAACGTCATCACATAGCGACAATATATTTCTTCTTTTTCAAATGCTGAAAATGAGGCTCAACATTTCTTTTTAAAACTAGGATTTGATTTGGGGAATTTGGCGAGGGAATTTTACGAGAAAGTTTTCATCTCAACGTGTCAGTTTTCTTTATGTACAAAATAAAAGTTACCGGCGGAAGTCCCCTGTCCGTTTGTAAACACATGGCTTGTTGTCGTGTCTGACGCTCAGTTATGGCAAAAGTCTTTGAGCTAAAGTTTCCAGGAGGATGTGAGAGTCTTCCTGAGGGGTTCTGGTCAGCGGTGGACGTGTGGATAAAGAAACCTCACGTTGTAAACAAACGTCTCTGCGGAGTGAAGCAGACGGAGAGTCAAGAAGTGGGCAGAGAGGCTCTGCTGCTCCTGCTGCAGGAGCCTGAAGAGGATCAGGATGTCTTTAACTTCATCACCTGCACACTCTCACCTGCACAGACACACGAGCAGGAAGACCTCTGGTCCTCCAGTGTCAGGACATTTATTCCTAAAGTCAACAGCTATGGGACAACCCTGCATAAAGAGCTGATACTCAAAGGTAAGAGTGGACTTTAAACCTCTGAAGTCCAGGAGATTTTGGTTTAAATGTGTCAACTTCCTCTGCATTAATTTCTGTCTCTGTTCAGCATCTTTCAGTCTGTCCTTACATCACATGCATGGCTCCTTTTTCTCCACACAAACTTGGCTATCAGTCAGATTTTTTATTTTGTTTTAATTAGCAAAGTAGAAAGCTGCCAGGAACCCAAAATACAAACAAAAGACACAGGTTTCTATGGAAATGTACCTTTGAAAAAAAAAACATTTATACACACAAAAACAGCAGAAAATAAATAAATAATAAAACTACAAAACAGTCTATTTGGATTTAAATTAAGAATAGTAAAAGTTTTCATTGTAGAAAGAAAATTCATATTTTAAAAACGGTCTAGAAACAAATGTGACACTGTGAAAGCTCCTATGATTGAACTTTAACTGGCTTTCTCAGCTTGTCTACATATATAAAGTTATTACTGTATATAAAACGTGTATTTTCAATAAATAGATGGACTCCAGAGGGTTAAAGGAAGCTTCTCTATTCTCTTATAACCTTTAAACAGTTCTTTATTTTTTATTTCAGACTTTGGCAGACAACAAGTGACCTTTCTACCCTTTGAGGAGGATTCAGAAGGACAGGTGTCTCTAAAGAGAGGAAACATTTATCAGCTGCAGCTCCTCCATCTCCACTCTGAAGAATGGTGAGTGACTGAATGAGCAAAATATAAAAAAGGCAGAATATTAAGTGACCTCTAATCTGTGCAATATGACAATATAATAATATATCTATATAACATTTCAAAAATCTCTCTCTATATTAAATACATATATTTTATATATACACATATATATTTTATATATTTCTATATAGTTTCTATTGCAATAAAAAAACAGCAGTCAAACTTTAGAATGGCAATATTTATATCAAACATATATTCCTCCCCTTGTTGTTTATTTACTTTTTCTTTTTACTAAAGTGTGTGATTTGTTGGTTATCAGTCTTTTTTAAAGGAGAAACTATGAAAAAGTCTGTGATGAAAAAGAAAGAAATTGTGCATAAGAACTAAAACTAGATAATTAAATATGTTTTCATTATTAATCTGACATAATTGGGGTGTTTATTAGCTCCATGCTTCCTCCCACTCTCTGCAATATGTGCAGCTAGAACACTATGGGCTCCATTTTTAGAAATATTCAACATAAAATCACAAAACTAAACTACTAAAGGTCAGACTACGGATCCTTAAGATAAGGTAATTAAGCAGGACCCACATTAAGTCACTACTGTGTGTTTAGCAGCACATTTCCAAACAAATCATCACTTAAATTGGGACCAACGAGTTGACACACAGTAAAGTAATCCGGATGACATACATCTTCATACATGCAGGTCCAGAGTCAGAACTGGACAAAAAGGCTTTTAAATGTTCTGCCCCGTTACCGGAACGATGTGCAGAAGGACTTGAAGCTGACACATCTTGTAACTCTGGGGGAAATCAAGTCAATTTTAAAAGAAAGAGAAATAAGCTCAGTTTTTTTTTTTTTAATTATCTTTTTTATTGATTCCACATATCAACATTCCATCGGCATTTTACATGTTCTGTTCAATTTTCCAACAGTAGTAGAATATTCCCATACTTCTCCACCTCGGAGCAGAGACATAGTTAGACACAAATTATCAAGTAAAGTTACAGTAGAAGTAAAATGAAACCTTTTTCCACTACTCTCCTTATTTTCATACCTCTCTTGCATTGTCCCTTTTTCTCCCGTTGGAGGGTAAACATATCAAATAAACATATGAACAATGAACAAGTTTGTAGCCTGAACCAAGTGGGTCAATAATCTACAATACACAGTGTTCTTACTGCACAAAGTCTGCTCTCAATGGAGACACAAAATCAACCCAGTTTTTCCACTAGATTATAAAAGTATCTGTTTTTAGTCTAGTTGAAAGTCAGCTTCTCCATTCTATATATATATATCAAGCATTACCTCTACCCAATCCTCTATTTTTGGTGCATCTGTTTTTAGCAACCATTTTGCTTTTGTGCTGCTGTCTGGACCAGGTCACTCTTGGAAGGGGTTTAAAATCTCTTTTTCTTTTACCTGGTTGAATAAAGCATATTGATCCGTGTCTTCCTGCAGGGCGTTGCAGCTGCATGTCCTGGCTGCAGACGCCTGGTTCTCTGACGGCGTGGCGTACCCGAAGCTGGCCTGGCTGTCCTCCGACCTGCTGATCAGACTGCAGCGCTGGGCCTCCGAGAGCTGCAGCAGCCAGTTCAGCAGCACTCTGTCTCTGCTGCCGCTGGAGAAGTACAGCGCCACCTACCAGCAGCTGAAGGACAAGTACAAAGCCATGGTCAAGGTGGAGTGGAGGCTGTTTTATATTCAGACTGCTCTAGCTTTTATTCCTCTTTATAACTGATATTCTTTCATGCTCTTCAGGTTTGGCCCGAGGTGACAGATCCTGAGAAGTTTGTTTATGAGGATGTCGCCATCGCTACGTATCTCCTCGTAAGTAGAACCTTAATGTTGCTTTGATATAAGAAACAAATGATTGATTTATAAGTGAAGTGGTGGAAAAAGTATTCAGATCCCTGACAAAAGTAAAAGTACTAATAAAACACTAAAATTACTCTAGTACAAGTAAAAGTCCTGCATTAAAACTCACTGAAGGCAGAACATTGTTTTTTCGTGCACTGGCCAGTTTAAAGGTTTTGGGCAGGTCTTCTTTTAGAACAGTGGATGGAAAAAAACATCCAAAACAAACATTTAGGTGTATATTTTACTATTTTTGATCCATTTGCGCCTGTAGATTTCTCCTAAATTCACTAAGTTAGAGTTTGATTGCAGACTTTAATTTTTTTTAATTTTTTACCACAAACAGTCTAAACCTCGTCATCACAAGAAAGCTCCCACACTCCTGCACAATATGATGTGTTTTACATGTTCTATATTGTTGTTGCTATGAATTAGATTCAACATTTTTTCTTCAAATAGTCATTTAGATTAAGAATGCATGAAATCTTCTGATTTATCAAATAATAAAAGGATATCCCAATGTCCTTCTGTAAAAACTTGAGATGAGATCATGCCTTATTTGTATATCTAAACACAACATTTAAGAAAACTTAATGTAGATAACAAACTAGGGAAGTTCCATGGTGTTATCTTTAAGTTAAAGTATTTACCTGTACTCTCTCCCCTTAAATAAAAGTACAAATATCAGCATCAAAATTGACTAAAATTATCAAAAGTAAAAGTACTCAGTATGCAGAATGGACCCACTCAGATTGTATATATATATTCTTAATATTTTATTAGATTATTTGTATTGATGCATTTATGTAAGCAGCATTTTATTTTTTATAAAGATAGGGCTCATTTTAACTACTTTATATACTGTTATGATGTTTCTCACCACCTTAAATTTATGTTTCCATGTTAAATCTGAAAAGTAACTAAAGCTGGCAGCTAAATGTAGAGGAGTAAAAAGTACATTATTTGCCTCAAAATGTAGTGAAATGAAAGTATAAAGTTACATAAAATGGATATACTCAAGTTAACCCTTAATAGGACACGCATTGAAATACTTGCAAATTCCAAATTTCAACCCTAGAGAATATTGGAGGATATTACATACAGCCAGAATGTTTAAAAAAAACATACGAAAATAATATTTTGCGAACAAAGTTTACAAGACTAAAGTGGCAAATCTACGAGAAAAAAATGCACAGATTTATGAGATTTAAAGTGGTGAATCTGTGAGAAAAAATTAGCTTTTTTCCCCATTTTTTCTCTTAAATCTGCCACTTTTTTTCTTGTAGATTTGCCACTTTAATCTAGTAAATGTTCAACTTTTTTCTCGAAATATTACCTGAAGTTACCAAATACAGTTCTTTGCCCGATAAAGGGTTAAGTACAGTACTTGAGTAAATCTACCTAGTTACATTCCACTGAATAAGTCCTAGTGTCGTTGGATCTTAAATATTCCTCATATATCTTCACATTTATATGACACCCACCAAGTATAAAACATGTCCGTGGTGTACTTGGCCTATTTGTGTGTGAAACTCGTTTTTACCCGTCACATGTTGTCTCACAAACCAAAAATTGGGTCAATTGATTCTAGTGTGAAAACCGTCTTTGAGGCAGTGAATCAGTTGACACGAGAGGCAGCGAGGTGTCAGCAGCAGCAGCAGCTGATTGAAAAGCCTCTGGAAGGTGTTGATTGTTTCTCTCTGTGCTGCAGGTGCTGTGGGCTGAGGAGCGAGCAGAGAAGAGTCTCAGCAGCAGACAGTCCTTCGTGGACCTCGGCTGTGGGAACGGCCTGCTGGTCCACATCCTGACCAATGAGGGGGTGAGTTCACCCTGTCCAATCCAATCCAATCCAATCCCCTTTATTTATATAGCACAATTTTAGCAAACACAAGGTTTCCAAAGTGCTGCACAAACAATAAATACATAACACAATACAAAGAGATGTAGTAAACAATAGATCAGTAAGATTCAATAAATTAAAAATGAGATAAAAATAAATAAAATAAAATGTAAAATGTACTGCCCGCACAAAATAAAATATGCATGAATACAATAAAAACAAAAAATCATAAAATCATAAAATCAACACTCTACGTGGTGTTAAAAGCCAACGAGAAGAGGTGGGTTTTAAGAAGAGATTTAAAATGAGACAGTGAGGAGGCCTGTCTGATGTCATACACAGGATGGTACACACACACACACACACACACACACACACACACACACCAACAAGATGTGATTTAGATCCAGTAGGGAGTTTCTAGAGGTGGGAGAAAACATGGATACAGCACAGTATCGTCATATTTTGCATGGCAATATTATATATCGATTCATGGCTGCCAAGTATGGATATTTAGTGTTCCGACGGCCTTTTTAGGAATATACTGGAGTTACTGGTATCATATGAAACTAGACGATCTAAGGAATCTAGAGGCACCAAGAATGTTTGGTATCTTGTTGGGAAGTTGTCGAAATAATGCTGCAAAGTTCGGCTACTTTCTGATGATTGATGGTGATTTTCAGAGTCGTCATGTGACCTCTGACATCATGCTGTCTCAATGAAAATGGACCTCTGGGGTCTTTTTACATGCATGGCTGCCTCCCAATCAGAACTGACAATTCTCTCTTATTTGACAAAACAATTCTTGATTCAATTTAATTTTGTAGACACAAAATGTAGTTAAACAGTTAAATCGCAATATGTTGTATCGCAAAACTCACCATATCACAAAATGCTTAAAATAGCAATAATATCATATCGTGACTCAAGTATCGGGATAAACCGTATGTAGACAATGCTTGAATAGTTTGTAAGATAGTCAGAGGTAGTGTCTTAATGTCACATTATGAACATAACAATATTTTTATAAAGGAGATGAAAACGCTTAACTAAATAAATTAAAAAAAGCAGAAAAACTACATCATGAAGAATTCAATTGCCAATCTTTGAACCTCACAAAACAACTTATAATAATAATAATAATAATAATAATAACTATTTATTGTTCTTTTCTTCTTTTAAACAAGCAACTACCAAGTGCTTCACACAAAACATACAATATACACATACTCCCATTTGAGACACTAGAATCGGCACATATTTGGCCTTTTTTGCTTAGAAAAACAAAATTGTTGCTGTAATTAATCAGATAATTGTTGCAGCTCTTGGCTGAACCAAAGATTTGAACCATCTGTCTGACTGAGTGACACCAGAGCCATGCTACTACCTGAAGGGCACTCCAATAAGATGCAAAAAACAGCTTTTTATTTCTTTATTACCTTATCTAAATATTACTTTTGTCCCTATTACAAAATTTTAGCTCCTAATGACTCCAGAGTTTCATGCACGATTGTCATAGTCATGGAAATTAGTGTTGATTGCATGTGTGGAATGTTTGTTGAATCTAATTGCTCAATTAAACAGATTTATATTTTAAATCAGAATTACTTTATTTTAAAAAGTAGGAATAAATAACAGTTTCTAACGCCTCTTTTAACAAAAAGCCGTTCAAAAAGAGTTCTTTCAATCAGCAGCTGAATCAATGACACGGGGCTGCTGAGGGAATTCATGTCTCTTAATAATATAAAATCTACTGCACCGTGTCGCCGTGGGCAAGGTTATTATAGTTAACGAAAACTAACGAAATAACGAAAACTAGAATTGAAAAAACATTTTCGTTAACTGAAATAAAAATAAAAACTAGAGTTTTAAAAAAAACAATAACTCACTGAAACTGTATTGTGTGGTTACAAAACTAACTAAAACTAACTAACATTATAGTGAAAATGTCCTTAGTTTTCGTTTTTGTCAACTTTTTTTCATTCATAATTCAGTGTTTCTATTTGAACATGCAGGAACACATGGTAAATATGTTTACTGAGACTTGGATGTCTACACTCAAACCAAAATTCAAAACACCCAGAACTGTAAGAGTTAATAACCTTATTGGAGCTGAGAAGGATAAACCAAAGGAAATAAACGCAAAATGTATTATGACCACTTTGAATCTGGCATCCAACGTATAGCCCATTACAAAAAAACTAAAACTAACACTAAAACTAATAAAAACTAAACTAAAACTAAGCATTTTCCAAAAATAAAAACTAAACTAAAACTAGCAAACTCACTCTAAAAACTAACTAAAACTAACTGAATTTGAAAACAAAAATTCACAACAAAATTAAAACTAAAACTGATGAAAAATCCAAAACTATTATAACCTTGCGCCGTAGTGGCCAATCACAAACAGGGAAAGGTTTCATTAAAATGACCGTCATGCTTCTTGTGTTGCAGCATCCCGGGAAGGGCCTGGATGTCCGGAGGAGGAAGATCTGGGACATGTTCGGCCCCCAGACGCTGCTCGAGGTGAGCCAGCAGGGCTGATTCTGTGAGACTATATTCAGGTTTTAATGAGTGTAATTATCTTTTCACTGTAAGTGGGGATCCATATTGCTCGCTGTAGGGGTCTGTTCAGCGGCGCCGCCCACTCTCTGCTGCTGCAGCTTCCTGCTGTATGCTCCACTGTCGACTCTTCTGTTAGTTGGAGAAACGTTACACAACATGAGGAAATCTTCTGGAAACATAAATCACAAAACAATCTCACAACAAGGTCCATTGAGTTGTTGTTCTGGAGCTTTTGATGATATTAAATGATCCTCAACACCAAATCAAGTTTACATTCAAATATCTAGATGTTCTGTTAAAAACCTCTAGTCCACTATGTTCATGTAAAAGTTGATTTTCCAGTCCTGAGCTCGGTAAAGAAACAATGATGATAACTGGGAAGACGCCATGTGTGGATGACATTTAAAAACACTGAGCTAAAACAAGGACGTGTGATGTGATAAATAGATATAAAAATAAATAAATGGCCACTGAAAATGCTACAAAGTTATTAACGAGGTAGATAAAAATGATTAGACCAACCTTATTTTCTCTAATTTGTTGTTAATTTTTTCTTGTACATTTGTTTGGACAAATACAATGATTACAACAAAAATAGTTCATCATAGTTTAATGTAAGAGCTGATACCCAGACATTCTCCATGGTTTTATTGATAATGACTTTAGTTATTATCAATAAAACCATGTTAAATGTCTAGATATCAGCTCTGAAATTAAACTCTCACAAGCTATTTTTGCTGTTATCAATGTATTTGTCCAAACTGTACCTTTAGTTGTACCAGGCATTAAAATGAAAAAGAAATTGAAGAAAACAATGGTCTTATATTTTTTTCTATGACTGTATGTCTTGCACATATTAATTGTATTGCACATTTCCTGTTTTGTCAAGAAAGTAGTTAAATCCACACGATCAGCCCTAAGACTACATTAATTTGTATAAATTTCACACTGAAAGGTTTTTTTTTGTTACAGGAGAAAAAAAATCCTTTTTTTGACGATTTGCATAAAGTGATTCAGAATGAAATCACAGTGGCGTGCATCTCCCCGCTCTAAGCAGCTCTTGTGCTTTTTGGGTCTTTGCTATTTCAGGAAAAGGCAATTACTCCCAGCGAGAGCTTCTTATTCCCGGCTACGGACTGGCTGATTGGGAACCACTCGGACGAGCTCACGCCGTGGATCCCCATTATCGCTGCCAGGCCAGTCATCAGCACCGTCTCACTCTGCAGCAGAGGGCCAGCTGATCTCAGTCTGAATAACATGATGGGGAGAGGGAGGATGTGTGAAAGAGTGTGTGTGTTCCCGTGTGTGTGTGTTCCTGTGTGTTTGTTCCCGTGTGTGTTCCTGTTTGTGTGTTCCTGTGTGTGTTTTCTGATGCGACCAGCTGATGGTGATGTTGAGCCTCGATCTTCTCTAATGTTGCCTCAGATGATGATCTCTGTAATGGATTGTTGTTTCCTGTCTGTTGAACAGAATCTTTAAACAAACTGAAGGTTTATAATCAGCGTTTTCTTTGGCTCTGGGTAAGAGTTTCTCTCTTGCTCTCGCTGCAGGTCTTCTTACTCCTGCCGTTACTTTGTGCTTCCCTGCTGCTTCTTCGACTTTTATGCAAAATACCAGAGACGCCAGTGCAAGAAGTCTCAGTATAAAGAATACATCGACTTCATCTCTGAAGTCAGCCGAGTCAGCGGCTTCAACACTGAAGAGGACTGCCTGAGAATACCGTCCACCAAACGGGTAGGTGGACTCAGATCATTCAAGACTTATCCCTCAACATCTGTCTATTGTGTGATAGTTTTTCTTTTCTTTTCAAACTCAGAAAAGAGAAAAAAATAAAGTAAAATATTATCATCCTGTGCAATTAATCACATTATCACAAGAAGAGGCAATACCAGCCGCTCATAAACATCTAAAGAGATAAAATAAGATGAGATAGAACTTTATTCATCCTGAAGGAAATTGTTGTTCCAGATTGCTCCAATTTACAAAAACAAACAAAAGATAGGAAACCATGAGAAAAACAATGAACAAAATAGGTAACAATATATAATATACCAACATGCCTGAAAAGGGAAGCCAGTGCACAAGTGCCAAAACCTGCATTCTTTCTAATGACCAGCAGGGGGCGACTCCACTGGTTCCAAAAGAAGTATGATCGTATTCAAGTCTATGAGAAAATGATCGTACTTCTCACTTGATTTATTACCTCAGTAAACATTTCCCTAATGAGTTTATGGTCCCAGTCGCTAGTTTAAAGTCTTCTTTACTGCAGCATGATGTTCATTTTGTAAAGTATGGTACCATTTTAGAGTAAAATAGCAGGATTTTCTTTACTACTTGTGATTGACAAGTTGCATAATATATATAAATATATTATATGTATATATGTATATATATATATATATATATAAAATCTAGAAATTATTTCTACAACAGGGTATTCGCAGGGTCTTAGAAAGGTCTTTAAAAATCCAATAATTTGAATTTAAGGCCTTAAAATGTCTAAAATTCTGTGAGTAAATGCATATACTTTGCAAATAATTCCAGGCCTTTGTGTCTTTTTTACTTTTTTGCCAGTATTGACGTGAAATGCGTCTTAAATTGTATTCTTTATGGTCTTAAAAAAAGTCTTAAATATGACTTGTTGAAAGCTGCAGAGACCTTGTTAGCTGTCTTTGAGTTTATTAGTCAGGAGGTCTAGCAGAATGAGCTTCATTATGATCCCATACCAACCACAGATTGTTTCTATTATGTACATTTGGAAAACTAAGGAGAAGAGACACTGAATCCAGTTCAAGCTTTGTTCCAAGCATATTCTCCATTTCACACGGGACACTTTCCCAGTATTCTTGTCATTTGGGACGAGACCAAAGACAATGTTTGAGTGTGCCAATGTTTATTTTGCATTTAAGACACAATGGGAAGAAGAAGGGCTTAAATTTGAAGAGACGAGCAGGCAATAAATCTACCCTTTGTAATATTTTGAGCTGTAATGGCCTGATTACAGATTGATCATCTCTTTGTGTGACAGTTTTACTTTTTAATCCATACTCCAAAACACGTTTCAAAGTGCTATTTAACTTAAAAAAGAAGGATGAGTCCAATGTATTTGGTTCATTCAGAAAAAAACCTACACTTCCCATAATGCAACTATAAAGTCATTAGAGCTTTTGGGATAAATGCCCACATGTTTCAAACTCCTTCCTGTAAGCTGCACACAGAGAAGACACTGGCCCAGTCTCACTCCTCACTCTAACGCTCCATGGACGGAATTCCCCAGTTGAATTTTCCAGCTTCCGACCTCAAAATGTTCAAGGTGCACGACACCAAATGTAAACAAAAACAACAAACATTGCTGAGCATGACAAACTGATGTTTTTTGGCCAGTAAAGTCTCAGCAGTGGAGCCTCCTCCAAAAATAAACGAAAGAGTGGAGGAAAAAATGATGCAAACATCCATCTTACTTTACCACCATTTCTGCTTTGAAAACATTGCTTAACAGGTTTAGTAACATTTCAGAATCAGAATCATTTTTATTGCCAAGTAGGTTTCACATACAAGGAATTTGCTATGGTGTATTTCATATACTTTGTAAGTATTTCATGCCAAAAAAACCCATCTTAAATAGAAAATATAGAATAAAGAATAGAAAAGTCATCATAGAAACAATATTTAACAGTAGAAACACTATGTATAAATATGGAGTTATTTAAATGAGGGAAGGAGCTGTGCAATCAGGTGACTATGCATACAATAATGTTAATTTTTATTAAATACAGGCCAATATACTTACAGGGAACTCCTGGAACTCTGGGGTTTGTAGTGTCTGCCTAAATAACAAGACAAGCAAACCATTTTGGTGTTCGACCTATGAAAGAATTTAGATATGGAAGTTAGTTTAGTTATGCACTCTACCATGCTTTGCACCTGCACCGTTTCTAGGACCAGCTGTTTTATTTTAGAAAATGACCACAATAGCAGAAAAGATGAATCCAATCTGTTGATATTTATACTACATGTACCTCATACCTATGAAGTCCTATGTTTGTATGTCAGATCTTTCTCATTTATCTTCACTGTGACTCTCCAGTTAATCAAAGGCCGTTAACATGTTGTATCTTGTAAAAAGAAAAGAAAATTCCCTGCAAAATTATAATAAAATGCAACGCTGTTCTACAAACGGGCACAGCTGTGCATCCCTGTCTCTTCCCCACCTGAGCCTCATTTAGTAGAAACAGACAGAAATAAATCAAGTCTTTATCGTCCCAGAAGGATCATTCCTTTCACAGCTGGCGGCCATTAATGGCTTCAATACACACAGAAAGAACAATGAGTATTTACTGGGCGATTAATAGATCGCTCATAATCAGTTGGTGCAGAACAGCAAACGCTTCCCAAACATCAGTATGTGTTTTAAAAAATGATTTGTGTTAGAATTGAAAATTCTATTTGTTCCATCCGTAGAAAAACCCATTTTGAGTTTCTATTGTAGACTTTTGAGCCTCAGCAGCCAGGTAGTCTTGATATTATATATTATATTAAGCTCTTTATTCTGCAGGTGTGTTTGGTGGGAAAGTCGAGAAACTACCAGCTCTCTGACGAGGCCGAGGCAGAGCAGCGAAGAGCTCGTTTCATCCAGAGCCGCCAGATTGCCTCTGGGGCTGCAGTTCAAAGGTCAGACATCAGAAATGACGGGGCCTGTTGCCACGGGAACAAAGACACCGACGGGACCCCCGACAGCAGCTGGGGAGCGGGCTTCCAGCCCAGAGATAAGGTCGAAACGGTTCGAAACTGCGCCTCCCTCCCGCGGGACTTCGTTGACAGCGTTGTCCTGCAGGTTGCAAACGTTCTTCTGGGAATGACTGAAGATGACGGCGGGTCCTCCGATGACTGGAACCAAGGAGGTAAACAACAACACACCCGAGATAAAAAACAAATTCACACAAGTCTCCCTGGACAGGAGCTGCTACTGAAGTGATGCACAGGTTTAGATTAAATCCAGAGGAGGACACATTACCTGAAGCTCACCCACCCAGATGGTGTCATTACTTTGTGATATATATATATATATATATATATATATATATATATGCTATATATATATATATATATGCTATATATATATATATATGCTATGTGCAGCATGTCCAACAGAGGAAGAGATTAGTATCTGCAGAAGCTGTGAGAAATTTTGACATGCTGAGGAATAAGGTCATAAGGTCAATAATGGTCAGTTTTCATCTCAATTGATTATTTTACCTTGAAAGATAATTGCCTAAGAACCAACAAAATGCTCAAAAATATGCAGATACTGTACTCTGCTAGGTAGCAGAGCAGCATCTACTGACAAAATGCGTTAATCTAGATTTATTGTACATTCTAGTGTGGTGTCTTTATGAGAACATTATTTTCATTATTTTAGCCCTTTAGCCACAGACCGTATAACAGAAGTCAACGTAGCCTCTGAGCCTGAAAAGTGCCAAAACCTGCATTCTTTCTAATGACCAGCAGGGGGCGACTCCACTGCTTTTAAAAGAAGTCCCATTGTATGCAAGTCTATGAGAAAATTAGCCTGCTTCTCACTTGATTTACTACCTCAGTAAACATTTTCCTAATGAGTTTATGGTCTCAATTGATAGTTTGAAGTCTTCTTTACTACAACATAATGTTCATTTTGTAAATTATGGTCCCTTTAAGAGTAAAATAGACATTAAAGCAGGATCTTCTTTCGTACTTGTGATTGACAAGTTGCTACCACGACAAACATTAACATTGTACATTAACATATTTACATTATAGCCATGAACTTGTTTTTGGGTTTTCCCTGTGTTTCCGTCTTAGAACTTGGACTCTTGGACAGTATGATTTCATTTCCTCAAAGTTAATTGTAACATTTTGTTCACTGAAAAATGTGCTGTTCAGTGTATGGTTATTACTTAAAGTAACTTTTAAGTCCCTTAAAGTCAGTTAATTTTTTACGGTAATTGCAATTTGTTTTCAGCCTATTTTTCACTTGCCAAAATTAGCATCCCAAATAATAATCACAGTGTGATTTAATGCAAAAATGAATTCCTACAGAGTCAGAATCGTAGGTGCTGGCTACTTCTATCTGCTAAGCTAGTTATGTTAGCTTTAGCAGGAATTTAGCCAGGTTTTTTTCCTCTTCATGATTGTTTTAGCGGCTGCCTCATTTAGTTACATAGAATTATTAATATTAAACAATTAACAAGATGTTAGTCTATCAAAATGGATACATTTAATGTACAGGTAGGCCAAAAATCTATAAGTACAGCACATTTCTGTTTTCCTTAGATTAGTAGCTGTTATTCCGCCATTAGTTCACTTTTGTTGTAATTGGACATTTAAAAAGCTGTTTTTTTTAGATATGTGTTAATGTAATAATGCTTATTAATGTGGTAACACAGTTTCAAGTTGAAGGAGTAGTTTGACATTTTGGTAGAAGATCGATGCTACTCTATTTTCTGATTAGCTTAGCTTAGTTTAGCACAAAGACAAGAAATGGGGAACCAGTAAAAGTGAATAAGTTTGTTCCTCAAAAAGTTAAACTATCACTTTATCTCCATTTAGACTGAATTTGTAGTCACTGTTTTTGCCTTTTTAAGGCAGCTGGAGATGAAATCCCAACACTTCCAAAACATCACGGGTGAATCACTTCTCACATTTGTCAACAGCACCTTAAAATATATTTCTTGATGCTCTGCGGCACCGCGGCACCCATCATCCAATCAAACGCCACCTAGTCATCAGCACCACGTCCCTCCCCGCCTCAGTCGGCGAGCCCTGTGACACACAGAGACGCCACTTTGAACTCTGTATCTCTGCCACTTCCTGCACGGCACGGTACACAGTGTACCACACACACACACACACACACACACACACCGCCCACGCATCATCTTTGTCAACGCCTCTGCACACCCGCTGCCACACACACACACACACACACACACTCACACACACACACACAAAATATGACTGACATAAGGAGGTGAGGGTACTATGATTCAAACAGAAAATTCTCTGTCATGATGTCAAAGCTGAAATTAGAGGTAAAAATATGAGGGAGAACGAATAAAAGGAGCGTGTAACCCTGTATAGAGATGACTGGATGAATAATGCACCACCGTCTATGATTTATGCATGAGTATGCATTTGTATTGAGGTATTCTGACCAGTTATCTGCTGCGTAAGAACAAAGGGTAAACTCAGGGTGAGCCGGCCTATAGTGAAAAGATCCAGGAGGGCCTCGGAGTCATCGGAAGGGCTTTGAGATTCAGTTTCTCTCCATTTTTAATGCATCTTCAAAGAGTATGGGGATGTTTTTAATCTGTTTGATTCTGGTATTTGAAGTTATACTTCGTGTGAATGTGGGTTATATAGCTTCCTGGCTTTAGTGTAAATCCACAGTGGAATATATTTTACAGTTTTTCTCCTTTGTGCCTTCTTTCTTTTTTAAATTTCAAGTGCAAACGCAGCTCAGGAACATACATTTAGCTCAGAATGTTCCGTTCCTTCCCACCAAACCAGCCCACAGTCTCGTATCTCTGCTGGTCTGGTGGACATCTCCACATGAAGACACCACCTTCAGCTCCACCTCTCAAAGACGGAGCTCCTCCTCATCCTTCCCCGTCCACCTTATATCAGCCTATCAATCTGCAGCTTGGATCCATCAACTTGTACCCACAAGCTCTGCAGGAAACTTGGGAGTCATGATTGATGACCAGCTGACCTTCAAGGTTCATGTATCCTCAATAACCAGATCTTGTAGATTCTCCCTGTACAACATCAGAAGATCAGACCCTACCTGACCCAGCAATGACACAACTCCTGGTTCAGGCCCTTGTGGTACCCCGTTTAGACTACTGTAACTCTCTACTGGCAGGTCTTCCTGCTGCACCACCAAGCCTCTGCAGATGATCCAGAACGTGGCTGCAGGTCTGGTCTTCAACCAGCCAGGAGAGCTCATGTCACTCTGCTCCTCATCTATCTCTCTGGCTCCTGGTCACAGCAGCATCACATTCAAAGCCTTGTCTCTGTCTACAAAATATCAACGGGCACAGCCCCTTCTGATCTGAACTCCTTTGTTCAGGTCCACAAACCCTCCCGTCCACCACGCTCTAACAGTGAAAGACGTCTGGCTGAAGGCCTCTACGTCTCAGACCAGACTCTTCTCCTCTGTAGAACCCTATAGGTGGTGGAACCAACTTCATAACTCCATCCGATCTGCTGAGTCCTCATCAGTCTTTAAGAAGAGACTGAAGACCTTTAACTCTTTACTGAACACCTTCACTCTAGATCTACGCTGACGACTACGACTAGTATCTCACCGACCGCTCTTTGACCTATAAAGCTCTTGTGTCCTAATACACTGAACCCAGGGCTCTTACTCTTGCTATGTTTCTTGACTTCATCCTTGCTTGTGTTGTATTAACTCTCATTTGTGCGTCACTTTGGATATAAGCGTCTGCTGAATGACATTGTAGAATTGTACGTATAAAAAAGAAAAGCTTGTCATCTTATGAGCCTTTAGATTTGCCCTGTTTGCCCAAAACAAATATTTACTGTTGGACGTCTACATTCCTCCACCCTTGGTGGTTTAATACAACACTAGCAATAACGGAGGCTTTAGATATGTTTTAGATATGTTTGTAAAACACTGCTGTTCAGGGCTGGACATCAGAGCCAGAGTATCAAAAAGTGTAAAGTTTGCATCAGAATCTTTGTCATATTCTTTGGCTTGTTTGCTCAGGCATTGTCTAGTTATTTAGGGAGAAGGATTGGGGCCAGGTAGGAGAAAAAAATATGAGAGCAGGATTGTTTTTTTCGTTATGCAGTTCGAGAAAAAAGTCGAAATGATTAGAAGAAAATTAACTTTTTGTGTTGGGTAAAGTTGGTAAGATATTCACAGGTTTATTGTTCCCGTGTCAATAAGTCAACGTCATTTTCATCAGTGTCATAACATGAACAATAACCACAATGTTTAAGGTGTAATAGAACTAAAATCCCCCGACACATAAATGAGATATTCTTGGTAGTAGCTGCCACAACTATTGTTTTGGGAAAATCTGCTTTTATGTTATTTATGTGAATCTTGTACACATATAGACATATTAAGGAAAATCAGGTTGCAGCTTGCAGTCTACTTTACCAAACTCAAAAAGTTGACTTTATTCTCGACATTTCAACTTTTTTCTCGAAGTGCATAATGATTTTTTCCACCTCATTATTTTTTTCTCCTACCTGGCCCTAATCCTCTTCCGTAGGTATTTCCGGATCAAAATCGAGAAGCTTTTCTAACTTTAGACAATGTTTTATTAAGGAAACCAGCCCTTTTTTTAAAAAAAAACCAATATGGGAGATGTAGAAGCAATGCAAGACAATTCAAAGAGTTTTATACGAGACATCAAAAGCATCATGATAAAGGGCAGAAAAACTAATTAAAAAAGGACATTTAAATATCCACTCTAACAAAACCTTAAAAATCAAAGAGAGAGGGGAAAAAAGTGCCAAAACGGAAGCTAAAATATAATAAAAATATATATAAAAAATTGAGAGTAAAAGTTAAAAAAATGTAAAATGAATGTATCAAAATAATTAAGTCAAAGGCAGCTGTGAACAGGAGTGCTTCATCCGTGATTTTAAAGAGTTTCTGCAGTTTTCTGAGAGTTTGTTCCAGATATACGGAGCGTAGAAACTGAACGCTGCGTCTCCATGTTTGGTTCTGACTCTGGGGACAGAAACATGAACCAGATGACCTGAGTGATCCGGAGGGTTCATAGTTCATCAGAAGCTCTCTAATGTATTAAAGCCAATCAGTGCTTTATAAACCAGCAGCAGTATTTTAAAGTCTCTTCCATGCCAGACTTACTTCTGTTAAATGCCAAGACGTTTGTGTCCAGAAGTTGAAATCCTGTAAACGTCACTGACGTTTAGAAAAGTTAACGTGTGAAGCTGGCTGCTGTCACTTTGAACCAGTTACTTATTCATCAGGTAGTTATGTAATCATGCTGAGAGAGAAAGTATCTAACATGCAATACCCCCTGCAACACTAAACCTGAAGTCAATAAAATCTGCTTTTTAGACATCGCTTTTTAAATCTTGGGTAGAATAAATCATAAATCCATATTGTTTCTCATGTAAATGTTCTTTGTGCAGCCGTTCTGCATGCACGGAGCACAAACAGCTTGCTGGAGAGACGAAGTGGGTGAGAGTGGCTACAGCAGGTGCCGCCCAGCACACTTTCTGCCATTTTAGGTCAAAATCATCATCATCACCATCATCATCATCATCTTCATCTTCCTCCACAGCTGCAGTCTTCACTGATTTAAACTGCACAGACTCATGCATCAGAATATAACCTGTTCATAATGTCGTAGCCATTCAAGTCTTAACTGACATTTTTAAGACCAAACCAATTGATAGAATAATGAATCATGTAATTGACAGATTATTTAACAATGTAAATGAGCAGCCCTGCATAATATTATGCAGGGAATTAAAAAAAAGAAAAAGCTTATGTTCCTGTTTTTAGAGCCGTTTATCCTGAAGCAGCTGATTTATGATCATACCTCTACCGATGAGCTCATGTTTCCGCTTCCGCTTGTTTGTCTGCAGGATTATAAAAATACATAAAACATGAAAATGTATAACATGGGCCAAAGAAGAACCCATGTAGTTTTGGAGCAAACCTGAACCACAGGGAGGATACACTAAAAATGTTTTTCACTTTTGATAACATTACCAGATAGTATGTTTGTGCAACATTCATGGGATGTTGGAATAATCAAAAAAATGAGTCCTGACTGGCCAAAATGTTCTTGCACGCTGCCTCAAGTAGGGCTGGGTGATATGGACCAATAGTCATATCCCGATATATATTTAAAATTAATATACGATATACGATGTATATCCCGATATTTTTATTGCAAAGTGAGAGCAAAAGTTCAGTCAAAGTCAAAGCCAAATATGACATGTCACAAGTAGTTTTATTGAAACTGTTTATTTAAGTGAACATAAATACTGTATAACAACAGGAGAACCTTTTTAAAAAAAATCAAAGCTCCATAAAGTGCACATTTAAAAAAAAAAAAAAAAAATCTTAAATAAAAGCTGCAGCTTGCCTGGAGCAAGGATCACAGTGCAAATTTGAACTATATCGACATATGCAATGCGGTCTAATTCCATATCACATTTAAGAATAAATGGATATATCTTTTATATCATTATATATCGCCCAGCCTCAAGTTGAAATAACTGGAGAAGTTGGCTTCAGTTGGTACACATTTCATGGCTAATCTGATCTGTTTCTTTTGCTCTTCGTTGTCACACAAATACTGGAAACCACCACCAACATGTTCTCAACATGTGTTAGCACCCGTCTTGTTTCCAAATTAAGACTTGAGGCTAACACGCCAAATCGGAAGAAAGACTTTCCAGCTCCGAGGCCGTCCGAGGGGCATGTGAATGCAGCGTTGGCCTTGGTGGAGCTCAGCACTGTGTGTGCTGCAGTCGATGCTACATTTACTTCACAAGAAAACAAAAATGTGAGAAAAGTTAGGAAATAGATTTCCTAACTTGTTATTCATCTCTGACTCAAGGTGATGATGATTTTTGCACACCTTCAGGTTTTCCAAGCATCAAATCAAGCTGTGAGTAAACCTGTACTGCCTTTAGTAATGACCCTTTCAAATGTTTTATTCACCACTCAGCAACCTTACAGCCTTTTTTCTCCACTCAGCCTGATTTTGAATTGGCTTAAACAGTAAAAACAATCCTCCACAACAAGCAATCAATCACACAGGGGACGTTCAGCCTTAAAAAAAAACCAGTCTAACTGTACATCAAGCCGAGCCATTAATAATGGTCTCTGTTGGTCTTAGTCCAAGCAGAGTCTGCTCTGTCAATACTGCCCTTCACCCATTAATCCCCATTAAGATTGTAGGCAGTAAAGGGCAGCTCTAAACGGTGTATTGATATTATATTAAGGCCTGCAGCTCCCTGGCGTCTGGGCTGCAGGACGGCAGTCTGCCCACTTTCACACTCTGCAGCTCCGGACTGTGTCTGGCCCTCAGAGTGTCTGTGAATGTGGGAGTGTTTCATATTTTAGGCATTAAACTGAGAAATTTGTCCGGCTAAGTTTAGTATGTGTTTGGGTGGACAATATGTTTTGGAAAACTGAAAACCATCCCATAACGTTGTAGATTAGTGTTAAATTCTAAATAAAACTAGAAAATTTCCTCTGGGGAAAAGTTACTGTGTGCGTGCGTGTGCGTGCGTGTGTTTGAAGCATGTGTATGCATGTGTGAGGAGTGTGCGCACTTACGCGCATGTGTGTGTGTGTGTGTATCTGTAACTGTAATCACATCAAAGATCAAAGGCAATTAGATCAAAGCAATCAACTGAATTAAGTGACACCTGTTAAAGTTCCGAAAGAGTGACTGCAGCCAGAGGTGGACTGGAATTTCTGGCCTCGAACAGAAAGCATTTTTGGCAAAACCATAGTACCTATCATTGATCCGACTTCACTTTGAGCGTCCTGAGTTCTTCCTGAACGTCTACATATGTTTTTTTTTATAAAGAAAAATGAAAAAATAGCTTTGTTAGAGCGATCTAAAAAAACTGTTCCATATCCCTTTTTTTTTAGAAATCTTCCTGCGTTTTTAATATGGGAGCCAATGAGGCTGTTTGTGCGTGTTGTTGGTGCATCTGTGCATCTTATGCCCAAACTATAACTCTGACAGCTTTACCAGAGGATTTTGAGTGAGAAGACAAATTTTCCTACGTTTCTATGTATAAATTATTTCTGTAGAGTGGAATTTGAGGCCTGGAGCACAGTATTATTTTTTGACAGTTTTACCTCTCCCTCTACACTCTGGCGATGATGTCACACACTGTGACACCAACATTCCGTGCAATACACATCCATTATAATCTCAGAATTTCTCCAAAAATGATCATGGTCATTGAACAGGGATTGATAAAAAACTATATGACCTATCGAAACGTGGATTAATACACCAATACACAAGACTTGTGTCTACTGTTTAAAGTTTAAATGGAGTCTCTAGGTGAAATTATGCCGGAGAAGTGGACGTTTAAAAATCTCCAATTATTGTTGTTTTTCGCTCATTTTTTGTCGGCCGTCCCATTCATTTCAATGCAAAATTTTGGGCAGTTTGTATTCTGCAGAGAAAAGTTATAGCACACCGATCCCGATCAAACCGCACATTTTGATATATAATTTGTCCTGTAACTCTTCAAGTTGTAGGACTAGTAGCGGGACGAAATTGCGTCTGGAGGAGGAAGAAGAAAAAATCCACAGTATAACAGTAGTGCAGCACTGGTACCTACAGCTATTGCTGTATGGGACCAATGCTCGGTGCGATTGCCCCGAGGCCCTAACTATTTCTATATAATAGCTCAAGAAACAGTCAGTTTATTTGATTTGGAGTTGAACTTTGACTTTATATATATTATTTATCTGCCACCTCTCATACAAACATGCACCCCAAAATGCTTCACGGAGCAAATATGATACAACAAAGACAAAATATTAATTAAAAAAACAATAAATTAAATTGAGCAAGACTTAGAATTAAATGCATGAAACAATAACAATAAAATGTTAAAAATCAACAAATATATGTCAATAGAATAGCACAAATTCTAATATCTAGAGACAGTTTGGGACTTTTATGGGCCACATAAGGAACCTTATAATGGAAAGTGGTGGAGAACCCAATTGATGTGGCTGGATCTTGAAATGAAAGAAATGTTTATATGTATGAAGGAGAGGCAGAGATGTTATTGTAATTATCAACCAATTAAATGATCTGTCTCTGTGTCAGTATTCAGACAGTAGAGTGGCTGTGGTCATGTTAAATCAGGCAAATATTATTTATTCTAACCTTATATTCATTGGTCATGCAATTGTTGTGCCTTCAAGGCATCAAATTGATTTAATATCGGTATACAATTAATTATGACATGTACTGTACCTTTTAATTTCTCTGTCTTTCTCTTTGTTTTCAACTAAACTATGTTTTATGAAAGAACTGTCTAAACCGCACCAACACCTGTTGCACAAGTTGGAAAATCGTGCTCTGCTTGGAAATAGAAAGTATTTACAGTAAAGTTATACAGAAAAATATCCTTTGGTTGAAGGCATTTGCATTTTTCTATGGGAAATGAACTCAAATTATACACCTAAAAACTATAGGTTCTCAGCTTAATTCAATATATATGTTTAAGGATTTTAAATAAATCTGGCTTTGGTCTGGCTCCTTCCCTACATGACGCCTCCTCCTCTTTGATGAGAGTTTCTCTGAGAGGTAGCCGGAGACTGAAGACCCAACTGGCTGCAAGAATGCAAAGGAGGGCTCTGATGTGATCTCTGTCTCTGGCTTTAGTTTAGACTATGGCAGAGCAGAGGCACAGACAATATATTTCCCTATGAAACTCTTTCATATTCAATAATCTCTAAGCCAACGGGGGTCGCCTGAAATGCCGCCGGAGATTTTGTCTAAAAGTATGATGAAGATCGCATTATGACGTCTGCAGATTTGGGTCAAATACCGTTATGAAACATTACAGAGGAGCATTAGAAATCCTACGGTGTGTCCCTCGCCAATATGTCAGAGAAAAGAGGAGGAACACTGTCATTTGTACAAACCAAAGGTCAGTCCTGATTGAATTCTCTTCTGAGGGTAAAAGGGCAGCGGCAGATGTACAGAAAGTCTCGCGGAACAGAGGCCAAAGCCACGGTGCTGCTCTGTCATTTACCTGCTTACTGCTGGCTCAACTCGGAGCTTCATGCATTGCAATATGCCTTTTTCTTCCTTTTTTTGCTCTTTGGTATCTAGAATTTCTCTCCCAGTGGGGAGTGACGGCAGTGAGTCACGGCGGGTGGGAGATGCATCTGACAGCTTTCTGCAGCAGCTTTAATTGAGCACACTTCACCGCCCTGACTCACACCAGAAGACAGTGACTGAGGTGTTTTTCTGTAAAATGTTCAACTCTGATCATCCTTCCACTCCCGGAGCGTTTTCACTGAGCCATTGCAGCTCTGCCTCTCTGCAGCCAGTCAGCTGTATCGATGCTTCTTACTGACTCTGCTCTGGTGGAGAAAAATTATTTCTGTTCATGCCAGAAGCAGCGTGTTAATATATTGATGAATGTAACATCGATAGGCCTCCTGCTGCTCCTTTGTCACACTGTTCTCTGCTCTTTCATCCTTCTCTCCCCATCCTCCTCCTCCTCCTCCTCCTCCCCATCCTCCTCCTCCTCCTCCTCCTCCTGCTCCTCCTCCTCAGGTAGCCTGGCTGTGAGCGAGGTGGCCGGGCTGTTGGAGCAGGAGACCCTGCAGCTCCTGAAGAAGGAATGTGGAGGCCTTCAGACGCTGCTCAAGAATAACCACCAAGTGTTTAGAGGTAGTTAGACTTCATGCTTTTTGTACATTTTCATAGCTAGTCGATATAAAGGTATATTTTCCAAATACGTTTGCTCAGTGGTGCATAAATTAACTTTCACACTACTTTATCCATTGCACACTGGCATTTTTCTTTATTGATTTCCACTGTTATTACATTCTTGCCAGTGACAGTGGACTACATACAGGAATAAATGAGAAACAGACTTTAAAGTGATAGTTGAGGTCTTTTGAAGTGGGTTGTATGAGCTACTTATTAATACCTACAGTAGATAGAGTTTGCATGGGGGCAGCAAGTAAGAAAGAAAGTTAACTGGTTGTTTTTTTCGCAACCCCTAAAATAACTCCTCCACTTTGAGGCTCTTAAGGAACAGATTTTTTTGTACCTTTTTGAAGAAAGCACTTTAATTCCAAAGAGCTCTTGTATCTTCCTGTTGCCCTTCTCTTCCAGTGGAAGGAGGGAGGGTGTACATAAGAGACTGGCGGGACAGGAAGTCCTCCAGGGCGGATACCAAGAGGAAGCCCGTGGCGCCTGGTGCCCTAAAAACTCGGCCCTGCTGGTTCTTTGAGCACCATCCGCAGCGCTGCCCCCTGCAGGCTGGAAGCTGCGCCTTCGCCCACGGACCCGAGGAACTCCGCCCCTCGACCAGACCTCTGAAGAAGATGAAAAACGAAGCCCTGTGATTGGCTCTTTTCCCCTGAACATTTTATCATTTATTTAGTTTTTAAACTTTTCTTCTAATTAAAAGTTTTCCATGAACCTCCTGGAAATGTCCTCATCTCTGCAGCCACAAAAAAGACAAAGTTCAGGTCCAAGCAGTGTGAGTTTTATTGTTGCCATGTTACATCATTTCTGGGAACTGAGGTCTTGAAATTTCACAGTGTCCTCTTTCTTGTGTGTGCAGGAGCCAGAATGTGATGCTTCCTGGTCCAGCACTGTTGGAGCTCACTGCCACCTCTGGGTTAAGTTGCTGCTGGAATTTAATTTCAAGGGATTCTTTTGTCTTTCTTTTCATTTACGTAAGAAATTGACTTTTGTTAAGCTCAAAAAAATGTACACTTACTATATATTAAAGTGTACTTAAAGCTACATCTTTTCATTTATCCTCGTGGATTTCTTTCTTGTCGAGCACTCAGGACATTTTTTCAACTTCTCCCTCTGCAGCAAAACTTTAAAAGCTTCCATAAACTTCACTTAGACGTTTAATTCACCTCAGACAGGCACTTTGAGGTTCACAGTCACAGTGGCGGATAAAGAACGGGCAGCGTTTGAACAAAGTAAATGTTGGCAGTATGAATTATTTGTTGGCAGGAGTTGAGGGGCGAGCTGCATGTCGTCCCCTCTGGACGGTGCTCTCTGCTGTGTCTCTCTAACACAGTTTGCCATCACCCTGTGGCTCAAATGTCAAAAACAGTAAGGGCCACCGAGGGACAGCGGCGGGGTGACGGGAAGCATCTCCTCGGGGTTTGTTTGTTTATGTGAGCGACAACAATCACACCATTGATGCAATAAAGCAAAAGGACAGACTATTTAAATCACATCCAGATGAATGTGAAGTGACAAAAAAATAATTTGGCTATACAAGTGAACTTCCTCACAGGCTCAATGCTTCACATATTTTAGTGCTAATATATGTGTTCTGCTGAATTCTCTGGTTTATGTCTCATGTATGCTGGTAACTTTGGCCAGTCAACATAAGATAGTTGAGTTGTTTCTGAAGAGACAGGCAGCTCACATGCATGTGTGTCTTTGTGTGTTTGGGACTTAACCTACTAGAGTGAATGTGAGTGATTGGTATAGTGATGTGGATGTGAAGACGGCCCTACTTTCCCTACTTCCAGTGCCCTTACTTGGACCACACCAATCTTCAAACTTGGCCTTCATTTCAACGCACACTGACAGAAACATATACACCTGGCAAAGAACTCAAACTTAAAAATACAATATTTTTTTACTTGAGCCTAATTTTGACTTTGTATCTTGCATTTTGACCTAAACTGTCCCACTATTCACTTATCTCAAAGTTGTTACTATCTCAGAAATCAGACTTAAAGTTGCTGTAGGCCTACGGGGAATTTAGAGCATATCGGTCTCAACATGCTGGTGGCTATGCTACTGATGCTAACACCACTGCTAACATGGTTAAATATGGCTACATATAGTGGATAGTGTAACCTGAGGGGGAACCAGCGGGTGGCCGCTATGCTACAGGTGCTAACATGGTTAAATATGGCTAAATACAGTGGATAGTAACCTGAGGGGGAACCAGCGGGTGGCGGCTATGCTTCTGGTGCTAACGTGGTTATAATGGCTACTTTGAGGACAGTGGATAGGAACCTGAGGGGGAACCAGCGGGTGGCGGCTATGCTTCTGCGACAGTGTCACTGTTCGGAAGGTGGTATTTGCGATTAGCGCTGTATGAGAGTAACCATAGTGGCGGTTAGCGTGAAGCACGCAGGGACTCTCAGTCGGACCGACCACCACAACCTGTTGTTGTTGTTGTTGTTTGTTGTCAACACAGACCAGAGAGGCTCAGATTACAACACACGGAGGGAGCTGACTTCATCCTCTGAGCAGGACACCATTACATCTTTACAAAGTCAGTAGATGTTTACTGCTTTATTAATATTCTGAATGTTGTGTACAGAGCCAGAAAGAGTATAGATTGACTTTACTTTGTATCATTTTGACTAATTAAGTCCATTATTTCATAATTGTAATTTAAGTCTGTATTTAAGTATCATATATATTTGGTCTAAATGTTGACATGTTTTACTTGGTATGTAATACCTTTGCAGTCAAGCACCTATTATCTCTGTTTACATAATTTATGTCATGACTTAAAATCCCATAGTTTGGACTTTATATGTAATTTTTTGCTTTTTTGCTTTCGCTGTTCACTCATTTGTACAAGCAGCTTCTTAACGATCCTCATTTCTGTTAATTTTCAACTGCTGCCCTTAGGGACCCTAGTATCATCATTATGATGACCAAAAGAAAAGAGCGACAAAGTCTGTTTAGGGAAAAGGGTGAGGTGGATGAGTGGGCCAAAAAAAACACCAAAACAGACTAAATTTGACCCAGCAGACTGCTGTTTCCATCCTGTGTGAAACCAAAAGTTAATGTTGAATTATTTAAAGTTTAAGTATGTGATGTAGTTATGTAACAAAACAATAATTTTTATAAACCTAACATAGTAACTTTGTTGGCTAAATGTAACCAAACACAACAATTCACTGATCCATTTATGCATTAGTACAGGTTGACCTCCTGCATTAATGAGGCTCCTGTGGGTCACAGTAGAGGCAAATGGCCGATGTGGTCGTATGGATTGGAGGACTTGTTACATTATTCAGAAGAATTGACCCTTTAAAAAGTAACTGCATCCATATTAAAGATACAACACCAAAATAATAGCAGTCAATCCCCACTCAGGTAGTACCTGAATATCTTGCACTGAATCAATTCTCTTGTTTTCTGGTTTGGATGAGAGGAAATAAATCCATACTGTGGTTGAAAGCGACATCCTAAGGTTAGTTACATATTAGTAGAGTGGATTCCCCCCATTACCCTGCAGCTCAACAGCTGTGCTGTTGAATATTAATGAAGACCTACATGTATTTACTCACAATGACCACAGCTTTAACACATGGAGGAAAAAGTGAATGTAATTTACGTTGACGAAAGGCCATTTGGACGTTAATGGTGCTCCAGTGGTGATGGATGTGAACTACAGTGGAGCCGAAAGAGAGTGTGGTCGTGTTTTGACAGGCACCACTCCGTCATAATGTGCAGCGCTATGTGTGGGTTTTAATGACCTCCTCCAATCATTTCACCCTCTCCTGCCCTCCCCCTGTGTCATTATGCTGCCAGGAAGAAATCAATTCATGAAAATACTCCTGCAGCTCACAGCCTGCCATCGACCTGCTGCCCTACATTTAACTGCAGAGGAGACGTTCACCTGACTATACACACACTCTCCTCACGACCTTCGACCCCAGCCCACTGTTCAATCAGCAATCAATATGACTGTTCATGTCCGCCTTGCACCGCTGCCCTGGAGACCAGAAAAGGAGAGTCGGAGCAAGCAAAATTACCTTGATCCAAAAACAACAACTGCTAAAAACAAGAAAACCGTTTTCTTGCACCATACAATAATGAGCCTAGTTTTGGTTCAGATCAAATTATATCTTTAAAAAAGGGTTCAGTTTGATTGATTAGATGTCATGGTTGTAATGGAGTCATAATGACTCTCCTGACCTGTTGTAAGAACCTACACACTGAAGTACAGTCATTAAAAAGACTGTAACCCATTTAAACCCAATTCTGTGCGGATGTAAGCCTCTATTGACCAATCAGATTGTGACCAATCAAATGAATTACCTGCTCAGTAGCTGAATCATCAGAGTATACATATACTGTAGAAAAAACAAGACATTCAGTCATACAAAATGTATTTATTAAGTCAGCCTCAAGTTAAATCAATGAGGGCATACCCTAATTTTCAATGTTGTTACAATAAAACAAGTCAAACTACATACTCACACAAAAAACAAACTAAGAAGAAAAAACAGTAGAGTTTAGCATTAATCATGGTTTCAAACTGAACTATAGATATAATTGTGTTTTCGTTTGTAAACACCTGTGCTGTAAACTCCAAGTGTGTGCAGCACAAAACTTAAAATTAGTTTTACAAAATGTAGTATTTTCATGTGGGACTTCAAACATTAGCCAATCTCTTGAATGAACCAAATAATTACTATAAATTAGAATTATAAAATAGTCAAGGTCAAGCTTCTGGAGCTTTCAACCATGTCAGATAGGCTTCGTCACACAAAAAATAAGGCATGATTATGAGATAAATACTAGTGGTACAACAGTGGTTCAAGAATAATCTGCAGGGGTCACATAACATTTCATCATTTTAATTATATTTCCCAGGTTAGGAATATGCTGGAATTTGAATATATTCCTTGACAAATGCTGGATTTTCCACATAATCTGGTGTTTCATATCACTTTTTAAATAAACATCAATAAATCATTCATTCATTCATTCTCCTTAACCCTGGACAGGTCACCAGACTCTCACAGGACGGACACATTGAGACAAACAACCATTTACAGTCTCATTCACTCCTATGGACAATTGATAGACATGTAGCATCTCGTTAAATATTTGATTTTTAAGTTAGTTTGTTGTCTCCTGGCATCTCTCACCAAACATGGAGTGGCTGGACCGGAGCTAGATGAAAGCATGGCTTCTAGCGTTAGATGTGATGATAAAGACTTTAAGACTCTTTTTTTTTTCTTTACCTTGAAAATGCTTAAAATAATTTTACTCTTAAAACTGTACGAACCCTGTGATTAAGAGGATTGCCAAACATGAGAAAAACAGTCCTGCAACACAAATGTGTGCTCATTTATTGATTTGTTTGTCTCTTCCTGTCTGAGATGAGAGCTTCAGTCTGCGGTTGAACTGCTCACACATCTGCAGCCTGTGAAGAGGGGTCGTGATCTGGCTCGGATATAAAGGTCACAGATTAATAAGATGGAGAACCAGTAACATTAGACACTGTTAATGCTGCAGCTTCACATCACAACATGAATTTCTCTTTGTGCAGTTGAATAGGTTTCCAGATATCAGGATCCTGTTCCAGTTCCAGTGGAAAACTATGTGAACTATGTAAACAAACGGTTTCCTTTGAAAGTGGATCTGTATTACACAATATCTGATACTGAACAAGGCCTCAAGTTGTTTATTCTACAAACAACAGTGGTTTCTTGCAATAACTGGAGAAAAGCTTATTTATGCTGGGTTCTCATGACTGTACTGGTCTAGTACCGTACAGTATTTGAAATCTGTCCATCAGCTCTTAACATTTCCAGAGGAATGAATTAGAGATGCTGAAAGCAAAAGTACAGAGGGGAACACATTAGCAGACAGACAAAATTACTCCCCATGCTTGAAATCTAGGTCAGGAAGAAGTGGCTGTATTTCTTTGCCTAAGCCAACAACTTTCCCTGTGTTTCCCTCATGCTTTATTCATTGTGGCACCACGGGGCTCCGTGACGTACAGAAGTCTCTCTCAGCAAAGCGAACGTGTAGGACTGCAGCGCTGACAGCTGCCACTGCCATCTATTCCTTTGTTTGACTGTTGCTGCCTTACAATATCTTCTGTTTTTTTCTGTTTGATTTTGTTTGTGAGTTTTCTGGCGAGAGAGGTTCTTTCAGTACATTATTCTGTCTCAGTATCTATATTTACTTGCATACGAGTCTATGTCCATTTGCCTTTTGCTAAACCTTCAAGATTCTCGTTCTTACAATAACAGCGGATATAACACTTGAAATTTTCTGTAATTTCTTAAACAGTTCCTCATTTCACACAGTGTAAGTCAAAAACAGGCTTAGTGGGGGGCAATAAAATTAGATTTTGCTGTGGGAACTGTCGCTAGCAGATTTGATTAGGTGCAGCTAGCTAATTAAGCTAACGTTAGCTTCACAACTGACTCAGAACGATGTGTCCTGCTGACTTGTATTTTCAAACAGTAGCTTTGTTTTACCTTTAACGCTAGAAAATGCTTCCCTGATAAGATATTAATGGTGTGTTTGGTGAAAGTACCACTATAACACATTTAGCTAGGTTTGTTACCGAAGCTTATGGAGCATAAAAGCTGCTACTGGTAGCCTATGTGGGTGGGTCAAACCCTGGTCTTTCAACCAGGTGACCGGTGTTCGTGTCCCATTGTTGGAGTAGTGTTTTTTTTTGTTTGTTTTTAAGCCTAACCCTGTTCTGTTTCTCTTAGGATAGTGGTTTTATTACCTTACCTTAAGGAAGTGGTTTTTGGTGTGAAAACCTATGTTGGATTGGTACGGGCTAGATTCACAGTTCAAATTGCAAAAGAATGAAGGTATATGGATATTTAAAACACATTTTGAATAGTCTAAAGTTGAGAAAACTATCTTGGCACTGGTTTCAATGAGTAGTAGTTATACGCTGTAGTTGGATGATTTAAACATACTGACCGAAGGAAACAGACAATGAACATTTGACCTTACTTGCACATAAAACACTTTAAAGTTCTCCTTTACGAGTCATATTAAGAGGATATCGAGCTAGGAAAAACAAGGCCCTGGGTGCATAAATATGCTCCTGTTTAGCTCGTTAGCATGCTAACATTTGCGGCTTATGTTACAGCAGACACTGTTTAATCCATTCCACACGTTTCTGTGGAAAGGTACACTTATATCTCATATATATGTATATATATGTATATATATGTATATATATATATATATATATATATATATTAAAGTGCTTCCAGTGTATATGTGTTTCTTCTTTATTCTGATGGATCTTTTCACTTCCCTGAAAAAGTGTTCTATAAATATGCTTTTGCTTTTGGCTCGATGGTGTAGAAAGTACTGATAGAACGTGTATTTAACACTCAAACTTTTCCAACTTTGTTCTTTAACTCTCCTGGAAAAAAAGGAGGATTTTCCAACCGAAGAAAAGTCCACACCACTTCTTAAACCCTCTCCCACTTGATAAGTCGAGGATGATATTCGCACCCAGCAGATCAATATCTCAAAGCTGACGGGCGGATCACAGCCGATAACACACTTCTAGTCTTTATTTTGTGTAGTTACTACCCACAGTGTTCTATTGAACCTGCAGGAGACAGACCCCCTTCACCTCCACCCACTTCACCTCCACCCATGCAGAGCCCCCATCTCTCTCGACCTTCCTCATCGCCGGGTGACGCTCAGAGATAAGGGTGTTCCACTCATCAGCTAACATAGCGGCTGCTCCCTCAGCGTGGCATCACATTAAACTGAGAGAGACAGGGGAGGCGATGTTTGTTTGGAAATATTTCCATTTTGACATTTCACCATTTAACACGTACTTCAAAAAGTTGGCAGTGGAGAGCTGCGAAGCGTGGATGGTGCTTCTTCTCGACACAGAGCTGGAAATACACAATACACACACATGGGCCGTGCCGTGGCATCCAACCAATTCAGCCAGAGGTAAAATTAGAACACAGTTTATACTTTCCTGCAAGTGTAAAGCTCTCATATATTCACTGATTTACCTCATTTATTAAACCTGAACTCTGAGATATGTTTAGCAACAGACTCGTGGTAAACACACAACCCAAAACTTTTACTCACATATTAACCCACAGCATCAAAATACTTTCTTTTTGCTTGTTGAAAATGCCACATGGGAGCCAACCCTCTGAATTAATATTTAATGAGATGTTAATTTAATACTGTGTTCTGCAGAGTTTGAATCTCCACTCTCTTCAGTCCTTCCCTCCTCTTCCCTCTAATCAAAATATAGATTTTCTTTTTGCATGCACTATTTAATATCTGTTGATCTGTACAGTAGTGTCAGGGAGGTTCAGGTTTACATGACTAAAAAACAACTTCAAACTCAATTAAATTTGTTTTGTCTTTGTAAGCATTTACATGATATCTTTCTCATTCAGAATGAGCTTTTTCACCATAGCTTTATCTTAAGATTTCTGTTTCATAGCACAGATATTTATTCCAGTGTTTCTTAGGGTAAACAAAGATTCTTTAACCAGGCAACCGAGACAACACCAACACTGACTGTACAGTATTAAAGCTCAGGACAGATGCTAGACTAATAAAGTCCATAAATGGGTTTTTTTTCTGAATTATTACAGTCAGGGGGAAAAAACCTAAATAAATCACCCACATAAACATTTTTTCCAAACGCCCACCCAAAAAGAGATAAAGAGGAGAATAAACACACATTTCCTCCAAACAAATAATTAATAAAAACACCTCAGAAAACCGGTAATAGAGATAAAGTATAGAACAAAGCCTAGAAAGAAGACAAAGAAAAAAGATAATAAATAAATAAATATATACACACACACACACACACATGGATGGATATAGCATATGGATATAGCATATGGAATCAGCACAGAGACAAAATTGAATTAGTTATACAACTTATTTCACAATAATTAAGTGTATTGTTTTATAGAAACGATAGGCCCAGCTGTAAAAATTAGATAACAATAACTATTATTATTGATATTATTATAAACTTCTTTTGTAGAGAGATACAGGGATAGAATGTAATGTAAATTAACAGAAAATTAATTACAATTAATAGTAAAAAATAAGAAAATAATGTGAAAATAGAATGCATAGCATAAAATTCAAAACAAAACAACTGAATAATGATTATATTAAAAATATAGTTAATAAAAATAAAGTTAAAAATGTTAAAATCAGTGCCCATATTTGTGGCATCAGTGGTGGCGATTTAAATTTTTGCAATGACCAATCAGATGACACAAACAGCTGGAGTGTATGCTTCATATTGTTCCTATAGCTCTTCATATTAACTTAGTCACACGTTAAAAAGCAAAAGCCACTTGAAAATTCATCATCTTGTTGCACAATCACCTCTCATCTCCTGCATTAGCAGCTTTCAGGGATGAACCGTATTGTGTCGTTCTCGTGGGACACAACCACATAAAATTTTGATTTCATGATGCAACATTACATAATGTGTTTTGCTTCGAGTGTGACATCACGCCTTCAGCTGACCGTCGTGTGAAGAATGTTACGGGGCTGTGAACATCCAGTTCCCATGAGCTAAATGACTCGCCTTCAATAAGTTGTTAAGTGAAAAAAGAAAAATGCATCTGACCAAAATAAGAGCGGCTCGGCAGCTCTGATGTGAAGTGAAAATGGGGGTTACCATAGAGGTGGAAACTGGGAGGGGGTGTCGTTACCATGGGCGACAGGCCGAGGTGACCCAGATGGAGCCTGATGGACCACTGTGACAGTGGAAAAGGCACTTCCAGAACACTGCATTACCCAGAAGTCTCTTTGTCACAGTGTTGCATGATCTTTGGACAAAATCCTGCATTTAAGAGAGAAATAACAAAGTGTTCATCAAACAGCATCTCCCAACAGGCAGCAGCATGTATTAGCATTGAGTGTGTTTGCTTTGAGCCAATAAGGAAAAGTTAAACCGTTTTACAGATGCATGTGGCTGCTGTGGAGGGCAAACAGTGTAGAAACACTGACATGAAGGCTGCTGTGCTGTTTGTTTCATTAAAGCGGCTCACTGGAGCAAACATCTGATATAGATCTGCTTCACCTAAAGCTCCTGTTTGTGCTGCAGTAGAATGAAATCGAAGCCTTTACCAAGCAATAATAACCTCAGTTTTAAATAAATAGTTGGACAAGTTATATGTGTTTTCTCACTGAAGGTTAGTTGAGAAAATGTGTCATTGCTGTGTCTTGATCTGAGGTCTTCCGTACCAACACTGTACCGGTAGCGCTGAGTTCATTCTCACTGATAATAATATGTGTACTAAGAGAACCAAGATGGTGAACTCATAGCTTTCAAAAAGGTGTGAACCACTGGACACTTCTCACCCTTGATGGTCGCTATTTGGCTAAGTCGTGGAAAAAATCATGTTCATTTTTATTTTATTTTTCTGGCATTTTCATGCTTTATTTATAGTGATAGAGAGAATAGAAAGGGAAGAAATGCAGCAAACGGACCTCAGGCCAGATTTGAAACTTGGTGGAATAATCTCTAGCAGTGAACATCCAGGACGCTCCCGTCATATAAATTTTAATTCCGTTTTAATGCAATTGTCAACCTCGGTCAAATGCTATATGATGACCCAAGAGTAAACACACACGGGAGATAAAGACTGGTCTTAATGCAGGACTTTTTATTAGGTCACAGGTAAAGATATGCAGACCAGGGGCCGGATTCACAAAGCAGTCTCAAGAAAAAATGCTTCTTAAGTGCCACTTTTTTCTTAACTTTGCTCTTCAGACAAAATTTAAGATTTGAAAACATAGTTCTTAGATTTCTTCTCAAATTTCTATGCAACTTTAAGAGAAGCCTTCAGTCAGTCTTAGAACAGCTACAGTGAAAAGAAAAGTCTTAATATGTATTTTCCTGAACAAATTTGTACGACATTTATTTGATTTCTTTAATATTGCAGTTGACATATAATAGACATGTCCTTTCAGTCTGTGTGACATGTAGGCCTAGTCCTAGATTACACTAGAATCTACTCTTAGTAAATCACTGAGGCAGTTGTTGTATTTGAAACTACTAAAATAATCACTATGAACATATTATATAAGTAGGCCAAGTTACTGAAACCATGTCCTTATTATTACTTTTAGATGTAAGTTCTTTGTATGTTATTGTCACATGAGTGATCTTAAGTCATAAATCTAAGAGCTTCCTAAGTGAGAAAACTAAGAAGTACCTAAGACATACAACCAGTTCCCAATTTCATTAATGTGTGATGATGTTAGTCCCCATAGTAGACATTTCATTGTAGTGAGATCATTTTTTGAACTGTCATTTTCACTTTCTGTTACGGATACAGATGAACAAATGAGATAAACGTATTTAAAATGTGTATTTGCAGATAGAGCTCCCTAAGCTAACCTAAAGCTACTCCTGCCAAGTAGGTCAACAAGCCTTATAGCTTCATATGAGATTCTACAGGCACATCATTTCTGTTATTCCTACTATACATGTAAATCAGACCGGCCCATGTTAAAGTATGTATGCTGTACTGTATCTTTGTACTATGCACTGTTCTTTCATTCTAGTGAAAGATATGGGCCTGAAATATGTAGTGCTGCAGCCTTTGAATGTATTATATGTCATAATCATATTACCACGTAATGATGTTAAACACCAAAATAATCAAGTGCACACAGATGTAAAAGACTTCTTGTGATTGAATTCTGCCTTATCTCTATAAGATCCTCTAAATCTTTAACATTATAAAACCATCAAAAGCCACTTAAAGCAGACACTTTTATTATTTAAACCAGCCGGCGTTCCAACAGCCTAGAAAGGCATTGGCTTTAAAATGGCTTCCTCAATCTAATCATGCTCCGACAGGAATGTTTGTTAGCCTCTTCTTTGCTTTTAAAGAGTCCCTCTGCCTCCCCAGAGAGGGAAAGAGTGGGCGACAGCGGCTGAAAATAGCAGTCGTTGAGAAAGGATGAATCAACGCTGCACCTTATGCTTAATTAAAGATTAACGAGAAATTGCTTGCTGGTGTGGAGGTTTCTCAAAGCCTCACATTTCTTCTCTGATTAGGGTTACGTAACACTTGTTAATACTGCATGGTCTACGCTAAAAAAGTAATGACATCTGCCAGTGTGGCAGAATCAATCTTGAAGTGACAGGCCGCAACATTTTAAAGCCGCTGTGTTGCCAACACGTTGATTAATTGGCTGCTCACAGCTGCTAAATCACTTAAATCATACGGATTTGTGTAAAATGTATCTGAATTAATGATGAACCCCCATGACAAGGTTCAAGCAGTGGACCTCAATTTGTCATCTCTGTTTGAAACACTGACAGATGGTTTTCAGGACGGATTCAGGGTGTTAACGCCCCCAGGAGCTCCGCTTTATTTCACACACTAATATCTTTTTATAATTGACAACATGAGCCAAACTTCTCAACTTTGTACAAACACTTCATTAAAAAACACCCAAAAAGCAAAACTACTGGAAATCAGAATAAAATAACAAGAATACCTGTTGTTTACCAATACGCTTCTCCCCAAAATGTAACCTCAAACTGTTAAAGTTATATAAGCCTGATAATTGTGCTTCAGGGCTGTTTTTGTCTTTTGGGAGTGACTGTAAGACTTTTATCAGTTTCTCTGTAAAGGTGTATCTAACTGAATCTTCTCCTGCATATATTAGAAGTGGTGCTAATTTTGCCAAGAATAAATAATCAGTGATAAAAAATGACAAACTAAAAACAAGCAAACAAGAAAAAAAACACACAATAAAACCAAAAAAGAAAACCCCGTAGCATCCAAAACAAACTCCAGCAACAACCAAACAAATGAACAAATGACAACCAAAACAACATCTAGAACAACAAACATAATCAAGAAAAACAACAACATAATGTGCAACAACAAACATAACAACAACAAATAAACAAACAAAAATCCTTCATTGATATAATTTATTGCTGGCCCAGTATTCATGTAACTAGGTGGAGAAGGACCCGTTACATTTCTGAGTAGTTCTGAATCACTGGCCGGATGACAAACTTGAATTATTTTTCACTTTCGTTAACATTGCGAGATCATGCTTTTGTGCTGCCTTTGAATTCACAGTTGGAACTTGAACAGAACACATGGCAGTGGGCTGTGTTCTCTGAGTGCCATGCTAGTTTGTTTATTGGTTTGTTTGTCTGTGAGGAAAAACTGCTGGACAGATTTTCATGAATCTTGGTGGAAGTGTGTCCAAGAAAGAACCCATGGCAGGAGTGGATCTGAATCATGAGGCGTATGCATAAATCATTTTCACTTTCCTTACCTTTGTGACATGGGGCATGGGGCCTTGGCAGTAGTTGGTGCTCTCAAGTGTCAACAGGAATCACTGTTTTTTTTTTACATAACATATAGGAGGGAAGACCATGGTGTGCAATAAGGCAATGATCAGCTTCTTCTAGTTGCCTTAATTATTATTATTATTATTAATAATAATAATAATAATAGTAATAATAATATAGGTTTGACATATTAATTTAGTTTGACTGGCTAAATAAAGCAAAACAAATGATGTATGTTTGGCCAACCCGTAAGTAGCATCGCCATGGGTTCAGACAAGCTAACCAGTGTTTTGACAAGCTAGCAAAACCGTAGCCTAATAAATTGTTTAATTACATAATTTACAATGTACAAGAGTTTACAAGAGCACTGAAAAACAGGACTACAAGGCGGACTGTCCGTGTCCAGCTTGATGATATTTAATGTCCCTGACAACCACTGTAGTCTCATTTAGCCACTTGTTAGCAACCGCCTTTTTAAGGACACATAGAAACTTTAAAAAATCACAAGTTGGGGGATTTTATGTCATATAAGAAACATCTCTTCAGCCCAGTGTTAACCTCAGACCTTATTGTCAGGCATTTAACCACCAGCCCATTCTAAATCCTCATTGAGTTTGGGAGGTTAGCCCAGGGCGCTAAAATGCTAACTGACGTCCTGGTTTAAGAGCTCGTTCCTGTGGCGCCCTATTGTAGGAAATCTTATCGTCCCTTCATTCAGAATGGATAGAACCTTCAGGTTGACTAAAAGCACACTTTAGTTTAAGGACACAGCCAGTGGGAGTAGTTGTAGAGCAAGGAGAGATTATGCACACACACACAGACACACACACACAGGGGAACCGCCGGGTACAAATACAGTCTTGTACTTCTGGCGACTGAGCCGTGAAGTAGCTCACTGCTGCCTGGACTGTAGTTTTGTTTTTAAAAAAAGGGGGAGCACATTTTCTTTGTGCAATGCAAGCCAGCGACTTCTGCAGTTTCACTTTATTCCACCATCTAATCCTACTGTGCACCAACATACCGATCTGAGCTTCCATTCTGCAGCCTTTAAATCCTTATAAATATCCAATGACTGTCTCTGCTGTGTCAGACAGCGTAAGGTGGATGTCCTGACCCACAGCGCGGTGTTAGTGTCTACTTTCCTGCTCGGCCCTCCGTGACTCATGCAACTTATTTAGCATGAGTCATTACACTGCAGTCCACACCTTCAAGGCCATCCGGGCCTGGAAAAAGCCTCGAAGGATGGTCGAAGCAGATGTTTCTGGATACAGGCTGTTCTGGGGGAGTCTCGTCCTTAAGGCAGATGGGTCGCAGTAAAGGTTAGACGATGATGAGTAAGAGCAGAGATACTGTGAGGTGCACAGCTCTGTGTGAGCATCTGTGTGTGTGTGTGTGTGTGTGTGCAGGGAAAGAGATAGATAGATAGATAGAAAAAATAGGCTCCTAGAAAGGAGGAAGTCGATGCTTAACCTGAGTATTTATTATGGCAGAGGACTGGACCAAAAGGAGGCAGCTGGAGAAGTTATAACTCTCATAATGTTTTCACTGGAGGAGAGAAAATGTAAAAGCAGCCTCACACTGTTTTAACGGTTCATTTACACAAACCATGTAACCTAAAAAGTGCTTTAATAAGAACACACTTGCATGAACATTCTTATGCTTTATTTGATAGTTGACAGAAAAAGGATTGTTTCACAAGTAGCTGGTTTTGCAAAGTTAGCTTAACTACCAAAAAGCTCGATTGTCATCAGATGATAGCCAATGGGTTCAGAGACGGCATGTTATGCCTCTTTTACTCTGTTTACCTGCAGTCCACCAAATCCCACTCAAGCTTTATTGGTCAATACTACACAGACCACAAATGATAACCGGAGTGCCTCAACTATCAGAATGTGCCTGAGAATAGACCCCATTTTTTATTATTATAATTATTGTTAACTAAGCCCTTTATCACGTTTGCTTCACCAGTCAAGTATTCTGTTGTTGACAACACCCATGTAATTGTAGAAATGTAGCTAGAGATTCTTATACATTTTAAAAACAACAGGCTCTTAATTTTTAAAGTCAGTGTATATCCAATATTTATTTCATAAAATTGTACTTTTTAAAATAATATACAGTTCATGGACTGACAGACTTACTGCTTTAGCTTGCAAGCTAACACCATGCAGGTGACGCTAAGTTAGTGCTAGTGTTACTAGCATTAGAAGTTGGCTTGTGCTAACGTTAGTTAATTAGCACTGACCTGCAAAATATGAAATAATTAATAATAGTAATGTTGATCAAGATTAGACTTTTATCGATTTATAAATTGTGTAATGTGTAAATAAATCTGTCCATCGTATAAGTCCGGTTTCTTTTCCTCTTTGCTAACCCTGCTCTCGGTCATGTGCATTTGTTTACAACTGCTGGTTAAATAATCAACTTGTAACTTGTTACATGGAGAATCGAACCTCCGACCCGGTGTCCCAGCTCTCCTTTCTGCAGCACCACGACACAAACACGCCACGTAACCCGCAATGTCGTTCATGACAGATAAGAATATGCTACATAAATATACACGTCATAATGTGTTTATGATAATAATAATAATTAATCCATCGATCCACTGATTGATTGCCTGTCGGCTTCATTGTAAACAAATGCACATGACCAAGGTTAGCAAAGAGGAAAAGAAACCAGACTTATACGATGGACAGATCTATTCGCCAATTGACACAATTTATAAATCAATAAAAGTTGTATCTTGATCAACATTACTATCATTAATTTCATATTTTGCAGGTCAGCTAGTAATACTAGCACTAACTTAGCGTCACCTGCATGTCATTAGCTTGCAAGCTAAAGCAGTAAATCTGCAAGTCCATGATATGTATATTATTTAAAAAAGTAAAATTTTATGAAATAAATATTGGATATACACTGACTTTACCTGTGATGCTTCACCTGAGCTGGCAGCTCCACCCGCTCCACTGCTGTCACTCATCCTTGGCTTTGGCGCATGCGCGTTTGGAGAAATCGTGGTTTGAATATTTTCCCTGTGACCTGCCTGTGACCTACATTTCAACAATTTTCTACATGTACCCACAAACTTGAATTCATGTTAACAGTGACTTCGTAGTCGTAGAAATTAGAGTTGTATTGTAGAGTCGCAATTTCTCAGACTCACGTACGTATATGAAAGCAGAATTATACTATTTTATTGACATACAAATGTTTAACATTACGAATACGAATGGTTAGAATCATGCACAAATCTTTGTGATAGCTATCTTACGCCATACAAATTAAGCTAACGTTGTAAAATATTAAGTATGCACCTGATGGCTACAGTACATGACACTGTGCTAAAAGACTGCAAAACTGCAAAAGCTGCATGTTGTAGGTGAGAAAAATGGAAATAAAGAAAGTGAGCTCTCCTCTTCAATACAAAGACAGTGATGTAGTTAGTCCTAAGATTAAGATTCCCTTATTAGTCCCACAATGGGGAAATTCAACCTCTGCATTTAACCCTTACCTTTGACACGCCAGTGAACACACCATGCTTAGGAACATTACATTACTTGCTCAAGGGCACGTCAGTCCTTGACCTAGACTTACATAACCCTGTTTAGCTGCTAAGTTTATATATGACTCAGGTTAGATTTATCTCACAATTTCTTGTTTATACCTTAATTCAAACTAAGTTTGACTTCTAAGGTTGTAAGAGAAAAGGCTTTTAGAAGCAGCAGTAAACAGTGTGAACACAACTCTCTCGGACTAACTCGGGTTGCCAAAGCATAAACGTCCCAAAATCCATTGGAGCAGTAGAGAGCCTACACTGATAAATTAGCATCCATGAATAGCTCCAACACACTGGGGAAATACTACACACTTTGTAGCACAGACCTGCTGCTTGGAATAGAGTCCTGTAAATGTTGAGGTGTTAAGTTACCTCTAGTTAGCCTAAAGTTTGCAGTTTGTGACATCCAATTAAGAACACTGGGCTATTTATTTAATCCAATCCGTTTGCATTTGAATTGGAATGGATTTATTGGTTTTTGAAACAAGAAACAAAAACAGCTTTTAATGTACAATCTGGACAGTCCAGCTGCTAGTTAGGGTTGCTTGTTAATGTTAATTTTTACTGGATTTACACGTCTTTTATGTGCTGAGCAAGTTTTACAAATCCTTCCCAAACCTATTGTATGTTGTTAAATTCCAGCAGGACATGAGCAGTTTCCTTCCAGCAGCAGCTATGAATAACAGTGAACATTTATCCATTTAGTAAAATGCACACCATGAAATTCATCTGTGTCCCACTGTAATGGTATAATGGTGTAATTGCAGAGGGTCATTAACGTGTGGGCTTTTGTTATGGATGACAGTGATGCGATCATTAATGGACAGAACGATGGATCATTTACAAATCTGTACTGTATGCTACTCTCTGTACCAGGCACCATAACTCCACTCATACTGCAGCTGGTGTGTGTGTGTGTGTGTGTGTCTTTTGAGTGTATCCGAGTTGATTCCTTTGATAAACACAGCATGTTAGCTCTTAAAATGTTCTCATTTAATTGGACATAACCAACTGATTCTAATAACTAATTCACCTTTTTCTGAAAATCAGACAATTGGCGAAAATTGGTAGCATAATTAAAATATCAATGCCACACACTTACAGTGTGTAATTTTACTAGCTTTTTCTAGAGCTATTTTATTAAATAACTTTTAGCTCAACACAAGAGATTTTGCATACATGTAGTTGTGAACATGGATAAATATTAATAGTTTATAATATATTATTATTTATTCAATAATGAGAATTTGCAAAGGAAGTAAGTAATTAGAAACTTGAATCATCAAATTAATCTAGAAAAAAACAACAAAAGGAATGTTTATTATTTAAAGTAGCAGGAAATCTCATTAGGAAATGCATTTGCATAAAAAACGACTAAAATGATTAACGAGTTACCAGTTAATTTTCTGTCAGTCAACTAATGGACTTCGTCATGATGTGTTTTGAAGTAAAAAGAACAATATTTCTCTCTGAGATGTAGTGGAGTAAAAGTAGAAAGCAGCATGTACTTTAAATACTCAAGTAAAGTACAAGTACCTCAAAATTGTACTTAAGTACAGTACTTAATGGATTTTGTCAAAATTGAAGTTGTGAATTTTTGCTAGTGCTAAGACCTGCTGTTGCAATGTTTTCACAAAAAAAATCCAAAAACCAAAAAATATAAAATATTCTCATTAAATTTGTGATCATATGCTTCTTAAAAAACAGTTTAAAAAAAATAAATAAATCAATAAAAAAATGCTTGGGTTTTAGAGGATTAAAAGCTCTTGAAAAAACTATAAGTGGATGTTGAATCAAGATTTTTAAGATTTTTGTAACTCATATTCTTGCCACCCTACTGATTTACTGTTTACCATGTTTTACTTTGATAATGCTGCAACACTGTTAACATCATGTCGCAGCTCTCGCATGCAGCCAGACATTAATTTTAGAAGGCAGCTGTGATCTCTCCACATCACTTCTAAAGGGCTTGGCTCTTCATTACTCCCGGCCTGTAAAAGCTACTTGAGTAATGTTTTCTTCATCAGTGTGCTGCACGTTTTATGTGCCTCCTTTCATAGTTATAATGCTCGGTCACGTGGCCGCTGGCCTGCTCTGTCTGCCCGCTGCAGCCCCGGCTGGCTTCAAAGCTCTGCTGTCGCCTAATGATAATGAATGCAGTGTGTCTGCTCGATGTGCTTAGTGGCTCTCTGTCAATCTGTTCCACTCAGACTCAGGTTACAGTCTCTCTCTCTGCACCAGCAGCTGCTGCCAACAAAGACAGTTTCCTGGTTTGTTTGCTCTGACCGTGTGGTCATGAACCCTCGGCAGTCACAATGTGACTGTGACCCTTGGAGGAATGCTCTTTACATCCAGTCCAAACACTGAGGTCAGCAGTTTGACCCTTCCCACCAAGGCAGAATCAGAATCAAAAATACTTTATTGATCCTCAGGGGGAATTTGCTGCTTTCTAAGAAATACACGATAGCACATAAAGTTGGAACAATTCTGTTTTTTAGACACAATCCTCTGTTAACTGTGGTTTCATTATCATTGTGATATGTTTGGGAGAGCTTGATTAATAAAGTTTGGAGAAGGTAGACACTTTATCTGTCAAGAACAAATCACATTGTCACAATCATTTCATGGAAAGAGGTAAAAAATATTTAATTCAAACTTTATGGGCGACCGTGTAGAAACAGAAATAACAATTTAGGATAAAAAATACAGTGTGAAAGTGTGAAAGTTATGAAATGAAAGCAGTAAACGTCCTTTTTTTAAACTTTATTGACACGTTGCCGTGGATACGCCTTGCTTTTCTTCTCTCCTGATGACGGCTCGCCTTGTTAACCACCCGTCAATCAAAGGTAGCCCCGCCCCAAATCATACAATTCTTTATCTTCTGTTTTCTTCTAAATGGGGCCATTATTTACACTATTAACATCAGATTGTCTTGAAGAAGATTTTTTACTAGTGATAGAGACCATAGTTTTGTCCTAAAAAAAAAATTCTGAGTTAATAAGTCAAGTTAGAAGTTTTCTTATTTTGTATTGAGATAGATAGGACCCAAATGCTTCTGCAACCGCCGTCAGCGCCCCCTGTTGGAATCTTTGTTAGGATGCAGGCTTAAGGCACTTCCTGGTTTGCCTCATTGCTTTCCGCCTAGTTTTGACAGCCAAAGAACCGTCTGTCATCCATTAAACTGGTTCCAGAGCATCACCAACTCTTGGCTGGTCTCGAACCATGAACTGTTTACGTCAGGGGCTGGGGGCGGGATTATCATGACCGACAAGACCAACTAAAACATGTATCGTTCATTTTATTTGATAAGTTCTTCTGCAATGTGATTGATACAGGCTAGTGTTAGCTTACAACAAAGTCTAACATTAGCATCTTTGTGCAGTGTTAATAATCACTGTCCTTAGCATTCAAGACGAGCAGAACAAATGTGTTGTACCTGATGTGTTTGGATGCTAATGTAGGCTCACAAAGCCAGGAGCAGCATTGTTAAAGAGAGCAAAGCAAACCGGTTCTGAGACGGTTTGTAAGTTGAACCAACTGTGAACCAGCACCAGCCCAGTAAAATAACTATGTTTGCATTGGTCGAAAAAAGGGGATTTGACTCCTGCACGATCCTCATATCTGTTGCAAAGGCATCCAAGAAGCCTCTGCAAAAAAAAGAAAGAAAGTCTTTGATTGTATATGAAAGGATTGATGAAGAAATCAATAAATAGCCAGGACACTGCCCACTGGGTCATTAATAAAACACTAAAGGAGTCCTTTCAGATGTGGCTTTGTGTGGTCCTGTCCTCATTGGGTCAAAGCAATCTATTTATGCCTCTTCCTCACCCCTGCTATCACTCCATCCACTCCTTTAGGTCTGCAGATAAAAGAGGGCTCATTGTGAACAAAGCAAAGGGTTTGACAGAGCTTTGGACACCTGCAGCGGACCAAACCATTCTGTTTGCTCAGGTTCGGGGGAGACCATCCGGTTATGGCAGAGGTGAGTAAGTCCCATGAGATATCTATGAGATGCACACATTATAACTCAGAATTCTCCTCCAGCTGCACAGAGAAAGTATTTAATTTTAAAAGTGTAATTCATAAAAAGCAGCAGATGGGATGACTCTTACAACCCCAATGTAAATTATATTTACATCCACATGTGCGGCCAGAGATGGTGCGATAGCCTTCCAGAATGGCGTGTTGCTATGGTAACATGACTCATCCCAGGTCCTTCCTGCTTTACCTGTGGCAGCTGCACAGTACTCATGAAAGCTATTTCATGCTCCTTTTGTTTGCCAACCAGCAGTGCTGGGCCTCAATTTTCAATAACATATCATATCAGATGTCTGGGAAAACACAATGACACATGGCTGCTAAAAAGGCCTTTTGTTTCTTTTTCTTTTTCTGTCACAGTAACATTGTATTTTTACTTTGTGTGGGACTTCAGGACAGGAGTCTCAACAGAGAGAAGCTGTGATTGAATCAAAATCAGTCAATCAGACTCTGATTGTATGAGGAACAACTCAGAACAGAACAGAAGGGATTCTTAGACAATGCATGTGATTGCAATGTATCAGTGCTGATTTGCATGACTTTTGGAAATCTTTAAAATCAGTAATTTACTAGATTAGTGGAAGAAAACATCCAAAGTGAACATTAAGGTGTTTATGTAACTTCACTTTGTCTATTTACATCTGTAGATTTGTCTTGGGAAGTCCAATAGGGATTATTTCTCTATTCACCAGTAGTAATGTATGGGATTTCACATTCCATATCTTTGTATTTATATCTTTAAAGTCCGTTAAAGCCAGAAATCTCCACTTCACGAGCACTTAAACACACCAAGCTGTCCTTTTTTATTCATATCCATATTCTGAAGATTTTCTGCAGAGCAGTTGTTTATAAATCATTCACAGTCTTCAAATGTCTTGTTTTGTCAGTCCAAAACTCACAGATATTCTTTTTACCGTGATACAAAACAAAGCAAAGGAGGGATTTCTATTTGACAGGATGAAAACAGCATTTTCTGTCTTTTTTCGTAAAAAAAATTTACTTTAGTCATCAAAACAGTATATTTTTTCTGTCCATCAAGTAATCAAGAAGCTGACTGATCATTGTAGGAATCACATATGATGTTTGGTCACATTTCATATTAAGATGTGAATCAGAAATGTATTCAAATAATAATAATAAGAATGTAAGACAACATGATTCACCTAAAATCTGGTATGAAATCAATCACACACACACACACACACACACACACACACACACACACACACACACACACACACACACACACACACACACACACACACATACACACATACAGAATATGTTACAAAAGTTAAGAGTTACAAAAATCTTAAAAATCTTGATTCAACATCCACTTATAGTTTTTTTCAAGAGCTTTTAATCCTCTAAAATCCAAGCATTTTTTAAATTGATTTATTTATTTTTTTAAACTGTTTTTTAAGAAGCATATGATCACGAATTTAATGAGAATATTTTACATTTTTTGTTTTTGGGATTTTTTGTGTGAAAACATTGCAACAGCAGACACACACACACACACACACACACACACTGTAGGTGTGTGGCAGGTGTTGGAGGCCAGTTTTGTCTCTTTTGGAGCCTCAGGTATGTTGTCATACAGTGAGTAGTGTGGAGGAGGCCATCTGTCACACCACCAACCCTGAAAGCAGAATCCTGAGCTGTCGTTCACAACAGGCCCACGTCTTCTCTATCCTGCCCGGTTACTGTGAAAATACATCTGCAATGAAAAACAAAATGTAGGAATGTCTGTCCTGGGAATATCCATTATGTGCTACTTCAGGTGAACTTATTCATGAGATGGATCAGTTACTGCCTTTTTTTTCTCCTCTTTTTTTTCCTCAAACCATCACTAACCTTAAGATCAGATATTGACCTGTACATGATGGATCATTGGAGTATGAGTGTGAGCGCAGCATGTTTTAAAGGTTAATGACTACTGACCGCCCTGATACTGACTCAATATGAAGTGACCTCTGGTCAGCATCAACACAGGCTGAAATAATTGGGTTCACAAAAGTACAAATTCTATTTATGTGAGCGTCTCCACTGAAATGTTGGTGTCATTAATATCATGAGTTAAATCTATTTTAAAAACTGCACAGTAAAGTTGCTGATGTTTGTTTTCCTCCAGAGCAAAGGAACAACATTTAGCTTTTGTGCTGTAACTGTATTCACTGAGTACAAAGAGATCACATGTTCACAAACCTGCACACTGACTGAGCTATTTATACTCACACCTGCAGGCAACTGAGCTGACAGAGTGTGTGCTGAATTAGGATCTTGCTGGTGGTTTTTGTTCATTTTCCAAAGCATTATGAGTAGATTTTAAGTTGATGCACCACCTTCTAGACAACCAGTGGTTAATTCATTTTGATATCATAAGAAAATCAACCTGAGCACAACTGAAAGTTGCTTGAGAAATATAATTCATCACTTTTAAAAAAAATTAGTTTTCCAAAGTTTGTAATGCAGTTTGAAGCAGGAACTTCTCTGGAAAATATGAATTCTTAAGGGCGTGTTAAGAAAATACAATAACGACAACTTGAAGATTAAAGCTTGTTTTTTAGGGTTAGGTTTTAAAAAAAATATATATCTTACTGTGCACATATCCCATAAAAAGAACAAAAAAGACCAATGTGGAAGTGCCTCAAATCTGCATTCTTTCTAATTGCCAGCAGGGGGCGACTCCATTGGCTGCAAAAAGAAGTCAGATTATAGATTATAGCGGCCTATGAGATATTGACCATACTTCTCACTTGATTTATTACTTCAGCAAACATTTTCCTAACGTGTCTATGGTCTCAGTCACTAGTTTCAGGTTTTATTCATTGCAGCACGATGTTCATTTTGTAAATTATGGTCCAATTTAGTGTAAATAAAAAGATACAGCAGGATTTAATTTAGGGCATAGCTTTAATGAGGGTAGTGTCCTTGAGTTCTCAGTCAAACCAAGATGATATCAAACACAGGCGTCCCCATAGAGCGCATACCATTAGGTTAAAATCAAACACGATGCTTCAGAATGGATGTCTACAAACAACGGGTGATATCACGTTGACTACATCTACTTCTTCTATACAGTCTCTAGCTGCGTATCCATTAAAGTCAAAGCAAATTTTGAAGCGGAATCGTGAAATGTTGCATTAAAGAAAATGTGAATTAGGGATGTTTTCATCAACTGGTTTGGAGTGAATAAACAAACAAAGCAAACAAAACGCACTTTGGTCAGAAGATGGCAGTGTAATGTGTTGCTGCAGGCTAGTCCGTCAGTAAACAGTAGAAGAAGAAGACACCATGAGAGAGAAAACAACAACAAAATAAGAGCTTGCTGATTGGACAACTTTGGCCACCCACGAAAGAAAATGGAGAGAAGTCTTCAGGAATTAGATTCAATTGACCTAACTAACTGACCTCAGACTTTGTATGTGGTTTGCGCATGGCACGAGGGTGTGCATCCTCCACTTTGAAGATTATTTCAAAATATCATTATTTATGTAGGACGTGTTTCCGATCGGACGCCTTTTTGGGGAGCTCCGCCTCCTTTATGCGAGCTCCGCCCCATTGTGTGATAGGTTCACTCTGGATTTCCACCCTGACTCATCTCATCTGTAAGTCTATTTAGGCTGCCTATCTTTAGGAGTTTTAAAGTGCGCTACAATGTTCGATTTTCCAATAATATTCAAATAGTTTCCAGAGAATATCAATGTCCAATGTATATGTGCTGGATGGTGTGCATACCTTATGAAAAGTGTATTATGGAGCTATAGACGTTGCAGTGGTCTGCATAGCCACAATATATGAAACGCAATAGTTATCAATCAATCTACACATTCCACATTAACACACCTAATAACCCTGTTATAACCCTAATAACAGATGGATGTGAATAATGTGAGTAACATTATTCACATCCATCTGTTTGTGCTGCATGTAAACTAATTTCCTCCTATATCTGTGTCTGTATGTATGTCTAATGTTACTTTCTGTGCTATTTCTGTGTCTCTTTATATCTCAATGCACATCCATGTATTACCCAATATACACTTTGTATATTAACACTATTAGAGAGTATTACACCTCATTGAACATCCCACTTTCACACACGAAAAATCGACTTAATCTCCCAATATAGAATACATGCTTCCTACGGCACTAGTATAGTTTAATTTGCTTTTGTGCATCTTAGTGTTTTGGAAATACTATAAATTAATGCTCAGTTTTTTACTATTAACCAATAATAACATTACTTAACCCTGATGCCCTCCTCAAATGTACTACCCTCTCGTGAATGGCCACGCACACAAAAACTGCTATTACCATACATCAATATTTTTTCAGCTTTTTTCCCCCATAAATCTCTTAAAAGACATGTAACAGTAAAAGACATTGGATTTCAAAAATTTGACTAAAAAGAAAAGTTGTTGCAAAAAATTCATGCCTCAATCTGTAACACCGCCAAACTGATCACCAAATGAAGAAAAAAAAAAGAAGAGAAAAATGGTTAAAAATGCCCGAAGAGGCCATAAGGGTTAATAAATACTGGAAGACTACATCCAGGTGACTAAAAGCTCATTATGATGACTGATCACTGGCATGTTTTAGAGAATGGTTTATAACACAAAGGAAACAAAACAGTTAGTAGTAGATGTAAGATCTGCAAAATGACTTGTGTAATCTATGAATGATTCAGTGGATGAATAGCACATGAAGTCAGGTTCTGTGCTGCAGAGTCGCTGTGACACGAAGCTGTCCAAGGCTTTATATCACCACTGTATCTGCTGCTGCGACTCTACAAGACTCCTCCAGGTTAGCTAACACGTGACCCCCCCCCCCCCCCCCCCCCCCGCTGCCTGGCCTCGGGCTGCACTCTGACTCCTGGGACGCTGTAACACAGTGAATGTAAGAAGGTGCAGCTCAGGTACAAGCTCCCAATGACATCCAGATATCTGCAGGGCCGCGGGGGGATTTTTACTACCGTGCTGAGATCACACTTTCTTTCCTCAACATCTAAGGCTCTAAGGCACTTCTCCTGCTGCCTGAAGGTGATCAACGTGTTAGTCTGTATGAAGGTCAGCAGCTGTTACATAAGATCACTGGTTAGAAACTGAAAGCTTTCAGTGCAATCTTTGTTTTGAGGTCGTGAGGTGCCCACAAAGATCCATTTTGCTCTCTGTGTGCTCTGTTCCAGTGTGGTTCTCCGAGTGAAACCACCACATTCATTCTGTTGCTCTGTTTGTGCTCTGTTCTCTCCTCATGATTTAATTTGATCTAACAATCGGAGCCTGTCAGGACTGCAGCCAGCAATTTATTGGTTGACCATTTTTAGGATTAATCAATGATTAGTTTAGTCTGAAAAATATCCATCCATCCATTTTCAGCCGCTTAACGGGGCCGGGTCGCAGGGGCAGCAGACTAAGCAAAGTATTCCAGGCGTCCCTTTCCCTGGCAACAAGGTCCAGCTCCTCCTGGGGGACCCGAGGCGTTCCCAGGCCAGATGAGACACATCGTCCCTCCAGCCTGTTCAGGGTTGACCCTGGGGCCTATGAAGGAAAAAAAGTCTAACAATTGCTTATTTTGGACAACCAACAGTCAAAAACCAAAGATAATCTATTTTCAGTGATATAAGGCAGAGACAAGAAGCGAATTCTCACATGTTTGGCATATTTCTTTGGTAATAACATGCGCAGTTGAATGAATATCTAAATATTTGTTGAGTGGTTCCCAGCCAGAACATTGGCACACAGCACAGCCAGCTCTGCTGCCTGGTGTTCAGTGGAGACTGTATGTGGCTGTTTCTATTTTTTTTCAATTCAATTCAACTTTATTTATAGAGCGCATTTCATGCACAAGGCAGACTCAATGTGCTTCACAATGGATATACATAATTACAGTTTCAAAAACACAACAAGACAACAGAAAACAAACAAAATTAGAAAAAATCAATTACAAATTAATTGATGAGTGCAGGTAGACAAGCTATGCCATACACATTTACTTACTCACACATGTGCACCCACTCCCACAACCACACATGCACACACGCAAGCACACAGTTCAACCGAATGCTGTTGAAAAAAGATAGGTTTTTAATTTTTCTTTACAAATGGCTACTGATGTGGCATGTTTGACTGTGTCAGGCAGGGTGTTCCACTTTCTTGGGGCATAGACACTTCATCTAGTATATCAATATCTGGAGCTCTACACCAAATAGAGTAAACATAAAATTCAGCCATATAGATACTGGTCTCCCCTCAAAACCATCAATACAGGGCGTTTGTCCATGGAGCAAAAAGAGATACACATTTACCTTTTAGTCTGTTTTAGTCTGTCTTCTGCTGCGTCTTGCTGACGGAGTAGAAATGGTTGACGGCGCTGCAGAGTTTAAATGGCGGCTGTCACCCTCAGGGTAGGAGGAGGATGGGTCGAACACACTGTGGACTTTCACCCAGGAGAATGGAGTTTATGTCCTGTGTGAAAACAAAAGTCAATTTTAGTAAAATTTGACATATCTTCTGTTTTTTACTTGACTTCAATGGCTCACGTCACCCTTGTAACTACTTCACATCAGGCATTTACGTACATTTATTTACTGTTTAAACTCTCTTTTATAACGCCGAACCAGGACGTTTTTTGCCCTAAACCTTGGTCAGTGGATTTGTAGCTTAAATTCACAGAAACTGCAGCCTTTTTTACAACCGCCAGCCATACGTGTATGTATTATGACGCGTGTACCATTTCTAGAATGCTCCGTGGTACCGTGATCTGCAAAACTCTCATTTTGAAAAAGGCACATATCATTAAGGGTGGAAGTAACAAACGGTCTGTACGTCGTTCAGGTCAGATATTGTGTTGGCCATATGTGTGTGAGTCTCTGATGGCGAGTCGCTGACCAGCAGACGCATCAAAATAGTAATGGCAGTTAGCATCTTTTTGTTTGTTAGCTTGTGAATAGCAGTGGCTGACACCGTTAGTGGTTCTGAAACAAACAGTAATAAAGTGTGTTCTCTCTCTGTACTGACAGCTCTGATCTCTGCTGGAGGTTTCATATTAGAAAGCAATATGCTTTTGAAGTTCTGACGTACCTAATTTTGCTTCCCTGCTGGTGTATGTTTGAATCTCAGACCGAAACACCTCAACTTGTAACAAACTGCACAGATACAAGTCAGTATAGTCAAGGTCAGACATTTTAGGGGACATAAATATAAGAAAAACACATTTCTGAGTGAAGGGGATCTTTAAATATTCATTTTATATGAAACCTCTGGCTCTGGGGAAATGTGACAGGCTATTTTTCACAGTTTTTTTAATTCATGTTGTGGATGAAAAAGGTAACAGATAAGTCAAAATAAATGTAAGTTGTAGTAATGTAAATTTGCAGGGTATTAATTCCCAATCAACGGTAAACTGCCCAGCTCATCTTTTATCTTTCTCTCTGCTTGACTCGGTCTCAGATTCTATTGCAATGTGGTGTATTTCTCTCAAACTCAGAGCTGGAGATCTTTGTTTCTGTATAAACTAGATTTAGTTTATAGTACAAATTTGCAGAGAGAGAAACACAGGGTTCTCTGTGTCTTGATGAACAGCAGATATCTGACTGTGTTTAAATCCTTTTGTTAAATTGCCACAGCTCTTTCAGATGAAGCCTAAAACTGCAGCAGCTGATTACTCAACACACATAAAAGTGATCTGATTTGTGGTTGAAGCTGCGTTCAGCGCTGCGCTCTGATACCTCGGTTAGGTAATACACCGGCGCTGAGAGTTATATTGGAGGTGACACCCCATCACGCCTATAAATAGCTTTGCACTTTCCCTCCAGGAACCCAGCTGTAGCTTTCTCCCAGGCGTTTGATCACTTGTTTGTAGGGGGACTGACATCACCCGCTGACGCTTTGTGTCTCTGACTCTCTGACTGGAAACACTCGTATGAACCACACACACACACACACACACACACACACACACACACACGCCTTCAACAGCGCCTCAGTCTGTGAGAAAGATCATCAGCTGCCCTGATTTTAAGAGGCAGTTACTTCTTCACAGGTACTGCGCTGCAGGGTTTCCCTCGACTACATCTAATAATGACTCACCTAATCACTTTAAATACTCAGCTATCATCTCCACGAGCCGAGCCATGCTTCTACTGTATCACGCTTACATAAATAACACAGAGCAGTTAATTGGAAGGGATTGGGATTCAGCCACAAGCCCATAAGCCTCATAACAAGTGGGAGTACGAAGCGAGTGAAAAGCAGAAAAGATATAAAACCCCTGCAGGCTGCGTCTGACCCCAGTGAGTCACTGTCTGCTCAGGCTTCTCCAGAACGGCCGTGACTCAGGAACACTTCTGACTGCAGCGTGTTACTCCTGTTCGGGTTTTTGAGTCTTTTATGCCATGAATTATAACTAACAGTGCTTTTCAATTCCTGCAGCGGCTTTGTTTTATGGTGTAAAGCCTTTTCTTTATTCAACTAATGCATCAAAAGGTTCATGCATTATGACACAACGGGCCCCTGGGTGCAGGAGGCCCCACCACCACCATAACACACAGAACTTAGAGATGTTCAGACTGTTTTGGTGTTGCTTTGTCTCTTTGTAATTGTTCTTTTTGATTATTTTGTAGTTTTTTTTTCTATGGTTGTTTGCCCATTTCAGTCGTGTTTTTTTTGTCTCTTTGAAGCTGTTTTGTGTCTCTTTGTATTTATTTTGTGATCTTTGTAGCCATCTTCTGTCTCCATCTTTTTGTAGTCGTTTTGTGTCTCTTTGTAATTGTTTTTGTCTTATTTTTGTATGTGGCTGCTTCTCTCATTTTTAGTTGCTTTGTGTCTCATTATGGCCATTTTCTGTCTCCATGAAGCCATTTCTGTCTCTTTGTGTAGTCTTGTGTATCTTTTTGTGGTCGGTTTGTGTCTCTTTGTAGTTCCTTGTGATTGTTTTAGCTCTTTTCACAGTCGTGTGAGTCTTTTTGTGCCATTTTGCAGCTGTTTTGCATCTTATTGCAGTCGTTTTGTGCCTCTTTGTATTTATTTTGTGTCTCTTTGTAGCCATTTTCTGTCTCCATGAAGTCATTTCTGTCTCTTTGTGTAGTCTTGTGTATCTTTTTGTAGTTGTTTTGTGTCTTGTTGTCATTATTTTGGTCTTATTTTTTGTAAATGTTTTTTTATTTTTTATATTTTAGTAGGTGTAGTTGTTTTTTGTCTCTTTGTGGCCATTTTTCTGTCTCTTTTTGTTTTGCCCATTTTTATTTTCATGTAAGTCTTCTTGTGCCTCTTTGCAGCTGTTTTGAATCTCTTTGTAGTTATTTTGTGTCTCTTCGTTGTTAATTATATTTCTTTTTTAGCCATTTTCTGTCTCCATGTAGCTATTTCTGTCTCTTTAGGGTTGTTTTGAGTGTTTCCATAGTCATGAGTCTTTTTGTACCATTTTGCAGCTGTTTTTCATTTTATTGTAATAGTTTTGTGTCTCTTTGTAGTTGTTTTGCATCTCTTTTTGGCCATTTGCTGTCTGATTCTTATTAGTTTGCCTCTCTCATAATCATTTTAGTCTCTTTGTGCCTCTATGCAGCTGTTTTACACATTTTTGTAGTTTATGTTGCTTTGTAGTTGCCATGTGTCTCTTTGTGGTTGTTTTGCCCCTTTTCATAGTCGTTGTGATCTAAGTTTTTTGTGTGTCTCTCTGTAATTGTTTTGTGTCTCTTTGTGGCCATTTTCTGTCTGTTTGTGGTTGTTTTGAACCTTTTCAAAGTCATTGTGAGTCTCTTTGTGTCTTCGTAGTTTTGCACCTCTTTTTAGATGTTTTCTGCCTCTTAGTCATAATTTTAGGTTTCTTTGGGGTTATCTTGCAGTTGCCTTGTGTCTTTTTGTAGCTGCTTCATTTTAATTTGTTACCATTTAAAGTCTCTTTGTATTTCTTTTGTAGTCATTTTTGTCTCCTTGTAGTTGTTTCACCTTTCCCCCTAGCTGCTGTGAGTCTCTGCAGCTGTTTTCTATCTCTTCATACTTGTTTTGTGTTTCTTTGTTATCATTTTATGATACCTGTCTTTTATTATTAACGAGAATTAAGAATTACTTTCAAGTGCAATTAAAGTAGAATTGAAATATACTTCAAGTGGACATAAAGTTGGTATAAAGTATATTTATTTTTAAAGTACTGCAGTCGTTAAAAACTACTAATTTAGTATAATTAAGTTGATCTTAATGTCTCAAAATAGCACATTATAATATACTTAGTTGTACTCACATTCATTTGAAATCATTAGCATATTAAGTAGTATGCGTAGTAGTGTTAGTAAATGCAACTACTTCGATAACATTAGTGTGATATTTGTGGTTGTTATTGTTTTGTGGATTGATGAGTTTGATCATAAAGGGATTTTTGATTGACAGTGGAACTGTTAAGTATCCTCCCCAGTGTATAAATCTAACGTTCCCCATATTTCAGTCTTCACAACCACAAATTCATATTGGCCAAAATAAAAAACACCGTTTACACACAGCAGCACTCTGTAAATGTCACTCCTTTTGTATATCTTTGCATACCAGACACAAATTATGATGGTGCGCAGTGAATCTACAGTAGCCTCCGGGCTATAAATAATTCATTTCAGGAAAAGGATCTATTTGCCCCCGTGCCTCTGTGGCGCGCGTGTGCACCTGGTGCCATTTGGTGACGGCAGACGCGTCCAGGAGCACACCTCCGGATCTCTCTGCACATTTTTTACCTCCATATCCACATTGATTTTCAATCGAGACACTCGCGTGAATAACTTATGCAGGGATTTGTATTCGCGCAGAGGAGAAATCTCGACATAGATTGAGAAGAAATATGTAGGAGAGACGGAGCGAGTTTGGGACAAGTTGTTCCCAAGTCTCCGAGTGTGATTGGGATTCATTCTAACGGGCTGCTGGTCCTCCTCAGTCCCCTCCAGATGTTGCTTCACACCTACCGGATGTAAACGGGCAATAATCGGCCAGTTTGAGCACAGAGATGGTCGCTTCAGCACGCTGGACAGCGCTCGTGGAAGTTGGAGAGGACGGCTGCGCGCGGACACGCGAGGATTTAGTGGAAGTGAAGGAGCGATGAGAGCGGGGGACCATGGTGGATTTTAAGAGCTTCTTACCAACAGCAGGTGACCCGAGAGCGGACTGTCCGGAGTGAGACATGGACTTTGCTGAGGTCCTCTTCGCTTTGTTCATCGTTGTGGTCGCGGTCGTCTCGCTGTTGTCCAACTTGTTGGTGCTGTTATGTTTCGTCCACAGCACCGAGATCCGCCGGCAGGTGCCCGGGGTCTTCACCATGAACCTGTCCTTCTGCAACATCCTCATCACGGTGCTCAACATGCCGGCCACTCTGGTGGGGATTATCCGGGACCAGCAGCCTTTTGGGGATTGCATTTGCCACACGGTGAGCTTTCTGGAGACTTTCCTCACCGCCAACACCATGCTGAGCATGGCGGCCCTCAGCATAGACCGGTGGATAGCGGTGGTCTTCCCGCTCAGCTACTCCACTAAGATGCGCTACAAGGACGCGCTGATCATGGTGTGCTACTCCTGGCTGCACTCCTTCACCTTCTCCCTGACCGCGCTGCTCTTCTCCTGGCTCGACTACAACCACGTGTATGCGTCCTGCACGCTGCAGCCCAGCCAGGAGAGCAGCGACAGGATTAAGTTTACAATCTTCACCGTCGTTTTCCACGCCACCAGTTTCATGCTCTCCCTGCTCATATTGTGTTTCACCTACCTGAAGGTGCTGAAAGTGGCCAGGTTTCACTGCAAGAGGATTGACATAATCACCATGCAGACTCTTTTCCTCCTGGTCGACATTCACCCGAGGTATTTTACCTAAAGCATCCCTCATAATAACCTTCTTATTCTTTATTTATTCTTTATTATTCATTCAGTTTATGGTTCACAGTCTAAAAAGTGTTTTGTTGTTTTCAGTGTGAAACAAAGATGTTTAGCAGAGCAAAAGAGGAGAAAGCAGAGAGCCACAAAGAAGATCAGCATCTTCATCGGCTCATTCATCATCTGCTTTGCTCCTTATGTAATTACAAGGTAAGTGCATCATAAATCATTTATTTTACTGCAAAACGCATGTGCGACTTTAAAGAAAAATGACCCCACTTACAAAATTCGTATAACATATTAGAGCTGCCAAGTCTTACTCGATTAGATTACATTTCTTTCATGCATTTGTTAATTTTTATGCTTTCTTTATGCTAAATGACTTATTTCCAATAACTTATAAGTGTATCTCAGGTACAAACAAGATTTAAAGTGGTGCTTTTGCATGATTCTTTGCTGAGAAACTCAGTTTTACAGATCTGTCAATCAAAGTAATTAATCGATTAGTCGACTCAGAGTTTCCTTCGTCCATGACAGTGGTCTAAAGCCTGTGTAAACCTCACGTCTTCATCCAGACTCATTAGAAGAAACAGATCTGTGGCACCCTTACATCACACATTTCAACACTTGAAGAGCTCTGTCACATTATAGATTCTGTGACCCGGCTCATTAGTCACCTGTACCGCCTGCTAACAGGTGGCTTACCATGCTGAAACACACACAACACACAGTGTGACACAATAAGGACTGTACAGACAACAGATAGTGGCGGCCAGAGAAAAGAGGAGGTTCAGGCCCACAAATCAGTTGTCAGCCAGATGTGTTGCCATGATGCATCAGTTTGACATTTGTGGTGCGTAGGAAGAGGGAGGACACATTAACGAGGAGAAAGCGTCTGAGATACTGGAGTAAAGCCCTGACCCTGCCCACTGCAACCAAAACATCTAATTATTATAATTCTACTCTTACTACAGTAGGTCTGCCTTTAAATGAGCATTTATACAACTACTGATAGTAGAAATTTATATTCTTTACTCTCTGTGGGAACCTTCTGCCTTGATTACACATTTGTTATATAAAGTTACATAAATTAGCAGAACATAAGGTGCTCAATGTAAATTATTGGAGTGTGAAGGGGCGCTGAACATATGGTTACATATTTAAACAGGCAAAGCCTCCTAAATGTATCCACATCTTCCCTTGACACTAATAGGGCATGTATACAGTGTAAAACTCTGTTGAATGTTATAATGCTGTGAACAATATGAAATGCCTAAAAAGGGTAAAATACAATAGACATTGTCATATATATTTATTTTTTGTATGTGCTGTATGGAGGATTTAACATGTCATCTTAAAAAAAAAAAATTCCCCTTCTGAAAACTAATGATGCTGCTTTGCATGTAATATTAGCAGGTTTAAGCTGCATGATTAGAATTTATTGGGAAAATTCTTTCAGAAAAGCAATTAATTAAGTTCTGAGTGAAAATATAATCCTTTTAAGCAATCCTTCCGATTTATTACGATGATAAATATATGAACATACGTAAAAAAGGAAATACATGTTACAATGTGTTATGTATTTTACTTTATTTTTAAATGTAATTAAATAATACTCTTCTTCACTTTTTCTGAGTCATGATTAGAATTTACTATGAAAATTCACATCACAAAGAAAAACAATTTATTTAGTTATAAGAGAAGATATAATGTCTTTTTATTTATTTTTGTTTTTCCACCTAATTATGGCGATAAATATATAAACACAGACGTGAAAAGGAAAAACATGTAACAATTGTATTCCACTGTATTTTTTTGTTTGATATGTTTTTATGCAGACATTTCGAATCTCTTTAAAGATTTTAAATAGTTTAAAATTAATTTAATACTCATAATGTTAGTGGAGCAGTAACTTTCACAAAATCCACATAAATTACATAAATGTAATGATAATAATGAAAATAATGAATCATGTAATACACCTCTTCACCTTTTATGTGTTGTGATTAGAATTTATTATGAAAATTCACGTCACAAAGAAAAACAATTAATTCAGTTATCAGAGAAAATTAAGTTACCTTTTAAGCTATGTTTCCATTTAATTATGATGGTATATCTATGAACATAAAAGTTAAAAGGAAGCATGCTTTCATTGATTTTTTTTATGCAGGCATTTTGAATCTTCCATACAATTTGTTTAGACATAAAAAAGTATGATTTAAAGAATTTAAAATAACTTAAAATGTATTTAATACTCTTAACACTGTTTTTTTTTAAATTTCGCTTTATGCAAAAAAATGTAATCTTCCATATATTTCGTTTAGACAACAAAAAAGTGTGATTTCAAGAATTTAAAATAGTTTAAAACAAATTGAATACTCTTAATGTTAGTGGACCATTAACTTTCATAACATCCACATAAATGCATACAATTACACATAGGAAATCATGGTGAGCATAGAATAGTGTGTATGAAATAAACAATTTCTGCCACTTTAAGTGATCGAATGAAGGCACAAATAAACTGTCAGACCTTTTCCTGCTCACTGTAAAATTCTAGCCAACCCTTTCTACAGAAAGGAAACAAAAACCTAACGTCTGTCCTCTTCTAGTTTCCATAATGAGTTAAAAGCTCTAAAGTATGTTCAGTGTTACCTAATCAACTTAAACAGAAGAATAAATGTACTTTTGTTTACTGGTGTTTCTTCAGGCTGGCCGAGCTTCTTCCCTTCGTGGACGTCAACCGCCGCTGGGGAATCATCAGTAAGTGCCTGACCTACAGCAAGGCTGCGTCCGACCCCTTTGCCTACTCCCTCCTACGTCAGCAGTACAAAAAAGTCCTGGTAACTGTGGTCAACAGGCTGCTGCGCCGTGACCTGTACCCCTCATCAGGCCATAACAGCTCTCTAGACACAGAGAACGACTACTGTCTCCAGAGGATCAGCTAATGGCCAACGCCAACATGGCACATACACACTACGGCCAGAAATAAAGGTTGGCTCCTGGAAGAAGGTGGGCGGAGGAAAGAATGAGGCAGAGAGACGGATATTGTTAGGAAAGGAAGAGAGCAGATAGAGGGGACAGATTGTGGGTGTGGGGCGATGAGAGAGAGAAAATAAAGAAGATAGTGGGCGGAGAAGAATGAGGAGACGATGATGAGGGGGAGGAGGAAGGTGTGAAGGGGAAGACAGATAGGGAGCAGACGCTGGCCTCAGAGAGTATCGGTAAACAAGAGATCTGTGATTCATCGGAGACACAAAGACTCACAGATCAGACCGATCAATGCCATGGAATCAGTCCTGGTTCAGATTAATCTCTAACTGATGGACCACTCAGCTGGACACAGCCCCCTTTCTTCTCTTTCTGCGACATGTAGAAAGTGGCCTTTTGTACCATACCAACCACTTTGTAATGATTTTGGCAAATCCACATGTAGTGACCTTTCCTCTGCCATAGAAGGAGGCCCAGAGCTGGAAGCTGAGGGTCGATAGGTGCTGGAGTGAAATGTGAAAGACGACAGTATGTTCTCCTGCTTCTGGATAATGTACTCTTAGTGTGGAGTCTCAACTGCTGCACATTATTGCCATGTTCTGTATTGACCATGTTAGATACTTTACAGTGTCATGTCAGTCACTGAATATTGATGCACTTTGTCTAATTCTCTCAGAGCTACTATAGTTACAGGAGCTAAAGGCAAATAATATTTACACCCCATATCAAACGGTAAGGCCGCTGATATTCTATTGTTCTGTTTTTATTGTCAACAAGCAACAAAATCAACAATGTGTTACTCCATCTCTCATTAGTTTCAACCGTTTTTAAGATTTTTGTTTGAGTATATGACATGCAACACAGGCATAGATGTATATGAGAAGTGGAAGCTTTGAGTTTGGCACTTTTCATCAGCATTTTTTCTTTTTGGAGCAAGAAGTAACCATATCTGGACGAGAGGGTTGAACTGAGGAGGAACGAGTTAAGTTATTAGCCAACGCTTGCGCTAGCTTGGTGAGCAAGGTGCATTCGTAATTCACATTAACTGTGATAGTAACTGGGTTGCTAATGTTTTTGGCTAGCTAAAAACAAGCTTTAAACAAAATGTATTTACAGCAAAACATGAACAACTAACTCATTTGAGTGTCTGTTAGTACAACTGAACACTGAACAAGACATTTATTAGGCAACTAAAATGTTACAATTATCTTTCATAAACTAACAGCAAACAGTGAAAGGGTAAAAGTTCAAAGACAAAAACACAGACAACACCAAAAACAAGTTTGTGGCTTTTTAAATGTCTACAGTGACAGGATACAACACCTCTTTGTGACTGATGGGATGCCGTTGTAGCGATTCTCTCAAAAACAAGATGGCCACACCTGAAAGTATCACCTTCTTTATCGTCTATTTTACTCTAAATGGGACGATAATTTACTAAAAGAACATCATGCGATATTGAAGAAAACTTGAAATATAAGATTGTGAGCATCAACAAGGAAAATGTTTACTAAGGTATTAAATCAAGTGAGAAGCCATTTTCTCATAGACTTTAAAACAGCTGGACTTTGCAACGGGTGGAGTCGCCCCCTGCTGGCCTTTAATAATAATAATAATAATAATAATAAATTTTATTTTGGAGGCTTCTTAGAAATAATGCAGGTTTAAGGCCTAACTTTTCAAACCCAGAGGTCACATCTACTGTGTTTCCATGGAGTCTGTTCGTACAGGTCTCTGGCCAGAATCAAACTGTCAATCAACGTTCATCAAAACGTTGCCCTTATACCGTATGCTTATAAACTTTTTGCAAAAAAATACTTGAATAGGAAAACACAGGAATATTTGGGTAGTAACATGGGTAACTTAATTAATACGGGTTTGTTTGACTGGCTCATGATAATGAAGAGTCATGTCACCCAGTGCAACAGTTAACTGGTTTACTGGTGTGTTTTCAGACATTTTGTACAACTGACAAACAAGAAGACTGAGAGATTTGTTTATTTGACTGCCAGGTGAACTGTTTAGGGCTTTTTACCGTGCTCCAAGTTCATTTTGATGTGTTTCATGTATTAAATCTCTTGAGAATCAAACCAGTGAACTCATAGTCCAGGAGGCAGAGATAATGATATTGGGAGTTTATTTGAAGATTGAGGCTACACACTTGCTAGCATCAATTTATTATTGTTATTTTTTCATCATGGGATTTGTTGGCAATAAGAAAAACACAGAATATCACTGACTTATCCTTTTAAGTGTGAGTTTGTAACTGAATGTACTAGAGATAGGCCACTTTTGACTGAAATGCGTTTGTACAACAGTGCTTTGTTTTGCCAGTTGACTGGAGAAAAATGTTTCTATGGATATTTAAATGATGTTATTATATATTTTGCACTGTACAGGAACAACTTTTTATCTAGATAAAAAGGGAGCAACGTGATGTAGCATAGGAATGCTTTCAAAGTGCTTTAAACACACTGTTTTGTGTCTGTGCCAGATTTGAATATGTGACTTTTTTCAGCAGTTCTATATTTTAACCAGAATAGCAGCTTTATTATTAAAAATCTGTTCCTTTGTATGCACATGTATTTTTCCTCCTGTAAGCCACTTGCTGTTCTTTGGCAGTGTGATTAGCTATTAGTGGAATATGTGCAATAAAAGCTGTCAATTACAAAGCTAATAAAAATATTAATGGTTTCACAGTAATTTCATTGAATCTAGTTAAAGCCCTTTGATTGAATTTGAAGTTTGTAAATTAAATCCAAGAAGTGCAGTTAAAAGTCTTGGACACTAATTGACAAAAAGCAGGACTTTAATTCAAATGATAGATGACGATTATGGAAAAAAATATATATTTAATATTTTAAATTGATGGACAAAGGTGTATTTGAAAGGAAACATAATTTGTTAGTCTCAAATAAAACTCTGTTGGTTCCTTAGTCACCTGTATTTACATCACATTGTTTTGCTCCATTCTGCCTCGTGGTCCTAATTATATCATAGATGGTATATGGTGTACATGTCTCTGTTGCAGATATTGCCAAGTGTTATTAAAGGGATGGGTCAAAGATCTTTTTTTTGCCAGTTAGTCATTCTGGTTTATTCTTGCTCAGAATTAATTTGATGCTTGTAAACAGACTAGCAGTAATTATCTGCTGCATAGAGTGCAGGAATCTGCATTGTTCAAACAGCAGCACCTCTGAAGTCAGGCAGCTGATGCTAAAAGCAGCTCAAGGTTGTAGTGAAGCCGCGTTTGGCAATCCTTTAATTAACCCCCAATCATCAGAAACTGCTAAAGGAGAGATAGGTGATTAAAACTGCTCAAATGGAAAATGAATGCACAGAGAAACACTGTATGTGTCACTGCTTCTCAAGTTTAAAAGGACAATAACTAAACGTCAACCTACTCTTTTGTGCATGACACGTCAGTATAAACTCATGATAAAGGATAGTTTGAAGATATTTACCTCTGAAAAACATAAAGTCTGCAGCTACTGCAATGGTAGATACCCTAAAGACACTCTGGTCCACAATGAAACTGTGATTATCTATATGACAGATTACATATGTTAATGAGGAAGTTGATTTCTTACAACAACAAAAATGAAATCCTAGAAAAAACATTCAGTAAGAAAATACACTTACTACACTGGACCATGCAATAATTATCATATAAAATAACCATTTTAAGGATCTAATTCATGTTCCTGCTAAAGGATACTGAAGTATTTTACTCTCTCACTAACCCTCTCCATTCATTAGAGCCAGAGGGCCGAGCTCTCTCTCTCGGCTCTATCCAGTCTTGAACCCCGGGGTTCTGCTTCTGCCTGTGTGATGAATAATCATGCTTTCCATTATGCTAATTCAGATCAGCGCAGCTTGAAGGAGAGAAGACCCTATAATTAGTTGACTAAGTAAAACAAGCTCAATGTAATGAAGCTCAACGTAGGTAGCAGTGATCGAGTCTTCTGTGTGTGATAGTCTGGCTCATCGAGTTAGGATGTCGAGTCGCCCACTTGACGATGAATCTGATAGAAATCAGGTCGGGAGGCAATCACCTCAGCTCAGTCTTCAAGCAAATGAAGTCTTCTCTCGAGACAATCAAAGGGTTTTTGTTCTGCCTCACGATGATTTGAGGAGTAATTTTTAGAATAATTGTTCCATTAATCTTTAAGGAGAAATTAAAGGCTTAAATGACTTGTATGCTTGATTGCCATGTAGCCTATCACAACTGCAGCTCCCACTCCCCAGCTGCACCCAGGCATATATATTTATATATATTTAATCTCAAGTCACTTTAGACAAGACACGAGACAAATACAGATACAAAATACAGAGAACAAAAACAGGAATGACAGTTTATGATAGTTCAGGTTTAGCAGTGGGAGTCAGGTCTTGAATTGTTTTTAAAAGGGTTTTGAGTTGATTTTTTAAGGAGTACATTTGGAACAGAATAATTAAATGTTTACCAAAGATGGAAACCATGTTTACATAAATCCAATATTTTCACAGACCGCTCTGCTCTTCTTATTTGCTGCTGAACATTGGTGTGCATGCAACCAAAATATTAAGGTGATATGATAACCAAATAGAAACACATATACAATTGAAGCTGTTTAAGGCTATAGCATTGATTATACCGAATGCTTCCAGTCTGTTTTTATGATTGGCTAAGTTGTGTTTAAAATACTAAATTACTGTATAAACCATGGTATAAACACACACACTGTGGGACCACATTACACCAGTATTACTGCACCAAACAAGTTTCAAAATGCCAGGACAAGAACAAGAAGAATAACAATCTGACAACAAGAATGCAACTTTGTTATTTAATTAATGCACAAATGAGTCATAAATGTGAAGTGTCCCTGAAACCGTATTGGTTTTCCAACATTGCACCAAACCCTGTTCTAAAACCACTGTAAACCCTGTTCTAAAACCACTGTAAACCCTGTTCTAAAACCACTGTAAACCCTCTTCTAAAACCACTGTAAACCCTGTTCTAAAACCACTGTAAACCCTGTTCTAAAACCACTGTAAACCCTCTTCTAAAACCACTGTAAACCCTCTTCTAAAACCACTGTAAACCCTCTTCTAAAACCACTGTAAACCATGGCCTCACGTGGCTTATTGCTTTATTCGTGTAAAAACTAATTATATCCTGCTGCTGGTATGGGGATGATACTTAATAATTTATGTTTATGGAGTAACCCGAACAGGCATTTTAATTGACAACCATTTTTGTCCCACGAATTAAGGACCAAATGACGTCATGTGACTGAAGAAGGAAGAACGTCACTTTAATTAAGCCAGGTAAGAACAGTAAATGAATCTATTCAAGAGGCAGGCACTTGCACTTTTATTATTTTTAAACCTCTATTAAAAACTCAACAACTAGGCTAAACTCAAAAGTAGAGGGGAAAAAGAAATATCCCTGCGTGCTATTTAAAAAAAAAAAATTAAATCACCGAAAATATGCGCCGTATTTGCAAAATGTAGTCGTCGTTTCCATGTCCCGACTTCACCTCAGAGCCACTTCCTCGGTGTGTAACTTGAGAGTGGACCGTAATACGTGTAATAAAGTGAGGGAAGTTCAGGGGGAACTTCTTCTTCAGACTTTGTGAAACTGCCGCACACACCCTCTGCTGCGTGGTGAGCTGCCACATCGAACGGGAATATAAATATAAAGAGAAAAGAGCACCATGCTGCTCGTCCTGCTGCACTTCTTGGTCCTTGTGTCTTGTGCTCCTCCACGGTGTGACCCATCATTTCGAGGTACATTTTTTTTCCAGCTTTTCATACTTTATTCCCATGCGTGCATCCAGAACCTGCTGCATGACTTATTACTTATAGGACATATTTTCATGCGCAACGTTTTCTAGGTAGTTTTCAAGATCAAGAAGCTGACTTTCAAACTAAATCTTGTAAAAAAAGAAAGAAAGAAAAAAAAAATACTTTTTTAAGCCACAGAATGATTGTAAATATGATTTTATGTCTGCATATCTATAATAGTCTTAATACTCTATATGAAAGCTTGCTTTTCACCATTAAATATTCAGATTTATCATCATGTAAACATGTTCTTCTAGTGACTCAGTACTTGTGTAGCTGCTGAAGCATAACCAAGAGCAGTATTGTGTAGGCCACATCGAGGTATTTGCAGAGAGCACTCTGCCATCTAGTGTCTGCCACAGTGTCGGCTGATCACATGCTGATGTGTCTTGCAGGAGTGTGCAAGCCAATAGTGGAAGAAAAACGTGAGTACCCTCGGGCTGGGAGAAAGAGCGATGTCCTGCGTGAGCTGTTTGTCATCCAGCTCGCCTCGTGTTGTAGCAGCTCATCATCTCTCTGGACTCATCAGTGGCAGCGTTTCTTAGAGGGTTTTGAGCCTGAAACTGAGAATGAGCAGGCTCTAAATCTTGCTGACAGGTCAAGTGTTTGTACAGTCACATCCCTGTGAGTCAGTGTTCTTAATAACAAAAAGGATGAGATCATAAGTTACGCTGGGTGTAGTCTTAATGAAATCTGGCCCCGAAAGCCATAAGACCATCATGTGTATTTTTAGATGAGCAATGGCACTATGAAATATTCAAATTCTAATTTCCAGAGATAATAGAAATATTTGGAGCTGGATGATTGAAGACAGCACAGCGAGGCTCATCATTAAGTGTGTGACAGATGGAGATGCATGTCTGGATCCTTCATAATGAGATTGATGACTGTTTTCCCCTCTTTTTACATTTCTGACTAATCATTTAGCTCCTCTCTCAGCCAAATGCACAGATGTGTTGCTCTCCTACTGCGACGACATGTCCTACGCTGAGACCATGTTCCCCAACATCCTCGGCCACAAGACCCGTGAGGACGCCGAGGCCAGCGCCGAGTACCTCCTCATCAGCGTCGCTGAGTCTCTGCTCAAGGGAGAGTGCAACCCTGAGATCCGCATGCTGGGCTGCTCCGTGCTGACCCCGCGCTGCCAGAAGGAGACGGTGCTGAAGCCCTGCCGCTCCACCTGTGAGACGGTGCGTAAGAGGTGCAGCCAGGTTTTCGAGGGGATAGAGATGGCGTGGCCCTACTTTCTGGACTGTGATCGCTTCTTTGTGAGTGACGAAGAGGGATGTTATGACCCACTGGAGGGCCTCAGGGGTAAGAACTAAGTATTGTAGCACATGCATTGTGATCTTAGCTAGCTGACCTCAGATTTGGCCATAAATAACTACATCTTTGTTCATATTTTGATCTGAAATACAAGGATGATTCTTTAAGTTTCACTCGAGCCGACATCTGGTTCACACACGTGCTTCTGTGGCTCACCTCAAAGTAAAGTCCAACTGGAACGCCTTATTTCCCATATAAACCCTCACTCACACTCACACAGGGTCCTGTGGCTATTATCATGTGTTTTCATTCGCAGCCGAGCCAGATAAACAGCGCCTGAATGCACCACAGAGAGGCAAACATTGTCTGACATTGTTTTTACTAAAAATGTTGTAAATTCTTGAAGGTTTCTAAAGATAAAAAGATCCTCTGCTGCATGTGTGAGCCATATGAGAGCAGCAACTTATGCAGCACAGAAGGAACTGATTTGAGCAGTTAGTCGTATCATTTTTTAGCATTAGTGTACAGTAAAATGTGAAAAGGGTCTTAAGGGTCTTAAAGTCAACCAATGAAATGTTAACCTGTACTACTGTATGGAAGTGTCTCACTTTTTATTGTGCTACAAAACTTTTCCAGCCATTTACAATTAAGTTCAGATGTCTGGCAGCAGCTTGGAGCTGTGTAATTATTTCCATATTCACACAAATTTCAAACTGATGTCCTTGTTCCTGTTTTGATATCATGTGACCTCAGTGTCCACACACAGTAATGCTGTACACAATACATACACATGGAGCAAAAGGCAAGTGGCTGCAATATTTAGTTTCACTTTATGTAAATGTTAACATATTATCCCTGAAATTCAATGTGCCTTGGGGGTCCATAAGTAATAATAAAGAAATAGATGAGGGTATTTATGGATGCTGCCTCCTTATATTGGGGCTCTGGCTCCTAATCTGGGGTGCAGACCACCACTAGGGGTCGCCAAAGCTTCATGAGTTGTTGCAAAGACATCTTGATCTCATTCATTTCTGTGTCAAAAAATAAATTAAATTCATATTTTCTAGTCAGTCTCGTCCTGCATTAGAAAAATCTGCAGTTCAAACAACCAAAGAGCTAATAGAACAATGGCAAAGAAGCCTATGACGTATGTATGTATGTATATATATTAAAAAAAACATATAATAATAAAAAAATTAATCAGAAATAATGATACTTCAGACAGACTTTTTTTGTGACAAATATTTTATTTTTTTAATGTTTACAGAAAAAAGTTACTGGCGGAAAAATATTTAATTGAGAAGAAACTAAAATAAACCAATAAAAACAGAGAAAAGGGAGAGAGAATACATAAAATATAGTATATATATATAATATAGTGCAATAGTAATACACAATCACACTGTACTGGAGAGCTTAGTTGTCTTTTATGGTCCTGTTTTAAGATCAATATATTTCTCCATTTAGAGTGGACATCAGCTTTTCATCAGCTGCCACTAAACTGAATCAGGTAAACCAGGAAGATCCACCGGTTTTATTCTGTAACAAGGAGCTACAGCATGATGACTGTGTGGATCTACCCGTCAACACAGAAAATTTTATTAAAAGTTCCTAAAAGTAACAGGGAAACTCATCTCTAAAGCAATATTCACAGGAAATAGTCTGCTCCAAATTAATCCAAATCGCTTGTTTTGCATCCTGCAGCTTTTATATATATATATATATATATATATATATATATATATATATATATATGGTCAAATATCCATAAAATATGTCACTTGGTCGGGGGTCGTCAGTTTACTCAGTTATTCGAGAAGGACACCCTTAAAGAAAAGAGTTGGGAACTACTCTACTAGGGCACAATGGTAATGGCAATAACACATGTGGCAACTAGGAAAATGACAACAAAGAAACATAAAACTACAGTTACAGCTACAATGAGACACAAAGAGACACACAAAGACAATGGGAAGAGGCAAAATAACAACAACAACAACAACAACAACAACAACAACAAAGACTTTTAAAATGAGCATAAAGAGAAGCAGGGGCTACATGGTGGTGTCGTGGTTAGCACTCACAACAAGCTAGAGGGTTGCTGGTTCGACTCCCGCCTGCGGCTCTTCTGTGTGGAGTCTGCATGTGGGTTCTCACCGGGTTCTCCTCCCACACAGTCCAAAAACATGTAGGTTTAATTGGTGACTCTTAATTGCCCGTAGGAGTGAATGAGAGCCTGAATGGTGGTCTGTCTCTGTGATAGTCTGAGTCCTGTCCAGGGTGGACCCGCCTCTCGGCCGTGACCCGAGTGCAGATAAGCGGTTACGGATATTGAATGAATCAATGTCACTTAGTCATCAGTTTACTTAGTTATCCTTAAAGAAAAAGGTTGGGATCTACTATACTAGGGCACAATGGCACTCCCTAAAACCTGGCCAACTGGGACTCTAGTCACTCAAATGGACAACAAAGGAGCATAAAACTACTAAAAAGAGACACACAAAGACAATGAAAAGGGGCAAAACAACAAGAATGAAGAGTTTTAAATTGACCACAAAGAGACAAACCCACAGAGTGATGAGTAACGACTACACAGAGACTTAAAATCAACAAAGAGAGATGCTACGAAGCAGTAAAGTCTGTGTGTCTTCCTCCTGTAGGAAGGATGTTTGGGCCTTCTGCATGTCTGTGCCCAGGGATGTCTGAAGAAGATTGAGCCTGTAATTATATAGCTACATAACGGTTTGACACTGTGGTGACACTTCTGACAGAAAGTCTTCTAGTTCATTTCAATCTGGCAGCACGAAGGTTTAATTTGTTCCATGTGGTTCTGGAGCTATTATTGGTTTAAGTGTGAATACAAGAATCAGCTGGTTCACCAGTTTAGTGTGTCAGCTGGACCATCGGGCATCAACTTTCCACACTCTCTTTCTGGATGCTGCTGTACATACCAGACTCTTCAAACGCTCTATTTATATTCTGGCAGCCTCACAAGAATGTAGACAGAATTTTAGTTTGATCTAAAATGTGGCCAGTCACTGTTAGATCTTACAGCCGGTGATCTAAACTGATCAGACTGTGATCTGTTTATTGTTTACAGCGGAGCAGGATGCAGAGGCTGTTGACAGCATGGAGTTTCTTTCCCCCGAGGAGCCCGCCAACATCATGCAGTTCACCTATCACTCCACCGCTCAGATGATCAGCGTGTTGAAGAAAACTGAGGAGCAATGCTCCGACATCGCCAAGACTTACAGCATCGGTCGCAGCGTGGAGGGCCGGGAGCTGCTGGTCATCGAGTTCTCTAACAACCCCGGAGAACATGAACTGCGTGAGTAAAGTCTTTTTAGAAACTCTGATCTGTTCTATCTGGATCTTTTCATTAGCATCAACAGTAGTTGGGTTTCCACCAACACATTTATTGCACATTTTGAAGATTTGCATGAGAAAAGCTTGATGGAAACAACACAATTAGATAAAACTTGCATGATAAAAATGTGCATAAAGGGTTTTACGATCGCTTGAGGTGTTTTTTGCCTTTTTCAAAATATAGTTAATGCGCTAAACGGGAGATGGAAACACTAATAAGTTCTGACATAGAGAACATTTAACTCACAGGACTGATCAGCTGTTTCCACTCTGGCATTAAAGAACAGTCATACGTTGCCCAATTGAATCCAATTCCTGAAGACTTCTCTCCAGTTTACCTCTTTCTTGTTGTTGTTTTTCAATCTCTTCTTCTTCTACTGTTTACTGACGGTTTATCCTACAGCAGCACATTACACTGCCCTCTACTGACCAAGGTTCAGTAATGCAGCTTTGATTATTCGCTCTAAACCAGTTGATGGAAACGTCCCTAATTCACATTTTCTTGAATGCAACATTTTAAAATGTCTCCTCTGTGACTCTCTGTAGTGGAGCCAGAGATGAAGTACATCGGAAACATTCATGGAAACGAAGTGCTGGGCCGGCAGCTGCTGATCTACCTGGCTCAGTACCTGTGTTCAGAGTACCTGCTGGGCAACGAACGCATCCAGACGCTCATCAACACCACCCGCATCCACATTCTGCCCTCCATGAACCCTGACGGCTACGAGCTGGCTGTTTCTGGGCTCCACGACAACAACTACAGTGATGATGAGGAGCAGGTCAGCTTATAATACATTTGTGATAACCATATTTTTTCTCTCAACACATCTGGAAAACCGACCAAATATCCTAATAATCCACACATCCTCGTGAAATTACAGTTAAACAACATGTGAAACATAACTGAGCTTTTAAGATTTTTAAATACCTTGTTGATTAAGTGCAGAGCATTTAAAAACAACAGGCAAACATACCAATATAGACCATAAATTAAGATCTTAAATGAACCCTAGAGGCCTCTTTAAATTACCCTTCACTTTACACCTTAAGGGCCCGAAATGGTCCCTCTCATTCAAGTGTCATAAAAACCGCATCAAACCTTTTAGCAGCTTCCGACCTAACATTCATATAAAATGTTTTAATGCCCTTTTGTCATAAGAACCCCTGGTTTTCTCTATGGGCAAAAACACAAAATATGCAATATTTTCAAAAATAAGGTTCAAAGTGGAATATTTGTGGTGAGGTTATTACAGCCTTGACTAGGTCAATAATTGATGACTCCTTTATATCAATCCCACACACAGCTTTTTCATTGCCTGCATTTTGCAAGTTCAGAAGCAGGCCTCCATTGAAACTGGATGTGATTTATCTCTGCTGCCCCTGGTGGTCTGAGTGACCTAAAACCTATTGTCCATGTATTTTGAAGGGAGAGGCTTAGATTTATTAGGTATTCATGGGAAAACCATTAAATTATTTCAGGATTACAGTGTATCAAAAATATGTGTTTATAATGGAAGTCAATGGGTCAAAATGTGAGTGTTATGCGTATCTCCTATTCTATACACCTTGCAAAAGAGGAATTTTGGATTTTTTAAAATTATAATAAAAAACAAAAACTGGGCAAGTTTCATACAATTAGCCTTTAAACTGACCCATATATTGAGAATCAAAAGCATAAAATTAGCAGATTGTAGACGTTTGGCCCCTAAGGAGCCTGGAGGGTTAAACACAAAAAGACCAATGTAGAGCAGCGCCATCCATATAACAAGCCCAAACCCCTATATATATATATATATATATATATATATATATATATATATATATATATATATATACATATAATTAAATAAGAACATGTCATCTAAATGTAAATGTTTTCCTTTTATATGTGCATAGGGTTGCAAAGTTCCGGAAATATTCTAAGTTGGAAACTTTCAGCAATTTATGGGAATAAACAGGAATAAACTGTGATTTAAAAAAAATAATTTATTTATTTAATATGACAAAACAAAATGTTTATATTCATGTTTGGATATGATATAGTTCGTTTAAATTTCCTCCAATTTCCAGTTAATTTGCATACATTTCCAGAGTTATCATGGAAAGTTTCCAATTTGAAATATTTAAAATAATTCCCCAGTTTAAACTTCCATGAAAAGTTTCTGGAAATTTCCCGAAGATTTTCAACCCCTTTGCAACCCTGTACTATATGTGTGCCTGTCTGCATGAACCCATATAACACTGGTTGGATAGTTTACCCAGAACTCTGTTTATGAAACAGTTGTTGTTTTGATGAGACGGTATTGTTGTAAATAAATATGCTGGAAGTAAACAGTGTGCAGATACTGTAGGCATCATAGTGTCAAGATATTCACTTAAATTAATTTTGGCAGCTAGAGGTTTGTGAATCAGAACGGTAACAAAAGCCAGAGAGGTGTTAGTGAGGGAGCGTGGCATCATGGGAGTTGTTGTTATCATTGTAGTCACTGTTTCCTGTTAGGATTCCTTCAGTTATCATCGCTCATGAGGGCTTTTTAGTGGGAGCTAAAGTATCTGCAGATGTCTCCTCCTCTCCAAAACAAACAGAGCTGTGATTAAAACTGGTGAAAACAAAGTCGTTTCACATGAGAAATCAGTGTTTTTCTGATGCTGTTTGTCTGAGACAGGAAGCCTCTGAGGGCTGCTGGCTGAGTCTCAGCTTGGTTGAGGGATTAAAATCCAGACTTCAGAAGACTGCAATACTTCCAGTTAGTCATCCACTTATATAAAGTATATAGTTAAAAACAACCAATATTCTAAAAGTGTGGCTTAAAGTTGCATTAGAAGTCAATTCATGAGAGATTCTGTCAGAAAATTGACAGACTGACAAATGAAACATAATACAGTCATGGAAAAAAAATATTAGACCAGCCTTGTTTTCTCTAACTTCTTGTTAATTTTAATGCCTGGTACAACTAAAGGTACGTTTGTTTGGACAAACATAATGATAACAACAAAAATAGCTCATAAGAGTTTAATTTAAGAGCTGATATCTAGACATGTTCCATGGTTTTCTTAATAATGATTTTAGTTATTATCCAGAAAACCATGGAAAATGTCTAGATATCAGCTCTTAAATTAAACTATCATGAGCTATTTTTGTTGTTATCATTATATTTGTCCAAACAAATGTACCCGTTAGTTATACCAGGCATTAAAATTTTGTCAAAGAAAGTTGCCTATTATACTTTTAAACTAGTGATATTTATCATTGCCTAATGTTTCTGCCCCCCAGGGGCCCAGATACGACTCCAGCAACATAGGCAGAAACAACGCTCAGAACCTGGACCTGAACAGGAACTTCCCTGATCTGACCTCCATCGTCTACGGCCGCCGCAGACACAAGGGCTCCCGCTCCGACCACGTCCCCATCCCAGACTATTACTGGTTTGGTAAGGTACAGTATGAGTCCTTGTCCATATATGATGATATATACATATAATGATGTTTTATAGCTGATTGGTGACATCACTGAGGAACCGCTCTTCCACTTTAAACGGAATAAACCTGATTTGTTTCATTTCTTGCTCCGAATAAGTCTTAATGCTGCAATCCAGGTAGCACCAGAGACTTACGCTGTGATGAAGTGGATCCGCTCCGTCCCCTTCGTGCTGTCTGCTAACTTCCATGATGGAGACCTGGTGGTGTCGTACCCCTACGACCTGTCCAAACACCCGCTGGAGAGGAACATGTTCTCCCCAACACAGGACGACAAGGTGAACATGTTCTCTGAAACACATCGCTCGCCTAAATCCATTCAATCTGAATAAAATATATGATTTAGATTTGTTAATGTTAAATGAATAAAAGCTGCTAAAAAATGTCTTTTGTCCTCAGTTTTAAAAAAATAATTCAAACGTGTTGTTGATGTTATCATCTTAACCCTCCTGTTCTGTTCCTTTCTCAGGAATAGCAATAGTATTCCCAATAAATATTGTTTATATTTCATCATTTACTCCATTACTAAACATCTCAATCTATATTTAGTGCAGTGGTGTTGTTAACCTCTCACAGATCAATGAGGATAATTCACTTGTTTTCATAAAAAATGCACGTTAAAACTTTTTTTATGTACATTGGAAAAACATACATATAAAATACAATGGTTTTCCATGACATTGACTTATTGAAAATTTTATTTGACATTTTTTTCTTTTTTCTTTTATGGAGTGATGTTATAAAACAATTTAAATTAACACGAGTCACCTGTTCTGTTCAGGGTCAGATTGACCATTGAACAGAATCTATGTAATATAAATATGTGAAATGAACCATTTTCATTTTATATGTAGTTTATACTTATTAAGCCAAGCAGAAGAAGTTTCACCCCCAAAAATTACTTTTAACTATTTCTTTTAGACCTTTGAAACGGATCAATTTGACCCGCAACATAACAGGAGGGTTAACGAACTTAAAACAGAGGAAAATAACAACCTGGCTTTTATTTTGTAGGTATTCAAGCTTCTTGCGAAAACATATGCAATGTCACACGAGAGGATGGCGAATGAAAATGCGGGGTGTGGATCTTCTCGTACTCACAGTGAGAAAGGAACCGTTAATGGAGCTCAGTGGTCCAGCATCTCAGGTGGTGAGTTCACTACGAGTCTTGAAGTGTCACAGTGAGCCACTAGAGGGCGCTGTTACATCAGTTAAAACATCAGAGAGGGGGGAAGGTCGGCGTGGGTTCTCATGATTTCTGTGTGAAGCTGTTTAGTTTTGTCTCTTGTCAGGCATGCAAGACTTCAACTACCTCCACACCAACTGCTTTGAGGTGACGGTGGAGCTGGGTTGTGATAGATTTCCTCCTGAAGAGGAACTCTTCATCGCCTGGCATGAAAACGCTGAGGCTCTGATCACATTTATGGAAGCAGTAAGAAAATCATGATTATTTTTGCTTCTTTGGCTTCGAGATGCATTGATAAAATACTATATGATTGTTTTGGATCATTTTTCCCTTAACTTTAAAACATCCCTTGCATACTATAGTGTAAGTTTCTATTCATGTTGTGATATCAGTGAGAATTTTGTTTGAACTACAGAATAATTTCTCCTGGCAAATATTGCTGAACAGGCAGATTTTTGCGACACCAAGCATCTAAATAAAAGTCTTACTTCTGATTTTTTTAAATGACCGAGACTAAGAAACAGTTGCTAAAGTCGATCGAAGTCATTCTCTGTAAGCAGTGGTGGAATGTTCCCAAGTACATTTACTCCAGTACTGTACTGAAGTACAAATTAGACATATGTGTACTTGATTATTTACATTTTATATAACTTTATACTTATAATTAGCTACATTTAAAAGCAAATATTTCACTTTTTACATTTAGCTGCCAGCTTTAGTTACTTTATAGGTCGAGATTTAACATAAAAAGTTGTTAAATTTAAAGTGATCAGACTGTTTTTTTTTATTTTTATAAATTTCAGCATATAACAGTATTTTAAGTAGTTAAAATTAGCCTTACATTGAGAAAGCGCTGCTTACATGCATCAATAATAATCCAATAATATATTTGGAATATATAGAACAATCTGAGTGGATCCATTCTGCATAACCAGTACTTTTACTTCTGATACTTTAAGTACATTTTGATGCTGATACTTTCATACTTTTACTTCAGTAAGTTTTGAATGCAGCACTTTTACTGTAGTGCAGTCATTTCACAGTGTGTATTAGTACTATTACTGTAGTGGTATTAGTACTTGAGGGATGTGAATATTCTTCCACCACTGATGTGTTTCAGGCCCATCGAGGCATCAAAGGCGTGGTGAAGGACGAGGAGGGAAACTCAATCAAAGGAGCTCGAGTATCAGTGAGAGGAATCCGCCATGACGTCACCACAGGTAACACACATCAGCTGCTTATTTATTCAGACACTGACTCTTTTTATTTTGTATTTTCTTAAACTAGCTGAAGCTATGACATTAGTTTTGTTCCCCTGTCTAATTGTCCAGGGTTCAAGCTTTTATAATATTCTATACAGTTAATTTTGGTTTCACAATCATGCGATTGCACTAAAGAATGATACATAGTGACATCATGTCAGCATCCCCTCTGGTCCAGACTGGACTGGTGGAGGTTTATACTGGTCATTTTGGTTTCCAGCAAACCAAAAAGTCCAGATGAAACGAGGTGGATGTGAAAGAACCTCTAGTATCCCACTGGGCACATTAATCTAGGGTACTTTATGGGTAAAAATATATATAATTACTAATAGAGATTGTCTTGTAATTGATCCTGTGCTGTCTTTTATGGCTTTATTAATGTAGGAATTGTTTTCTTATCTCTGCTCTGTTGGCCTTATGGCATCATAACTGCTCTCTGTCAAAGCATTTTTTTTTAAAGTTTCTCTATAAATAAAGTTATTATTATTGTAATAAAAATGGAATATAATGTGGAGGTCAAAATCGATGCAGCAAAGCCTGAGTTTTAAGGATTAGGGATTGGAATAATTAATCGATGATCCATTAATGGTCGTTAAGAATTTGGTCAATCAGGTGGAATTTTTAATGGATGTGTATTCTTTAATTTTAATTTTATCTCTGACTGCGTATCAGAACTCACTGAACTGAAAGTTGCTAGCATGAATTACGTTACATGAATTACATGAAACATTGATCTCCTTTAATCTCACTTGATTTGGTTTAACGATCGACAGGATCAACTCTCTTTGCGTCCTTTTAAAATAAAAGCGTCCATTAGGCTTTTGCACAGTACTGTATATACATTATTTTACCCATGTATGCACAGCCAATAATCTATTAATTGATCGTTAACATTATAGATGTGACAATCTTCCACCTCTCCACCATCCATCCTCTGCCGTGCATGCTGCATTAGACTCTCCTGTTAATAAAGATATAACCTGCTTCTCTCTGCCAGCTGAGAACGGAGACTACTGGCGCCTCCTGGCTCCTGGGACCCACATCGTGAGCGCCTCGGCCCCGGGCTTCACCAGAGCCTTGAAGAAAGTGCAGCTGCCTCGCATGGCCACAGCGGGCCGGGTGGACTTTGTGTTGCAGAAAGCTGCAGTAGAACTGGACAACCAGGAGGAGGAAGACGCCCTCATGGGCTCCTACGACCGCTTTGACCCCTACAACCAGTACGAGCGCTACACCCTCATGGCTGACATGAGCTCCACCCGCGAAGAGAGAGCAGAGAAGCCCTGGTGGTGGAACTACTTCGTCCTGCCGGGAGCTCCTGCTCCAACCTGGCTGCTCAAACACTATTAGATCATATAGATCAGGGGTGTCAAACTCAAATACACAGTGGGCCAAAATTTAAAACTTGGACAAAGTCACAGGCCAACATTGATATTTATTGAAACAATTGACCTCAACAAGTTCAAACGAAATGGAACAAGCAAAGCTTGATATAACTTAATATTGCAAAATCGAATATCAAATAAAACAAACAAACACATCAATGGCATTCATTTCTTAAATAAAAATTAAATAAAAATCGTATGTCCCTTTATTTTATATGTGGCCTTCTTTAAATTTAAATTTAACAGTAATCTTTTTCCACAGGCTAAAATTAAATGTGGGAATAAAATAACAATAATAAACCAATTGATTAATAATAATATCCTTCAATGAATGTGCAACCATTCAAGCCCATGCCTTGGACTAGCAAGAAAAAGTGCATAAAGACAACTTTAATTGTTGCTCAGTTTGCTACACACTGATCTACTGTGTTCAAGCCAAAACATGAGCAGAGCATTCTGGGATTTGTAGTATTATTTGTGCTGTATAATAATAATTTGGTATTGCCTTGCGGGCCAAATATAATTATACTGCTGGCCAAATTTGGCCCGCGGGCCAGAGTTTGACACCTCTGATATAAATATTCTCTCATTTTACAATATACACACAAACCCAGCTGTCGTCTAATAAATAAACTGCTTTTTATTCATTTTACACCGCAGGAAAGTGTAAAAGCTAGCTGGCTGGCCTTTATGTTAGCTTTCACACTTTGTCCCCACATCAATGTTCCAATAACCATCATGAAATAACGCACCGTTAAAGACTTTTACAGCAATTTCACAGCAGAAATAAAGAACTTTTGTCATTCATTGTATAGAGTCACAATGTGACTGCACTTTTGTTTTGTACAGCTACTTCCAAAAACAATTTATGGCCAAAGAAAACAATTATGTCCTAATTTTTTATCTGAACGACCCACTTGCAAACTTCGTTGAACTATTATATTTTAAGTAATTAAAGCATGAGGCCACTAGAGGGCAGACTGAGTCAACCTCTGGCCCAGTAACCATGGCTCTGCTTATTCTCCCTCACTCTTTACTACTCAGGTGTTTCTTTAGCGTTCTGCTGAGTCAGAGTTTTGTAGGATTAAAAAGGCATCCTTATGTCTTTTGAAATTCTTCGTGTTTAATGCAGATAAACAAAAATGTGGTTGGCTATAGAACGAGTTAACTCCAATGATTCTAGGCTACAATGATAATCTATTTTGTAGGTTACACATCTTATTTTCAAATTGAATGTATTACAACAAATAACTGGTATATAAAAGGTTTTAACTATTTCCTCAAAAAGAAAATAAATAAGAAAACTATTTTAGAATGTATTTAAAAAACATTAACGTGTGTGATGACAAAGTTTCTTATTTATGTTGAGCTGTGAATAGTCCCACCAATGAGTGATTAGTTAATATAATAATATAAAATATATAATTTAATTAGTGATTAGCCCTTGTTTGAATGTTTTAAAAAAAGATCCATTCGTTTTTTATAGACTTGAAGAGGTAAAGGCCAACTCTAGTTGTTTCACAAAAAAACAAGCAAAGAAAAAAAGTTTAAAACATAATTCTTTGTAGAAATATGTATTGTCTTCTTTCCCGTCCTGTTATTGTCTTGCAGCACCTTTAGCTTCATCCTGTTTCTTCCCCACTACAGACTTTACACCCCTGTATGCAACATAAATCCCTTTATGACCTGATTAATCCTGGACAATCACTGAGACTTCTGTCACTATATAATTACATATCCACCTCACACACACCTGAGCAGGACGGATGTTTTTTTAGCTTAAACCTAATTTCTGTTTGTGTACATTTCCAACCGTCAGCTGTATGTGGGAGTTAATCTACGCCTTAAACACTTCCTGCTGTGCAAAGCTCATCTAACATGTTATGACATGTTAAACTTGATATGATTCTTCTATAGCTTTAAAACCATGCAATCCACACAGTAAAGACAGAAAAAGAAGGAAGGAATTGAAAGAACGGGTCTGTTTCGTAGCTCCAAGGACCATGTCCAGGCGTTAAAGGAGGATGATAAAGAGGTGTGAGTGCATCTTACTGCAACCAAACTGGAGGATCTGCTTCATAGAACTCACAGTATTGGAAATAATAAGAGCAAAGCCAAATTTGTCAGAACAACGCACCTTATTAAAGCCAAGTGGACACAGAATCGCCACAATAAAAAGCCTAACAAAATGGAGTGAAGCGTGCGAGAGCGTGTCCAGCCCCAGGCTCACTGAAGTCCCAAATCTGACAAACAAAACAGCTTTTTCTGTAAGGTCACGAAAGAAGCATGGGAAAAGCAAATTACCCCTGCATAAAGGTCGAAGAATACTATTAGAGAATGGGAGAGAAGTCTGCTGGGTGAACTAGTTGACCCATGACGAGTCAGTGAAAGAAATACCAGGCTTCTCAGGGGATTTACAAAACACAAACACATGATTTGGCATCAAAGCGGCTCAGCCAAACAGCAGAGAGACCTCCGCCTACAGTAGAGCGGGAAACACTGTAACACAACCTGCTGTCATCTGCCATGACACAAGTATGTTTTAGGTTTATTTTATACTGTACAGGCTTTATGGTGGAAACTGATATTGTCTTTTGTTATTGGTGTCCGTTGTTTAGTGATGCAGGTACTTTCAGTCGCATCTGGTGGACTTCATCAGCTGATTATGATTGTTGCTCCATTGTCAAAGAGATGGTTGTTAAAATATGTAATTTCACCCATGTGATAACAGGTGGTTGGATAAAGGAGGAGAGACTAAAAAATGCAACTCCCTTTAGCAGAGGGAAGACTCAAGATGTGGCTGAAAGCTCCAGAAAATAACAAGTAAATGGGCCCCAAAGTGTTGTTTCTGAGCTCAATAAATGATCCGTCAAGCTTCTTTTAAACGTCCCTTTTCTGTCTCAGTGTGTCTTGATACAGAGTTTGCGCAGTTCAGCTAGTTGAAAATGAAGTAACTGGAAAGTTAAGAGATGTTGTTTAGAATAACATAACGCTGCTTACATAAATTAATCCAAAATAATACAATAATATTAGAATATTTATTGCAATCTGAGTGGGGCCATTCTGCACAATTACTTTTGTGCTTTTATTTAAGCAGGTTTTGAATGCGGGACTTTTACTTGTAGTGGAGTAATTTCACAGTGTTCTTTTAGTGAAGCAAGAGATCTGAATACTTTTCCCACCACTGTTTGTAGGTTATTTTATAATGTTTCTTCTTATCTTTTCTTGTTGGACACCAAAAGTAAAGCAACTATAAGGGACTTTCAGTTTGTTTTGATCTTGATCACCAGCACCTTTTGTTGTAAAATTCTTGATCTAGTTAATGTGTGCATTTTTGTTTTTTGAGTGAGTAAAAGATGCAACTTATTTAAATTAATTAGTTAAATAACTGTTAAATTAATGATCAGTTGATTAAATCAAAGATACTTTATTACAAGAAGATGACACATTCCAACCTGCGCATGAAAGTGTTGTGAATGTTAAGAATAATTCATATTTTATTTTGCTAACAGTTATTTTTTTACAGCGAACAGTCACATTTGGCATCATGAAAGTTAGTAACAGTTAGGACATTTGTAAACGGTCACAAGATTTTGGGGAACAATAATTCTTTATTTGTTGCCAAATCTGGTGAGAGTGTCTGCGATGGAGACAGGTCTGAACAAAATGAATTTACTCCTGCTGTTCCACTCTGCCGCTCAAGACCAGCTGACAGGAAAGAAGAATTCTAAGTTGCCCAATTGAATCTAATTCTTGAAGACTTCTCTTCCTCTCGTGGGTGGCCAAAGGTGTCTGATTATCTCTTTTTTGTTGTGTTTTTCTCTCTCACTCAATCGCTTCTTCTTCTTCTGTTTACTGACGGATTAGACTGCCATCTTCTGACCAAAGTATGTTTATGCAGCTTTGTTTATTTGCTCTAAATCAGTTGATGGAAACATCACTAATTTGCATTTTCTTTAATGCATCACTGAAAAATTTCGCTTCAGAATTCACTTCAACTTTATTGGAAACTCAGCTCATATCTATTCAACTTTGAGCTGTACTAATTAGATGACTTACCTGACAAAGATTTGTCTGTGTCAGCTTTAAACTCTACTTCTGTTGTCTCGTTGCTCTCATGTGATGGTGTTTGATGTCGACCAGATCTGAATGACATGAATGAATGATACAGCAGGATGAACAACAGGGACAAGACACAATCTGTGAGCATGCTGAAGAACAAAAAGACAACAACGTTCATCTAGGTTTATTTGATTAGCCACAGTATGTGCACATAGAATCAATGCTTACAGATTTAATTACTTTACATGAGGAACAAACCGGGCTTACTCATTATTTAGAACCTATATGTCCATTTGCCTTGGTGTAAAAGAAGAGCACTCAGGAATCAAATGAATATATGATGAGCTGGGCGACGCTGTGGGATCAAGAGATCTATAAGATCTTTAAGTTGTCTAAAGATATCTGACGGATAATGTTCTGCAAGAATCTCACAGGTGGATTTTCTGTCACATTCTGAGATTTCAATAAGAAACATAGCTGCAGTTAGTGTATGTGTCAGTTAGCTAAGGAAATGTTGCTGCACAGATTAGCCCTTTTAAGGAATGTTGAAAGTTGACATTAATGCCACCACAGAACGTTCAGAGTGATGGGACTCAACCACACCAAACACTGTGTGCCTCTCTCTGTATGAATGACTGCTTTTACTTGTCACATGCTTTTTAGTGAACATAAAACACTCCCATGTAGGATTGACCCTGTTTGCTTTTCTAGGACCAGTTCCTGGAGATGTCAGGTGGGGTGCTGGGTCACCAATTACTTGGTGAGGCTGAGAAAGTAGCGTAGAGCCGCCCAGAGCTGCCATGTTGAGTTAGCATCATGCTGCTGGCGAGTAGCTAGGTAACGCCTCATTTCAGTTCACTGAAGCTGCTCTCAAAGGAGCTTTAATACGCTTATGTCCCTGCTCCAGATCAGTTTGTAACTATGACTATTTATGAATGCTCAGTCCACCGTGTGAACACAGTGCCACCAGGTGCCACTAGCACAGCAGGGGGTTACATTTATTCAGTTTTTAATACACATAAACTGATTTTAGTGTCAAATGTATGAAACTGGCAGCTTCTACTATTTTTCAACATTCCCAAAGGATTTTTAAAAATAATTTGAATCAAACAATCTTCATTTATATCTAACATTTACGACTAACAGAAGGTACAACATGCTTTAAAGGAGGAAGAAAAGGGAAAATATAGTGTATAAAAGATAAGAAAAGGTTATAAAATCAAGAAAGTGAAAAAATACCGTAACAAATCACAGTTCTTTTCCATCTGAAAATCTTGTCCATAACCTGTTGATAAGGAATGCATGAAGTGTCTCCACTTCCTCTCATTGTACGGAAATGAAGCCAAAATATACTGGATATGGGAGGTGCCATATTGGAGCCACTGGAGTCTGGGCAGGATCCTCTGGTGGAGCTGTGGAGGTCCCACCACTACACCCACCTGACAACCACAGCTGTCAATCATGACGTTACACCTGTTTCATTCTTATTCAAAGAATTAATAAATAAATAAATAAGCTGAAAAATGAACACTTGAACATAAATCAATGTGATAACAACTCCCTAAAATGACAGCAACCATGATTGTGAGCTATGGAGGAGGGGGCGGTGGGTTTATGACCTCTACCGCAGCCAGCCACCAGGGGGCCATCAACATGTTTTGGATTCAAATTTGTGAGCTGTCATGTTGTACGTCTTTACTATACAGTCAGTGATCTTTTGCATCACAAATTCACAAGTAGCTTATCTGTAAATTGACCTTAAATTGATTATTTGTATTTTGGTTTAGACATTGAAACACTTCCTTTAAATAACATAGAATGGGAATTTAGAGGTTTCAAGACAAACAAAGCCTTGTGAAAATGACATACCCATCCAACAAAACTGCATTCACAAGCATGTTTTGGGGAAAACATATTTTGTCTCGTATTATGTTTGTCTTTGACAAATCACATTTATGTTTCTAATCAAAGTCTGTGTAGTGAGGAGGTTGGGGTGGATGGATGTGGCTGTTTATGTCCCACATGAAGCCAAAAGTCAATGTTGACTTGTTTGCCTAATGTACTTAACTTAAGTTACTCAAACCATGAACTGTTTACCAACCCAACCTGGTAGTTTTGTTTCAGTTCACACATTATCCACATGTTAAAAACAGTGACCTTTTCAGATTTAACGTGTGCTTGTCACTATGTTTCCCCGAGAAACATTATTGAGGATGCAGTTCTTTGTATGATGAACACAGTTTGTATTGGGAGTTTCTTTGCACACATACAGCATATTTTACTTTTCAGCATCCAGCCTCTCTATTGACTTTGTTCTCACAATTGAAAGCAGGAGAGAATGAGTTAGAAGTGGAAGCAGTCTCTGCAGGGTTAAAGATACAGCAGCACAAATTCTATTCCTTGTCAACATCTTCAGGCTTTCTAAAAGTATGAAATATAGATTGCAGTCTTCTTTCTGTATTTGAGTTCCACAAAAACTCTTTGCATGCTGTCAAGTGCAAACCGGATCACTGTAGAAAATATGATTTACACTAAAAAGGTATTTCATCAAACAAAGTGAGCATGCCAAAGTTTTGATATATGCTTATGCATTTATTGTTTGAGGACATAAATCTGGTTTGCTCAGTCGACATCTACATGTAGAGCTAATTCTGATTTGTACTAATGCTGTCCCAGATTCATGTACAGTTACAGTTATGTTTGAACAACAGCAAGTCATTCAATCTAGTCCTTTGAACCTGTAACAAAGTAGCAAGAGTCTGTCTTGTTTAAGGTAAAATTACACTTCCTCCAGAAAAAACAACAACATTTCAGTGGAAAAAACATTCATAACCTCCTTCCATTCATAAATTCCCACAGGCTTATTGCACAAAGCAAGTGCAAGTGAAAATGTTGAAATAAACTGGAATATCACACATACTTCTACATGTTTGTGGCTGTAACTGAATTCTCTTCTTACGATCCTTATAGAGGAGATTCACTGGGCCCTGCCAAACTCCCATAATTGCAAAAACAGCATTTCATTTCCTAATAATGGCTCAATGTCAAGTCCAATTCAGTCTGCTTGTTAAGTGGCAGCAATTACCGAATCGTACATGTGCAGACAACTCCTCCGGTGGGTGATAATAAGCCACTTTCTTTGTTACAGACCCTGAACAAACTCGGGGGGAAACACGTGAAGCAAAGATAATGCGACCAGTCGAGCGTGAGTGTATACAAAACCCCACCAATCGTTCTTGTAGAAAAGCCCTCAGCTATGACAAAAGCTGGTCCAACTGGGTTAAGGTGATTCCACTTTAACAGTGTTGGGATCCCAAACCACAACAGAATCTAACAATAGAAAATACAGCTGCTCCTTGGTGAAAGTCACTTCCTTTTGAAAATAAGAGGCTGTGTCCGGGTCGATTGGTGTTTATGAACTTGGGAGGTACGTTGAGTATTGGAGAGTTTCTTTGTTGCGTTCTTCTGTTGGTATATTTGGGGTTTCTCCTTCAGCGTGACGGTCAGAGGTCACTGTTTGATTTGACCTGCAGGCTCAGATGAAGAATCATGTTTGTTGACATGTTCCTCCTGAGTTTGATTGTGTTCATTTGTTTTGATTTATTCCTGCAACGCTCTGATACGCTCTGATAGAAAGGGATCAAAGGGGAGATGTGTATGGAGATGGCATATGCTTGTTCAGGTCTTGTCAAGTCATATAGGCCTCTGCCTGTTGGAACAGGGCGGGATAGACAGTATGTCTCTTAAAGGAGCAATGTCTAGGATTTATGGGGATTTATTGGCAGAAATGGAATTTCCTTAGTGTCTAATCCCCTGAACCTATGAATCCTGTTTTTGTTAGTTTAGAATTAGCTCGCCATGTTGAACCACCATGTTTCTAGAGTAGCCCAGAAAAAACAAACCAAACACTGGCTCTAGAGAGAACCCTTTAATGTTTTTACATACTTACTGATGAGCTCAGTGCTGCCAACTTAGCGACTTTGTCGCTAGATTTATCGACTTTTCAGACCCCTCTAGCGACTATTTTTACAAAAAAGCTACTAGCGAGAAATCTAGCGTCTTTTTCTGGTGTTATTGGAGACTTTTGGACTTGTTCTTACTCTTCTTAACGAGTGGGGGCTGCCGGCAGCTCCTTTCTCATCCCAAAGCACTCACAAGTGGCACAGTCCTTCTGCAGGAGTCTCTCCCAGCTGCAGTCAGAGCAGGAGATGTTAACCCCTCCGTGTCGAGTCTGCAGATTGTGCATGTGGGAAGGAGCGGCTGGCTGGCTTACAGTCAGAGTCTCTTCTGGGTCACTTCAGCCGGTCCCGAGGCCGGATAGAGGAGGAGGGTTGGAACTGTGACAGAAGACAGGACATTTGCAGTTCTAAACATATTGTTTTCTACTCACTTTTTGTCTTCCCCACAACGTTATCCCTCTCTCCTACAGCGTCCGTTACAATTACATGCACATGGCAAATTATGCAAATTAGGCGATGACATAATTTAGTTACTTCTAGTGACTTTAGGACAGCCAATAGCTACTTTTCTTACTGCGGCGTTGGCAACACTGGGTGAGCTCACACCAGTCACAAAGACATGAATAAACACTGCTATTTGTGGTGTCCCATGTGAATGAAATCCCATTATGTGTATAAATGATATTCAGCTGGAGTGAAAAATCTACAAGCATCAGAGATTCTCTGATCAAACCAAACTCCATTTAGAAGACAATCATTTTTAAAAGTTGTTTGCTTGTCGCCGAATAGACAGACCTGGCAAAGCATGAATACAGACTTTTTACACAACAACATCATGATGTAGTCATTTCGGAATCCTTTTGATCCATCTGTTGCAATTAAATCAAAGAAAAATGGTTTTGTTCATACTACTGTATTTGCGTCATAGCAACACTCACCAAGATGCAGGAAAAGGTGGTGAGATGTTGTCATGAACGACACGGCAGTGGTTTCTCAGACTTTCTGCCCTCAACAGGCACGAAGCAGCGATAGTTGTTATTTTGGTCTTGGCTGTAGACTGAAAGAAAAGCCAGTGTTGTCTACACCAGCTAGTCTCGCACAGGTAACGTGAATCAACACCAATGTGATGCTGTGGTCAAACTTGTCGTGTCTGATGTGAACAAAGCTCTCCTTTAACAGTGAACTTCATCGACCATTGTGTTAATTGTTGTCTGGAATGGTTACCAAAGTCAAAGACTCCTCTCATCGATTTGTTGGTGAAATGTCTTTCTTCATCAGTAGCCATGCTAGCAGCTCTGTAAGGCTTTACTAAAGCAAACCTGATTTGTTGCGATGGTTAGTGTCAGCACAGTTGATTGATCAAGGTGTAGGACCTGAACAATTGGGTAATGACAAGGCACAGTGGAGATTTGAGCTAAATGCTAAAATCAGCATGCTAACATTCCCACGATGCTAACACACTGATGTTTAGGAGGTATTATTTACCAGATTGTCTAACTTGGTTTGGCCTGTTAGCGTGCTAACACTTGCTAATTAGCACTGAACACAAAGCAGAGTGTGACGGTAATGTCATTACCTTTGCATGTGGTCCTGAAACAAAAAAATAGACATTCAATATTTTGACTGTATGGTGCTAAATGAAGAGCCAGTAATTGACCAGTGTTAATTAAAAATAACCCTAAGGGAGACATGAAGGAAATCAAATTTCCATCCAGTAGTTGTTGAGATTTTTCAGTCTGGAACTAAATGGTTTTCTACAAGTACAACATATGCACAGAGGGATTAGATGCATCAAACCCTGTTTGTTTTACTGTATCTACATGCATCTTCTCTGTTTCTAGTTTAACTGTGTACAAATGCTTTGTATTCATAGTAGACAAGATGATTTATTAGTTGTGGTTGATCTGAGCCTATGCAATGATTTATTGCAAGGTCTGAATTCAACATGTTGTCTCATCTGATTCTTGTAGAGTGAATAGAAACAGACCAGGCTCACACAACAGAGATGCACTCTGACAGCCACTGAAACATTAGAGCCACTGATTCTGGACCAAAAAATGAATAATGCAGATGAACGAAAAAATATGATAATATGACTGTAAGACATGACTGTAGCAGGAAACAATTACAATATACTTTGTGACTGCTTTGCTAAATAAAAATAAAAAAAAAATATATTTTTAAATTGTATTCTATTTGTTCTGTTAAACAAAATGCAGTATGGCTATTTACATTTTTATTTAAGATTTTTAGTTTATTTTAAATCCTAAGGCAAGTATGGTGATCTGGTTTACTAATTATGGAAACACTGTCAATTGTAAACACTATGGAAGAGGATTAGGGCCAATAGGAGAAAAAAACTAATGAGAGGAGGAAATTTTTTCATTATGCAGTTTGAGAAAAAAGTCAGAAATGACCTTAAAAAAAGTGGTGATAATAAAGTCAACTTTTTGTGTTCTGTAAAGTTGTAAAGACGTTCACCGGTTGGTTGTTCCTGTGTCAGTAAGTCATCAGAGAAACATTGTTTTCTATCTGAACAGTTAGGTAGACTTGCAGTCTACTTTACCAAACTCAAAAAGTAACTTCATTCTCAACATTTCAACTTTTTTCTCAAAGTGAATAATTTATATTTTTCTTATTATTATTATTATTTTTCTCCTACCTGGCCCTTATTCTCTTCCATAATTTTCTGTAAAAAATAAATAAAATCAGAAGACTTGCCATGACATAAAACAGGAAGGTCAGAGGGCTGTAATGGTTTGATTGGTTGGAGTTCTTGTTCCCGCCCACCTGAGATGACACCAACCAGGAAGTGACAGCTTGCCAGGAAGGGATCTTCAAACTTCTTTCTAACTAAAAAACAAAGGTCTGAATTTGGGACATGTCTCCTTCCATCATAGGTAAGATTGTGTTTTCTTTCATCCAACAGCTTGGTTATGTTCCTGTTTGTTTGGATGTGTAGCCTGTTGGGGAGCACATGTCTGTGTGATGACCATTTGTTTGTTGAGCTGCTCTGTGTGGATAACTCTGGTCTGCTTTGGTGTAAAGATGCTTGGAATAAAGGAGCCATCCAACAGTGTGTTGCTGTGATGAGATGTGAAGGATTCCCAGGCTGTGGGCTCATTGATCAGGTCTCAGTGTGTGTGTTTAGGTAGTGACAGTATCTGGAGCTTTCCCATGAATCTATGAATATTAATAGATGGACTGAGTTAAACTGATGGTGTCAGAGAGGAGGAATATGTTGGCACATTATCAGGTGTTGTATTACACTGCTTTCATATTCCATCTTATCTGACGCCTTGGGCCTTGAGCTCAGTAAATGCAAAACACTTTTTCTTCTTATTGCGTTGAGAATATTTACTGAATACTTGTGCAATTTTCAATAAAAAATGTCACATTCCACCCCTTCTAACCACACATATATCTTGGAAATCAGTTTTGTCTAACTGCATTGGCACATTTACCTTCACTTCCTGTGAGGCAAAACAGTAAAGTGTTGAGTTTTGGGTGTGTAGCGTACCAGTGCAAAAATGGTACATTATACAGATAAATATAAACAACCCTGGTTCCAAATGTGATTATTCGCTAATCTGTTGACATAAATCCAATTTAAAACTCTACAAAGAATATATTTGATAACTTTTGCTTTGGTAAATATACCAAAAGTAAATATTATAAACAGTTAGTATGGCATGAGGAAACAGCATTGTAGTGTTGGGCACTACTTGTTGTCTTTGTTGGTGCTTAAATTTGACAGAATTCCGCATACCAGCTTATAAAATATATCAATGCCCTATGTTTTATTTTAATACAGTACATGCTTGATTAGGTTTCATTCATGGTTATTGTTAAGGTTTATATGGTTTGTACTGTTTATTCTGCTTGTTAGTGTTTGTTATTGTCTAATCTAGATGTTCCAGGAGTGGACTGGTCATAAATGAACAAGACCTTTTGGTGGTTTCCACATGATTGTGATTAAAGCGCCTGTTTCATACATTATCAGCCCAATAAATGGCCGTCATCGGTTGCTATCAGCCTCATACTATATGTGCAGAAAGATATTCTAATCCTGGTTGCACTTTTGTTAAGGTTCAGATGCCAAAATATGTGGTTATGTTTAGGCAAAAACCGGTACATGGTAAAGTTTAGACGGTATTGGATTGAACTTGCGTAACTGAACATGTCGGGACACTTGCATGATAAAAAAAAAAGACTTTTAAAGTTACTTTTCAGTGTCAAACGGGATGCAAATCTGGTCTTGCGACTGTCCTGTGTTTAAACCTTCCTCCTTGCATGGATGCTGTCGCTCCTTATACGATGTCTATTCCTGCTTCGCTCCAGTAGAATTAATGGTAAGATAGCAATCTGAACCTACTAGAAGATGGAGCAGACCCCTTCTAACCCAAACTTTAGGCTAATAACCACTGATAATGCCTATTGAATTGAGTGATAACATTAAAACCATGATATTGAACAGTTTTAGCAATGTTGCAGAGCTTTCTCTGCACAAATGGCATGTTTTCTAGCTATTATAGTATCTCTTTCACAAATGTCATATCCAAATTATCATTCAGAATCATCAACATTCACGTGCATATTTCTTATCTTCTAGAGAGAATTGGTACAAAGGATAACTTTGGTGGTATTCAGTATGAAGTGATCCTTCTAACAAGCATTGTTTGTGTAGCCAAGCCGGGACACATCTCATTTCTCTGTGCTACAGAGTCTATTGTTCTCCGAACTATTAAAAACACATCAGTGGGCCACACTGTTATACCGACTGACATCTCTTCTTTGTTCTTTCATTAACAATAAACATGGTCACCGTAGTTTATTTTGAGTTAATTCCCCATACACCGTCCTGTTGCCATTTATAAATACTCATTAGAGTACCAAATCTGGCTCTGAAATTAGTGCAGAACAAATGCACTATTTACTTTTGCTTGAGTACTCTGGAGTGGTCAGTTGTTTTAGGACATTTTTAAGCCTTTTTGTTAAAGGCTTTTGACAGATTAATGCATTGTTGGATTTTTTGTTGGAGTATAGAATGACGTTACCCTTCTAAATGTGTACGTTTTATCCAGAATTTGACGAACAAATTGGTTTCCTATCAATAGACTCTGTAAATTCATGCTTTATAGAAGGACATATTTTGGGCTTTGCTTGTTCTTTTCCACTAACTCTGTTTAAAAACCTTCTTGCCAACATTAACGGTGAAGACTATTGTCAGCATACTTAAAGTCATGTGATCCCTCCATGTGAGCTTTTCTCAGCCAAGCACAGTCTAGACACTGCCGAATTTAAGGCCAGAATAAAACATAAAGCACAATTGAAATAAGTGTTCTTGATCTTAATGCACATTATCGCTGTGTCCCAGGGATAAAACACTTAAAAGTCAGTCATGAAGAAGAGAAAGCCTGAGGGCTCTTTAGGCTGGGTACATGTCTGTGATGCAGCCAGCTACTTTAGCTGTCATGCAGCAATATCTCCAAGCCTTCGCTGGGTGCACTGATGCTTGGCTTAAGCCATTTAGCAGTGCCCTGGTTAACTGAAACCGACAAAACTTCTGATTCCAGCCTGATCTTAGAATAACACCCCTGGCGACTGTGAAGCTGTCTGAGCCCATTTCATCCAGCGCGCTCCCACAACTGCATTTGTAGCTGACAGAGATGCAGAAGAAGATGCCTCCTGATGTTACAACTGTTACTCCCAGAATTAAATTAAATGGAAAACATTACTATAAAAAGAGAAATCAGATCTGGCTGACAGTGGTAGAGAGGGAGAGGGGCGAGACTTCTACTGTTGCTCCCAGAGAGTGCCAGGCTAAAGGCTGCAGAAGTGCCATTTCATGAATAAAATAAGACGGTTTGGCCACTTAAAGCCAATGGGGGCTCTAAAGGGTAAAGTGTTGGATGATTCAAGTTGAATTTTTGCCAGAGGTTGCTCTTTGCACAGAGTAGTTGCCCAGAATCATGCAGAGCAACAACACAGGGTGATGAGATGCTTACAGCTGAGCAGAAATGTGAACGCTGGGCATGTGAGGAGTCAAATCTGCTCATGACACTGGACAAAACTCACTGAACATTACCAACACATAGAGTGTAGGGTTTAAAGATGGCTGCTGGTGTAACACATGATCTTGACAAGCGTTTGTGTTGGGGAGACGCTGGAAACACTGCTGCTGTTAAAGAGCACGCCATGTTTCTACAGGAGCCCAGAACAGACAAACAAGTCTGTGTGAGAGTTCATTTCCAGTTTTTATGTGACATGAATGCAATGTTGGAGTGTAATTAAGAACATTTACTCAAGCACTATACTAAAGTATAGTTTTGAGGTATGTTTACTTTACTTGATTATTTCCATTTTATATAACTTTATACTTCTACTCCATTATATTTTATAACAAATAACAGTATTTTAAGTAGTTAAAATTAGTTTGATTGAAAAAAACAATAGCGCTGCTTACATAAATGCATCAATACAAATAATCTAATAATCCTGAATACCTTTACTTTTGATACTTTAAGTCCTTTTTGATGCTGATACTTTTGTACTTTTACATGAGTGAGTTTACTTGTAGAGGAGTAATTTCACAGTGTGGTATTAGTACTTGAGAAAGGGATCTGAATACTTTTCCCACCTCTGTTTGTTGGTTACTTTTTAATGTTTCGTCTTATCTTTTCTTGTTGGACAGCAAAATTAAAGCAACTATAAGGAACTTTCAGTTTGTTTGGATTTAAGATACTTTATTACAAGAAGATGACACATCTAATCTGCAGCAATTGCATGAAATGATGCTCACTTCCTGTCTAATAAGTGTTATGAACGTGACTGCCTGACTGTTACTATATATATATATATATATATATATATATATATATATATATATATATATATATATATATTTACACACTAGGAAAGTGAGGGGCAGGTGCAGGGGCATTCAGTTGGTTGCAACTTGCAACCTCACTGCTTGTTGCCACAAAATCTGATACACTGCTCCTTTAACAACACACCAAATGAAAACACAATAATTCTCCTTTTAGATATACAGACATATGGCAGTGTCTTTATTAAATACTAAATGGAAAATGTTAACCAAATAGCAAATACAAATATATGCAAATATATATTGTTTATTATTACTGCCATTGCTGTTTTATTATTATTGTTTTGTTTTTAATTGTTTATTGTAAGGTGACCTTGAGAGTCCTGAAAGGCGCCTATAAATAAAATGCATTATTATTATTATTAAATATATAATATGGCTGACACAATCAACAGTTAGGGGTTAGGACAGTTAGGAGTTTTTAATTGCATTGCAAAGTTTCATTTAAGTCGGCCACTAGGGGGCGCAAGAAATGAAACAAATGGGTGTAGCATAATGCAAATCTGACTATAAATCAGAAAAAATTTAAATCATATTCAATCTTTCACAAAACTTGGAGGAAATGTTTAAAAATGCTGAAGCATATGTGCAGTACTTTGAAATCCTCATGCGTCATATTAAAAAGTGTGAAGAGAGCAACACTCCAACATGACGGGGACATCACAGGCTATCATCACCCTGAACTGTATAACTTTGGTGAGTTTTTTCTTATTGATCTCAAAACCTCAAAAGCTGCTTTTTTCACCTCTAAACCTCACTGGACCGGGTCCAGATCACACGCTTTCAGCTTCTAACGCTGTGTGTTGGCTTGAACCCTGAAATCGCCACTTGCAGCAACATTTTAATTAATATTTCTGCTGATGTATCGTGTTGTCTGCAGCATCCAGCAGATATGCGACATCTCAGCAGCACAGCATCCGGACAATCTGTAAAACAAATGCAGTTTATAAAGGCCAGTGTTTCGTCACAGCATGCTCATGCTAACAAGTTAATTAAGCATAGTCCTCTGCACATGAACTTTAAGCTCGTATTCGCAGTCAAAAGAGATCTGCCGTTAGGTGCAGCGAGCTAATTATGTGATGATAAATCTTCTATGGCATGAGGTAATTTCTCAGTGCTCTTTAAAGATAGTAGAGAATATGGCAGATAACTGCTTGAAGCCTTTGCGCGTCAGCAGCGGCGAAGCTAAATGTGGCAGCAAGTGTCAGGCCAAATCAATACACGCTTCCCAGGATTCCTTTGGTGCCATAATCCAGGCTGTGGTGGGCGCTGACCCTGGGAGGCTTGGCCTCCTGTTTTCTTGCCCTGTTTTTTCAAAAGCAGCTGCACTTCTGGATATGACAGCGTTGAGCACAAGCTAATTACCTTAAAAAAAAGAGAGCAGAGTTTGTGCTATAAACCATTAGCTCATGTCCGAGACACTTTGAAACGCCTCTTCCCAACATTGGGAAGCTGGCTCGCCTTTGGGAAGTGCCGGATTTACACAAAGGTGTTTCAGAAAATTGTACATGACCTCAAGCTGAAAATCTGTGTAATTTGCACGAGCTGTGAACTCTTAATGTGTGGCACATAGATGATTTATGTGTCAAATACTCCCTTTGGTTATAGAGTTTCGGTCAACTGTTTCACCTCACCAATTCATAGTTTGACTAGCATGAACTGCAGATCTGTCTTGGAGAGGCCCCCGCTGTCTTCCAGCTGATTTCACAGATCCCATTAAGTCATAATCTTGTATTATCAGCCTTAAAATAACAAGAGATAATCCTGGCATCAGGCTAATCAGCCATGAAATTGAGGAATCTCTTTGGCTGGATTGCACTGCAGCAACACATGATGTGTACACTCAATACAAAGTAGAGTTTGCATTCAAAAAATGTACAATTTTTCAAATCTTCGGGGCAAGGACTTGGAGGTGTGTGGAGGAGGATTTCCAGAACATCACATCTTGTAAGCGGCACTCACTTACTGAAGCCATCAGCCGGTCATTAAAAATGCAGAATTAACATCTTTTAAAGTGGAACATGATTCGGTTCTGTGCTCAGGAGGCAGTGAAGCGCGACTCTTGCATATGAAATGCATTCGGTCATCCCCCTGGCAACAGGGAAGGGGAAAGGTGCATTGAGTGAAAGGAGAGCAGATTGCTTTTATTCTTTATTTAGAGAGTTATTCTAGACACTGAGTCACAGATGCCCCGCCATCATAGAAATCCTTCCTGCTCAATTGAGGCTGTTAGAGGGAAATGTTGAAGGCTCGGGTCTCTGCGGGGGGAAGTATGAAAAGCAATCATGCTTTTCTATTTGTCTCCAACATGGTTTTTCATTTGTAAATAAATCACAGATTTGGGCTGCTGACATTATATTGCTCCTGAGACAGAGGATGCCGACACTTTAACATAAATAGAGTCTTTTTTCTTGATGTAACAATGAAAGGGCTGAGCACAGAGCTACGAGAAGTTTAATGCATCTGTTAACAAGCAGGATCCTTTATGAAATGTGCTCTCGTTCACACTAATGTTTGGCCATGGGGCTTGGCCATAAACCTCAATGTACTTGTATTAATGTGTTTCAGATGTGCATGGGGTGTAATGTGCTCCATATTGTCAATTTCCTGCAAAAGCAGTGTATCCACTTCCTTCATGTAGCTTAAACTGTCCTCAGTGTGCTGCAGCCCGACCAGCAATTAGCTGATATAAACAGCAATATTAGCTTATCACACATTTATTTGTATCTGCTCATACGTAATACGACTTTGCAGAAATACAGAAATGCTGAATGCAGAAATAAAAAAGTCAAATTTTATGTAATATGGAAACCGTGAACCAGACTTTATTTCTAGCCACACTAGTGGACTTATAATTCTTGAGTTTCTAGTATAATATTTTTTAACATGATTTAATGTTTAAAAAACACTTTATATTTTCTCATACTGTCTGTTTGAATATACCGGTATTCACTCTCTCTAACAGCCTATAGTCCACAGCCTGGTTTACTCTGATTGGTCAGTGTTTCCGGGTCTTCCACATATTGACATCTCTGCACTGTCATGCAGCCGGAGAACGGCCCTTTCAGCACTGTGGCAGCACATTCTACCTATATATATATATATATATATATATATATAGGTAGAATGTGCTATATATATATTAGTATCATGATGACATCACAGCCTTACAGAAGTCCTGACAACTCGTTTAAAGGCACAGTTTCTGAATACGGGCAGTGTGTATTTCTCTGTAGATTAAGCCCTTTCTGTGTTTTTATGACACTAAGACCTGTTTTTAATTAAAAAAGACATGGAAATGTCACTTTTTACAATGTGGGACCTGTAACAGCTGTCAGACTGATTTATTATGATTATAAACCTTTCTCTAGCGCCACTCTAAAGGACTTTGTGACTTTTTGTAATGACCAATATTATTTTTATATTAGGTTTATGACCAAATACCTGCAAAATTGATGAGATTCTCTATTAGCCTCAACTGTATTTTATAACTGGGGCTAATTAGCAAATGTTGGCATGCTAACCTGCTAAACATTCTCTTAAGCAGACTCTTAGGCTTGTTCAGTGTGGATCTTGGTCACAATTCTTTAAATTTAGACAATTTGACAAAAAACTTTTGAGCACAAGGTTTGAAAACCTGAAAGCTCCTGATTATTTACAGCAAGTGGATTTTGTGCTGTGACTTTTTTGTCAAACTGCTATTTTCAAGGTATATTTTTTAACCTTTAGGCTCAACTTTAGGACATTATTTGAAAGAATCCTTAACCGTGTTTGTTTATAATTACCAATAAATACCAATATCATCCAGTATTTTCTTTCTTTATTGCCCTCAAAAGGCCAGTATTAGTGGGACTGTGCATAATCAGAAACCAACCAGAAGCTAAATACCCTCTCACTTTGATAAAAATACTGTAAAAATAAGAATAAGTTATTCTGACCTAAATGATAGGAAATAATCTAATCAACCATATGTAAAGCATTGTAGATCTACAATTACTACTCACCAGCTGAATCTCCACATTTCGCTTCCTGAAGCTCGACTTTTAACTCAGGAACAACTTTCTTACTGAGAATTCAAAGGTACAAATCATTTCCCCCTTTTGTCATCATCAATCATAATTACGCAACAATTTCTTCACCTTGGATCAATTTGTGCCACTGAGATCAAACAGCCGTGTTAATTGGTGCCCAGATTTCTCTAAAGCTAATCTATATCATGTGGTGTGAGTCAGCTCCTGCTCTTATTGTTTGTCACTGAAACAGTTTTCCCTGCAGGTAAAATGTAAATGTGTATAGTTGGTTAACCTCTCGGTCAGTCGTTTGGATAATTAGGGCTAATAAACCAAACGGTTGTCATATTAAACACGTTTTTTAAGGTTCTATTTAATATGGAGTTTTGCATAATAGAAAGATCTGCTGTGCTGGTTCTCCTGTTTGCAGTTGACAAGTGAACAAGCTCTAATCATCATTGTTTCAGTCACAAAGCAAACTGGCTCTTCAAAGGTTTCACCGTGGTGCAATTACACCAAATTACTCTCACCATTTGGAGTCAGTCAGGGCTCTGTTTCCAGCCCACTCTGCCTGTAAACAGGATGTTTCAAAATGTTATGAATGGATTTCAACTGAAAGTTTGTGGAAACTGTGGTTATGAGCAAGGAAAAAAGAGGAGACCAGTCATTCCAGCTGGACTGAAGGGGGTGTAGCAGCGGGCATGGCTTAAAGGCAAACGGATAAAAGGAAAAAACGTACTGTTGTCCATATATTTGTTACTTCTCCACTCAGCTTAAATGTGTTTGATTCCTGGAGAAAAAGAGAAGAAGCATACAACAGCAGATAAATAATCCACTCAACCAACTTTGTTTGTTATCACAGTGAAACAGTAAAGCTAAGATAAATCTAAAAATAGAAGAAGTAGAATAAAATCTTGAAACAGTTTTTATTTTTATATTAAACACTGTCACCTGAAAAGCACAACTTATGATCTCCTTTAGCTACTTTCAACCCAAGGATGCAGAGATGCAACAGAAATGAGCTGCTACAGCTGGTATATGTTCAGTGACTTTTTGTACAAGCACAGTGTGCAGGTTGTAAATTAAACAAAAAAGAAAAGAAAACCATAATCCTTTTTTGTGTGCGAAGGACATTTTCCTTCATTGCTGTAGTATAAAAAGAGGTATCGGGTATTTTTTTCTTATAATAGAAATATACCAAAGTTTTAGAAACCTGATTTAGCCTATTACGTTCCAACAATTCGGTAAGATCTGACATAAGAGCTGGCATATCCTGCATAGCACTGCTGTATTAAAGATGCATTTGTGTGTAATCAAGTCATTTCTGCAGGTTCTAGCGAAAACTTTGCTTTTATAAATTATTGTAAAAGTCCCATATTGTAAAAAGTGAGGTGCAGGACCGCCTCCCTTGTTGCCCCTTTTCCGAGTAAAAGATGTGATGAAGTGCCTTCTAACACTTCTTATAGGCTGTTCTACAAGCTTGAGATCTTTCTACGTGCTGGTGCCTGTTTAAGTTTTCCCGGTGATGGGACAGTCATTCCCCGGCTGCAATGATGTGTGCGAATACACTGAAACCCTTAAACACCGGCCAATCAGAGCAGACTGGCTGAAATGCTCCATTTTAGTGCCTGTCTCTTTAAGACCCTCTCCTGGGCTGAATACAGGTTATTCAGACAGACAGTATGAGAAATATAATGTGTTTTTAACATTAAGGTCTGGTTAAATGTCCAAGTAGAATCAGAGTAATGTCCCTTTCAAAATAAAAGTGGAATCCACTTTTTAGTAGAATGTAGCGACAACAACAGATAAACTGGCAGGTTGAGTTAAATGCTGGACGTTGAAGTCTTTATCTTGCCTGAGTTAGACAAAACACTTGGACTGTGAGTTAAAGATCAATTGTTGGTCTCATCACAGTATTCCAATTGAACCACATCATAAAATCAGTGCTTGAAAGGCATTAGCATGTGCGTAGCCAGGAGATGTAACATTATAGTGTTGGGAAATACTGTAAGAAACAGATGAAAGGCCATGAGCCCATCACTGCTCCTTACATAATGTGTTTGTAGTTAGCATGAGGCGCTTGTTTCTCACACCCATGTACTATAGTTTAAGCACCCTGTCACTTCGAACTAGCATGATCTGAAATGTTTTCGGGTGACTGCTGAGAATGCTAATGCCTTGGAAGTTGTATCCTGTGGCTCTTTTGGCTCAAATCAAACCCAGAGAGGCACGAGGAAGAGCCGGAGCTGCAGCTATGCCCACTTGAGAAAGGCCCGTAATCTAATCCTTCAACAAGTTTGTTCGGTATCACAGAGTGGGTAATATGGGCCTGACTCTCTGAACACCATTCATTTTTCATAGCTAACTATAGTCATTACGGAGTCTGGATCAAAGAGATGAATATCGTTGAGGTCTGGGAGTCTTAGTGGTGGATTGTTTACATGTCCCTGAAACTTGGTGTCGACTTTTTGAAGCCCACAGAGGGCTTTAAAGACACCACTTCTTCCTCTGTTTTCACCAGTTCTCTCTATAGTAATGCTTAGAAAACAGGGGGACATGAATCCAGTGGGACCGAGTTGTGGCGGGTCTGTTCTATGAACACTGGTGTCGACAGTCAGAAATCATACAGTGTGTGATATGTAAAGATTCTAATCTCAAGTCTGAAGTTCGTTTCAGGTTCACTCAGCTCCAGTTCACTCTGCAGCCTGTCCAGTCTGAGCTGACCACCAGGATCTTACCAGGTCTTGCTTGTTTCTTCACTTTTTGGCCTTGTTACACAGCATATAAACAGCACAAGCTGCTGGTTGCCATCCGTCTTTGTTTTGGTGCAACAACTGGTGTTCTAGCAGGTTTTGTTGGATCGTCTGCCGTCAGAACTCCAGATGTTTCTGTCCAGTGATTCAGTCTGTTGTCTCGTGTGTTTACTGAGTCGTAACCATCTTTAAGGACCTGAGTGCATGCTTTTATGACAGGTCTTAGTGCCAGTGATGGAAGAAGTATTCAGAAATCCTGTGAAATGACTCCACTACAAGTAAATGTCCTGCATTCAAAACTTACTTAAGTAAAATTACAGAAGTATCAGAAAATGTACTTAAAGTATGAAAAGTAAAAGTAATCATTATGCTGAATGTCTGCACTTAGATTGCATTATATATTCCAAATATATATGATTAGTTTGTTGTTATTGATGCATTTCTGTGAGCAGCGTTAGCATTTTCTCAAGCTAGGGCTAATTTTAACTACTTAATATACTGCTATGTTGTTTACTTTATTAAAATAAAGCATAATCATTTGAAGTTGATCATGTTTTTTATGTTAAATCTCAACCTGAAAAATAACTAAAGCTGTCGGCTAAATATAGTGGAGTAAAAAGTGCAATATTTACCTCAAAATGTAGTACAACTACCTCATATTTGTACCTGAGCACAGTACTTGAGTAAATGTACTTAGTTACATTCCACCATTGGCTAGAACACACACGTTAGTAGTAATAAAGAACACACACCCTTAGACATATGTATATGTATATTTTTCCAACAACATACTCGAAATGAGTTACTTATTGAATTGTTTATTGAAATGGGAGAGTAGAGAGGTCAAAGAGAAAGCAGGTTGTTAGTCTGGACAGATTTTGTGCTTTACTAGCTAAAATATATGGTTTAGTTTTGTCACATGATCAAACAGAGGCATTAGACAACATCACCATTCATATTACCCAGCAATCATCACTGCATATCAGTATATGACAAAAAAATACCAAAGAAATTATTGATTTAATAACATTTTAATAGTCTATATAGAACAAGCATATACATGTGTTGTAGATTGCTACTTTTACTTTTACAAAAACTAAAATAACCGTGAAGGTGATGGGCAGATATAGTAAATGGTGCTTTTTCTGATTTCAGATGAGCTTTTCTTTGATCTATTTCAGAGGTGGCCATTTTCTCTCTAACCCTAACCTCACTGTGTTATTCACTACTTATGTTCATTATACTCGTTATAAATAAACCTCTTTTCGATCATTAAACGACACTTGTGCTGGCATTTTATGGTGCAATGTAGGTCTTTTGTCCGTTTATAATATAAAATCCATTAAGTGATAAACATTCACTGCAGTGAATGTTTCAGTATTAATTTAAGTATTCAAGATAATTATTTTCCTTCTAAATTTCACAAATTTAAGGTAAAATAAAGACTTTCTGCCTGAAGCAGCAGACCAAAAGGAGACATCCACATAAAGACGCCCGCTGCCTTATAATTTACTAGTTGACAATGAGGATTTTTTATTAATTTAGCAACTGGTCAAATATTCATGAGCAGCCATGCAAACTTTGGGCCCCATATGCAGAAAACCACTTAAAAATCAGAACATTAACATGACAGCAGTCTCTTTTTTAAAGCACAAAAACAGCAGAAAACATTATTGTTCTGTTTGCATCAGCTCCTGGCAAAAAAAGGAAAAAAAAATCTGTCAGAACAGCTTTAGTGTTTTACAGCTCAGAGGAAACACAATGAATTTTATGCACTTCATTGTCACTGTTTATCAGTATCAGAATCATTTCCAGTTTTACTCCAGAAGCTGTGACACATGCAAGCGATGCTCTGTATCTGGCACCAGGGTGCAATAAGGAAGGAAAACATACTGGGCATTTTGTTGTGCATCTCTCAGCTTGTAAAAGCACCACACAAGATCATTTTAAAGAAAAAAACATCACAAGCATCTTCTAAAGTCGAATTTGTCCATTCACTGCTGCTTTATGGGTAATTTGGAGCAGAGGTTCGGCCGTTATCACACAGCTTTTTCATTAAGCAGTAGCTTCTAAATAACCCGTTATAAACCACTTAATTTTGATATCCCCAATGAAGAATAACTGGTTTCTAATTTCCAAAATGTGTGGGCGTTTAATGAGGCCTAAGATATTTTATTCTCCTGCTATAACGCTGTCTACAAAATTGTGCGCTGCCGAGTGTAATCATGCAACGCTATCTGGCTCAGACACTCTCTGGCAGCAGCGAGGCGAAACCTGCAGCCCAGAACTGCTCCACTTAAGGAGGCTGATGTGAGAGGAGCAGACAGGCGAGAGTGGAAGGCCCTCCAGTCATGCAAAATGCAAAAGAAATATGACTTTATTACAGCTCCCTAATGGTGACATAACAATCTGTTCAGCCACTTCCCTCTAAATCTCAAAGCATTTTTGGAGAGCGCTTGGGTCGGGAGCAGCGGATGGTTTGAAAACCTCTCGGTAGGAATGAGTTTAAACACAATTGAGTTTGAAATATGGCTTTGACTGGCCCTCATCTCTGACAGCTTTTATTTATTTATTTATTTATTTATTGCCTTGTTCCTCATGTCACAGTGGTAAAAGTCCTTAGAGGAAAAAAAACGGCACACAATAGGATCACTGAGAGGGTTCCTATAGCACAACATGTGCTGTTTATTAATAGTGTTAAAGGGAAACTTTGCCAATTTTCAGCAAGCTCTGTTTTTTCCTAAAATTAAGATGAGAAGATTGGTACAAGTCAGAGTGTTTATATGAAACCAGAGCCAGGAGGTGATTAGCTTAGCTTAGCATATAGGCTGGAAGCAGAGTTGGCTGTGGCTACTTCCTGGAAGTCACCCAGTCATTTGTTGGCATTTTTCTCTCTGTCTGCATCCCAATTTGTTCAGGTTTTGAATATGCTTGTTGTTTTTCCTCATCGATAATTATTACCACCAATTGGAGAATGAAACAGTCAATCAGACCTCAGTAATAGGAAAAAGGACGTCCTCATATAGCGAGCCAACAATCCAGCTACATTGATAAAAATAAGCATAGAAAATGACAACAAGTGTGTATAAGATGTATGCAGCTGTACAGGTTATTGTTGACTTCCAGAAATAAACTCTTCTTCTAAATGTAAACATGTTTCTGACAAGCAGCACTGCAGCCCAAGTGTCAACTGAGAATGATGTAGGGAGCTGGTGAAGCCTGATATCACCAAATGGCAAATTAATATCTTGATCATTTTCCTTTTTTGAAAAGCATGTCATTATGCCTGTTTTCCCTATATATATATATATATATATATATATATATATATATATATATATATATATATATATATGCTTTTCACGCAGCAGAACGTTTAGATGCTCGTTTAATGCTAGTATGCTAGTATAATGAGCAACAACGTCCTCTTAGGGAGGAGGCTGGGTGGATGTATGGGTCAAACAAACGCATGACTTTGACCCAGGACACTGCTGTTTGTGTCCCATGTGTAACCAAAAGCCCACGTTGAAATTACTTAATGCATAAAAACACACATATTTGAACCCAAACCATAATCGATTAATAGACCTAACCAAGTATTTTAAATGGCACTCAAAAAGCTTTAAAAAGCATAGACATGACACCCAAAATATCCTTGGCGAGCGAGTAGCAAGTATATGCCTTCACACTGGTCAGGTCGGACAGTTTGGCTCCTTATTTACCAAGAAACAGTTGCAGCGTTAAAGTCCTCATAAAACTATAAACTGTCTTGTTGACTGTTTGTTTTAGGACTAAACAAACATATTTCTAACAGTGTGTTTTTGAACTTCATAGAGAGCTAGACTCGCTGTTTCCCCCTGCCTCCAGTATTTGTGCTAAGCTAAGCTAAGCTAATCAGCTCCTGGCTTCATCTCTGTAGTCTAATGGACGTACTAACATGAGGGTGCTATCAATCTTCTCAGAACTCAAATAAACTTGAAGTTTGCAAACTATTCTGTCTTATACTGAGATATATTTGTGGGGAGTTGACAATTAATTTCAGTGTTATTAACTGGCTCTCAAATGCAGAGAATTTAATTTTTAGGACTTTTTTTTTCAGGCAAGTTCTACTTTGCACGAAAAAGAAATATGAAAAACCAAAAGTCCTCAGTTTCTGATTTTTTTCCCCTCTACATTTGTCGATTGTTTGGACGCAGATATTGGCCCTAACTCTTCCAGGGCAACACGAGCAAAGGTTCTCTATAAATCTTTAACCAGGAACATTTTGCAGCTATCTATTTGTGGATTTAAGAGATGAATAAAATAAACACCAAGTCTTCTGTTTTCTCTTTTGTAGGGCTGCAGAATTAAAGTGGTGAATAATACATGGCTGAAAGCATCCGTCTCTCTGAGCTGCCTCCTCTGGACAGCAGGGATCTGAAGGTAAGTGTTGTTTGATTCCACAACAAACTATCCAGTCACCACTCAACTGTTTTAAAAGCACTGTAGACACAATAACCCAGGAAATCACCTTTTGGCTTTGTTCTTTCCCAGCTGATGGCAACCTACTGATGCTATAGAAGAAAAGAAAGTTATTACATACTGTATGTGGATCATGGATAAAATCATATTAAATATCAGCGAGTTTGTACTGAATTTAATGAGAGGTTCAGTGAAGACTTTTAGTTTTAGGCAGACAGTGAGGTCCATCCCCTACTGAGGTTAATGTGGTCAATCAATATGTGACACACATTGATATTGGAGTGCTAGTTTATAGTCCAATCTTTGTTTTTGGCAGAGGTCAGAAATCGCTGGCCAACGTTCTCCATGTGATACAAAGACGCAAATTTGCTTCATAACCGGAAGCCTTCCAGGAACATACTTGTATTTTGGGTTTCTACTAGAAATTCTGAATGCAGTAGTACAGAGGACATATTTTATGTAATTTAGAAACTATGAACCAGAAAACTAGACTTCTCTTGTCTTCAAAATAAAATGCCTTAAAGGGGACATATTCTGTTTATTTCCAGGGTCATACTTGCATTTTGGGTTTCTACTAGAGCATGTTAACATACTTTAATGTTAAAAAACACATTATTTTTCACATACTGTCTGTCTGAATATAGCTGTATTCACCCTCAGTCAGTTCGTTTAAGGGCCTGTCTCTTTAAGACCCCCCGAAGAGGCCAGTCTGCTCTGATTGGTAAGTTTTTCTGTGTCTTTTGCATCTTTGCTTTCAGCATCTCTGCACCATCATTGCAGCCGGGGAATGACTGTAACGGCGCTATATAGTTGCGACATCACAACCTTACAGAAGTCCTGACAGCTCGTTTTAAGGCCGTTTCTGAATATGTGCTGTGTGCAAGTGTTTTGATCCTTTCACAGTATTTATACAGCATCGAGACCTGCTTTTTAATCAAAAAGACATGAAAATCTCACTTTTTACAACATTAAACATTTAAGGCCAATTTGCGTATCATGTTGAGTAATAACTATGTGAAAACATTGTGAAGCGATATACTAACAATCTTCATACAAATTGGACACATGAAGTTTTAATACATGAGCGTTTGCTAGGCATAGAGGGTCTAAAAAAAGTTTATTAAGTTGCATTATGGGAAATGTAGGCCATCCAACTCCCATCGCTTTTTATATCAGGCAGAGAATCGAAGTGTCATACTAATTTACCTGAGTGCCCCTTTAAACATGATGTCACCTTTGTAGAGTCAGACATCAAAATTTGAAGAAAAAGTGTGAGATCTTTAGCTTTGTTTGGACTTTTATTCATTTATAACCTACTTTTCTCACAGCACGTGACAGAAATGAATAGTAGAGGTACAACTAAACCTCTAGCTACACTATTTTTTTTTTTTTTAACGTTTGTTTGTTTTTTATCAATACACTGTTATTAGTTCTTGTTGTACTCTCCCTCAGAGAACTTCCTTCTCTTCTGATTTGCTGAATTTAATCATTTCTGTGCCTAGAAAGTTATATTTTGTGATATATATATAAAAAAGATGTTTCTGAGCTTTTAATTTATGGGAAAAGAATCTGACAAATTAACACAACGCTAACACATTCAGTTTTTGTTTATAGTAGATTTATAGGTCAAAAGTTAAATGATTTAAAGAACATAGATGAAAGTGTTTTTTTTGACACTGATCTGAAAGGACTTGGACATTTGTTGACAGTCTGAAGTGGCTGTGAACTGCAGCCTTTGCTGCTCATCATTCATCCCAGCTGATGAGTGATGTGACAGCCGTGTTAATAGAGGCTTGGAGAGCAGATGACGGATCCTATGAGAGTCTTTTGAGCGTCGGATCATGATGAGAGTTCAACCTCAGGCTGCTGTCATGCTGGATGCGTTTGTCAGCTGAGATGCAGTGTGGAGAGCATCCTCAGGCCTTCATCCCCCGTCTCAGCAGATATCGCATTTCTTTATTGTTTTTGTTGACTTTTTGGCATTTTCTAAATGGAGACGGTTGTTTTCTGCACAGGTCATCATATCAGAGTATCGTCATGCAGTGATTAACAGAACAGTTTGTCTTGTTGCACCATCTGTATCTGCATATCACCCAGAGCCACGGCATTTGTTTCAGATGAGTGGCTCCAACAGAAAGAGCTGGACTGTTACAAATTGTGTTTCATTTGGGATTCCAGCGAGGGCCAAAGAGCTGGTGAACGGGTCAGAGCCCTGGCAGCGAGGCAGCAGCACTGTGCAGCTTCACTGTGCAGCATCACTGTGCAGCATCACTGTGCAGCATCACTGTGTAGCATCACTGTGCAGCAGCACTATGAGCATCACTGTGCAGCATCACTGAGACTGTTGTGCAGCTCTGATGGGACCAGTGCTGCCTTAGAGGGCAAGTGGAGCGGGAAACTGCTGATTAATTCTTCACTCTGAAAACAATCCTACTGTCACATGGTGTCTGGGTTATTGTCAAACAGTGCGACGTGGTTGTGTTTGATTGAGGGTGAAGCTTTGAACCAGAGTGGCTGTCAGTGGGGAACAGGTAGGATTCACTATCAGGCCACAGAATCAAACAGCACACAGCTGAAATAAAACTTCAGTCACTCATCGTCAGTGGTGGAATGTAACCAAGTACATTTACTCAAGTACTGTATTTAAGTAAAATATTGAGGTACTTGTACTCTACTTGAGTATTACCTTTTTATGTAACTTAATACTTCTACTTCACTACATTCTAAGATATTGTACTTTTTTCTCCACTACGTTTACCTGACAGCTACTTTTGACATGAAAATTATTTGACATGAGAAAACATAATGAGTACTTTTACTTTTAATACTTTAAGTACATTTTGATGCTGATACTTTTGTACTTTTACTTCATTAACTTTGAAGGCAGGGCTTTTACTTGTAGTGGAGTAATGTCACAGTGTGTATTAGTACTTTTACTTTAGTAAGGTATCTGAATAATTCCACCACTGCTCATAGCGAAGTTATAAGAAGGTTTTTCCTGCACAGCCCACACATTATGCTTTATGTTCAGTGACCATATTGTTTGCAAAATGCTAAAGAATGATGTGAATTTTACGTCATCATTGTATACATCAGAAAAGGGTCTATTTCTACTTTGCACAACTAAAACACTTCAGTTTGTGCCTGTGCATCCTCTTTTTCCTCTTTAATATGATCCTTGGTATAAGGTATTCAAACACAAGTAATAAGCAGTTAATATCAAAGCCACCTCTGTTATGACCAACTCTATTAAATATGCACTCATGTTGCATCTAATGGCATGGAAATTCGTACAGTAGTTGCTAGTTGTCATATAGTGGGCTTGGACGTTTTTCAGCTGCAAAATAGTGTCAGAGCAAGAAAACAATCCTGTGAGTTGCTGTAAATCCAAAAAGTTCGCCAGATGAAAATGTTGAGGGCTAATGGCCTATTTCAGTCTGGGGGAATGATTCTAATTGTTCAAATCAGTCTTGTAATGTAGGAATTTATTGCAACTGAAACAAGTAACCTCTACTTTTTAACTTTATTATATTATCTTTTATTGCGGTGTGTACGCTGTCTATGATAGTGAATTGTTTTCTAACAAACACAGTAAGACTCAGGGCTCTATTTAGACTGGTAAATCAAAGTAATCTGTTTGAATCTATGTTTGTACAGTAAGTGTATCATGATTTAGTGTTGATACGTAGATATGATGATGAATAGATGTGGTTGTTGTGCTGCTGAGTGTGAAGCTTGTTTCTCAGCAGCTGAGGGTAAACCACTCTCTTGGTCCTCTGATGTGTAATGCTTTAACTGCAGTGATGACACAGCCTGTTTAAAGCCGCAGGTGCATCTACCTGGCAGGCTGCCACTCGGGCTATTAGCTCACAATCCAATGATCCCTATTTGGGGAGCAGTTGTCCTTTTCACTGCATCAACCACGGCTCCACTTGTGTTCCACTCAGCCGCTGATTGCTCACTGATATGTGTGTTTACCGATGATAAATTCCCATGACTGGGCTGTTGCACTTGTGATTTCGGGCTGTCACACTGGATGAGCGGAGCGATGTGCAGCTGCTCGGCCCTCGGGGAGAGCGGGGAGGCTGGGAGCACATGCCGCCAATTCAGAAGGAAGCAAAATGGTTAGAGCGCACATTACGACATTCTGTGGTGAGAGATGTGGGTCAGGTTACCGTCCTGTCGCCAATTGCCTGGAAGAGGAGGCTAAATCAGCAGGAAATACACCAGCTGTCATTTAACTGTCACTTTCACACTCCAATCCCATACTGAGTCAGCACTTTGTGGACTAAAGTTGAAGTATTATTACTGGAAGATGTTTTAGCAGTTGGCGGTAAAGGTTCAAGTTGTGCTTGGGGTAAAAACATCCAGTATATTGAACTGAGGCTTAGTAAAATACACTGAAAATAGCTTCTTGCTCCGTTTGTTTCTCCATTAACTTTGTGCTCTATGTGGCCATGAGCTGCAGGCATATTTAAGAAGTACACCAAAAGAGGGTTGGGACTCCACACTGCAGTGAAGAGATAAATCTGACAAGCCATGAGATTATTGATGAGTCAGAAAAGAAGAATAAACTACTTTCTGTTCATACATGTAAATTTAGCTTATTTTTCTTTTTTTGTAAAGTTTTACTTCCTCCAACTCAAATGAAACCATGCTCAACATGCTTTATATTGATTGATTGATCTCTCTTTATGTGAACATGTTAAAAAAGAATAAAACATTTGTAGTAATAAGAAAAATGTAACAAAATACACAGTCGCCCATAAAGTTGGAATAATGTTTTTTTTTTTTTTTACCTCTTTCCATGAAACGATTGTAACAATGTGATTTATTCTTGACAGATAAAGTGTATATATTCTCAAAACGTTATTAATCAATCCCAAACGTATCAAAAGGAAAATGAGGATAGTGTCTGAAAACAAAATTATTCCAACTTTATGGGCGACCGTGTAGAATAAAAACAACAAATAAACAAAAATAAAAATAATATATTTTCCTTACACTTAAATATATATATATATATATATATATATTCAAACTAAACTAAATATAATTCAGCTGAAAAAAATGAATGATATCAACAAAAAGAAAATGTTATTTAAATTACAATATGAGAAAATAAAAAATACAAACATTCCATCTATAAATATAAATTTAAATAAAAAAGTAAAAAAATAAAAATAAAAATGTGCACTACTGTACCACAACTTACTAAAAACATGAATAAATATTAAATATATAAAAATACTAAATAAAAATAGGCATTGAAGCTCACAATGGTCCCACAAGTGTCATGAGTATTGGGGGAAAATGGGTCTTCACATGCTATAAATATTGAACTATTTACATTTTTACAACCTCTACTTGTACAAACTCTCCTGTCCTCTCCCCTCTGCTCTGTGTAAACAGTCTGCAGCTCTGTGATTTCAGTAAATATTTCCTAACATATGATCCGTTCAAAGACGGTTCAAATTCCAATGATAACGCCTGTTTTAACAGTTTCTTTTGTTTTAACATAAACGGTGTATTTTTGGCTATCTTTTGAAGAAAACATACAGTACATTCTGTCCCCATAAGCCTGCAAATCATACTAACAATCATTAAACAGCAGTAAATAAATAATATGTCTTACTGGAGAACAAATAAAAAGCAAGATTGTCTTTTTCATATTCCAACCAGTGCACCGTCCTGAGCAGAAAACGTCTTATTGAGCCACTAATAACCTGCTTGATGACAGAGAGCCTCTCAGGATGCTGAGAAACTGATCCGTCTCATTTCAGTCACATTAAAGGTGCACATGTACCAGCAGCCCTTCAGACACGTTCATGCTCCAGGAGCCTCCCAGTTCGTCCCTGAAGCTTCTTCCCAGTTCAGTCGATAGGCTTCCATTAAGAGGGGCGAGGTTGTCAAAGCAACCTGTGACCTCCTCTCGCCCCCTTGGAGCCCACTGCCTGTGATCTTCCTATCAATATGAATTTCAGCCCTTTGCGCCCATCAGCTGCAGTTCCCAGTGTCCATTAGTCTCAAGTATCTGTTTCCTCCAACTTGTACTATTGATCCCGGTGTGTCTTCAGTAACGGAGCGTGTGCACTGATCTTAAAGACGGGGACAGCTTGATGGGCTCCAAGTTCCTCCATATTCTACTACTTATTGAATGGTTTTAATAACTCCTGTCACTCTGAGTGGCTCTGCTAGTCTTATTACTGCTCATCTTGGTGTGGTGACATCTGATCCTGGATCAAAGGTCTTGTAGTTTAGAGTTGGGAGGTCAGGGCTTTTCATCTCCGAGGCCTCGGAGAAGTGACCTGTTTCCACACAGCAAACACAACATGCTGCGACGTCCCTGGAGGCTACGTCTCTCCAACACTCGCCTGCATCTGTTGCTTTAAAGTGTCACATCAGACCTCAGAAACACTGAAGTGTCCTACATGAGACAAGATAATGACATATGATGTGATGTTTGTTTTAACCCTTTATCAGGCAAAGAACCGTATTTGGTAACTTCAGTAGATATCCGAAATTAAAATATTTTGAGAAAAAAGTTGCAAATTTACTATGTGAAAGTGGCAAATCTACAAGAAAAAGAGTTGCAGATTTACGAGATTTAAAGTGGCAAATCTGCATGGAAAAAAGTCACACATTTACGAGAAAAAGTGGGGAAAAAAGCAACTTTTCTCGCAGATTTACCACTTTAAATCTCTTAAATCTGCGACTTTTTTTCTTGTAGATTTGCCACTTTAATCTAGTAAATTTGCAACTTTTTTCTCGACCCCATTTTGATATCCACTGAAGTTACCAAATATAGTTCTTCGCCTGATAAAGGGTTAATGTGATGCAGCAGCACAAGAAGCAGTCTCAGGAAATGAGTCAAATAACAGAATTACTTAATAAATAAAACGGAATAAGAAATTAAGGATTTAAATATAGACATTACAAAAGCTAAAGTCCCATACAATGACCATATCCAATCCACTTTATTTATATAGCACGTTTATAGCAAACACAGAGTTGTCAAAGTGCTGCATAAATACAATAAATAGATAACACAATAAAAGATAAATAGACAATAAAACGATAAAATAGAATAAGATAAAATAGAAAAAGATCACAATAAATATAATGCACTGCCTGCAAAAAATAAAATAGGCACGTATACACATAAAATCATAAAAAACAAACAAAAAAATACTAAAATCAATATGATATATACTACATAGAGTATATATCAGGGAAGTTGGGACGTTGTGAAAAAATTAATAGAAACAGAATGCAATGATTTGCAAATCCTTTTCGGCTTGCATTCAATTAAAATATATCTGATGCTCAAACTAATACATATCTGTTTTTGGAAATATACACACTCAATATTTGAGTTGTATATAATTTGTTGTTTATGCAAAAAGTCGAGGCTGTGACTTAAAAGTCATACTTAAAAGGTTTCTAATACAAAACATATACAAAATATTAATATGAATATTACTGCATCAAAAGATGAGAAACAGTAGGCCCGTGGATGTAATATTTAAAACATTTTAGATGTATTTGCTTAAGTGACAACAGGTTTTTTATTAATTTAAATGATGTAATAAAAAAACAAATGCTCTGCAGCAAATAAAACAGGTCCCATAAAACAAAGATGTTTGTGAGTTATGTATTATGTTTTATGTAAAATATGTATAAAATGGATAGCTGAAATAAATCTCACAACAAACCCAGTCAGATTTTTATTTTGTCATTTTCTGTTTCCAAGATAAAGAGTGAACTTTCAGTGTTTAAGCCGGCATGGACTGATGATGTTAATTATGGGACAGAAGGCTCCTTAGTGAGATAATTCTGATATAAAATAGATGATTATCATCCTGGCTCCTTTTTAGTATTTGACTGAACAACTGAAATGTACACATAATAGGAACTTTCAGAAGCCTCAGACATGATCTGAGTGTCATCATTAAGAGCTCATGGCTCTGTTTGATATGATAGAAAGCACCATTTATTGAGGAAACAGCCTGATTCAGTTAGTACCAATCAATTAGAAATCCAGACTGCTTCCTGTGTGTCTCAAAGTGTGAAGAGCATATGCTGACATGTGGCTCTTCACTGCTGTGTCATATTAGCCGCTAGGGGCCGTCAGAGACGAGACCCTCCTGATGCAGCAGAGAGAGGAAGATGGACGACCTTTGGCTTTATTTATGTCATGCAGGACCTTTTCATCAGATACGGTCATTGTAATCCCTCAGCCCCCATTCAATTTACAGAGGCACTCTGTCACTGCAGACCACTAAAGTCGACCAGATTAATGGATCAATAACCCTCTGAAAGCCTGGCGGAGGGACCAGATCCCTCCGGTGGCTATCAACTTACCAGTCATAATGAATGGGCTGTTGTTTATGTTGTAAAGTGCAGCGTCACTGAGTCCTCTGGACAAACCGCCATCTCAGTGTCAGAGATGTGATGAGGAAAATGAGGAAAAATTCAACCAACGTTTTGATACACAATTAATCAGAAGAACTTGTGTGTTGCCAGGTTGTGAAAAGTTCATTTTAACTGGTCATTTTCCTCTTACATGCCATGATTGATTATTGTAAAACCACTTTATGAATGACTTAATAATATTTATAATCACATACTTGATGCTTTATAAAAGTAAGAAACCACCGAGCTTCTATTTATTGTATGATCACCAACATTTGGGAGCATAAACACCAACCAAAAGGGATGCTTTTTTACAACCTGGCAACCCAAATGTTATTCTTAATAATAGCTTATAAAAAGTTGTGGAATAGTTATGTGCTAAATATAATTTTGACAAACTTTTACTTTAGTATGTCCATTTTTTTCGACTATATACTAGATATTTCATTTCACTATTGTACTTTTTACTCGACTACATTTATTGAGCACTTTTAGTTATTTTTTAACATAAAAATATGCTGATATGATGGAATACTATACTAGTAAATGACTTACTAGTATGCAAACAAAGTATCTAAAATTAAAGGGCACTTACATGAATTTGATAGTGATAAAAAAGAATTATAGTGCCTTAAGAGGCGATATTCTGTATAATTAGTACTTTTTCTCTTTATTTTGCTGATAATAATGTGTCCGCATTTAAGCTCTATTAACAATAAAAAATAGAATAAAGGTACAGTTTTATTTTGACACCGTGGCAGCAGAACAATAAATCCCTTTGGGTGACATTTAATGTGTCATGTTTCCATCTTTACCAATAAATACTCTCTGTTGAGTTTGTGTTAGTGAGAAAGCAGCTTCTGATTTGGAGCAAATAGCTCTTGTTCTGCTTTTATTTCTCCTTGTACCATAATCCCAGAAGAACTGTTTTGAGTATTTAAATGTAATTTGACTGTAGGATCATGGCACAACAGTGAAACATTTTGCTTTTGGTGTGAGAGAAATTAAAGGTAGAAATCTGTCTGTTTGGGGATTTCCTGGTGGGTCAAATGAAACATCTCAACCCCTCAGTGGGTTTACACCATGTTGGTCCTTATAGTCGCTGTAGTTCTGCAGTAGTCCGGACGTTACAGAGACCTGAAGGTCACTCAGCATGCTCTTCTCAAATGGGATAATAAGTTGTTTCCTGGACTATATTTTCTGGATTTCTTCAAATGTCATGTAGCAAAACACACCCTTTCATTAACCTTGAAACAGTAATTATTAGTAATAACAGTAAGTATGGGGAATTTCACTGCAGAATTTAAGTTAAAGCGACAGTTCAGTGTGTTGAGTTTTGGAGAGATTGGCTGCAGAGAAGTCTGCCTTCTCTAGAATATCATTGAACTATATGTCACTAAATAATACATTTGGTAAACCCAACAGTAATATCTCTCTGCAGAAATCACAACCTGCTTTTCTCAAGATCGTCCACAGCCCTTGTTGTGAGCAGTTTAACAAAGGCACTGTTTTCCTTTTTACTGAACTACAGCTGTAACCCGTATCATCATGCTGAAGGTAGAGTTCCATACTGCTAACTTTCCTAAACTAGCTAACGTCACACAAGCACAAGCCTCTCATCCCTGATGCACATTCCTTCACACGGCAACTCACACCCAAACTATCTACACCAGGCGGAGGCAGCCACATGTGGCCCTTCAGGCCGTCTGCAATGGCTCCCAGTGGCTCCCTGTGGCTCCCTTTCCTAATGGACTCAAACTGACCCACGGCACTGACTCTGCTATGTTTCTTGACTTCATCTTTGCTTGTGTAGTATTAACTCTCATTTGTACATCGCTTTGGATAAAAGTGTCTGCTAAATGACACTGTAGGATTGTAGGATTGTAGGTAGGATAAATGTGTAGTCTTGACTTGATGGTGAACTGTCCCTTTACATCATCAAGAGCTCCGTCAAGGAGAGTCAGAAGGATTATGGGAAAACTACTGGCCAACAATGAACCCACCAAAATATGGCGGGATGCGAATCACAGGACTGATACACAAGTTATTTTTCACTTTTGTTAATGTTGCAAGATTAGTTTTTTTAATTAGCTACTAGTGCAGTGCCCATAGGAAGTATGTATTCCTATTGTGGGAGATGAAGTAGATTTTTAAATTCTGGCCAAATGAGGTTGTGTGTAAGCAACATGAATGTCATCCCTGAATTACATAGTAATGCAACATAAGAAGTGAATAAAGCTAAATCTCCGCTTAGCATGCTAATTGCGCCACAATAACATCTGCAACTCCATAAAACACTTAGTTTTCATATGATACGCACACCATCCAGCACACACACATTGAACATTGGTATTCGCTGGGAACTATTCGAATATTATTGGAAACGAATATTATTCAAACCTTGAAGCCACTTTTAAACTCCTAAAGATAGGTAGGCTAAATAGACTTACAAATGAGATGAGTCAGGGTGTAAATCCAGAGCGAATTGTGTTACTGACCAGGTGTAGGCCTATCACACAATGGGGCGGAGCTCCCCTAAAAGGGGGCGGAGCTCCCCTAAAAGGCGTCTGATCGGAAACAGTGCAATGCAGCAACACGTCCTACGTAAATAATGATATTTTGAAAAATGAATTCAAAATCGAGGATGCACACCTTCGTGCCATGTGCAAGCCACATAGGAAATCTGAGGTCAGTCTGACAAACGGTCACACACACACGCACACACACACACACACACACACACTTCTTGCTGTTATAGATAGACTCGATGCTATAAATGACATGCAGGTGAATGCAGCAGGTGTCTGGGTGGACCTGGATGCAGCAGCAGGGCATCCACATTATTTTGGCTTCATTTCTGTACAGTGAGAGGAGAGTAGATGCATCATCCATCTTTATTTAAAGTCTATTTTTATTATGCATTGACATAATATTATATTAATTATATAATTGACAACATCACATTGGTGTTTGAATAATATTTTTATTACATTTTCCAACATAGACACAAACAACAACAAAACAACACACCGTGGCCACAAAAAACAAATATCCAACTACTTGTAATGTAATATAGACAATACAATGGAAATGCTCTGTCCCATTACAATCAACAGCCATGTAGCAAATACAGAGAGAGTAAAAAAAAGAAAATTACAATAATCTCAATTTCCATTTCGAGTGAGAAAAAATGATAAGTAAATTAATGTCCTGCCTTATAATCCAAAAACATCAGTTAGCCAGTTTTCCTCATTGCCATCTATCATCCCTTTGATCACATTGGTGTTTAATGGTCTCGTGTATATCTGGCAGCTCTAAAATACTGATTCACTGGCTCACATTACTTGCCAACACTCACTGTTTACTATCTGCCTCAATGAGAAGACAGAACAAACAGTTGTAGTATTTTCCAGCTGACTTCTGCTGCATCATGTTAACAGCTCAGTGTTCACAGTGAGGAGCTGCTTCCTCCAGGCAGCTCCAACAGTAATTGGTAGTAATTATAAATCCCATCTGAGAATGCACAAAGAAAGCTCAAGGCGAAACAGGCCTGTTCTTTTTTTTTTTTTTCCAGCGTGGAGCACCAACAAGTAGTGCAGAGATTGAATGGCTCCTTCATTGAGACGTTGAGGTCTAGTTACGATGGAGGCCGCTGGTCAATGATTGATGGGGAAATCTCAATCAGAGTTGTCACTCGGTGTGAAGGAGATGAAATGAAACGTGACAACATGTCGAGCTGCTCAAACCAAGACAGGATGAAGATCCGTCAGGACACATGGACACACAGTGAGAGGTTATATGGCTGCTGTATGTACAACAGAGCCTATTAAATATATATATATATATATATATATATATACATATATATATATATGTATATATATATATATATATATATATATATACATATATATATATATGTATATATATATATATAAGTCCTGCAGCTCTGGGGAATCAGCACAACTATGGCTAGACGTGGGAACAACTCAAAAATGTTTTTGTGCAGAATTACACATTTATAATGACACAAATCATAAAAAAGAAGAAAACATTTTTGAAAGATTTTTTCTGATAAATTATTTTTTACAAATTGGCACTTTTCCAAGTGCCCACATGTGTCATGACTATTGGGGAAAAAATGGTTCTCCACATTCTATACATATTAAACTATTGAACTATATACATTTTACAACCTCTACTCTCCTGTCCTCTCCCCTCTGCTCTGTGTAAACAACCTGCAGCTCTGTGATTTTCAGTGAATATTTGTCATGTGACCGTTCATCTCAGCAGAATCAATCAAAGCTTCATATTGGCGCTGAGGAGTGCAGAATTTCATGTTTTTAACCAGATCTAATTATTCCAAACAGTTCATTTTTTGGCAACGTTTTAAATGAGACATGTAGACTAAAGTGATTTTGACAGGAATATCACAATTTCTCTTTTTCTAACGTAAACTTTCGTAACCTATGATCCATTCAAAGACGGTTGGAAAGTTCACATTCCAACAATAACGCCTGTTTTAACAGTTTCTTTCCACAATATAAACGGTGTATTTTTGGCAGGAAACATGCATTTCAGAGGGTTAAACACAGTGCTGAAACCAAGCCGTAAATCTCCATATTTGCATGCTAATGGAATGACAGAAACTCCCACCACAATCATTCAGTGGGACCACATCATCACTTGCAATCGGGGGATCAATGATTTCAAACAATAGCGCTCGGCATTCATGCATTTAACACAGAATGAAACCATGTGGCGAGTGGTGGACTGCTGGTCAGACTGGAGGAGCGTGCTGACAGCTCTGCATGGCCTTGAGGTGAACATCAGCCCGGAGTACTCTGCCAAACTCTCAGCTCTGTTTCTCTGTAGAAAAACAGTCTTTGTTGCCACTGTTGGCAGTCAGTCAATGTATGAAGCTACCACACAATGCTGGCCAGCCATCGATAGCTCTAAATGAGAGCACATGGTGTCTTGGCTTCGGGCGTCTTTTGATCAGGTTGAGATTTTAATGGATTTTTCTTCGCCTCTGACAGACGAGGCTGGGGGGCGGGGGTGATGGTGTTGGGGGGGGGGGGGGGGGGGGTCCGGGGCAGACTGCCGGGTCACTTGAACCTTGTGGTTGCAGAGCAGAGTGCTGAGACACTGAGAGCCAACGCTGCGCTCACAAGTGTCCGACAGCAGGAGAGTCAGGAAGTCTGGCGACTGTAAACCCCACCCGACACACACACACACACACACACACACACATACACACACACACACACATCTCAGACACACTCCAAGACACGCCAAGCAGCCTCTTCTGCACACTAACCTGCTCTGCTGCACTTGAGGACGTTTGTATTGACTTCCATTCATCCTCTGAAGACTCATTTTACCCAAAACCGCGACCTTTGACCCAACTTTAATCCTCAGCAGCCATAATTAATAACGTAAAGGCTCAATCTGTGGTACAGTTGTAAACAAAACCAGGAAATACAGAATTAAGACAAGAAAATAGAAAATGTGAATTATGTGTTTTATCAAGAATCATTCATAATAATTAAATAATGTTTGTATCATTTATTTTGAATTATATTCAGATGAGAAAAAGGACAAATGGTGATTTCCCGTCAATGACTCCATACTATATAATAATATAATATAACCATATAATGATTTAGGTGAATATACTTAAATGTGTTGCATCAAAATTAAAATATAAATAATTAAAAAATTTTTTATATAATTAATAAAAAAGCAGGCCCTTTTAAAGCCCAAACTTAAAATTAACACTAAAATATATACACTAGTTTCTAAGTTTCTAGTTTTGTTTTTTTTTACTTTTAGGTCATATAAAAAAATCTAACTTTCATTAAAAGTCAAAGTCAAGTGGAGAATGCTTACATTGCGTTAATTAAATATCTTCCATTTGAAATATTTCTTTACACGACATACATATGCATATATTTGATATTCAACTTGTAATGAGTTCATAGATGCACAGTACTTGATATATTATAATGTATATATTATATTTTGCTTTGGGCACATGGGACTACTGTTTTTTTCTCTCTCTGAGCTTAGTGTGCATTATGAAATGAAATATTTGCAAAAACTTATATTGCATTATATTGCTACTAAAATGTCAACAATAATGTGCATGGTTCTAAATACCTTATCATATTTAATCATTTCACTAATGTGAATTAACGGTTTATTCTACACAACTGTTACTTGCTATCCCTTTTTAAAATGCACCGTAATTTAATGCTGCAGCTTATCTCTCCAAATATTCACAATACACTGACACTACACATCTAACTGGGATTAATATGGAGGTGATGAAGCAGCGAGCTAATCGCTGTCCGAGTTGGATTATTGACATTTTCAAAGGGTGCCTGCCAGTCTGTTGTACAATAAGACGCTCAAATCCACTTCAACTGTAAAGCATTAAAGGCTTAGAAGGATCTGTTGCAGTTTACACTTCGTAACATGCTACTGATTATGTAAAAAACAAACAAAAAAGAAAAGTTCTGTTCATTGTGCTGATATTTTAGCCTTACAAATACAAGTGAACACTTCAGTTTAAAATATATGTTGAGCTGTGATTTGTTGGATGCAAAAATCACCTTTAAAAGAGAATTTTATGTTAAAAGTTTGTCGATTTTTAAAGACTGGGCAGTATTCTTCCTTTCTTTTAACTATTTCAGAATATCAGATGAGATAAGTAGCGTATCAGCATATAAAGTGGTGGAAAAAAGTTTATTTACACTCTTAATTTTTGCATTTTAGTCACAAGGTATTGAACAGCAGCTCCTTTCCTCTGTGAATACTGAGCTCCAGTAGAAGTGGCCGTGCATTGTGAAGGTGGACAGGAGTGTAGAGCAGAAAACAGCAGATTTCAGGCAGACTAAGTGGTTGAGTGAACAGGTTAACAGCGACGGGGCCTTGAACGGCTGTGACAGGGAGAAAGCAGTGAGAGGCTCCAGCACTGAAGGGGGAAGTGACCCGGAAACAGTGTGTAAGTGCAGCTTGCTGGGCCCTTTAGGAAAAAATCTCTCCAGAAGCACTGATGCAAGTCCACCTAAATCCACATTTCTCTTATTCCTCTCCATACATTACTCAGCTGCGCTCGTGCACGCTCGTGCACGCTCGTGCACGCTCGTGCACGCTCGTGCACGCTCACGGTAAAGAAAAACAGACAGTGGGTGAAGCTCTGACTCTGACTGTGTCATCACCTACATCAGTAAGAAAACTAAGAATCCTCTGATGGCAGCAGATGCTTTAAAATGAAAACCATGTTGGTGGAGCACAGATGGTGTCAGTGTTCAGAGTGTGAATGTAAGTGACACATCATGATGTAATGACTCTTCTTTTTTTTGCTTGTGCAGTGTGAAAATATGGGTCTTGCTCGGTCTTGCTCCTCCAAGCTGCTGATCAGTGTGTAATTATGCAGTAGCCTGATCTGTCATTGGTTGTTTTTGTTTTCCTACTTCCATGAAGAAGAATTTTTTGCTACTTCTGTGTTTTAAATTCAGATTCAAGGCACTAAAACGTTTTTCTAAGTTAATATATTAGACTCACAGTCCAGCTGACCCAAAGACAGTTTTTTGTCCACCTCATGTTAAATTTTAGTAATGATATCATGACTTTTTTAGTAGCAGGCAGTAAAGTTCAAATGTAAAAAATATATATGTTTGTTGTGCGTGTGACTGAATATTCTGTTTTAATTTGATCAGAACTTTTAGTGACTGACACATATACGTGAGACGTTATTTCTCTTTCACTGATCAGTGCACAAAGGAAAATCATTATACTGTAGTTTATAAGGTTGACCTAACTTTTCCAACAAAAAAAAACAACATAAATAATCTTCAGATCAAAACTTTAATTAACAAATAAATACAGATTTTAAAAAAGTTTAAAAATGTATACCTATATTATTCCTTTCCTCCTCCTCCTTTTTCCATGTTGAATTTTAACCTTTAATGATTAAACTTTAATTCATAAATAAATATTTTTTTAATATTTAAAATAATAATAATAATAATTATGTTTTATACCGATGTATTTTTTTTCTTTTTTTTCCATGTTAAATGTAAGTTTTGACGATTGGATGTGCAGTACTTTACCACATGGATCAAATGTTTGAAACAAAAGTTAATCAACATGATGAGATACTTTATTTTTATTTTTAAATTTTACATTTTTTTTTATTACATTCTGTTTATTTAAACAGTCCATGAATTGTTCTGGACATATTTTCTCTTTACTCTTTTTGTCCTCAATCACAAAAAGTTTCCCTGTTTGAGCTTTTACTCAACAGAAAACTCCTTCTGTTGTCTTAGATATTGATATGAAATATGAATGTTAGGTTTGTTTGTTTTTTAAATTTAGATTGTAGTACATATGTCTGGATGTCAAAATCTTCTGCCTTTTTATTTTCAAAGTGTAATTTCCAAATGATTTATCGACCTCACACTGACTGCTGCAGTTAAAACATTGCAAACTGTAATCATGATCATCAGAATTGCATTTAAAACTTATATTTTAGTTAAGGTTAAAGACAAAATATTACCCCATTTTTATTTGTATAACATTAATGACAGTTTCTAATAATGTTCTCTTCATAATCAGTCTGGGCAAAGTTATTCATAAAGGATCCAGTTCCAAGAGACAGATGATCCAGTTTTTATCAGTATTTGATCTTAAAAAAAAAAAAAACAGTTCTGAACAGTAAATATTCAAACAGCCAGAAAAAACAAACATTGACTGACTTTTTGTAAGTAAACTTTGATTATTACTAAAACAACAACAAAAAATATATTTTTAAAGAGTTATACAATACTCTGAGGCACATAGTGTAAAACTCTTCTTTCTCTTCGCTGCATTTTAGCCTCTACGTTTTACTCCATTATTAAGTTAATTGAGTTACTTGTTACTTTGCATCTTTGGATTAATAAAAAAAAGTATATGTCATGTAATAAATGATGATATATTATTATAGATTAAACCACTGTGCATTTTACAAATTCGTTAAAATTAGCCCATATTTAGCAGCTGCAACATTAAAGTGATGAACACATTAATGCATTTATAATTATGATCTAATAATGGCGTGTTTCTTCATATTTAATACTTTAGGTACATTTTGATACTAAAACTCTTGCAGGCCTACCTAACACTTTGAATGAAGTACTTTTACTTGCAACAAAGTATTTTTGCACTTCTGAAAAATACTTTTTCCACCACTACAAGTTAAAAATGTAATTAATGGATACAGAGCAGTGAAGTATACTGTAAATTATTATCAGTAATAAGAAATCAGCTTCAGGATTATTTCCGTTCGTTCGTTTAAAAGAAATAATGTTTTTTTTCTTCTTTTTTTTTGCTCCACCTCGGTCCACTTTACTGCGTTAAGTAAGTTTTAAAAACCCAACCGAAAACACTTTGTCACAGCAGAGGAAAAATCTCAACTTTAACTTCGTTGTTGCCTGTGATGACGACATTCTGTACTTTTTAAAAATAAGTTTGATTTATAACGGGGAAACAAATGCGCAGTGAAAAGAAAAGACAGTAACGCAAATCAATAATCAAAGTTAATTAGTTAAAAAGTCTATTGTCCGAATACACTTCAGTTTAAATCAAAACTCTGGTAAAATTGCAAATATTACGCTTTTTATTGCAAAATCCATCATGATATAGGAACTGTGTTCACAGTTTAACAGTCTGTCATATGAAAGGTCACGTGGAAACAAACTATTCAATTTAAAAACAAAATAATAAGGCCATATAAATACAACAGAAACTCTTGGAAAAGTTGGAAAAAATAAGAAAAAAAAATATTATTGCGGGATGATAAAAAAAAAAAGTTGATGCAGCATTAACGTACATTCATTCAGATGACATTACTGCTCAGAGGAACTTTAATGCATGCACTTCTTTTCTGACGATAAACTTTCTATTCAAAATATCCTTAATAATAATAATAATAATAATAAGGACAAAAAGTGGCACATGCATGTCTTGGATTAGTTGATATGTTGACATCAAAGTTGGGAGATTTTTTTTATGATTTAAAAAAGAAAAAAAAAAGTGACAGGCCTAGCGCCAGAACAGAGAAGACTGTGTGTCCTCACAATGTCTTCACACGGTCCTCACAATGTCCTGTGTCCCCACAGAGAGCAGCATCAGTCTGCATCGAACAGGCCGAAGTATTTGCCAGTGTTGGAGAAGTAGATGTAAGGCGCAGCGGTGGCGGTCGGGTACACGGTGACGGGGAAAGGCATGGGCAACAAACATCCGCCGAGCAGGCTGCTGTCTTTGTAAAAAGTCGGTAATTGCACGTTTTTTCCCGCCTCTAAGAGCTGCTCGGCGCCCAGCGGGCCCTCCGTGTCCGTGGACAGCTGTCTCTTGAGCTTGTTGCGGCGGTTCTGGAACCAGATCTTGACCTGGGTCTCTGTGAGCTGCAGCGAGCTGGCGAGGCACGCTCTCTCCGAGCTGCTCAGGTACCTCTTCATGTCAAAGGTGGCCTCCAGCTGGAAGATCTGTCTCTTGGAGAAGATGGTGCGCGTTTTCTTCTTCACCATGGCTTTAGAGTCCGCGGAGGACTGCTGCTGCTGCTGCTGCTGCTGCTGCTGCTCCCCGGCTGTGTGCGCCCCGTGCGCCCCGGGACAGGAGCTGGCGGGCGGCGACGGCGTGTCCGCGCTGTGCGCTCTGGGCTCTGGAAGCGACAAAACTAAAAAAATTAAACTTTTTATGCCCAAAGAAGCTGCACTGTTTCCTGCTCAATAAATAAAAAATAAACAAGGACATTTGCTCTGAGATCTTCAACCCTATTTATTACTATTGTATCAAAGAGCAGCAGCTTATTGTATTTTCACCCAGCTTTATCTTTACGCATTCTGCCTCTAAACAGCCCCAAACTGTGTCTACTCCTTCAAAAAAAAAGTCTAAATATTTGTTTAAACAGACATTCTTTCTTAGTTTATGCGTTTAGTTGTTAAATGTCCAGTTACCTGTCTCGTCTGTCGTCCGGACGTCCCACACCTCCTCGTAGCGCGCCTGTAAAGCATCCTTACATCCACGGTCCCTCTGCTGTCCACGCGTCCCCTCCGTGTCCCCGCTGTCCCGCTGCTTCAGGTTCAGGATGTTGTCGATGGTGAAGGTGAGAGAAGACGCGCTGCGGCCCGGGGCGTCCTCTTTGCTCGTCATGCTCCCCGGCATCTCGTCCCGAAACACCGCCGCGGTCTCCTCTGTGCGCTCCGAGCACCATCGCTCCTCGGCTGCGACTAGAGCGCGCAGAGGGCGCGAGGTGCGACGAGCCTCCACGACCCGGAAGAGTGCGGGTTAGCAGCTCGTGATTGGTGAGGGTTTGTGATGCACGTTCAGGTCTGGCTGCCATATTGGAACGCTTTTCTGGCTGCATGCACCAAAACTCAAGAGTTAATTTGACTTAAAGTTGCTGCAGCATCACAGTGGAGTTGCTTGATATCTTTTTCTTTTTTTTAAATTTTAGTATATGCCTCATTCACATGACAGCTTGACAACTTTTTATTGGGCTCATGAGAGTTACAGGAGCTGAATTATGGCTTTAGGACCACAGAAGCTGAAAACATTGTGTAATTTCACTTATGTATTTCTCTTGAACGTTTTACTATATTAAAAAAATATGCATCCAATAAACTTTATCACCTCTAATCCTTTCTAATGATCTTTAACCTCAAAATTAGCTCATAACCCAAATGTCACTCAGCCAACATGAGTTTACACAAGCTGAATTTCTTAGAGAATAAAGAAACCACCAAACAGTTTGTGCTTACATTTTATTCACATGTGAACACATCAGTGTACAAAAGTCTGTATTAAAATCCTCTTAAATAAAAAATAGAAATAAATGTGTCAAAGAATATTGCTAATAACTTACCCTCACATGCTCACAGCTATCAAAAGTCACACATTTTTTTACAAGTGATCAACAATTTTGCAGATCATTCAGAGACACGGTGCATAATATGTCCATGTATGGGATCAAAGTAGGGTCAAAAAGAGTTGGAGCTTGTTAAGTTATATTGAGAAAGAGTTTGAAGTTGTTTGGTGAGTAAAAGGATGATTTACTAACCACCAGAGTTCAGATTTAAAGCAGGAATTAAAGCAAGTAAACGTCTGAGGACTTTAAATCTGCACACAGATGATCACAAACATCTGTTTTCTTGGTTGTTGTTGAGCGTTGACAATGATATTTAATCATTTGTGCATTAATTATTTTTACATTTTCTACTATTTCTAATATAACAATATATATATAATTATATAAATATATTACTAATACTATTTTTCGGTTTAGTTTAGAGTTTTACAGAGACTCATAAACGTCACAGATTAGTTCCACACCTTCTTATTGACCCTTCTTTGACCTCATCTATACTTGATACTTGAATCCTGAAACCTGCTGTGAAAGTCCTCCATGCAGGCCAGAGGAGAGGACTGTGGACAGCTTAAATATCTGAAAACAGCCATCAGAGTCACTAACATCTAGCGCTGAAACCCATAATCACTTAAGTTAAAATATATTGGAATAAAACATTGGTAATAGGAGAAACAGTCTTGTTTCTAGTGTTTAAAGCAGCCGTTCAGGGATCATGACGATTAGAAATCCACCTTCAGATGCTTCTAGAAAACTTAAACACAGGATGAATCCACTTTATTATCAGGAAGTCAACTAAAATGAATATATTTGCAGCATCTTTATTAGATTTATTGGCGTCACACCAGGCCGGTCATCTGTGGCGTGATGAAGGACACCGGGTGTGTGAAGTGTGAAGTCAATGGAAAGCTGAGAGAGTTAGAGAAGCCGACCACCGGTGACGTCACATGAGGCACGCCGACGTTCTCGCGGTACAACACAGGGACTCTGACGAGCCTCTGGGCGCCGTAGGGGGCGGGGGCGGCGGCGCTGCTGGCCTCCATGTCGGCAGCGATCTGCCTCTTCCACTTGTTGCGGCGGTTCTGGAACCAGATCTTGACCTGCGTCTCTGTGAGCTGCAGCGAGGCGGCTAGCCCGGCGCGCTCCGAACTGCTCAGGTAACGCTTCAGGTCGAAGGTCGCCTCCAGCTGGAACACCTGACTCCGGCTGAACACGGTGCGCGTCTTCTTCTTACGGGACAGTTTCATGTCGCCTGAGGAGGAAACGGGAGAGAGTTTATTACATGGAGAAAACTTTAACACTGTAGCTTTAATGGTATCTTATATAAAGATCAGTTTATATTGAGATAAAGTTCAACCCTTGTGACTCACTTTAAAAAATAAAATATAGAATTATGTATTTTTACTATTTTTTTATTATTTTAAATCTTAAATCAATTTAAAACTTTTTTTTTAAATTTTGACCATTTTTATTTAAAATTTTGCTGGTTTGTTTACGTAACAACTCTGCTCAGGGGATTTATTTAACAATATTGTGCTCCATAAGAAGAAATAACTTGGTGTAAATCAGGAAAATAGCATTTGCTCCATCAGGTGACACGAGAAAATGACTCGATCTGATGATTAAAAACTACAATTACAATAAAAACTACACTTCTGATGTCAGGGCTCTGGATTGAAAGCCTGATTTACTAGAATGCATGTTGTTATTCTGTAATGGTTGCTGGATCAAAAACTGCAGTTTAAATGGGTTTCAATGGGACATTTTTGTCCTGAAGGGTCTGAGTGTATATGTAAATAGTTTATAATAGACTTACAATATACTATATACTAATATAATAGACTTACAATATACAATATACTAATATAATAGACTTACAATCACAGCCTTGCTTAGTCATTGCTGAGTCCACAAGGCTTAAACTGTAAAGTTTCTGTCATGTCTTTATGAAATAACCAGAACTGATTTTGGTCAATCTGGGCCATTGCAGGAAAATTGAAGGTGCTTTTTGATGAATATTACCCACAATGACTCCCAGTAACTCTCAGCAGCACCTCTGTCACTTTCACACACAATCCAAAATAAGTTGTGAGAGTGTAAAATCTAAATAAAACCAGAATGCATCAATTTCAGAGTGCATATTTACAAAAACAAAGGTTTATCAGGTTGAACATAAAATATTCAGTCTCGTTGAATATATGCCACAAAGAAATTGTCATCACATTTTCCTTTATGTAGCCTGCAATTTAGAAACATCCACACTTTTTTTTTGGAATCAGTGTTATAATATAAAAGTGTTGCTGACCCTCTGTCCAAAAATAATCAAACTCCAGCAAACTAAAAAAGTTCTGTAAACATTCACAGCCACAGTTTTACATTTTGAATGAGACAAACAACTATTAGGAAGAAGGAGAGCGCATGCGTGGTGACATGGCCTCCTGTGCAGGGCGCACGAGGCGGACTAGAGGAGAACGTGGCCTCACCTGGATCACTGCTGTCCTCTCGAGAGAAGCAGGAGGAGCGCGCGTCGTCCTCCTCTCTGTCATCCGTCAGACTGTCGTCCCCCTTCTCCTCCTCCGGCTCCTCCGGCTCCTTCTCCTCCGGCTCCTCGGCCTCCGCCCTCCCTGCTAAACTTGGGGAGTCCCGGTAGCTCGCTGGCGCTGGGTCAGACTGTTCCTCCTTGTCCTGTGGACCTACAATAATAATAATAATAAAACACGTTTCTTATTGCTCAGCTTCACTTCGCTCGTGTTTAAGCATCACATTTTTCTTTTCACGCTTTGCACCAGTTGTGCGCCTCCATGCTGTCTGTCCTCTCCAACATTATTAATAAGCATCAGATCTATGCTGCTGCCCTATTTGGAGAGTCACAGTGAGATCGTTGGGTGGATGCCAAACACTGTTAGCTCGTGTTATAGGCGGATAATTGGGGTGTTTTGGTGTTTTTACGCACAAAGACAAGTGCAAGTAAACGTCAACAGATTGTGCGTCATGTCCTCCTTCGTCCAAAACCAGAGAGGGATGTTTTTATTAAAATAAAAGATGAAAAATGATGCTGCTGGAGCTGGTATTTTTATTTTTATTTTTTATTTTTTACTTTTACACGGGTTGTTGAGGTTTTAGCTGTCATATCTTATCATATCAGTATGAAATTTGCAATTCCAGTGTGATTCCTGGTTTGTAATAGTTGTGTCAACAGATTTAAAGCAGCGCTGGAAAGCAGCTCACAACGATTTAACAGACTCTTTTATCAGATCGGGACATAAAACGGACATATGAACAGATGCACTCACTTCTGGAGGTCCGCTCCGCTGTGTTTAGTGATGTTCTGCTCCAGTTCAGCGCTTCTCTGTCCCCTACACCTTTAGTTTCCAGTCCGGGACAGGTCGCCGGGCTGTGGGCTGTAACTTTGCAGCTGTCAGAGCCAGAGGACGGCCCTGTGTAAGCAGTCCGCAGCAGGTTCTCAATGTAAAAAGACGAACCTCTCGACGGAGCACCCAGCTTCGACCTCGGTGCTTTATCATCCAACATGTTTACTTTTTCTGCAGCTTCACCTTTAAAAAGGAATCCCAGGATTTGGATTTAGTGAAATAATTCCAAACCCCGTGTCTCATTTCCAGTCGGGAGTGTCTTCTGCTCCGCGTGAACCATCCCGACGCGACCCACCAATCCTCCACTGTGCAGAGATCCACGCAGAGATTTATCATACAACGAGACGAGGAATTACTCCAGAAAAAAACACGAGACTGACTCACGAGACTGGCTCTCGTGCAGGCTGTGATAGTCTGCCTGCAGGGACCGGAGAGATGCTGTATTTAGGTCAATTAGGGAGCAAAGAAAGCAGAGATCCAGTGTTGTCCTGAGGGCTGGAGACGCAGAGAGCCTCATGAAGAATGGCACAGTACCGCCTATTGGTTACAACTGTCCATGCACACTGTATTTACACTGGAAATCTCCTAATCTCGCTCTGAAAAAAAGAGAAAAAAGGAAGAAAAAAATCAGTTTTAATATTAAAACTGCACCTGTATTTTTATACAGTATAATAAGCATTTGACTCTCTGTTAAAGAGAACAATTTTTCGATCAGATCGAATTTAAATAAAAATACGAGGTAAGAAAAAGAAAACAAATTCTTTATTTCGTTCATTCAGGTGACCAAGGTGAGCACCGAAATTATATTAAAGAGTTTGAAAGCCTCAGAAAATATATATTTATATATTACAAATATTAAAGCACGAAACTGAAATAAGTTCGTGCTCCTAATTATGATAATTACACAAGAAATTGCAGAAATTTTTTTTTTCCACAGTAAAATTCGGACTAGAAAGAGTAACGTATTAATTTTAACCCTTTACATCTGACAAATAATGGTTCTCTTTTAAAAGCTCTCATACTGTCAAAGTTGATTTATTAATATTAAAAATGATACTAATAAAAAACAAATTTAGCATGTGATCTAATATCTGCATCCTGATAGGCTATAATAAGCAAGATTGTTTATATTAACAGCATTGCTGAAAGATCCACTGACATATCGAAAATTACAAAACAATTAAAACATAATTTATATTTATTTTATTTTATGAGTATAATTAGATTGTATTACAACTAATAATTATGATTATTATAATGGTAATAATAACAATACCAATAAAAAAATATATTAACAACAGTAATGGTAATTATAACAATTTTACTAATAAAAAAATAAAAAAATAAAAGTAAAATCACATTTTCTAACATTGAAAAATCCAGACTATTCAAGCGCAACTACAAGACACAATATGTTTCCCATTAATAGACATAAAAGTCCATTCTCAGTGCATGTGTACGTAAAAAGTGTTTAAATAGAATACTGGACCATGATTGGCTCTCAAACTACTGTGATGTCATAAATGGTGCAGGTATGACACATCTAACACTCAGATTTAAGGTGAACACAGGAAACCTTCTATCTTCAGCAGATAAATGTGAAAAACTGTCTCCTGGTGTCAAACTGCCTGACTTGAACTTCACCTGCACAAAGACACAAAGACAGTCTCTGTAAAAACACAAAGTTCACAGAATAATTCATGCATACATGTGAGCTGTTTGTTCGCAACCATGCATTTCCAAATGAATCACAACAAACCTGCAGGCATCAACACTGTAGACATGGTCTCATTCTGGAGCTGGGAGCATGTTAGAGTTCCTCCAGCAGGCGTAAAGCACCAAGCAGTCAAATGTAGCTCCATCACAGGCCTCCACATCCTGTCTCACATCACAGGCCTCCACATCCTGTCTCACTCTCACTCTGATGGACACACAGAGGCATTTCATCCTGGTTTAGAAATATAAAAAGTGTATCTTATCCATGAAATGTATTTCCTCTTCTTGGAATGATCCTCTGCCACCTTAAATATCCGTAGATGGACTGACAGTGTGCTCCAGCTTAACATGAGTTAATTAATGCTGAAGGTGGAGAATGTTTAGTCAGCTTGGAAGCTGTGAACGGTGGAGTAAAACACCAGTGCGTTTGGAGTTGTAATAGGATTTAAACACTATGAAAAGCTTACTTTCATCTGTAAGCAGCCGTGAACAAATGCTCAGAACATTCCAGGCTGCAGCTTTTCAGCCCGCATGCTGATCTACTTTTTATTCCATCAAACTTTATCTACTTCTTTTTGCAATAAAAACAACTCTGCAAGAAATATTAGTTTATAAAATCATATGAGAGCAAACTGACAGATTAACACTCTATTCAGTGTTTAAATCTGTGCACCACTGAGCAGGGAAGAGAGACGGAGAACAACAAACCGTTTGTTTGCTCAAAAGAATTGCTCACAATTGTTCTCCATTGTGCCACTAAATTGACTTTATTTAAGCCTCTTTTGCAAGTAATAGCCTATCAACCTAATACTCTGGATTGTGGTCGGGGTGTGTAACACCTCCACAGACATTTTACACTAAATCCCAAATTACCGGAGGACTTAAAACAAAGGTTTACTATTAATAAATGTAACTATTATATTGTGGAAATGTTTAAAACTTCAAAACTTGCATAAAAGGTTATTCTTTTATCCTAATCTGGTGTTTGAAAGACATTTCATGGTTGAAATTTAAAGAAGAATTTGCTTCAAAATCATACCAGCAGTTTAAAAACCAACTATTTTTCTAAAATGAGGTACAAACAGGATATAAATCTATGTTTTCTGTTAATAACAATGTGCAAGACAGTGGTTTTTCAACCTTTTTGACACCTTAAATCCCCAAAAACGTGGCTTTAATGTCAGTATTTCTCTCTGAAATTAAATATTCATAACTAAATTGATAACAATAATCTTAAATTTCATATATTAAGTCTCTTAAATCAGCTAATCTGCTTTATCAGGACTGTGTGGGTGTCGTTTTATCAGATTTGATTGACAGTAAAGTGCTGTCCAATCAGATTCAAATGTTGTTGAATCCTAATTGGTGCACAGAAGAGCAGAACAAAAGAAGCCCCGCCCACTTCAAAACCAGCGATGAAAAGCACAGAGTAGACAAGAAATGTGTTCGTCTTTCATGTGAAATCAAAAGTTTTTGCATAAAACAGTCGTTCATGTGGGTCACAATGAGAAGCTGATGGAGGAAATATATATTTTAAGGCCTTTAAAGAAGCAGCGTGACCCCTCGTCACAGGCTGTATCTGTGATTTCTTCTCAGAGTGTTTTTAGATTTTATTATATTTTTAGGGGCTTCATGACCTCCAAACTACTTGGTTAGGTTTAGGAAAAGATCACATTTTAGATCACGCTAAAATAAGTGAACATTAATTTACACGGGGCTTAAACAGCTGTGTCCCAGGTAGATGTTTGGTGTTTGTTTGACCCATTCATCCACATTCAGACACAAACTTTTATCTGAAACTTATATGTAATGCCTCAAAAACAAACTTAATCTAGTTGAAAATTAGTTTCCCTTCAAAGGGAATTGACACGTAAGTTTTATTGTTTGGGAAAGTCATTTTTCAGTCGCCGTGTTTCAGTTAAAGTCTAAGCGAATTTGAAGCAAATGTGAATTGGGACGTTTCCATTCACTGGTTTAGAGCGAACAAACAAAGCTGCATAAACGTACTTTAGACAGAAGATTTAATGTGTTGCTGTAGGCTAATCTTTCAGTAAATGGTAAAAGAAGAAGAGATTGAAAAACAACAACAAAAAAGAGGTAGCTCATCGGAAAACTTTGGCCACCCACGAGAGAAAACGAAGGGAATGTTCAACAGCTTCTTCTTCTTTTTCTTTTAACAGCTGATCAGCTGGTCATGTGACTTAAATGTTCACTAAATCAGAACTTATACGGAAAAAGCGTTTCCATCACGTCTAGGGCACATAAACTATTTTTTTTAAAAGACAAAAAACACTTAAAGTGAGCATAAAAACTTTTGGTGTTTCCATCAAGCTTTTCTCATGCAACAAGGAATTAATTGATAGAAACACGACTATAGTACAAGTAGCAGAAATAAACTTTTCTTCTTCTTTCCTATCATCGCGTGACCCCTCAGATTTATCTAGTGACCTCCCTGGGGGATCCCCGCCTCAGGTTGGGAACCACTGGTTGGAGATTGTCCAGAAGTGATTTCCAGCCATGCTGACTCCTTTTAGTTATTCAGCATTTGTTCAGCCTGTCTCATCGTTCAGTACTTTTACTGATTCTGTGCAGTTCTATAATCAGACTGTGGTGGTCACAGGAAGTATACACAGGATCGTGTCTTTAGTTCTTATTGGTCGACGGTTCATAAAGTCATACAGGGACATGGCACAGAAAGATGTTTTATGAAAGGCAGCAATTACCTCCAATGACCTCACATCCTGTTAATGTGGACCTGTTTTACAGCATGCAGTGGAGGTGTTTAGGGATTTAAAAAGATGCAGAATGATGGGAAATCTGGCTTTCTGCTGTTTCCCCCCAACAATAATCCAGACGGACATGTTTTTGTGTCACATCGTAGCAAACTAGAAACGATCTCATGCCACAATAACTCAACACTTCCTCTCCTGTCGGGCCTTGTTGCAGCGAGACGTGTTCAGGATCTCTTAATTAATGATGTCACTGCGGCTTCACGAGGTACATTTAGTCATTTAGTCAAGGTAGATATGATGCAACGAACAACGTAACCGCAACATTTCCTGCTGCAGCAACACTCAGGACAAGAGCTGTTTTCTAGTTCTTACCAGTCAAATTTCTAGTTTAGTTCATTTAAATAGGTATATTTGGTTAATTTAGTCTCACTTTGTGCATTTTTACCTATTGTGTCTTGTTTTTATGTTATTTATCATTGGTGTGGGGTTCCAAAGCAATTTGTATTCTTCAACTGTAAAAATGTGTAGCTTATATAGGACATTTAAAAAAGCTTTAAACTTTCAGTAAACTGAAATGATTAAACGTCTGTGGTGTCTTAATCTTTCACTTTTGCCAACTTTAAGTCTAGTTTAGAGATATTTCTTCGGTGTCTGTAAATACATCATTTTTGTGTAAATATTTTGTTGTTTACACATTTACATTTACAAATGGCAGCACATTTCGCAAAACTGAATACAGGTTTTGTTGTACTTTTTTTTCTTTTTTTCTTTTTTCTTTTTACACATTTACAAATCTGACCACAGACACAGATTCACAACTCTCCACACACATTTGAAAAAAGATCTGCTACAATAATGGCCCCATAGTCGATCCTTTATTTAGGTAAAAGTAACATTACCACATGTAAAAAATACTCCAATACAAGTTTTACTTCAATTAAAGTACAAAAATGTATCAGAAAAATGCACTCAAAACATCCAAAGTATAAAAGCAGAGTGTTATTATACACTCAATGATAACTGTATCTGATGCATTGAAATGTAAACACAGCTTTCATGTTTGAGCTAAATTCCCTGTTTAACATGTTAAAAAGGAACCATATTTAATATGCTAATTAAATATTCAGTATAAAGTAAAAGCAATAACAGCACACTGAAATTACTCCACAAGTAAAAGTCCTGAATTCAAGTAAAAGTAGTCATTATACAGAATGACCCCAATCAGACTGTTTATATAGTCCAAATACATTATTGTATTATTATTTATTTTTGGTGCATTTATGTAAGCAGCATTTAATGTTGTCAATGTACGGCTAATTTTAACTACTTAATATACTTTTATGTACTTTAAGATATAGAAACGTGTCATAATTTTAAATTTATTGTATTTTTTCATGTTTAATCTTGACCTGAAAAGTAACTAAAGCTGTCAGCTAAATGTAGTGGAGTAAACAGTACAATCTTTTCCTCAAAAATGTAGTGAATGAGAAGTAAAAAACTATTTTTTTCTTTCCACAGTGGACTATTTAACTATTTTGTTTACTCTTTTAAACAAGATAAAATTGTTAAATAGTTAAAAAGTCTTTTTAAGAAGCCAAATCTCATCATTGTTCTTGCTGTAGTTTTATCTGTCATCAGGAAATCAAACTAATCCCCATCATGACTCCAGTCCTGCAGCTACTGCAGTATCATTCCCAGAGTATCTGTCTGAGAAGCTCTGTATTAATAGTGTGTCTGGGGTAACCCTCCCCATCATTACTGCCTCTATAACGAGCCACTGTGGCGATGCAAGCTGTTGAGGTTAAAGCCACGACCCACAATGCAATAGTGTATATGAGGTCAGCGAGGTCCAGACGTCTCAGGTCGGCCTGAACAGAGCCGGTCGACCGGAAGGCCCCTTTATTATTGACGTGCAGCTCTCCTGCAGCTCCAGCTGCTGTTTCATTTCACCAGCAGCAGCAGCAGCTTCCCACTTTTCTAATTCTTCTTCCTAAATGTGCTGAGCTCAGATGAGACTTTAAACACGTTGTTTCTCTGGCAGTTTGTGTCAAACAGGTCAGCGCTGGACACGGCGTGAAAACAGACCTCCAGGCTCCCGCTGTCACTGATCAGAAATGTTTCTTCATCTGCGTTTTATACCTGCTCACAAACTCCAAAAAGAACACTCCAGATTACGAGCATTGAAACTGACACATACTTCTCCTGCTTAATCCCTATTAGCCCTCACCTTACTGCACCCGGAGCCACTGGGACAAACCAAAAGGCATTCTGGGAGCTGGTTGGTTTATCGCAAAAGCCTCTCACAAAAGCCTGTTAACAAAAATAATAACCTTGTTGTTTTTAGTTTTTTAGTTGGGTGTTTATCTGTCGAGCCTGGAAAGAAAACACATTAGAGTCTTGGCTGGAATAAACTATTAATGCCTGTTTGTTTAACCCTTGGAAGGCAAATTAACCCCTGTTAGAGCCAGCCTGTCAGCTCAGCACAAAGGAGGAAAAGCCTTGATATCTGAACCATTATGGCCTAATGCCACACATTCACTCCTCTGAGGGGAGACCCAAACATTTAAACTCATATCACCAAAAACCTTCCTCTGTTCAAAAGTTACATTAAGACAAAAAAAAATGTATTACAAATTGTTAATGTTTTCTGAAATGTTGTGTTTGGGTAAGAAAATTATGTATTCTCTCAGTAAATATGCAATACATTTCCAGAACAGTAAAACTTTAAATGTAATGTTAGTTATTCACAATATTGTTTTATTTTATTTATTTTTAATATATTATTTATTTCATATTTACTGTATTGTATCCATATTTTTAAAGAAATTATCTGTACAATGACTTAGTTGTTTTTTTTTACTGTTATTTTAGTGTAATCGCCTTTTTTATTGTTTTTTAAAATTTTTATTATTTGAGTCAAATGCTTTTACAGAGGCATGTTTGAATATCTCTTTATTATTGTTATTATTATTATTATTATTGTTGTTGTTGTTGTTCATTAAATAAAACCTTCAGAATATAGGAAGGAATAAAACTAGAATGTTTTGTGCAGGTAAATGCTACTGAAGTGGAGATTTCTAACTCAAAGTTTGTGGGGGGAAAAAAAATCAAATTTTGAGAAAACAGCCTTTAAAAGTTTGATTTGGTTTAAAACCCCATACATTGTGCAAGACACTACAAGGTAAATATTTTAAACAGATATCACCATGAAACTTCCCCGGTTAATTACTTGAATTAGACGATTATTTGTTGTATTAAAAGTTTTCTGTTTAAACATGCATATGAGGCATTCTGTAACACTAACGTTTGGTGAATTTAAGTGAAATCTGCAGATGCAAACGGAAAAAGTGAATTAAAATAAAAACCTCTTGACACTTTAGTTTGAAAGGAGATGTGTTATGCAAGCATATATATATATATATATATATATATATATATATATATATATATAGTAAGACATTTAAAAGGTAAGGGGTTTACATCCCTTTCATGCACATATTGGAGCCTTGAACAATTCTAACAATCATCAGCTCTTTCCCATGCACGTTAGAGTGATCAAGGCTAATAACATGAGCTAAGTGCAGCCGCCAGCAGGTAATAAACCTCACAGGAAACATGTTCCATCCCTGTGGGTGTGGGCTGGGAAAGACTCCTGATGGATTACAGGCCTGCACTACAAACACCAGAGCTTATGGGACATCAGATCAATGAGAAAACATCAGCTTCTCTGTAATACCACTAATGTCTTTAGCTGTGCCAGGAACCGGGGTCAAATGTTAACACAGCACTTGATTCTGGGGATTAATTCAGTTAAATAATGATAATTCTTAAACTTTAAAGATTTTCTCAAAGTAGATAGATGCTAATAATAGAGCCTTGCCTCCCTGCATGTGTTTAGTGTCCCCATCACACTCCATCTGACCCAGAGGTTCATATCTCTTTTTACATGCAAACTTCTATAATAGTGCAGAGAAGCTGGACATTCAGCCTCAAATAGAGGAATCGCGTGAGAAAGAAGTACACTCAAGGTAGCAGCTGACTGGCGGAGAGTGCACTGCCCCCGAGGTCAAAGCACTTCTGTCATATTAGCTTATACACAGGGTCCATATTTTCAATAAATCATGCCCCTGAAGGATTGCTGGGAGCACACGGGCTATTAGAGCTGCATCAGTCCTGGCTGGGCCTCCTCCACCTCTGCTGCTGCTGAATGACACGTAATGAGTTACACCGTATCATCTTCATCAGGTCCACCTTAAAACTATCAGTCACCTTAAAACTCCTCCATGCAGGAACATTTCACAAACATGTAAATCTTTCTGACTATTTAACCAAAAAATTACACTCTATAATAAGTATGGCAGCAAAAGTTGCCAAACACTGCAGATAATTTCTTTTAAAAATACAGATACAATACAGTAAATTAATAATAAAATAAAATAAATTAAATAATATAATGAATAATACGTTTTTTTGCATTATATCTAAAGTTTTACTGTAAGAAAACAAAAGTTGCCTTAATTTTACATTCAGCCATATATGTGTTTTTTTAATACATAGAATTAACTTTAACATTCAAGACCATGATGCTTTTGAATAATACTGTAAAAAAAAATCTAAAATGTCCCATTATATTAATTTACATATTTGAACTTTCATTTTTTTCTTAATATTTTTAATAAAAGTAATTTACCTTTTTTTATGCTATTAACACTAAATGTAGAAAAAAAACAAGAAAAACCCTGAAAAATAAAACAGTAAATGTCTGATGTATTTATTTAAAAGAAATCTATATTTAGAAGGCAAGCTGTTATTAGAAGCGTCTGAATAAATATATGTATTGATAATAATTTCCCTGGTGATTATTTAGATCTCCAGGAAACAAATCATCGTCTTCCTTCTGTTTTTTCTTCTTCCTCATGGAAATAGTGGAGAAAATGTTTCATTAGAGTCGAGGCCGATATGTGTAAAGTCTCCGGAGTCTGATGTGATTAAACATACATGCAGAGGGACAGGACGAGATGAAAGAGTCCACTCAGTGTTTGCCTGCAGGACACATTTCCCCACTCGTGTTTTCCCTCCTCTTGTCACGCAACTCCTCCGCGGACTGCAGCGGGGAGTCTGCGGCTCTGACACGGTGACAGGAGCTCTGACCGCTCTGTGGCCACCAAAACTATTTATTTTATTTATTTCATTTAAAAAATAAAATCCATAGGCCTATCCGTGACAAATTCACGGTGAGGTTTCGCGCCTGAAATGTTCTTAAAAAACAAAAAGAAACGACAACAATTAAATAAACAAACAACTTCCAGTGTAAATGGTAGGCTTTTATTCTTTGATAATGTTCAATTAATGATATATTTTTGAAATTAAGTAATCATCGTAAGTTTGCTGATATTTTAAATTATGCCCATTACACTTAAACAGACTGATGAAATATTTTGTGGGGAGGATAAAGAATAAAGCTAATTTAAAAAGTAGTTTCGGCCTTTTGTTAAAGTTTTTCTGTTAGAAGAATAAAGCTGCAGACAGCCAGGAATAACATCTATTGTAGGCCAAATGTTTATTATAATTAATATACATTATGTTCAGAAAAGTATTTATTTTATTTTATAACGGTATATAGCCGAACTTGATTTTATATGAAAACGTTTTTCTGTGTGTAGCCTATGTGTTTTTTTTTTTTGTTTTTTTTAAGGATGCAGCCGATTTAAACCTAAACTCTGATCTAAACCTAAACTCCATCTTTGCAAACTTTTATTTTGTAGGCAAACTTTTCCCAGAGAAACTAAACTATTTTTTCAAAATAAAGTGAAGTTGAAGTGAGTGTTACGTACATTATATCAGCCCTGTTTATTGTCAGGATACAGCCGAGGAAGGGAAAGTTGCTCTGACTTGCCTTTTTTTACTCGGTGAATGAAGAACTAGGCCTAACATACTTTTTTTTGTTTATTTATTTATTTGAACTAACTTTCGATGAACTCGTCCGCCGTTAAGAGGTTGTTTTATCAATGTTGAATTATTAACAGACTCGCTTCTGATTGGCTGAAAAACGTTACAACATAAAAGCTGAAAGAGAAACCGATGACCCTTTAAAACTTTAGCATAAAATAAATAAATAAAACATCACTCGGAAATAACTTCCACCATTATTAGTATTTTACTTTTTAATTTTTTAATTAAATCGCTTTGATTGACTTTATAAATAAACAAACGTTTTTCAGCAGAGAAACATCACGGAATGTTTTCGCACATGCTCTCTTAGGAAATTAGAAAACTTCTGATCACATTCTATTCTCTTATCTCAGGTCTCGTAATAGTAGTTTAGTTGTTCTCATGAAGTTTTGTTTTATTTTGAAATTATTTTTTGACGATTGCTCTTGAAAAGTAGAGATTTATTTTGGCTAAATTTTTGTTTTGTGAGTGCTTTTTTAAATGTCTACATGTATTTGTTACATTTCATGCAGGCTGTTTAAGGGACAGCTATAGCAAATGAAGCTAAATGTGGTTACGATCCTCATACAAATAAACATTAAAATAATAAATAAATGGGAACATTTGAATTGGAAATCTACTTCCACTGCTATAGTTTGTGCTACACACACACACACACACACACACACACACTGCAACTTTAGATAATGATAAGAAGCAACATGAAAAAACACTCGACATTTGCAGTTCATTGTTCTCTCAACATCTGATTAAAATCTTTATAATTATATATTATATTATGTGTCATAATAGTGTTCACACTCTTTTGACTCATAATATAATTATATCAAATGCTGGGAAACAGGCCCACTATTTTGGCAATTTTAAATGTATTATATCAAAAGTATAAATGGGATGTGGGGGCTACAGTAAACAGGCCAAGTTGTAAAGTTCATCACATTTAAAGCATAAAACAATGTTCTAACAGCCATGTGTTTGTGCTTAGAACAAAACCAAGCAACAAATAGATGAGAAGCATTTTCACCTTTAGAGTACCACTGCTGCAGTGTGTGTGTGTGTGTGTGTTAATAATTTGGATGGTGTGACATGAAAGAAAGGGGCTATTCTAAAGTTGTTTCAGAGGGAGCCAGTGAGGGAGGTCACTGAAAGCCTGGAGCTGTTTTTAAGGCCCAAAACTCCTCTTATTGTGATCTGCTGTTTGTGCAGAAACAGAAATAAGTCTCTTTCATCTGCCGCCTGGTCGTGATTATTGTTGCTCTGGTTTATTTCACGCTAACAGAAAAATCCAGACTAAGAAATGTATCACACTGTGTCAGGATCTGATTGGTTTTATTTGTGCCTGATAATTAACAGCTGAGAATCATTAATAATATGTCATGAACACCATATTTACCCTTCTAAAGTCAAAGTTTACAAGATGTATTCATAAAACAAAACTCATGATATTCTAACAGCATGACAATGTTTCAGCCAGCAGAAGGCAGCAAAGCTCAGTTTGTACAAATAAATAAGTGCATTCATAGGAAATAGTATTATATGGATTATATATATATATATATATATATATATATGTATATATATGTATATATATGTATATATGTATGTATGTATATATGTATGTACTGTATGTATATATGTATATGTATATATGTATGTACTGTATGTATATATGTATATGTATATATGTATGTACTGTATGTATATATGTATATGTATATATGTATATGTATGTATATGTGTGTATATATATATAGTGAGGTCAAGTATCATATCATAAGTATCATAATATTTATTAACTGCTGGTCGCTCACTGACATATATTTATAAAGCATTATAAACATATTTATAATGCAATATAAGCTTCCGAGTAAAACTATACAACCCTATAATCACATTAAAAGGCATTATTAAAAATGAATGTATAATGATGAGAATTAGAAATACAACATGATCCTTGCAAAAACAATCTAAGTATTATAATATTTAGCCATTTATGTTATTATAAAATGCTTTATAAAGTGTATGATGTGTGTTGCCATGAAGCACTATAAATATGTATGAATACTTATAACATGTTATAACAATTTAATTTAGAGGCTTTTATCCAAAACCACATACATCTGAGAGTTCAACAATAATTTCATAGCGCTATGACAAGATTATATATAATATTAATATGTTTATAATGTATAATATACATAGACACCACATAATGTGTTACTAAAATGAGTTTTGAAACATTGTTCTGCAGACATTTATATGAGCACACTCTCCTGCATAATGAGCAGATTTCATGTAACACCAAACTTTGGTCTCTAGATGGCAGCGTTCTACTTTAATCATTCAGCCTTCAGTAAAATGACTCCATTACTGTGACTCAGTCAGCCCTCACACAAGTATAGGAACTAGTGAAACATCTCAGACAGCAAACATTTAAAAGACATCACATGATCACAACAGAGAGAGAAGAGAAAAAAGTGATTCTTCAGAAATGTACGAGTATATGAGGTTTTCTACATGGAAATGGAAATGGCATAACTTTTTTTTCTTTTCTTACAAATATTAACTATAAAATGAAATATAATGTGACATTATATACATACATTTTTTTACAGTATTATTCAATTGCTTAATGGTCTTAAAATGCTCTTAAAATTATAAATGACAGTGAATTCTATGTTAAAATACAAAAAAACATAATTTTGCTTAATGTAAAATCAAGGCAACTTTCTGTTTTTTATAGTAAAACTTGAAATTGAATGTAAAAAATAATATATAAAAAAATGTTGCTAAAAAAAATAAATAAACCTGGGAGGAAAAGTTGCCAAACACTTGCAGTCATACTACAGTTAATTATTCTACAGATATATATGTTATAAATACAGATATTTACTGTTGATTATCTGTATTTATGAATTTTATATATATATATATTTCACAGTGTGGGTCAAAATCCTCCTGCCAAACCAAAGTCAACACTGTTTTATATTTATATTACTATATTTCCATTACTCTGTGTAATCAGTAAGGTCACTACTCCCTTCCTGCAAACTTCTACATTACCATCATTACTACTACAGCCACTAGAGGGCGCCATTCACTACAAACAGAAATATTAGGCCATAATCCAATATAATAAGCCATCAAACCAATTCACATTAAGATAGTTTTCTCACATGATCATGATTCAGTGTACTCCATCCAATACTGAATTCCACAGTGAATATTTAGGTTTAACTCCAGATACAGTACTGGAATAGTAGAAAATAGTTGTTCTTGCTTTGCTACATTACAAATAAGAGTTTCAACCCAGAAATGCACAGAAAAGAAGAAGCTTTGCACTTTAATGTACTGAAGAATAGCACATATAAATTCTGCATGTGAACAAAAACATAATTTTAAATTATTAACCTCAAAACGTGCATTAACGTCGTAGATTATAGCCTGCCACTGAATTCAGGGCAGCCATCACACACACACTGACATTTATTTTTGAATAAGAAAAGAAATGAAAGATTAATATCCAGTAGAAGTATTATACAGCGTGCCCACTGTAGCATGCAGAATGAAACGTTTCAGCAATTAGTATGCACAGTACAGTAGCTATTTCTTTCCGCGCAGTACACAGAGAGGCTATAAATCCCCACTGCCGGCCAAAGAACAATCAATGGGAAACTCATTAATAGATAATTTACTTGAGGAAAATGGGAAAGCCTCATCTATCAAGAAGATTGCTGGAGCTGCTACAGAACAAAATGACATTATCATCCGTTACCTGAGATTATTACGTCTCTGAGCAGAAAACGTCCTCATAAAGACGAGAGACGCTCCTTTACATGTCTTCATCTTGGGAAAATTTACACCCTCACATGGATTTACTCATGTGGTGATGCCTCTTTAAGTCAATACACAGCTGATTTAACAGACTTTATCAGGCCTTTGGGATTACAGTGTTTTATCTTGTGACTGACTGTAGATCAGCTATCAGCAGCAGCTGGACTCCCTGTGTCTGTTCTTTCACTTTCACTCTCTTTTCTCTTGGTTATGACAACAATGTCCACAACGTTTGGGCCAGATTATCTAAATCTATTTATATGGCGGTAAAAGCCCTGGAATGTGAATAATAATCCCTCTGTGTTCGATAACGTTTACAGTTTGGTTGTAATTTAGTAATTTGTCTTTGCTGTCTTTTCTTGTGTTAAATAAAATGTGGAGCTTTAAGTGTTATTGCTACGACCTCAACTTGCAACCTCTCCTGTCCTCTCCTCTCTGATCTGTGTAAACAGCTTGCAGTTCTGTCAGATTTTCAGTGAATATTTGTCACTTGATTGTCCGTCTCAGCAGAATTAATCATGGCTTCACTGTGTCGCTGATGAGCAGAAGATTATGTTTTTAACAGGATCTAGTTATTCTAGACGGTTGATGTTTGTGTCATTTTAAATGACACATGTAAAATAAAGTGATTTTTCTACAGAAATATCACAATTTGAAGCTTCGTTTTGGTTCCAGAAACTTTCGTTACCTATGATCCATTTAAGGACTTTCAGTTAGTTTGACGATAATGCCTGTTTTTTCAGTTTAATTCCAGGATTAACTGAGTATTTATAGCAATCTGTTAAAGAAAGCATGGGTTTCAATCCCTCTGGTGGGATGGTGGGGTTAATATGTCTGTATTTATGTTTTTTCATTCATACTAGCCTTCTTTTTTTGACACAATCAAAGTTTTCTTCTTCCTGACACTTGGTCATTGCTCCATGAGATCTTTGACTGTTTGAACTGAGCACTTTTCTGCTAATGCTGTTCAGCAGACAGGGAACACTCTGTAAATAGAGATTGTGTTCAGTTATTCACTGTGTCCTCAAAGTGTATTTTTTTTGTTTTGTTCATATCTTTAATAATAATAAAGCACACTATTAGAATAACCGTTTAATTTTGTTTTATCTGCAACGAAATGCTGAGCGAACTGTATATATTTGTTAAAAAGTTGTCTTTCACCCCTTATAATAATCACCCAGTGTGGCTTCTGGAAACCCAAAGTTTCAAAAAACCACAAACAATTTAAACCAAAATCTTTCAAATTTATCCTAAAATTGTGGCTTAAAGCTGGATAAAAAGTCCCTTTATGACAGACAACCAAAACGCTGACTCATGCACTATGGGGATATTACCATATTGACATCAATGAAACAGATCAATACCTTGATTAAAATGACACATTTCTCTGTGTTGGACACTGCTGGAAACATTAGGCTAATATAAATACGCAGCTCAACAAAATAAATGACATAGGTCAGAAAAGATACACATTGTTCCGTCAAGATTTCTTCTTTAACATTTATATAAAGTGAACATTTTGTAAATGTAGCCACGGTTTTAATCTTTAAACAAGTATGATGAAGGACAGATTGCTTTGAATGTTGATGTTTTGGAGCCTCCTTAGCTGTTTGTGACTCATCCATCACTTGAGGTCAGTGTTGCCCACTCTGAGCTGGACCTGTGAGAGTAACACATCACCCAGCAACACCATGACAGGATCAAGAGGACAGCCGGCGTCTGAAGCCCTGAGCTCTCTCTGAAATCTACAAAACAAGACGGATAGAGCAGTTTGGTTATTGAGTGGATTCTGCTCAGTGGAATTAACACCTGGGTTGAGAATTAAGACAAGCACCAGTCTCTGGTAATTATCCACGGCTGGCTGGAGACAAGACTGTGTCCAGGCCCCTGTGCATAATGTACAGCTTCATTCATTACGAGGACATGGAGAGCTCCTTTTCTCTCCACAGCCATCAAATCACATTAGTCCTTCAGAGGGGAAGACAGAGAATATCGCCTGTCACAAGAGAAAAAAAAATAATAATCACACAAGCCTCTAAATCTCTTATACGAGAAGACCACTTTAATCATAATGCAAATGAGTGTTACTGGGCGTTCATATCAACAGGATTGTTAAAACCAGTGTGCTGGCTGTGCCAGGAGGCAGTGAGTCCAGTTAGACGTGGTGGTCATTTGCATCGCCTCCAGCTGTCTTCTTCAGCAGCCCAGGCACCACCATGTATGAGAGAAACCATTTAATACTCAAAACATCTTATTTAACAAGACACAGATGCAGTAAGCAGAGAACAGAGCAGAGCTGCAGAGCTACCAGAGCTCTCCTCTCCTCTCTGAACGCTGGACCGACAGGATGGGCTCTATGATTACATCTACATGTCAAAAAATAGGATAGAGGAATCATTGTTTCAGTTAAAAAAATGTTTAATTTAAGAAAGTAGCAAAGTAAGAGTAAGATGCTGCTGCATGTCTTTGGTTTGTCTTCTAGGAAACTACATTTTTCATTAAGGACTTATTTTTCCCTTTATGATTTCAATATGCCTCAGAATCTTTAAAAGTGATTTAAATCATTTATTTCATCAGCATAGTCAAGATTATTTCACTTAATCATTTAATCAAATATGTATATATACCCTATGAATGTATACATATATATATATGTGCTGCAAACACAAATTAACATATGACAATTATGTCTACATTTGCATAAAAGCTCAAATTCTTCCACATATATAATTTTCCAGAAGTATGTTTTCAGACACTTATTACACCTCACATTCTTAACAGTCCATCACTCCTCCTTGTGCATTATGTGCAACCTGTGGCGGTTAATTGGAGACTTGTCACAATACATCAGAGTCATTTAGTTTCCTCCTCTGTCCATCTTGAGGGAACACAATACCACAGAGCCCTTTCCCTCCTTATCAGCCTCCTGTCCTCCTCTGCTAATGGACAGCGAGGCTCTGCCAGCTGCAGGTGAGCCTCCCCCTCCACCTGACGCTGAGGGTGCAGGGTGCTGCAGGTGTACCTGTCACCTGTCACCTGTCACAGAGCTAGGACTTAATCCCAGCTGCTCACTAATCCAACAACAGTCCTGTGTTTCCACTCTGCTGTTACACATACCAACATAGCCACAGCGCTGCAGTCACATCCAGAATAAATAAATATATTAGAGTAGGCCTGGGCCATATATCAATAGAAAAAAAAATTGATATATTTTTACATGTGATATGGAATTAGACCATATCGCATGTATCGATATCGTTCAAATTTGCGCAAATTAACATAAAAATCACTTACAGGATTAAAATTCAGAAAATAAATGAATATAATATGTGATATTTATGATTAGGACTAGTGTTGATTAAAAAAATAAACTATGAAACGAAAAAATAATATTAATGTAGAATATTTCTAAAGCTTGATTTTGGAAAGCACTTTGTTGTATGAGTGTGTTTAAGTGAAACCAGAGTCAAATTTATTTTTATTTAAGATATTTTTTTATTTAAATGTGAACTTTATGGAGCTTTGATTTTTTATAAAAAGGTACTCCTGTTGTTATACAGTATTTATGTTCACTAATATAAGCGGTTTCAATAAAACTACTTGTGACATGTCATATTTGGCTTTGACTTTGACTGAACATTTGCTCTTACTTTGGGATAAAAATATCGGGATATATATCGATATTCAGCCTAACTATATCGGGATATGACTTTTGGTCCATATTGACCAGCCCTAAATATGAGTCACTATAATTCAGCTTAATGTACATGTTGAAATGCTTTTCTCAATGCTCTTATATTCTAGTGTTATGAGCTTATATTCTAGTGTTATGAGCTTATATACTAGTGTTATGAGCTTATATTCTAGTGTTATGAGCTTATATTCTAGTGTTATGATCTTATATTCTAGTGTTATGATCTTATATTCTAGTGTTATGAGCTTATATTCTAGTGTTCCAGTTGAGATTTGACAGTTGAATGTATTGTACAGTATTGATGCTCCGTCTTTAAGTGGAGACGTATCTGAGCCTCTTCTCTAATGGAGTTTTCCCTTTGTGATCTTTCACTTTGTGTAAAGTAGCAACTCAAGTGAGCCAGCCTTGCTCTTTAATATGGAAGGACTGATGCTAATAGCTTGATGTTTACCATTTATGTTGTTGATAAATGGAATATCTTCTGCTAACATCAGTGTAGCTTTGCTGGAATATCTCTTTGCGATCACATGAATCTGTGGTTTTTTCTTCAGAGGGTCTTGAAACACTTGGCTGGATTATGTATGAAGTAACGTCAGTGTATCCCACATCGGCCGGCTTTTGGCTAACGTTAGCCTTGGGTTTACCAGAGTCAACAAAAGGACGCTAACACACGTGAATTAGCCGTGTGCTAGCTGCATCCCAAATCTCCTCCCTGCAAAACTCTGGGGGCTGCTGATTTTTTTCGGGGGAAATTGGATGTTTCTGGGTAAGCCAAATAAATATCACTGTTATCAACCATCGTTATCAACACACCCGGACCGTACTTCTGTCCTTCACAATAAAATACAGTACAGTAAAAATACAGATGTACTTTTAAGATCATCGCCTGAGCATTCTTACTGCTTTCTCTCATCAAGCAAGAAATCAAGCAATCTATGGTTATTTAAAAGCTAAATGCACCGTAGACTTTGATGTTATGAGTGGGTGAGCTGCCTGTGGCAAGATGGCCGACATGCGAGGACGCCGGTTTCCATTGGCTAACAGCTTGTGTGTTTAGTGTCTAGTGTTTATATTTATCTATGATTTTACCACTTTCCAGCAGTCAGACAGCCTTTTCTCACAGGCAGCTCTCCTTCGTTCAAAGCCACCAGACTCCATTGACAGAAACAGTCGTTTTAGCTTGCAGAACACAGGGGCTTGGTTGGTTAGTTTGTTTGTGTTACTGTGTGAATTTGGTGAACATACCCTTTAAAACACCAAAGTCACACAACAACACATACTAATGGATCAAGGCAGTGGTAGCCAAGCATCACAGGTAGTGTTCTGCAAGCTAAAAAAATCTGTTTTTATCAGGAGTCTGGTGGCTTCAAAGAGCAAAGATAACAGCTTCAACTCCCCAGCTTCACCAGAGCTGTCTGATGGAAAGGTAAAGCTGTGAAAATATTCTAAATAAAGTGTACACTTATGTACTTAAAATACATTTTGCTGCTGCACCTGTCTGCAACAGTACACTGCTCAGCTTATGTATTAGTACTCCTGCCTGCTGCTCCAAACTGGAGCGTCCCGGCCCACATCTACTGCAGATAATACACCGAGTTAAATAAGCTCCTCACATAACCCTGCTTCAAAAACACAGAAAGATCCCTTTAACACTTCGCTCAAAGCACTCTGTGTCTAAGTACACCTCACAGAGCCGCTGGCTGCAGACTCTTTGTCTTCTTTAAACAAAGTTAAAGGTTTTTTCATTTTAAATGTAATCCCATAAAGGCAGGGTTTGTTTTCCACTTTATTTTCCGTTACAGTAGTGTTTTAAGGCTGAGAACGTAGCTTTATCTCACAGGAGCTGGCAGTATATGTGTCAGTTAGTTGTGTTTAAACTGACTGAAATGAGACCCAAGATTTAGTTTATTTTATGACTTTTTATTATAGAAAGTGGAAATATTCTTGGATTTCCTGTGTGTCATTTTAGACACATTCTCCCTGACCTAATCCTTAAATATTTGGTGTCTTTTTGTTGAAAGTGATCCCTATTTTTTTCTACATCCATGCTCCCTCTAACCAAAGTTGCACAACAAGTGAACACACTTAGGCTGTATAGGTTCCTTTTGTTTCTGCTGAGTAAGGCTTTTCTCTTCTTCACAGTACTTTATAGATGACAGTGCAACATTTGCAATTCAAATCTGCAACAATTCTGCAAACCCTTCACTGTGATAGTTCAATTTAATGCATAAAAGTAAACATGGAAAGCGGTTTGTGAGTACCCAGCTCTCATTCAATCAGTGCTTCACCACCTAGACCTTGACTTGTTCTTACCCATGCTGCTGAATTATTTACCAGTGGTCCTCTTCTCCTGACACTGACTGGGCGAGTGTGGGCATTTTATTATGCATGAGGTAAAGAAATACATGAGGAGAAACGATGACATTGTGGATAAAATGAGACCAAAGTCAAATGCAAATCCAAAATCTCTGACTTCAGTAGGTGGCAAATAAATTCTTGTTTCAAATCAAGAATCTATGCTTTTATCAGCCATCTTTTTTCTTTTTTTTTATTAAGTGAACCCCATCTTGCTTCAGTTGACCTTTTGCAGGAAGCACTCAGTGAGCAGTGAGGATTTGCAGAGATAACAGCCACAGCTGAGGCAGGTGGACAAATAATAGCTGCTCTCCAGAGGCTACGCAATATAAAACCTGTGACAGGGGGCTTTCCTGCACAGAGCGGACACAAAGCTGTTCAATAAGGGAAGTTCTCTGCTCATAACTGTGGAAGACTTTGAAACACTATGAAAGCAGGTTACTTTACAGAGAGAATGAAAGGCTTAGAGAGAATTATGACACAAAGTTTGCTGCTGATTGACGAATTAATGTGTCTAATTAACCATCCGGAGCGCTGGTTGTGGCCTCTCGTCTCTTAATTCCTCCGTGATGAGAAACGGCGGATAATCAGCGGCGACAAACCTTCTGTTTTCATGCCGTCTTCAGGGCGAATTAGCTTGCAGCCAGAGCAAACTGACATTCACTTTATTGACTCGAAGAGGCGCAATCACTTGATGACATCAACGATAACAGCAACACTGTGTCGCCATTAACGGCCACATTGATCAGCTTAATGAAGACAGCTGAGAAGGAGCGATAAATCAAAGGACCAGCAGGTAAACATGAGCGCCCGCTGAATCAGGGTTTCCCCTAAAAACCAGAGAAACATGATAGAAATGGTGCTCATGTGTTAAATGTGTCATCAAAGTCAAAGCTGCTGAACGACCTGTGATTGTTGAACACTGCATCATGTCTGAGCCTGTAACACACCAGCTGCTGTTTCAGCTCAGGTTTATGCCCATTTTTAAACTCTGTTGTAGTGTTTCTGGTTTAATGGAGTACTTTAGTGCAGATGCTGTCAGAGAGGTTTTAAAGGAGGAAATGTCAGTTTTATCTATACCAGGTGGTCAAGGTTCTGATTTTTTCCTTTTTTCGCATAAAAAGTATCCTCTAAGTTTTTTGGCATACCCAAATGTAAAAGTTATAACAAAGACCTGTAATGCATGTATGAAGCTTTTATTTTGAAAGGGTACGCCTTGTAGTTTCTGGCAACAAGATCTCCAACCTAAATGACAGAATAGACCGTTGGTCAATACCTACAGCACTGAACATCTGAACATGTGCCTCCAGCCACTGAACATCTGATATCTGCACTGATCTGTTTATCACTGTATTTATCCCTGTATTTATACTATTTGCACTACCTACTGCTATCTGCTGCTAAAAAACAAAACAAAAGAACAAAACCCCAAACCCTATTGTATTTATTTATGTGACATTTACATATATTTCTGTACATATGGTAATGGACCTGCACTTCTATAGCGCTTTTCTAGTCGCATTGCAACCTTTTTGCACTTCTGGTTAGATGCTAAACTGCATTTCGTTGTATAAGTACCTGTACTCTGTGCAATGACAATAAAGTTGAATCTAATCTAATCTAATCTAATCTAATCTAATCTAATCTAATCTAATCTAATCTAATATAATATAATATAATGACACATATGAGTGTTTGTCAAAAGTGGCTTGTAAAAAAGGCTGCAGTTTCTGTGAATTTAGGCTACAAAACCACTGAGCTAGGTTTAGGGCAAACACCTCCTTGTGAGGCATTATAAAAGGCAGTTTAAACAGTAAATAAATGTAAATAAATGCCGAAAGTGAAGTAGTTGCGAGGTTGACGTGAGCCACAAAAGTTACGTAAAAAGCGTAAATTATATAAATAATCATATACTTTTGTTTTTACATAGACAGGAAACCGTTCTCCTGGGGGAAAGTCAGCTGTTTGTTGGATCCACCTCCATCCAGCCCTGAATGTTGCATCTGCCTTTTCATCCCAATTCAAAGTTAAGAATCTAAAATAGTATAAAAAAAAAGTAAAAAGTAAATAAAAAAAATAAAAGTATTTTTTCATTTAAAAATGTAAAATAAAAAAAACTGTCATGTAAAACCATTGTATTTTATATGTAGGTCTTTCCAATGTACATAAAAAAAAGTTTTAACGTGCATTTTTTTAATGAATTATCCTCATTGAACCATGATCTTTGAGAGGGAAAGAACACTATTACACCAAACTTTGATTAAGATGGTTAGTAATGGAGTTATTAATGAAATATAAACAATGTTTATTGGGATTTTTTAGTTTCTGACACTTCTGGATAATTAAACATGCCCCGGGTCAATGTGACCCAGGAACATTATTGCTGTTCCTGAGAAACGAATAGAACAGGAGGGTTAAACTACGGATCAGCATCAGCAAGATGAGGAGGAGGACAGTCTAAAATGTGAATATGAGTCATATTTTTCTGCATGTATAAACAGCCTATATTGGCGTTTTTTTTTCTTCTGGAGGGGTTCTTGTCCAAACATGGCTCGTCTGTTGAACAACTTGGACATACTTTATGCCAGAAGCCACCACATACCTTCTACATCAGCTGTATAAAATAGACCGTAACCTTATGGGAGCTATGAGCTTTTAGTTTGTGGTGTCACTGCATAGACACTATACTATAGACTGTGTACTATAACAAAAAGAGTAATGAAAGGAAGCTGGAGAGAGATTAAGACTGTGTTCATTTTCTATACTTGTATATGTTTTTTTGCACAATGCCTGAGGCAGAACAGTGTGCTCAAAAGTCATTTGGGGTTTTAATAAACTTCAGTGTAGTTTTTGGTCAGCACCTCAACCTTAAAACACCTCCACAAACTTGCATTGAAAGTTTGAGTTAGAAATGTTTTAATTTGGAGTACATTATTTATTTTTTCAGCATCCTACACATACCTTCAGCCAATGGAAGGATCAGTCGTTGAAGAAAGCGTGACATTATTGCTTTATGAGTGTTTGTCTCAGATACTTCCTAGTTTTGATCCCTGGCTCCTTCAGAGAGCGTCTGAGTGTCCTTCAGTAACAGAGAAGCTCTCCTGATGAGACCTGCAGCCTCTCTTCTCACTGTGTCAATGTGTCTGTACATGGCTGAATGTTGCTGTCAGCAGTCAGTAGACTAGAAAAGCAAGATTTACTCTCAGAAGTAGAAGTAACAGTCATGATGTGTATTTTCTCTGATCGGTGTCATTTGAAGTAGCAGCTCTGTTTTTATGTGTAGCCTTTATAGCCAGTGGTACTTTACTACTAACCCTTGTACTTGAGTATTTACATTATATGTAACTTTATACTTTTACTCTCTTTTAAGACAAATGTTGTACTTTTTACTCCACTACATTTAGCCGACTATTTAGTTACTTTTCAGGTCAAGATTTCACATAAAAAACATCAAATTAAGATGTGTGCAGGTTGGTAGGTTAATATATGCAAAAATATGATGGTCAAAGTCAATATGTATGTTAAGTCTAATAATGGTAGCTTCAAAAAAAAAAAAAAATGAGCAGGAAATTGACTCAGCTGTGTTAATTTACCCAGGTCAGCTCGATTGGATCACGTTTTTTTCTTACACTGGTGAAGGAACTAATCAATGTGTGCATTACGTGAAGAGCTGTAAAGTTTGATTTATTACAATCAGAATTTCTGCTTTTGCCAAACACCTCTCCTCCCACAGCCTGCCTGGAGACACTTATTGCTCTCCTGAATGTTGGTGCAGATATTCTGTTATTTCCTGGGATGTAAACAGAAAATTGATCAAATATTTTGCCTCTCAGATATGCTGGACTCTGATGTTTGGGTCACTTTTAATGGCTCTGCTTCCAACATCACATGAGCGTCTACCAGGTCCTCCTGCTGATAAACAGGGCTTTGTAGGTCATGATTAAGGGGCTCATTTGTCTCACCCACGCCGTCTGCTAAGTTTCAGCCTTCCAAGTAATTAAAGAGCTGTGGCGCAGCGAACGCTGGCTGGCCTCGAGGGTTTTCACTCTTACTTTCATGCATCCATTAACAACGTGGCCAATGTCTTCCAGATGTACGCTCATGCTCAGGGATTTGTTGCTTTCTTCACGGGGGAGAGCAAGAAAAATCACAATTGATGTTGTAATTATTCTTTGATATTTATTTAAAGAAGGCTCTGGAGAATGGAAAGGATCTAATTATTATAATAATGGCTTGTGATAACCTGTATCTTAAGGGTATCTATATCACATTGTAAGCGCTTGGGCAAGGTGGATAAAGGCATTATAGAATGCACAAGGTATTATTCAATCTAATCAAATCCTACAACACATTTATCACAAGAATATCAAGGCAAGGTCGTTTTAATCTCATTACCTTTCAGCCGAAATCCCATTTCTGTCACCTTGGCTTGGGCAGAATTAGTATAAAAATTGGGTCTCAGACATGAAAAGCCTCCTGCAATAAACACAGATGTCACAAACACAGAAATTTGGCTGTTGATTCAATGATTCATCCCAGTGTGCAGGTGGAGCCCACAGTGTGGATACACAAGAGCTCAGCAGGCAGCAGGATGAGCATCACATTAAGGAGTGAGACTACAGAAGCTTGATAGGTATGTGATGAAACAGATGCAGCATTGTTCACTGACTGACAGCTCATCAGAAAGTCCAAAACGTATACATACATTAGACAGATTTCTTTTTCTTTTAAGGCATTCAGAAGTACAATAGTTATCTCAGGGTCTCCTGCTGCAGCAGCATGGGAGGAAGAAATGCGGAAATGTTGCACATGGAATAAGAACAGATACGGTTCTTTGAAGGAAAGGCTGGATTTCTTTTTAATATGCAATTGAAATGTAAAAAAAAATACCTCAAGGCGCAGAATACAGTCCAGTATGGAAGAGGTCAGGTCAGACTTAATTAGCAGGGGTGTATTTAAACTGCATGAGTATGAATATAATGTACCTATAAGTATCATTAATGGCATGAGACATGCAGGTATGACCATTTCAAACCACAAAGTGACCTAACCTTTAGAAAAGGCAGATAGCAGCAGGTTTTAAATGAGCTTCTCAATCACTTTAACGCAGTTGGACATCAGTAAGATGGTCTTTTCTTTATCTCTACAGCTTTCTACTCAGCAGATCATCTGCAGTAGAGCTGCAGCTTTTACATTTTCCTTTAGTTCACAAAGAACAGCTGCATAAAAGAACCGACGACTGAACAATACTCCATTTAAATCCTTTAGACTTTTGAATGACACCTTTACAGACCTTCCCAGGCACTTTACTTTGTGTTCTTTATGCTTTTGTCTCCGTCTGTGTTGTTATCGGTCAACTATTGTCCATCATTTTTTGGAGCTCAATGATATTTTCAAACTGAGCATATTGATTAGATCTCATTCTTATTTAGAAACACACAGGTTGTTGGAGCTGAATGTTTTTATTTTATTTTAATGCTTATACGTTGGCTACCTTTGCTTCTAATTGATGCTGCTACACTGGTTCCTGGTCTTTTTCTTTAAATAATCATATCTTGACAGTAACAGTTGCCATGGTGAACCACTTTGAGAAACTGGTTACAATTTCATGGCCTTTGGTTCTCATCAGTGTCAACCACTTCTTAATATAATAATAATAATAATAATATAAAATAGGGACAGGCAGGAGAGACAGAGCTGCATGTGTTGGTGCATTTACTGGTGTGCACACAGGAATCTATTTTAAGGACAATGTCGAAGCTAATTGATTTGTTTGACTGTGGAGTGAAAAGTTCGACTAACTCATCAACATCACACACTAATGTGACAAAGAACCGGATGAACCTGAACGAAACACAAAAAGGACATTTGTGAAGTCTTGGGAGGCAAAGCATCCCGACAACTTTTAGCCAGACAGAAAATGATACTGCAAATGTGAATGTAAATGTAATTATTTGATTACTTTTAGGAAAAAAAACATAATGGTTTTGCTAAATTACGCACAGGAGTGAGGCAGTCAGTCCTGGTTGAAACTAACAGACAGGACTTTGACCCAGGAACCATCATCCTCCTCCTTGTCTGGACTTTCTTGCTCTGTATACTACATTAGCAACCTTGGAATGAGAACAGGTTTCACTTAATAGCAGGAAGGCAGTGACCACCATAGACTGTATGGTGACAACATGAATCAAAGCAGCCCTGCACTGACAATAGAGCTGCCCAGTCTTCATCAGCAGGGGAAGTTGAAGGATGGAGGGAGTGGACCTTGATTTCAGATTTATCTAACTGTCAACCTCAGACATTACACTGCATTTTTTACCAACAATATTTACGACTCAAAAACTTTGCAAAACATGAGCTCGACCTCATAGCTTATTTTAGTCGGACAGTGGCTTGTTAGAAATGAGGTGACTATATCTATGCCAATGAATCAACTTGGGATGTGACGGCTATTCCAGCATGCGCCTGGTTAAAATACGGTGCACAGAATTACTCAAAATCTACATATAATGTCACACTACCAACTGTTACATGACTAGTCCTAAACAGGTTGTATTTAAGTTTTATTTTATTGAACTTGAGTCTAGATGCAAATAAGATTGTCTGTTTACCCACAGTAATGAAGCACTGAGCACTGCCATAAATAAAAGTTGTTTTCCATCTTATAGATGGTTTAAAAGTGTAATCTCATTAAGGTGGATGATCCTGTGAAGGATGACGGGGAAAGTGACATCTAGCAAAATAAATGGTGCCGTTTACATTCACGTGTTCATGTTTAGCGAGGTCGAATCTGCAGATGCACGAATGAGAATCGGTGCTAAATCACAAATGATGGAAGTGAATGGTAAATACGAGTCGGTGGATGCTGACTAGAGCTGTGATTGATGCCAGTAAAACCACTGGGGGATCTTCCTCCATCAGCGCTGTTAATATCTGCTTCAGAATCCAAGGTCTGTGGGCACAGCTCAAATGTAATTAAAACAAGAATCTCTTCAACTAAAATAAGTTTGTTGTAATTTCAGCCTCTCCAACCCAGAAACTAGTAATAATTTGCGAGGCTCCGCTGATTTCCCCGATGGCCTGGCCTGTAATATCCAACATGATATTCAATTTGGGGTGGAGCAGTTGTTTCAGCAACAATGATTCTTAATGGAAGATGAACACTCAGAGATCTGTGTGGTGCCTCTCCATTAACTGAAAGTCCCAGACCTGCCCCGAGCTGAGTTCCCATTAATGCAGAAAGCGGTGAATGGGAAAAACTGCCATATCAATAAGTCCTCTGTATCCCCACTGACTTCGCCTGCCGTCTAAACTCATTTGCAGTTTATTGGCCGATATCTGAATAATGTGAGAAAATTAAAAGCAAAGGTTTGCGTCACTTTGTTGGATTGAGGGAGAGTACATAGAAGTCCCCAGTTGATCAAAGGAAACAAGAAAACTCTAGTTGGGTATTACATTTCTGGCTATTTTCATTTGGCTGAAATCTTCAAAAACAATTTGCGAAGCCTTGTGTTTTTCCTCCAACACTCACCATTTTTGTTTCTTGGACTCGCTGTCCTCCTGCCGTGGGACACCAAAGCCAGATCGGTGGGCCTGCAGGTGCTGAAACAAATCCAGTGATCAAACAGCAAACAGAGTTCTAGCTACAGTTATACTTAGTCAGCTGCAGCAGGATGAGGCTTCACTGTGTGTGTGTGTGTGTGTGTGTGTGTGGGTGACGGAGAGAAAGAGGAACAGTGGGAAGCTCAGAAACTGTTCAAACAGAGATGACGTCTCTGATGGAAGACACCGCGGCTCATCTCGTGATGCTTTTGTTCACATTAAAAAGAAGTCCTGTCATGCTCTTGTAGTTATAAAGATGTTAGAAAGAAGCTACTTGAGCTGACATTAAAGTCGATTTTTTAAATTCTTATGCTGGGTCCCATTTCTCTCCTCCCCCTCACTCTTTGAGAGCTACTCATACAGGACCATTACTGTTGTTTTTCAAGGTGAGTCATGAGTCCAAATCCTTCCAATACAACCCACCCTCTCTACGAACTGTTTGGCCTTGTTCAAACTGCCAGCCCAAATCCATTTTTGCTATCCAGATTGGTTTTTAGAAAGTCTGGACTGTAAAAAAATACACAAGAAATGCAATATTTACAAGCCTGATTTAAAAAAACAAACAAAAAAAACATATTTGGAGATGATCTGAAAAGCTATTCCAGTCTGATTTTTATAGATGCATTATGGTTGGATTACTGAACAGGCCCAAAGATGTATCCGACTCCGCATTGCGTTACAGGCCGTACTTCCTTTCTGCTGCGCTGTTGGTCTCTGTGCACTCTGCTGAGCAAGAAATCTCCATCTGGATGGTGAAACACACTCAAGGGAATCATCTATAGCGCGCCACAGGAATGAGTTCTTAAACCTGGAAGTGAGTTGGTATTTTAGTGCCATGGAGTCTAACCTCTCAAACTCAATGAGGATTTTTAATGTTTTTGGTGAGATGCCTGAAATAAGGTCTCTGGTTAACACAAGCAGAAGAGATGTTCGTGTTTTGCTTGTTTGTTTGCCACAGAGCTTATTTTCTGCAATGATCCAAAATCCAATGAAAAATCCCATAGACAAACTTTCAATAGATCCCATGGCGATGCTATTTCCAGGTTAGCCTACAGAAATACGTCATTTCGTTTGCCCTCTATTGCAGCAGTCACTTGACCAAAGAATCTCAGCTTGGTTGGAGGTCTTAATTTTTGCTAATTAAAGCAGCTAACCTTTGAAGGAGCGCCAGGCCGATGCGTCGGTGCCAAGCCCCCAGGAAGACCACTGGACTGATAATGGTTGATACTGATTTGTCATATTGGTGAAGCAGAGGAATTTCAATTTTTCTGTGGGTCACATGATGTGACAGAAAGATTTTTCCCATTGACGTACATTGGTAAAGAAACATCTGTAAATAAACAGACCACCGTGAAATTATTTGTTTCACTATCAGAATTTGATCTATTTGGTCCGAGAACATTTGGAAAGTCTAGATGAGCTGTTGGATTTAAATAATTTTATTCAGATTTAAGCTAGCAGAGTGCTAAACTGGAAGTTGCTGGCTCAACAAGTGTAAGTCTTTCAAGTCCTATGGGTCGAATAGATGGGAAAGAGCCATAGACGGTCTTGGTATTTTTTATACATGGAAGTCAAACTTTTTTGGCATCATGTTCCACTGAGCGACCTTCATAGGGAATCAGCAGAGCCAACACTGTATCCAGCTCAAGTGGTGCAAGCATAGACTGTATAAAATAGGACAGGAAGAGCCTTGGCTAGCTGGTTAGCATGCTAAATTCTGTAGATATCTGCAACACAATACATAGATGTCTACTATTTTGAGTTTCCCTATGTCGGGGTTACCTAAACTGCCTGCAGTTTTTATGATAATAATAACTTAATTGCTGTAAAGGAGCTACTTGATAATTTAAAGCACGGTTCAATGCTGAATTTGTGGAGTAGAGTTTTAAGTCTGCTGTGTCCTTGGCAGAGAGATGCTCTGAAGAGGTTTTTGCTATGACACACAAGTACAATCCTGATTCAGCTGAGGATGTCTGAGGAGGGAGACAATCTGACTCATAACTTGACTGATATTACAGATGCTATTCAGACTTGTTTACGGATGCTTGAAAATCTCCTCAGACATTCCTGTACAAATTGTAGCAGATAGATATAGCCATTTAAAAGTGGAATTATTTGTCAGTAAATCGAAACAAACACGATGTTACTCATCCTAAATTATCCCCAGTGGATCTTTTAAGGGATCTGCCTCCCTTAAAACTTAGCTCAGCGGACAATAAAGTCTTTATTATCTGACTTTGTAGTCCATTGTTAATGGATGCTGGTTGAATTTTAGTTAGTGATTTATAACTAACTAATTATTTATCATCAAGTTTTGTTTTGCTGCAAACTTAATGGATCCTGTGGAGCTTCATGTTTACCAATATTTATTTTCCTTTTAGACTCTTTATTACCCGTTCAAGTTAAAGTGTTAAAGATTTGAGCCACGTGAAGGTTGTTATAACTTTGCATTCATGTAAAAATTCCCCATGTGCCATTTATATATTGCCTGACTACTTCTGTAGAGCAGTCGGGGCATGTTATCCTCACACGGCTCTTATCTTCACAGGATCTGTTTAAGAGTCCAGTGCTCATTTCATCACATTTAAAGAGAGAGGGTGTGCTCCGGGTGGGGAAACTCATGTAAAATCCTTCATGTGACACACATTCTAATGCTGCTGGAGGCAACACTGTGCAGGAGTCACTTCTCAACAGATACAGAGGATCACCAGACCTTAGGCAGATACAGGATGTTTGATTTGATGGTGAGGCTGTGCAGGACTTTCTATACTGCAGCAGCAGAACAGGTGGAGGTGATGACATCCATCCTCTGTCCTACCTTAATAATACAACATTATTTACATAAACCCTACTGTAAGCCCGCAATAGAATTTTCTTTGCACATTACTCAAATCTAAAGTTTCAGTGCAGCTTTTCACCCCGACAAGATTTTAACAAACCACACAGGATCTTATCATGCTTTGAATGGAAAAGCTGGTTTAGGCTGTTTTTTATCTATCAAAGCAAGGGAAAACCTCGATCCAGCAGGGAACAACTTGACTGCTTGTAAAAAGAAGTTTATTGTATAGAAGTCTATCAGAAATTGACCCTACTTCTAATTTGATTTACAACTTCAGTAAACATTTCCTGATGAGTTTATGGTTCCAATCGCTTGTCTCAAGTCTTATTCAATACAGCATGATGTCCATTTTGTAAATTATGTTCCCATTTAGAGTAAAAAAGATGATAAAGCAAGGTATGCTTTAAGGCGTGGCTACCTTGAGCTGTCAATCAGGATAGAGGCGTAGCAATGAGTATCCGTGGCACTGTGTACATTTAAAAAACAGTGAACTTGTATTGGGTTGTTGTCTGTGTTTTCATCTCAGAACTTTGTTCTGTCCTTTCTTGTTTAACACAGTTACCTTTTGTTCTCTCTGAGTTCTTCTCACCTGTAAGCAGCTCTGTAGTTTCTTTAAGCTCATTGTTTTGGTCTTGTAGCAAATACCCTACCGGTGGCAAAAGATCAACACCTCCTCATCTTAAAACCTAATTATTCAACAAAACTACTTGGTTAGGTTTATGAAAGAATGTTGCATAAGTTAATTTATGAACATTAGTTAGATTAGGTCAACGTTGACTTCTGGTGTCACAAACAGTACAGAACTTCTTCCTGACACAGACTTTGTCGCTCTTTATACTATGTCACCGAAGGACTTCCACCTTTGTTCCCATTCTAAGAACTATAATTACTTCTCGGGGTCAACAATGATAAATGTAATGACGTGCTTGTAAAATAGCTTATGGGGAGTAGGAGCAAAATATGTGATCCATTGACAGTTTCAGTGCAAAAATATTTTTTAAAAATCAAACAAACCTGTAAGCACACACTCATTGGCTAGCTATGGATGTATTTAATATATAATAGCGTATAGGGATGTTGTAAAAAGTAGAACATATTGCAATGGGTTTTGAATGTTTGTTGATTAGTTGCTTTTGGGCTAAAGGTCTCTAAATAATAACTAGTTTCACAACACAAACAGGACACACACTTAATATTTACTTAATATTCACAGCATTCACAGTTGTTCTCCAGAGTAAAAGCGATTACTTTGGCACATGAAATGGTGGCATTATGAGATAATAAATGACATCTTGTTTTCAGCCCTCTCACGCCCTGCACAAGTAATTATCACCAAATTCACACTGTGCCTCAGGCTTTGACTTCCAGGCTATAATTATAATTGTGAATTCGATTTGACGAAAAGGCCTCACCACATTGCTGAAAATGACTCATTATATATGATTGGATTTGAACAGCTGTAACTGGTTTTGCATTAGACTTGGTGTTGCAGAAGAGTCAACCTCAGCCATGCTGTTTGTCTTTGTGTCTTCCCCGAGGCTGGATGAGCTTACTGGAGCAAACAAAACAATAAAAGTGACTTATGGGGCTGTTTAAGGGTCCGCCTGTTCCTCTGTGTCTCGCTGTTGTTCCTTATGAACACAACATAATGAAAACAGTGCACCCAGAGTATAGAGATAAATAACCTTCTGTTAGGTGAGGTAGTTAGAGCGCTTACAGCTTCAACTTCACAGTTTAGCAAGTCATTGAAACATTGTCATTTGAACACTTTTCTTTTGATAATATGTCACTTTCTAGTCTATATATTTGAGTAGATTATTGCAACTACCCAACAGTTTATATGTAGTTCAAATTAGCTCACCCAGCTACAACAGAAAAATGCTACTTTAACATCAGTGCATCAGCAATTGTGATCAAATAAAGTATTAAAAGTTAACATTCTCAGTGCAGAAAAATGGCCTATGTGACTGTTTAATTAAGCTATATTACTGCATTTTGCTTCCACAAAAAAATTGTATCACTCCACCACGGCTAAAAAAATGCACTATTTCACTCTTATCCCAGTATGTTCATGGACAAAGTGTTATACTTCAACCCTCTCTCCCAAAAATCACAATGCCATACAACAAAACTGTATTCTCAATTTAGTTTCAAAGAGGAATCAGATTTTCATCACGGTTTCATACATTTAGTTCATGTGAACTCAACAGAACCTACTTGGTTAGGTTTAGGAAAAGCAGCATGCAACCCATGCATGCATGTAGACATGGTGTGGCTTCTGTGATTTCCCTCCACTTCAGAGTCCACTCCTGTCTCACCATGCCATCATCAGCCACACTAAGAGTCCTGGTCTTCCACCACTTGGTTTTCATCCCATGTGGTATTTGTTCGCTCTCTGCCCAAATTATTCTCTAGCTTGTTAGAGAAACTTTGTGTAATTTTCTTCCTCGTGTTTTTTCTCCCTGTAATCTTATCCTGTGTGTTTGTTTTTCTGCCTCTCCAGTATCACCGTGGACTCTGAAGCTGGACATCACCTACCAACACTCCTGTCTGTTCTGTGGCCATATGCTCCATTATGCTGATCCACCCTGCATGCTGCCGGCCTTCCCTCCACATCCATCCTACCCTCTGTGTGTTTCCCTTCAGAAATCTTCTTCAAACCTGCACAATGCTCTGCCTCGAAGTGGAGCAACCTCAAAGTGAGCATCAAAATGGGAAAGAATGGTGATTTTTGAACGTGGCATGGTTGTTGGTGTATTAATATTTCAGAAACTGCTGATCTACTGGGATTTTCACACACAACCATCTCTAAGTTTTACAGAGAATCATCCGAAAAAGAGAAATATCCATTGAGCGGCAGTTCTCTAGGCAAAGAGGCCTTGTTGATGCCAGAGGTCAGAGGAGAATGGCCAGACTGGTTCAAGATGATAGAAATTACCACTCAGTCGTTACAACCAAGGTATGCAGATGACCATCCTCGAAGCAGATGGGCTACAGCAGCAGAAGACCACACAGCCACTTTATTAGGTACACACGTCACCTGATAAAGTGGCCGGTGAGTGTATGTCAATGTTGACTTTTGGTTTCACACAGGACATGAACCCTGGTCTTCTTGGTGGAAGTATTGATAGCCAGAATAACATGTTGGTTCTTTCTTAGCATTCTTTTTCAAAATGCTCCCTCTTATGTTCCCATAGTGAGACATCTCACTCAGGCTACTCAGAGAACCGGGATTATCTAAGTAACCTGTAGTTTTGGTCATTTCATGGGTTAAAATATAGGCTTTCACCACCCTTATTGGTTGGTAATCATGGAATGTTTCTATTCACAGTAGAATCACGTTTTCCGGCTTTTAGTTTCTTGTTAATGGTTCGGTCAAATGTACGTGTCTGTTATTTAATACAGGGCAAGACAAGATCTCTGTACAATAACCAGCTCTGTAATGAACACAGTACATAAAGAGCATTGTGAATACGAAGGAAAAAGACAGAAAAAAATATCGTTTTGACTCCAGCTCTTATTTAAAAAGTTCTGAAAGTTAAATTGAGGAGAAAATGTGGAACAGGTGTTCAGTCGGGTTTCAGTTAAGTAATTTATACATTCTCGTATCAGAGCTGGACGGCAGGGCGACCAGCCGGCTTTCTGCTGAGAATTGTGAGCTCAGCTGTTGAGTTGGTGAACGGCGAATGAGGTGCTCTCCATCATGATGTGTGAAAGCTACACCCTGATGTATGATTGGCTGAAGTCAACAGATTGGATCATCCATCACGCAGTGATATGTAAATTTTATGGATCATAATATTTTGATGCTGGTTCAGCAAACTCAACCACATTATATCAAATACTAATCAAATATTGAATAATAAGCTAAGCAGCTGATAATATAAATGTATTTTTTTAAATTATTTATGTGATGAAAGGTTAGTTTTTTAATATATTCTAAAATGGTTTTATTAGTTTATGAATGTAAAAACCTGTCCAAGTAGATCTTCTTTCCCACATGTTTCCCTGTGGATTATTTTGAGACTTTATAATATCTCCTGATCAAGTTTTGATTTCAGAAACTATTTATGCAGCTGCACAACTGGAAGGAAAACCCAAGTGTGCATTTGTGTTTTTATGCACTCGTGCTTAAAAGAGTGACAAATCTGAGGGAAACTTTAAGATGTGCTTCAAAAGCTAAACCCATAAATTTGGATTAAACTTTTCTTATTTTTTGAAGGACTCAGCCACCAAATAGCTCTTTTGGGATGGGATTGCTGTTGCAATCTCATGATAGCCAGCCCATATTTCCTCGCTGCCTGGGTCTGATGTCTGGCAGAAAATTGAAGGCAGTCAGGTGTGGCAGCGTCTTCGCCACAGGAGTCAGAGGCCTTTCATCTTCCACAACATTTTTCCAGGTTTAATGATGACATGAGGCACCTCATCTGCTTTTGAGTGAAGTGTACTGAGAAGAGGAGAGCATCAGCGCAGTGTTTACTCTCAAAGAAGGACGTCATTTCCAAAAAGTGAATATGAAAACACTCTCAAAAACACTTAACATTCTAATTACTTAGAATAAACCTCCTGATCTGTTATAAAATATGTATATGAGGATGCATTCTCTACTGAAAGTTGAGCGTCTAATAATGCATCCAATGGAGCTCTTTAATGGATTCCTGTAGTCTTGTCCTTAACTTTAAATATACCATGCTTTTGTTGTGTTTGTGTACTTTCCAGACAGAGGGGGTGGCGACATCTGTCTGAGAAGAGCTATTGTAACACTCAAGGCTTTCACTCAAAGGCTTTCCAACACCCTTATTTGCTATTCATAGAGATAGTCTTTATGTTCACAGCCAAGTTCACAGCTGTTTAATGTTTTAAAAGAAGAAAGATGTCAATTGGAAGGAAAACGACCAATTGTATGTGAAGGGGACTGACTGGGGATTTCCACCGGGCGCGTTACGGCCGCGGAACGGAAGCATAGCGAGCCAGCCATATACACGCGAGATAACGAGAACATGCGATAATCCTGACCATATGGGAGACCGCGAGATCCAGTGATAAACTCTAAACTCTATTTATACAGTCTATGGATAAACTGTGTGTATAAAGTAAACAACAACAACAACAACAACCAACAGCTTACTTTGCTTCTCTGATGTGAAAGATCTGTTGATCTGACCATCTATCCTTATAAAAACAATATGTTATATAAATGATTGTATGATGTTCCACTTCAACAATCAGTCTCTTGTCGTCCGTGTCGCCGATCCTCTGAGACCCTTTGATTGATTGATTGATTGATTGATTGATTGATTGCTGATCTGGTGCCCCGGTCATAACATAATGTTGATGTGAAGTAGTTTTAGGCTGCATGAACTGCCTATTGTGTTTTATTTTGAAAGGGGGCGGAAGTGTATTACGTTGATTCTGAGTCGGACTTCCTGTCTGCTGCGATCTGCTCTGTTGAGATTTACGCGGTTTAGCAGCGGCTCGCGGAGAAAATAGAAGGCCTACCTAATGCTCGCGGAGAGCCGCTGCTGAGACGTTGCTGAAACGTTCCGCAGCGTGCCCGGTGGAAATGCTGTCATTGATTAGACTGGTACCTATTTGCAACGGCGACCGCGGTGCTGACGTTCCGCGCCTGTAACGCGCCCGGTGGAAATCAGGCTTCAGACCCCCATGTTAAAACGCCCAACTTTATGGCAGAAGTAAACACATTCACAGCCTGGAACATATCTAGAAAACTATATTATATTATAGAGCTATTTTTCAAAATATAGGTTGGTTTGCAACAGGATTTTTTTCATCCAGTGTCGAGGCGATAACCATATACAGTAGGTCTGCCATGTTGTTGTTGGGACGGAAAAAGTAGAAGGCCCAGGACTTTTTATCCCACTGTTGACATTTTGGTCCAGAATTAGTATTTTGGCCGAATCCACCAACTTTAACCAAGTGGGTTTGGTGCCTAACTTTACCCAAAGGGTTTTAAGTTTTTACAACGGCAATCAATATGCGTTCATCAGGTTTATTCATGTTTGCAGGATGTTTAAAGCAGTGGTTGTGATGTTTCACAATGAGAAAAGACCATTGCAGATGGCATGTTTCAGTAATCCTTCTCTTTCCTTGTTTTTAGAGTAACTATTTAATCTAAAAAGAATGCTGTGATACCTTCACCTTGATCTTAGGCCAGCTAAGAAATAAACCACCTTCCATTTTCATGAATTGCTCTCTAAGTGCTGACTTTTTGAACAAAGTGCAGGCTGAAGAGTTTTTGAAAGCCATAAAATCTCAGCACCTGGCAAAAGTTATTGTTGAGTCACTGCAATGGATCACAAAACCTATTGAACGTGTTTGTTTTCTGACCACATATCCCAGTGAGGAAGGCTCTGTCCTTACCAAACCTATAAACATTTGGAGAATCTGATTCATCTTTCTTTGACCTTATATGGTTTTGGTGTAAATTTGTGAACATAAAGTGACACCTTTTTTGTTTTGACAGTTTGAGAAACGAAGTTTTAGCTGGTGGGACAGTTTGGTTAATACAATATACACAGACTGATGACAGGGAGATATTTAGCCTGCTGTTTTCCATCAGCCTCTTTACACCTACCTGTTTCTTCTTGTCATTCTAACAATTAAACAGACTAGGATACTGTGTTCTTTCATTTTTTGGGACATAAATCTCTGGTGGCTGCAAACAGCAGTTGGAACAACAGCAGATGGACTCGTAACACGTTACTAATGGCTTTTGGCTGTGCACACTCAGCCACAGCAGAAAAGTAGGAGGAAAACAACACGAGTTTGGTGTGGGGAGTTCAGCTTCACCTCAGTCCTGCCCGCAAGGGCTCAGGGGAATATTAGAGCAGAGCCAGAGCCGACATCAAACCTGTGGTTCTGAAAGGTCAAAAACACCCAGAAACAGGCATGGCCACCGTCCATTACAGGGACTGAACCCTTCTCTTTTTGCTTTCACTCAATCATGCCATCCAAACTATTACTGCTGAAAATGTAATATTGTTTTGGCTGAAAACATGCCCTGATGGAGACAATCAGCAGTTATGTCGTTACCAATCTGCTCCTGATTGTTTAATTTTCCCACCAAATTGAGACAGATAACTACTGCACATCACAGTGAAATCAAACTATTTTAGCCGAAAAGTAAACTGCTGATTGGTTCAATTAACATTTCATATTCTAATTTAATTACAGAAACCACTACAATGTATTTAAAAGCAAAGGAAAAGTCATAAACCACTGTTAGGTCTCTGCCCCTGTAACGTTCTTTCCATTTAAACAATAAACAGATAACTCAATAACTGCGACATAAGTATTTGATTCACATGCGAATGACCTTTAAATAGGCTCCATATTGCAACATCACACCAAAAGTTCACAAAAGACTCCTTGATCTTTTATTTTTGCACGACAGCAGACAGCTTAAGCAGAGGAAAGATGTGTACTGCACTTTGCAAAATGTAAATCTGAACACAAACAACAAAAAACAAACAGAGAGGTAGTTTTTAAAAAAAACATAAATGCAAAATAAATGCATTTGTTCCAATACTCTGGCCACTGTGCAAATAACTTCATAAAAATAAATTAGCTTATAATCTGGAGCGTCAGCCCTTCTCAGTGCCATCAGAAACCTTTTAAGGTCTAGTCAGAGATCAGAACAAAGACTCTGCAGTGGTTTAGTCTGCTGTTGTGCTTTGCTGTTTGTCAGCTGTGTTCTGAATTACCATCAAGACGCTTTGGTGGCATGGATACACTCAAAGCACCCAGGTACTTGAAGAACACAGCGGATTTATTATTCTTTCCCTCTTACTGTTGTAGAGTCTGTTTTTACAGCAGAGACACTCAACGAAAGCTGTAAAAGCTTACAACGTCATGGCAAACAGACAAAATAACTAAAATACATGGTTAAACTTGATCCATAGAGTCGGTGGGTTCCTACGTGAGGGTCAGACCCCTTTAAATTAGTTGTAAAATAAATTGCAAAATAAATGTGAAGGGTCATTTATTAATTTATACGTTCTCACTCTTTCTTCAGTAATTCCCTTTTTCTTGTTGAATACTAAGCAAAGCCTTAAATTCTTCATGAAATAATTGAATCTTTTTCACAAATATGCTAAACTAAAGCACAACACTGACATGACATGTGACCTTAAAGCTGGGGTAACCATTTCTGTCATAATTTAGCAAAAAATCCATAATAACCCATCTGCATATTGTAACTCAAGTGATCAAGGAGAAAACTAGACTTCTGCTCTTTTCTTCACTCTGTTTTCAGGCTTTAGGTGATCTAGTCCAGGATGGGTGATTTGGGCCAATCACAGTCATTTCAGAAAGATGGCATTCTTATTGGTTGCTGCCAAATGTGTGTTAGTCCCTACAGATGTTGAAAGCCTGATTCAATGACAGAAACTCCTGAAGAAAAAGTTAATATTCCAGCATAATCAGCAACTGTCTACACCGCAAAGAAAACTGACTGGTCAGTTAGCCTTCTGCTAACTGTAGGCAAAGCCTCATGGCTCATTAGCTCCTACGGTTAGCAGAAGGTTTATTTATATATATATACTACAAGCAACATCATTTTCTCTCCATCTCCAAATCACTTTGTCCATATTGACACATTTTATTGAGAAACATTTAGCTAGCTAGAGCTTGCCAGAGTCTGACATCTCAATGGGACTTTCAGGACCACAAGTATGCAAAAAAAATCTTCATGTACCTGCCACGATATGACAGTATTGAGATCACAATCTGTACAGATTAAATTAACAGTACTTGTAGGGCTGGTAACAGAAAACTGCTTACCCCAGCTTTAAGATGGGTTCTGCTGTATCACCTGATCTTAAAGGAATAGTATGACCTTTTTATTATCCATAATGAATCTGGAGCCAGCTGTCGCTAATCTGAATTTAGCATAAAGACTGTAACTAGGGAAGCTGTTAACCAGGGCCTGGTCAAAGGTCACAAAATCCACCTACAGAAACCTCTAAGGCTTGTTAATGAATTGTTTAATCTGGAGAAAAGCTGCAGTAAAACAACCATTCATGGTTTAAAAAGAGCAGCAACTACTTCTAGTCTCCACTAGCAAAACTTTGTTTTTCTGCTTCTGTTTTTGTATGGATGAAACAAACAAGATATAAGCTGAGCTTTTGACACACTGCTTGTGGGATGTGTTGCCTTTTAGAGCGTTAGCTAGCTTTATTCACCAATTTACAGTCGTTATGCTAAGCTAGGCTAACTGACCACTTGCTCCAGCCACATCTTTAGGGCACAAACATGAAATTGTTGTTAATCTTCTCATCTGATTTATTGTAAGAAAGTTATTTTTTCCCCAAAATGTAAACTTTTCATTTCAGTCTTAAAAACCAAATGCCAAAATGAAGTTATAAAACCTCCATTATCTTAGTTTTGTGCTTGTGTATATTTAATGAATGTTACCACACAGCAAATCTGTGGCCAACTCTTGTTCTCTCACAAAAATGATAGAAAAATTGTACACATTGCACAGAGTGAGTGGGAGGAACCATGTGGTGTAAAGGGGGGTCCAGGGGCCCATTTCTGCCCCAGGGCCCTCAAGCAGATAAATCTGGCCATGTGTGCATCTTTTGTGGATGTATAAGGAGCGTGATCAATGATGATACACTATAAAGCATTAAAGCACACATCAGTAGGAAGAAAAGAATGGTGTAAACAGACTGTGAGAACCTGTAGGAAGCCTGCAATGGAAACACTGTGTTAAAGCCTGTAGAGACCCAGTAGGTGCTCTGCCATGACTGATTTACAACAGGACAATGAGACCAAACAAGACAAAACTGGGCTTCTTTTTTCACTTTGATAATTCCTTAAAGATTGTCACACTGGTGCAGCAGTTCTGTTTCAGATCTAAAAGGACTTTTTCCAAGACTTGCAGAGGATCTTCTGGAAGGCGCGTCTGAAGTCCCTGTTAAAGATGGTGTAGATGGCGGGGTTGAGCGAGCTGTTACAGTAGCCAATCCAGAAGAAGAATTTAAAGAGCGGGTCGGGGATCTTACAGGGCTCCCTGCACACACCGTACAGGCTGTAGCTGAAGAAAAAGGGGAACCAGCACACAACAAACACCCCCATGACCACAGCCAGGACGAAGGTGAACCTCTTCTCCCTGGCCTGGGAGACCTTTTTCCTGGCTAAAGAGCTCCGGCGGCGTTTCCTCCTGGAGGCGAAGATGTCCATGGATTTGTTACTGACTCTGGAGATGCGTGTGGACTGTTTGGAGAGGCAGTTTTTCTTTTGGCTGGCTCTCTTGGCTTTCTGGGAGCCCCCCTGCTGGGGTTTGTGACCTTTGCCCTCTGAGGAGGAGCTCTCCTCCATGTCGGCGTCCTCCGTCTGTGGCCCGATGGTGACGGTGCGTTGGCTGGGCGTAGGCGGGCACTGACAGTGACCGTTCTCTCTCTCGCCATGGTAAGGGGAGGTGGCTTTGCTCAGCCCATTCTCAGTCTGTGTAACACCATCTGGCCTGTGATTTTTCCCCGACATGGTTCTGGTTCTGGTTTTGGCCACCTGGTATATCCTGATGTACACCAGCACCATGATGATGCAGGGGGCGAAGAAGGACGCGGTGCTGGAGGAGAGGATGTACCAAGTGTCATCATTGAGCTCGCACTGAGGCTGAGGGCTGGTCTCAGTGTTGCTGTCTATAGATATGAGAGGCGGAGAGGAGATGAAAGCAGAAATCAGCCAAACGATCAGGATGATGCACTTGACGCGCTTGGGAGTCCGCTTCAGGTTGTACTCGACAGCCTGCGTAACGGACCAGTAGCGGTCCAGGCTTATGGCGCACAGATGAACAATAGACGAAGTGCAGAACAACACATCCAAAGCGAGATAAATACCGCACCAAACTTTTCCAAAATACCAGTAGCCCATAAGTTCATTCGCCAGAGAAAACGGCATCACCAAAGTGGCGACCAGGATGTCCGCGGTGGCCAGAGACACCAGGAACAGGTTCTGCGGGGCTTTCAGCGCCCTGCTCGTTAACACCGCAATAACCACCAGAATATTCCCGACAACCGTGAAGAGAATGAGGAAACTTACAAGAGCAGCGATGCTGGCTATCGCTGCCAGAGAATATCCACTGTCCAGGCTCCAGGAGGCGTTCAGATGGATCACCGTGTACGCTTCCATCCCGCTGCTGGCGTTAAACGAATCCATGTGTGCGCTCTGTGTCTACCCTGGAGTGGCTGAAGCTCGGCATGAATTCACATTCAGCCCTCTAATGAGTGAGGAGTCCATCAAAAAATAAATAAAATAAAAATAAAAAAAACGCGCAGCTCCGCGGCCAATTTACTAATCTGACTTCATGGATACGCGCATAAAAAGAGTCTTTGCGGGTTATTTGCAGCCTGTTGATCCCGCATTTCAACATGACATACTTCAATAAAAACTAATGTGCCGAGCCTTTCATAGAGCTGTCAGGCGTCTCCTGGTTGTCAGGAGTTGTCCAGCCGTCCTCTCCCTCCTTCAGCATGGTGCGCTCTGGCTCCTAATGATGCCCCATGTGTTGTTCTCAGAAAACTCCCCCACTGCCGCCCCGCCCCCGCCGCACAGCATTCATTTCATATTGTAGAGACATGATGAGACTGGATGGGAGAAAATGATCTCCTTTTACAAGTTATAAATAAGAAAATGTTATTTTTTGTGTTGTAACCCTAAACATTTCCAACATTTCCAAATTTTATGACTCAGAATATGTATTATTTAAAAAAAAAATAATAATATGAGTAGTAGTTTTATTTTTCTTTCCTTTTTCCAAATTACTTTCCCTTTCCTTTCCTGTTTGAAGGACACAGCGTGAAATGCTGCACAGACTGTAAAGCCCTCTGAGGCGAATTTATGATTACTTTTCAGTACTTAAAAAAAACATATTTCATTATTACTATAATTTGTTTAGTATATTTTTTGTATTAACTATTATTATTATTATTATTTTCTTATTTTCCTTTTTTTTAAAAAAGGTCTCTGAGGCGAAATTATTTTTTGGTATTATTTGATTATTATTTTTATTTTTTTATTTCCCTTTTTTGGGGGGGACTTTTTTCCTTTTCTGGATTAAGGGTCAAATGGCAGAGTGTGTATGTGTTTTTTTTTCAATGAAAAAACATATTAATTGATTTATTTTTTTTATTATTATTTTTACCTCTTTTTTTTCTAATCCAAATTGAGGGTCAAAGGACAGAGTGTCATGCTGTACAGATTGTAAAGCCCTCATAGTCAATTTAAATTCTTTAAAATTGAACCGAATAGTTGATCGGCAGATTTTCTTTTATCTCCATTTTTACTGAACCTCAACTCACTGGAGGTCAGCACTGCTGCTCACACAATAAAGCATTGTTCCCTGTAAGCTGCTCAACATTGTTCATAAGCACAAAGCAAAGAGGTCACCAGGCTTTATCAGGTAAAATGGAAAAGAAATATGTGAACATTAAGATGGTTGGCAGGATTTCATTGTTGGAGCTGTTTATGTGAGAGCAGAGAGAGAAGGTTGGAAGTTGAAGATGTGAGGCTTGTTGGGATCTTCAGGTGAAAATCAGGCATTTATAAAGTATTGATAGGCGACATGCCACCAAACCTCAGCTCTTTATTAAAATGGTCACATAGTAATTATCCAACACGCTCTAGCGATTAATGCTTAATGCTCAGTGTTCCTCGGACAAACACTGAATTTGGAAAAACTGCTTTCAATTTTTCTGCTGCATCTACCTGGAACATCTTACAACATTCACTCAAACTCAACACAATTATAACTCTGGGCCAGTTCAAAACTATGATAATCAATAACTCTGCCTTTCACTGTAACTGTTTTTAATGTTTCTGCATGTGTTTTGTCTGTACTGTTTTGTGTTTTGTCTGTTCTCTGTTTTGTGTTTTCTCTGTTCTCTGTTTTGTGTTTTCTCTCTACTCTCGACATCATTGCAAATGAGGGGTTGCCCTCAATGATTCCTCGAGAAAATAAATAAAGGATAAATGAAAAATGAACAATGAATATGTGCTGTGTAAGCAGGTGTAGAAGCTGGATTCAGCTTGAACAGTTTCTCTTCTTACACATCTTCACATCCACTGTTATACACTGTAAAATTTATTTAAAGATTTAGAAAAAAGGTTATTTTCCAGAAATGGACTTTATTATTTTACAGGGTTCTTCTCATTTTTATTTATTTATTTATTTATCTATCTATCTATTTACTTTACAAATATTAACCATAAAATGGAAGTTGAAATCTGTATATTAATATAATGGGACATTATATATTTTTTTACAGTATTATTCAATTGTTTAATGGTCTTGACTGTTAAATTACAGTGAAGTATATTTAGAAATACTCATCATATGGCTACATGTTCAATAAGGACAGATTTCTGTTTTCTTACAGTAAAACCTTTTAATTAATGTTAAAAGAAATAATTTAAAAAAGGTGAAAAGCCTGGTAGTAAAAGTAGCCAAACACTTACATTCACACACACACACACACACACACACACACACACACACACACACACACCGATGTCCGATGTTTTTATTTAGTTTAGGTTGTACAGTTGGAGCATCTACAGCATACAAAGGTGTTCCCTGCAGTGTTTTTATTGTGTTAACAGGTGCTTTCTAATGTGTCAGTGCTATAACATCTCAGTTGGTGCTATTATAAAGACATGAACCCCTCAGAAGGAGCTGATTTTAATGCACAGGGACAATAAATGTTTGCTGTGTTATACAACATTTGCATCTTTATTGTTGGTAATTATTGTTGGCTTTTCTTCTATAAAACATGTGAAAACAGGAGTGAAAGATGAGGCTTTGATAACGATAATTCACACTAGCAGAGCTGTTCTCCACTCTGCAGAGCAGCACAGCGCCGTAATGGAAGTCAAGTAGCCATCTTTTTGTTTTAAAGAGCCGTAAGCCAAAAAGGTTGAGAACTTCTCACTAATAGCTCAGACTGGTGCTTTTCACATCTTGTGTTTCATAACAGAAATGTTCAGAATGGCAGAACAAAATGTATAATACATTTATTCAGTGAACTATATTCTAACAAACCTCAAAGCACATGTGCATTACATTCATCTTTCATCGTGAGTCTTTCATGATTCCTGACAATTTTAGTGAATAGTGTTCTAATTCAGAAATATTCACTTTGTAGTGAAGGTTGTCCATGAAGCAGATAGGAATTTGAGATGAGATAGTTTATTAAATGTGATCCTTGAAAATCAAACAGAAATGTAACAAGACGGTTAGCCTCCAATACAGCAACTTGAGGAAGACAGTGAAAATGCATTAAAAAAGGTCCAACATCTTCAAATCAAATATCAATATCTTTGAGAAATGATCCAGGTTTTTTTTATCTGCATAATTAACATGACAAAAGAAGCACTGGCAGCACATGCAGCATTGTTAAACAGTCGACTGTTTGGAGCCACGTTTGACTGTTTGGTTTTCAGCTTTCCTCAACATACACAGTATCATCCCTGTAAATTAGGGTGACCATATTTTGATTTCCAAAAAAGAGGACAATCGGCACGGCCTCGAGACACAAATTCAGACAGGCTTCTCGGAGGTTGATGAACATGCTTTTTTATGCTTCAATGGTCCAAATAAACTTCTGTAATAAAATAAAATGAAATCTGTAAAAACTTGTAACAAAATAATAGCTCTCGTAGACTCTTTTCAAATAAATGAATAAATAATATGAAATAATGTTCTAAATATGAACTCTTCTGTTAGAAAATCTAGCTTCAACAATATATCTCTTAATAACTACAATAAGATAAATAATAGAAGAGTCTCACAAAGATACTAACTTAACAAACAAAAAGGATCTATACTTTTCATCTTTTGTTGTCTTTGAGCTTTGAGCTTTGAGATCTCCAGCACCTTTATTAGACACTGAGACATATGTGCCAGACACGGTGCACTCCGCCTCCCACCTGTCCCGACCGGGACGGTATGTCGGAAATTTTTTTTGCAGTTCATCTGTGAAGCTGCACTTACGCTTCGGCATTTCCCGTGCAATGCTGCTCCGCTGTCTGCTCTGCTCTCTGTCTCTGTGTGTGTGTGTGTGTGTGTGCGAGGCGCTGACCCGCCCACAAGGCAGCCTCTTGGTAATTACGTCTCGCAAAATTGTGTGCAAAGCGCCGGTCAATTTACGTGCACGTGTACTGGTCCTATGTAAAAAAACAGTGAACACCGGACATTTTCGTGAATTTATAAAACCCGGCCGGACGCCCTGGACAGGACGTAAAAAGTGGACATGTCCAGGCAAAAGAGGACACTTGGTCACCCTACTGTAAATGTTATTCTAAATAAGACTGATGCAGTTAAACATTGCTGTACTGCTGTTTGAGGGACAATGGTGGAAATAAATAAATGGTGCACTAGCTGCTTGCAGAGGAGCAGGACTGGTTTTCCCTCAAAAACATCAATGTAAGGCGTTTACAGGCAGCACAGTACGACTCACATTTACGTTTAAGACGGTCCTCAGCCACCATCTTGCTGACGCTGCAGTAATGATGGACTGATTGAGTTTAAATGGAGGATGTCTCACACTGGTGAGAAAACGGCTGACTTTCACCCAGGAGAATGGGGAAAACAAAAATAAACAACTTTGTGTGTGTATTTTCCTCCATACTGTAATGATTGTTTCCTTTATTTTTTATTAATACTGAGGAGTAAGGCAGTTGAGATGGTGTAGTGGTTAGCACTCTTGCCTCACAGCAAGAGGTTTGACTCCAGCCTGCAGCTCTTCTCTGTGGAGTTTTTATGTTCTCACTGGGTCCTCCGGCTTCCTCCCACAGTCCAAAAACTTAGGTTTAATTGGTGACTCTAAATTGACCGTAGGAGTGAATGAGAGCGTGGTTGTCTGTCTCTATGTGATAGTCTGGCGACCTGTCCAGGGTGAACCCCGCCTCTCACCCAATGTCAGCTGGGATCGGCTCCAGCCCTCTGCGACCCGAGTGAGGATAAGCAGTTAAGGAGAATGAATGAATTTTATATTTTTTATTTTGTATAGTGAGGGAAATAATATTTGCTTTTGTGATTTTCGCTAAATTTGCCCACTGATAAATAAATGAACACTATCAAATGCAAATACATTTATCACTTTTATATCATGTGATTTTCTGGATATATTATATAGATAGATAATATATATATATATATATATATATATATATATATATTCTGAATACTGAATATAATGAACCCACGGTGACACGGGGAGAACATGAGAACTCCACACAGAAGAGCTGCAGTCAAACCTCCAACCACCATCTCAACTGCCTTACTCCTCAGTATTAATCACAAATTAAGTAAACAATATATATATTCCGTCTCACTGTTAAAATAAAATTATAGACTATTCATTTATTCGTCAGTGGGCAAATGAGGCAAAAAACACAAAATCGGCAAGGGATCAAATAATTATTTCTCTATATTTCACTATATATCATTATATTTGATATATATTCATTCAGGGCTGTCACAATATTATCTTCTGCTGCACTAGTACTGTAGCCAAAAGAATCCATGAAAATGATAAAATAACGATATTGTCCACATTTGACTGTCTATTTTTATTATAGAATGCCTGTATTGTCAATGTATCATTAAGAACCATACAGCGAAATTTGCAGTGCTACGGTGTTAAAAACACAGCATTATACATGTCCACAATAAAATAATAATTAATTAAGAAACAATGATTTAATCTCTTGGCTGAAAACTGCTGTGAGAGATGCATGTTAAGATTATTGCACACATGAAAACAAACATTCATCTTGTCTTTTTAAGTCCGTTCAAGAATCGTTAAGTCGGTATCCTGGGGGGTAAATTAATAACACTCAATATACATTATATATATATATATATATAAGTGTATATAATACAAGTGTATGGAGGTGAGAGTCTGCAGGCATAACTGTACAAAAGCATACACAAAAAATACGACACTTAATGGAAAGTGAAAAGACAACCAGATGACCTGATAAAAAAGGGGAGGAAGTGAGAACGGAAAGAGAATTAAATAATTGAAGAGGCGTAGGATTATTTACATTTACATTAACATAATAGCATTATTTAATGTTTTAAAATATCACAGAGAGGTGCGTTTGTGTCCTCTGTGAAAAAAAAGTAAAGGATGTGAGTGAAATCAAAGAACTTCCTTGTTGTGGTGCGTCATTCGTGAACGTTTCGTTCACTTTTACTAATCTTTCATATGACTGGGTGGTAATGAGTCGTCTCAGTGAGTGATTTGTTCATTTTCAGCAGTACGTTCCCTCGTCACGTGGCAGGATAGTTCAGTCAGGATAGGAAACAGAAATGATTAGTTTGCGACTCCAGTTTGAGTTAATTTGTCATGTGACAGCTGTAGAGGCTCAGCCATAGCAGCGACGAGTCAACTCGTTCGTGTCTCATAATAGATGGTCAGGTTTGAGTCTTTGGTTCATTTGTCAGGTGACAGGCAGCTCAGCCACATGCCTGGTCTTTATTTACATCACCCTCAAGAGGGCTACATCACGAGTTAAAATGAATGCAATTACTTCAAAAAAAGATTTGTTCTCTTTACCGTCCGAGAGTCAGTGATCCGAGTCACTAGAAAGACTTCCCAACACAAGTTCCTTGGCTCACATTTTGTGAATCATGTTTTTATGTAACTATGTCACTTCTTGTAGTCACATCATCCTAGTAACTACTTCCCTTCTGGCATTTATGTACAATTATTTACTTTTTTCCGTCTTAGCAGGAAGTTTTCTTGCCCTAAACCTAGGTCAGTGGTTTTGTAGCCTAAATACAACAAAACTGCAGCCTTTTTTACAACTGCAAACCCATCCGTGTCTGTATAATGACGCTCTGCTGTACCGTGAGTTGTGAAACACTGATATGGTCATTTGGACAATCACTCATTATTATTATATGTCGTTATTGGAGGTATTGACCAACAGTCCATTCTCTCGTTTAGGTTGCAAATCATGTTGGCTGTAAATACTCAGACAGGTTTAATAATTAAAAACAACAACAGTGTTGACTTTTAGAGACAATTGCGCAGCATTAGTGCCCAGCTACAGTTCAGCAGGACTTGAGTATGTGTTGCAGAGGGAGGTGAGAGCATGACTCACCATCTTACCTCACCCTGTCGGCTTGTCAGGGAGTTGAACCAGTGACCTTTCAGTTACAAGCCTGCCTCTGTCAGCAGCTCCCAGCAGCTCCCACAAGCCTGGAGCCCCTCGATCACTTCCAACATACAGAGTGGTCAGTTGTTACTGTTTTCTTTACTACACTGACCTGTGCATTCTGTGGCTATTGGTGGAATCTCTTATCAGCATATCTCTGTTATTTCTACTTGTGATATGGGAGAGGAGAGGAGAGGAGAGGAGAGGAGAGGAAACAAGGAGAGGAGAGGAGACGAGGAGAGGAAACGAGAGGAGAGGAGAGGAAACGAGGAGAGGAAACAAGGAGGAGAGGAGAGGAGAGGAGAGGAGAGGAGAGGAGAGGAGAGGAGAGGAGAGGAGAGGAGAGAGCAGTCAGGAGGTGGTGATGTGTTGAGTGTGCAGGAGGTGTGAGGAGCCTTGGTACACACTTTGTTTAAAGAAGTCAGTGATGGGAAATGATGCCTCTGCTTTATTTATTTATTTATTCCTGCTCTGCTCTTGTTCGTCTGTCAGTGTATCACCACAGTAAGAATGGCCTTTTTGTGCTTTTCATATCCTGCTGCAGGCTTTCTCTGTTGTTTTTTTGGGAACTAAGGTGTTCTTTCTGTGTCCCGTTTGATTTAACTGGCTCAGATATTTGGTTGTTTAGATGAAATGTCTGTGAGCTGGTGTGAATAGTGCAGGGCATGGGTTTTGTTGTTTGTTTTCTCTTAGATCAGAGTCAGAAGTCAAACAAATTGATTGTTCTTTCCTCATAAAATATTTGTGTAGCCAGTAAAATAACAACCAGGAATCATGTGTTTTAAGTTTTATTGTATCTCTTTTTCACCAGAAGACACTGTTGAAAACAAAGAAAGAAGAAAATAAAAAATGTCGTTTCAAATGTACATCTCTGTCATTTTAAAGTTTATCAAGTCAAATTGCTTTGTGTGTCTCTTGATCCACGTGTATTTCCTTTGCTTCTATATCGATTCTCATCCATAATGCCAAAACTAGCCCCTTGACTAAACTCAAATAATCATGAATTAATGGCAGCAATAAAAAAATACTCAATGTGACATGTTTCTAAGACAGTTACAATTTGCAAAGTGTTTTAAAGAGCTGTTTGCATCCATGTCTGCTGGCTAGTTGTCTCCTTTGCTGCCTTTAGTGGATTTGTGTGGAATTATTTACAAGATTGTGCACGTGAAGATAAAAAAACACAGAACCCAACCCCCCAACTCATAAAAAGCTCTGTAGCGCTACCTGAGGTCAACACCACACTGGATATATAAATAGTTAAACCCAGGGAAGGGTAAGAGCTACAAAACATTTTGTTTGTTTGAATGGTTGGATGCACTTTTAGCCAAGCACATTTTCAGAAACTACAAGTGACCTTTCAAATATGGGTCATTATAAGTTGTTTGTACAAATAGCCCATTGGGTTTTCCATAAGGTTTATAGGAACGAGTCCTCCAAACCATACGACCCTCTAGTACGACGAGACTGCTCTCCCCTCTAAAAAGGTCAATATAAGCAGCAAAATAGGACTTTCCCCCAGGAGAACAGGGTTTGTGTCCTATGTGAAAACAAAAGTAAATCACTTTTTACATTACTTATCTTTTTGACAACTTCCGTGGCTCACGTCACCCTCTTAATTACTTCACTTCCAGCATTTACGTGCATTTATTTACTGCTAAAACTGTCTTTTACAACGCCTTACCAGGAAGTTTTTTGGCCTTAACCTAGGTCAGTGGATTTGTAGTCTACATTTACCGAAACTGCAGCCTTTTTTACAACCACCAACCGTACGTGTATGTATCAAGACGTGTGCTATTTTTGGAGCATTCTGCAATACCGTGAGCCGCAAATGCTCATGGGTGGTATTGACAAACGATCTTTTCTGTCATTAAGGTTGGAGATCTTGTTGAGTAGGAGCAATTTCACAATCTGCACCTTCATCAGTGGCAGTAGATCAACATGTCCTCGTACCTGAACGTAACAGTCTGCATTTCAAACCTGTCACCTTGTGAAACAGTCGCAGTTTTGTTAAGTTAAGCCAACAAAAAACTACTTTCTTAAGATCAGGACAACAAAATACAGGGTTTGGTGTTACAAAAGTGTTAAAAAGTTAAATCAATGTAATGTAGAGTTGCATTACATCAAATAACATTGTTTACTTTTGGTTTCATATCGGAGACAATTGGCGTTTTCCTGGGCTAAAGTCTGTGCTTGACTGATCCAGCACCTTGGGGAGCTCTATCCTCTTCACTTCCTCCTCTGATTTTACACACCATAACGTCAGCTTTGCCTCGCTATGCGTCACTAGAGGCATCACCATTTACAACGTAAATATGTGTGGTGATGAGCTGCTGTAGCAGTCTCATTTATAGATGCAGCGCGTGGAGTGTCAGTCGAGGAGAGCTGGATGGTCTCTGCAGAGAGCTGCTGAGGAGCTTTATTGTTGAGCAAAAGAAGCATGTGAGGCAAGACAAGGCAGTTTGAGTGGGAGAGCTGGCTGAGTGAAAGCTCAGCATGAACCCTTTTGTTGCCTTAAAACCACAATTAGACATTTACTTGAAGGTTATAATGCAGGATTACTTATTAAATCTACATATTTGGTGTCAGGGGAATTAATTTAACAGTTTTAATGCGTCATCCACATGAATGAAAGCTGGAGCGAGGTGCTTCATTAAAATCAGACAAGTCATGCAGTGATTTTTGCAGCTCCTCCTTCAAGCAAAGTCTGGCCTTTAATACAATTTGTTGAGTATTTTAAACACTAAATCACATATTGTACGTTTGTGTCTGTGCTTTCATTTTTGAGTCAAAAGTATTTCCTTGTGAATTAAGGTCTTCTCCAAAATGATGTAATAACATCGCAGCACATACACCAGTCTGAGCAGCTCAGATTCAGGATAATGTAACTTATTTTACATGGCTAAAGTGTGTCGTTCTGTCCAGCCAGTGCCACTGAAAAGTCCAATATGAAGAGTTTAAAACTTCCCACTGATTAATGACATGAGTCTTTGGGTTTTATGGCACTAGTTGCCAGTTGTTCCCTTTAGTCAGGAGAACAGTACAATCCTGTCAGCATTATATTTTTAATAAGAGTAATTTTGAAGCTCAGGGTTTGGGCATAAATCTTTATATCTTAATATCCAAGTTATTATCTTGTGCCCGCGAGATAGTGAAGTGTGAGTATGGCGAGTGACTACCTTGGGACAGAATGTTTTATTATCAGGAACTATTTTAAATTAGAGAGATTTCACTTTTTTTGTCTTAATAAATTTAGTTTTCAAAGTTCATTCTGGACTTAAACCCAGCAGTAAGTTAGCATTTTAGCGCCATGGGGTCCTCACTTCTCAAACTCAATGAGGATTTTGAATGGGTTTTTAGGTTAGATGTCTGAAATAAGGTCTGTGGTTAACACAAGCTGAAGAGATGTTAGCGTTTTGTTGTACGACATAAAATACGTTAGTTACCCCACTTGTGAATTTTAAAGTTTTTACATTTGCTTAAAAAGGCGGTTGCTAACAAGCGGCTAAATGAGACTACAGTGGTTGTCGGGGTCATTAAACGTCATCAATCTGGACACGGACAGGAACTCTCTCACTAGTCACCTCACAGCCTCTAGTCGGGTTTCTCAGTGCTCTTTTAACTGTAGATTGTAATTTATGTTAATAAATAATGTATTAGGCTACGGTTTCGCTAGCTAGTCAAAACCGCTGGTTAGCTTGTTTGAAAGCATCTGAAGCTAACGGTAATGACGTTCAAGTCATGTGACTGTGGTGTAGTTAGCTATAGCATAACGTTTTAAGCATAAGCTTTTCACTTCTGTCGGCTGCATTAATGATTCAAACATCATAAAAGTGGTGTTCATTTGTGAAGATTATCCTGCTGAAGAAAACGTGTCAGCATCAGAAACGTGTGTTTGCCACAGAGCTTTTTTTCTGCAGTGATCCTAAATCCAATGCAAAGATCCCATAGGAGGATTCTCAATACACCCCATGGTGATGCTACTTCTGGGCTGGCACATAGTTTGTTCTCGATGAATATTATCAACAGAAACAAATATATATAGTCTATAGAATCGATGTTATAATTTCTTATCACTCATAATTCAGCTTCAGTAGGAGAATGCTGCATAGGTCAGAAACAACATAAACTTAAACGGTGGTTCGTAAGATATCTTACAAAATATGACTGTTGTATTTAGCATTGTAACATGATTTCACTTCTAAACAAGTGGGTAATGTTGTTAAACTGAAGTACATGGTAAGGTTTAGAAAAAAAGATCATGGTTGGGGTTAAAAGAAAGTTCTGACATGGAATGTGTCATAGTAACCAACGACAGGTAACTTACATACATAACTTAAAATAATCAGGTTGACATTTGGTTTCACAGGGATACAAACAGTCTCCCATCTATCCACCACAGCCCCTCCCTTTCTGTGCTTGATTCACGTCTGGACCATACGTGAATTCATCCTATGAATTAAACATATAACATTGTTTTTTCATGACCTCTAGAAGGAATACTCAGACAGCACTATCGGCACGATGACATCATTTGCCTTTGCCTTTCAAAAGAGGTGACAGATAAATCAGTTTTATAACATGACAATGCTTTGTTCTAATGTTTGCGTAGGTTCAGCCACAAAATCAACCTGGTCAGGTTGAAGGACAAATCATGGTTTGAGTTAAAATGACTACTTTATTTAGGTTCAGTGGCCTTCATCGGCATGATAACCACAAAAAGCACATAATTAAAGTTATGGAACGATTGTGGCGATGCTCTTAAAAGCTGTCTGAGTCGTTCTACTGTTCACAACAGGCCAGAGGAGCTGCAGGTTGTCTTCAACCAGGCAGAAGCACATCTTACTCAACTCTTCAATCACCTGAACTGCCATTACACATTACATTGATTTGTTGTATGAGGTGTTTTCCTGCTTGGTTAGAACAAAAACCTGCAGCCATTGGCTCCTTAATGGATCAGTTTGACAGCCATACGTTAAACAAACAGCAGCCTTTGGCGTTAAGTCCTGTGTTTTGTTGACCTGGCCGTCTTAGTTTATTATGAGGTGAAACAGGGCCGTATTAACCCGCACCTTCGCTATGGTAATGAGGACAACTGATAATACCTATTTAATGACCTGCATACTCTGTGAGCCTCTTAAACCTCGTTAATGCCTGGTTAATACTTTGAACATTGAAATATGCTGTCTAAAAATAAACAAGCTGATTAATGAATGTTATTGTGTGTCTGGGGGCCACTGACTGACATTTAAAACCTGATTTATAAAAATATTTATTAACATCACTAATGGTTTTCTAATAATAGAATACTATCACATATTTTTTTTAAAATATTGTTTGGAAGAAGCCTTTTATGGGTTTACTTCACAGCTAATTCTGATTGACAGTTGGACATCAACATTTCAAAATGTTTTTGTACATTATAATAATTATTCAGACTCAGCTGCATTAATGATGCATAAAATGTTTATGAAATATGTCCCCCTGGCTGACAGAATCCTCTTAGTCTGCCTTGTGTTACATTTACTGCCGAAAATTTACTGGTTCAATTAGCTGCTGACCCTGCAAACACAGTCATCGGTCACATTCAGCGCGCTACAACTCTTCTTCATTGAATTTCAAGTAGCAGCATGTGAGGTAAGTGCAGCTTTTACTGACCAGGAGAGGCGTTTGTGCACATATACGCACTGAATATTTGGAATTTGTCTCACATGTTTAGAGATTCGTGTTCTACGTCTAAATATCAACAAAGTGACAACAGATATGATGTTCATGTCAGTTTAGGGGACAGCTGCTGCACCCACTGTCAACACCTCCACATGTTGAAGTCCTGTCAGAGAGAAGCATCTGTGTTCGACCTGGAGCTGCTCCAAAATATCCTTTCATCAACATCAGCTCCAGGACACACTGTGTCTGTTTTCATAGATTGAACCTTCGCCAAGTTTTGCCTTCCTTTGGTTGCTGTGGCGAGAGCTGCCGAGCTCCCACAACCAGCATGTCTATATGGCATCACACCGACATGAGCAGTGGAAAAAATATTCAGATCCTTTACTTCAGTAAAATTACTAATATGACACTGCAGAATGACTCCACTACAAGTAAAAGTCCTGCAATCAAAACTTACTTAAGTAAAAGTAAAAAATAAATATATTATTATTGATGCATTTATAAAAGCAGCATTTCCATTTTCTCAAGGTATGGCTCATTTTAACTTCTTAATATACTGCTATGTGCTTAAATTAAAAAAAGGCAATCCCTTTAAATTTATCATAATTTTTATGTTAAATCTCGACCTGAAAAGTAACAAAAGCTGACAGCTAAATGTAGTGCAGTGCCTCAAAATGTAGCGGAGTAGAAGTATAAAGTAACATAACTCATAACATACTCAAGTAAATTACAAATACGTCAAAATTATACTTAAGTACAGTACTAGAGTAAATGTACATAGTTACATTCCATCACTGGACATAAGTAACAGATATCCCAAAGGAAAAGTACATTTCTGGAATAATAGTTCTGAAAAATCCACAAGATCACCAACCTGAAGGACAATACCATCCATAAGGACACGTGAGCGTTCAAAAGATATCACACACGTCATTATACGTACACATACGCTTCTTGGTTGGAATAAGAGAAAAAGGCTGCAGTTTTCTTGAATTTAGGCTACAAAACCACTGATCTAGGTTTACGGCAAAAAACCTCTTGGTCAGGTTCAGTGATGTTTAATCACATTATTTACTTTTGTTTTCAGAAAACACCAACCCTGTTTTCCTGGGTCAAAGTCCTACATTTGTTCCACCCATCCACCACCCCAAATGTGAAATCCGCCATTTAAACTCCCAATCACTGCCATTCATTATTGTTACGTCCACTAGAGGGCGGTGGAGGACAAAATTTTTTAAATATAGGTCGTATTTTGCTGCCTGTACAAACGCCCTATGGGATTGTTTTTGAGGGAGAGTAGTGTTGAAATATCCGACAGAAAGAACCACAATGTGCAGCTGAGAGCTACAGTAACGATAATAATTAATTAATGATGATAGTTTGTTGCTCCAAACTGATTGGAGCCCAACATTAAGTTTTCCAACTGAGCTGTGACGACTTCAAACCAGTGAGAAGACAGAAACAAAGAAGTCTCCCAAGTGAAACAAACCAAAACTCTTCTAACTTTGGCAATAAAAAGCTGATTAGGGAAAAGTTTTTTGGATTTATTTAAAGTGTGTCTTTATGTCTCCAAAGTTAAACTCAATAAAAAATTATCCTTATGTGGATTCCATCTGTGTCTCCTGCAAATTACTCCCAGTTTCCCTTGCCAGTGTGTTTTGGCACTGGAAATTAAGGAAATTAACAGTTAAAATAACCATTTTTGTCAGATATTTTTGGACAGCCGATACAGCCACATCCTCTATTTGTGATATTTGGAATCTCAGGCAACAAAAGCATTATGTACCATGCACCATTATGTAAATGGCAGCTTTGTAACACATAAAAATGCTACCCATACTTGAGTTCACTTACTTCATCCGGCAAAGAAATAATCTCTGAGGAAAAAGACTTTTATTCCTTCATGTGGAAAAAGTTGTTGAATCTATTCCAGATAACTATTCAGCATTGGTCTGTATTTTGCAGTGGTGAAAAAAGTATTCAGATCCTTTACTTAAGTTAAAGTATTAATACCACACTGGGAAATTACTCTGCTACAAGTAAAAGTCCTGCATTCAAAAATTATGTAAAACTAGAAAAGTATCAGCATCAAAATGTATCAAAGTATCAAAAGTAAAAGTACTCATTATGCAGAATGGACTGACGAAGATTGTTATATATATTCTAAATATATTATTAGATTATTTGTATTTATTGATACATTTATATAAGCAGCATTGTATTTATTTTGTAAAGATTTATCCCAGCGTTAACTCTTTATGGGGCTGCTGTGAATACTGGTTTGAGTGGTAAACCTCAGGTTCCTTGCATGTCAATTTCTTAATATTTATTTAATTTCAAACTTTGCAGGGAAATTGCATCACTAAGGGGCAGCATTAACCAATGCTGGTCAAACGTCATTAATAATTCTTTTGGCTCGTTGTTATAATCAAGTTTTAATACTTTTTGTTTTGTTTTTCCTGATAACGTTTTGCACCCAGAGTGATATTGGACTTTTGAGCTTTCATTTTTAGTCACGGTGCTATTCTTAAACGAGATTGTGTTTAATTAGATTAACACAAACTAACATACTGAAATCTGTTCGTTGGGGGTTAGCCGTTGATTGTAGGGTTGGAGGTTTGATTTAATTAAAGTAACCATAAATTGCTCCTGATGCATGTAAAAAAAAAAAAAACCTTCTTTTTGGTTAAAACGAACATAAAGCTGCAACAATTAGTTGATTTACTGATTAGTCAAACTATTTTAATAATGGACTAATCCTTAGTGTAATTTATAATTTTCTCGAATGTGAGAATTTGCTGCTTTTTTGGTTTTACTTTATATAGTAAATTGTGTATTTCTGCTTTGTGGACTGGTTTAGGAAATTGTAATGATCATTTTTCACAGTTTGCTAATGTATTATAGTCTAATAGAACTATTGATTTGATTAATCCAGAATTATTAAACAATGAAGAAACGTATAATGATAATGGTGCTTTAGAGTGGACACAAACAACCCATAGAGGGCTATGTTGGAGGTTTTAAGAAGAGCTGTCTGTGAGTGAGAATAAACTGGGAGAATATTGTGAGAGCCACAGCAGACAAATGGAGGCTTCAGTAGATGTAGCACAGCAGGTGTTACTTTGGTTGGATCAATAATAATGGAGAGATGATGTAAGGCTGCAGGATTTCCCAGGGAAGAAAAGCAGCTCTTCACTGAGTCGAGTGTCCAAACGCAGCAGAAATATTGCAGGGAATTACAGTACAAAACCTCCCAACTGTAATGTTGGCGATGAGCAAATTACTCACATAATTTATGCACATTTTCAATCATGCCTCCCTGCTTCGTTAACACCCTCCACAAATCAGCTGTAGACTTCTTCTGCCTTTCATTTGTTCTTTCTAATAGAATGAAGATGTGAAAAGCTCCCAATTTTCTATCATGTGGTTCTGGCAGAGCGCCATGACTGAATAAAAAGAGCAGCTCCGTTCTCATTAGTCGTCTAATCTTTCAGGAGGATGTCTGACAGGAGAGCAGCAGCCTATCAGCAGCCTCTAAAACATGGTCAGTCTCTGAAGATTGATAACTTGTCAGACACTCATCCATCATGTTTCCAAGGTGGATGTGAGACGTTCATAACTTGAATTGATTTTATTTCACGCTCAAGTGAAGCTTACAGGGATTCCCCACAGCAAAGGTCAAAACCACAAGATACCACGTCTTCACATGATGACAGTTCAATACATGAAAATATTTACAACCCCAATTCCAAAAAAAGTTGGGACGCTGTGTTAAATGTGCAAATCTCACGAACCCAAATTTATTATTTATTCCCAAATAATGTCTTCGCAATTTTACATTGAAGAACATTGTTCTGAAATTGCTCCACAAGTTTTTGACAGTTTGTTGCAGATGGTTAACATCTGGCCATCTTTACACGTGAGAGGCTCCTTTTATACCCACTCATGTTATTGACTTGTTGCCAATTAACACAATTAGTTGTTTTGATTTGTGCATATTACTGTTCCAGCCTGTTGTTGCCTCTGGCCCCATATTTTTTGACATGTGTTGCTGCCATCAAATTTAAAATGAGCTAATATTTTCTCTTAAATGGTAAAATGTCTCAGTTTCAACATCTGATATGTTGTTAATGTTCTATTGGGAATACAATATGGGTTAATGAGATTTGAACTTTTTTGCAATTGTAAAATGGGGTTGTAGTTAATTTTCATATAAGACAGAGGAAGGTAAGAACTGTTGCAGAAATGTACCTTTTTTTGCCGCTGGGGATCTTTCAAGCAATTCAACAATAACAAATGTAGTTGGGTGACATCATTAAGTAACATGGGATCATAAGATCTGTTGTCTTCACCACTAATGCTGTCACTGCAGCCAGCTTCTCCCGGCTATTCCTTTAGATTTCATCATGCAGGAGGATTTTACAGGGAGCCAAGTGATCCACAGAGATCTCTTCCTCTCCAAAACAAACAGACTGTGATTAAAACAGCCAAAAGTACTGACTAAAGCCGTTTCACCATTAAAATCAGTGATTCTCCAACACTGTTCAACACACACAGAACTGCCATGAAAGCTGTTGGAGATACAGTAAAGAAGAAAATCAATATTTGAGTGTGACATTGAGCCTCACAGTTAATATACATGTAAATCTCTGCAATCTGTTTGTTCAGAGAATAAGATTTACATAACAGGATTCATAAACGAATGAGTGTTTTTTTAAACTTTGGCTAATCTGAGCACACAAAGCATTTAATTAATCAGACCCCCAACATGAATATCACATTGACAATGTGTGCGACAGCCCTGTGCTTTGTTATGATAAATGTGTTATAATATGTAAATGAAATGTCAATAGCTTTCATGTTTGAATGCACATTACCTAATAGCTGTTTATGCTCTCCATTTCCCCCCCATTGTATTTCAAGTATCAGTTCAGGCTGGTTTAGCTTGGATCATTTTATGTGTTAGTCTATCTTTTTTTCCATGGTGGTTATTGAAGAGATTAAGCCGACCATGAATATTTGTCTATTATGCATGTCTTTTTTAAGTCATTCAAACTAATACAAATTGTCCTTTTCGCACTAGTGTGAGTCATGTTGTGTGAGTAACAAGGTGGATGGAGGCGCCTCGGGACGCTCTGGGCCTCAGTGTTTCGTCTTCCATTCCTTCCACATTTTCTCCGGTAATTTGTCTATATCACATGTCCCTCATTAGAAACAATACTGCTTCCTCACTGACCCTCAGAATATGTGATTTCTGGAAACCATTTACATTTTTTAAAGCCAGTTTGTGCTATGCTGTGGTGTCCTTGAGCAAGACCTCGCTGCTGAGGGAGTCGTGCTGAAAGATCTCTTTTAAATGTCAATAAATTATAACATCATCCTAATTTCTTATTTAGGGGTTAATAAAATTTTCCTTTCATTATTTGTTAGATATTATTTACACATGCAGGAGCATGTAAGCAACTGTAAGCTGAAGCGAGGAGTTTATGCCCTCATTAGCTTTATGTTTTTATTAGAAATAATAAGCAAGACTCTATGAATAATTGACCAGACACAGATTTTTTTCTTCTTTTATCTTAGAGGGACACTTACCATATGCCGCCATGACCTTCTGAAACGTTTAAGTCAATCATCTTAAGCTGTGCTCAGCGTGGGAGCGAGATAAAAAGTGCTCACTGAATAGCCGTCTCTGTGAAATAATAAGCAAAGAGAGCGTGGATTCACTGCAGGATAAAAAAATCCACTGTATAAGTCATTTGACTTATTATAGAGACCTAAAATCCATTTGTACCAAGAAAAAAAAGATATAGAAGACGAGATGAGGTGAGATCATTTTGGCTCTCTGGGAATAAACTTTTTTTCCAGACTGTTCTCCCTGTTCCTTGTCATACAATACCTTTCAAAATTTTGGACACACCTTCTCATTCAGTGGTTTTTCCATCAAGAGAGAGACCATCAAGCAAACACTGGCTGCTTTGAAAAATCTCAAATTCTTCTAAATATAAAACATATTCTGGTTTGTTTAACATTTTTATGTTTAGTACCATAGACTGTATAATTCATGTTAGCATTAACTGGAGCATTAACTGGGATGTTAGTTTTGGCTAGCAAAAAAACAAAAACAAAATGTATCTTTCTTACCTCAGAAAACTGAGCAGCGACTCCTTGGAGTGTCTGTTAGTCCAACCAAACACTGAACAAGACATTTTGTCATTTAGTGAGAATACAGTGAAAGGGTCAAAGTTATGAGACCAAACTGATAAACATCCTTTTTAATATTTTTATAAAGTTTTATATAACTTTATTGACACGTTGCCGTGGATACGCATTGTTCTGCTTCTCTTCTAATGACAGCTCACCTTGTCAGTGACCTGTCAATCAAAAGTAGCCCCGCCCCAAATCATACAACTCTTTATCTTCTATTTTCTTCTAAAATGGGGCCATTATTAGAACTATTAACATCAAATTGTCTTGAAGAAGAATTTTTACTAGCGATTGAGAACATCGAGTTGTCCTTTTTTATTGAAACCAATGGACAGAAACGTTTTTGCAGCCACACTTAGCGCCTCCTGTTGGAATTTTCAGTAGAATGCAGCTCAAGGCACTTCCTGGTTTTCCTCCCTGCTCAGACCAGGAGCTTGCCGCCTGTTTAGTACAAATTTCTTATGTGTTCCTTCATGGTTTTGATATCTTTAATATTAATCTACAATGTTGAATATTTTGACTGGTACTATACATACGAAAATGATTGCTCTTAAATTTGTAGATTGTGAGCCACAGGCTTATAATAACCAATATAGACGTGTGTTGTTAGGTGATGAGCTCTAGTGGCTGATGTAGCAGGAAGTCATTCAGTAAGGGGATGTCGTATAAAGACACAAACGGTCCATTAATGTCAGTCACAGTGTTTGATTCCTCTGTAAAACTAAAAGGCAATGTTATTTTACCTGAACATGTAAAATAACTTATCTTAATTAAAGTGACTTATCCGTATGTATATTTTTATTTTAACCCAAATTCTGTTCCGTTTTTTGCTAACCTTAACCAAGGAGTTCTGTTTCATAAGGTTAATGTTTTAATGAATATTTGGTACGTAAACATTGTGTTTTAAGATGTTATTTGGTGGGTTTGGCCTTTGCTAAGGTTGAGCTGCTGCCTGGCTCTTTGGATTGGTTTGAAGAGGAAAGGTATGGTCCTAGTGTCTTAGTGCATGCAGTTTCTCCTGTTTTTTTTGTTTTCGGACTTGTGGGGCTTCAATACTTTCCTTTGAAAAAGTTGGGGAGACATCAAATGTGCCTAGAGGTTGTTGCTCTGCCTCAGAGCGCCAAACTAAGTTGAAAAATATACTGTGTTTGGGATGCAGTAACTAAAATGGATATAAAACTAAATGGGATTTAGTTCTGGGTCAATATGGTAATTAACTCTTAAAAAACTCTTAAACCCCTTCACAGTCCTGCAAGCAGAGCTCTGTAATTGTTCAAGAACATTACTTTTTAACTTCTCACACCTCGTTCATCGCCAACCTGCGGACTTTAACATCACCGAAGGTTTCAGCATCAAACCGCTTCATTTCAATCCACTGGGCATGAAATGGGATCTCAAGAGAACAAGCTCATATTATCATCCTCTGATTATCTACGAGTGAAGCAAAGCAGAAAGATGGGATAGAGATGGTGCGAGTGCAGTTCAGCTTGTGGTCAGATGCTTTTCACGTGCCTCATTGGATAACATCCGTTATCTGAAAACAGCAACAGGTGAGAAAGATGGAAATACATTTCATCCAATACATGTTTAGGTGTTTGGTGGACACAGACATGTAGTTGTTGTATTTGCACCGAATCCTTGATTGTCTTTTTAATTTGAAGTATGCTATATTGTCACATTTAGCTTGAGATATGGATAAAGGATTCTTATGGTGTTTTAATGTAATTGGTATGTATAATTTACCATTTGCAAAACCCTTCCACAAACAGCTTTTTTTTTATTTTTTTCAAATACCAAAACCACTTAAACCAGCATTCTCTCCATTGGCCAGCAGGGGTCGACGCCACTGGTTGCAAAAAGAAGTCTGATTGTATGGAGGACAATGAGAAAATATATGGTGTCGATTTTGGAGGGAAGGACCATAATGTGACACATGAGAATAAAGCATTTGACATGTGTAACTAGGGGCGGGGTTCAGCTGTCAGTTAATAGAAGCAGAAATTCAACAGCTTTAGAATACATAAATAACTCGATATAGCTGTTGTAGCTATATAGTGCATGTAGTAATTAGGAAATAAGAGGAAATAGACTTACAGACAATCATTCATTTGTTGAAAAGAACTTTGCATGTCTCTTCCTGAAATGAAGCGTCTTTAATGTGATGAGGTCCAGGAGTAGATTCTGGCGCTGCAGGGCTAAAGATGAAGACAGTGACAGGACTCCGGGTTGTCCCTCAGCCCACAACATCACAGCATATACCAGGTCCAGGTTCATATTAATGCACTTGTTGCTGATGTTAACGGGCTGACTGTGCTGGCTGCTTCACTTCAGAGGATGAGTTTTGTCAGCAGTTTAAAAGTCGCCCCGTGTCCCCAAAAACAGACTTTAAAAAACACAATTTCAGAAAGATGGTTAATGAATATTTTCTCAAAGTTCAAAATTCAAGGTACTTTTTCAAGTCTCCTGAAAGATAAAAGGTTTATTAAATGCATTTTTGCATAAACGTCACTTGTCACAACCTCTATATCATAGCCATCAAGTACATATTTCCATAAAATACATTTAGATTAGAAGAATCCCAACAAAAGAACTGTAGAGAAATGTCACAATGGTTTTAAATGACACTTGTGTTTCAATACTGCTGTCCCATTCAAGCAACATCCTTTGTAAGAATTATGTCTTTATCAAAGCATTAAATGTAATTATTCTCTCCTTCAAAGCTACTGTTGGAATCATGTTTTCCTGAGAAGAAACAAGATGATTTCCATAATATAATGAAAGATTTGGGGCAGGGCGGAGCGGTCAGTGTGCTAGCCTGACATTATTCTCCCACTGTGGGCAGAAACAGAAGCTAAAGCAAACAAGGGTGACTGCAGCGCCACTTATCAGTTCATTGAGCTGTGAGCGGCTCAGCAATGCCACACATCAGTGGATCAGCTGAACATCTGTGCAAATAATGTGTGACGCTGCGTGAAAAATGAAATAATGAATCACTGCGATCCCTCTGATGTCTCAACAACTCTATCTGTTCTCTTGCAGTAAGCCGATGGCTCGAATCACTTCAGCAAGCAGAGAAAAGAGCGCGGACGTGCTCTCCATCGCCATTCCTGAAAGGCGTCAGCATCGCTCCACAAATTGAATTCCACTTACAACAATAGCTCATTCTGATAACAATAAAACACCCAGAAAGTGAAGGTTAATAGATCTCTGACTCCGTTGCCTGGCGCCTGCTCATTGCAGCAGCCTTGAGCTAAATTACAGTTTGATTGCTGTTGCGTCACTGAAAATTTACCACAGTATATTGGGTTTAAAGGTCTCTTAATTGATTTCAAGAGGCAAATAAATTTATGATTAGGGCCGTTGAGACCTCTCATGAATCATATTTATTAATAATCACATCAACAACCATTAAGGGATGAGATACATCACCTCATTCTGCCCTTTGGATTAAACTTAGTAATGTAAAGCAAGGAATTATTTTGTTTGGTCAAAGTTTTCTTATCAGATACTTTCCTGAGTCATGGTGTCATGCCCAACAAATGAAAGAGAAAAAGCACAAAGTCTGATGACCTGGATGTAGATGACATTTGATTGGTCTACCCAATGGAACTGGCAGGAATATACAGAATTTCGAATTTAATAAAATTAAAACTCTGTGTGTAATGAACAAAAACTTTGCTCTGAGCTGCTCTGACTTTCACCAAACACACAAAGACAATGCTTTTATTTTTCGGCAGGTCGAATATTTACCACTCAGATTGGGAATATGTCCCAATCTGAGTTTAGCGTGTTAGCATATTCCATTCATCTTCATCCATCCACAAACATTTTTCTAATGAGTTCATGGTCTCCATCAGTAGTTTCAAGTCTTCTTAGATACAGCTTGATGTCCATCCGTTCATCCATCCATCCATCCATTTTTATCCGCTTATCCCTTCCTGGGGGACCCAGGGCGTTGCAAGGCCAGACGAGATACATAATCTCTGCTGCATGTTCTGGGTTTACCCCGGGGCCTCTTATCAGTTGGACGTGTGCAGTAAACCTCTAACGGGAGGCATCTCGATCAGATGTGGGAACCAGCTGGCCACTTCTGATGCAAAGGATCAGCGGCTCCACCACTCCCTCTGAATGTCTGAGACCCTCACCATATCTCAGGGCTGAGCTCAGCCATCCTTCAGAGGAAATTCATTTTGGCCGCTTGTCCGTGATCTGATCTTTTCAGTCACTATCTGAAGCTGACGACCATAGGTAAGAGCTGCAATGTACTGTAGATGGACTGGTAAATACAGAGTTTTACCTTCCAGCTCATCTCCATTACTGATGCTACACCAAAGCCACCTGTCCATCTCACGCTACATTTTACCCCAAGCCATGACCAAAACCCAGAGCTACTAGGGGCTGTTAGCATGCTAACACCAGCTAATTAGAACTGGACCATAGACTGTAAAAAAAACAGTGGACGTAGTCACCATGACATCACCCATTGGTTTGTGAACTCTGGTGCTTAAGCCTTGTTAATGGTCATTGCCAAATTGTTTTTTTTGCAACTGATACATGTGCAAAAAGGATCAGGACCAAGAGATATGTCATCTGCTAACAATAGCTTGATCAGCAAGGGGCTATCATTCAAAATGAACAGCCGACTCCTTAGAGTTTTGTCTGTCATAAGTTAACCACGCCTTAAAGCATACGGTCTTATCATCTATATACTCTAAATGGGACCATAATTTACAAAATGAACATCATGTTGAAGACTTGACAGTAGCAATTGTGACCATAAACCCATTATGACAATGTTTACTGGAGTAATGAATCAAATGAAATGGCATTTTTCTCAAAGATTTCTGTAGAAACAGACTCCTTTTTTTCAACCAGTAGAGTCTCCCCCTGCTGGCCATTAGAAAGAATGCAGTTTTAAGGCATTTCCACCTTGGACTTCACTTTTCAGGCCCGGAGATTACTGCATATACTAGATTCAAAGTAAAGCTGACACTTCTGGGAATGTCATTAGTTTTGCAAGAATCTGAACAGTTGCCCCAGAAAAAGCCCCAATAATAATGTATCCTAAGTAGGACATGCAGGCCTGTACCAAATTATGTCTATATCTGTCTATGTTACGTCCCAAATTGAGGTTCGGGAGTAACCATTGATGTGATATTTTAAAAAAAAACAAGGGAAAACCCAAACACAACACACCTCCAACCGTAACAGTCTAGTATATGTCGAGATATTTCACAAGATAAGTAAAAACTTTGACCTCATCATGGTGCAAGAGAAAACATCAGGTGGTCACTCAAGTCAGTAGGGTTCATCTTCTGGGGAGCATAAATATCTTTACCAAATATAATGTCAATCAATCCAATAGTTGTTGAGATATTTCCATCTGGAACAAAGTGGAGCCACCAACAGTCGCCGAGCTGTATTTTAGATGGTTCCCTCTGTGTACTGGAGCCACATGATTATGTGGGCATATTTATCATTATATGTGTTCATGTTCATTGGATGAAAAGTTAATTGTGTTAGTGGGTACAGTCTGTTCTAACCATGTTGGTGAACATCATCCTCTATTATTAGACCGATACTTAATCCAGAAGTACTTTTGAGGGCGCTGACCTTTTTGGTGTTTGACATTTTAGATAAAGCAGCATTTACCTTCACAGCCAAATATTAAATATTCTGAATTGACATAGAAGAAAATAACCTACAATAGCATTAATAAGGCTGGACGTGAGACTGTTTTAAAACTTCTCCCGACTTTCAGTGGTTTTGTGTTAAGATATGAGAAATATGCTCATTTCTTTTCTAACTCCATCTTGTCGGGAAAACTCCTTGATATCAAATTTATTCCACATGCCTCGGGCCTGATAAGAGAGACACACTCAGTTGATTATTAGTTGATTAGGCCTGTTATGAATCATAGGGCACATTGTGCACAGAATGCATTTCCTCTTCTCTGGATTTAATTAAAACAGAACATTGCAGTGATGATGAGCCTGAAAAGTTTGAAGATGAAATTCTCTTTACATTATTTTCTGTTCAAACAACTTTGTGTGAGTCCACGTCTCTGCCTGATTTGCCCAAACAACATGTAATTGTGTGCTGAGGCTCTTTCATGCGGCCAGAAATGCCATGAATTCTAAATGTGTCTCCTTTGTGAGCGCACCAAGATGCTTGAAAGCCTTGGAGCATTTTACAGGCAGCCCTAAGGCCAGAGTCCTTAATTGAAAGAGACAAGGAGGACAAGGGATAGGTAGGGAGTGCATAAGAGGTTAGAGTACTTCCTCTCCGCTGACCAATCAACTGCCGGATAAATGTCAAGCCATGGAAAGGCCAGTCTCACAATGAGAGCTGTTGACTCCCTGAAATGTCGGCTAATATTCAGCAAATTTAGAATTACAACTGTGCATAACCTTAGCAGTTCCTCAATGGAAAACTTTCCTAAAAACATACATAATCTTAAGATCTCAGTGCATGATAAAATGGTAATTGACTCACCGCTAAGAAATGAAAAGTTTTGCTGAAGCCTGTTAGACATTAGTTAAGATGATTTCTGTAGGATCACTAGCTTTCTCCTCAGTTTCATAGAGAGATGTTCGTCTCGCTTCAGTGCCACAGCTTGTTAATAGTTATTGACTACTTTTTTTTTTTCCTCAGGCATTTTATCATATTTTTCTTGTCTAGTCGGGTCAAGTGCTCTCTGGTAGTAGATGTGCTGTGATTGCCAATGAGGATGCAAATAAAACACGAGTAAATAATTTACTACCATTTCTCACCACTTATTAACCTCTGAACATGAGCACTCCCAGCTGTTTCTCCTAACTGGCAGACAATAAATGAGTTCCCTCTTGTATTTAATGTTTTAATGTCAGTTAAAAATGGAATTTGCTGTTAACTAGTTAAAAGCATGTGCTGTCACACTGAACAGACACACTTTAGGCACTCTTTTCGACTATATTACAGTTTGCCACTTAATTTATTTAATTCAAGTAAGTGCTTACCTCCCTCGCAGTCATCATAATGTTTGTATTAAACAATGACAAAGAAGTGCAGATGGCGTACAAAATAGCTATTGTCTTGTTAAAAAAAAAAAAAAACAGAAACCTCTGTAAAATATGTTTGTGTTTCTTCTTCACAATAAAAGCCCCCTTGTGTTCCACTAGTAGAATACTTTTAATGTGAAGCAGCAGTAGGAAGATCAGTTTGATACACCAATTTATTGGTTTATTGTATAAAGGTGATTAGCCTGAAATAAGAAAAAGTTCTAGCAGTTCTGTGCAAATGTCTAATATTTATGTGGAGTTGCCTACTGATGAAGAGTTATTGTGATGGGAACAACATGAGGTTTGGACCCAGCAATTTATTTTATACAATAGAAAAATATAACAAAAACACCCAACCCTTTTCTATCAAAATCAATCAGCTTCCCAATACCTCAAAGTCTGTTTTCAGCCTCTGAGAGCTACAGTATAGATTGAGGTTCATGTGCTTTTTACCTTCACGATTCTCTCTAAACCCTCTCTGGTATAAACAGCAGTTCAACTTAAGTGCTAACCCATGTCTGAGCAAAGATCAGTCACACCACCAAGCCTGAGGATCACCACTCAAAAGATTTTTCTTTTTTTTTGCTCTCTTGTAGAAGGGACAAATGTCCATCTGCTCTTTGGTCGCCTCTTTCTTTCTTTCTTTCTTTCTTTCTTTCTTTCTCTGAAGATTAAAAACATCAGAAGTTTTTGAGCCACAATAGTTTCCAAAAACTTTTTATTACTGTAAGCTTTCTTTAAGCTGTATTTCTGGTGTAAGTTTACCAAAGCTGCATATGTCAGTTTCTCTCAATAATTAAATATTTATGTCGGGTTCAGTGTATTCCTTCAAAAATGTAAATATTAAAGTGATAGTTTGGATTTCTTTAAGTTGGGTTGGTATTGTGAATAGTCAGTATATTATCTACAGTAGATGGCGCTCAGCAGGCAGGAGTTCTAGCACAGAAAACAAAAAGTTCTACTTCTAGTTTTTGTTCTGGGGTTTGTGACTTTTATTTTGGTGGTTTGGGGTTTTGGTTTCCTCCAGAGACTCTGTGGGTGTGAAAGCCTTTATACCCCTCCTCTTCCCTCGACAAAATGCCTGATTGTCTTCATATTTCCAGCGGTATAGATCAGCCTATAAGTATCTCTCCTGAATATCACGTTTGGTCTGCTGGTTGTCTCTCGTGCTAGCTGATGGTGGTCTCACTACCCTTCACCCCCTCAAATCCCTACGCACAAAAAACCTCTTTCAATAAACCCTGTTAACTACTTCCTTTACCCAGTCTCTGTGTTTGGGTTCATTACATGTCACAGTTACAAAACTATTATTTAAAGTGTTCAGATGAACCAAAGTCACACAAACACCCAAACAGACGAACTGATGGAGGCAGCAGTTCATCAACAACTCCCATGTTCTGCACAGTAAAATTACTGTTTTTGTCAATGGAGTCTGGTAGCTTTGAGTAATGCACGGATAAAAGCTTCAATTCCAACCATAATAACTAAGACAGGTCTGTCTGACAGAAAGGTAAAACTGTGAAAGTATTAATATAGCATAGGCTACATTTAAACTGATATTGAGGGTTTTTTTTCCTGGTACATACTATAATACACTAATACACGGTCTATGTACAAGTACCGCATACAACCCCATCAATTAATCTGAACTATCCCTTTAAGTTTTGAATTCATCCATCTATAAATGTTTAGATATTCTTTTGATTTGAATACCGCAAATTGTGCAAAATACCCCCCTAAAATCAACATCTTTTTCTTCCAGCAGCACGTTGTGAATCCTAACCAGCTGCAGCATCAATAATCAGAGTCAGTGTTTCCCCTGATGCCCTTCGCCTCGCTGCTTTTATCTTTGCCTCCAGGACTGAGAGATGGGTTGGGTTAAAAGAGGGTCGGAGGTCGCTCTTTGAAGAGTTGCTGCATCTGTGCCTGTCCCCGGACGCTCCTCCAAGCTGCCACGCTGATTGTCGTCTTGAAAGCTCTCCTGCTGTTTCGCGGTTCTCCCTACCTGCTAAACAAAGGACAAGCAAAGGATGCATCCTCTGCAACCTGCACACTGAAGTACAGCTCATTTATGCTGAAAACAAGTTGTTTTTTACCTTTATCTTTCACCTTCCAGAGTAGTTTTAGTTGGATCAACTTTAACAACCAATCAGAAGTTACACATCATGCATAGTTGTTATAATACTGAAGGAAGGTGCTGACTGGATTAATTCACCCTGAATACTAAAATGAGACGTTGGTGCTGATGTTTCTGCTCTGTTGATCTGCTGCGTCTCCTTCATTGGCCTTGAGTTGTGGCTCAAAGGAGAAAAACATTTAGTATGAAATCACCATTTAATAATAGTTGTTTTTTTCTGTACTGGAACAGCAGAGCAGATAAAGACAGCAAACTTTTGACTCTAATTTAATGAGACTACATGCACATTTATTCTTCAGTAATTAACTCAATTAGAAATGAACATCACTTTGAGATAAAAGTCTGACTTGACCCAAAGTTCCAATTACTCTTAGGGAGGTATTAACAGATAATTAGTTTGAAACTTGTGTTGCCAAAAGATAAACAGCAACAAGTTCTTCAGATGATTGAACACTGACTCAGATTAACTAACTTCATCATTAAAATAGCAACTCAAGAGTTTATTTTGAAATATTTCAGTGTGCAGTACAATTGTTTTTGTCCTTATGTAATGCACAACTAATGATGACTACAAATCATCAAATCAGTGCATCCAGAGAGAAGCACTGCAATTCATTTATCTTTCTTTCTGCAAAACAATTTACCTGATGTTTCAACAAGTTCTCCAACATAAATGGCAGAAGAGGTTGTGTGTCAGAACCACAAATTACAGCACATATGTATGTATCGTGGTATAACGCTGCGTTCTAAAAATAGCAAACATGTACCGTCTGTGGTTGTAAAGAAAGGCTGCAGTTTCTGTGGATTTATGTTGTAGAACCACTGAGCTAGGTTTAGGGCAAGAAAAACTTCTGATAAGGCGTTATAAAAGACAGTTTAAACAGTAAAGAAATGAAGGTAAATGCCGGAAGTGAAGTAGTTACAAGGGTCATGTGACTACTGCAAGTTATGTAAAAAATGTGATTCGCGTTTTTAAGTTAAAAATGGTTACTTTTGTACGGGAAACCGCCCATTTAAACTTGGCTTTGCTGTCAATCACGACTACGTCAGCAAGATGGCGGCGGACGCACCAAAGCAAACGGTGAAATACGGAGACAAAGCTTGTTTTCTGCTGCCTGTACACACAAGCTATATTTAATAATATGGATCAAAAACAGAATATGGATATTTTGTTTTTGACTTAATATTTGATTGACTTGTGATGCAACTGTTTCTCCTGGATCTTGTGTTTGTATGACTTTTTGCATTTCATGGTGCACATGTACAGTATATACATATCTAGCAATGTATCTTTTTTTTCCCCATGTATATGAATGTCTATATAAACTGTCTTTCATGGACTGATGAATGAATGAATAATTCAGATTCTATATGTTTGACTCTGTAAGAGAATCATATCTTTAATAGATGCTGAGGCAACAAAACAAACAAAAAAAGGAAGAGATGAAACAAAACTGAGCAAAAAAATACAATTTCCAGCAATCCATTTCATCTATTCTAGTCTTTGGTCTCCGGTTACAAAGTAGTGCAGACTTCGATGCATCTCAACATTTTTGCAAAAATAGAAAAACAATAACAGCCCACGTGCAAGTGGCTCCTGATTGCTGCTGACAGATTGCTTTATTAGTCTGTCAGTTTCTTCATTAGTCTGTCAGCATTAGGGTTAGTGAGAGGCGGGTCATCCCTTGTAGATTAGAGAAGTATAGGCTGCTCTCTGCTGATGGTTTCCTGGCTCAGAGAGGACAGCCGCATCGATTCTGTCCCCCTTTTCAATCCATTATCAGCCTCTAGCAGGACAGCCAGGAAGCCTGCGGTTATCTCATTTCACATTTTATAAGCAGATTGAAAAAAAGCCACCAAACTTTGCAATTATTGTAGGGTGGTCTTTATGTCGGGAATTCCCTCGTGACCCCTGCAAAGCAACATAATCCCCCCCCCCCCACATACACATGCATTCATAAAGACGATACAGACACATACCTGCTGATGGTTTTGTTTGATGCAGGGCAGTAAGTGACTCCTGAACAGTCCTGCAGCCTGGTGTCTTAATTACACTGCTCACTCTGCTAATTGCTTTATAATGACTTTCCCTTTCCTTTTCTCTCCTTTGTCGTTATATTTTGTTTGACGAGGCACTTTTCATCGCTCAGTGGATTCCCCGGGAGAGCGTAACCAAACCAAAAAATCAAATCGTCTCAGTCTGACCGAGCCTCCTCATTTCCTAGAAAAGCTTTTTTATTTAATTGGACCTGCTTTATTCCCACAAGAAAGTGTATAAAAATAGGCACTTACATACGTACAGTTAAAAAATTTATTCAACATTGCTTCTTTCCAAGAGTATTATTGAAAATATTTATAAAACTCTTGTGTATGTGTGAACGATTGGCGATACCTCTCTAAAGTTCAAAAACCTGCCAACCAGAAAACACAGCACAACACAGGAAAAAATGTAGCAAAGCTAGCAAGAATGCTATCACAGAAGTATTGGGTGGGTGGACAAACTGTTGCAGACAACTCTACCTTAAACAACCACCATATATCTTTATTAAGTAGGTGTGTGTCTGGTTTGTTTATTTATTAACTTTATAAAGAGCTCAGCAAGTTTTCTAATTCCTGTCTTAAGGCGCTTTCACAACCCAAAAGTTTAGATTGTTTTAATCAAACTCTGGTGTGGTTAATTCCTTGTTACGGTTTGTTTGGTTGCTTGTTAACACTCCAATCTGACTCTGGTGTGCACCAAAACAACTGGTCCGTCTCCAAACAGACCCTAATGCGGTTCGATTGCACTGTGAACAAAATCTGACCAGAATCCAACACAATTAAAGGAAATGAACCAAAACACAGTGGATTGTGGGCAATGCGCGATGAGATGTACACAGATAATATTATAAAGATGACATTCGTTCCTTCAGTTTCACTCTGTAGGCTACCACTGAGCTAAAGCTAATTTGTCCTTGCAGAATTATCAACATATTGCTCAAAATAGCAGATCATGGTTTCTCTGATCATACAGCTGTCTGATCGCAGCACACTGTATGTGGAAATAATGGATCAACACATTAATGACGCCTCAACAGGAGCTCCTTCTATGCGTTTCTCTCCAAATTATTTTGGTCGGAACATCAAAGCAGATTACGGTCACTTAAATTAAGCATACTCAGTTTGTGATCAATTCCACGTTTCTTTGTTTATTTCTGAGTTTACATTCTTCATCGCCAACTTTTCAACCAATAAGAAATAATAGTGCAATTATATTTCCAGCCCTCCACCTCTTAAAATCTTTTTTAAAATTTGGTCCGCTTACATTTCTGCACAGCTCTAGCTGTATACTTGATGCATTGATAGTCTATGAGAATGGTATTGATCTTCCTCATGTAATTCTCAGGGAAAAAAACTCCTAGTGCCCTTTGTTAACAATGACATATATCACGGGTTAGAATAAAGAAAAAAACACATACTCACTCTCTTGTACCACAATCTATAAGCTTTGTAATGTTGCCATTACAAATCCGTCTTGGAGCTGCTATGACATAAAAATCAATACTGCTGATGTCCACTGCTGCTCATTACAGTTTCATTGCAAGAGACATATTTACTATATCTCTCATGGATCAACAGCTGGGTGATTCTGCAATGAAAGCTAATCAATGTGGAATATGCCTGTGGTTTGTCTCCTTCTTTTACTATCACCACGTCAATATGCCTACTGTAAGTGAACACCCATTATCTTTAATCAACATGCCATGTCAATATCCTTTTGTGAAACCCAGCATCAAAATATATTCATTCCAATTATTCATGAGTGTGTTCATTACAAACTGTTAAGAGGTGCCATCTCGTTGCGTAGGTCCATCATTCAAATCTGTTTGTTTGAGCTGGCATGCTGTGACAACTCCCACTCATCCTCTCTCGTGTGCAGATGAAGAGAAAATGGAGAAAAGACGAGAGAGATAAGTGGCTTTTAAAACACTGCAGTTTGAATAAAATTGTCATTGAAATAAAAGCAGCACTGCTGCAACTAGGGATGCACCGTGTTCGTCTTTAAACAGTTTGTTTTTCAGCTGAAGACACTTTGTGTTTATTTGCTCCAAGCTTCAAAGACATAAAAGAAAACAACAATTCTTTCAAAAGAAAATGTTAAATATCCACCTTCCACTCCATTAACTTGTCCATTATTTCCCACTCTGATGGGTAATGACGCACTTTCCTAATGCATCAACGTTTGAACTACAGAAATAGATCCAATGTCATACTGAAGCAACGACGAAGACACAGACTGACGAAAAGGCTTCACCTTGAGTATACAGTAGTATTCTTGTTGTTTTAATACTGTTACTAAAAGTCTGTTTGATGTCAAGGGAAAGCCATTCATCTCCTACAAGTGATCGTACAATAATAAAGCGCCGGACTTGTCAGTTTCTGCCCGTTACCTGCACAGTGGCCTTTTTTTAACGTAACTTATGCTGTTAACGTAACTTAAGTTGTTAATGTAACTTATGTTGTTAATGTAACTTATGTGGTTGATGTAACTTATGTTGTTAACGTAACTTATGTTGCTGATGTAACTTATGTTGTTGACGTAACTTATGTTGTTGACGTAACTTATGTTGTTAACGTAACTTATGTCGTTAACGCAACTTAAGTTGTTCATGTAACTTATGTTGTATATGTAACTTATGTTGTTAACGCAACTTATGTTGTTAACGTAACTTATGTTGTTAACGTAACTTAAGTTGTTAACGTAACTTAAGTTGTTAACGTAACTTATGTTGTTGATGTAACTTATGTTGTATATGTAACTTATGTTGTTAATGTAACTTATGTTGTTAACGTAACTTATGTTGTTAACGTAACTTATGTTGTTAACGTAACTTAAGTTGTTGATGTAACTTATGTTGTTGATGTAACTTATGTTGTATATGTAACTTATGTTGTTAATGTAACTTATGTTGTATATGTAACTTATGTTGTTAATGTAACTTATGTTGTTAATGTAACTTATGTTGTATATGTAACTTATGTTGTATATGTAACTTATGTTGTTAATGTAACTTATGTTGTTTACGTGGCTCACGGTGAGTCACATTTTTTATTGGTGTGAATCAAGTTTTTTACCTAACTTCTGTGGCTTACGGTGTGTAAGTCACGTTTTTTTTTAAACATATTTCATGTTGTTTACGTAACTTAAGTTGTTTACGTAATAAGTAACTTTTGTTATTTACGTGGCTCAGGATTTGTGAATCACATTTTTTACTTAACTTCCGTGGCTAACGTCACACTGGTAACTACTTCACTTACTACTTTGTACATTTATTTACTGTTTATACTGTCTCCTGTAACACCTAACCAGAAAGGGTTTTTTGCCCTAAACCTAGGTCAATGGGTTTGTAGCCTAAATTCACAGAAACTGCGAACTTTTTCACAACCACGAACCCCATGTATGTATAATTACGTGTGTGCTATTTTTAGAACACTCCACTGTTTCACAAAATGATGTGAAATGACCATGACTTCTGAACACTTGATGTTAAGAAGGCCTGGTCAGAAGAAGTCCTGTGAGATCATGTTGGGAAGAACATGACATAGAACACATCTACATACTGTAGATGATTTATATCTTAACTTAAAATAACATTGTTGACTTTTGGCTTCCCACAGAACACAAACTCTATATATCACACATGCTACAATGACTTCTACCACCAGCACATAGTGAAATGTCAGGAAGGTATGAACAAACGGATACTGCCCAACTCTGGTGGTAGCTTCATATTTACCATGCAGACATGAGATTCCTGCTGAGACAGGCAATCAATATACAGTACTGTGCAAAAGTCTTAGGCAGGTGTGAAAACATGCCTAGAAGAATGATGCTGGTTTGAAGTCACACCAAATATTGATTTGATCTGGATTTTTCTTCTGTTCACTCAGTTTTCATTTCATTAATTGATAAAATAAATAAATAAATGATTAACATTTCTAATTTTGATAGTATTCTTATTTTATAGCAGGTTTTTTGTACAGTCCTGTATGTAGCATCCCTGGCTGAATGACAACATGTCAACTCTTTAACTGATGGTTCACAAGATTTATTCACAACCGTAGCTCCAAGAAAACAAAAATAAGACATTTCTTCACCACCTTGTGAATCAACCATAATAGCTACGAGATAGGAAAACCATAGCAAACATTAGTATGAGCGATTTAGCGAATAAACACTTTTACAATAGTTAAGGCAACAAAAATAGCAACTAATATGTATGACAGCAGATAATAAACTTTAACACACCTTGTGCCCCTGTCAGCCAGCCACTATTAAAGCTTTTTTGATACTTTAAATGTATTACAAAGCACTCATTATTTACTGTTTGTTTTTCATTTAAGTTTCAATCTTTTATTTCCTACCACTACCTTTCAAAATAAAAGCACCAGTTTCTCATTGGACGGCACCTTTTCAAAATAAAAGTATCACAACATTGTAAAAGACCTTAAAAAAATATACAAACGTGAAAAACAAGCTATATAATATGAATAAACCACAAAGAACCTTGCTAAAGGTCATTTACACGGTATATGGCAAAATGTAAAGCTATTATTTTAAAATAGACATAAAAATGCTTTAGAGATTTAAAAAACAACAACTATAATGATAAAGAGCAGCACAGCAGAGGAACGAGAAAAGTAAGAGTGAATGATCTACAGTAACTTTGGGAAGTCAGTAGAGCAGCTAAATCAGAAGAGTGAACCTGTCTTGCATATTAAACAATATTAAAGCCTACCTGCTGGATTAGCGCTATCCTCGTAATGCTGTCGGATTTGTACAGGAGTATTAGAGTATCTGCACATGAGGCACTGACTACACACAGATAATCTGACCAACATTTTGCTGAGCAATGGTTATCACTTTTCACAGCCTACACTAGTGAAAGCGTGTGACTCATCTCCAAAATGCCAAGTCTTTTGGGGTGTGATGAGTGTTACAATCGATTGTGTCTTGAAGAGCTAATCGAAGGCCATGTGTTGGGATCTCCTTCAGTTTACTGAGACGGACAACAGGGACGCTGAAAATGTCAACGTGGAGAAGTCCCACGACAAAGGTAGCTGATTCTACACTCTAGAGTGGCATTAATGAAATAAATATCTTTGATGACTCTATAATGAAAAATCAACCATGGAAAGAGAAAGCTCATACCGTTGTGGGGCTTTGATGCCCTCTCGCAGCAAAACAGGAAAATACCGAAACCACATAGAGATCATTCATTTATAGCATTCCTAAAAAGTCTGTAAAAGTCTGTCCAGTGTCCCTGGACAGAGAGAAAACACTGTGTTATCACTCTACGTCACTATGTGTCAGACTTAATGTAACAGAGCAGGAGGCCTCTGCTGTGCTCCTGTCTGTTGATGCTTCATCCTGCCCTCTCTCCTCATCACGTCTCTGGATGATGACACCTATCAGGTCTGCTCATTTCAGGATGTCAGGGTGTTGCTCTGGGGGGCGCTAAGTGCTACATGCCCCACTTTGTGGCACAAAATACGTCATGCATGGGGTGAGTCTCAGGGTGCTATGTGTCACTCTTGATGTGATAAATTGGATTTCATGCCAGTAAAGGACGAACATGAATGAAGAATAATAAAGCCACCATAGAAGCTAAACAATGCAGCAACAAAACATATTATAGTCCACAGACACACAAAAAACAGTTTTAGGGTACTTTATATTTAGAAAAATCTTCCCCATTAACGTGCCATCAGACAGCCCTGTTGAAATTTACACAGGTAACTAAAGCTCTCTTCAAAGCCACCAGGCTGCATCGAAACAACAGTAATTTAACCCACAGAACACAGCAGTACCTGTTATATCCATTAATCACTTGTTCTGTTAGTTTGTTGTTGTGTGACTTTGTTGTTTTCAAGGTTAGTTTGGATTCACGAAAGACACACAGTAGAAGTACATACAAACAAGGTAAAATGTTTTTGTCAATGGAGTCTGGTGACTTTGATGCTTCACTTCCCCCTGCCTGAACTCAACATGGCTGTCTGACAGCAAGCTAAAGTGTTGAAAGTATTTTTAAAATAGCATGATTTTTCTGAGGTGTTTTAAATATATTTTGCTGCTGCTCCCAGCCTTATCACTACTTATAGTTTGCAGGTGCATGCTTCTCCAAACTGGGGTTGTGCCGACCGCCATCTACTGAAAGTAATACACTGACTACAGATAATTACCTCACACAACCCCCACAGGAAATTGACCAGAATTTCCTGTGAAAATGAATGCTGAATGTGTGGCTCAGTTTCTATGAGGAACATATACAGTGTACAAAGTCCAATTGGGAATTAGAAAAAGCAGTAAAGAGGAAAGTTGCCAAATGTTTTGCTTAGCGATCAAACTTTGAACCAAGTTTTTTAATTCCAGTATCAAAACATCTTGACATGGTTTTAATCCTGTTAAAATTACTGTTTATCCCAATGAGGGGGAAGCAACTGAAATGAAATAAAAACATCCTAGGATGGCAATCAGCTCCTTCTATTGAAAAAGCAGTAAGGCATCAGATGTCACTAAAAATCTTCATCACTTTTCCGATTTGTCGTCAGGCTCCAGCTCACATCCTTATTGAAAAAAAGTTATCACTTATTTCCCGAAAATCAGGAAGTCATTTAAAGGATCGTTTGTGTCGTGCTGAGTTGAGTCATGCTGTGTCACGCAGCTCTCACTGTGATAACTGGTCTGCATTTTAAAGCAACTTTGCTGCAAAACACAGAAAAACAGAAAGTTAACTGAGGGTAAAAGACAAAAACAACAAGGAGTTTTAATTAAAGTGAAGTGAAATACACTCATGGTGAAGCATGGACAGGTAAAAGGAGCAGTTTAGCTATCGAGTGCTCCCTTTGTCTCAACTAAGGACAACTGGGAATCGATAGATGTGCCAGATAAGACGGAGGTGAACAGAAAACTAGAGCTGTGATCAGTGCCGAGCTACTAGATGGATCATTGTTGCTGCACTTGTTCTCCGAGCCGCCACACAGTTTCTGTTCTGTAACAGTCAGCAGAGGAGCATCAAATTATCAAGCTGAAGTGTTTGTGTTTGGCTGGACATTCATTGTTGGTAGCTGCTAACATAAAAAAAAGAAAGTGGACCCCATTTGGTGCATTACATAACTCACACCCAAACAAGGCCGACTGCAGCGATAGAGCTCCCTCCATGTGTCACAGAAAGAGAAGGAGGTCAGAAAACTGTTCCCTAATGTTTAACACACAGCAGCTGTTGGTCCGTTTCACATGTCCCTCCCAGAGATATGATGCATTTTAAAAGATCAAATATGTCACTTGCCCGAGCTCGATCGATATTTAACACCACGATCATTTCTCCCAAAGCTGAAAGTGAGTGAATCATAACTGCAGATTAGGAGTGCAGCCTGCAGCAGCTCAACAGTTAATGAGAAATGAGAATGAGAAATGAGAGGGCGGTCTAGTTGGCTGCAGCGATCACATCCAACATGTCCTTTAGGTTGTGGTGTTATTCATACCAATACACAACAATTAGCTTCATCATGATACTGTCTCCATATCCACTTACACACTGTTTTTATATCATGTCCTCCGATGCACAGCATGGAGTTCAAACCGTTTGGGATTGTGCAATACAGGCCTTGTTGCTCGGGTCAGTGCAATAAAGTTGTTTTTTAACAATTATAATATATTTATGCAATATCTAAATTAAATATCTGTTTCTCTGATACTGCTACTGTGCTCCCTGGTGATGATGGTGATGATGATGATGGTGATGATGATGATGATGATGATGATGATGATATCTGAGGCTTCAACTTGTTGATGTTTTTAGTTTTTAGTTTTAGTATGCTGTATTTTATCGTCATGTGTTGTGATTGCATGTACTTCATTGTTTTTAGGAGTTGCACATATAAATCTCTTTGTACTGCTGCTATAATGAAATTAAAGATTCTATTCTATTCTAATGAATACTAATGAAATTATTTTAACATTATAATGAAACACTATACTATAACTGTTTATACTTTTGATGGTATTTTTATGGCATATGACATTTTTTGACTGTTTTATTGTGTACTGCGACATCTCTATGATATGTTATGCTATTGCATTATATTTTGTGAATTCTAGTTTTTTTCTTATTTTTGTAAACATTTTTATGGCATACTGTACTATGATATGTTTATGGCATTTTGTTTTATTGCTTTTGCAGATTATAATACATTCATGACATTTTACATAACATCTTTATAACAAACTATGCTCTTACATTTCTATAACATACTACACTAAAATTACATTCTTCTGGTATACTCTACTAGGGCATTAGGATTTTTTATTACTGATAAATTCTTATACTTAAGTATTTTTTTGTGACATTTATCATGACACAATATATCATAGTCTTGTTTCCATCAACTTATTTCTCTGCAGATTTCAAAGATTCACATGAGAAAACTTTGGTGGAAATACAAATATTTGATAAAACTTTTTAAAATGCGCATACAAGTTTATACTCTTGCTTGATATGGTTTTTGTTTTTTCCGAAAAAATAGTCAATGCACTAAACGAGAGATAGAAATGCTTTTTCCAAATAAGTAAGCGAACATCTAACTCACATGTCTGATCAGCTGTTTCTGACACAAAATAACAATTATAAGTTGCATCGTTGAATCACATTCCTGAAGACTTTCCATTTTCTCTCATTGGTGGCCAAAGTTGTCCGATTATTAGCAACCTCTTTTTTGTTGTTCTTTCTCTTTTGCTCAATCTCTTCTTCTTCTACTGTTTACTGACGGATTAGCCTACAGTAATACATTATACTGCCACCTTCTGACCAAAGTATGTTCATGCAGCTTCGTTTATTTGCGCCTAAACCAGTTCATGGAAACGTCCCTAATTTGCATTTTCTATAATGAAACATTTCAAAACTTGCTTTAATGGAAACACGACTAGTGACTTTGATATTATACTAATGCTTTTTACATGAGTTTTTTTAATGCCATAGTATACTGTAAAAAAAAAGTTTGACACAGTCTTCATTGAAATAAGGTAAAGTTGCTGCTGTGTAGCTTGGACATTTAAATTAACTTTGCCATTATCAAGATTTATAGAGCCATTACTCTTTAGGCCCATTCATATTGTTAGTACAACAGGAATCTCTGAACACTCAGTCCTCCGTGAGAAGACAAACACTCATCAGGGCATGTCAGCGGACATATTGAGAGAGTTAATGTTGCGTTGCTGATGTACGGTTAAGTGTGTGTGTGTGTGTGTGTGTGTGTGTGTGTGTGTGTGTGTGTGTGTGTGTGTGTATTCAGCAGTGTGGAGATAATGATGATGTTTGTATCCTTAGCTCTCCTTTTTACTGCCAACTTTAATGTAATTAGCAAATCATAACAGACTATTATCAGCATATGAGCACATTTGAACGTGGAAGAAAAACACAAATAAAGACACCATGAGAGCACCAGAACAGCTGCAGCCCAAAGAGAATAAAAGCTGCATCGGGGGGCAAAAAACAAGATCAAGGCGTTTCCTCTTGAGATGCCTGGAGGCACCGACTGCAAGAGGCTCTTTGTGTGTTTGTGTGAGACATTAGGGGTCCTAATCGAGTTGGGCTGAACAAGGCCAACGACCGAGGCCCAATGACCAGAGCAAAAAAGGTCAGCGGCTCCAGTTTATTGGGTTGGTTTGGAAATGCTACAAAAGCCTGCAGGCTTTGACCATTTGCAACAAATCACTTCCGACAGATAAACCGATCAGCTGCTATTTGTGGAAGCATAACATTTACTTAGAAGCCACGAGGTTGTAGGTTCAAGCTTCAGTGGGCCAGTTAAGAGATTGTTGTTCAACACTTAGTGAAGCCGGACTCAACACTTGATGTTACGTACTTGTGTTGTGACCCAGTGTAACCTTGGTTTTATTAAGATTAATATTAACATACTGTAACATACACAGTCTGCTATGACCTTTATGCTGTTTAACTCAAGGGAAGCAGAGACATTTACCCTACAAATGACTCATTTCCGTGTCCTTTATGTTCTCTGTTGCTCTGCCAGATATCACCTGAAGAACACGAGCTACTGGAATCTCATTTATTGCTCTTCACTGCACAGAATGAGATTGATTGAAACATGAGGAAAAGACTGGCATGAATAACAATATGATGTAGTGAGGACAACAAGGACGATTAACCGATCGATAGTCAGTGGGAATATGAATGGTTCTGTGTTAACATGTTGGATGAATGAATGAACCCCTTGGAGTCTCATCACAATCTCACCTACAGGTGAATCTCAATACATTAGAAGTAGTAGTTAAAAAATAGTTTATTTATGTCAGTAATTCAATTTTAAAAAAGTGGAAATAACACATTATATAGATCCATTACACACACAGAATGAAACATTTCATGTCTATGAATATGGCTTACATTTAACACCAAAGACCAAAAAGTTTAATATTACAAAAGACCAATTTTAAAAAGTCTGTTTAATATGTAAATGTTGGCCTCTGAAAGTATGTCCATCTATATGACTCAATACTTTGTTGGGGCTATTTGACTTGAACTACTGGAAATTGACTTTTCTATGATATTCCAATTTATTGAGAGTCACCTGTATTTGATCTGGTAATTACTTTTTCACTTTGACTTACTGGATCAACATTTTTAACCCAAAAGAAACAAACAAAACCAATTTAAACTAGGACTGCAAGCAGTACTGAACGGGCCCTCGCAGTACACGCGTGTCGGGGCATGCTGTCGTCGGGGTGTGTGTGTTACAGGGGCCAGTCTATACCACCCCTATGAATTTCATTGCCTTAAGTGTTAAAGTGTGGACACGGTACCAAATATGAAATTAGACTGCCACCACAGTGCCACCGAGGGGCCGATCAATAAAACCTTAAAGGGTTATCCTCAGGAGGGCATTGACAATAATTGTACCAAGTTTTGTATACTAATGCACAAACTATCCCTTTAATCCTCATACAGTGTCTGAAGGAGGACTCTTAACTGATATGTATAAGTTAGAAGAGGCAGGTAGCAATGGTGGAAAGTAACTATGTACATTTACTCAAGTACTGGACTTAAAGTACAATTTTGAGGTACTTTTATGTACATTTTATGTAACTTTATACTTCTACTCCACTACATTTTGAGGCAAATATTGTACTTTTTACTCCTCTACATTTAGCTTACAGCTTTAATTACTTTTCAGGTCAATATTTAAAATGAAAACATGATACATTTAAAATGATTACCTATTTTTATAAATTAAACCACTTAAAAGTTTATTAGGTAGTTAAAATGAGCGGAGTGGAGTCATTTCACAGTGTGGTATTAGTACTTTTACTGAAGTAAAGGATCAGAATTCTTCTTCTTCTACTTCTTTTTCTTTTTTATTGATTTTTTTTTCATAATTTTTTAAAAACATTTTATTTTATTTTATTTATTTTATTTATTTTTTCTGCGCATGCGCGGCCCCGTCGCGTTACTGCGCATGTGCGGCCCCGTTGCGCTACTGCGCATGTGCGGCCCTGTCGCGTTACTGCGCATGTGCGGCCTCGTCGCGCTACTGCGCATGTGCGGCCCCGTCGCGTTACTGCGCATGTGCGGCCTCGTCGCGCTACTGCGCATGTGCGGCCTCGTCGCGTTACTGCGCATGTGCGGCCCTGTCGCGTTACTGCGCATGTGGGGCCGCGTCGCGCTACTGCGCATGTGCGGCCTCGTCGCGTTACTGCGCATGTGCGGCCCCGTTTCGCTACTGCGCATGCGTAACAAAGCCGCACATGCGCAGTAACGCGACAGGGCCGCACATGCGCAGTAACGCGACGGGGCCGCACATGCGCAGTAGCGCGACGAGGCCGCACATGCGCAGTAACGCGACGGGGCCGCACATGCGCAGTAGCGCAACGGGGCCGCACATGCGCAGTAACGCGACGGGGCCGCGCATGCGCAGAAAAATAAATAAAATAAAATAAAATGTTTTAAAAAAATTATGAAAAAAAAATCAATAAAAAAAAGAATAAAAGAATAAAAAAAGAAAAAGAAGTAGAAGAATTCTGATCCTTTACTTCAGTAAAAGTACTAATAAAAATAATTAAATTAAATTAAATTTTAAAAAAATTATAAAAAAATAAATTAAAAAAAGAATAAAAGAATAAAAAAGTAGTTACTTTTTAATTGTTTTTATACAAGACTGACAAAGCAAATTTGACAGTTTGATTTGTAAGTACCAATTACTTATTCAGTAGATGTAATTTTCTTTTTGTGGTTGTTTTGTTGTTATTTATATCTCTTTGTAGTCATTTTGAGTCTTTTGGTGGTTACTTTGTGTCTCATTGTAGTCGTTATGTGTCTTTATGATTTGACTTGAAATGTGGAAAACTTCAAAATGTTCATACATTTAGAGTCACTTATAGTCATAGTATCATTTGATCTATTGTTATTATAACAATATTTATCATTGCAGCTATGAAAACTCTTTTAATCAAGTGCCCACTGTAAACTAAACTAATCATTTTCCCTTTGCTTCAGTTGGAGGTTATTGTTCTTATGAATTGTGCCTATAGACTCACCTGTGGCTCAGAAACATGACTCCAGGAGCTTTCCTCTATCATTCTATAGAAACCTTGTTTAGTCTAAATGAATAGGAGACTGCAGGAGTGCAGTAAATGCTCACGTTATGGTTGTTGGAAATCAGATACATCACACTAAGGCTGAAAAAACAATAATGTGCTGAATGTTCTTGCAGAATTATTAATGTACTCAAGACAGGAACCTGCCACAGAGCTGTTGCTTGAAAATAATGCTCTCTCCTGGTTCCTGCATATTTTATGAAATTTAGTCTTTATTTCTGCTGAGTCCAATAAAAGAAGCAACGGGATCGGTGATAAAGTACCAAAAAGCAGAGGGCAAAATTACCTTGCATGAATAATAAAACAGTTTGAGTTGTTTGAATTTGTTTTCTGACATATACAAGACTGACAAAGCAAATTTGACAGTTTGATTTGTAAGTACCAATTGCTTATTCAGTAGATGTAATTTTCTGAGAGGCGAAAGGCAGAAGGAGATTTCAGATAATTGAACCAGTACAAAGAACAGAACGTGTCGGGATCTTTATTCACTGCCTCTGTTGCCATTGTTCTTTGAACCCGATGTACCCGTGAAAGACTCGTACAGTTATATAATGGAAGTAGAGCAGCATTTCTATGCTTCCTGTACAGTACGTTCTTTCATAAAGTGACAGGGTAGAAGAAGAAAAGGCTGATCTCAATTCAGGAGAAATATTAAGTCCAACTCCTGTCAAGTCTCAAGTCTCAAGTCTCGTGGAAGCCACAGACTGTATAAAAGAACTTTTAGTTCAACCACACACTGAACAAGACATTGTTAGGTGATGTCAGGTTATGTTTTCAACTTTCATAAACTGAAAAAAACACTGTGAAATGGCCAAAGTTGTTAGACACAGTGCATCATGGGAGTGAAATGTAAATCACAAGGCAGCCGCACCTTAAAACATACCGATTTATGATCTATTTACAAAATGATCATACTGTAATGAGAAAGACTTTAAATTAGCGATTGAGACCTTACACTCATTAGCAAAATGTTTACTGAAGTAATAAATCAGGTGAGAAGTAGGGCAATATTCCTATTGACTGTTATGGATTTGAACTTCTTTTTGCAACCAGTGGAGTCGCCCCCTGCTGGCCGATAGATAGAATGCACATATGCATTGGCTTCACTTTGTTTTTTGACGCAGAGGTTTGGTCAAAGCAAGTCTCAAGTCAGTTAAAACACGTCCTAATCAAGTCTGAAGGCTTATCAGGCTCCCTCCCACTCTCCGGATCGGACTGTCTGTCATCACCGTCAGATACTGTCCCGGTCCACTTCCAGACTTTTCTCTGTCCTGGATCACAAATGGTGGAAGGAGCTCCCCACAGACATCAGGACCTCAGACAGCCTGGACATCTTCCACCAGGCTGAAGACCTATCTCTTCCAACAATACCTCGGCTAAGTCATGGTCACCTAACATATATTTTTTGTAAAAATGCTCTTCTTTTCCTCTTCTTCAGCATATAGCACTCCTGTAGCGATGACAGTTAGCTCTTAAAGTTATGTACTTTCTTGATTCCTGTGGTCTAAGTCTAGTACCTTCAGGTTGAATGCACTTATTGTAAGTCGCTTTGGACTAAAGCATCAGCTAAATGACATGTAATGTAATGTAATATCAAGCTATCCTATCTACCTGTATGATTTTGTTCCAGGTCAGTGTTAATGTCCACAGTCACCCATATTCAAAATATGTGCAATCTCTATTAATAATCCCTTTGTGTGAAAGCTCTTAATTTGGACCTTTTACAGGTCTGATCTGTAGCACACTGTGAAAAAAATAAATGTGTAGTGTATTTCTCTTCCAAAGCATTCACACTGCCAAGACTGGGGATACCAGATTCTTTCCTGCAGAGATGTTTCTGCTGTGGATACAAGCTGGTTCTCTGCTCCCATCAACCATCCATAGAAGCTATGCAGCTTAGAAGCTCTAAGCCAGGGGTTCTCAAAGCATTGATGACTAATAAATCATCATTTCAGTGATCCAGCATATGAATCAGGGCCTTACTATAATATGCCATTTTTAAACACATCACTTTTTTTAAAATCACACACTGTAATGACATTTTTTCATCGCATTCTATTCTATTACCATACACTACTTTTCCTTTTCTTTCACTGTTTAAGATAATTTATTATTGTGTGATTTCTTTGAAAATCATGTCGTTTCTAGGGCGTATGACAGATTTTTGACTATCTTCAAGGTACTATAATAATGGTGTTTTTTAAATATATTTTTACTTTACTATTAAAATTTGCTAGTCTAAATCATTTCTTGGCAAAATGCATCAGCAGACAATACTTTGGGCATTTCAATCATTTTTAGGCATTTTAAAATTTGACCAATTTCGACAGAAATCGACATGCTACAGCATGACTTTTAGACATCCCACAATATGGTGTTTTTCTGTCATCTCTGGTACAATTATACCATAACACGCATCAACAGACTCTAATAAGGCAATTTTATGAATTTTGGGCACTTAAAATTTTAAGACCTGTCTAGTAGACCTAGAGAACACTAAACGGGCACATCCAAACTTTATTTAATGCCATAAATAATTTACAAGAAAAATAATTATTACAAGAAGCAAAATTAGCGCCTGAGGAAACAGGCACTGTCCTTGAACACTTTCCATACATCTTTTCTGTACATACATTGTGTCTTTACATGTTTATATTATTATTACAATCCACATCACCTAAATATAAAGAAAATGTATTTACAGATATCAAAATAAAAATTCAAGGAGGGGACGATTGAAATATCTCTACAAAACACCTACCAAATATCTATTTTTTTGTTTTTTTTAATTGCAGTTTTGGGAAAATGCCTATGTGCACACACACAATTTGGAATAATAATAATAAAAAAAGATTTTAACCACTTCAGTGAGTAAAACATGAAAACTTCAAACTTGTTTTTAACATACATCATTTTCACAAATGATGGCCATGAGAGCCAGCAGTCAGTTCTGGGAGACATGTGTTGTTGCACAGTGATAAAATACATAGTTCATAGTTTCCACTTAGCTGGAGTGCTACTCATCAATCCAGATTGTTTCAGAGGAATTGTACTAGAAAGCAGTGTTGAACAGAGTACCAACTCATCCTAAAACTATCTAGAATGATAAAAAGCTCTACAGGTAACTGTGGGGGAACTCTCTAAGAAAATCCAATAATTTTCACCATCTTCTCTGCTTTGTATTATTTATGACAACTTTTGCAGAGTAAATCCTATTCCATATTAACTTTGAAGAACAGAAAAAACAATAGCAGCATTGAGATTTTGTTCATGATAAACACCGATCCATTAGTTACCCCCAGGAAAAATCATTATGCAGAAGTATTAATTATCCCGTTCTCAGTTCTCAGTGAGCGTTCTGAGTAAGACTGGATGAAAAGTTTCCCCAAATATGAATCTATTATAAAAGTGAGTTTGGTGAATCCACTGATAGAATAACTGCGTGTGAACTCCTGGTGAGAATAAAGACCGTTCCTGCTTCCCTCTCCTGCCTCATCCTTCCAAACAAGGACAAAAAGAGCATACTGCGTGTTCAGAGTGTGAGATAACTCTGCTGTGGTTTATCAGTGACTCAGCTCAGCTCTGGCACATCTTCCTCATAGTTAGCCCGGGGCTCCGGTCTGACATAATGCCATTTAATGAGATGCCCCAGTCCACAAAGATCACCAAGACTGAAATGTTGCTCCTGATCCTGTGCCAAACCTTTGTGAGACGGTTGAATCTGGATCTAAGAATGTCTTGAGTGGATCTAGTGGATCCTCAGAGGATCTTTTGGAAACAGTGTTAACTGTTTAACTTTACAGTTTGATGCAGTATGCTGGTCTTAAAACACATCCCGCTGAGATCAATAGTTCAGAGATGGAGAACTCAGTGTGGCGTCCCCTTCCTCCTCAGCTCCAGAGTGTGCAGGCCCTCCTGCCGGCCCAGGGCGTGCTGCGTCCCCACTTTGTGGGCCGTCTCTGTGGCGGTGATGTCTATCTGGGCGTACTTGGTGGAGCTTTTTCCTGTCAACATACAAAAACAGACCTTCAAGTAAGTCAGAGAAAGTGTAATCATTTGGTAGCAAATAGAGCTGAAATGATAGTGGACCTGACAGTGAAATTAAAGTTTTAAAATGAAAGCTTTTAATTTAGACCTTTCATAGCCTGCTTTGTAGCACACTGAAATTAATGTTTCTCTTCCAAAAGCTCTCAGTGCCAACTGGGCTCCCACATGCTTCCTGAAAACATGTTTTGACTGTAGATACAAAGAGAGTCTCTCTGCAGCCAAGGCCCAAAGACTGTCAGCATCACAGGGTGAAATTAAAAAAGGATTTATAATGTTTCCTAACACAATACATTTTTGTGTTCCTGTTATTATGTCCACCTCCTGCATGTATGTATGTAACATAGGAGTAAGAAAACATCTGCATCATGGTGAATATTGTCATGTGTGGCTGTGTTGGAGGTCTTTAAGGTAAACTGATATTGATTTGATTTCAGTTTTAAGTTAATGTTAAATCACGCAGCTGTTTAAGTTGAAGGAATAACAATGAGTAAAATATGAACGCTTTTAAACTAATTAAACATTTTATTAATTTTGTATCCAAAGAAATAATAATGAAGCAGCATTATTGATTGGCTAATTAAATAATTTCCAATTATTAGTTCAGTTTTGGGTTTGGATGTGATATTACTCATGTGCCTGTCTGTTAGATATGAAGCTACAGTCAGTAGCCGCTTAGCTTAGCTTAGCTTAGTTTAGCATAACGACTGAAATCTGCTAGAACACCAAAAGTTGGACAAACTTTATTTAAGATAAAAATAAAAAAAACAGTAAAGTGGACATATTTGGGATTTGGACTATTGGTCAAACAAAAAAACACTTTTCAAGACAAGGAATTTGGAACGGGCATTTTTCACTATAAAAATAATCATTAGTTGCAACAAACTAACACCTGATCCTTTATGACGACACAGCAGAAGAACATGCAGAAGATTCACATGAAGACTGTGTGCCGTCTTTCAGCATGTGGTGCCTTCCTTGTGTGAACAGATAATAATGGAGGCGTCAGGGTCTAATGGCTGAAGCAGTGATCGCCCTGCATTAGCATGAATATCATTGTCGTCTCCTGCTTCAGTTTTGTGTTTTACAGGCTCATAAATTTGAGGAAATCTCAACCAGCTCCTAACAACACGTCCATAGTCCCTGGAGGAGGATCCATTAGAGCAGTGAGTTGAATGGCCTGTGACCCTCTTTCATGGGACGCTCCTCCTCCCTGGTGACAGATTAATGATATAAACTCTACTGCTGACATCAGATATTAACCTCTCATGACGTATTCCTGAGAGCAGTGAACGCTAATAGCCGACTTGTCTGTCAATTACGGCTCACTACCGCGTCTCCGATGGCGAGGACTCAGCTGTCTGTTAGTGGGACCAGAGGAAACCAGATTCCTGTAACGCTGCTCCAGTGAAATAGAATTACAGAACAATCGTGTATGGAGAGCCACTTTTCATCCTGACATCGATCTCCTGGCTTGTTTTAAGATGGCTCTCTTATATCTGTCGGCAAGATTTGAAATATTGTTTTTCCACGAAGCTGCACCGATCAGAAACCTGAGCAGGACGAGAAAAGCCTCGTAGACTGTGAACAGTCATAAGGAGGACATTAGGGCACGACTGGGGTCATTTTACTTTAACTTTAATCAAATCAGGATGTGGATTTTTCTTTCAGACCTTTGCATTAGAAAATCTGCTTACATTTAATCTATTAAAGACGCTCATTTAGTGATTCTCATGAATCTTTCATGGTTTTCTGATGAGGATCTGAATATGCATTTAAAGGCGTTCATGATGACAGGGTGTCCATTTGGGCATTGCTCTGCCACAGATTTATGCACTTATTAACATTCATACAGGGAACCAGTGCATTAATAGCAGGATTTAATAACGCTGTCTAAAAATAGCAGTGGGGTTTAATGTCTGTATGAGTGTGTCTCATTCTGGTAGAAGAGGCTGAAGAAACGTACAGGAGAAGGTTTGACTACTTCACAAAGCATTCTCAAGTAAAAAATGCTTCTTAAGGAACACTTTTTTCTTAAACTTTGCTCTTCAGACAAAGTTTAAGAAGATTTGGTATTCATGAAGAAATTCTTATCTGTTCTTTAGTTTTTTTTCTAAGTTAGAACTTGAGAACAAATGAGATTCTTGAAAACAAAGTTGTCACATTTCTTCTCATATTTCTTCACAACTTCAGGAGAAGTCTTAAACAGCTACAGTGAAAAGGTTAGTCTTGATATGGATTTACTTGAACACATTTGACATTTATTTGATTTCTTTAATATTTAGTTTAGCCTACAACAATGTGTTAACAAAGTTTGTTCATTGAAGTTGGTCAGAGTAGTTTTTGTGTGAATGTATCACATCAAGCTTATTCTGCTTATTATTCAGCTTATTCAGTTGACATATATAATAATATAAATATAATAATGTAAATGTCTTCCAGTCTGTGTGACATGTAGGCCTGTTCCTAGATTACACTACAATGTTCTCTTAGTAAATCACTGAGGCAGTTGCTGTATTTGATACTACTTCATTCATCACTATGAACATATTATTTTAGCAGGCCGAGTTACTGAAAACCATCAAAAGTATTACTTTTAGATGGAAGTTCTTTGGGTGGCAGCTAGGGAGCAAAATGCACCAATAGGCCTCTGAGAGACAGAATCGATCACGTCTTCATTAGACAACAGAGGCTCTCTAGGCCCACAGTTGTTTTTCTGGCAAGTGATCTTAAGTGAAAAATCTAAGAACTTCCTAAGTGAGAAAACTAAGAAGTTCATTCTTATGGACAATTTTAGGAGCATCTTTTTTTTTGTTGTGTTATCTGAGGAAGACTTTAGTAAATCCGGCCCCTGGTGTTTATATGTCTTATGTATATTTTATATGTCTCTCTGTTTGTGGACAGAGTTCATCATTGGTGCAAGTTGCAGTTGCCAAACTTTACAGTTCTGTAGTTGAGATCACAATGAAGGCCAAGTCTGAAGATGGACGGGTCGGAGCTGAAGTAGGATGCTCTCACTTTAAACCACTGTGGACTTAAAACAGGGTCAAAGTGATTAAAGGAAGGGCCATGTGGGGTTTGTTCCAGCCAAGCAGGAGGACACCTGATCCAACTATTCAACTGGACCCAGTCATGGTGGAAAACTCACCCAAAAAGATCTGTTTCTGTATTGCTTTCAAATGTTTTCAACCCTGACTCTGTCAACTTGCTTGCTGAGTGAAAAGGTAAAAGCATTACCGCTTTAGAAAGAAACCGTTTGTATATCAGCACTAATTAACCTTCTGAACCCCACAGAACACCAGAGGGTTTGAAAGGCATGTTTATTGCCAAAATCACACCATTTTTAACGCTAGAAACTGTAAAAACTGAAATTACTGATGGACTTTTACATTTCCTAAAGTCCTTGAACAATTCATGTCTAATGAAAGCTTCAGTCAGGAAGTTTAAAAAATGTTTTCTCAAATGAAATTCTTCCAAAAATAAACCAGTGGCTCTAAGCAGATCCTGTAAAAACATGAAACTCTGTGTTGCTCTGCTGGGAAGCCAACAGTCACATCACAGAAAGGCTCTTTACACTGAGCTGTTTTCTATGTCATACCTATTTAAGGCATTGTAACTGTTATACTGCACAAAATATATTTTAATGTATCCCTACTTGTAGCCATGATTGTGCTGTTTCCATAGAGGTGCTGCAGTAAAAAGCGTTAAGAAGCTGCTGGGGTTCAGAGGTCATGCATCATGCTTCTTACTCTGAGAGGGCAGGTTGGGGACGGTCCCTCGGGGGCCCGGCTCCTGCAGCTCCAGCTCCATGTAGTTGAGCTGCTTCTTGGATGTGGGACTAACAGGAATATTGACGTAGGTCACACAGTCGGAGCGAGGCCTTTCTGCTGGCGTTGCCTCCGGGGGGAAGAGGAACACTGGGCCTGTCGGTCCAACAGGAACAACGTGTTAATTGAGCTCAGGAGGAGCTTTGTTCATTTCTCTCATTTGCTTCTTTTAAGAAGTGCTAACTTATTTTTATCAACAAAATCTCAGAGGAGACCGAAACTCATTCTGCTAACAAGATGTTTCTTTGTAGCCACAGCCGGAAAGCTAATACTGCCAAATAACTCATCCAAAACCATTCAGACACATAAAGAGGCCTGCGGCTGCGTCTGGATGACTGTTTCTTTATTACAATCAACACAGACACTTATTTCACAGCATTTTGAATAACCAAGTGTTTTGCTTTGGGATTGCTTTCCATCTTTCTCCACAGGCTGTGTTCATTGTAATAAAAATATGTCGCTTTATTGCCACAGAACGGCTCTTTTTATGTGTTTTAATAGTTTTTGGACAACAATGGAGTTCTCTGGCTCTGAGGAATACGCTCCAACACGCTGTGGCTGCAGAGACAATACAGAGTCAGATACATTTGTCTTTTTGTGGGATTTTTTTATAATAGTAAAAAGATAAAATAACACCAGGCACTTATTTGAAAGGAGGGGGGTTTGTTTTTCTCATTGTGACCTTAATTAAAAGATAATAATGAAGAAATCAAGGATATTATTTTACCACTTTGTCACTATAACCTTCATGTAGAAGCTGGAAGAGTTGCTCCTCCAGGGTTAGTAACTCTTGAGGTCCTTATCAACAGCTCCGTGCTAATTAAAGTGGTTCAGATAGAGATATCTGCATTAGAGTCACTGCTGGGATCAGCAGCTACACTGGCACACATAACAGTCTATTTCACTCATTTGCTCTTTCCTCCCAGAGGGTAATTGAACATAATTAACTGAAAGGCCCAAAGGATAAATTATGAGATGCATTATGGTCATTTTGTGTTATGAGGCAGTAGAACTTATTGCCCTTTTAATTCTGCCACCAGCAGATCCACATGTGAAAACATTCTGGAGCGTTTACTGACCAAAATTCATCATCCCTTAAATACAATTTATTATTTTCCAGGTAAAACCCAAAAAAGAGCACCCACAAAACTAATGCTATGCTGTAGATGAACAGCATTAATTATTTTTCAGATGCAATAAAGTATAAATACCACACCATCGAAGGGAAAACTGTCAAACTTCAGCTCCAGAGGCTCTATTCAAATGAGGCACTGAGAAATAAAATGAAGCATGCCAAATAGACAGCAAAAGAACTACGGTAAATAAATTATGTCTTGGTTGCAGCCAATATCTGGTATGAACACAATGAATCATGGAATATACAGTCATGGAAAAAATGATTAGACCACCATTGTTTTCTTCAACTTCTGTTTCATTTTAATGTCTGATACAACTAAAGATACATTTGTTTGGACAAATATAATGATAACAACAAAAATAGCTCATGAGAGTTTAATTTAAGAGCTGATAGAGACATTTTCCATGGTTTTCTTGATAATAACCAAAATCATTCATCATTCATCAATCATCATCAAGAAAACCATGGGAAATGGCTCGATATCAGCTCTAAAATTAAACTCTTAACTCTCTAAACAAAAAGCTATTTTTGTTATTAAAAAGAACAAGAAATAAATACATGGTTAATACAGCAGTATGTAGAAGCTCTTTAACTGAAATTATAGTTTTAATGCTAAAATATAATTCTTATTGTTAAGGATTAATTTTCCAATTGACTGTTTTACAAAAAGTAAAAATAGTAAAGCACATTATTTTTTCTTGATTAAGATGTCACATTATAGTTATTTATTTGCATTCCTGAACAGAAAAATTTGTTTTAGTGGTTGAATGTTCTTCTTGATTAATTTCTGCCCAGTGGGTATAAAAAGGTGAATTCAGTTTGTTATTTGCCAAATAAATAACAATAACATTTTAGTTTTAAACAAGCCTTTGAAAGATTTCTAAAATATTTATGTTTTCTCATTTTTATGACAGGTGGTCTAATACATTTGTTAAGCACTGATGACATCATGTCCAGTGATTCAATACTGTAATATTTCACCGAGAATAGTGTACCATTCACATCCTGCCGTTCTATATTATTTATAAATATTTATCTTTATTGTTATCTTAATATATTATTTTAATTATAATTATTAAATTATTATTTTACATATAAAAATGTATAAATATTAAGTTAGTCTAATTACGATTTTAATATATTATTTCAATTATAATTATTATTTTAAATATATTCATTTATAAATAATAAGTTAGTCTAATTAGGATTTTAATATATTATTTTTATTATAATTATTTATAAATGTTAAGTTAGTGTATTTACTATTTTAATATATTATCTTAAGAATTATTATTTTAATTATGATTATTTATGAATATTTATTTATACTATTAAGCATACTAAATGGCATGTTAGTATGGAATTTCAATCACAGCCTAAGATTATTAATTGATTCACATAAAAAAATATTTTCAAAATAATAACTTTGGATAAACAGATAAAGATGATTTTCCTATATATGCGTAATCACCAACACGGGTACAAATTCATTGCCAGAATTCTCTATTTAAAATGACTAAATCACTGTTAAAGAATAAGCATTTTTTTTGCAAATGCACAAAAAAAAGAGCTTTTAATAGCAACCTGACGACAGTTTGACTTTGCACAACACAACTTGTTTGGTATTTTTTCAGCTACTTCTTCAAGAACAACTGATCAAACAGAGCAGTCAGCAGAAAACAAGGTGAAGCTAACAAGACGTGTCGCCTCAACACATTTCAGCTGGATGGATTTCCTGTCAAACACACAAATCATAGCCACAGTGGTGCCTAAAGTGTGTAATCTATTGTGCCTGATGGATGGCTCTTACGTTTGCTTTTCCTGTCATAAACCTAAAAGCCAGCCGGGATAAAGAGGTGCAGAGTAAATGCTGTGTTATTGATACAGTTTCAGAACAACTACATCAAATATGTGCATATTTTAGCTCAGTGACACTGATCATCCAGTGTTTTTTGTATCTACAACACCAACAGAGATAGCTGCAACCTTCAGACACTCAAGGATATCTGGAAAATTAACATAACCTGAATACTTCTGTTCTCCCCTGTGGAGAGAGAAATACGCTATTTATCCTGAAATGTGATATTAACACTTGTTAGTGATGCTGCTTTGGTGCTTACATAACTGAAAGAAAACAAAGTCTAATTAACTGATACATTTCTTTTTATGTGTGCATTTGTGTTTTTTATTTATGTATTTATTGATTTTTTTGTGAGAGGCAGCACTGGACTACTTTAGTTATTGTATTTATCCTCATATAGACTCTGTCTTTCTTTTATTATTTCAATTACTTCATGTAACAATGTCAGGTGCCGTATACCCACCTTGTATGTAGTTTTTTCTTTTGTAAAAATAAATAAATAAAAAAAACAGTTGAAACAGTGATACACTGCTGAAATTATCTCACCTACTTCAGAACACATTGAAAATCATCATTGTTTTAAAGCAGCTCCTCCTGCTATGGACACAAATCATCATCACAACTATTTTTGGTCAAAATTTAGATTTTTAACATTTTTTTATTTGTTTTCTTGGACTTTAAAACTAATTTATAAAATAAAAAAACACATCAACTAATAAAACACATATATAAATATTAGTATATACATTTCAATAAATAATATAAAAATAATATATAAAAATTGATCAAAATAATAACATCAACTAGACTATCTCAGAGGCCAGGCCCTAGTTGACAATGCAATCAACCAATCAGGGACTTGTGTAGACATTAGTATAGATGAAACAGCCATAACTGATTTATTGCTGATATAGACGCAGTAACAAGCGTTAACCCTTAATAGGGCACTCATTGAAATACTTGCAAATTCCAAATTTCAACCCTAGAGAATATTGGAGGATATTACATACAGCCAGAATGTGTAAAAAAAAAAAAACATACGGACCCGGGGGAGGGGAGTAATATTTTGAGAAAAAAAGATACAAATTTATGAAAAAAAACCTCTGATTAATGGTAAAAAAGTTACAGATTTATGAGAAAAAAATCTCAAATTAATGGTAAAAAAGTTGACAAGATTAAAGTGGCAAATCTACGAGAAAAAAATGCGCAGATTAATGAGATTTAAAGTGGTGAATCTGCAAGAAAAAAAGTTGTTTTTTCCCACTTTTTTCTCGTAAATCTGCGACTTTTTTTCACGCAGATTTGCCACTTTAATCTACCGTAGTAACGTAGCCTGATCTTTGCCGATTAGCTGGAAGAAATCCATGTGGTTCTACGACCTCACAGAGAGACATGGGGACCCCATTGATATCCACTGAAGTTACCAAATATAGTTCTTCGCCCGATAAAGGGTTAAAGAGTTCTTCGGAGGCAGAGACGTCTTCTCAGTTCTACCAAATGGGTTTGGCAGAGCTTGAGTAATTCTAAAATGCTAACATTTATCCATGGTTTTTATTCCTAGGTGGGTGAAGGCATGGTCCACCCTGCAGTCTCCGCCTTCACCCACCTAGGAATAAAACAATCACATGTTTTGGTAAACTCATTGGCTGAAGAGGTTTTTCTGTCAAGGCAAGTACTCCGAACCAGCTCCCGCATACTGAAAGTCTTTGAACTGGGGAAAGGCCAGACTAATATGTAGAGCAAACAGAAATGTGGGTTTACCAAGACAAATATCAACTGTGTTATAATGTTAGCCACAAGCTACGGAAAAATCTTAAAATATATATTCAAGATATTGGTAAACTATGTTCAACATATTACAATCAGTAACTCAGTAAGAACAGGCCAATGCTGTAAAGGATTTATAACAAAAGACAGAACAGAGGACACGATAATAGTTTCTTGTTTATAGAACTAATAAGAAAATAAATGAAGCTCAGTTCATTGCCCAGCCAAAATAAAACCCATCAGTCAGTGTTTCACTGCCAGGCTTCAACAATTACTTGTATTATCAATTAATCTGCTTATTTCTCATACACTGTTTAGTTCAGTCTATAAAATGTTTAAAAGTTGTAGAGAAAAAAAAAAGACCAAACAAACCAAAACATATAAGCAGCTAATCCTCAAATTTGTTTTGGGCATCATTGCTTGATAAATGACTTAAACATTCTCAAAACAGTTCTCAAGTTAATTGCATGCCAATTCATTTCCTAATTAAGTGACTGGTCATTTCAGCTGAACTCAATCACTACGCTCCTTCTTGACCCATTTATGGATGTACAAACTAGAACCTTACCAATAAATCAGCCAAGATGAAACAGAGAAATAATATCTTCTTTTAAACCTTTTTATTCATATGTAATTCAAGCACTGCAAATCAGCTAAAACTATTCCACATTAACCAATAAACTTAGATTCTCCCCTCTAGCACCACTACTTTTTTGCAAAACATGTCCGTTATGTTTGAAGATTAAAGAGAATATCTAGATCACAGAAAACGGATCCTTTAACTCCATTTAAAATAATCCCATCAGCAGCCGGAGAACAACAGCAGAACATTTACTACTAAAAATAATATGCAGGTGTCCAAACTTTTGAGTGGTACTTTATATCATGTCGTTGAACTATAATCTGCTGCATCAGATACAGTGACCCAGTGGTTTAATATGCATCAGCTGTGGTGATTACACCATCATGTGGATACAGTGCAGTGAATTTTAATACGCAACATTAGTGGATAAAAAGATTCCACCTGCTATCGAGTGTCTAAATGGCAGCAGGCTGCCACCATTAGCAGCTGAGAGGCCCCGGCCCCCAGGGGCCCCTCACACAATCAGTCAGGAGCCATTAGACGCCAGCAGAGTGTCGGTGGGGGCCGCCTGCAGCAACGTCTAGCAGGCCTGGTCCTGATCGATCAGACACCAGAGCAGCCTGCTGCTGATAATGGCTGCCACCACAACAGAGGGTCGCCTCAGCTGGGAGGCTGAGGGACTCTCCAGTAGACTCTCTGCTGAGCCTCCAGGGGAGCTAGAGGCAACACCTGACTGAGCTCACTGACCCAAACTCTCAGAGTCAACTGCTGCTGAGGGAAACACGCTGCTGATGACAGCCTGTCCTCAGGGTGAGAGGGACAGGGCAGAGGACACAAAGCTAAACATGCACTGCTGTGAAAGCGGCTGCACCAAAACATAATCTTGCACCTAAAAATCAACCTGGTCTCACAGGAATCCATGGAATAGCCACGGAATCACTCAAATTTCCGTGAAGCTGACACGGATTTGGCTACAATGCAAGTTAATGACAGTCATATCCCGTGGCTATTCCAACATACAAAGTGATTATGTACATTCACTGAGTGGATATTTAGAAAATAAAACATATATTTCTCGCTAGAAATGTCAAAATATTGATTTTTTCACTAAAAATGAGAGAACTGTCCGCCATGTTTTTTGTTCTGACCGCCGGGACCTTGAAAGTCACGTGACTTGGAACAAACCAATAGGAAAAAATATCCATGGAATAGCCTATAGAGAACAGACTGTCAATAGATAGATAGATAGATAGATAAATAGATAGATTACTTTATTCATCCCCGAAGGGAAATTCGGTTGTCACAGCAGTCCGGTATTCAAGTACAATAAAATACAATAGAATAAAATACTGAGGTAGCATAAATAAAAACAACAATAGAAAAAAACACAGAATAGAACAAGGACACTTAAGAAGTTAAAGAAAGAACATCAGTTGGTAGGATGGTTGGCAAGATGATGGTAATAATTAAACTGGTGATATGATGGCAACAATGCTATAGTGACTAGGCGGTATATAATAATAATAATAGTACAGTATATAATATATATAATATATAATAATAGTAGTAGTAATAATACTAATAATAAATAAGGCCGGTATAATAATAGTATATTACAGTATATAGTAATAATAGTAATGGCAGCAACAGTATATATAATAATAATAATAATAGTAATAATATTAACATAGGAAAGTGTCGTGTGTATATTTAGTGCATAGATTTAGTGCAATAACTTGCATTGTAGCGAAATCCGTGTCAGTTTCACGGAAATTTGAGTGATTCCTGTGAGACCAGGTTCTAAAAATGTGTTTGAGTATAATATTTCCTCCCCATTACCTTCTACAACATCAAACAGCCCTTTGTGACAGGGAACTTAAGCTGTTTTCTCTGCTCTCTTCAAAGCTGCCAGACTCCACGAACAAAGAGGAAACATTTTAACCTTGCACCATACTAATACAATAATACTAATACACTGACAATGCATTCCTCATACAACCACACTTCAAAAAAACAGAATTATCCCTGTAAAGGTGAAAACATGTTGGACCGAACCAAAAGGACGTGAGACATTTCCAAGATTCCGTATAAAACCCCAAAACTTCTTTGTCATGAGTCGTGTTTCCATCAATTCATTTCTATGTGCATTTTGAAGATTTGCTTTAAAAAAGCTTGATGGAAACACCCAAATCTTATTGTACATAAAAGTTTTTATGCTCGCTTTTTTGTCTTTTTCGAAAAATAGTTAATGCGCTAAATGGGAGAACTAGAAGAAGAAACTCTTTCTCTGAATAAGTTCTGATGTAGAGAACAAAGAACTCACATGACTGATCAGCTGCTTCCGCTTTGCTGGTCGAGGTGAGATAACTTGAAAGTACAATTAGAAATTGCCCAATTTAATTTATTTAATTGTCAGATTAGCAACCTCTTTTTTTGTTTTTTTCTCTCTTTCTCAATCTCTTCTTCTACCGTTTCCTGGCGGATTACATTACTCCGCCATCTTCTGGCCAAAGTTCATTTATGCAGCTTTGTTTATTCACTCTAAACCAGTTGATGGAAACGTCTCAAATTAACATTTTCTTTAATGCGATTTCAAAATTTTGCTTAAAAAGTTGCTTCGACTTTAATGGAAATATGGCTATTGATACAGAGTGAACAAAATGGCCACAAACTTGAACAAACAGCACTCTAAAACAGTTTTTTTTTAAACTAAACATTATAACCTGAATTAGAAACACATCAAAACTGATTGTGTACACAAAATGGGACCAATTAAATCTAGATCACACACTATCAATGTCAAAGTGACATACAGTAGTTCCTGCAGAACTGTTGTTATTTCACAGTGAACAGTGGTCCAAGTGTAGCAGCAGCACAGGAGAAAGTCTCATCAAAAGTCTCAATGCCATTGGATGAAGAATGACCTCCCCATGATCACTCAGTGGTTACAGAAAGTAAAACATGTCTACATGATGGAATATATGACTGCCCAATTACAGCTAAAAGACCTGTTTTTATGAGAAGGTGGGCCCCAGTTACAGACTATATTGCTTAAGACTCGTATACACTATTATTATGTAATTATTTTTATTTTTTTGGAATACAGAACCAGATGAAATATGTGTAATACCCTCTACAGTGCCATTTGTGTGACAGATGAGACCCAATCTCAAGATGTTTTGATTTGTTTTCCTTTGTGATGTTAATTGTCTGTAAATGTGCATAAAGGAAATAACGTTAAAAAAATAATAACCTCAATGCCAAAATATGTCAATAAAAAATGATCTGGGCGGCTGCTAACTGCACCGTTTCATTTCAAATGTTAACACTGCAGCATCACAAAGCGATCTGTTACTCGTCCTCACATGAACCGAGGCCCCTGCATGTCCCCGTCCATTAAGTGCTCTCTGAGGCAGGTGATGGAGGGATGACATGGGAGCCCAGCCGTGTGTGTGCAGGTACGTGAACATGACTGATGGCCTCGGTGCCTCAGTGTGACAGCTGCTGGGACTCCTACAGCAGCACAGCATTAGACTGAGGGCTGGTTGGTCGGCGTGGGAGGTCTAAGTGGCTCAACGTCCCCTGACAATGTCCTCTCACCTCAGCATCAGGCCAGGTATCCAGTCATGCTCTCTGTTTGCTCTGACAATCTGTTGCTTTTCTCTTGACACGATCCGTTCTTATGTAACTCCAGTTTGTGGCGATTATATAAAACGCATAAATAAAAGTTAACGCCGCACTGAGCCCTCCACTACACAATGGAGAGGAGAGGCCACTGAACCAAGTCCTTTATTAGAAATTACATAAATGGCGTCACAAATTATGTGTGTGACTCATACCTCAAATCACAAACATTTACACAATTTAAACTGACGGCCAGTTTGTCTCTCTGATGTACTATCATTAGAGATGGATGGATGGATGGATGGATGGATGGATGGATGGATGGATGGATGGATGGATAGATTACTTTATTCATCCCCGAAGGAAAATTCGGTTGTCACAGCAGTCTGGTATTCAAGTACAATAAAATACAATAGAATAAAATACTATATAATATTAGATCATTAGATCAGAGTCACAGACCGAAGATTTACTATTTCTATTGACATTTAACTTTTCATGTAATCACATACAGGCCAGTGTTTCACTGCAGATGCCATGTAAATATGAAAAAAGAAAATCAATCCATTACAACAAGAAAGATTACAAGCCCAGAAACTATGGGAATGTACATTTTCAATGAGTCAATTACTTCCTGATCATTTTTTAATCATTCCTTGAAAGTATCCAGAAAAGAGCCATACAGTGCTGCAATTAGTAATTCATTTCATTATTAATTAATCTGCGGAATATTTTCTGCATTAACTGATCATGTCATCAGGTCTATAAGATGTCAGAAAATACTGAAAAAAATGTCCATCTCAGTGTTTTTTGTCCAAGGTGACGTGTTTAAATATTTTGTGTTATCAGTGCTGAACACGAAAATATTCTATAGATATTTAATATGATCTAAAACACAGAAAAGTGGGAAATCTCTATATTTAGGAGGCTCAGCATTTTCTCAGGAAAAATGAGTTTAACAATGCATTGTCGATAGATCGATAGAATAGGCTATTGATCGTTGCAGCACCAATACATTTTCTATGATCATTATTTCATCACTGGAAACTGTAGGTTTAAGTGGAATTAATAAAACAGAAATGTCTCAATTTTAACCTTAATTAGTGCCAAATACACATTGTTTTAGAAATTAATTATTATGGACTATAAAATTAAGTGATACTAAGAATAAGGGTTTTAATTTTTTGAAACATTGCCAGGTATTTTTTTTGATAATTTTGATATTTCCAGATAAGATTTTTCTGCCCAATGGGATCAAAAAAAATTCAGCTGAAGATTATTTTGTCAAACTTCCATTTTCAAGATCAATTATCAACTTTCACACTCATTCTTTAACCTTGTTGTGACTTCAGCAGCTGAGAGTGATATGTCTCCTTGCTTATTCATATGTACTGTAAAACATTTTAAATGTATTTTACAGGAAGTATTTCAATGACGTCTTGCATCATAGAAGTCAAGCTAAGCAGCTGAGTCACTTTTAGCGAGCTACAGTCCAATCTGGTAACGCCGTTTTTTCATCCAGACTCTCAAATTAAACAGCCGTGTGGTTTTAAAGACTGCCAGGATTTTTGTTAAGTATTACTTAATATAAATTAATTATGTGGCACCATAAACAATTTTTAATCCTGACAAAGATTATTTAGTCCAAATTCTGTTTTTAAGATCAGTAATCAACTTAAACATTAATTCTTTAACCTCGTTCTTGAATCATAATAAATGAGCTAAGCAGAGCAAAGAAAGCTCAGAAAAATATTACATTGCTTTACACGGTTCAATATGTGTGTTCTTTGTGAAAGTGCTCCGACAAAAACAACAGTTTGAATCTGCTTTCATTTATTACCGTTAAATCTCCACTTATACTTTGATCAGTTTGAGCTTGTGAAGGTGAAGGTAGCTCGGTCTGTTTACACTGCACACTGCACGCCATGTGATGAAAACAACTTCCTGTCAATGTCAGAGTCCATTAGCCTGAATAAAGTCATGTCAACAACATGTGTTTCTAACGTCATGTTGCATACATGTCTGCTATTTTTAGAAACTAAATTAGCCTCATATTGTTGATTTATTCATTCAAACTAAGCGACAGGTGATGACAGCCTTGTTCTTTCAGGTGCAGGACTCATGAATTTAATTCACTTTTTGTAAATGGGTCCTGGGTAATGCATGGCTGAAAACGTTCAGGCCATTCTATTTACTCCAGAACCAACCAGCTGCATGTGTTTGAGCAGCTTGTTAGAGAAAAACAACGTGGTTATGTTCACTCACCTTCCGTCTCCTGCAGGAACCTCTGCTGACCACAGCTGCCCATCAGCTCGTACTTGCTTTTTTCTTCTGTTGCCTGCTGGACACACAAACAGTAAGCACCGAACCCACCAGGTTATTACATAAGAAGTGTGACGATGACTCTCTCCTCAACAGCTCTGTGGACACTTGAGGAGTATTTATAGAGCGAGGCCGATATTCAGATTTAGTGAGAGCTCAGGGCTACGTCTTAAATGTGAAAACACTGTGCTGCAGAGTCTCATCATTATGGATGGATAGCCATGCCTTTTAAATTGCAGCCATGTAATCTCTTACTCCAGGCAGCCAGTGTGCACACAGCTATTGTGGTGTGCAAATTGGTGGTGGAGTGCAGCCATATTGCTTTCAGTCCGAGTGAGAGAGACATTCCTTGATGGGACCATCGTCATGCTGAGAATGAACGACATGAGGGGAAATCTGTAATTGGCGTCAGCGGATTGCTTCATAATGGTTCATTTTCTAGCACATGACAATTCGAGCTTTATTTCAATATCTATGTTCCATATCAGGATGCTGCAGGGGTTTGAAATGATCTGTATTCCACATAATGTCGTTATTCTTTTGGAAAAATACATTTATTCACTTTCTTCCCAGAAGTTAGATAAGGACACTGACGCCAGTGCTATGTCAGTTCATTTAGTGCTGATTAGCTTAGCTTAGCTTAGCATAAAGACTGGGAGGAAACTACAAACATGGCTACCAAATTTAAACCTCACCTCTAATTAAGGTTTGATTTTGTTTGTTTAATGCGTACGCAAACAGCAAAAGCAACTATTTTAATGGTTTAGAGGAAGTTATGTGCATGAGAATGGTATCAATCTTCTTCTCGAACTCTTGGAAACAAATGGAAAATTATATACAGGGGGCTGCAAAAGTATGTATACAGTAAGGATTATTTTAGCGTTACCAGAATTATAATCGTGGTGCTAGGACGTGTGAATGCTGGGGGTAAACAGTTTGAACATTTGAGGGATTAATATGTCTCAATATTGACATGTTTGCATAATCAATAAAATACATTTTGTTTTTCATTACTGTATACCTATTTTTGCAGCCCCCTGTGTGTGTCTGTATATATATATATATATATATATATATATATATATATATATATATATATGAATAATTCTACTTCCAGTTTATGTTTTGACAATTTTTTATTGCATTTAAAAATTTGAAGTTTTATTCCAGTTAATTTGAAGATCTTTTTACAGAGTTGCTGTTGCATGATTTATTATGTTATTAATAAACAAGTATTTATCTATAATTTATAATCTCTGTATTTATTTGCGACATTATGTTTTAAAAAGTCAAGCCTGATGTTGCTGATGATCATCACTTCCACACATTGAGGCATACAGCTTAATAATTAAACATTGCTAACGGATCAGTTCTCTGTATCAGGACTAAACAGTGAATCCTACCTTCACCATCAAGTTGACCAACAGAAAAGGGCAACTGACAGAGGTTTGCAAACTAAACCTTCACCAATAAGACAAAAAGAAACCCTGAAATTCTCCAAGTACCTGGAAAGGGGGAACACACCCCTAACTGTGGTGCACATGTGCAATTTACACATATTTAAATTGGTTAATGTGAATGCATTTTGCACAACAGTGGCCCCTTTCTTTGCAAATGAGCCACATTGCAAAAAACAGTCTAATTCACAAAGACCGGCGCGAATAGGCACAAACAGTTGAAGTGAAATTCTTAGCGTCTTCAGAGAGTTTGTAGAAACTGCAGCATACTAACAGAACTTATAGATTCAGAATTCGAACATCCAAATACAATTTATCTCCATCATATTTAAATTCCTTCTGAGGAATGCCTCCTCCCCTCGTCTGTCACGATCTGTAACTCGCGCTCAGAAAATGTTGTTTATCTCTTTCTCTAAATAGCAACATTTACACTTCAGACGGACAAAAAGGCAAACTGCACTGACCATGTTTATTCATTAGGTTAGCATCTTTAAATATAGTGCAAGTGATGCAGAATTCATGCTGCAGCCCATTGTTTGTGAATTTGCTCATGAAAGTAATTGTGAGGTCAGATTTCATCCAACCCTATTCTACTGCCGTTTGACTTTTATTACTTTTGGCTGAATGAAAATAATGCGTCTCATCACACTCACACTGAAGTCCAAAGCTTATGCATAAGAGCCTGCACATACATGAAGTAGAGTTCTTTAATGCTGCGACTTCAGCTCATCGTCATCACTGAGACAGCTGCTTATTCTAATCCACATATGAGATAACTGCTCCAGAGGTTTAAAACTACAAACAATCTAATTTAACATATGTTTTCATGTCCAATTTCAGATTTTACTCAAGCCTCTTTTAGAAAAACAAAAGGTATTCCCGTGATATCAGCAATTGCCCCAAAATGTTGAGCTGAACTCGGCACAATGAGCCACACAGTGAAAATGTGTAAGTGTTTGATAGCATAAAGCGGATTAGAGAGTTCTGGATTGGCCTACCTCGGAGTTCCTCTCCATGATCTCATAAGCAGGATCAGCTCTGCGTCTCTCCTCTTTTTCTTTATTAAGCCTTTTGTCTGTTAGGAGAGAGAAATATAATGTTTTAAATATAAGAAATTAAACTGCAATTTCTTGGGCCAAGAGCAAGAGTGTAAAAATAATCCCACATTTTTTTTTAAATCCGCTTTGTGAGTCGGATCAGAAAGACAAGGTGCTCTCTGGGCATAAATGCATGAACTCATCCAGATCCAGTGTGTGGAAACAAATAACATCATTCATATTTTCACAATATTACCAAAGCATTCCATGTGGGGAAATAAAAGCTGTGTTGAAAACGTGATCATGTGAAAGAGACAAAGAGGTTCAACATGCAGCAGGCAGTTTAGTGTCATTTCTGTTATCACCCACACTTTCAGTGTTAAAATGTAGAAAGCCTTTATATTAGAGCCTGAATGATAACATTAGTATTGACTATATCTGACAACTCAGCTTATTACAGATACAAACCTATTACCTATCTACTAATAGTACCTACTCATCTTCTAAAACCAGAATGCAATTAAATTCAGTACAAAGACAAAATATGTGATGTTCAAACTCAGCTGTTTGTGTATTGGGTGCATGTTATTGCAGTTTGTCCACCAGAGGGTGCTGACAAGTTTATTTTCTCACAATTCTCTGATAACCAGAGTTGAAGGTTCAGTGTGTAGGATTAGTGGTAACTCGAGGTGAGGCTGTAGATTCTAACCAACGACAGGTACATCTCAAAAAATTGAATATCAGGAAAAGTTCAATATTTCAGAAAGTGAAACTCATACATTATATGAAATCATCACGCATAGAGCAAAATATTTAAAGCCTGTTTTTCTTGTAATTTTGATGATTCTGGCTTAGAGATAATGAAAACCCAAAACTCAGAGTCTCAGAAAATGAGAATACTGTGAAAGGGTTCAATATGTGAGTCACTTGTCAGTCAGTGGTGGTTTGGGTCCATGTCCTCTGCTGCTGTTGGCTGCCTTGACTGTGGCTTCGAAGAACACAGAGGACCATCTAGCAGGACATTTTAGAGCTCTTCATGCTTCCACAAGCTCTTTGGAGATGCTGATTTCATTTTCCAGCAGGACTTGGCACCTGCCCACACTGGCAAAGGTACCAAAACTGGTTCAGTGACCATGGTGTTACTGGGCTGGACTGGCAAAACTACTAGGCTGACCTGAACCCCATAGGAGTCTATGGGCTGTTGTCAAGAGGAAGGTGACAAACACCAGACGACCTGAAGGCTGCTATAAAAGCAACATGGTGCCGTAGGCTGATCTCCTCCATGCCACCAAGTATTAATGCACTAATTCATGCAAAAGGAGCCCAACCAAGTATTGAGTGTATATAAATGAAGATACTTTTTTACATTTGTGTTTAAATATCTTTTTTCTTTATTGATCTTATGTAATATTCTACTTTTCTGAGACACTGAGGTTTGTGTTTCATTATCTCTAAACCAGTATCATCAAAATTACAAGAACAACAGGATTGAAATATTTCACTCTATGTGTAATGAATCTATATAATGTATGAGTTTCACTTTCTGAAATAACTGACAAAAAATATTGAACTTTTTCACACTATTCGAATATTTTGAGATGTAGCTGTAGTATCTTTCACAGCTTGTCAGGGAGCTCCGACGGCCTTCAGCTAACATCTAAAAGGCAATAAGCCCTCTTTAGAGCCAGTGTTTGACTTCTTTCTGCGCTGCTGTAGAAACATGGCGGTGCAACACAGTGGACTTTGTGGGAAAAGCTAAGTTTGTAGATAGGAAGGACTTATTTTAAGCTATAAAGCACTGAATGGTTTAGGGCCGAAATACATTTCTGATCTTCTGCTTAGCTAAGAACCATCCAGAAGTCTCAGATCATCAGGGACTGGTCTGCTCTGTTCCCAGAGTCACGACTAAACATGGAGAGGCAGCGTTCAGTTTTTATGCACCAGAAACTCCCTGACACCTGCAGGTCTGCTGCAACTCTCAACTCTTTTAAATCAAGACTGAAGACTTTTTTGTTTGTCACTGCCTTTACTGCACTCCTTTCATATTTGATTTTTCTAAAAATGGTGCTATACAAAAACATGATTCTTCGTTTCTGGAGATTTTACATTAATAAAAGCAAACTCTGCCATTAGAGCCCCCTAAATCATACACATGGCTCCTTTAATACATTTTTGCTTACCTACTGCTTTTGGTAGCACTTTACAATGAGGCACCCCACGATGTAACTGATGTCTTTTTAGTGGCTAATCATTTATTTACGCATGATTTATAACATTAATTAGGTGTTTTAGGTTCCATTGGCTTGTGTTCTTTTGTACTTAGTGTAAAGGTTGTTGGCTAATGTAGTCGATAAATAAATACTTAATAAGTTGTTAATTAAAGCCTTTTGTCAAACCATAGCAGTCATAAGGCAAAGAGGTTTTTTAAAACTTTTTAACCTACAGGTTGGCTTTAAACTAATTTAGAAGGAAACAGTGAACAATTTATGAATGAAGAGAACTTATAAACCCTTTATAAGAGGGAAAGATAGTGTGACTGATTTTTTCCTACTTTTCACAGCCCTAAACTCACAACAAAAGGAAACAGAGAGAGATGTACAGAGAGAAAAACAAGCAAGTGGATTAAAGAAAAAAGGAGCCAGGAGGAAAAATGTTTTTGAAGATAACCAGAACAAGAGGACGGAGAGATCCATTCCAAAGGACTGAGGAGGAAAAGGACACCGAAGGAGTGGCAGGAGGAAGAAGGAGCAGCTTGGCAGAGAGTGGAGGAGGCCTCTTACCTTCACTGGTCCCTGTCCAAGCATTCATCTCTCCATAGTGGCCGCCCTGGCTCTGTGCTGCCTCACCGGGAGCCTGATGGAGCAGCTCCTCTTCATGTTCTGGGCTGTTCTTCAGGGGCAGCGTGGTTGTTAAGGACTGTAAGGTGGAGGCGTTCCTGTAGCGGTGTCCTGCAGCAGCTAGGACCCGAGGAGGAGGGTGGCAGTGCTCTGCCTGACACTTTAAACACTTCTCATAAATGACTGCTTTGTTGTCTTGCTGTGACTGTAGTGATGGTGCACAGGTGCCAGATTGGAGCTCAGTCCCAAAGCTTGGGCTCATTGACTCATACAGGTTCAGTCTGTTCGTCTTTGCCTCGGGCTGCCTGTCTGCACTTGGAAAGCCTAACAGATCAGCTAAGAGGCTGGCTAATTTCTCTCTTCCTTTTCTTGGCAGTGGAGAATCCTCGCTCCTCCTCACTGTTGGCTCCTCCGAGCTGTGGATGCTGGCAGAGCCAGGAGACGCACAAGGCTTCTCCACATTCCTCTTCACTGAGATACTGTACTCTGAGGCAGAGCAGGGTCTGCATGCTGATTTGTCAACACTTTGATCTGCTGGATTGAAAATATGATGTTGTGGAGGCAACAAAGAAGAACCTTCCACACACTTTGATTTCTGTCCTGGATTAAATGGTGAAGCCGAGGCTGCAAAAGCAAATGATAAAACATGCAACAACTGTGTTCATGCATACAGGAGTCAGTGCATGCAGCGTGCTGATGACACTTACCTGGGATGGCAGGGATCGCTGGGCCACTTGCAGGGTTGTACGGAGTCCCCTGAGAGATTAAATGGAAAAAAGCAAAGTGTATTAATTATATGAATAAGCAACAGTGTGCAAACATTTTACCCTGGTGTTTAATTATGGTGACAAATTGTCAACAACGTCCCAGAAGTGAACAGACTCATATATTTACATATTGTTGGATCACTGCCAGTGTTTGTTTTGTTTATTCTCATTCCTGAATAAAACTTGTTTTTAAAACAAAATATAAATTATTTCATTTTTCCTCGTTTATTTGCTGCTTAATTTGTCTTAACTGGGCATTACTTTATATGTTGTCATTGGGATGTACCTGTCCTAAAAGACAAAAAAAACAGACAGTCTTAAAGATATGAGGGATTTTCAATGAAGGCTGGCTATGATAATATTTTCAATCCTATGAAAAGACAAACACCAACAGTGCACTAATCCGTCTCTAAATACTTTCTGACTTCCACAAACTGTCTCTGCTTTTCAGCCAGAAGCAGACTGGAGATGTAAATAAGGGAAAAAAGGTCACAATGCATTATACTTTATTTCTTCTTTTGTTAAGACTAAAAAATTTGATTTAATTCCAGCTAAAAACAAATGACTATATCAGCCACCATATTGGTTACCGATTAATTTTCTCCCTCTTAAATTAGTTTCAGCATCGTTCTCAAAACTCCCATATTGCTTCTGCTCTAAAACTAACAAAAAAGATCAATAAATTGTCTTTTTATTGGATTTGTTAACAAAAATATATAATATCACCAGCCTTACCATTTAAAACCTCGCCACAGTGGACTGTTAAGTGTCTACAACTGCAATAAATGCACTGTTTGTTTGTTTTGTTGGTTGTAAATGCTTTGACTGTCCACAGCTGTCAGGTGCCATTTTTAAGTCTGTTGACAAGTGTGACTGCAGTTACAGTGAAATAAATTATGATAAAATGATGTTAATGCATTCATGAACATCCTCTAAAATGTAAAATGGCACATATTGACTAAGATTTGAGGTTTTCCTTTAACTGTGAGCCAGTGAACAGTACAGGGTGGATTGTGATGGATCCTGTCTGATCCATCAGCCTCATGTTTAATTTAGTTCAATGAGAAAAGACTGCAGGGAAGCAAAGAGAAGGAGAACCTTTTGTTTAGGTATTCAAATGCAATTTGCTTTCTGAACTAAATGCACTGCCAGCAGGTGGAGCTACATGTTAGGAGTGCTGAATAAGCAGGAGGGGAAAAAAAGCTTTTGATGACTTTACACCTGGATGTTTAAATGATAGGGCTCTCCAAATAAATGTAATTATAGCTCAAGCATAGCTGTAAAGAGTGCAAGATGTACTGCAGGTTTCTACTGAGAATCGTCACAGATATGAAGAGAAAATTAGTATAAAGCTGGTATGAATTATGTCATTTTGAAATCAGGGTAAAAACTGTTTTCTGCTAAAAATCAGACATGTCTTTCTTCACTTACAGCTAAAAATAAACACTAGAGAAAACAAGGTATTGCAGAATTATTCATTTTATATTTATTGTGATAAAATAGAAACACCATCTGTTAAGGTGCTTATAAATCCAATGTATCATTAATATTTGTATTATTATTTTAATAGAAGTCTGAAATCATTTTTAAACAAAAATGTGAATATTAGCTTATTTTCTTAGACATTTGGAATGTTCGCTGTCAAAACAAGCAATTTGAATATGTTTAATTGTTAAATTGGGCTTGTAAGTAATTTCTGACAAACAATTTAGAAAATGAGAGGTTGTTTTGTCCCAACAACCAGAGAATGCCAATAAATTAGCACAGGTGTGTGTGTGTGTGTGCGTGTGTGTGTGTGTGTGTGTGTGTGTGTGTGCGCAGCTTCAATTCAGTCTTCAGAGGCAGACCATTAAATGATCCAAATAAAATGAATCAGCCAGAAGAACAACTAGTGGTGGTCTGCCAGCCGATTTATTCACAATGGCCCAACACTATTTTCTGTAATTCTGCCGACAAAGAGTCATACAAGCAGGTAAACCGAATCATTAACATAACCTTACTGGGTCAGGTAATAATCCCCAGACTGATGAGACTGAGGGTTGCGAAAATCCAGGGATTTTCAAAGTTGGAAACTTTCCATGGGAATTAACAGGAATTGATGGGAATAAACTGTGTATTTACAAAATTGAAGTTTGGCCCTTAACAGGAACTTAAATATAGTTGGGGAAATTATGTTTAGTCTAATCTTAACTAAAACAACCAGATTTCATGAAAGTACACTTGAATATCTGCTATTCCTCAATCACATTAACACAGCACACTGCTTCCTGCAGGCCACGCCCCCTACACAGCACACTGCGAATCTCCATCGCATGTTCAACTCATTTTCATTTTGAATGGGATTTTTTGGGTAATTTTACTTCATTTTTGAATGGGTGGGGTCGGAGGGATGAGTAATATTTAACTCAACATTCATATTTTTGTTGTTAATAATAAAACTTACTAAAGTTCTACTTATAAATAAATCTGTAGAAATATTTTTAATCGTATTATTTTGCATGGATGTCTGCTTATGTCAAAACAATTGTATTTATTCATGTTTGGAAATGATACAGTTCATTTAAAGTTACCCCCAATTTCCAGTTAATTCCCATAAATTATCATTAATTCTCATAATTCCCATGGAAAGTTTTCGATTTGGAATATTTCCAAAATTCTCCAGCTTAACGTCCAATGGAAAATTTCTGGAAATTTACTGTAAAATTTCCACCCCTTTGCAATCCTAATTGATAACAATAATAATTATCAGCTGCCCTTGAACAAAGAAGTCTGAAGAATAAATCCCCACTGTGATCACCCAGCCAAGAAGAAAAGCACTCTCACCTACTGAGGAGATGACTAAACTTCATATTCAGAAGTCATTACTAGAAGTTTATTTATGTTTTGGTTATAAAAGCTAAACTTTAATTAGGATGAAATTCGGTTTGGAGTTTGTACATCTGGTAAAGAAAAATGGGCATAACTCTCTTAAATGTTCAGCACCGTTAAGTTCAGCAGTCAACAGAAGGTAGAGGTGCAAAAAGAAAGAAAACTGCAAGTCACTACCAAGGTCTCAACCTGCTGGATACAATGAAGCGTTTCAGCAGCCACTGAGGTTGACTCTAACTGGTCAGACAGATGGACTAGGGACTGTTAGCTGTTGTGACAGCGATGCAGAGCGGCTTCACCGTCAGCCTCCACCACACTCACAAAGGTCATATTGACAGCCAGCTAGAGAACAGATGATACAGTGATGATAAGGCCTGCTTACACAAGCTGTTACTGTATGACATGGAATTATACAACACACCATTTCAACGTGGAGAATGCCTTTTTTTTGTAAAGATTTGAGGCAAACAGAAGGCCGAAGAGAATAGTACTACACTTGTATCTGAGCCAGCAGAAGTATGTATAAAACAAACAGAAAGATCTCCGTGCTGACCTTAAATCCACCGCACACGGAGCAGATCGTCACGATGGTTTTGCCGACGGATGTGACCGAGCTGCAGAGGTCACAGGAGTCTGGGTGGTCACTAGAGGGCGCCGCTTTGGTTTTCTTACTCCCCTCGGAGGAGCTTTGGAAGTGTTCACTGACTGTTTCTGAGTGAGCCTCAGAGGTCACGCTGCTGCTTTTATCTCCTTCTGCTGAGTCCGTCGTGAGGCCTGAAGAGGCAGGAGGGTCCTTAGTTGGCGTGGAGGGTTCACTCCCCTCCTGTAACAGGCTCCTGGGGCTGTCATACAGGTACCGCAGTGATGTCGGTACTTGGTATTCATGTCCAGCCACGGAGGAGCAAGAACAAGGGCTCAGGTCTTGAGCCAGGTGGGGAGGCAGGCTGAAGACAGAGCCAAAGTCCTCCCCGGGGGTGATGTCCAGGCTGCCTGTGTAGGAGGAGAAACTCCCAGAGTAGGAGGAGTGGCTGCCGGTGGCGATGCCGCTGTCCGACGAGCTCTGGCGGCCGATCTCCTGCAGCTGGCGGGGGGGCTTGGCGGCGGGCCGGCCTCCACCTCCCTGGGTGACGGAGAGCTTCTCCACGCTCTGCAGAGCCGCTTTAGCTCCGACGTGGCTGGCGGTTTCAGACGGGTTGGAGGCCGGCTCGGTCCAGATGGCCATCCGGCTGCTGATGCTGCAGTCTGATTGGCTGGTGTCTGACGCGTCGGAGGAACCGGATATGCTGCGGTCGTCTCCCCCGGCCGACGGGCAGTACGAGGATGAGACTGACGAGAAAAGAGACATTGAAAAAACTTTAGCAGCTTTAAAAAAATACTGAAATTAAAGAAATCAATAAAGGATATTAAAGCATCATTATGCCTATTTTCCTCCCTGGTAATCACCACATAACGGGCCAATAAATCACCTGTGTGAGTCAAATATGTTAACTTCATTGTGTGTGCAGCATTATTAAAAGCCAGTGTCTCAGTTAGAGACTCGCTGCAGGAACAGAATGACTCTAGGGTAACTTCAAAAACAGACACATTCAGAGCAGTAAGATTTATAAAATGCACATGAACTTTTAGCTGCAGTTTCACCTGTTTTCTACTCTGAGTTGGAGCAGAGAGTGAGTGTACCTGTGCTGCTCCGGTGAGAGAGCATGCTCAGCCGTTTCTCCAGCTCCTGAGCCTCATGGTTCAACTTCTCCTCCGAACTCGTCTGACTGACGCTGGGGTCTGTTAGAGAGAGCAGACACACACAAAGGCTCAGTTTATATCAATATACAGATACAAACAGCCAGAGTTATTGTGCTACACTGTTGTTATACCTTTACGAATAGCAGTCAAATTCAAACAACAACATAATGACATATAAAAGTAAAGTACAAGTAAAAGTACAAATTGAGTGCTGGAGAATTCAGTTATGACAGCAACAACAAAATAGATAACATTTGGTAAAGTAAATGTGTGAGAAGCTTTTGTTTTATATTCCATAAAAGAACACACTTAAGTGCAAAATAAATAAATAAATAAATAAAAGGGGCAAAGATTAAGAATTGAGTAATGTTAGTCTTTCATTTTACATGTTTTTAAATATTGTTTGTTGCTTCTTCTGACTGGAGAATTGTAATAGAGGTTAATATCCATGAGAAATAAAGCAAAGTTTGGTTATATTGGTCCATTTCATGTTTATGGAAGTTAAAAATATAAACAGTTGGATTAAAAAGGTACGTTTGTCCAGTGAGTTACAAACCCGATTCCAAAAGTTAAGGTAAATAAAAAAAGAAGGCATCAAATTCAGAGTGTATTTACAAAAACAAAAGTTTGAGTTTTAACATGATATATATTAGCTTTGTACAGTTATTAATAGAATATATGTGACAAAGGCTTAGACAATGATCACCTTCTATTTTAATTATGTTTTCATGTCAATTCTTTAAGAATCAAGGTTGCATTTTCAAAAGTACTTTTAAATATCACTTCCATAAAACATGACCATTTGATCCACTTAACCCTTGTGTTTTATCTTTCCCTATCCACAAACTGTCCTTCGCTAAACCCTTAAATAAAGCAGCTTGATTGAATTTTAAAACCCAAATCTATTTTGCATGTAGAAACAAGCTGCCATTTATCACAAACTGTGTGATTATGGAGGTTTTCCCTCTTTACAGTGCAGAAAAACTGGATTTAATCAGTGGAATCCACTTGTTTTTATTACAACACACCTGTTTTACTAAAGTAGGGGTTTATTTTTAGTGCAAAGGTGTAAACAGAATTTAGCATGGTACATGGTTTTTATGGTATGAAATTTATTTTAGAGCCGATTTATAGATTTGTACCCCATTGGTGTACAACTTTTATGGAAATATGAACAAAGGCAACGTGTCACTTTTTCTCATGTTGGGGTCATTCTCGGAAAAGTCAACAAATTTCAAGTTGAAAAAGGATCATTAAGGGGGTTTCCCATGCTGTTAAACGTAGTGGCGGGTCATTTCTGACTCCTAATGCTACCTATACACCAGAAGACTTTCAAAAGATTTGGAAAAGACTCCCGGAAAACTATCAGGTCACAGCTGCTCACATCTAAAGACAAGTGTTTAGAGTTTTTAGTCCCAGACTGAGGTTTTAGACAGACTGTGAATCTTGCAGGGAAACTATTTACAAGACTACAACTAGATTCTTTTAGCAGTTTTTCCCACCATGCAAATTTTTCTCCATCATGCTCTTAGTAAAAACTTACAAAATGGAGGTGAAGCAGCTTTTGGCTCCAGCTGCTCTAGTGTGTGTTTCAGTGGTTTGTGTTGAAAACAACAACAAAACGAAGAGGAGAAGACGCCACAAAATGCTATTTGACTATTTTAGAGTAAAAACAGATATAAGGAAGAATAAAGGAAAGGAACATTTAGAAAGTAATTCATGATATACATTTATGTCCTATTTAATAATATTTCTTTAATTGAATAATTATATTTATCAGCTCTTTCAACTTTCATTTAGTCAATCATACATTAATCATCAATTATTTATTACTTGTTTATGTATACATTTATTGATACATTTTAACTGGGTCTCCTTACTGTTCTCTTTACTAAGAAACAGTGCCCCAAAAAGAATCTAAATATATGACATCACTTTATTTTTATTTAGGACTGAGCTTATAGCACTAGCATTATTGTGATGTTTCTTTTTCCTGTGGAAGTGGTTTTACTGGCCGGTCTGGAACCAGTCTGAACCAGTCTGAACCAGTCTGAACCAGGGACCTTTCCCCGCTCATCTATTGGTTGGTGATAGTGTTACCTCTCTACGACTTGAGATAATATCAAACATGTTTGATATGATCCAAACCCAAGACTAGGAAAAGACTGATATGAAACAGGGCAGATTACTACCTTAACCCATTTAAGGCTGGAAAGCATTACCACATTTCTACCATTAAAACCTTTTGGGCGCTGTTGTGTTATTCTATGATTAAAGCTGGGAAAGAGGATACGTCGTTTTGTAGTGTTTGTATTTGTAGTTCTATCTGCTACAGAGGCTGAAAAATCGATTATTTAGTAAGAAGAGTTGACACTTCTGTTGAATTTACAGAAAAACTTCAGGTTTTAGGGGTTTATTTTAAAATCGCCCAGAGGTTTTACAGACGTTTTAGGCCTAAATGGGTTAAACTTAAAGATGGAGATGACGGGAGCGCGCCTGACTCCAGTAAAACTCCTAGATTTATTATGGATATTATAGTCATCTAACTAGTGACGATACGGTATGATCTGCCAGTGTCCTGCTACCGTCACTGAGACGTGGGATCAGAGCTGAAGTTTGTGCACTGCGGGGACACAGCTGTGAAAACACACACAACAAGTGCAGAGAAACAAGAAGGGACACTTTAAACCACGGGGGTCCCACTAATGAAAGCTGTGGCATCAGAAAATAAAATACCAGCCACAAGGTGTCTGTGAAAAGAATGACTAACAAGCTGTTTGACAGGAGCGTTGTGTCCTGTTATAGAGTGAAGCTCAGAAAGGGTCACACAGGGGAACACCTTGCAGTATTTGTGGTTTATTAATAGTGCGTCCACGTGGCTCTGTTGGTACGTCTGCTGCTGATGACTGTCGCTGCTCTTCAACGGTCTTATTTTCCTCCGACCACCAAGGTCAGCGCCAACACGGGATCCATTTTTTGTTTCCGAGCCTGCTGCAGTAATGTGCTAAACTGACCTGATCTCATGCTGCATGTGAATGATGGATTGACAGAACACAACAGTATCCTCACACTGAAACATAATCGGCTGGGACAAACTGGAAGATGACTTCATATATATATATATATGCTTGATTATGGCAAAAATGGTAATGGTAAATGGACCTGCACTTATATAGCGCTTTTCTAGTCGCTTTGCGACCACTCAAAGCTCTTTACACTACAGACTGACTCATTCACCCTTTCACCCACACATTCATACTGGTGGCAGAGGCTACCCTAAACAGTGCCACCTGCCACCATTGGGAATTCATTCACACACCGATGAACACAGCATCAGGAGCAATTTGGGGTTCAGTATCTTGCTCAAGGATACTTGGACATGTAGGCTGCGACGGTCAGGGATCGAACCACCAACCCTCCGGTTGGGGGGCAACCAACTCTACCAACTGAGCCACAGCCGCTGATTATTTCGTTCAATATTGAGATCAAATTAAAACCATTACTCATTCATTTTTTTTTGCATCACATGCACAAACTGAACTTTAAAAATAAATAAATAATCTCCATACAGTGTATTTTCTTGAACTTTAAATATAATTCAACTGAAAAACAGCTAAAACATTTAAAAAAAAATAGATAAATTAACTTCATAATTATACAAATATTTAATTAAATATAAATAAATTAATAATAAATAATAATAACATTAACTATATTACGACTAACACTTGTCTACTTCTACCACTTATTGGAAAAAACGACACAACAATTTAATATATAATCATTAAAAAATAAATTGGAGCAAACATGAATAATAAATAAATAATAACACTTGAATAATAAATAAACTATATGCAACACATTCCAGTCAGTAATTCTAAGCACACAGCTGTAAAGGAACAGGTGCGCTGGATTTATAACACAAGAGAAACAAGACTTTTATTGTGAAATGGAATGCTGCACAATAATTGTTTTTCTGTTTTCATAATCGTTGGAAGCAAAAATGTGATTAATTGCCCAGCACTGTCATATAGTTACATGTTGATTATATGAATCTCACTTCTTTTTTTTTTAAATCTTTGAAATCAAAGAGCTGAATTCTCCTGGTGTTCACCAAGATACACATTAAACTGAAACCCTAAGAAACTCTTAAAGGAACGTATTTGAGCACCTCAGCAGTCTGATGCAGACAGAGAACAAGAAGAGTTTACACTAACAACATTTAGTCAAACAAATAAAAGTATATGATGATAATGAACTTCTTCTCATCCCTTTTAAACCTCGATGACTAAAGTTTGCCAAGAAGCACATCACCAAAACATCAGCAGGAACAGATTCTCTGCTGAAAAACATTATGTGCAACAATACATCTCAACGATCCAAAGAGAAGCAGGTGGCCCTGAGAAAACCTTCCTCACTGTAATGGATTCACACAAAGACTTCAGATGTTTGTCCAAACGCTGAAAAATAAATACCTCACATTCGTAATGATCACACTTCATCAAATCCAGCCACAACGTTCTCATTAAAAATAACTGTTTTCTCATTATATCTTGCTGATTTTTACATTGTCAAAACACATTGTTAAAAACGTGAGAATGTTTTTTAATGATTCTTCTGTCCTGGTGGTGTCTAGAACAGACGGCTCTGTGTGTGGAAAGTACAAAGTGTACCAGCATCGTCAACTAATAGACATTTCTCACATTGCTTGTCATCTAAATGTGAAAAAGGGATCATTCTGCTTCTGCAAACATCTAAAGAGTAAAGTTTACAGCAGCATGGCCACTACCTGCTGCTGTTTGATTATCAGCTGATCAACATGCTGTCTGAAACAACCTGTCTGCCTGTCACTGCTGCTCTGTAACAAGCAGAACAGCAGCATGAAGGATGGAGCTCAGCCACAGATCAGGAGAAAACAGGTTAATATCACCTGACAGACTGGCAGGTGTCGCAGCAACTCACACGCTGGATTTTTTGGGGTTTGCTCACCCAGCTAAGCTCCACTAACCCCTCAAACAAATTAAGTGGCAAAGAACTACATTAATCTCATGTCTGTGTCAAAACTAAAACTGACAATAACAGGAGTTTCTTATCATAAAGTCTTAGCTATCACACATAAGCAGTGCTGTTAAAAAAAAATCTTTGTCCAGATGAAAATGCAGAAAACTAAATGTTGGCTGATCAGAAGCCTGAAAAGTTTGTTTGTTATGCAAGTTTTTATTACTGTCTTCAGAGATTGGTAGTCAATACTCTTATCTTTGAAGACAGTTATTTATGCCATTAAATGAGTCCAATCTATTAAAAAAAAAAAAAAACAGCACGAGCCCAGCCCGAGTACGTGTCCGTGAATGCTCACAACCCACACTGTAACCTCTAGTGCATTTATACTCAGCTTCAGAACTTCATAAGAATCTTTTGTGAACTGGACCTAATGATGGGGCGGATAGGGGTCAATGGCCACAATCCATTCTTTGTGAATTCGCCCCTCAGTTTCCTAAAATCTTCACTCTGGAATTTTATAAACGCTCAGTTTTCAATGATCTAAAATGCAGTTTGAAAAAGGCAAAACACACAGAAAAAGCTATGTTTTAAAAAAAACAAAAAAAAAACAACAATATGGGTAGACTTGGTCTTTGTTTATAAAGTAAAAAGATTCACTTTTACAGGAATATTTTGACATTTAATTAAATAAGATATGCATCTATCTGCAGGCATCATTGAAGTTGCATAATTTTATTTTTAAACGTATTGTGCCCCTTTTTCATTTTCCACTTTCTCTTAAAGCAGCCAGTCATCTCTACTGTCATTAAGTGGGCCGCTTGATTGCTTGTTATTCTACTTTCTTAGATTAACCCATTGAAGGCGGGAAAGCATTACCGCATTTCTACCATTGAAACCGGGAGCGCTGTTGCGTCACTCTACCATTAAGGCCGGGACAGCGGATGTGTCATTTTGTAGTATTTGTATTTTTTTCCACTTATTTTCGGTCTCTTGACCAATGAAATGCATCAGAATCATGATCAGAATACATGCGGGTTTGTCGCAATGCAACATGGGACTTTTCCAGAACTTTGAAATCATGGAGGAAGACGACTTGATGAAAACAGCGGCGATGATTTAATTGCTGATCCGGACTCTGAACCCTCGGAACCAATCGACCAGATTTATGGATGAGGAATATGTTTTTAGACGACATATTTTCACTGAAGAACAGACAGATTTGTGGCCATCTGGAGATAAAAATACTATTATTAATACTAATATATTATTATTAATAATAATAATAATAATTGATTGTGATGATGATATAAGAAATCATGACTGTTTATGTCTTATATTACTTTATGCGTCGTTGAGTACCCTGAAAAGTGCAATATATAAAATGTATTATTATTATTTATTATTATTATTATTATTAATTCATTCATTCATTCATTACCATTAACCGCTTATCCGCAATCGGGTCGCGGGGGCTGGAGCCTATCCCAGCTGTCATTGGGCGAGAGGCTGGGTACACCCTGGACAGGACGCCAGACTATCGCAGGGCTGACACATAGAGACAGACAATCACACTCTCATTCACACCTATGGGCAATTTAGAGTCACCAATTAAACCTAAGTGCATGTTTTTTGGACTGTGGGAGGAAGCCGGAGTACCCGGTGAGAACCCACGCTGACACGGGGAGAACATGCAAACTCCACACAGAAGAGCCGCAGGCGGGAGGCGAACCGGCGACCCTCTAGCTGTGAGGCGAGAGCGCTAACCACTACACCACCGTGTAGCCCATTATTATTATTATGATAATTATTTTTATTTTTTATTACAGTAGGCTAATGAGAACTATGTCTATTTCTTCCAATGTTTGCATCTTGCTAATGGGCATGTATTAGTATTATGCATAGGATTTTTATTCAGTCAAATGTAACATTTTTGTTGATTTTTTAAAAAACTTTATTGAAGGTTTGGACAAATAAACTCAACTTCTCATGAAAACCACGGGTATAAGCTCTACAGAGGCTGAAAAATCTTCTGTTGAATTTCCAGAAAAACTTCAGGTTTTAGGGGGTTCTTTCAAAATCGCCCAGAGGTTTTACAGGCGTTTCTTCCAGGCGTTTTAGGCCTTAATGGGTTAAGCAATGCACGTTTAAAATAGTCCCCATGGGAATAAAGTTTGTATCCTGGAGACTAAACAGAGTAGGACAGCAACAGGCAGAGAGGTGGAACAGAACAGCATGCAAGGTGACAAACAGGAACATAACAGCAATGAATGAAAACAGGCAGAGAGTAGGACAGAGACAAGGACTGAGAGGTGAACCACGAGTGAGAAGGAGAATGAAAGGCTGCAGAGAGGAACCAGAGTATAAATGAGAGAGGAGAGAGTGAGAGAGTATGAAGTGAAGGGGGGAGGCAGCAGGAATCCTGAGGATGAGGTTACAGACATGCTGGGAGTGATTAGGAGGCTTTGGCTGCTCTGCTTGTGTGAACTGTGACTTTGACCCCTCCAACATCCTCCCTGCTATTTATTCTACTACGCACCACAATAATAGATAGAGTATGAGCTCAACCTGTGATTGGGCGGCGAGATGTGTGAAAACCAGAATATCCACAGGACCCCACAGCTGCCCGCTCCACATTTCCTGCTAAGTTGCACACTGGGTGAGACATTTCTTTTTAAACTGCTAGTGTGGAAAATGGAAGGTGTTAAAGTGGACAGCAGGAGAGCAGATAATGTTTAGCAGCTTTAGTAATATTAGATCTAGTATGCAAACGTGTTGAGAAAATAACAGAAATAGGAGAAGTGGCATAGATAAGGTAGAAGGATGAGAGGTGTTTTTCTTCTATGATTCTTTGCATCAGAGAGTTTCTACTTGTTTGGACAGTATTATGGTTGATAGAGAGACAGGAAACATTTAAAGATACTAAAACTAAAAAAAAGACAGCTCCAACGACTTATACTTGATGAGGAACATGTTTTCTTTCTGTTATCAATTTGATTTAACTGTCTGATGAATTAGTCAGTATTTAAACTAGAGCACGATCAATATGGGGTTTTTGAGACCGATGCAGGGAAACATTCAACAATAACCGATATGGTGGCTGATAATAATATTTTAGAGCTGGAATGAAAATTAACAATGATGACAGAGAAAATAAAGAGTAAATAGGAATAAAATAAATGGCTTAATAAACATCATTATTGTTCAGTTTTAGTCAATCGCTGACTATTTAAAAAAATAATGAATAAAAAAATGAATAGCTAACACCATCTATATTAAACATCATGCAACATTTTCTGCATTATATCTTGTGTAAAGAACGTTTTCATATCAGACAGCCCACCGATACGATACACCTTTGATAATATCTGGCTACCGATATATCTGTCGGGCTCTAATATAAATCAGGAAAGTGTGATAAATGCCAAACATTATTTCGGAGAGCAACATGTCTTATTGCTGGTTTGGTCTGGTCAACATTAAAAATCCAAAAGATATAAAGTTTCTTATCACATTAAAGGAAGCAAAGCAGCAAATTCTCTCCACAGAGACACTGGAGCCAAAAGCCATTTCTGCTTGAGAATTTCCGAATGATTAACTGATTATCAGAAATAGTGGAGATTAATTTTCTTCTGCTGATGTTATCTTCCGAAGGCAAAATGTGCTTTTTTTGCTAATGAAACTTTTCAGCCTTTGGCAGAAGAACAGGAGTGCAGGAGTGCAGAGAGCTCGGGGCTCATTGTACAGAGAAATATCACAGTTTTATTAAAATATTCAAGCCTATTCAGTCTTCGGACAACTTATTATACTTTCAAATATTCCCAAATGGAGATCATGATGTCAGGTCTAACGTTTAACCAGTGTTTGACAAATTGAAATGCTGAGTTAAAAAAAAACTGAAAGCTATTTGGAACTCGGCCCTCCAGTAGCACTGCAACCCCAACTATACATAGACTACAATTGAATTTGCTGCCATAATCACAGTTAGTACAGTAGTTATCCCCTTACTGATGTTTAAGGTGACCCGCAGCTTTACATTCACCACAGTACACTTAAGTCAGGGGTTAGGGCCTTTGACTAAAATTATAAATTGCTTCAGAGGATTACCCAATTACATAAAAAACAGCTGTCAGTCATAATTTAGTCACATCAAAGGCAGCCAGTCGGTCCACGGAGGAATCCTCTGACTCATTCTGCCAAAAATGGTCGGATCCCAGGAAGGCACACACCTACCAGCTCTGATAATCCCTGGAGGCACAGGAGGGAGCCATGCATGGGTCGCTACAATTTAAAGTGTTGACTTAAGTGTTTGCTGGTACTCCTTGGCAACAGGGAGGTGATTAATTATCCAAATAAGCATCAAATACAGATCCACCTTCTTTTTTTGTCCTTACAGCCAACTTTTCCCTGCTGTGGCTCTGTAGCGCAGCAGGTTTTCCAGCTCAGCGGCTTTAAACACCTCTGGTACTGACCTGGCAAAACTGGCCGCAGTCCAAAAGGGCCTCTGGTGGGGGAGATGCCTCGGACGATGCAGTCGAACAGAAAGCTGATCTGCTCGCTGTCAGCAGATGCCAGCAAAAAAACTCCGGCCCCTGTAGAAAGCAGACTTTATTAGTGTCAAGCAGTGAAATGTCCACCATCAGACCCAGCATGCTGTAAAGAATGAGTTAGATAGCACAGGATTTTAAAGGTTTCATTTGAAGATCTTTAACTGTAGCAACGATAATTGTAAATATGGCAACTAGGGCTGCAAATACCAATTATTGCCATTATCAATTATTTTTTTGGTCTATAAATGCATAAAAAAAGTCCATCACAATTTCCTAAATCGCAAGCCTTTACATTGTTTGTTATGTGTGCAACAGTCAAAGAAAAGCAGCAAATCCTCACAGCTGAGAGTCTTAATCAAGAGTTTACAGCTCTGTCTTAAACAGAGCTCTGTCTAAAACAGCCCCCTTATCTGTAGTGTCATCCATCAATGTTTGACTTTATTTTACTCTCTACCTGAACTACACCTGCCAACCATATCACAGCGCAGAAGCAGTTCATTAGAAAGAAAAAAGTTCTACATTAAACAGCTCACAGCTCATTCTCGGATGGTCGTGATTTATGAAGGAGATTTGCATGAGGAAAGCTTGGTGGAAACACCAAAATTCGATCAACTTTCAAAAATGCGCATATACGTTTGTACTCTTGTTGTGATTGTTGTTGTCTTTGTTTTTCGGACGTAGCGAACATTTGACCCACATGACTGATCAACTGATTCCAAGCTGACATTAAAGGCAAATTATAAATTGCCCAATTTAATTTAATTCCCAAAGACATATTTTCTCTCATGAGTGGCCAAAGTTGTCCGATGAGCAAATTTTTTTTGTTGTTGTTGTTTTTTCTAACGTGCAATCTCTTCTTCTACTGTTTACTGATGGATTAGCGTGCAGCAACACATTACACTACCATCTTCTGACCCAAGTCCATTCATGCAGCTTTGTTTATTCCCTCTAAACCAGCTGATGAAAACGTCCCTAATTCACATTTCCTTTAATGAAACATTTCAAAATTTCGCTTCAAAATTCGATTCCACCTGAATGGAAACACGGCTCTTGTTGTTGAGTTTTTAAATTTGTTTTTAGTGCACCAGAAGCAAAGTATCTAGTTCCATTATATTCAAGAGAAGGCTGACATCTCTAACAACTCACACCAAACGTTAGACAGGCAGCACTACAGGTAAGAGGGAAAATATGGATTTGTGATTTTGGGGTAAACGTTACCTTTAAGACGTAACTGCAATGAATACACCAGCATGCTAACATGCTCACAATCACTGATTTCCTGATGTTTAATGAAGTACAGCTGGGGTTAATGGGAGTTACATTAGTTTTACCAAAGTATTGGAAAATTATAATTTTGACTTGATGATGGGGCTCAATTAAAAAAAGTCAAGAGGATAACCAAAGTTCATCCTGAGGGGAGATTAACGTCTGGACTAAATTTCGTGGAAATCTATCCATTTATATATTTAAAAAAAAAAATTAAACATGGTAGTGCTCAAGTTAAGATCAGAGGAATCAATCAACTGGGCATTGCAGATATTTGAACAAGGTTTGAAATCATTCAATAGTTGTACTACTTCACATTTACCTAAAAATAGTTGCCAAAAACTTTTTTTTTTTCAAGCGACATAGACATTAAATCAACGTGTCGTTCGTTCCATAGCAAAATAATCTTTTCATGGTACCTTTTCTTGAGAATCATAGCCATTTTGTTCCTTTAACATTTAAAAAAAGAAGCCACTTAGGCCCAGTTGAACAAGAACTTTGCTTAAATAAGATATAGTATACATGGTATATATATATATATATATATATATATATATATATATAGTATACATGGTACTTGACAGCGTTTGTGTCTGTTTGATACTCAGTCCTCGTCCTTTATACATTTCACATCAAGTCACAAAGAAAAATAAATAAATATACTCTTCATGGCTCCCAGTTTGTCTTTCTCATCAATTTCAAATGTCATCAAGATGATATAAGAATGCAAAGGTTAAAGGTCATGCCTCTGACAATACAACTGGCTGTCTATTCCAAGGCTCTGTCCCTGAGACCACCCATATCACACCAGGCCTCAATCACATTCACAACACTCCCTCACAGCCAAAGGGGTCAAGGGTCGGCAATAAAGTCTGCAGCAATGAAACCTGGAGATATATTGCCTGCTGATGTGGATGATTTAAATCTAATCAAGTCAAAGTAATTCATTTCATCTTGTATTATACATTCCTCTGGTACAGGAAGTGCTTCACTTGGACTCCGAGGCTGAATTTAATCCCTATAAATCTATAAAAACAACATCTAGGCATGTCATGCTTTTGTTAGCAGGTGACTGAACATCAGGTGTGCTGCCAACAGCTAGAGAACAAAAACAAACACAAAGCAAAAGAAAGGACAGGTGGCAGAGCTGCTTTAGTTTACAACCAACACTCTGTGTAGGAACAAAAACTCCCAGGTGGCCCCTTCTGGTTCTCCTCTACGGAGTGATTAAACCCCGCGTCATTACAAAGTAACACACACTAAAAGCTAAACTGTGTTCGCTAAGTGGGAAGTGTAAAACTTGCTTTACTCTTGACAAGAGCAAGGGCTGCCCTTTCTGTTTTCACAGCAGCAAAGTCATACAAGTGAGATCACTTTAAACGGACTTTAAACTTTATCATTTCCTTCCATTCTTTTCCATTCTTAAACTTTTTCCACACACATTTTAACAGTCTTGTTTTTAAAAACTGACGTCACAGAGAAAGCAGACCTCTTCAACGCTAATAGCAGATTCACATGCGCCGTGCTCCCATTTTTTCCCCATTCTGGGAAGCTGTTCCTTTGGCTTGGCTTCAGCTTTAAGTCTTAATGTGACACTACAGAGAACAGGTGTATTCTAATACACAAGAGTGTTAAAATAACACATTTATAGCAGCAACGAAGAAACAGATCAGGTGAGCCATGATATATGATCAGGAACTCATATTTCTGACTGCACTGTTAACAAAAGTGAACTATCATGAGCCTTTTGGTCTCCAACAACTACAGAGAGAAAGATCTGTCTCTTCAGCTGATGGGAATCCGTGAGAATGAACCAAAATAGGAAGGTTGAGAACCAGCAAAAACAAAACAATGATCTAAAAAAAATCTCAATAAAAGAAACTGGGTTATAAATCTCTGTTGTCTGTTGTCTGTTGTCGATTTATTTCAGTTCCTTTTAGCCCTTATATCAAATGTAACAAGTGTTTTATACACATAGCACGAGAAAAGGGCCATAAACTCTTCTCCTCACCATCACTCTTTGGCTACTTGGCTCACATATCTCACTGAAAAACTAGAATCTTTGAGGATAAACTATCAAGCATTTACATTTACATTTAGTCATTTAGCAGACGCTTTTATACAAAGTGACTTACAGGAAGAATAAAAGCAAACAATTAAGGTATAGTGCAATAAGAGCCTTTAGTGCAGGGGTGTCAAACTCAAATATACAAAGGGCCAAAATTTAAAACTTGAATAAAATTGCGGGCCAACATTCAACAAATAAACCTTTTAATATATACCAAACATGTTTTGCTTTAATATTAAATATGGAACCAGCAACGCTTATAAACATACAATATATAACTAAATAGTGCAGACATGCACAATCAAATTTCAAATAAAAAACACATCAATGTCATTAATTCATTAAATAAAAAATAAATAAAAATCGTATGCCTCTTTTCTATCTGCATCCTTCTGATTTAAATATCAAAATAAACTTTCTCAACAGGTTAATGAATTCTGCCTTTCTTTTCGCCATTTTTGGGAAGGGGTAGCTGGGAGACAGCTCTAGCTTGAGGTTGCTATGACGACTGTCACAGAGGAGCGCATTTCTGGGTCCTGTCCTGATTGACGCGCCAAAACAACAGCAGGGCATTGTGGGATTTGTAGTATAAGCTGTAAATGCGCCATATAATACCGGCGGATCAGCTTTTATAGTACAATAATAAGATAATAATTTGGTATTGCCTGGCCAGAGTTTGACACCCCTGCTTTAGTGCATCAATAAGTGCTAGTGAGGATTCTTTGAGGAGTAGAATTATGGTGTGGTGCTAGGAGAGAAGATGCTCTCTGAAGGTCTTCAGGAGGTTTTAAAGGTAGAGAGGGACGGCCCTGCTCTGGTAGGAACTGGTAGTGTGTTCCACCAGCGGGGAATAAGAAATGCAAAGAGTCTGGATTGTCTTGGACCAACGGGGGGCAGAGCCAGGCGCCGTTCATTGGAAGAGCGCAACGGTGGTGAGGTAGCATATGTCTGAATCAGGGCGTTCAGGTAGGTAGGAGCAGGAAGTGGACAAAGGTCAGACGAATGCAGCTTCAACCACCAGAGAGATGTTCAACGCTGTGACACCTCCCCCTCCTCCTCTCTCTGCTGAGGATAAACTGTGCTGAGGGATTACATGTCACAGGCAGCATGGCCTTCAACGCTCACAACATTTCAATGCACTTGACGTGCGTTTTTGCTCGTTTGCTGGACATGACAGTGTACGACTGTCTTCATATGATCTCAGATCCACTGCTGAAGATTTAATGGAGCTAAATAAATCACACGTTGCATACTGAAGTGTCATGTTTCCGGCGAGGTCATCGTGTGTCTGTAACTATCTGAAGTCTCTGAAGTCTCCTCGTGTCTGTCTCTGTCCCTCCAGGTGTTGACATACACTCATCTCCGCTTTAATGGTTTCGTGTCTGTTCCAAGATGTAAACTGCGTTCACCTTATCGCGGGGACACGTACAGCGAGGGCTGCTATCGCTGAGCTGAGGGGTAACTGCTGTTTCTGTGACGCATGTTGACTTTTGGGCACAGCGGGGTGAATATGGGCAGACTGAATTAATGCCCCAGCAGGTTTCTTGTTGTCGTGAAGCAGCTGTTTTTGTCACGCTCATGAATCCACCGTGTCAGAGACGACCAAACACTAATGAGAACAAAAATATTTTTACAGCCATTTGTATCATGTGCTCGCCATTACTAATCTAGGTCAATTAAATTACCAATAACAGCCCGCTATATCACATTAGACACCAATATTATACCCATATGTGAGCACGAATCTGCTGCTACAGGCTTTTTAACAACCAGCAATGTGGTCCCATTCAGACACATCAACATGATAAAGTTGTCTGATGGTCTTCGTTAACGGTCATGATTTGTGACTCGGTGATTTTGGTAATATTTACCTCTTCAGCTGAGAGCAATGGTTTATTCACTGGAATCTCCAAATCAAGCATTCAAAGGTTGCAACTAATTCAAGAAATATCAACACATCACACCCGTTCTTAAATCTTTGCACTGGTTACCCGTTAGAATAAGAATCGATTTCAAAATACTGCTCCTGGTTTATAAAGCACTACTCGGCCTTGCACCTCAGTACATCACAGATATGCTCATCACTTACACCCCTGCAAGAACACTTCGGTCAACAGGCAGTGGCAACTTACTCATCCCTCACACCAGATCCAAAGAAGGAGAAGCAGCTTTTAGTATTTATGCCCCGCGAAAGTGGAACACCCTGCCTGACACAGTTAAACATGCCACATCAGTAGCCATTTTTAAAAACAGATTAAAAACCTATCTTTTCTCTACAGCATTCGGTTGAACTGTGTGCATGTGTGGTTGTGGGAGTGGGTGCACATGTGTGAGTAAGTAAGTGTATATGTGGTGAATATGGAATAGCTTGTCTATCTGCACTCAATTAATTTGTAATTGATTTTTGTTTTTTTCTGTGGGGTTTTTTTTTTTTTTACTGTAATTATGTGTATACATTGTGAAGCACATTGAGTCTGCCTTGTGCATGAAATGCGCTCTTTAAATAAAGTTGAATTTAATTTAATTTAATTTAATTATTGTAGTGGAAAGGAGCCTCTCTTTACAGACACTGTTGAATGAAAGCTACAAATAAATCATCCCGAATCACAGCCGGTGATTATTTGGTCTGTTTGATGGAGACAGGGCTCAGATACTTACTTAATGTACTTAATGAGCTATTAGCCACTAATGATGAGACCCATTCTACTCAACAGACTTTATTTTCATGATATGATGAAGATAGCCTGATGTGATTTTTTGTGCTCTTACTTTATCTGGACCTTGCTTTAATTTACTGTCTTCAGCTTGCAGTTGATGTTTCTAACTCTCCCATTTTGTCAACAACTCACTGTTATTTGGGGTCTTGAATTAAAGTTATAACTGCCTTTATAGTTTCTTGAGTTCCCCTGCTGCTTCACGAAAAATGTGTGCTGATTGAGCTCAATAACAAATTAATTTGATGTCTTAAAGAACCATCTGCCGAACACAAAATACCAGTTTATGGAGTCATATAATAGCTTAATGGCCAATTTGCCTAAACTAAACACAACAGCACCAACATAAAGAGCAGTGAACTCACAGTAGCCACATCTTGTTCCTCCCTCGAACACGAAGCCGTTGGGTACAGGCCCATATCTGCGCAGGTCTGGGAGGTTCCAGTGTCCGATAATAACAGGAGGGATGTCCCGGGCCAGAGCCAGCAGGTTGTTGCACAGATGGAGCGTTGCAGGTCCGCTCTCCAACTTGGTCCCTGGTAAAACTCCAACACTGAATCTGTGAACTAAGAACAGAGGAAACAAGTAGAAAAACTTCAAGCATCATCTTTAAACTCTCAATTCCTTTTGAACACTAATTTGCCTTTTTGTGGCAAATGTACACGTTACAGTACATTTCATAACAGGCCCGGGCAATTATATGATCGCGATTATATGATTGCAAATATATGATTGTGATTAGTGATCACAAACAATTTCAGGTCGATTACGCTTATCAGCTGTGAGCATTTTTACTCGATCAAACATGTCGGACAACAGCCAATCAGAGTCACCCTCTTCCTGCTCCACTACCGTTTGTAAGTTGAACAGAAAGACCAAACGTGGAGCTGTGGTGCATTCAATAGCATCGGAAACGCTGATGCGTTCAAGAGCGTGGGACATATGAAAAGTTACAGAGAAACAAGTTATTAGTTAACAAAACATGAACATTGTGGGCTTTCTAACAACAACATATTTGTTTCATCATTTGAAGAAGCCAAGTGATGAGGCAGAAAGCATGAGAATGTGAGCAGAGCCTGCCACTGCTGCAGCACACATAGCATTAGCAGTTCAGCCACTGCTAGCGGTGCAGACACCAGACCAAAGCAGCAATCAGTCGCATCATCTTTTATGCACCATAAAAGCAAGATTCCAATAGGAGAAATTAGGCTCACAACTTGTTTATTTTAGGTCTTGCATACCTGCAAAAACTGTTAAGACTGTTAAGTAGTTCACTGTGTTATTTTATATTTTTTTCTACAGCACTGTTGCTTTCCTATTTTTATATGTTCATGTTATTTAATTTACTGTTATTTACTTCATATGTTAAGAAAATATTGAACTCATCTCTTGTTTCTTTAGTTTTAAGAACAGAGGCTTTAAAACTGTCAGTTTATAAAAATTGTGATAATAATAGAGATCGGACGATATGAAAAATATATCGTGATCTTTTTTTTTTGCCATGTCGCCTAGCCCTATTTCATAATAAGGTAATGTGTTGAATACAAAACTGAAAGAAGAGGCTACAGACAGCTGCTAAGACAATGATTGCAGTGCATTTGAAACCCCCAAACGCACTAAACGTCAGACAACGGCTTCTAACTTTTCTTGACGTTATTTATATGAAGTTGTCATCATGTGAATCTGTGGCTTGAAGGATCTTCTCCACCTGTCACAATCTGTTATTAGTGTACATGTCAAACTCTCACACAGGAGAGGAGACAACAAGGAGTTTATGTAATTACATGACTATTTTGGAACAAATATTGAGCTGCAACTTTGGGCGGATAGGCTTCTGAGATTTACTCACCGAAAGGAAAAATGTTCCCATATTAATTTATATTCATTTCAGACCCTGCAGCAGAGTCTCTGTGATAAACCATTCAATTCACATCTAGATCCACAGGTTACATTACCATTAAAAAACAATATACTTTTATTAAAAACCGATTGTCTGTCACTCACAAGTTTTATATTTTATTTATCTTCTGATTTGCCATGGAGTCAAAAATCTGTTTTATTGTTGGTATGAACACCAAAAATACCACAAACATCTTTCTACATTCATAATAATGTAAAGAAAAATGGTTTTAGAAGCTTTTTTTCTTTTCATGATCTGTTATTTACCCCATTCAGATTTATTATGGATACTAATAAAGTTTTAAAAAAAACAGAGTTTGTCTGTCAGTAAGAAACACTTGTTTCCATTCAGTCCCACCTGAGGCTGATCATTCCTGAGTGACATAATTTACCTTTTCCTTTAATCATCTAACCTAATAAAACATTGGCCGGTGTTCAGCAGACAACCGAATCATGTTCTGGGATATTAAATAATGAATTTATCATCAGGATCCAGACGCAAATAATAATAAATAATATAATATAAACTGATCAGGACACAGTTCACAGTATACAGAATGCCGGTTGTTATTCATGTCCAGCTGTTTGATAAACAGACAAAACACTTTATATTATTATTAGTGCATGTCTCCAGCTGTTAATTATTATTATTATTATTATTAGTGCATGTCTCCAGCTGTTAAAGCCGACTGACAGCTGATCCTGCTGCCGTCATTAGAAACGGACGTCGCTCCATGTGACGCTTCGGAGGGAAGGACGTCTCGTGTCTCTTAAAATGTTTATCAAGTGATGAAAGTGATAAACGCCGCAAATGAGGGAAGCGGGGATGCAAAACAAGAGACTTGGGAGAGACCAGAGAGACCGGAGAGACCCGTGGAGTTGCTTGAGAACCGTTTGGCGGCAGCTTCAGCTCTCGTTGTTATAGAGATGCTGACGTGTGAAGCCGCCAACCGATCCAAGTCTTGCGATACCAGATCCATGACTCTACAACCGATTAATCTAGGAATTCATGGCCGATTTGAATCGAGTGAGGAAGGTGCTACCGATGAAGCTCCGGTCGCATCGGTATATCGTTCACAACCCAAGAGTCTTGTCTAATTTATTTTCATTCACTCTCATGAGGTGTGAAGAAATGAAAAAAGCAGTTTACATTATATATATATATATATATATATATATATATAAATAAAAGTTACCATATATTCCTACATAATCATGCATAAAAAACATTGATATTTTTCAGGACTACAGTGGCAGATGGAATAACTCCCATTAAATAAAACCATGTGAAACCAAGGCTAATCAATTGCATTGACACAATAGTGGTAACAATCTTCTTTTTTAAGTGCATTTCTCAAAATGTCAGCATGCCCTTAGATAAAGACATGCCTGAGCAGCTCGACGGGAAACAGACTCTGGCCATAATTCACTGACATAAAGAGGAAAAGAGTCCAGGTTTAACATATTTGCAGTGAGGCTTCACAGGGGATAGAAAACAAATGGATGACTTCAGCACAGATTTGATTTCATTTAACAATAAAAGCAGAAACAGCTGCATGCAGAGGATGAGATCAGAGAGCCGAGCTCAGATCTAAAGCCCAACGCAATCAATCAAAACCTGTCATAAACATCTGGGTAATTAAATCTGTGTACTGGTGCTAATAAAAGACTGAAAAATGGATTTAAAGTAGGAACTCCATGCATGTTGGAGTGTGTCTCCCTGCGCTGAGACGACTTCACCAGGTGAGACTGATGGAGGAGACGATGAGGAAATGTCAGCAAGCTGCGTCACATCATCACTCAGGTTAAGAAAGATTCATAGTGTCACACACACACACACAACAATCGTTCTGTGCTCAGTTGGTGCCCAGCCCGCCGCCTGGCAGGTGACATTTCTGCTGGTTTGGACCAACTCCACACACACATTCAAGGACAACACACACTTTTATCTGCCTCTCTCACAGCAAGCAGACGTGTTTATTTTCACATGCACTCACGCCACATTGGGAGGAACAACTGCGATGCAATTTGTCTTCGCCACCATGTCCTCTAGCACACAGGCAGGTCCAATAACAGTGTCATTAGTGACTGCTTTAAAATTCAGCTGGACTCCAGCCGCCAGCTGGGCCGTCCAAAGCTATTATTAGCTGCTATTTGTTTCTCACTTATATAACTTGTACAATACATACACACAGGACACTGTGAGTCTCAACACTTGGCTACATGTTAGCTGTTAACCCTTTATCAGGCAAAGAACTATATTTGGTAGTTAGAGTCAGGTAATATTTCGAGAAAAAAGTTGCAAATTTACTACATTAAAGTGGCAAATCTACAAGAAAAAAAGTTACAGATTTAAGAGATTTAAAGTGGCAAATCTGTGCGAAAAAAGTTGCAGATTTACAAGAAAAAAAGTGAGAAAAAAGCAACTTTTTTCTCCCATATAATAATCATTACCATGCAATCATTCTCAAGAACTTGTAATAAGCTTGTAAAAAGTTTTAAAATGACCATCCCACACAATTAAAGGTTTGCATGATGGGATCTACTAAAAGGCCATTAGCATTAGTGCTAATCATGATGCAAGCTGATTTCTTAACATTCAGATTACTTGATTGCACATTAAATTTGCATAAAATGTGCAAATTTAAATGTAAAAAACACCATCACACACACAGTGACTCACACAACAATAGCCTTCCCTTGCTTTGGGTAGGGAAGATGACGCAGCAGCATGTAATAGGGTGATGATAAACTATCACATTAACTATTAAATCAAATAGAAAAAAAAACAGGTCAGTACTTGTGACTGTGTCCAGTCTGCATCTTCGTTGAAACTTTTCTAGAAGAGTGTAACCCCTTCATCACAAAAGCAATGGGAGTTTAATAGGAGGAAAAACAAAATGAGATGCACTCTCAACAGCTTCATTAAGACGTTTTACAACACCTCTGACCCATTAATAAACTATTCAAATATCTACAGGTGTCTGTCATTTAATACACAATTATGCATCTGTTGGTTTTTTAGTTTCTTTTCATCCCTCTTCCTCATATTTCTGTACAAATAGAGTTCTATGTTCCTAGAGGTGACAGCTGGTGTTAATGTATTGTCTGATAAATAGAAACAGTGGCTGTGTTTCCATTAAAGTCGTAATCAAGAAAATGTGAATTAAGGATGTTTCCATCAACGAGTTTAAAGCAAATTAACAAAGCTGCATTGACGTACTTTGGTCAGAGGATGGCAGTGTAATGTGCTGCTGTAGGCTAATCTGCTAGTAAACAGGAGAAGAAGAGATTGCACAAAAGAGAAAAAACGACAACAAAAAAAGAGGTTGTTAATCTGAAAACTTTGGTCACCCATGAGATAAAATGTAGAGAAGTCTTCAGGAATTAGATTAAATTCAGCAACTTATAATTGTTCTTTCATGTCAGAGGTAACAGTTGATCATTCATGCCAGTTAAATTTCGCTACGTCAGAATTTATTTGGAAAAATCGTTTCCATCTCCCGCTGAGCGCATTAACTATTGTTTTTTTAAAGATAAAAACACCTCAAGCGAGCATAAAAAACAACTAGAAAATTTCCTCTGGGGAAATTTTGAAAGGGCCACGGGGGCTACTGCCGGTGTGTGTACACTATGATGAGATTCTTCAGAGATTTCAAACTATGCCCTTTAACCTCAAAATGTGCGTGTGTGTGTGAGAAACATGTATGTGGAGGAGTGTGCGCGCATATGCGCGCATTTGTGTATGTGTGTAGCGAAAATCGCATAAAGTTACCTGTGTGTGTGTGTGTGTGTGTGTGTGTGTGTGTGTAATTAAAATCACATAAAGTTACCTGTGTGTGTGTAGCGAAAATCGCATAAAGTTACCTATGTGTGTGTGTGTGTGTGTAATTAAAATCACATAAAGTTACCTGTGTGTGTGTGTGTGTGTGTGTAATTAAAATCACATAAAGTTACCTGTGTGTGTGTGTGTAGCGAAAATCGCATAAAGTTACGTGTGTGTGTGTGTGTAATTAAAATCACAAAGTTACCTGTGTGTGCGTGTTTGAAGCATGTGCATGTGTGAGGAGTATGCGCACTTACGCGCGCGCGTGCGTGCGTGTGTGTGTATCTGTAACTGTAATCACATCAAAGATCAAAGGCAATCAGATCAAAGCAATCAACTGAATTAAGTGGCACCTGTTCCGGCATAGTGACAGCAGAGGTGGACAGACTGAAATTTCTGGCCTCGAACAGAAAGCATTTTTGGCAAAACCATTCCTGCGACTTACGTCGCGAAAAATTTGTATTCTGTAGAGAAAAGTAATAGCACACCGATCCCGATCAAACCGCACGTTTTGATATATAATTTGTCCTGCAACTCTTCAAGTTGTAGGACAAATTAGGCTTCGCCCCGAGCACTGGTCCCTACAGCTATTGCTGTATGGGACCAGTGCTCGGTGCGATTGTCCCAAGGCCCCAATTACGCACATTTCGAAGGTTTTAGGAGATTTTGGTGTTTCCATCAAGCTTTTCTCATGCGAATCTTCAAAGTGTGTACAAAAATGTGTTGATGGAAACACGACTAGTCTCTATAAACAGTGTTTCACTTTCTATTACTCATAACATAGCCCCAGATATTTTAAATATGGATAAGAATGTGTTTTTACATTTTATCTTAACAGAGAAGCCTAAACGGCCAACAGCAATTTAGAAAATCATCCATAACATTAAAAAAAACAACACATCAGCAAACAACTGCATCTTCAAAAGAATCATGAATATAATTTATTAGAAATCCCTTGCAGGTGTATCTTTCTGTCATCGTGGAAGCCGGGTGTTGCTTTTGATCAGTTTATGAATCTGTACCAGCGAAAAATTAATCATCAGTCAAGAAACTGCAGCTTTTCCAAAATCCTCTTACTGTCCGGTATTCATTTCACTTTCATTACTCATGCCCCTGTATATATGCATGAACTACAGACTCCTTTCTCCTCATGCAGGACTCTAAAGTCTTCTAAAAAGAACAGTTGCTGATTGTTGCTTCATCAAAAGATCTAACCACATGGTTTTATCTTTATTTGAAAGACTTGTTGTGCAGACACCATCACTGCAAACATACAGAAAAGGTGTAAACACACTCGACACCATAACAATCGCTTGTTTCTTTGCATAAGTTTGGTGAATTGCCGAGGACTCTTCTTTGACTGCAGTGAATTTCAAACAGTGAAAGCTGCCAGCATGATGGATGAACTAATCCGCTCGTTGAGAATTGCTTTGGTTACAGTACAGGGAGGTCAAACATGGTATTATTCGCTCAAATTCACAGTGACTCAACTTTTGTGAGAAGTTTTGAGCAGCGGAAGTATCCAGAAGCATAGAACTAAAGTAAAGCTCAGACGGTCTCCTCACCTTCTCCCAGGCTGTAGCGGAGGCGGGCGTCCCACGCCAGCAGCGCCTCCTTGCTGTCGAAGCCCAGTAGAGCTGCCTGGTTCAGGCAGAGGATGGCCAGAGTAAAGGCCACTCCTTCATACCACTGTCCCACTTCCAGCCCGCAGATCTCCTCCAAGGTGACGCTGGCCCTCTCCTTGCTGCCCTGCGCTTTGTCCGACTTGTCTTTAAAAACCAGCAACACGAGGCAATCTGCAGAAGACACAGTCGCTATGAGTCACTAAAACTGGAAAAATATTACCTCGTGTCTAAAAAAAAGACTAAAACATTATATTTTTGCTTTATTTTAGAAGTAACAGTTCCCAGAGAATACTTGAAATGTAGCCAAGCCATAATTAATTACACTTTCAAGTACCAATAGGATGTATTCTGACACACAGGAGCTGTTGTAGCGTCCTCTTGTCTTTTGGCACCTTCAAACAACCAGTGTCAACTGACAAAACAAGCCTGTGTGTGTGTGTGTGTGTGTGTGTGTGTCTCACTCCTTCACACACACACTTCTTAACCCACATAAGTGAGGCATGAGCACAGACAGCTGTGATAACAGTGACATCAAAGATATGAAGAGGAGCAGCCTAACCTGTGGAGCAGCAGATATACAGAGAAACCTTTCTGTGTAATGCAATACAGCCACTTCATCACTTTGAATCATACTTTCTTATTTATAAGATAGAAAAAGGTTAGAGGTCAGGTAGGTTTAGCCAGATGAAGCATCCCTGGTAAATAATATGTGAGTAAATAACAAGAACAAAGTCAGGCTGCATCTAAAAGGAGTATCAATTTCAACCAAATCAAAAAATACAAGTTGGGCCTTATATATGGTACTATATATATATATATATTACACTTTCAGTGATGAAAAGAAAAAATGTAGTCGTCTTGTGGCCTTAAAATCAAAAGTTTTTAGCCCTCGTACTTTGAGGATGGGCTTAAAAAAGGGTCAATAAGATTTTGAGCTTTTGGAAACAATAAAATATTTTCAAAACTGTGGTTGTTTAACGTGTGAAAACCCTGCATGAGGAATTAAAAGAAACTTGAGGGTTTTTTCTGTGCACAGATTATATCACCACCGAGGTTAGACAAAAAAACAAGGATAGACTAAAACGGTGAAAATGTTTCCTAAAAAAGGAGTAAAATAATCTTATAAAATAATCAGATGTTTGTTTGTTTGTTTGTTTGTTTGAAGCTATTTTTTATGCATTATTGTGTTCATCAGTTTAATGTTGCTGCTGGTCAAGGTGGAGCTTCTGTTTTACTGCTGAGTAACCTGACAAGTGACCAACAAGTCAATAAAGTCTTATCGTTATTTCGTAAAATTTAACCTTAATTCAATTTATCTGAATCTGCAAAGTAAAGCTTATCAAATACATTTAGTAGAGTACAGTATTTCCATTGGTAGTGGAGTGGAAGTATAAAAGGAATTACTTAAGTAAAGTACAGCTACCTCAAAATTATACTACCGTAAGTGCAGTACTTCAGTAAATGTAGCTTAATTTCCACGCATATTTAAAATGCCATTTACACATATTAACACTGCTTATAGCCGGATTCAGTGCAAGCATTTGCACTTTAAATGTACTTGTTTAAAATGTACTGGTACCCTCTGCTGTGAGACAGTCCTTAGATCTTCATTAAAACAGCTGTTTGGTCTGAGAGATTTGGTGTAAAATCGCTGTTTTTGCCACAAATGTTACCTAGCGTTTCTCTTACAAAAACAAACTTTTCTACTACTTTTCTATCGTTTTCTCACAAGTTCACAAAGGGATGAAACACACCAACAGGTTTTGTATCTCTTTCTAAATCTTTTTCTACACTTATCTGAGTTGACAGTGAAGGCCCAAGTCCTGAATGTCATCAACACAGGAACTGGACAACACATGCTAGAAAACACCTGATATGTTGGGCTGGTTGCTCCGCTGCTGCGCAGCTAACATGCGCATTTATTTGTTTACCCGCTGCGCCAAAAGTTTTACTTCTTAGTCATACCAAGAGACTAATGGGAAATATGCAAAACTGCCCGCTAGTACACGGTGTTTTTACCTGCTACAGGCGAAGGCTTGCGAAGAACGAGCCACCTAGTTTTCCACTGTGGAAGGAAACAAAAGTAGAGAGAAACTTGTTTTAAGCACAGGTGAAAGAGCGGTGAATTACTTCAGCCATATCCGTCAGAAAATGTAGTCACGCTAAACACCTTTTTTCCATCTCTGAGTCTGGCATATCCCTCCACGACAACAGAATCCGTCATCTTCAGTCATGGTTCCTGACAGCTGCAGCTCGCTGTCTGAATGAGGATCACTTTCAAAATAGCTGCTGCTCTCCCTGCTGGAGGGGCACACTCCCCCCAGCACCAGCAAGCACATGGGAAATGGCATGACCACTATCTGTGTGTGTGTGTGTGTGTGTGTGTGTGTGCAGCCAGCCGGCCATGCTGCAGCCACCTGGGCCGCTTCACACCACCTGCTACTACTGGAGGAAACAATTACATGATTCTCATACCACAAATATCACTTTTCATAACGTCACCCTGTTAAAATAATTTCCTAACTCATTTTTTCAAGTTTTGCAGGAAACACAAAAAACTTCACCAAAAGTGTAACATATGACATTTATTGATCATTTCACTCAAAAAGGATGTAACAACGGATGGCTATTGGCGTAGTAATAACACTGTGTGTAAATTATGTAACTTAAGATAAATAAATGACTTAGGCAATTGTTTGAACATGCCTTTGTGATGTTAGAGATTAATAAAATTAGCAATGGCCTGCATTATGGACTTTAGTAAAATGCTGCTTAGGGGTGTATCTGGCGGGGCATGGAACACACATTTATATGCCAGGCACAGCACACAGGAATAAGAAGTATCAACAGAAAGGACATACTGATAACACTTTGCACATCACCACATATTTGAGGGCAAGCAGATAAAAAACTGAAGCACTCTTTGTGCTCCAATTCAAGGCCACAGGCCCAGGTGGAGATAGGCACTGACCAACACTAGACAAGGTAACGGGCCCAGGTGGAGACAGGCACTGACTAACACTAGACAAGATAACGGGCCCAGGTGGAGATAGGCACCGACCAACACTAGACAAGATACAGTAGTGTGCTGTTAGCTTTTTTCCTTCCACAGGGCGCTGATCTGAAACTGAAGCACCAAGAGGCTAGGACTAGCCTGCAGCCAACGTAATGGGCGGGCCGAGTCTAAACCAGGTGCTGCCTAACAGTTTGGACCAATCAGATAGTCGCACATTCATATTATAAAACTCTGTGTAAAAGTAAGTTAGGCATCCTTTTCTGGGAGGTGGTTTCAGCTAACTGCTTAGCAGCCTGTGATTTCTGAACAGAGAAGGTCCATGTACATGCTCACTCTTTCATTATTGTCTTTAATAAATAGTCAAAAGGATTTTACTCTCCTCTCATCTGTTCTGCAAAAAACAAACTAACAGTGACTGAAGCAAGATATGGTAACACTTTATTTTGAAGGTGTCTACATAAGAGTCACACAAGCCTGTCAGAAACATGACATGACAAGTACCATGAGCATTAATGTTACTTCAAAGTGTCATTAATGTTCATGACACATCCCATGTCATGTTTATGACACGCTCATGTCACTCTTATATAGACACCTTAGAGTAAAGTGTTACCAATATTAGTGTCAACAATAAAACACTGATAAACTAAAGTGATAACTAAACAATCTCCCTCTAGCTCTTCTTTGCTGGGTTCATATCTGATGCCTATGAATGTGGCAAATTGCCAAAGAAGTGATTATCTTAAAGGGGTAAAATCACATGATCTGATCAACTGAGGATGTAGGAGATTTTACCATTTTACCGGCATCATGAGATGATTTAGGCAAAAAAAAAAAAAAATTGACAAAAAATGACTTGGGCGATTATTTTAACAGTGTGACGATATGATTCTATACCAAAAATATCACTTTTCATAAGCAGACGTGAAAGAAACGAACACTTCCACAAACTCTGGTTTAACAAATATACACAGAAACAGTGTTATCTCATAAAATTCAGTTTTAATTATTAACTTAACTTCTAACTTAAATTATAACACAAAATATTCCAGGAAGTGGCCCATCAAATGTGGTCTCACATTCACTCAAGTACAAATTTGAGACTCTTTTCTTGAGTATTTTGTCTCTTTATTGCTACTTCACAATATTTTATAGGCAAGTATTGCACCTTTTACTTCACTGCCCTATCAGACCTTTATTTTAAAGCTTTAGATAATTTGCAGATTCAGGTTAACACAAAATATAAATCAACTGATAAATGATGATGTAATATTATAGGTTACATTTCCCAGGAATATAAAAAATAATTAAAATTAGCTCAATATTCACTGGCTGCAACATTTAAATGACATGAATGCATCATTAGGTTTAATAATAATGTACATTATTATGTAATAGTGTTACTTTTGATCATTTTAATGCTAATACTGTTGTACCACTATTTGAATACAGGCCTTTCACTAATAAATGATTATTTCTACAGTGGTGGTACTTCTTTAACTTAATTAAAAGATCAAACTATTTTTCACACTACTTGTAATTGTATGCATGTTTTTGAAATTTGTACTACAGACGTTTATATCCATAACTAGAAAAAAGGCCACATTCTCTGTTGAAAAACTAAATGTGCTTGCCACCAAAAATTTTTAAATCTTTATATCTTAATATCAAACTTATAAATAGTTAAATCTTTGAAGTAGTTGAAATACTGAAAGAAGTTTAAAAAGTTAAGATAGGAGATAAAGTTTGGGGTGTCAATACAGCGCTGAGTGAAGTTGAGCTTCAGGCACTGAAAGAATACATTTACGTCTATTATGCAAGTTTTTTTGTTAAAATTATGTTAAAGTATATGGGAAAATGTTTAACTGTGTTAAGTGTATTACTTGTATCACGACACTCAAAGCTTTATCAAGTCAGTAAAGGTTTATTCAGTCTCAAAATGTTTCACAGTTAAAAAAAATAACCTATAAACTTCCACAAGAATTACACATAAAAACAGATTACAGTATGGTACAATATCTCATATATTAAAGCTAATGTGCGGGTAATGTCCATTCATGAAGCCTTGGGTTTGCGTCTGATGACTGAATTGATCCAGTCGATATAGTTCACCACTTTAGTGTAAACACCGGGTTTTCCAGAGCGGCCGCAGCCTTCTCCCCAGCTGATGATCCCATACAGGAAGCTGACATCAGCCCTCGCACAAGCCAGCGGGCCCCCGGAGTCGCCCTGGGGGGACACACATAAACATACATGCACAGATCAAAGCAGAGTCACATAAACAGCTGAGTCACATACTTGAAACCTAATATATTAGTAAAATTGCGCTCTACCCACGAGGTAAACAGATAACCATGACATTTAATTTAAGAGGAAGGAGCTTACATATTTTACACCGCAGGTTGAGGCGGTCATCTCTGCAGTTCACTCAGGGGATCCCTGATGCCATCTTAACCCTTTATCAGGCAAATAACTATATTTGGTAACTTTAGGTATTCTTTCGAGAAAAAAGTTGCAAATTTACTAGATTAAAGTGGCAAATCTACAAGAAAAAAGTTGCAGATTTAAGAGATTTAAAGTGGCAAATCTACGAGAATTTTTTTTGCAGATTTATGAGATTTAAAGTGGTGAATCTGGGAGAGAAAAGTTGCTTTTTTACCACTTTTTCTCATAAATCTGTGACTTTTTTCGTGCAGATTTGCCACTTTAAATCTCTTAAATCTGCAACTTTTTTTCTTATAGATTTGCCACTTTAATCTAGTAAATTTGCAACTTTTTTCTCGAAATATTACCTGAAGTTACCAAATATAGTTCTTTGCCTGATTAAGGGTTAAGGGCTGCTCCATTACTGTGATACCTCGAGTCAACTTTCTGATATCAGAGCAGAGGGAATCAACATTCATGTGGACTCCAGGAGTCTGTTTTACACTTTGAGATCAGCCTTAATTTCCAGTTGTTTTTTTTTAGCAATGAGACAAAAAATAGGAGCTGATTGCACCAGCTCTTTGTAAATTTAGATTCAAATTTGGTTTGCATGGGAAAAGTATTCAGATCCTTTACTTAAGTAAAAATACTAATAACACACTGCAAGTAAAAGTCCTGCATTCAAAACTTACTTAAGTAAAAGTATAAAAGTATCAGCATCAAAATGTAATCCAATATCAAAAAGTACTCATTATGCAGAACGGACCCACTCAAATTGTTTAATGTATTCAAAATATATTTTTAGATTATTTGTATTGATGGATTGATGTAAGCAGTATTTTAATCGTCCCAAGATGGGGCTCATTGTAACTACTTAATATACTGTTATTCTATTTTTACAGTTTTATATTTTATATTTATACTTTATTTATGGCATGCTAGAGTACAATCACTGTGAGCCAATGCAACAGAATTTCATTCAATGTGCCTATTTTATGTACTATAACTGAATGACACTCAAGTCTGTCTAAATCTGTAATTTAAAAATAATGTTAAATTGATCATGTCTTTTATGCTTAATCTTGACCTGAAACGGTACTAAAACTGTCAGCTAAATGTAGTGAAGTTAGAAGTATAAAGCTACATAAAATGGAAAAACTCAACAACAAGTACATCAGATAGTACCTAAGCCCAGTACTTGAGTAAATATACTTCGTTACATTCCACCACTGGGTAACACGTATCATGGAAACATGTCTTAAACTTGGAAACCGTAGAAAAGTGGTGCACATTGTTTACAGAATGATACAGTTCACTTGCTTTCCATTTGTAGAAAAGCAGTATTGATCCATCATGTTTGAGCAGGTTTTGGTAACTGCAGGTAAACAAGTATTGTGGAAAGCAAAGTGGCAGAACATATTTGCTGAAATGAAAACTCAGTCAGAACCCATCGGCTCTTTTCTAGCATTACTGACATAACTTTGAAGTTATGTCAGTAATGTCAGACTATATGAGACATTTAAAATGCTTTTATTTGCTTTTCCTACTAGGACATAGCATCCACTTGGCAGTCTGGGATCTAATAATCACTGTCTGTCTCAAAATGTGTTCCTACCTGGCAGGCGTCTGCACAGCCGTTGAGCCCCGCGCAGATCATGTCAGAAGTGACGTGGTTGCTGTAAACATCTGGCTTCCTACAAGCTTCGTGAGAAATCAGCCTCACTCCAGCCTCCTGCAGACTGGAGTACACCTTTGACTCTGTCAAATAAAGCACAATCACTCATTACAGGACAAGACAACAAACAGGAGAGTTGTTGACCATTATTTGGATTTCTCAGTGAGTTGTCCAGTTATATTTTCAACACATATTTAAGCGCCCTACACTGCACCCACACTGGTATTTTCCACTCATGCTGCCTGATTAGACCTCTCATCAGAACTGTGTGTGGGGTGTAACTGACTCTCCCCCACTCTGCTGCTTTCTGTCATCAATCAATCAATGTTAGTAACACAATAAATATACTTGGAGATGAGATCGAGTCTATGGGCCACGGATTAAAGCTTTTACATATGCAGATTCATCAGCTTTATTTTTGTGGTGACATTCTTGGAAAAAATCCCAAGTGGTGAGCAGTTAGTTTTTCTAACACCCAGCAATGGTTGGTCAGCCAGAAAGAGTAAACAAAGTTACTTTAAACAAGTAAACTCTTCCAAAAAAGGAGATAACTTCAGTTTCTTAATGGTAACTAAAGTCTTGAAACTCTTGATTAGCTGCCACCACTGATGTTTTTACTCATTACTAAAGACCTTTCTGTGCCCTCAGATTTTAAAGTCACTTTATTTATTTAACTTGTTTAAAACAAGCTAGGAGTTTCTAAGAACATTGGAAGAATTTTATGCATAAGCATAGTTTCTAATACTTACGGTAGAGACAAAACTTTAGTCAAACAAAGCTAAAGTCTAACACTGGCTCTATTCTTACAATTTTCTATTGCTGTTGCACAACCCACACAAAATAAACTGTCTGTTCCAGTGTGTGAATGAAGATAAGTGTTAACATGGTGACACTGCCTTGATTTCCTCATCACTCACTCTCATGCATGTGTCCCCAGCCGCTAATAGAGCAGCAGTAGCCATCAGGGAACGTCATGCTCTTGTCTGGCAGACAGATGGGTCTGATGAACGGGGTTCTCCTCACACACCGCCCCTCCTGCTTCGCCAGTTTGATCAGAACTAACAAACACAAACACAACGTTATCAAAGAGACAACAAGAAGTGGTCATAGTTAAAATGATGACAAATGGTAGACTTGGAGACTCCTCCGCCCAATGAAAACACCACACCCAACAGGCAGAATGTGTGTGTGTGTGTGTGTGTGTGTGTGTGTGTGTGTGTGTGTGTGTGAGTGTGTTGATGCGGGGGAGCACAGGGACACAGCTGCTCAGTGACGCACAGCTGTGCACGCAGAGTGGGGTCTTAAGTGAGTTTGTGTGTTTTTGAATCGGGACAGGAGGTCTTCCAGTTTATGTGAGTCACAGACATGCGTGTGTGTGTGTGTGTGTGTGTGTGTGTGTGTGCATCTGATGCTTACCAATGTCATGTAGTGTTGGATTAAACACTGAAAACTGTTTGGGAAAGATATACTCCTCCACTCCGAAGGTCTTGGTGTTGGGACCGCTGTAGTTGAAGTGCTGCTGGCCGAGCACCACTCGGATCTGAGACCTCAGGGGGCTGCAGGGGACACACACTGTTAGCATTACTGTTAGCATCACTGTTAGCATCACTGTTAGCATCACTGTTAGCATTACTGTCAATGGTGCTGCAGAGTAGGCCGTTATAACACTTGAGTCCATGTGTCTAACATGTGCAACATTGCAGTCCAGAGCCAAATTTGCAATGGACGCCACAACCTTTCTTTTCATTAAAATCTAACGTGCGTTTATGCTCCCCAGAGGATGAACCCTTCACATTTTGACCTAATTTAATGATCTCTTGACACTTTTAGTCCCACTGCTGGAAAGTTTCTAATAATAACTATGTTTTTCATCATGTTTAACACTCTTGTAAGACTGTACCAAATTGTAGGAAGTTTAAAGATTAATTTATAATGTTTGAATTATAAATCAACTTTCGAATGGTGCACAGTTTGATTATTTGCATATACTATGTCGGCACAGTTGCAGAAAAAGATTGGGCTACACTAATATTATTAGTATTATACTATTCTTAGGATTAGATTTGGCTGCAAAGGATTGTTTCAGACTCCTGTGACCTAAACATTTCCAATGACTCCATGGCGTTGTAAAGTAGCAGCTTTCTGAAGATAAAATAGTCACGGTGTGCATTTCCATTCACTGTTGGTGTCTAATCCAATGATGTAATGCTTTAGCTCAAGATCTTTGAACTTGAACAGAGTCAACAGATGCATGTTTGCTGACATCAAAAGGGGAATGTATGCACTTGCATGTAAACAGCATCTGTGCATGAGACGTTTTTAGGTTTTCCTCGAACTGGCTGTCTAAATTTAGTGCCTTCATAAAGCTGTGATGCTGAGGAGCCAAAGTCCTTGGATGACGTGCCTTTAGAGTTGTGACCTCTGGTTCGGCTGCAACAGTGGGAAAACACAAACACAAACTAATGCTCCCCTCTGATCTATGATTGTTTTCTGAGGGATTATGTTTCTTACATTGTTGACTCAAACTGAGCTCTTCTACAGACAGCCTGCAAAGGGCTCCGAGGACAGAAAACCTCCTTTTACTCCCAAAGTTTCAGAGGCACTTAGTGAAAGTTAAACACATTTTCACACTTTGTTGAAAAAAAAAAAACATATGTATGGCGTGCAACTCCAAAGGGTGTGAAAACCTTCTGCAGTGACATGAATACAAACATCAGCATCCATTGCAGCTGAAGTGCATTTTTGACATACTTGCGAAAGAAGCAGTGAGCCGCAGAGACGACCCAGCAGGAGGACACCAGGGTGCCGGCGCAGAAGTCTAACTCTCCGATGTAAATGGCTGCCATCCAGGGGTGAGTACCTGGCAGGGCTGAGTTTCCGCCCATTATCCGCCCCCTGGCAACCGTTAACCTTTTCTTGTGTCTTTTCCCACATACTTGCTTCTTCTCGGGCTTGGAGGGCTTCGGTCTTTTAACGGCGGGCAGGACGTTGAATGGAATGATTCTCCTTGAAGAAGAAGCTGCATGAGGAAAAAAAGTTAAAGCAATTATAGCAAACTTAGTGGTTATATTCGCTAATATAAACTACAAGAACTACAACAATCTAAACCACTACAACTCGTCTAAGAGCTAGAATAGTTGGCTGACACGCTAAATACCTCGTCTGAATACTTTTGTTGCTGGCTGGTTCTCCCCTGCAAGAAGCAAAAAAGCTCTTCTATAGGGTGAGAATGTTACAGCAACAGGCTGAAAATCATATGCTGAGGAGGGCACAGTGGATGGGAAAGCTTGGATTCTCTGCATCACCTGGCATCCTGACAGACGGCCAACTGAGCCAAACCCACTCACCACATAAACATTCAGCTGCACCTGACATGACATGTTGATTCAGGGTGAGTCATGCCTTGTTCCCCCTTTATCTCACCTAGCCCACGTTATTTATTTTTTTTAAAAGCTCCGCTAAAACCAGCCAACTCGGCTGAATTTTACTTTTCGGAGCAGCGTGACTCAACAGAGATTAGCTGCTTTCTGTTTTTATCACAAACACTGGATTTCTAATTAAAAGTGGAGGCATTTAATAAGAGGCAGACTGTGTCATATTATCAAGGCAAGAGTCCTTCATGAACAGCCTGAGCTTTTAATGCTTTATAATGATGAGTTTGAATATGTGTTTTTAATAAGAGCGGCTAAATGAATATGCCATCCTTGATTAGGTACACGAGGACAAAAAATCACATTATGCTTAATGTGGCCTTGTATTTCACTGCAAGATATTAAAGCTACACCTCTATGGAAACAGCACAACCATGGCTAGAAGTAGGGAGAACTCAACAGTGTCTTTTGTGCGGTTAATAATTTTAAACCTTTTTTCAAGTGCTCACAAGTGTTACCAATATTGGAAAAAAATGGCGGCTCAACATGCTCCATATATTGAGTTATTTACATTAAACCTCTACTTGTTTCACCTAATTCTTTACATGTAACTGTTTTCTTGAACGAGCCACTTGTGGCTTCACAGGTGTGTGGAGGAGCGCATAATTTAGTTATTTCTTCGGGATTTGGTTAGGGTAAATGGTTTCTTTTTTGGCAAAGATTTTAAATTATACATAAAAAATAAGGTGGTTTTGATGAAATATCACAATTTTAAGCCTAGATTAGTTTTTTTCCCTCTTGATTCCCTGAGGATCGCCGTAAATGTAAAATAATTGCTGTTTTTTCCTCTTCTGGCGAGTATAAATGGTGTTATTTTGTCTTTTTTTTGTTTTGTTAATGGGCTTTTAAACGTGACAGCAAGTACATGGGTTCAGAGGATTAACAGTGATGTAAATGATGAAAGCAAAATCAAGCTGTTAACTAACAGAGATGTCAAAACACCCATTGATGATGAACAAACTACATTACAGATGCAATTAGCTTCTTTTACGCCTTATGATTTCTAATCTGGCCTGACAAAATGTTCCCACAACACAAGATAAATAGTCCCATGGACAAAAAAAGGACTAAAAACACTCCTTTCCTGTGGCCCGTTTACTCACAGACAGCCATGACACAGGAGGGGACGTCACAGTACTCCCAGGAGATGGCGCCGTCATTTAGTGTGTAGCACCACGGCCTCTTGTCCTTATCTGGGTTTCTGAAACACAGCGGACAGAGTGTGTGTAGGTGCGGCTCCATTGTTTACAACACCACGCATTACTCAGGACCATACAGGAGCTAAATGGCTTACAGGGGCTCCGTCACTTTTGAGTGTGGAGGCTGAAAAATGATTTCAGTTTCTTGCTTTAACAAACATTGTATTAATAAGGAGGAATAATGTTTCACTGAGCTGCAATATGCAACTTTTCCAGCAATTAACTAACATCTGAGTCTGAGGCAAGGCTTTTCTTTGATGTTTGGGGCATTTTAGGGCACATGCCATTCGCTGTGGAGATGCCATATGGCTGCTGGGTAGCCATAGCAACAGTGGTGAGTGAGGAAAGCAGTGAGAAATGGAAGACTACCAAATGTGGAGGAGATAAGTTTCTGTATATACACAGGCTGAAGCCACCATGTGCCTCCTTAATGCCCATAATGGAAGCCTCTGAGTTGAGTCTGTGTGAGGGCTCAGCCACATCAGTGTTGGCACATGAACTTGACAGATAAGGGGCAGGACCGGCAGGCAGCTAAAGTTGGATATTGCAGCTTAAAAGCAGAATTTGTGGGAGAATTAGAAGGAAATCTGGCTGTGCAGATAAGCAAGATGTAGCACCACAATATTAACTCCACATCAAAGTAAAACTAGAAGTTTCTTTTGTCACGTTGCTACCGGAATAAGCACCATGTCTCAACACACACCTGCAGTAGGCGTGGCCCCCGAGGCCCCTGAGTGGGGAGGCGACCACCGTGCCCACATGGAGCTCGTCGTACAGCAGGTCAGAGTCCCACGCCACGCAGCGGGCGCCGGACACCGTGGTGCCCACCACCCCTCTGTAAGCTGTGCCCCGCCCGTTATAGCACTCTGTCTCCGGCGCTGACACACACACACACACACACACACACAAAACGTCTCTATCATGATTGCGCAGGTATGTAAACAACAATGAGACAATTTCTGCACGTGTGATGACAGATCTCTTTCTTTCACACTCTTATCAGTCAGGACATGTCCTAAAAAAAAACTCTGTACACAGTTACAACAACTCAGCTTGCCTATGTCCTCACCTGCCTCATTAATCAAACCATTATAACACACACACACCTGCACCAACACGTGTGCATTGTATAGATAGGCCGACATGGCAGGAGGCGGCACATTTAGAATATCACTTCTTGTTACTGCAGTCCTGCTTTGACTCACCAAAGCTGCAGTCAGGTCCGCTGAAGCCTCGTCTGCAGTTACACACTTCTTTGCCGGTGGATGTGATCATTCGACACGTTCCGTCATTTTGGCACGGGTTTGAACGGCACACTGGACACATAAAGGCAAACCAGATCACATCTTGATACCATACATGCTTTATATTTCCACAATAAGATATATCATTTAATGTGTCTGTTTTAAAAATCGTTTAAATCTATAGTTGTTTATTTTTTTGTCCGTTTGGGGGCAGCTGAAACAAGTTATGAACACAACATTGACATATATGCAGCTTATTTACACATTTAGATGTTACAAGTTTTGATTAATCAGAAGGTTTTTTTCTGGTGAATGTCCAATATTCACACGCTTTCAGCTGCTTTTGGTCTCTATCAACTCCTGAGGGAAATATCTGTCTCTTTACTCATACTGCTCTCATAGAGCTGTTTTCACACAGCTGCTAAAAAAAACAAAAAAACTCAGATAAGCTGAATGGATACCACCTGCCCAGCACCAAACAGCAGACGGACACAGTTAGCAACTTGCTGGTAAACACAGCAAAATAAATCATGATAATGATTTTGGTTATTATCAAGAAAACCATGGAAAAGTGCTAGATATCAGCTCTTAAATTAAACTCTTTTGAGGTATTTTTGTTGTTATCATCATATTTGTCCAAACAAATGTACTTTAGTTGCACCAGACATTAAAATGAACAAGAAAGTGAAGAAAAATGGTCTAATATTTTTTTCCATGACTGTATGTGTGTCTTATTTACACATTTAGCAGTCAAAAATTATGATTAATCTGAAGTTGCTTTTCTGGCCCAATATTCACACGCTTTTGGTCTCTATCAACTCCTGAGGGAAATATCTGTCTCTTTACTCATACTGCTCTCATAGAGGTTGTTTTTTTTAGGACAGCTGTTAACAAACAGAAAAGTTTTGATAAGCTGAATGGATTCCACCTGCTCAGCAACAAACACCAGCCAGACAGTTAGCAACTAGAGTTTGCCTGTTTGTTGTGCTAATTTACTTTAAAACGGTGATAATTCTGTATGTCAATGTTATATCATCAGCATGGTGTGCTGCCCTCAAGTGGCAAGAAAATCAATGAATGCAAGTTAAGCAAAATAAATGTCATCAGTAAAACACACCTGCATGTAAATGCATGAAATGTAGAGCACAAACTCACGAATGATCTAATGTACAAATGGTAAATCTGAGCCTGAGTATGCCTTTAAGCTTTATTGCAACATCTGTAAAATATGCCAGAGAATAATGACGCCACATCTGCTTTGGCCTCTGTGCTAAACCACGAGTGTTTTACAAATTGATTTGGTCCCACTGAGAAAATTTTAGTTTCACATAAGCCAAAAGATAAAATTGATCTCAGTTCAATAAGAAAATATAGAAAAAAGTCATTTAAAAGCCATGCCAATGGACATTTAGTTGCATTTTTCTTTAAGGACTACCAGAAGCTAAACAAAGTACTGCTGTGGACAGCAGCAAAATGTATTAAGCCACATTAAAAAAACCTATATAAGTTTAAGAGGATGCTATATTAGAAAGATAAATCTCAACTAACCCTTACAAACACCAAAGTCGCTCATTAAAGCAAATAAACTAAGTGAAGCATGCAGCGGTAGAGGAGCAACTCCTGTGATCTGCAATGTAAAAAGCTTCCTGTTATAAAGGGCTGTCTGATGGCAAGGTGAGGCTGGGAAATTATTATAAACATAGCAAACATAAAGTTTTATTGATTTGTTTTTAGGTGGCTAGAAGACATTTTGCTGCTGCCCCGTCCACAGCAGTGCATGGCTTAGCTAGCAGTACTCCTGCCTGTTCTTCAGACTGGGTCCACCTACAGCAGGTAACACACACACACTATGGGTAAGTACCTTATACAGCTCCACTTTAAGAAATCTGAGCCATCCCTTTAAAGGATAGATGTTTTCCCACTGTAAGATAAGCCTGCACCATCATGACAAAAACAGTTTCAGCTGAGGGAGCGTGAAACCACCTCCGTGCCTCCCTCTTTTATGCCAGTGAATCTGTTAAATGTCCATGAACATGCCCCCCATTGAGATGAAAGCACCTTATGGACCCGTGGGGTGTGTCCTAAACACCATTCCTGAGTCACAGTGAGTCATATAATCTGTCTTTTCTTGCATGGCGAGGTTAGTCTTGTAACTATGGAGCTGTGATCAAAGAGAAGAAAGCATGTCTCCGGGCTGGGAGGAGACCTGACACTTGTATCTTTTCAGGCTTGATTAACGGAAAAAAAAACCATGTGAAATCAAAAAACCTAAGATGTTGTTGCCTTAGAGCGCACTCATCTCCATATTTAGTCAGAATATCAGGTGTACATAATGTAAAGTGTTTAATATTTATAACTATATGTAAAGAAAGTTGACTGAACTGACAATTAGTTGAACAGTTTGTGGAAGTGCATATTGTTGAAGGTATTGTAGAAACATCCCATATTGGGTTTCACTCTCATCATCTCAACAAAAGCAGACCACAGAGCAAAGAAAGAGACAGTTGAAGCAAAACAGCAGCTGAAAGCACGTCTTACTTGTGTAGCGAACTCTTTCACACTTGATTTCCCCTGCCACACATGAGCACTGTTCCACGTTGCGGAGGTGAATTCGTCCCCAAGACTCTCCGATGTCATAGTAGCGCAGGTGTAGGGTTTCATAGCACTTCTCTGAAAAGGCGACATGACACATAAAAAGGTTGAAACGTGAGAGGAGAGTGAAGAGCTCAATGGAGCGTGCACAGTAACATCTGATGGCTGAGCTGTGCAAAGATGCATTCGGAGTGAGTCAGTGTTTCTGTGCCTTTTTGTTAGATTGTGAGTAGTTTTACTTTGAAAGTGAAGTGAAACCTCTTTGCAAATGGCTCATAACAGAAAAGTCTAAGGTAAGAGATAAGAGAGGGAAGAAGTGGTGCATGAAATTCATTCCTGATCTTAGAAACAATACATTTCAAGCCGTAATTGAAATATTGCCTTTGTACACTTCACTATTTTGCAAAAAATGTCAAAAGAAATATTTTTTAGAGAGCACAGAAAGGCCTCCTCATATTTTTTTGGACATAATAATCTCACTCAATAGAGCTGGTTCAGGGCTGCACCGTATGAGGAAAATATGCAAAATGCAATTATGTCGTTAAATATCGTGATTACAATATTGCTTGTGAAAAATAAACTAAAAAAATATCTGCAACACTCTTTTATGCAGGAAACTGAGCACTGAACTGGGCACAAAAGGCACCAATAAAAAAAGAACCAAAGCAGCATTTTAAAGTGTATTTTTCTGCTGATAATCTGCTTTTACTTACTCAAAAAATCCCTAATGCCTAAATGCCTATCTGAGTGAAACATCACAGTTTTTCTCAATGTGTTTATTTAGCCATTTGACATAGCTATAATGCTAAAAAAAAACAATATATTGCAACCCTAAAGTACTTGTGCAACACATGCTAACAACATATATTGTCTTTTTTCCTGATGTTGACTCAACTGAATTGAAACAACCTAACTCCAGGCACTGATGAGGACCATGAGATGTGTGTGAAAGCTCTGGGGAAAGGCAGTAATTAGACATTGAGTAAAGAGTACTTTGTCAAACTGCTTTCCAGGAAGAGAGTTCAAGAATTAACTTCAAGGTTAATTTTTCATCAAGTCTAGAGATAAAGTTAACAGAGTGAAATCATATCCCTGTTAGCATATGTTTCCTTTAAACACCAAGGCTTAAGCTGACATGTTTTCAAGGAGCTGTTTCCTGGAGGAGACGTGTGTTTCCTTCTGGCTGTCAGATGATTGGCAGTAATAGCCTGATGTGTACACTGAAATAAAAACAGTAAACTCAGGCACAGTGAAAGGATGATAAACTTGTTATAAAGTGCACCTACTGTGCTCACAGAGTGTCCCAGTGAAGCTCTCAGGACAGGAGCACTCAGGCCAGTGTGTGTGTGGGGTCGTAGTGCAGGAGCCTCCGTTCTGACACGGATTCATCTGACACGGATCTGTGATTCTGCGTGACGTGTGGACAACAACTGGAACACAAACAAGGAAAAACACAGTTAGAGACAGCGAGTGACACACAGCTGTTGTTTGTTTTGTTTTTGTTTTTATTTTTATTTTTTCTTCTTCTTTGCTGGGACAGTTAGATTGTATGAATGATAGACTGATTGTAATTCAATGATTGTAAATATTGCTTTCTTTTATTGTTATTAGTTTTTCTTTTCTTTTAAAATGAATAATAGAATTATAATAATTTATTGTAAATATTGCTTTCCTTAACTGTTATCTTTTTTTTCCTGACGCTTGCTTTGGCCGTATGTACAGTGTTACGTCATGCCAATAAAGCCAATTGAATTGAATTGAATTGAAAAAATGAATTGAACTGGATAAACAGCATTGTGATAAAATATGATAATATGTGATGAAACACTCACCATCTGGCTGAGCTGTCTCTGGAGCACAGTAGCCCCACTGCAGATCCCGATCAAAGTTATGTGTGAGGGAGCACCTAGAACAGGACAGACAGAGATATTATACAGCCATCAGCCTAGATTACAAGGAGAGACATATTTGCAATTAAAATTAGGTTTGGTTGACATTCACATTCCACTCCACACTATAAATTAAACCACATAAAAGTATATTAAGTCGTTAAAAAGAGCCCCATCTTGACCACAGTAAAACGATGCTTACAAAAGTGCATCAAAAATAATTATCCAACAATATACACTACCAGCCAAAGGTTTGGAGACACCTTCTCATTCAATCTTTTATTTTGACTATATTTTATACATTGTAGATTAATACTAAAGTCATCTGAACTATGATGGAACACATATGGAATTATGTAGTAAAGAGAAAAATTCTACAAAGTCTCAGATAAACTCTTGACAAACTGAAAACCATCCAGACAATAAGCAAAATTAGGCTACTTTGAAGAGACTAAAATTTAAAACATATTCTGGTTTGTTTAACGCTTATCTTTTTACTACATAATTCCATATGTGTTATTTCATAGTTTAAATGTCTTCATTACTATTCTACAATGTTAAAAAATCAATAAAAACCATTGCATGAGAAGGTGTGTATACTGGTATTGTATATAGAATATATATGACAATCTAAGTGAAGTCATTCTGCATAATAATGCTTTTACTTTTGTTACTTTAAGTATTTTGTTGCTGGTACTTTTGTACTTTAACTTGAGTTTTGAATGCAATGATTTGACGTCACTATGTCAAGAAGTAGAAATGTTGCCATTATTGCAATATGCATTTTTTTTAATCATATAAAAAATATACTGGTATTATCATGAATAATATCATATGGCACACCCCTATTATGAACCAAAAAGGAAAAGAGGCTATTTACATTTAGTCTTAGTCTTGTTATGAGACTTTTGCAGCCAAAAACTGATGGTGCAATTTTTGGGAAAAACGTAGTATGATGATAATGTGACATAAAACTAAGGAGTATTTGATCCAACCTTAAATAACATATTTCAAACCTACAAGTACTAACAAGCTTCTGCTCTAACGAGCTCTATGTGAAGGAAATGCTGCCCTTTTCCAGGCCAGTTAGACTGAGAGTAAAAAAAAAGATAATCTCTCTAAAGAATAACCGAACAAATCTCATTAACTCTGTCAATCATCCACAACGTTAATCAAAGTAACATCAGCTTACGTCTGCAGCGCTCACACAATCTGCAGTATACAATGACAAACCATCCTGACACTGAGCTCATGAGCACATCACCTAAACACGCAGGTCATATTGCACTAACTTTATGTGTAGGTGGACGTGAGATGTTGGCCCATATATAATTACATTCATGTTGCTCCAACTTGCTGGCACCCACCCTTCTTGCCTCAATTCCAGGGAATGATGCCTGGAAAGCCCTTCGGCAAGTTTTCCTTTCTTTCCTTTTCAAAATAAAAATCTAATAAAAAGAAGATTTGGTTGCTATGTCACAATATGAAGCAATAAAAATACACCATGATGGTTTTACTGAGACAGCTGTTTATTCACCCTGAGGATAAACTGCAGGAAATAGAAAATATGTTATAAACTACAGCTATAGTCACGGTTTAAGAGATTTCTATATCATATCATATGTCACCTTCAGAAACTGCTGGTTATCATTACACCACATTATGATATTCTAGTTGGGGGAACACAAATCATCACAAAGCCCACCAACGATTCAGCAATGAGAATTTTACTGGAGCAATTAGCTCATTACCTCATTAAAAATTGCATTATGTTCGCTGATGACACAAATAAAGCCCTCATTACTGTGAGCTATAATTGGCTGTGACTACCCAACCCAAGTCCTCACTGAATCAGTGTCTCTTCAGCAAATTACCACCATTATTGCATAGTATGATGGAAAATACCACTTTATTTGTTTATTCTAAGGTCATGCCAACTCGTGCACAAGTCATACAAACAGTGTGACGTAGAGCCTGTGGTCTGTGTGCTAGTGATGGAGACAAGGTGTGTGGCTCATGAGTGAGTGTCTGAACAAAACCACATATGACGAGGCAGCACTTCAACCTGTCACGTCTCTGTCTAATGAGAGTGTGTGGTAACTTTGTGTGATTGTTTGTGTAACCAAAACAGTAGATCCAGACGGGCTGGCTAATTAATACTCACCATGGTTTTGGGGCTAGGATGGTGAGGCAGTGATGATGAAGCCTTCCACCCTGACGAAATGGGAATTTACATTCTTCGCCTGATGTAGTAAGAACTGGCAACAGAGCAAAACACAGCTTGTTAGTGATTTCCAGTGGACACAGATGGGGAAAAGCACAACAGAGTGAAATCAGAAACTGTCTGAAAACACTTGTGCGGTTTCCCCCTGCACCTCACATGCACAAAGCCTCTGCTGACTGAGTTGTTAGTTCAGTAAATCCATGATCCTCTCCTCTGTGAGCTACATCATAGTGTTAAAAGACAAGTTACAGATCTACTCTGGCACACTAGCTCCAACATGCTACAACTTTCTCTGATGCAGCTGAAACAAATATCACAATCCTTGCCAGTTCATGCACCCCCTCCCTCTTTTCTCCTCTAAATCAAACACAGGACTAAGGTAAAACCTACCTTTCCGGCTCTCCTTGTGTGGCTCTTTGAAGATGACTGTTTCATACCCAGGGACTAATACGCGCTAAAATCAGGAAAGAGAAGTTATTGCACTTTTTTTTTTTTTGCTTTTTACGCACGCAAATTGGATGGAAAAAGACGCACAGAGGTGAGGTAGGATGGTTAAAACTTACCGAGCGTGTGCTGAAAACACAAGGTAGAAAAAGTAACAGAAGGAATGTCATCATGAAAGTTTGCATCTCTTGGTGTCCGGAGAAGCTCGTTTCCAGAAGTCGGACCAGGGTCTGTGTTGCCTGTCACGTTATATCTGTCAGTTCCCGAGTCCTCAGCCTGCTTTTGCTCATAGGAAACGTGGGAAACCCTGCAAGTATTATCCTGTCCCTCACAATTTCAAGCTGTATTGAGTAAACCCGTTGCGTCATTAGGCTTGTCTATCTCTGAGGCATCCTATATCCCGGCTGCTGTTCACCTCTTCTGCAGACGCCCACGGTTTATCATGTTAGTTATCCGCTGAGAGGACAGACCCAGAGTGTCCAGGGCAGGGCAGGGGGCGCCGGGCCGGGGATGCTGCTGATAAATCCCTCCTGTCCAGCCCGGTTTGACAACCGTTAATGTTAACGCGTTACCCCGGTGTGACGTTACACTTTGGGTCGCATAATATAAACTTTTAGATTTGTTTAAACCTATATGTCTGGTTATTGTAAACTAGTTTTGTTAATAAAGACGTCTGTATAAATAACAACTACTTTTGGCTGGTCTTGATGGTTAAATTGCATTAACGGTCAGTTTACGTTAACTAGTGGGGCTAAAGCAAAATGCTAGCAGTTAGCAAGCCAACTGCATTAACGGTCAGTTTACATTAACTAGTGGGGCTAACAGTTAGCAAGCCAACTGCATTAACGGTCAGTTTACTTAATTAGTGGGGCTAACGCAAAATGCTAACAGTTAGCAAGCCAACTGCATTAACGGTCAGTTTACGTTAACTAGTGGGGCTAACAGTTAGCAAGCCAACTGCATTAACGTTAATACAAACGGTAGGAAAAAAATAAAGTTACTGTAACATTTAACGCTGGCTAATTCAACAAAGCGTTTGAGGTATTATAACAGAAACATTAACGCCACATTTACACAACACTTAACTATATAGCTACATTAGAGCATGGCCGAGGACTCTCAAATCCTTTGCAACCTCCATCAATTGAATATAGTATAAAACTTTAGTTTTTTTGTCCATATACAGGTGCACCTCAATACATTAGAATATGATGGAACAGTCCATTTCCTGTAGTTCGAGTAAAATAGCCTCAACCAAGTGTAGATGGACATACTTTTAAGAGGCCGACATTTCCATATTAAACATACTTTTTAAAATTGGTCTTTTGTAATATTCAAAGTTTTTTGAGACACTGAATTTTAGGTCTTCATTAAATGTAAGCCATGATCATTATAATGAGAAAAAAATAAATAAATTAAGACATGAAATGTTTCATTCTGTATGTAATGGATCTATATAATGTGTTATTTCCACTTTTTTTAATTGAATTACTGACATAATTAAACTTTTCTATGATATTCTAATTTATTGAGATGCACCTGTACACACTCATTCTGAATTTGATGCATCCTGTTTCTCATAAAGTGTTGCACAGTGTCCCAACTCTTTTGGAATCAGGGTTATATTTATCATCTCATAACCCAACATCTTGGCAAAGATATACCTCTTAAGTTATTGTAACATTTAACGCTGGCTAATTCAACAAAGCGTTTGAAGTATTATAACAGAAACATTAACGCCACATTTACATAACACTTAACTATATAGCTACATTAGAGCATGGCCGAGGATTATTCTCACATAAAGTATCTTAACGGTTATAATTCTGAAATCTCAGTTAACTTAAGCTAGTGTTTTTAGCCTAACGTTTACTTCAGCTAATGCTAGTAACCTACTGAAATGCTAAAAAACTTCTCAACCTCTACCCTCATCATAACTTAACCCAGCGGTTCCCAAACTTTTTTAGCTGCGCACCTCCTTCTATGTCCCAACCGGGTTAACGCAATCCCCCACACCTAAATGTGTGTTAAAGTAAATGTTTAATTATGCTCAAATGACCAAAACACACATCTAATAAAATAATCACAATCACAACAATGCGCTCTTGCATTTGAATTCATCTACAGTTTCAATATCCACTTTTAAGAGCAAAGAGGATGATGACAGGCTCAGGATCAGAGGCAGAAAGCACATAAGTTGAGGAAAATGTTATAATATTTTGAGCCGTGTTGAACAAAAATTGCAGCAAGTTTAAATGAGCGTGGAGCTAAACATCCCGTCATCATAACACGAGTTGGAAAAATGGAAGAAGATAACGTCTTCTACGCTTCATTTTAAGATGAAGTGCATTTTGAATAGCCTGCATTTATTAATTAATTGATATTACAGTTTTTGATTTTACATTTTACAAAGGAAATGTTTATTTACACGTCTTTATTGTGTGGGGGGGCAGGGGTCCACACACCACACTTTGAGAACCCCTGACTTAACCAATGCTTAATTCTACAGAGGCCAGTGTACTGTCTTGTGACATTTCTAATTAACCCTCTAACAGCAAGGCATTTTAGCATAATTTAGCAATTAGCTTAAATTATGATACGCTAACGTTACCGAACTTGTTTCTTAGCGAACTTGTTCGTTAGCAAGCTAGCGAACAGAAATTTTAACTGAGTTACTGTGAGAAACTGCCAAAATCTATTTTTTTGTATTACTATGTGACTGTATCATCAGTTTTGGATCAAATATTTTTACTTAAAATCCACATTTAAGTGGCGTCCCCACGGTTTCACTCAGTGGTACACTCCACCTCCCTCTATGAAAGTTTTTAGGATCTAAAGCAAGTCACATTATCAACGGGATGTACCATCAATTCAATATCCATAGGGAGCTCAATTATTTTACTATTTTCTCTTTGATCATATTGTATTGTACATGCAATCTGAACCAATGGACAGCCATGTTAACCTGAATTATTTTGTAGATGTTATGTTTTTTAGCAAAGATGTCATGTTGCTGCACTTTGTGTATTTTGCTATTATGCTGTTTCCTGTTACTTATATAAACCACCTTTCATTTACAAAACCATGCAAAAGAGGAATCAAATTCCCTTAAATATAATATTACACAAGTCCAATAGTTAAGTGCTGAAATAGATAGAGAATTGCTTAGTTAATAGTTTCAACATGCAAATGGCACACATTTGGCATGCCGAACCTGCCAATATGTGAACTGACTGGCAGAGAAGCAGTCTAGACATGAAAACATCTACAGGTGGGTCATTGACTTATATCTCAAGCTTTGAAGATAAATCCAATTTAGTGCTGTATCAGAGATCCGGAAGGAACTACTGCTCTGTTAAAGAATTCAATCATGGCAGTACCATTGAGAAAAAAAGGTATGAAAGTGAAGAGGCCAACCAGCCACTTACAGGCCTCATGAGCTGTCAGCATTCCAGCAGTGACATGCTGCGTCAAGACAAACTCCCCAGTCCCATCATCTAACCTCTAATTTTCCCCAGCTGTAATAATCTCTCCAGATGCTGGGCTAAAAATACAAAGAGGAGGCTGGACAACTAAACGGCACGTCCACATTGTCGACAAATCCCCAGGTGACTGTGGTGTGTTTCCAAAGAGGAAATTGTTCAACCATACAGTTAATTATTGACACTTCTGACTAACTTAGCAAACATATTTAGCTGACCAAGAAGGAGAATCCAGAGCCATGAATGTCTTACGCAAGACTTGGGGTTATAAACTACAACAGAGGAGCATTTCACGTTTTTTTATGGGATATTGAGAGATTCCCTGCTGCTTGAAATTAATCATATATGTATGCAAAGGGAAAAAACTGTCACTTTTGTTGGAATTTCAGCTATCAAAGCTTTTTAATCATTCAACATGTTGACAACCAAAACCACAGAAGTACAGGCAACAAAGGTACCGTCATGTATTATCTGTAACATAAGAAGAAGATATACACAGGAAATAGATAAATAAGCAAGAAAAGTGTGATTTCCCTCCCTTTTGATCCTAAAAAACAGAGTCCTGTCTAATATATTGTCCCAAAATATGGGTACCACTTTCTAGTATGGCAACAGTAGTTTGACAAAAAAGAAATCAAACTCAAAGGTCACTTACTGTTTTTTTTTCTTTAGCTTTCAACTGCATCTCATAGACTTCCTCAGCAGAAGACAAGATGGAAAAGCCAGTAACTAGCCTTTAAGTTAAGATTTTTATGTCAAAATGTATAAAGTCTTTGTACTGTAATTTGTAATTAATAGCTACATTAATAGTGAATCCCTTTTTGTTTGCTAAACCCATTAATTACAACTTATAAACTGCCAAAAAAGAAACTGGTACCCAAATGTTCATTTCAAGCTACTTCCTGGTTGTCCTTGGTCTAACATGGCTCATAATAGAATTGCTTTGCACTTCATTATTAAACTAAACCATAACAAAAACATATCACTGTCCAAAAATTACAACCAATACTAAAAATCAACAAGAAGACGCCAGAAATCGTAACAAATATACAATATCTATCACAATAATATAGATTTTTTTGTTGTTTTTGGAGTGTACATGCAGTCCATCATTTGATTCATTCCCTTTCCAAAGACAGTGCCTCAGGCTTAAAAAGTGCAGCAGTGGGGGTTCCCTTTAGACGATCGTGGCCTTGTAAAGGTCCGTCTGGCAGTCCTTGCCCTCCGGTGGGTTTCGGCCGTTCTGGGGCAGCTGAGCGTTCCTCAGCTTGCTCTGGCAGTGCCGCAGCTCCGCCACGTAGCCCTGGAAGCTCAGGCTGAGCTCAGAGTCCTCTCCCTGGGACGTTTCCAGGGTCCCCTCCTCCAGATGAACCCCCTCCACGTCCATCACCTCCTGAGCCGTCTGTGCAGCGTCGGCTCTGTCGGCGGGGGGTTTGGTGTCAGAGCTGGGCTCTGTTCTTCCCTCTGAGAGGAAAAGAAAGATTTAACATGAGTTGAAGCATTATGGTAGCCTGGGTATACCCACACTGCCTAGTTTTCTTACGGATCCAACATGGCTGCAGCAGACGCGAAACGCTCTTTAGCTGTAGATGGTGTTTTTAATAGTTTAGAGCCAAAGTTGATTTTAAAAGAAGAACAACGTTTGACTTTACACTCCTGTTTCACCACCAAAAAGGATGTTTTAGCCTTGCTTCCGACAGGATTTGGCAAAAGTCTAATCAACTAATCTACCAACTAGCGACGCTACTAGCCCTGCTTTTATCGCCGCTACTAGCGCCGCTACTAGCCCCGCTACCGTAACGCCGGTGCTCTCGCTACGAGCCGGGGGACAGCAGAGCCCCCAGAGAACCCCAGCAGCTTGTTTATTGCCCATAAAATCAGTGGATGTGTGTGGCTGAATGACATGAGGGGGAATAAAGCGTGAAAATAAATAATCTTGCAGAAAGCGAAAACTGGAGAAGCAAAGCAGCAAGCAACACTCTCTCACAGACACACACACAACAAACATCCATTTCTGTCGCTCTACATACGTCATCTGGTATAACTGATCTGATTGGCTAAGAGCTACCTACAGACGCTTTGATAGACATTCGTTTCGTTAGTTTCCAGACTAATCTCATTTGTGATTAGTCTGGTGTTAGCCAGGCTAGCATTATGGATGTAGGCCAAGATGTCCATTTGGATGTTCATGAGGGTGCATTCATTGATTGTTTTGGCCGTTTCGGGGAGCAAAAAAAGAAAACATACAAGGGGATGTTGTAGAAAAACATAATGAAAACAGAATTCAATGATTTGCAAATCCTTTGCAACCTACATCAAGTATAAGTTTTTTGTCCATATACAGGTGCACCTCAATACATTAGAATATGATGGAACAGTCCATTTCCAGTAGTTCGAGTAAAATAGCCTCAACCAAGAGTAGATGGACATACTTTTCAGAGGCCGACATTTCCATATTAAACATACTTTTTAAAATTGGTGTTTTGTAATATTCAAAGTTTTTTGAGACACTGAATTTTAGGTCTTCATTAAATGTAAGCCATAATCATTATAATGAGAAAAAATAAAATAAATCAAGATTTCATTCTGTGTGTAATGGATCTATATAATGTGTTATTTCCACTTTTTTTAATTGAATTACTGACATAAATAAACTTTTCTATGATATTCTAATTCATTGAGAAGCATCTGTACAGACTCATTCTGAATTTGATGCATCCTGTTTCTCATAAAGTGTTGTACAGCGTCCCAACTCTTTTGGAATCAGGGTTATATTTATCATCTTATAACCCAACATCTTGGCAAAAATATACCTCTTAACATATCACTTGGAGTCATGATTTTGTCTACCTAAGAAATCTAACAAGTCTAATATTCACTCAACTATATTTGTACTTGATTTTTTTTTTAGCCGCTAGATGTTACATCATGCTCACAGGTCCAAAATTAACTTTGGTCTATTTGTCAATGGCCGGTAAACTGGAGAAAATTGTATGTCGAATTATTTTTCATAAAACTGCATACAATTTGATGTCATTAAAAACAGGGTTTGAAAGACAGGAGAGCTACAGGGTGCTATGGTCCACGAGACACATTTTAGAAATTTAAGCTAGGTCTTAATTATCCCAAGTTTACGTCACTTTTTTGTATACATTTGTATTTTACTGTAAACGTGTTTCAAACATCCTTTAGTCGAATTCAGCAACCCCCCCAATGGCAGCTAAGCTCATTTATTTTATATACCAATATAGATTTTTACTCACATTTGGAGAGTTTGATTGTGGAGCCGGTGTTGATCACTGACCTGCCAGCCAGTTTGTGTTCAACAAGTTGCCCAAAGACGTTTTGAATCAAACTGCTGAGGCAGAAATTTTTAGGCTTAAGAAAACTAAAATTTGAGTTAAAAATGGAGCTGGAAACTGGAAAAATGCGGAATCACAAGATAGCTCTCAAGGTTCATGAGGTGATTATCATCGAAAATTAGTTTATAATTGCAACTTACTGTGAAATAGTGGATAGTTTTGCCTCTTAGGCCTACAAAATGTATTTTTTTTATAATGATGTGACAATAAAAATCACTTTCTGCCTTAGCTGCTCATAACTCAACAAGTTGTCACAAGTTTCCTTTTTTAACTTTCCTTTTAGTCTTTGTCATGTCTTATCTTGTCCAACCAACTGTCCATAAAAACCCAGAGATAATCAATTTTCCATTTAAAAATAACTTTGATTATTATCAAAGGGTTGACTGAGAATTCTGTGTCAACAGACTAATATATTATTACACAATGTTTGAGCTCTGTGATGAGTCAAAAAGGTCTTGGAACCAATATAAATGTATATCAAAGCCTTTTTTAATCAAACAGCTGAGGCAGAAGTTTGTGGGCAAAAAACCTAAAATTTGTGTTAAAAATGGAAACTAGAAAAAATCACACGAGTTGGGAGATATGTTCTGTGCGTTTGTCACTACAAGGAATGCATTTCATATTTTACATGTCATTTGTTACATGTCACACGTTACTTTGTCCGTTGTTTCGACTGAAATATTGATGACTGCAGCTGTAAAGGTCCTCTAAACAGGATTGCTTCCACATGGCTCTCATTCTCTCATCACGTAGACCCCGTGGTGTCTGTTCCAACAGACAGACAGCCCTATAGGGACTCAAAAGCACTAACATGCACACAGGGCCGGCCATGCTGCCACAACTAAAAAAGACAAGTTTGGACCTCAACTGCACGACTTCTTTCTCTGGTCAGGACACCGAAAATGTCTTTATATCACAAATATTTATATACTACTATGTTAATGTTCTTAATGTCATGTACAGCAGCTAATTACAACAGGCAAGCAATCTTTTTTCACATTGTCGTCAAAAATATAGTTTTATATAACAATGACTAAACAGAAAAAGCATCTCTGTGTGTCTTTGACTCATGTGGACCTTCGGGTGACTGAGCATTACATTCTCATTACTGCATGACCAGATGCTGTATGACTGACTGAGAATCTAAGAAATGGAAACTTTGTCACCCATGGCATGAGCACACACGCATTATAACTCTACGTCGCTCAAATGAACACATCATCTTAACATCCAACAATTGTATAGTTGTGTAATGTGGACAGCTGTTGTCAGGACCGACGGGATGACATAACTGCTGCAGCTCAAACTGGCTGAACTCGCTTACCAAATCATGGGAAAGAAGTGAAGAAAGTTGCAACAGGATTAAATGTTTTAATTCACCGACTTGTTGTCACATGTGGTATATTTCAATGTTGTGTTTCTTTTTAAACAGTTCAGATCTGCATGAGCTCATTAGAAAGCCCTGAACACAGGTTAATGGAACATTAAAATCAGATTAAAAGAGGGTGTGTTTTCCTCATGTAAAAGCACTTGTGGGGGCTAAAAAGCGATAAACTCTCCACTTCTCATGTGAACCCTGTGGCCCCACGGACTCTAAACACCAGAGGCCTGCGTGACTCAAACACAGCACTTCAACACATATACTCTCTTAGTGATTCACTGCTGTTCAGATGTAAACAGCCTGTGAGCTGCAGCAGCTGACCTTACACATGTACACTCTCAGCTAAACACATAGGAACACCAAACATCTCCAAGGACTGCAACAGCTGTCAAGGTCTTCTCTCAAGTTCAAGGATGTAGAGAGAATGTTAATTTATTAGAATGCAATATAAATATAAATAATGATTTATCAAGACAAATCTCCATCACAGGGTTTTCCACAGGATGTGATGTATTGATGATGGTATGCAGCGTGCCCCCTCTACTCCCAACACCAAGGAGTCACAAATACATCTCCAGGGTCATGGGGTGATTGTCATCTAAAATTAGTTTAAAATTGCAATTTTCCTGTGAAATAGTGGATAGTTTTGCCTCTTACGCTAACAGAATGTACTTTTTTAAAACGATAAAAAGTAAAAATCTCTTCTTGCCTCAGCTGCTCATAACTCGTAAAAGTATTTAACCTTTGACGGGGTGTCACAAGTTAACTATCCTTTTTTAACTTTGTCCTTTTTGTCTTCATCATGTCTTATCTTGTCCAACCAACTGTCCATAAACCTCCGGAGATAATCAGTTTTCCATAAAAAATAGCTTTGATTCATTTTCTAAAGCGTTAACCATGAATTCTGTTTCAATAGACTAATGCACGGTCGCCCATAAAGTTGGAATAAAATATTTTTTACCTCTTTCCATGAAATGATTGTGACAATGTGATTTATACTTGACAGATACAGTTTATCTTCTCAAAACGTGATTAATCAATCTCTTTCAAACACATTCCAATGCAAATGAAACTACAATTAAAAAAATAATAACTTCAACTTTATGGGCGACCGGGTCAGTCAAGCAGTTGCAGGCTTCCTGCATTCTCTCTAACTGCCAGCAGGGGGCGACTTCACTGGTTTAAAAAAAAAAAAATCGAATTATATAGAAGTCTATGCTAAAATGACCCTACTTCTAGCTTACTACAGCTAGCTATTTAGCACTAGCATTATCTGGTTATTAGTGTAACCTCCCCATGTTGTTATGAATCCCACTGCAGTCCAGAACCAGTTCAGAACCAGTCCCGCCCTGCGGCGCTAGGACTGGTCACAGCAGCGCCTTACGTCTCGCGTCACATCGTGTCATGTCGCCACATTTGGGTGTTCTTGTCATCTTTGGAAAAAGCTAGCAAAACACAACCGTATCACGTAAAAAGTTGTTTATTAATTGCGATTAAACCTACATAGGACCTTGCGTAATTATAAGTTAACCCCTAAAGCTATCGTCTCCCGTTAGACGTTAGTTTAACTTACCAACCTTTACAATCTCCCACCAAACCACACTAAGACATAGGTTTACCCTCCACAGTGTCCCAGCTTTGATCGTCTCATGACTTCCAGCCTGAGCTAAGCAGCCAGTTGCTGCTTTTTAATGTTAATGTTAAGCCAGAAGGACGTAAGGCGAGGGCCTGACCAATCAAAGCGTTGCATGCTGGGTCTTGTTTGGAAATGCAGTGGGATCCATAATTACACAAACCTTCTCAAAAAACACTTAAATAAGTTGGAAAATCCCAAACGAGAAGCTACAAACCAATGGGTGAACTCATGGTCAGCGCTGACATCACATCCACTTCCCTTATACAGTCTATGGGGTCAGTCTGTCACGGGACAAATCTAAAATGTTGTTACTGAGAGGAGACAGTCTTACTGGAACCACTGAGCTACAAGGACACCAGTTCTTCTACAAGATACCAACCTCCCCTTGTTGAGCTACCTTAAGTTTGCTTGCTAATGCTTCCTCATATGTCCTTGAAAGGAGGGAAACCCTCAATGCAGTCTTGTATTTTAAACTCTATGGCTCAGTCTGAACATCTTTCCTGCTCTATAATCCAGCTCCTCACTAGAATAAGTGCCTTTTCCTTCATTATTGGCCCATACACCTTTCACTGTTTAATCTCGCTGACTCTGCTCTGACGTGTAAACATGATGTCCTGACAGCTGTTGAACACAGCCATGCCTCCTGGTGAGCCTCGTCCACAGACATGGCAGCAGCCGGGAGCTGAGACACCCAGCCGGTCTGGCTCGGACCCAGCAGCAGCCCTCGCTGAGGCCGACTGCCAGAGATCTGCCGAGCGTCCTCTGAGTGCCAGATGGATGATAAGGCTGGCCAGGGTCAGAGAGCTGACACAGACACGAGGAGGAGGAGAGTGAACGGGCCTGAAGGAGAACTGAGCCATGTGGTCCCTCAGGTGTACTGCTGAGTCATTACAGAGCACTTTTTGTAGATAGCCTGGCCACGGGGTGAATGTCCCATTGACTCCCAGGAATCCTTTAATCTTCTCTGTATGAGCTCAACCTTTCATCTGAAATAAAACATTCAGCCACTAACTTCTGACCCTGATTGCAGAGAGGGAAAAGAGAACTTGCTGAATTAATCATTTCTACAATTACTTACTGATTAACTTTATTCCCGACTTAACTAAAAACTCCATGCACTGAGTTTAAATGAATCACGAATAGAGTTACACTGTGTGATGTCGCCCCCTAGTGGGCCCCCTGATCCCTACCAGCCAACCGACAGACCCAACACTGGCCAGCCAGACAGGGAGAAGTGATTACAGCCATGATGAGGAAATGATGGGGTAGTGCTGGTCTTCTGGATGCAGACCAGAGGCCTTCTGGTTTTCATTTTAACAGCCTAATCAGGGCTAATTTACACTTAATATACCAAGTAAATGCATGAAGGTCCAGAAGCACTCTTGTGGACTCTGTCTGCCTTGGAGCCTGTTTCACATGCAAATGCTGATACGGATGTTGGTTTATATTGGTGTTTAGTTCATGAAATAGTAAACTCAATCAAATTAGTCATCATGGACTATACACACAGTTTTATTTGCCCCTTTAATGCACTAATTAACTTGTATGGTTTGATTTTGTAGTAGAATCAAACAGTACATTTTTTAATTATTAGAGTTGGAGAGATTTATTTGTCACACGATTTTATGGGCTGATATCGGCCTGTCACAGGCATCATTATGAGTGTATGCAGGAAAGTTGGGATGCTGAAAAAAAATCAGAGAAACATAATGCATCAAATTTTGAATTCAGAGTGTATATTTAAATAACAAATTTTATCAATTTTTTTCAATCTAAAACTATACAAAGACAGTTTATTGTTAAATTTGTCTTTGTATAATTTAGATTGAATATATATGTCATCAAGGATTACTGAATTGTCAGTTTTTATGTACATTTTATCAACGTCCCAGATTTTTGCAGGGCATATAATGATGTTTGGGATGACTTCAAAATTATATACACACACACACATATATATATATATATATATATTCTTCATTTAAATTATCAATAATTAACTGATACTGAACATACAGTACTGAGGTTTATTTAGCTATTTTATTTTTATAGTTTTCATTTCTAGAAATGGTTGACAATTCAATACATTGTATGTATAAGTTTAAATAATAAAGTTTATTCTTAAAGTGATTTGTTTAAGACTGCCTTCTCAGTGCACAATCCACATAAAGATCTATTTTCATTCCAGCTCCAAAATTCACTATATCTGCTGCCAAATTGGTAATGTGACAATGTTTCCCTCTAAAACAGGCATTGCTAGGGTTCTGTTATTTATGGTATATTGGCAATGATGTGTGAGGAAAGTGTTGCTCTAACAGTAATTATTTATACCCAGAGAAACAGCAGAGGGCGTCAGTTTAACAGTAACGCAGACTGGAGAGGGACGTCTGTAATCAAGCAGATTGACAGAGTAAAAGAGCATAATTGCTACTGAACCATTGTTAACTTGTTTGGACTGATGGCCTCTGACTTGTTCGGTGGGCGTTTGTCTCTTGAACACGTTATTAAGCCTGTGAGCGTGACTTTCCAGCAGAATTTAAAAGTAACAACTTCATAAAGTCTGTAAAAAGCGGAGGCGTGTTGTTAACTTTCTGCCTCTCTGTGTTTGCAGATGCCTCACAGACTCAAGCTCCCCGAGGTGGCAGAGTTAGAAATATGGGTATACTGATTCATAGCTGTGTTTCTATTTCAGCTGGTGGGAGAAAGACAGAGACAGAGAGGAATAGGCTGGGAGACGGATGAAAACCAGCAGTGACAGTTTCTATCTGTAGCTCAGTCAACTGGTGGATAAGGTTACCATGGTGCCCAGTGGTGGGAAGAATCAAGCTGATGCACTTAGCAACAAGAAGAAAGCAGCGAGTGTGTGGAGGAGCTCCCATTCCTTCCTCATCATCGTGTGTACATATCAGCTAACATTATTAATATAAGGTCAGGCTTGGTGAACATGTGCGTGCACCTGCAGTAAAGTGCTTTGAAGTGCGAGATACGCATCAGCTTTGTTGCAGGGAAACAAGCGTGATTATCTCCTCTTTCTGCAGAGTTCACAGGGTTTCAAAGAAGGTTTCCAGGGATTTTCTTTAAAGCCAGGAAGCAAAACATGTTGCCTCTAATTGGATATCTGAACACAGAAAGCGTTGGCTTTATATTTCTGACAACTCTGAAAATGTCTCCTGTAGAAAATACCCACCACCATTACAATTTCACCAATTGATTGTTTAACTTAGAACACAGTGGAGGGGAGGGAAGTAGGATGTAAAACAGAAAATAAAGATCTCATACTCAACGCACCATGATGCAACAGCCCAGCACACAACGCTGTGACAACACAAGTTTAACAACAAGATCCACAAGCTACACACAACACACAACACAGCAACAACCCACTGAACCACATCACACCAGGCAGGTACACCAAGCCACGTTTAACGACGCCGCACAAACACCACACTGAGAAATCTGAGCGCAACACACACACACAGAGACACACACACACACACACAGCTAGCAGCGACACCCTGAAACGAGCGCACACACAGAAAAGTACACAAAGGAGTGGGAGCTGATGAGAGTAGGAAGCCACAAGACAAAATGAGACAGAGCTAAGGGAGAACGGGAGGAGGCATGCGGAGGCGGAGAGGTGGTGGTGATGGAGGAGGAGGGGGGGGGGGACAGAAAACTGAGCATACAAACGTGTAAAAAGACAGACAAGAGTGATTTCAAATTCTAACATTTATTAGATCTACTCAATCACAGGTACAGAGTTTATTGGCAGTGATTATCTACAACAGGAATGTAGAGAGAGAGAATGACCCAGATAAAGGATGACAGGCAATTCAACAATGTCACCAGTGCTAAGGAGTACTTGTCCTCCAATGACTAATTAGTTTCACCATTGTTGAAATTGCTTCAACAGCAGCTGACACCATGTAATGACTCACCTGTTTTAGAGAGTTTCAGAATAAAAAAAGAAGCCTTTGGACATTGTTGAGTTGCTCTTAACGTGAGGTGGTGGGATGAAGAGGAATACAGCATTTGTTTTGTAATGACTGTTTAGCATTCGCAGGTTCAACACTGGAAAACAATTTCACGGCTCTGATTTTCTACTATTGTACATAATGGAGCAATGATACCAGCTGCTAACCTCATCACTTTCATTTTTTCTGAATGATAATTTTAAGTAGAGTTCACTGACTACAGTGCTTTCAGATAATGATGTCATCAGCCTACAGAAGCATGACGCCTCCACATGATAAAAAAATATTTGCCCCATCGTTCTGACTTTTTTAGAAATTACATCATGGGGATAACACTTTACTCTCGTTTTTCTCTGAATTAATGAGATAATTATCTGAGTTTTTAATAATAATGACATAATTATCACATTAAAAATACAGAATTTTTAAGCAAAAGAAATCTGAATCACTGAGATAATTGTTGATAATGTTTTACTCATTCTTTTAATTAATAAGATTATTATGAATTATCAAATTGCTGTGATAATTACCTCTTTACTTCAGAAAAAAAAAAAAATTTTAGTCCCATTTCGTTTTTTTAAGCAGTTTTTGTATTTCTGAATTAAATTATTTAGATATAAACATGAGCAGAATTATTTTCCAGAACTAATTAGATAATTATCTAATTAATTCAGAAAAACAGGCCAAATATTTTTCTCTCAAGTGAATGAATTATGCTTTTGTATTAATCTATATGTTCTATGCATATATTATTCATATTCATGAGCTCTGCAGTCAGTTACATCAGGATTCTCATGCACCCAAAAGGACAAAATAAACTTAATATCTAACCGGAATAAAATGATCCCAGTCATATGGCCAACCTAATGATTTGTGGCGTGTGAAGTGACATCCAAGTAAACGTTACTCACTGAACAAAATATACACATCACTATTTACAAGATAGTCTGAGTGTAATTAGGATCAATCACACACATGCTTTGCTAAGTTTAATAAAAACAAATCAGTTTAAATGAACGGCAAACTGAGAAAGAGTCAGTATCAATTTGTCATTAAAGTGCATCAGAGTCAGTGTAGAGGGAGTTTTATCACGAAGGTGGTCGGTTCAGACCAGCACACACGCACATACGACACACACGCAGACACACGGACCACTGCTTTGTTACACTGTAGAAATACCTGAAGTGGACTTTCCCTCTCCACCTGCGTCCTGAGGCTGGGGGTAGGGCGGCGGCGGCGGGGTGAAGTTGGCTTCAGGCAGGCTGCTGTCGAAGGACGGCAGGGGGGACGGGGACGGAGGCAGCAGGGTGCTGTTGGGGCTGCTGATGTCGCCCTCTCCGACCAGGGTCAGGTCGCTGTTGGCGTCCTCCTCCACGGTGCGGAGGCTGGGCCGGGTGTCGAGGGGCCGGGGGATTGGGGACAGGTGGGTGCCAAAAGTCGGGTGGCGAGGAGGGGGCATCAGGCAGCGCCTGGAGTGTCCATTAGCACTGGAGCTGAGCGAGGAGTCCAGGCTCTCCGAGCGGAGGCTGGCGCTGAGGGCCCCCCGCGAGGAGACGCCGTTCTCCCGTCGGTCAGGAGTGGAGCAGGCCAGGTCGGAGGAGACGGAGATGGAGGTGGGCGGGGTCAGGCGCAGGAAGTCGGGAAGCACCAGGTCTTCTTTGCTCAGGAGTCCGCGCTGATCGTTGGCTCGGGTGCTCTGCGCCCGGCTCAGCAGCTCAAAGAATTCTGAAAGACACATCAAACAAGTTCGCTCACTTAAACTCTGAGGTGAGCAGCTGGAAGAACAGGATTAGTTGAGGTTTAACATGCAGCGACGCAGCCTGACAGAGAAAATAACCTCCAGAGCTGCCAAACACATCAGTTAGTCCCGAGGCAAAGCAAAGCTAAGAAATCCACCAATAAGTCAACAAAAAGAGAAAGAGAAAGAAGGAAAGAGGGATTTACCTTCAGCTTCATCTATATTAATCTTTTTCTGTTTTCTCTTTTCCCCTGGGAGTGCTGAGTCTGGTCCACTTGCTCTCACAGAAAAGTCCTTTGGTGTTGACCTCTCATCTCCCTGCAGATGCAACAATAACAATGCACTCTGTTAGGGGATGGAGGGATGGAGGGATGTAGGGATGGAGGGGGGGAGGGGGGGGAGGCTAAACATGAGCTGCCAAGCACTCTACTGAGCAGAGTGTCCAGATTCACTGAGACCCTCATATGAAGATGAGCTGGTCCATCTGCTTGCTCTGAGTCTTGACTGACCCTGCTAGCATCTACAGCGAGACTATCTGCCTTCATATGGTGCAATAACTCAAGCATGGAAAATATGAGGAGTGAGTCAGCTGCAGGCGGTGTTAGGGCAGAGAATACAAACAAATCAGGAAATACACACCAATTAAAGCTTGTCAAAGACTGTAAATGTTAATAGAGATTAACACCATTACATGATACTGAATGTTGCAGAAGCAGTGCAGCAATAGAAAAGGACAAAACACCACAGAGACCTTTTGGATGACAATAAAGACGTTTTGTGTACTTACTGCAGCAGAAAAACTCCTGGTTGGAGGGTGGTTTTTGAGGGAGGAAGACTTGGATTTGTCTGTTTGAAAGAGGGACACAGAGAGGTACATGAAAAATTCATCAGGTTGAGAAGTTGATGAGCTAGACAGAGAAGAGAGGAGAGGACACTCTCCAATACTTGAATATGGTAATCAGTGGAACATGGTTTACAATTTACAAGTTACATTTCTGGTGTCAGCTTGGGGAAGGGCAAACAACAAAAGCCAGTTGTTGACAGGTTTCAAGGGGAAAATACAACTTCTCAGATCCATTTACATTTAAATTAAAGGGGACCTATTGTGCTTTTCGCTCATTTTCTGTTATATATATATATCTATAATGTTTTAATGTTGTGTGTTCATATTAAACTTGGCCAAAGTTTAAAATAATGTGGTAAATGTATGTAAAAGTAATAACTGTGAGCCAAAACCTCTGGTTTCCTACTGTCCTGAACACTACACTGCTACATGTAGCTATATGCTAATGTCAGGGAGACATGTAATGCTGGTCGTCCATGTTGTTAACTTCCTGCTGGATTTTAATTAGATTGTGTTTAGAAGCTTTTATTGCTGATATTTAGGGGATAAAGTGCTGATGTACTCTGTTACAGTAATTCCATGGTTTAAATGACTGTATAGAGACTCCTAAGCACAGGTGTGGAAGATCTGGAAACACTGACCAATTAGAGCAGACTGGGGTTTTTTGTGAGGGAGGGGCTTAAACAAACAGGAGCAGGTGAATACAGGTGTATCTAGATGGACAATATGAGAATAATTAAGTGTTTTTTAACATTAGAGCAAGTAAACACCCAAAATACAAGAATGAACCTGAAAATCAGCATTATAAGTTCTTATTTTGTCAGTGTATAATATTCCTTGTGTTTGATGGTAATACCTTTCGCAGCAGCTGGGTCACTTCGTTCCAAAACAACTCGCAAACCATCCAAACTGGAGATGGGGGCGCCCAGGTCCAAAGGCTCAGTTTCTCCGCTCTAAAACCAAAACACAATTTGATGGTCAACACATTAGTATCTTCACCTGATGTGCAGAAGTCTCAATATGTTACAATTTCTCTTAGAATATTGAGCTCATGGCTGACATTTGAATTCATGAGCCTTTGTTAATTTATCTTTCAGCTCTAGCTTACTGTATAATACAGTTATAATGCCTGGAAACCCACAGGACTAAAATAAATCATGTGGCAGGGTTAAGGGGAGGAGTAAAGAGTTGGCATGTTTGAGGAGTGTCGTCATTCTTAATGATAGCCCTGGTGCTCCATCCTTCAGAGTCTGAGTGCTAACCACCGTGTAGAGATGGAAAAGGATGCGGTTGCTTCCTCCCCTGACCGTGATGCTCCACCCTGTGGCTCTGTCACACACTGCTCCCTGGACACACAGGAGCTTCAAACAGATTAAGGCCATTGTAGCCGCCGCGGAAGACTTACTATTTTGGCCACAAGATCGCTGAGGTGGAGGCCGTACTTGGCCACCACGGGACGCAGGACCTCAGTGACTGGTTTGGTAGGTTTGGCTTTTAGCCCCACGGAGCGGTTAATGGGGACCAGGTCCAGTCTGGGAGCAGAGAACAAGCACCAGTAAATGTCAGCACAGACATCACAGCATAGACAGAAAATGTGACATTCAACAGGAAATGGCAATTCAAAGTCAACTTTGATTGATTAATCACACCTAAACAAGGTCCGCTTCTCCACCCTCAGGTCTCGTGAGCTGAGTGTCATGCAGTCCTGGTCCAACACCAGAGGCTGAGAGGAAAAAAGATTAAAGTACACATTAGCAACACATAAAGCCCCCAGGAGCCAATACTACACTGTAACTAATACTGTAAACTCTTCATACAGTCACTAACAGACCTATTGTCTACTGTAATCCTCCTCAGCTTTTTTCACTTAACTTCTAACAATGACTCCTTACAAAATAAAACATGTTTAAACAGTAAGCATAGTCGTACCGTGTTTATTTATCCAAGTTTGATTTATAACAAACAGCAGCTGAGTCAATTCATTCAGGAGGAGTTGTGCATCTATCTGCAGCAGATGTTTTTAATGTTTGTCAGTAATCTGTTGGCCCTCACCTTCTCCCCTCCCACCAGGAAGAGGTCGACAGCAGCGATGTTGACACTAATGCTCTGACAGAGATCTTGGAGGACTTCCCTTATGGAGGCGCCGGGCCGGAGACTGAGAGAGGAGCAGGAGCCGTCAGGAAGCACCACGCTGCATTGTTTGGAGGAGCGCTCCCATACTGAGTGGCGATTATCAGACTAAAGGTACAAGATTGGAGAAAAAAGGCTTAATTTACCAGGAGATTAGACTGGATTACAGTTTATAGGTGTTAATCCTTGTACACCCCTTTAAAAAGGTTGCTCTGTGTCCAAAAACAGCCATAAAATGATATATCACTATTTCCCACTTACACTGAGTTAAATCCTCCTTCCAAAAATAAAATAAAACTCCCATGAACATTTATTTATTTGACCAAATAAATAATTTAATGAATGGGAGATTGTGTGCAGACTCTATTATTTATTCTCTGACATTTTCTTCTTTTCAGCGCCTCATATTCTTTGTCTGGATGTGCCAGTTTTTGTTTTTGTTTTAAATCAGCCCTGGTGATAATGCCAAATATTCATTCATTTTCATATTTTTAAGCCATTGAAGAAAAAAATATATATTTTTTCCCTGCACACTAAATTTTATGCTGTTACAGTTTGAGATATGTCAGTGATTACCAAAAAACATTAATTTTGATGCATTTGTATTTATTTGTGCAGCGTGATTAAAAAAAAAAAAAACAGGACCAGGACAAAACTGTCTCTCTAATTATATTATATATTTATATTATTTTCAACTTTCATTGAAATAGATTTTAAACCAACTCCACTCTTGTTCATACCTTCAAATATGTTGAAAAAAATCACAAAAATGTAATTATTTTTATGTTTCTCTAAGTGCTATTGGAAATCTTTTTTCACAGTCTGGGATATGTCAATGATGGGCACCAACAATGACTTTGATTCATTGCATCAAACACTGCAGTGCTCCATAATCCAGCAGCAAAATAAACGCTCAATCAAAACTACGAGCTTGAAGCCAGGGCTCTGGATTTAAGGTGTGATAAAATAGGATGCATGATTTTATGCTGTAATGGCCGTGTGGTCAAAAATCATGGTTTTTAATCGGGACATTTTTAATTTATGGGTCCGAGTGTATTTTGGTTACCAAGTTGATTATAGACTTATTATAGGTGCTGAAGTTCAACTTCCACAAATGGAAAAAAAATACACACATGCCAAAATGTTATGCCATATGCATAAACACAGCCGAAATGAAAATGAAAAGCCAAAAATGTCCTTCGTTATTCACAAGTGTTAACTATGCTGTTTCAGTTGTAATTTTAGCTAGCTCTTCTTTACTCTCTGATTTATGCCATCCATAAACAAACAATGAGTGGGCTGACAAGTAAAAAAAAAAAAAAAAAAAAAAGAAAACTCTGGCCTATTATGATAGCTTCACCAGACACTGGGCTCTGTGTTGCCATGGCAATCTGTCCAGAGGAATCTTACCTCAATCTTGCCAGCAGAGCAGGAAGTCGCCATCTCCAGACTGGTACCGGACGACAAGGAGCCCTGGGACTCCCTCCGCCCATTACTGCCCCAGTAGTCTGCACAAAACAACACAGAGGACCATGAGTTCATGCAGATAAGAGACATGAGCACACTGCTTCCACTGAACGACACAAAGTGCAACACCAAGACAGCGCAAAAAAGCTATAGCATGACTAATTACTATGGTTTGATTGATGATCTGGTTCAACACCACAAAATCTTGGCAGGCAAAAAAGTGTATGACATCAAAGAAGATATTTGTTATTTTAGCCCTTTATTTTATTGTTATTTTAACTTTTTGTCATGGCAGAGAATGTAAGGGCACAATAAATCAATAAAAATCCATGTAAAAAAGAAGATATTTGTAAATAAACAGTTGGTGTTTCACTAAATGTAAGTGCAGCACACCAGTATGAAATACATGTAGGGTCACGGAAAAAATTATTAGACCATTGTTTTCTTTAATTTCTTGTTCCTTTTAATGCCTGGTACAAATAAAGGTACATTTTTTTAGGTCAAATATAATGATAACAACAAAAATAGCTCATAAGACTTTAATTTAAGAGCTGATATCTAGCCATTTTCCATGGTTTTCTTGATAACAACCTAAATCGTTATCAAGAAAACCATGGAAAATGTCTAGATATCAGCTCTTAATTTACTCTTTTAAGCTTTTTTGTTGTTATCATTATATTTGTCCAAGCAAATGTACCTTTAGATGTACCAGGCATTAAAATGAACAAGAAAATGAAGAAATCAAAGATGGTCTAATATTTTTTTCCATGACTGTAAATTCAATTTTTTCAAGAAAGAAACATTGCTTGATTGAAATAGAGATTATAAGTATCATGTATATTTTGTTTACCTCTATGGAAACGTATGCTTTCACAGGATATATACAAACAAAAAATGAGGAACCATTACTAAGGTATTCACAAAATCAGAAAATTACATTTTAAAAATGTGCAACTTGACAAGAAGACAAAGTTTAAGATATAATTTGATATTATAATAAGCAAAATCTCTGTTTCTGTTTCACATTATCATCATGAGCTAGATTTTGGCATTTACCATCCTAAAACACTCTCTTCCATGTATGAAAATAGCAGTGTTGCATTAAGTTGTTTTGGATCGTAGCAGCGCTGTGTGTAACTCTGATGACCAGCTGAGTCTCTCCATGCCTCCCCCGCTCGGAGCTCATGGCAACCCTGGAGCTGGAAGAGATCTGGTGTCTTGTTCAAGGACACATCAGCCCTTTGGAAGTTTGTGTGTTTCTCTGGAAGTAAACGGCTTGTTAAATCAGTTCTTACCGAGGTTAATATCTCCTATTTCCTTCTTCTTCGGCCCTTTCCCGAAGCTCCTGTTGCGGGACCACGAGAAGAAGATGCCACGTTTCTTGTCGGCGCTCTCGCTGCTGTCTTCGTTCAGTGACCTCCCCGACCTCTGCTTTCTGCCATCCTGTTGGTTAAAAACAAAGATTTTAGCTGCAGTACGGGACTGAGGAGCGATGTCAATACTTTTTGTTTTTGTGACAGGTACAGTTAGGGTTGTCAAAAGTATCGATACTCAAAAAAGTATCGATACTAAAACGTTGTATCCGGATACAATACTCATTTTCAAAAGCATCGAGTTTCTTTTTGCATGACTGTTTTTATTATAAATATTTAACCTGTGGTTCTGTTAATTTTTACATGTTGCATTTTTCTTGTTAATCAAAATATTTCTGTTACATTTTGGGGTCTTTGTTTTTATCCTTGTAGTATCGAAAATGGTATCGAGTATCAAATATTTTCCTGAGTATCGGTATCGAGTTGAACATTTTAGTATCGTGACAACACTAGGTAGAGTTTAAAAGCAACAGTGGCACCTTTTTGGGCGTGGACAGAGTGGAGCGGTCAGAGCTGGCGCTGTGTTTGGACGGAGCAGGACTGCAGGGGATCTGATACGGGTCCGGCAGGGGTCGGCCATCCACCTCAGCACGCATGCACTCTTGGTAAAGGGAGGATTTGAGGAATCTTGAATAACTGTCAAACTTCATCAGGTTGAAGATCTGTAAATGAGAAGGAGAGGAGTGGTGTTTGTAAGAAAAACAAAACAAAAGAGTGAAAGTGATGGAGAGCAGAGATACATAAAGAGGCATGTCAGGTCAAAAAGAAGTGAGTGAGTGAAGAGAAAATGAGAGACAGACAGAGGAAACTACTAGTGTTAACATATGGTTACAGCTGATGTTATGACAGGTGTCTGAACATTTTATCATGCTGGAAATATACACATCTCTGCCTGCATGTCTATGTGTCTGTGTGTACACTATGCGCTAGATTCTCTGTGGGTGGATGCCAGTTTGTGTTTATCTCTCTGCTAAAGGCTCACAGCCCTTTCATAAACAAACCCAGATGGCCACAGAAAAAACCCAATATGCTTGTGCAAAGTGACTAAAGGCTAGATGAGAACTAAGCCCCCTACTGTCAAGAAAAACCTCTTGATCTCCACTGTTGATATTGATGATATTGAACAGCTAAATTATTTCACCCTTAATAGGGCACTCATTGAAATACTTGCAAATTCCAAAATTCAACCCTAGAGAATATTGGAGGATATTACATACTGTCAGAATGTGTAAAAAAAACAACATAAGGACCCGGGGGAGGGGGGTAATATTTTGAGAAATTAATTTACGAGATTAAAGTGGCACATCTATGAGAAAAAAAATGTGTAGATTTATGAGATTTAAAGTGGTGAATCTGCAAGAAAAAAGTTGTTGTTTTTTTCACTTTTTTCTCGTAAATCTGTAACTTTTTTCCCGCAGATTTGCCACTTTAAATCTCTTGAATCTGCGACTTTTTTTTCTTGTAGATATGCCACTTTAATCTAGTAAATTTGCAACTTTTTTCTCAAAATATTACCTCTGTGACGTAGCCTGATCTTTGCTGATTATCTGGAAGAAATCCATGTGGTGCTACGACCTCACAGAGAGACATGGGGACCTCATTTTGATATCCACTGAAGTTACCAAATATAGTTCTTCGTCCGATAAAAAGTCAAAATTTACCAAAAACATAAATAACTGTGAAAGTAAAATAGTATTCACCAACCAATAGATTTAACCTCCCTACTGCTACTGTGTTGTGGGTACCTGTAGCTGCTGGGTCTTGAACATGTCGGGCCGTGGGGAGGTGAGGACGTCGTCGGCCAGCTGGGCCTGGCTGTCGATGTTGACCGGCATGGTGGCCTTGCTGGACAGGAAGTTGTTGTAGATCTCTCCAGCTCTCTGGGACAACTGCAGGACAAGAGGTTTGATACATCATACATGTCTTATTATCTGGTTTTTTATTCATACAGTCATGGAAAGAAATATTAAACCATTGTTTTCTTTAGTTTCTTGTTCATTTTAATGCCTGGTACAACTAAAGGTACATTTGCTTGGACAAATATAATGATAACAACAAAAAAAGCTCATATGAGTTTAATTTACGAGCTGATATTGAGCCATTTTCCATGGTTTTCTTGATAATAACCAAAATCGTTATAATTAAACTTTTATGAGCTATTTTTGTTCAAATGTACCTTTAGTTGTACCAGGCATTAAAATGAACAAGAAAATTGAAGAAAACAAGGGTGGTCTAATCATTTTTTCCATGACTGTATATGTTGCACGCAATTTTACGGAAGTCAACTTTCTCAAAGTAATGACTAAAAAAAGACTAAGTTCTGCATAATATTTAAAAAATGATGACTAAGTATCTTAAAATAAGGACTAACTAACTCAAGTAATGAATTTGTAGCTCAAAATTATGAGACATTTTCTGAAAATGACCTAATAAAGACCTAATATCCCACAATAAATTATAAGTTTTCAAGAAAAAAAAAGACTTACTATCTTAAAATAAGGACTAATTATCAAAATGTAAGGACTTGTCAAAATAATAGTAAGTCTCACAAATTAAGGACTAAGTATTTCAAAATAATGACTAATTATCAAAATATAAGGACAAACTATCTCAAAATAATGACTTTGTAGCTCAAAATTATGAGACATTTTCTTAAAATGACCTAATAAAGACCTAATATTCTAGTTTTCCAAAAACAATGACCTAATATTGCAAACTAATGACTTAGTATCTCAAAATAATAAGTTAGTATCTTTTGTTTCTCCTAATTTTGAGATCCTATGTCATTACTTTGAGAAAGTTTCTCAATATAATGACTTACAGGCTCCTTTTTTCTTAACAAAGTTAACAGGATTTCATCTTTTTTTCTGGCAGCAATTAGCCTCTAAAATATATTGAAATTATATAATTTGGGAAAGGAAAAGGCACTTATTATGTAATCTGTGAGGAGAAGTCACACATAGACTTTATATTATTTGAATTGGTTATAAAACAAAAAACTTAGGAGTCATTTAAACCAGTGTATATGTTTGAAGCAATGGGATTTGCTTCATACTGTGGACTTACCTGCTTTTTATCAGTTGCAGGGACATGACTGAAATATTCGCAGGCCTGCCAGAACAAGATATTCTCCTCACTGAATTCTTTCTTGAGAAATTCCTGTGGAGACACACAGTACAAGAGTTTCTATATGATCTCAAAATCATTTTGCCAGTGCTGTTGTTGTTAAAACCAGTAGTGAGGAAAGAAATTATTGGGTGTAATGTTGTGAAAAAGAATGGTGTAAGTGTAGGCGCAGGACAGTGTGGGCGCTCTGATCAGTGCTGAGGGAAGGTGAGGAGCGAGGTGGTTCTGGGACGCCAGAACTTAATGTTTGAGCCTTCTGAAGGTGTTGTGGGCTAAATTCAAGACCATCTTTTATGTGGGAGGTAACACAAATGAGGTGCCTGTAATCACTAAGGTTGGATAATGAGAACTGGTTCTGAACTTGGTACTACGTTTCACTGTACCTTGACTGATCTTGAGTGACAAAGAAACTGACTGACTGAACCTAATCAAAATCTCTATAAACTTAGGATTTGTTTGTCATACATCTGGAAACTTCAAGCCATATAGTGGTCACACATTGGCCATGTCTCCTGTGTTATAAAGATTTCCAAAATATGGAAAACAACAAAATGTAGAGGGAAATTGTTAAATGCTCCTGGTACCAAAAGTGAGCCAAGTCCAGCTGAACCAATGCATTGATGATATTTGAAGCTTAACATGACAAAGCACTGCATAAGAATGCAGCAGTTATCACGTCCCTACTGCAGACACACTGGTCAATGATCAGCTAATGGAAGAGCCACAAGCACAAGTTTTATTGTGTAAGTATTTTTCTTTGTTTGTTCCAAACATGCCATAAATGAAAAAAAAAAATGCTTCAATAAGAAACAGAATTAATAAGCAGAACCAACAGAAAATCTCACTGCTCGCCCACTTTTTTCACCCTTCAATCTGAAGCACAAAGACACTTCACATCAGCTGTTTTTCATAACACTTTTCGGTTACGTCTGACAGAATTCAATCAACTTAAGAAACTTTTCTTACCGAGAAGTAGCGCACACCCACTGAGTCTTGGAGGAGGCGCTCGAAGCAGGCGGCCCAGCTGGCCACGCGCTGCTCAGGAACCCCTCGAAGACTGCCTGCTCCTGGAAGACTGCCATTACTGTTCAGGCTGCTCTGGCTGCAGCAGCCCTGCAACTGGACTCCGCTATAGTCTGTGAGACGGAGAGAGCAGATTTCAGAGGTTAGAGGGCTTCAGTGTTAAAGGGTGATTCAGGCCAGAGGGAATGTTTGAGCTTCTCCTCTGTGACCTTTCAACCTTTGAAATATTCCTGTGGATTTGAGCATTTTTATGTGCTTTTCTTTTGTTTGACAATTGAGTTATTTTAATCCTTGGAGGAGAACATGGCTTTTATAAAGACATTTCTTGGCATACTCTACGAAGGCTTTAACAAAACATATCTTGCATTGGTTCACCTCTTTAAAAGGCCCTCACAAATTAGATTTTTGATAAAAATGCAAGCAAGAAAAGCCCAATAAACAGCACATTTTTAACATTTGAACAACATCAGACTTGGGGTCTAGTGCTAATTTAACTAATGGCAGCTATTAACCCTAAAACTTTCAGTCACAGCACACTTACGGAAATTACAGGAAAAGGGAAAGACAAATAAGTTGCCAGCAATTTAATAAAAGTCTTGATCCTTTTGGAGTTATGAGATGGAACAAAATAATCTAGACATAATAGATAGCCAAAAGGTGCCCCGTAACTGTACAAAATTTGATTAGAAACAGAAAATGGATTAGCCATAAGGTAAAGGTCAAGGGATTTGAAAGGAAAGCTAATGGATTTTCACTGTACCCTTTGCTATACCTTTCATCAGTGACTACACAATAAGTGAATGTCAAAGTTCAAAGTATGTCGTGGGGAATGTGTGTAGCACAAAGCCAGCAGATCTGATTGTAGCTAAGAAAGAGCAGCTTGGTAAGAGAGGAGCACAGGAGGAGACACAAGGAGAGAAAGCAGAATAAAAGAAGAAAGGAGAGCGGGGACATGCATGATTAAAGGGACACAAAGAGGGGGACTGGAGGATCCGGGACTGCTGGTCAACTAAAGTGGGGGCTTTGGCCTACACAGTACCTGCTATCATGGCAGCAGATGGCCACTTTAGAACTGTGGGCCGAGCAGGCAGGGAGCGAACAGTAAAAACAGAAAAACAAAAGGTTGACAGTGAGATTTGTTACAGACACATAGCTGTTGTCATTCTGCTGAAAATCAACCGGCTGGCACAGGAAACTGGTATTAACACAGTGTATCTTTGCTGTTGAGAATAGAAATGTTCTCACTACAGTAGGTCATGTAAGGTGCAGTGCTACATCCTGCCAACACGCCTGCACAAAAAGTAGGGTGGGTTTACAAATAGGTGTAGTTCAACTGAGGCAAAATAAAAGTACTGTAAATAGTACATGACGTAACTAACAGCCTGACAGTGAGGTCTGTCAGATTATTACTAAGGTGGCCTCTACATGACCTTTATAAACATACAGTTCATCCTTGTGTATGAGCAATAAGTCTAACTGAATGAGTAGATGTGTCGTTTCGTATGTCCTTCTGAGAAACTGATTTTCTTTTTACAATGTGGCCAAATGGCTGGTTTTCCCCACACTGCTGAAAGTCCCTGTCTAAAGTTTGCTGACAAGCCACTTGTTTGGACTTGGTTTAATGTATTAGGACTGAGGCTTTGGGAGATGTGTTTACCACATTGTGTGCAGCTCAGTTAATGAGATGGCTTTAGAAAGCAAACAGCCGTGCATGTCTGATGCACATCCACAGTGAAAGGAGTGGAGCTGTGCTCCTCACCGCAGCCTCGGTCAGCCTGTTAGCAAATGTTATTAAAAACTGCTATGAAAGGGAGGAGCAGGCAGCATGCACGCTAGCCCCGACTGTAACCCAAAACATCCTTTGTTAATGAGGCATGCTGCCTACAGTGAATACATCATCCTCACTAAGTCTTTTTATTAGAGCATTTATTGAGCAACTACAAAGGATAGTGTTGAGCAGAAAATGAGAAACAAAATTGCAGACACTGGAAATGCTGGACAAAGTGCTGCAAAAACTGTATGTGTTAGTAAAAAGGGATTATTTAGGAAAAGCCTTCAGATCTTGTGAATTAATTTAGGAGTTTCACACAAATATTTGCCGTTAGTTTCAACATTTCATATCCATCGATCATGTTTGGATTTTGTATTTCTGTTACACAATAGTGTTTAAAAGTAGTGATAAAGGAGTTGTACTCACCACCATCTGAGGAAGCAGCAGACTGAAAGAGAACAAAGAGAGACATGAGTGAGAGGCTGCCCTCATGACCTCCTGTGCTGAGACAAGAAACTGAAGATAGCAACTTCTCTTCAGGCATCCCACTAGTTCTCTGAGGTGTGTGTCTCTGTGGTCTGTAAGTGAGAGTGTATGCGCTGCTGGGAAAAGGGTTGGATCTTGGGTCTTTACACAAGGCCATTAATTTGTAAGTGGGTGGACCCCAGGCTTCCATCACACACAGCTGTTCACACCTCCACACCAGGACCCACCCTTCATTTTATATTATCCTCACACACACACACTCACAGGCTGGAATGTGTGCTAACTACAGTCGCAAAGATCACAACTCATCAAGGCAGAGATACTTGGGAAGCCATCACTGGCCATAATGGTCCTCTTTTCACTTGCTAATTCAAGGAATGAATGGTTTATGCATGTGTTGATGTCCCTGAATAAAAGACAACCAGCACAAGCACCCCTAGTGGACATTTACATTTTACAGTGACAACTTTCCATAATTGGGTGTAATTATAACCAAGGGATAAAGCTAAATAAAACACCACCGCGTCTGATCTTATCATGGATAAACAAATATTTACTTGGCAATGCTTCAATTTGAAATCACTGCCTCTGCATTGGGCTTTTCTAAAAACCTGTTAGCATAATTTTGGTCAGGCTAATAAAGAGAGATTTAAAGCCCAAACTGTGAAGCTGCTGTCGCAAATATATTTAAATGCAGGGGAGGATATGAGAGGCGCATCTTAGGGTTTGGTCCAAGAACACTTGAAAAATCGGTGCGTTGGAGTATTCATCTGAAAAGGGGAGACTATTTCCAGAAGAGTGCTTTCTGAGCTGCCACTTCAAAGTGTGAATATCCAAGGCTGATAATACGTCTAAACAAGGCTCCTATTGCCAGGCTGGTGCCTTGGTGTGAGCAGTACATACAGTTTGTACTTTTGTGGAATTGCATAATAGTCTCCTGTAAAGCTGTAGCACTACAGAACAATGAGAAATAACAAAAATGGGGCACCCTGCTGAGAAGCACAAATAAGGATATGGTTTAAAGATATAATATGTAAGATTTAAACAATAGAATGTCTAAAAACAACTAGACGTATGTTGTATGAGTTGTGTGCTTACATGTGTGCTAAACTGGTGGTAATGTCACAGAAATCAACTCAGTAACAGTAATGCAGCATCTTTTCTGCCACATAGCAGCATTTTTCATTAAGTGCTGCTAATTGGAACAGAGTAATCCAGTAGAGACCTAATTATTGATATGATATTCCAATATTGATCCAGCTTACTTTGATGTGTTACTATGGCAAGCGGCACCAAGCTAATATGTAAAGTTACGCTATTATGTAAAAACGTTCAACATGCTTAAAGTTACTTTTAGTGCGATTGTTTCTATCATGGAAAACACACTTTAATTTCCCACATAAAGTTAGTAACAGCAACTACTTGACTTATCGAACAGTAAGTTAGCAAGCTAGCAAAGCGTAAGCTAACGTTACTCGCGGCTAATTCATTTTGATAAATAAACATAACGTGAATAAAACTTTGATGCATTCATTAGTCTGTGATCATTATATCTGTCAGATTTTCATTCAGCAACAATAAAGACAACAACTCCCATGATCCCACGCTACTCCACAACATTATCAAAGTCAGTCTTTTGTTAATGTTTTGATTGAGAGACACCCAGTGGCAGAGCATATATTTTTCTAATTAGGCTTGTAATTTAATTAGTAGTTCAATCAATAGAGCGAGCTCAGCCATATTGCGGACCAGCCCATTCTTTTTGTTGAAGCCACTGGCCGTCTGAAGGATGTAACCGCGGTCATGTGCCCTGACGTGACGCTTCGTTCCATTTTGGGAGTGACCACATGTAAAAGTTCTATCAGACATTGACCACAAAACCACTAATTGTCTGTCACAGCCTCTTTACAACTCTGCTGCTGCTGAGTCCAAGCCCATATAGTCAACACCCAGAAGCCAGCCCTTTTGTGGTGGCTTGCATGTGTACAGTAATCATGGGCGGGTAGGAAGAGGACCAACATGAAGCTAAAACAGAAGAGAGAGAAAAGAGAGAACACCCACTCCATCTGTCTGTCCCTTTGGGTCTAAAAACAGCGAAACCTCAAACCTTAAATATATAGATGTGGCTCATTTTAAAGAACGAGACAGACATCACACAATGTGACGTAAGCTTCGGTTCTCAACAACAAAAGGGCCTCAGGCTGAGTTTGGCTTTGAATTGGCATATTCACCATTATCCATTATTTTGAAGTAAACCTGTAGAATCTGTAATTAGAGAGATTTTAATGTGACAAATACAATGAATATCCACCTATTGGAAGGGGAACTTCCGCTTATTCACCAACATGTGATACTAGTGGGAGTTACAATAAATCACAATGATGCACATGCAGTCTAAAGCTTAGTTCAGAGGAAAGCTATGCTGATGACAAACTGTCATTAGTTGTGTAAGCAGGCTGAAATGTCTACATGACTGTTGCAAAATCCTGCTTATAGTCTGAGCGACAGCAATACATATTTTATTAGATTTTGTTCAAATTCTACTTGTATTCTCAAATTAAGGAAACTAGCGATTATTTTAATTGGTGGCTTTTTTTCAAATAATAGATTGTTTGAGCTATGAAATGCACGTTGTAGTGTTTTGTCCAGCCCAGTGGTCCAAAAGTCAACATTCAGTTTAAGGGCTTCAATAAGTCATCTGTAATTGGGGTCTTTGTTATGTACTTTGTGGCAATATGTACCAAGTACTAAGGTGGGGGCAGGGTTGTACAGGTAAAGCTATCATTCAGTTATCAACCTGCAGCTACACTGATACGTCACAAAACTAACAGAAATCAGACAGAAGGTATATATGTCCATTTCCTGAGCAATATCTTACCAAATATATATGTCAGTTATATTTCCCTTTATTATGTATCGCTGCATCACCAATTTATTTAATTTCATGTTTAATGTTTTATTGTACTTGCCTTTTAAATAAAAATATGAAGTAAATCCACAAGGTTTCTATTGAGGTATATGTAAATTGTGCTTTTAGCCGTTTTATTTTTGAACTGATTAATATTAGATCAATCAAAGTAATAATTGACAGATTTATTGATTATTAAAATAGTTGATACATACCTCATAAAGCACTGATGAAGCATGGCTGTTTTGCTCTATAAATGTGCTGAATGATAAATGCATTATCACAAAAAGTTGTTGGTTTATAATCTGTAGCTCAACTAATCAAGTACTCTCAAATAAAACGACATGTAGGGCTAGCAAAGCTACAGATGCGGTGTATTATGTTTGTATGTATGAGGCTGCAGGGTTAGACCACACACACCACTCGTTATTTACTTCCTTGGCCAAAGTGATGACCCAGGCCCACCATCACTCCCTTCCTCTGTTGACACCTCTGGTGACGAGCTGCTCCACCCTGGGTGGCTCTGTGCCGCTACAGACACTCTTTGATCCTTTTCATATGAGGCTGAATTCAGAGATCCCATGTCCAAGCTGGGATCCCTCTGAAAACTGTCCATGTTATGTTGCTATCAACCAAATGGACAAAATCACAATTCAAGTCACAGAGAGTACCCTGGCTCCAAACAGAGCAGGATTTGGCTCACCAGTTGGAAAACGCTGTCCCAGCTTTACTGTGGTACAGCCCCCACGCCGTACAGTCTGGCATCCTGAGACGCCACATGCTGAAGGAACGTAGATGATCTTACCAAGACAGATTTATGTGTGATCTGAAGTGAGCCACCACGACAAAAACAAACTTTCCCCAAAGTTAAACTGGTTGGGGGATAAACCACATTTACACAAATGTTAATGTGGTCCATTAACACCTCTCAATGAGAGTATTTCTGAGCTTTTAAAAGGGATTTCTTTTATATTTTGGACTTGTTTAGGCATGTTCCTTTCCTCAAAAAACTGGGTTGAGATGTAACCTGCTCAGCTCTTCCCCACAGTCAGATAAGAAAGCCGCTTCTAAACTTTTACACAAGTCAAGGCTGATTCTAGCACCCCGCAAACAAACAACCACGAGTCCCCGCCGCTTCAAACAGCTGTTCTGAGTGTGAGAGAGACGAGCGACAAAGAGGGAGATTAATGAGAAAAGCAGCTGACTGAACAAAAGGAGTCTCCCCGCTTCACACAGAGGAGGAAGAAGAGGCTCGCTCGGCAAACCACAGTTTACTTACAGTATTGAAGTTCCAAGTCCTCTTGAAGGAAAGTCTCTTTTTGAGACTCATTGTTCCCTAGTCTGCTACACCAGCAGCACACAGACAGATTATGTGTGTGTGTGTGTGTGTGCAAACGCATACCTGAACATTCCCCACCCAAAACTCTGCAAACCATGTCTGTACAAGTCGAAGAGAGGGGAAGAGAGGGAGGGAGGGAGAGAGGCAGAAATCTGACATGGTACTGGACAGAAAGAGAAAAGAAGAAGAGGAGGAGGGGGGTGAGAAGGAGGAAAGAAAGATTTCCTTACTCCGCAGCTGTTGCCATGGAAACCCGCCCGACAATACATACAGCCTCTGCCACAGTGGCATGAAGAAATCAGATGAATTAACCCCCCCTTTATTCCCCTCACTAAAACACACACACACTGGCCATGTCAGAAACCACACTGGCCTTCCCCCTCTTTTGTTTCCAGTTGGGGCACTCTCTTCACTTGAAAGAGGGAAGAAATACCCAGTCAGTTTAAATTGAAGCCAGATGAATTTTGTTGAATCAAAATAAAAGTTTGGTAGCCCATGAGTTGAACTCTGAGCTTCATTATCTGCTGTCACAGAGCACCATTCTTACTCCAACGTTAATCATGTCAATTGGTGTTTTCTGTTAGCAATTTAGCTCATGTACCGGCAGAAGAAAATTGTTTTTTATTTTGGCATCCCTTGTCGTCTCCGCTGCAGCACTGTGCCTCCGCTTTTCTGGCAAATCTCTACATCAGCATGCTTTGGACCAACTATTATTCTTAAATATAACTGGTGGCTCATTGGGAGGTTTTCCCATGGCGCATGAGCGAGCATTCTTTGGACTTAATTTTGCCGTAAATAATGGATGAGATTTTTCATTAATTTGTTTATTCACAACATGGTTTCATGGTAGATGTCTCCTGTTTAATTGGATTTTGACATGGTCTATCACTTTGGAAATTGGATGTTTGTCATGTGTGCATCATTGAGTTGATGGCTGCAAGAGGCAATAACAGATGACATCTTAAGCCCCTCAGTAGGGGTGTGAGTTCATGTAGGTTAACACATTAAAAGAGATGAAGTGACAGAAAAAGACTAGGTCGTACAATGTGTCCAAATGAACAAAATTGTACAAATTTGGATAAATATCAACCCACACTTCTGGACAGCCTCTCCTCGAAAGCTTTCCTTTGTTGCACCCAGTTATACACACAAAAAGTGAGAGCTTGAGAAGAGAGAAGTTAAGAGTGATTTTCAAATTCTGAAAGCTTTCCCACCTCTGCACCCCTGGGTTATTACTGTGTGTGTGAAGAGAGCGTGAGTGTTGAAATGTAGAGCTTTTGTGTGATCACACAGACAAAGAAACATTTTTTGGGGTGGCATAATTACATACAGTACTGGTAGGGGTGTAAATCACACGAGTAGTAGGGGTGTAGATCACAAGTTTCCTCATGGTAAGATATTATATCTGTGCTTTGGGCAATGATACCATATTTGCTGATATCATAGTACGATATCATTTGCCCATTTAACGCTTTATATTCACTCACAAAAAGCAACTACGGTAAATATGATTTGACCATTTTATTACTGAGCTCTTCCAGAAATGTAAATATAAACAATTGTTTCCTTTAAGTAACAAGAATATATATGGCAGAATTGGGAAGTCGACATTTCAAAATAAAGGTGTATCTTAAAGATAATTATATGTATCAGTATTTTTACTTTGCATCGATGATACTGAAACATTGAATTGATATATCGATAAAGACTTGCAAAGATTTTTAAGAATTAATTTGCAATAATTGTCTTTATAACATGTTACATATTCAAAATTAATTGCAAAAATGAACGCATTTATTTTGACTGCACATACAAAGTCAATGCAAGACGTGAATAGACACAAACACAAGAAATTTGTGGGGTGCTGTGTGGGGAAAGCCTTCAGCAATGTGATGCATCTGTCGATATGGCATTTTTTAAATCCAAAATGAAGGAAAAACGGACGAAAGACTGCTTAGAGAGAAGTAATTTCCTCCAGGAAAATGTATTCTATTACTTCTACTTTACTATGAATGAATTCAGCACTTTCATTGGACTAAGTGAGCACAACAGTTTATGTTTACGTGTTTCTTGCCAAAGAAGATATGCTGCAGGGAGTGGAAGAGCCTCAGAGACACATATCATCAGTAGGTCAGCAGTATGGCCAGCTAGTTGCACACAGGCGGCAACCTCTGGGTCTGAGCAGGGAGGCAAACCAGGAAGGGCCTAAAGCCTGCATTCTACCAAAAATTCCAGCAGGGGGTGCTAAGTTTGGGTGCAAAAACTTTCAATGGAAGAATTTAATTTTAATGCAAAATGAGAAAACTTCTCACTTGATTTATTAACTCAGAATTATTTTAGGACAATACTTTGGCCTTTGGTAAAAAAAAATATTTTTCAAGACAATTTGATGTTAATAGTTTTAATAATGGCCCAATTTAGAAGAAAATAGAAGATAAAGAATCGTATGATTTGGGGTGTGGCTACCTTTGATTGACAGGTCACTAATAAGGAGAACTGTCATCAGGAGAGAAGCAGAACAATGCGTATCCACGGCAACGTGTCAATAAAGTTATAATGTTATATCGATATAAAAAAGGACATTTAGCGGTTTGGTCTCATAACTTTGACCCTTTCACTGTATTTCCACTTAATGACAGTTTATTTGAACATTTTGTTCAGTAAAAATGTCTTGTTCAGTGTTTGGTTGGACTAACAGACACTCCAAGGAGTCGCTGCTCAGTTTTCTGAGGTAAGAAAGATACATTTTGTTTTTGTTTTATTGCTAGCCAAAACTAACATCCCAGTTAATGCTCCAATTAATGCTAACATGAATTAGCAGCAGCTTCTCTCAGTCAGGTTGAGGTGTAGAGAGGCTGTAGTCAGTGATCAGATCCCTCTCCTCCTCCACAGTCCAGATATGGTCTGCTCCGCATATCGGAAACAAGATGGCGACGCAAATGGCGACGAGTGTAACGCTGAACTCGAGGCTTCCAACGGGCCACAAACCAATGGGTGACGTCCATTATTTATATACAGTCTATGGTTGCACATCATTAGACAATTGGGAAAATTGGCCAACTCTAGCTTGGAAAATCTGAAATTAGGTGATTTTAATTAAATGAATAAGGAACTGTTTTCACGCAGTGCTAAATTTTGTCACAACGTGGACTTAGATGATTTGATGAGCATTTAATTTGATGCATATTGATGCCTAATGGAAGAGAAAGAAGCTGTGTTCTAGTTCAATTTTACACACTCCTTCAAACTGAATTTTGAATACATACTGCTTCACACAGATAAAGTGGCAAAAATCAATTTGATTTTTTATTATGCCTTTCATAGACACGAATGACCCACAATGCGAAGCACAAAAGAAATAGATGAGCTACTCACAGCTGGAAAAATGCATTAGGAACATTGTTGATACAGTTCCAGGAACATCTCAGATATATAAAATAAAGTAATTAATCTCTGGTGGAACATCTTGTTTTCTCTTCCTAAATTTCAATTAGCAGTCCAAAGCAGGTGATGCTCATCAGTGCACATATTGTATTATTTCCTGGTAAATTCATTTATAACGCTGTACTATTCTAATAATTACTATATGCTCGAACTGCAACAAAGAAAGACAGAATGTGCATGCGTTCTTGTGCAGATTAAATCAGTCATGCAGTAATTAGAAGCTATTCTTGGTGCTAAGATGAGTCATCCATAACTGTGGTCACAAAATCACAGGACACAGAGCAGTCTACTTCAGTCCTTCAGGCCTACTTTTGCCCTTTGACCTCCCTGAGGCAGAGTGTTCACAGGTGAGTACATCTATAAGCACATAACATGTTGGAACTCTTCAAACCAAAATGCCTCCAGGAGACACATTTTTCTTCAGTGTCTGAGTGTGCTGCCACAGAAGAAATAGGTTTCATGTGAGCTCCGAGGGTCTACTCGATTTAATCAATTTGTGAAACTTTTCGAGACAGCGACAACGAGTGCTGCTTGTCACAAGACCTAACTAATTGCATGTCAAGTTCTTCACCAGGCAATCTTTAGCGAAGATAGAAAACAATCTAGGTCTGCTATCTGTGGCAGACGACAAACTATTCCCCGACAATAACATCAAGACTGAGCCTCGCATGGCGGCAACTTCCTTTTGAGGGAGAAAGGAACGAGGGCGCGGCGACTGATAAGATGGAAGAGACATTTCTCTCCCAACCGAGCAAGAAGTGTTGGGGAGAGAGACTGGTTTAGAGAATTATGAAACTCCTCTGACAATATCAGAGTGAAGATAGTGTCGACAGACAAGCGGGTGTTTAATTTTAGGAGGTTAAGGAGGATCTAGTGATTTTACTGTGGGAAATCGTGTTTGTCACAACACATTTGCCAGACACTCTATCACATTAGCAAGGATCTGATGAGGTCAGTATGCTTATGTGATGCTAGGGGGGGCAGGAATGGTAAACAACATGAAGACAATTAGAGTCCCCTTAGATTTCCTATCTGCATTATGTGCATAGATCAAGGGTTGTGAAACTCTACATCCCCTTCAGACACATATTTTCATAACATATCTTATTATGCAACTTACGGTCATGCTCCATTATGAAATTCTATTTTTTTTGTCATGAGAGTCTCAAAAACGATGCCAGCAGTTTAATTCAGCTTGACGTATGATCTAATTTAGTGATACAATTTGAATAACTTAATTTGATTTAAATTTGTACTGGGACTGTGTGATTTGGACATTTTTTGTTATCTAATGGCGGCATAACCTCTGCCAAGGAGGTCATGTTTTCAGCTCGGTTTGTTTGTTTGTCAGCAGGATTAGAAGAACTACTGGCTCACATTTCAAGGCTCATCTGACCTATTTCCCCTTCACTGTCAAGTTCACTTGTAACACTGGAAACAGCTATCTATCAACGTGTTGCATAAAAGCTCTGAGCAATAAAATACAACACATCTTCTTTTTAGTGTCCATGTAGCTTCCATATAACAACTTAAAGCTCATGAACATGCAAAGGTCAAGAGAGCATCTTTTGGGGACCATTCGAGGACCATGTAAGTGCACCAGTGGCAGAGAGCTAAGCTCTCTAAATGCTGTTCTAGTTCAAAACATTACAGACAAAAAGATTTGTCTAAAGGCCAAAATCCAAATTTAGATTTGGAAGTCACATTTAACTCACCAACAGCATGGAAAACAGTCAAATCTGTCGAGCACATGTTTTATTTGCTCTAGCAGAAGTGGCCACTACCCCATTCAGGTAGATTTCCAGTTCGCCAAGCCTTGGCAAACAATTGAAATTGTAACTTACTGTACACAAAGTGTCGCCACTTATTCTAAACAAACTGATGTTGCTTACTGTACACATACTGCCACAGCACATGCATACTGTACTGTGCTACTGTGCAGCACTGCTGCTGCTTTGTTACACACCGATACAGGCTCCTCCCACTTGGTTCTGCGATGCCGGACTGCAGTGTGAATGGACACCAATATTACCCTGTTGCCCGTCTGAAAAGGGGCTTCTGTTACTGCGTTGCCTATTTTCTGCCTGAAATCTTTTCAGAAACACATTTAAGTGTTGCTGTTTAGCTGTTTTTCTGAGAAATTTCATTCAACATTTTTCCAAGCACCACACAATGTTGCTTGTGTCACTCAGTGCTATGTGCTCTCACTGCTCGTAGGTATATTCAGAGATATTGTGGTTGACACCTGTTGAAAATGCCCTTTGGAAATCAAAACTGATGCCATTAGTTAGCTAAAAAAAAGCCAAATCTGCTTTTTCTAATCTTTTTTTTTTAGATTTTACAAATAAACAGACAAAAGATACAGAGGTGCAAAGAAATGAAGGTCATTATCTGACCCAACCACCATTGTACACTACTGAATATTCAGTTATTTATAAGAAAAGATTAATAATTTAAGGCTCAGATTTTTTCCACAGTGTATAAATTCAGATGTAAAATCATTACGTTATTTATGTAAGCAGATCAGACTATATTCCAGGACTTGAGTGGGAAGCCAACACTTTGTGATTCAATTATGTTGATCTCTGAAGAGTGTAATCTTAAAACTAATCTAATAAAATGGGGATTTTCTATTAAATGAAGAAAGATCGACAATCAAATATTACAATGGTGTTGGGTGGATACAAATCTGTCCCTGGGGCCTGAGCCGAGAGTCCAGACTTGTGCCGAGGCGTCTTTTAAGTGTAATCCCCTCAGCTAACAAATAGGTTGCTCTCAGTGTCTTTAAAGACATGAGTGATTTGCATGCAAACAGAGGCCATCGCCACAATGCGTTTCATCTCTTAATCCCTCTGATCGGCAGTAATCTACTGCCTGTTCACTCTAACTGGTTAGCCACAGCAGATGGGTACAGCTCTGCTCCAGTCTGGATTAAAGTGGCATTACTATGATTTGTGCAGTGCTGTCGGTGTGTGTGTTTGTGTTCACCACTTGTTGCTGGTAAAAAAAAAAGCAGACAGGGAGTACTAGCATTCCTCTGGATAGAGGTGTTTACCTTTTCCCTCTGATGCCCTACTTCTAGCAGGGTCGGGAACGTAGTGCATTAACCGATATCAGAATTTGTCTTTCTCAACTTGTGACGACAATGTAAATTCTGATCTTAACCAATGTTAACTCTGCCTGAACTTGTATAGCTCATGGCACCAGACTCACTTGCTGAACTGTGAAAAGCATGCAGGAAGAACATTATGTTGACTCTCTTTGCGGTGTAACAGAAAAGAATTCAAGGCTGAAAGAAATACTGAATACAAAACCAGTAACAAATAAAATACATTTGATTTACAAGGCACGGCTAAACAAAAATAGAATAACTTCAGAGAGGGAAATGAGAACCACGACCCCTCCCATCTCGATTTATTATCATAGAGAAAGGGCTGCGCTCTCGTGAGCCTGGAGGGCTTGAGGTGGGTAAACCACATAAGATACCACCACACCCTATTACTGCTCTCTTTCTCTTCCATAAAAAACACCAGAAATGGACTTTCCAACCTGAAACCCGACACTTGTAATTAACTCTGTGAGGTTTTACGCCAAAGTAACTTACACGAAAGCTGAGTGTACAGTGTTGTGAAAAGTCTTGGTGCTTGGGTACAGTTGTTGTGTGATGATAAGGCTGTGATATGAATGAATATCAGCAAGGCTGTATGTTGGCAATGACCAGTAACTGCCATAATTGTTTACTTCCTGTGTATGTCCTACTGACCTTACGCCCAACTGTTAATCCTTTTGGTCATTCAGGGAACCTGAGCTGGTTGAGTTAGACTGGGAAAGAAGGGAAGGAAAGTTAAGTTGATCCCTCCAGGCTATGGAATGGTATATTGTCTCTATGGGTATGTGGCATAGTTCATGGTGATGCCCACAGTTGGGGTAAAAACTCAGACAGGTGTCATTTGAGACTTGTGACCCATGGTCGACACATGCATATCTTCACCTTTCCTCAAAGACACTTATTTGTGTACTAACTGCACTGCTTTTCATAAGCATATATTTCAATATGACATTAATTTAGCATTGCGTAATTTGCATTTCATTGCAACCTTTTTATTTATTGCCTTTAGAAATGCCATGACACACAGTGAAGGTCAAAACACGAACAACGTGTAGCATGTTACTCAACCTAAAGCAGTGAGGTCATGCAATAACCAAGCTATATAAACAGATAGATCCTATTTCTTGATGTTGACCACAGGAAAAAGATGTTATAGAAATAGTTCACGAGGGAAAGTTAGTGTTTAGACTGCCAAAGTAGAGTGCCAAGCCAATCCCTCACAATATCACATGGACAGTAACTTGGCCGCCCCAACAATCCATGTTTATGACTTCCACAGTGTGAAGTAGACAAGGCTTTGGCCTGGTTCTGCAGCATCTTGCACCAACACAAGGTCAATAAGATACCAACATTCACTTTCCGGGCCTCCCCGCAATCCTCACCAGTTCAAGTAGGACTAGTCATCTTGCTCAATGTCTCAATGACGTGAAACAAATGTGCCCTGATGTTGTCTGGGCTACAGGTGTGAGGTAAAGTGTTGAGCATGACGAGCAGCCCAATGTATCCCAGACATGTCTAAACTGTTACCAGGGAGGTGATACAAGACTCTGGCACTTCTAAAGCCATTCCTTGTTGAGCAACCTCCACACCCTTGGCAGTCGATTCTCTTTCAGTGAAGCAGAGAAATTTAATAATAGTATGAGAGAGGAAGGTAAATAGTGTGTGGGGAATGAATCACCTCCAGGAGTTGTGTATCACATCCATATACACATCCTGGTTCAGACACTCTTTCCGATGGCCAATCAACATAGGATGATGAAAAGCTGTGTGGTTAGCTAAAAAAAACACATCATAATCCTGAATGTCGATAGATGATGTCATAGCGTTGGTGTTACAGCAGCCAAGAGCGGAGCTGCAGTGCGTCTCTGTCCAGAGATGGCGAGGCAGCGGGTATTTTCCGTGGTCACAGTTTGGTCAAACAGCAAACTCAGCAACCACAGCCACATCTGGTCATCTGGTTATTGGCTGTTGCATATTCATACTCCGAGCAGCTGGACAGTTAAATAACTTCTACTCAAGTTTTGTTGTGTTAATATACTGTTTTTCCAGTCGGTGGGTTTGGAGAGAGAAGTCTGTGTGATTGCAATAAAACGCCTTGTGGTAGAAGAGAGGAAGAGAAGGAATCATAGTGGAGACATTTAGAAAATGTCAGGCTGTTTAGTCTTTGCATCCTATAATGCTAGCCTAAGGACACATTTCGTGAGCGCAACTGTCCACCCACTCTCCAGAGCTGGCCACGTGATGTCAGCCAGATAAAAGTGCGTCGTGTTCTCCTGCCTCGACAGCTAATCCCCAGGAACACACTATTCCTGCTCATCTTCTCAAATCATTACACCCACATCTAAAATAGAGGCAAGAATTTGGATAATAAAGCATGGCATCTAATTTTAGCAGCTGTTATAATAATATTCATGACTCAACCTGTAAGGGAATATGGGTTGATTGCTTGGATATAATGTATGGCTGTTTCTTTAAAACATACAGTATGAGCAACAAAGATAATCCAGTAGTCATGCAGCAGCAGGAAAAAAAAGATGTTTTTTTTAGATAAAAGAGGGCTGGTGAATCAGAGCGGGGACATGTCTGCACAAAGGCGATGGGGCAAGGCAAAACCACAGGCAACCATTTCAAGTTCAAACTAAACTGCGGCAATTACATGATCGCCTCGAAATACAACGCGAGAGAACGTTCACTGAGCGTTTAATTCTATCTGACAACAATAACCTCTGATCTCTGTTTCCCTCACACTAAATCTAACTTCTCCCAATGTCACCAAGTGGTGCAAAAAGGGTGAGCGCAACAGAGCACACTTCATTCAAAGGCCCATAAGCGACCCTTGATGTGGAGTTTACAAGAATAATCTCAGGTCACTTCACAAACCCCTTTTAGTGTAACGTCTAATTTAAAGTCAGCATGCATCCTGATATAGATGCTAGACCACATTTTGCTGTATAGAGCAGCGCAGTGTGTGTCATACAGCACATGAGAGTTCAGCTGGCACTGGTCAAAACATTCCTCTGACAGACCACACAAGCTAACCACTGTATGCCGCTCAAAGGCTACAACAGGAGCTACAAAGACCCCAAAGACGGAGAAGTAACGGTTGCAGGGAAGATGAGGATGGCACCGCCAAACAGAAGAGAAGAAGTGAAGAAAATAATGAAGACTTTGGGATTTCGTGACAAGACTTACAGAGTTGAGAGTCAAAGTTTGCTCCATGTATGGCGCTGTGTGCTGTGTGTCCTCAGCGCTGCTCCACACGCCTGCTGTGTGTAAACCAGTCCATCCGCTGGAGCTCCGCCGTGCGTGTGCGAGTCTGTGTTTGCAATGCAGAGAGACAGAGCTCAACGGGGGAGGAGAGAGCGTGCAGGAGAGCCGAAAATCCTGACAGCTACTGGGAGTTCAAAAGCTCCCTCTCTCTTCCTCTGCTGCCGGTTCCTCTCTCTCCCTCCCTCTCCCGCTCCCTCTCTCTCTCTTTGCTGTAAATTCCTCCTCTCTCCCTCTGTGTGTCTTCATGCCTTCCTTTGGTTTCTGCTACGCCCACAAGACAGATCTATTACCCGCAGACGTGAAAACAAGAGCTTCTAATGTCTCCACACCTAAAAGGAGAGGAGAAACTTCACACTCATGGAGCAAAAGAACCTATTTCCCAGCAGGCACCTGAATAAAACAATGTGCTTTAACTAACTCTCATTAACAGATGTTTTCACACGCAACACCTCGGAAGACAGCGTGAACACCGGCACAGCAGCCTACTAATGGTGTCACCTCTGCAAAGTTGAACACACTGTTGTCTGCAGAGTGTCGCGAGTGCAAAGCATCTGTTTGGAGCTGGAAACAAGGAGTTTGTGATGAGTGAGGAATAGGCTCATAGTGGTGGAGTAGTGCGGTGCGACGTGGGGGCATTTGCAGTAGGGTTCTGACAAGCTGTGTGGAAATGAGCAGCACATTCTTTGACATGCCCAAACAGAAGGGGATCTGACGACAAATGCGTGCATGAAAACACTCTTCACCACGAGATGCAAGGAAAACCAATCAGCGCAAACAGAATTGTACAGCAGTTCCCCCCTCTCCTGAACCAGAAAGTGACAAATCGAAGCACATTAAAAGGGATGACATATATGCTGTTCTTACTCTGGGTTGCAACAGCTACGTGTCAGAGTCTTTGTAATGACAACAAAAATAACAAGCGTTTGCTCATTCCTGTGCTAGCCACTGTGACGCACACCGCCGACCATGGAAAAAGCAACATGGCCACATGCGCCCAAATTGTTCTGGGCTCGTCCACAACATGCAGTGAGGCCACATACAGGGGTTATCCACAGGGGTCTGCCCTGAGCACTGATGGTGAACTCCAAAACAGTCTCACGATGTCCTTGTGAGTCCAGATGCATGCACCGATTCAGAGCTTATCACGTATTTTTGCTGAACTTGCCATGAGAACAGTCTCTCTGAACATCCTTCACAACAATATACAAGTGAAACCAAACACTTCGACGCCTCAAGTCGCACTACTCTCACTGAATATATAGAAGCAACTAGTCATTTAAGGTCAACAGCTTTGTCTAGTTCATAAATCTCACAGTTTGATCATTTATAATCTGAAAATAACTTCTCAGGCTTCACTTTCTAATCTGTCTCTCCTGCCTGGTGTACAGAAATTCTCCAAATCTGAAGTATAACCACCGACTTTTGCTTTATATGCAAGTCTTTTAAGTACAGTTGGTAATTGCATTGGATGGGCTTCGGTTCGCTGTGGCAGGGGCTTTTAGAAGTGTACCATCAGATCTCTGACCATGAACCCAGAGTGAAGCTCAGCCCTTGAAAAAAGACCCCAGGGGCAAATGCTAGGTGGGGATCTAATTGCCTTTGACAACCATAAAACACTCCCTGTGGTGTTATTACCTGAAATGTATAGGCTTACAATGCCTTAACACTGCATGGAGTAAATGACTGTTCTTGATTAGATGTGGTCTGAATACCCATGAGAAGTGATCTTCTTAATTTCTTTGATGTGATCTTGTAGGAAGTAGAGTGATATTGTACCCGGATATTAGCTAATCTGTGAAATATCAGTGTGTGTTTAATAAAGAGAAAAGGTCTTGCCAGTAAATAGTTATTATAGACTATTAAAAAAAAGTGGAAGTAGCTTCCATAGCCTGTTTCAGACTGCTGTTTGGAGCTGCTGCTCTGTTACACGCCACTACTCTTCCCACGTCATTTAGCGATTCTGGACTGCAATGTGAATGGACACCAATATTACGCCGTCGCTGAGTCAGTATGGATGTCCTCAGGCTAGAAGCAGACACAACTCTTTACAGCAATGTATCAGGACTTTTGGGGAAACAGTCTGAAAAGGGCTCAAAAGGTCTAAAAAAATGCTGCCAGTGCCTTAAACTTGCAATTGTATTTAACTGCCAGCAGGGGGCGACTCCAGTGGTAAAAAGAAGTCGAATTGCACAGAAGTAAATGAGAAAATGGCCTTACTTCTCACTTAATTAATTACCGTAATGAGTAAACATTTTCCTAGTGAGTTTATAGTCTCAATCTTTTCCTCAATTCTGATGTTCATTTTGTAAATTGGGCTTCATAACAGTCCACTTCTTTTATACAGGCTAAGACAATTGCACAGGGTCTACTAAAAAGCAGGTTTATTTTCCAATGGTAATATATCCCAATCTGTACAGACAGAGGTTATATTTCTTTAAAAACCAAACTGAAGCAATCCTTATCAAAATGTTTTTCTTATGAGGAAATTGAACGTCAACTAGTCTTCACTCCTTCAACAACTGCAGTCAATACAGCCCAAGGCAAAACAAACAGCAGACCTCTGTTTGCACAGCAGTGAATACAGCAGAAACTGTTTGAATGGAAATTAATTTACTACTAGTGCTTTAAAAACGGGTGTTTCTCTTGCAACAGGCAATGAAACATTCTTGGGTTGGTCATCAAAACGCATGATATACCTGCGCCAAGAAGCATTAATCACAAGGCTGAAGCAGATCTAAATTAGCAAAATGCGTTATAAAAGCAAGTTGCATAAAAATAAAAGAAATTACTCTCAAAACAATATTATTCCAGCATCGCAACTCAAGTTTTATCAAACACAAACTGTCATTATGCGGACAACCACATTCTATTTTCCAGAATACATAAATTCCAAACCAAGCTCAGCTTACTTTAACTGTTTAAAGTGTTTTTGACATATCTGACAGTTAGAGCAGCATAATGGACAAGCCTAGGTCTGTCTGTCATAACAGAGTAGGTGTGGAAGTCCAGGTAGAAAACATTATGTAGCAAAGCAAGCTCAATGTGTAAGAAAGAGAACCCAACACAGTATCACAGGTGTGAAAGCATCCAGCTTTTGGTCCAGTCATGGTTACTTTGTTACATGAAAAATAGTTCAGAATAATAAGTGTGAAGTAAAAAAACTGATTTCAAGCTTTTCGCCAGTTGTTAGAGATGATTGTGAAGCAATTATACTTTTGATAAATGCAACCCAATTTGCAACTGTTAGGAAGCCATAACCATAGCAACTAAACATAATGAAAAACATCACCAAGCCAACAAAAAACATAGTGAGGGGATCTTTGCACATTAGCTGACTTGGAGCACAGAAACAAAACAAAAATACATGATTTACAACTTGTTTAAAAAGACACCCTGCCCAGAAACAGCCCAGTCAAAGTAACACAAACAAGTTTCTTCCAATTTGAACATACAGTAAGGGTAAGGGGGGAGAACTATTACGTAAACCAACCCTGAAAGAAAGCATAAAAGTTGTGCTATGCAGCTGTCGTAACCTTTTATAGCCATCTTTAATCCTGTGGCTATAGATCTTGGGCAGACCTGCCTAGAATCTGGAGCTTTTCAACAACGGTACTGTTTCGTGTGTTAGGACAATCCTGAGGAGCACTCTGGTTTGCCTCTTTGAGTACAATGTGTGGTCTGCGGGTGTGTCTGTGTGCGAGTCGGACTGTGACTAATGCGTTGATATACAATAGAGTATGCCACTTCTTGGTTTGTTTTTGTGTCTGTTTGTGTGCTTTCAGAGCAATTACGAGATGTGGAATCAGTGTGCGTGTGTTTTGGTGAATATGAATCAGTGTGCATGAGTAATGCATGCATGCAGAGAGCTCCTCTGCAACATTAATATGAGAAAATGTGAGCACGATATTCAGTGGTGCAGCAGTGCTCATTAGCGAGGCCAAACAAACAGGACCACGCCTCTGGCCCGCACAAAGACCACTTTGTGAGCAACCCCGTGCCACAAGTGTAGCAGCGAACGCAGAGTTCAAGGCAACGGAAATGAAAGGTTAGAAAAGAGCTGGAAGTGGAGCAGGGGGATGGTTCAGCTGAATGTACACATTAGTGTGCTAGACCACTAAAAACCACTGATGATTTTTCACTGTTGATAATAACAAACAATGGCAAAATGCAGTAGAGTAAATCAACTGGTACTGGACCTGTAGACAAGACAAGAAAAGAAAAAATATCCTTTTTTTCTTTTTGCCATGGTGTCTAAAGAGGTATCGAGTATTGGTTTTTTTTCGTTAAAAAACTTAAAATTAAACAATTCTGGTATCATGACAACCATATCATGACAATTTAATTAAATCCTATAAATAATTGAAATTAAACCTTCAGAAAAACCCATGAAAAAGAATAAAAACTAGGCACCTACCTCAAGGTCATCCAGCGATCGTGCCAGGCTAATACGTTTGGCAGAACGGCGTTTAGAGGCACGGGCAACACCCATACCCCAAAACCTGGAGCCCTATGACATGAAATGATAAAAACACCAATAGTTAAGACAGCAATGCCCTTGAACATACCACTATGTGAATTACTCTGAAATAATTGAAAGTGTTTTTGTGCAATTTTTGACCAAAGTTAAGACTTTTTAAGTGTAAGAGAAAATGACACAAAAAATTACCAGGTGATTTTGTGCTAAGCGAGTTGGAGTAGATGGCCAGATATGTCAGATTTGACAGATTTCCCTGCTAAAGCTTCTTCATTTACATATTATGGGGATCAAGACTTCTCTGACAACATGCAGACTAGTGACATAAAGTTAACCTGAGCTACTACCTTGTTTCAAAGGTCCAGAGACAGAAGCATCAATTTAAGATCAGACAGAACCCCTGTGGTTTTCTTTCTTTTCTTATAAAAAAGATAAAGCCATTTCAGCAGCCAACCCTATTACTATGATTGGAAAGGTTCTGTCTAATGTTTCACCCAGAGTTTTAAGAATTGCACATAATTACCACTGCATGAAATGGGCTCTACCCTGTAATTTGCCTAGCTTCCTGTGCAAGATTGTCTCCTTTCTGATCTAATGCAGGCTGGGGACAGGGACACAATCAGCTTCCCGATTCATAAACACAGCAAACACTTTGCTTAAATAAGGTCAAAAACACCTTTAATACTAGAAATGGAAGTCTAAAAAGTTTTTGGCTGACATGGACATGACCTTGAAACCCTGCATTTTAGCCGGTATTTACAAAAAACATGCATGCATGCCAGCTAACTGCATTCATCCCCATGGCTGAGCGGAATGAATCAATTCAGAGATAATACACATCATGATTTCCTGAGGGAGGCTCATTTCCGGGACTACATGGATACACAGGGCCATCTTGTGGGCAGAGAGGACAGCAACAATAAAAAAAAATCTGTTTCCCTCTCTGCAGGTTTATGTCAATGACATCATTGACTTAAAACAGGTGCTTTATGAGTTCAATTCACACTCAGCACCAATTGACCGTTGAAAAACGGGTATTGTATTTCGCTTTAGGTGCCGCCAAAGTCAGGCTTACTAACACCCCCTCAGTGTCTGGAAACTCAACTCTGTGTGACCATTTAATACTTCCTGTGTCGCTGCGTTAAACATGAATGAAGTACAGAAACAGATGTCTTAGTGAGACTTTGCTTACAATGGAACTATTTAATGTCACTGTGTGTAAGGATTTCTCATTCACACATGGCTAAGAAATGATCTGCTAGGATAGAGTACGGTACATGTGAGCACAAAAATACTTTGTGGTATTTAAAATCAAACATTATCGAATCTAGTAATGAAGTTTTAAGGAAAGGTAAGTAGCTATGGGAGAATGTTTTCAGATATAATCAAAACTTTAATGTAGACATTTATATTTTTTCACATATTAAAAGGTGCAGCATGAAGTGGACGAGGATCTGCTGCTGTTTTCTAGGCTGGTACCCCACATTGTAGTTGCAGCAAGCAGTTAAAAAATAGCCATGACTGAGAATTTAATGTTACTAAAACAATAATTAATACCAGAATTAAGACCCAAACATTTGGCCACAAGATGATTAAGAGGACAGGAAACAGATAAAACACATTTCTGCTGCACAGAATCATGTTTATCTTGTCAGACTTCTTCAGTCTTTGCCTTAGTTCTTCTGATGTATTATTCAATATGTTTTTGTCACTGCAGGCTTCTAGAGGTAAATTAAAACACAAAAATCATTGCTTAAGCACACTGGTCAACTACTACAAATATTCAGTGGTAATATGACATAGCATGATATGACAATATATATCATCAAAATGATGCAAAAATGTCTATCTTGAATATTTTTAACTGCTTGGATCCACGTTAACTTTTTGTCAGCGTCATTCACTAAACAGATTTTTTTACGTAATTTGAACACTCAAGGTTCTGATCCTTGCATGTGGCAGCAAAGCTGGAGTGAACAAACAACAAACAAACTGTGGTATATTGTGATATTTATCATTATTGAAAAATGAAATTATCTATATCGTTGTGTCCAGCCCTGATACACAGCCTTGCTCTAACCTCCTGAGACCCAAGCTTTTGTTTGGTATGTGTTGTTAGTTTCTCCTAGATATTTTGGATCAGTAGGATCTGATAAGTACAAAAACTAAGCATTGTCTTTGAACAGGAAGTAGTTTTTGAAAAAATAAATATGGGTTAATTTTACTGTATAACACAATTAATTCGCCAGTGTATAAAACTGTTTATTTCATTACATTTACACCCTCTTATTTAAAGAACGATAGTAAAAGTCTATTCCTTTTCAAATGAGTATTTACTGATTAGCAGTGTTGTAGCTTGTTGCTGTTGCTTAAAATAGTCAAATTTGCACAGAATATCAAACAAACATCATTAGGCACAAATAAACAAGTTTTAACCATAAAATCTGATCAGATTTTGTACCTGGTCCACTTTTTTTCTGGGGATAAGCTGTTGATTGACTTCACCAAGATGCTGCCATCTGATTTTTACACTGATTGATGTATTGAGTGTGTAATACTGAGGACAAGCAGAATTAAGTAGAAGGTCCAGAAAACCTAAAATGAAATGTCCACATATGAGGACGCAGGGTCCCAGGAGGCTTAGTAAGCTGTGGACGACGTGTATTTACCACAGATGACCTGTGTGGCCTGATAAACACTCCTCAATAACATTGTAAAGGTAACATCTACTACTCAGAGAGAAATTCTGCTGCAGAATGTATTTTAAAATGCAAAAAAAGTTTCTTACTTACATTTTTGCAATCTTTGCGTTGTTTATCTCTCTGTTCAAGAAACCTTTTGGTCCATTCCTCTCTGGGAGGAAGCATCGTGACCTGTGCTGAGCAGTACCTATCTGATGGGATCTGGCTCATAGGCGGAGGCAGGTTAGTGGTGCCGCTGCTCAGGCTAACGCTGGAGGACCAGTTGTTGGTCACCTGAAGCTCAGGATCACTGCTTAGGACTTTAGCCCACTTTGGCTTCGAGAACCACCTTTGGCTGTTTCTGAGAGGGTCTCCAAGGAAGTTTGCTTTTTTACCCAAAGGCAGAGGAGGTGGTGGGGGCTTAAACTGGAACTCCAGCCTGGGTGGGGGACCTCCATAAAAGCTATGAAGAGAGTCAGGGCCAGGTAGTGACTCTGAAAGGGAATGTGTGCTGGCACTGTTCTCTGGATTCAGGTTTTGGCCATTCTTGGAAAGCTTAATTGGGGTGAGGTCTTCAGCCAGGGGATAATCCCATGGACAGCTGGGGAGGTGGGCTCCAGGGTGGTTTCGGATTGCAGAAGGGAAATCCCTGTCCGCTCTCTCCTCAGGGGGTGACGCATTTCCAATTCCACTGTCCCCATTGCTGCTGGCGCTGCCTTGTTTGCCTGTGCTGCCGTTCTCCTTTGCTTGCTGCTGAGCCTCAATGTCCAGTTTGACTCGAAGCCTCTCCACAGCCTCTCCCATGTCACTGTACAGGACTGTGACAAAGTGAAGAACATCTGAGGGAGTCTGAGGGAATTCAAGGCAGCACAATGCATCTGGATCTGGAGTGCAGCCGAAGCCAAAGCGTCCAGCAATGCCTACATGGTCCTCATGGTTTCCAAGTTCAGGGTCAATGAAGAAAACATGGCAGGAAGCCCGCAGAGGACCATCCTCAGGTACACGGCCATTGATTATATGTGCTGTAGTGACCAGGCATAAAAAACGTGGGTCTTCAGCACACACGGCGCCTAAAACCAGGTTCTCGGCAGGAAAGGCTGCCAAAACAGCTCCTGCGTCGTCACAAAGTCGGATGCAGTCAAACATGATCTTCATCATCACCAGAGTATGGGTATTCTGCTCTGTTCCTAACTGTCGTATTCGCTCCCTAATGGCTCTCAAACAGTCCTCCTCTGATTCTGTAGGGTTTAAAATCAGCTCTGTGGAGCTCAGGTAGCCCACCACCAAAGTCATGTTCAACATACCCCAGTCTGAATTAGCTTCTTCTGTGTCTGTAAACACGGAGTCTGTGTCCCCCACTCTGGAGGTTTCCTCCTTTGGCTGCTCGGCTAAACAGTTCCACTGTTGTGACCACTGGGACATATCAGGCTCTGACACCGGCCTCTGTTTGGTGCTCATAGCATGACTTGAGTTAAAGGAGGAATTGCTTGGATCATATGAGATAGTCCGGAGAACACCTGCCTTTTGAAAAATACCATTTTTCTGGCCAATCCCAAATTTCGCATCATTAAGAATGGGGTTCCCCATGATTCGGCTTGCAGCATGCACCACCACCAATTGCAAGGGTCCCTTGCAGCTGCCAATCAACTGCACCACAGTCTCATGCAAAGCAGTGGACACGTCAGTTCCATTGATTGCCATGATGTGATCCCCCTGTCTGAGTCCAACCAGGTCAGCAGGGCTTCCCTCCAGGATGCCACTCAACAAACATGGCTTCTGTCCCGTAATAGTAAAGCCATACCCTGCCCGACCACGGATGACCTCCACACCCCTCAGCTCACCGACTGCATTTAAATCCAGACGCCTCCTTGCGCCCTCAGGCTGTCCTTGTATCCTCATCTTTGTTGTAGGGTGCTGTGAGATCCAGTGTCTGGGAACTGAAACACTTGCAGGTTGCCAACACTATTGTGTTGTTGTCATCCTAAAGTTACACAAGGTGGGAAACAAAAACAGGAAGAAACAAAATTTGAGAAGTTTGTTTGCCATACTTGAAATTATACAAAATATAAGAACAGAGTTCTCACGCAGAACTGCAGAATAATTCAACTCTCAAAAGAGACATGGTGCAGCACAATACTGAACACTTTTTTTCATTTTCACTTATTTATCTTTCAAATTCCTTGTCAGTTTGTCAGTCAGAGTTTGGTCTGAAACCCCTAAAAATGTATCTCAGTTATCTGAGACTAAAAGAAGCAGGACATATTTTGAGAGGCTGTTTACAAAAAAAATGTTGGTCTTTTTTTGATCAAAAAGTAACTTAAACAATTAATAAAACATAATTTGTTTCCTAATCGATTAGATCTACATCACTCAGTATAATAATTACGTTATTATTTTATAATTGATAACTAAATATTTTGGTTCAGAACATTTCTTAAACACAGAAATACAAATGCTCTACAATACACGCTTCAGCAATCAAAAAAGGGGGGATGTTTCTTAAGCTCTTAGTTACTATTACTAAATAAAATAAAAACTAACATCAATCTTATTTAAACAATTATCTGTCAGATATAAGACACGGAAAGCTTTTATGCTCCCACACAGCTTGCAGGGTGTCCACCCCTCCACCCACTCCCCCAAACACAGTGCCAGCTGGCTCCCTACTCACCAACAACACTAAATGACAACCAGACCCCTCGGTTTCGGTCAACCACTGTTTTTAAATGTTCCAATACTCCACTCACCACCGAAGTTAAACACTTTAAACACAGGAAACACCTGACGAAGCCGCGTGGTTTCTTTATTTTGTATCGAGAGAAAAAAGTTAGCTTAAACCAACGTTACGCTAAATCCAGAAACTATCACCACAATGAGGCTGTGAGAGAGAACAAACTTTTTAAGAAATTACCTTTTTCAGGGCTGAAAAGTTCCAGAAAAGCTCACACGAATTTACATTCACGCTGCCAAACGTCCTAACTTTTACATTTTCCACACTAAACGTCCATGTTTTAATAATGAAAAGCAATATTTCCCTGCAGTGATTCAGTAGTCCATATGGCACCGCGTTACAGCACCTCCCTCCATTCACTCACCGCGGAGATCACAAAGCGTCTTTCATTGTAACCATGACAGCATAACGTCTCTGGAACACGTGACGTCCCTGTCTGACCAATCAGCGCGCCCGTAACGTTCAATATTCAAACGATTGGAGTGACGCTATTGGCTGATAGTGATGTCGGCAGAGTGTGTTTATTTTACGCTAAAGTAAGTTACATTTAAATGCCTAGAGACTTTTATAGTAAACAACACCACTTAAATATAGAAATTCTGGATTTGAGCGGCACTGTAAGCTCACGGAAACACGTCAGGAAAGGGCACGTTAAATTTAAAAACGCACACACGTGCATATAATGTTTATAATCTCCCATTATAATTGAAAAAACAAAATAATTTAGTCTTACCCATATGATTTTGCTATTGGTGCAGTATGTCTCTATTGCATGTTTGTCGCCTCCCTGTCTCTTCCACACTGCACTGGCGCAGCGGCACTTGACTGTCTATAAACAATACCTTACTGGTCAAAGGGCTGCAACGGTTGCACACACTGTCACATGACTTATAACACGTGCATTTGCAAAAAAAAAAAAAAAAAAAAAAGAGTTAAATATTACATGTTACAATATGATTAATCATAAAAAGCCTAATGTCATTAGAGAACTGCTTATTTTTATTATAGTTTTGGTAACATCAATAAAACTTGCAATGTTTTTAACACCTTGAACCAACAGTACTGCATTTTATTTGTTATGTTGAAGCAGTCTCTTCAGTGGACTTGGTGTAGTGTGTGATGGAACTAACTTAATCCCCAGTTTCTCCAAATCCTCTTAAAATAGGCTGAAAGGCAAAGACCTTAACATTCCGGCTCTATCAGGCCTTACCTTCTGTGTAGTTTGCATTTCAATAATTACTCTGCAGTAACAATAAAAGACAATAAATAACGGTGGATGGAGATGGTGTTGTTTTATTCAGCAGAAATGCAAATAAGAACAGAACATTCTGTGCATTTTGAAGTATTGAAATGTCAGAGAGAAAAACAGTTTTTTTCTGTTTGTCTCCTAGTTTGCATTTATATCTAATCCTAAAAGCACAATGTCACCCACGATTAAACAATACATCTTCTTTGTTTGTTCTTAATCAGTCCGGTTAGAGCGCAGGCAGATGTCCAATCAGTGTGGTTACAGTGACGCACAATCTGAATTTGCAAAAAAGGGATAAAATGGATCAGTGGAGGCAATTGTGTTAATTGCATCGAAATAAGATTCACCTTGAAAATGTGTATCAGTTGAAGACAGGAAATGTAGCCTACCTTCATTGTTAGAAACTCATTGTGGTCACCATCAGAGATACCATCTTTTCCAGTATGTTTTCTTTACAGCCACATCTGTTTGACATTGTAGCCTATGAAGTCCAGAAGCAATTCTGTCTCATACAAGGGAGACAGTAGGACTGCATGTTTTAGTAAAAAGGACGTGTTTCGAGTTTCAGTTGGTTATGCTGCCATTTGATGACAGATTCCTTCCAATCACTTCAATAAGAACAGGGATTATTGCCTCAATGTCTGCTTAATTATGCTACAAATTGCCCTGTTTTGACATCAAACGCTCCTCACTTGTAATTATCCTGGCACGGTGAAAAAAGGAAGTGACAAGATAAATCGTTTTTTTGCAAGGCTGTTGTTCCCACAGTGATTTAAATAGGGTACTTGACAAATTATCAAGACAGAAGATCTGATACAGCTATCCCTACAATGAAAGCTCACAGTGGAGCCTAATGTACGGTAGATGCTGAAGTGCCAGTTGTTGTAATTATGGTTATTAACATGGTCATCTGCCATCAGTGATATTCAGGCTGATAACACCTTCCAAAATCATAAGGCATATTATTGTGCCATCTCTGCACTGATAACAGCTACACTTTGACTTATGCAACATGATAACCCTTAAGAATGTTCCATGTCGAACTGAGATCAAAAATAAATATATTTTATTCTTGCTTCAACAAAGCTATAGATTAGGCAAGATCATGATCACTCCCCGATAACCACAACCGCCACACATCACGGCTTCACTGTATCTTTGACCCCAATTTGGCTCTATGATGCTGACGTGGTGGAGGGAGGCTGGATCATCTTCTCCAGAAGGTTCATCATACGTTCCTGCAGCTGCAGACACTGGACCTGGAGGAGGTTCTGTTGGTGCATGGCTCGACGGACCTCCATGCACGTCTCCTCTATAGCGCGACTCGACCTCTTTTGTTGCTGTAACATGGCCTGCATCACTCGCAGTTTCTTTCTCTTCATGGACAGGTGCTTGTTGGCATGTCTTTTCCTGGCTGAAGTCGGGTGAGAGCTGGAGAACAGAGGATAGACCTTTATTTAATAAGAGATCACCTCTGGGTGCAAGATATCATTGTTCGTCCTTCAACCTAAAAACAGTTTGTTAACAACAGCAACTCTGTCCCGAAGCCAGTAATCACAGAAATACAGTACCAGAACTATTTTAAAAGAAGGCTAATGACAAACACTGAACAAACAAATGGAATGCCCTTCAAAAGCCAAAATTTGAGCTTTTTAAGACCAAATAAACTAGATGGACTTACAATAACTATTTTCCCCATAGACTGTACACATGCTTTGTATACAATGTATGGTTTTACTCTATATTTTTTTTATTCTTATGTCACACATGTATAACATAAAAAATATATTGTATAGCATTTAAGATAGCTAAAAGCTAAAGCTAGCTGAAGATAATCAAGTCTAAGTTATGGCTAAAGCTAATGTACTTACTCCCCCTTTTGCAGCATGATATGCCATATATGTATAAATTTAAAGAAAACAGTGTGTAAAATGTGACGTTACTACAAACTAACTACAGTTAAACACCAAACCAAATAGTAAGGTACAACTTTGATGCTAAAGCCAGAGGGCTAAATCCAGTTGTTAGCAAAAGATAACCATGGCTCGACTTTGCTAAGGCTAAATGTATTTTATTTTCCCCACAGCTGTTTACTGTAAATGAAACATATCAAGTAAAAATAAATAAATCATAGAAATTGGTTTGTTATCCTGCATAAAGAAGGCATCATTTAAATCCAGTCATGCAGAATAAAAACTTTAAAAAAGCTAAATCACCCAAGCTAAAAGGGAACTAGCCTAGCTTAGCAGAATAGCAGCATCTGCCAGTCCGTAGCTCACAGTTGTTATATTTGGATAATTATTTGAATAATTATAAGAAGTTAGATAGCTAATGTGTTTTTCTCTACTGTAACTTTCGTCTTTCCCACAGACAGACCTGAGACAGAGCAGTTTGGTTTGTGTTCCCACAGAAGTTTTCATGTTTAGGCTTTGTAGCTCATAGATACACGTCTGTAAGAACAAAACACACACACACATTGTGTATCACAATCTTCGAACGAGACTTGGACGTCATTGGTAACTGGCCAATAGAGCTTGGTTTGTGTGTAAGTCCAACTTCTGTAGAAGATGAAAATGTGAATTATTAGAGAGATCAGGGCTCATTCTGACTGGGATCCTTCGATTGTTGTCCATCTGAGTCCAGCTGCAGAACTTTACCTGTGACCTAAATAAAAGCCTGCTGCATTGAGGCCAGTGTGTTTCTCTGGTTGTTTACTCTTGGGCTTCCACTCAACGAACCTGAGACCTTTACACAGTGGTTAAGCTACTTTTACAGAATTGTAAATAATTCTATTAAGTTCAGGGTAATTTTTAACACATGGCAGAAGAAAAGCTAAAAGAATTTTTAATTTTGATGAAACAAAATTAGTTTGAATCTAAATAATTTGTTTCCCTGTGGTTCGTTTTCTGTTGAAAACTTTAAATGCTTTTTCTTTACTTAACAGTTTTTTGCTGTAGTTATGGCTCTTTGCTCTCAATGGTGCAGCTCTAGAGGTTATTCTTAATAACTTGTTTACTTGTTAGCTTGCACGTTCAGTCTTGACGTCTGAGTCCGCAGTTCTGCAGCTGAGGAAGACAATGAGATATGGCGGAAAGCTAACCTTGAAATTCCCAAAATATTGATTGTAGACATAAAATTAATCTGAATGCAAGTCGTAAAAGCATGTATTCTAGAGACTAAGTTGGATTTCTTGACTATTTGGTTTGCAGTTATATTTTTAGGATAAATGCAACGAGAAACACATGTAACAACATGACAGACTTAAACTTAAACAGACTTAAACAGCTTTTGGAGATCACTTTCCTGAGAGAATAAAAAGGACAGTTTCAGTTATCAGCCTGTCGTTAACACCCACACACACACACACACACACACACACCATGTGTCTCCTCTGTTCTCTGTTACCTGGAGCCCTGTGTGTGCTCACTGTCAGAGCTCAAAGTTTCCAGCTCTTCTTTTATCTCCATCTCGTCTGAGGAGCCTGTGTACTCTGGCAGGAATCCCATCAACCCCTCCTCTGACTGGGGCACCAGGTTGTCTGTGGACTGAGAGGAAGTGGAGGGACCTGCAGCGGAGCCCTGGAGCTCCAACTTCACCCGCCCGTTCTCCAGCGGCTTGGAGAGGATCTTCTCTATGGCCTTATAATACGGCCAGTCTGGCGTCTCCCCGCTTTCACCGGCTATGCTCTTTAGTCTCCTGTTGGATCAAAAATAGATGTTTAAAGTCATGCAACAGCTAGAGTTTGAAGTCACACATCTGTTTGGACATTTGGATGTGGTGTACTTGCCTGTACTGAAATGACATGTTGGTGATTTTCATCTTGATTTCCTCTTTGAATCGCTGCTCTCCGGTCAGCTGGAAAAACCTCTGGGACATCTTCTCGTAAACCTTGGCGTTCCTCTTGCTCATTTTCAGTTCGTTGTGGTGTTCCTCCCACACGTACAGGAGGGCTTTCATTTCACCGTCGGTCCAGTTCGGGGCCCGCCTGTGTTTCTCACTGTGACCTGCCATGAGGTAGCTGAAACCGTCCTCTGTTGCCATTTTTTAAATGGCTTCTCTTGGCCTGTGCCGGCTGTGTTTTGCAGAAACAGGCTCTGTAGTGGTTCAATTTGAAAGTCTTTTACTGTGCTAAGAGCTGTGTTCAATCTGCAGTGAGGGAGTGATACATGCAAGCAGGCACACACACCGTCCTGCCTGTGCCCTTCCCCCTAGCCTAGCTGAAAGAGGACTCAAAATGGGGCCTAAGGCGGGAGAGGAATCCGGTTAAAAGCTTTTAGTGATGCGTGATGTCACTGTGACATCAAGTTGCCTTGGCAACGGGGAGGGAGGCACTTCATTTTCCCTCCCTCTCCTCTAACCACTCCCATATGCTCTCCTTTCCCCTGCACTCTGCTCCACTGGCAGCACAAAAAGCTTTTAGCTGAAAGGCAGCAGTGTGAGCACATGAGATTGCTGACAGTTTTGAAATATGAGCCTCTGGGGAGGAGAGAAAAAAAAGGAGAGCTGAGGGTATGTGTTTCCCTGGCAACAAGGCACTGGATTTGGTCGTCAGCCAACACGCTGCTCCATTTAAAAGCTTTTAATAATAGACAAGTCATTTTTCAGACGGGGAGAGGGAGGATTTGCTTTATCTGGCGCGAGGTAGAAGAGAGGAAAACACTTCCAGTTTGCAGTTTGGACCTAAAAGGCAAGAAAAAGGCTTTCACTGAAAAACTGTAATAACAGGGAGGAGACGTATCAGACAAAATGGCACCATGTGGTGATCGACCCTAAGCACCCCTGTAACTGAAGACAAAACGCTGACTGCTGTGAGATCTGTAATCAGCTTTCTATTCATAGCTGTAGGTTTTAGACAAAGGACCCCTGCAGGAAGGGTTTTTCTGACCGGTGGGAGCCCCCTCCCCTTTTAAGATCCCTGCAAGGGGCGGATCTTTGTCTACCCCCATCTCAAGCACCCTCATCTACCATAAAATGTGCATTTATTTCCCCTGTCTCTTGCTCCCTTTCTCTCTATCTGCCTCTCTGTTCAAATCCTTTTTCCAAGAACATTATTGCAACAAAGCCACACAAATGCAGAGACAGTAAAACCCCAAACCACTGTTTCCCCACAGCTTTTTGCCTCCTGCTTTGTCTCTCCATATTTACTTTTTCTCGCCAGAAAAGCGCAAAAATGGTAATGCATTAACACAAGCCCACCCACTTCATCTTTATTAGTGCCACTAGTTGCTGTCTGCTCGGCTTAACTCAGTTCTGGCCTGATTAGACCCTTAACCCATCTGCTCCTCAGCAGCCTGACAGGCGGTTCGTGCATTTTCATACTGCAAATTAGCAGCTTTGCTCAATCCATCACATCTGTCACTTAAGACAAACGTTAAGATCCGCCGTTACAGAAATGGAAGGCTAAATGAAAGTTAGTGTGAAAGGTTTTTTGTGTGTGTGTGTGTGTTTTTCCGCCTCCAGTGTGCAGTTAAAATGGGAAGAAATGTGATTGGTCCTTTGGGAATAGGTTCATATTTATCGCTTTACTGAAGGTAAAATATTATTTTTGCAGGTGTTGTGAATGCTGCCTTGAAATTTTTGCTCAGGATATGGATTTTTTAAACAGTTTTTTAACTGCCCTAAATATGAGATAAAGTCTTTAATATATTATACTCACTAACATACTAACCCTTGTCTATTTCAATATCATGACTGAATCCTCTTGCTGGGGTCCACTATAATTGTGCTTAATTATCTCTGTACATTTTTTCATTCATTAAATGGAAGTAATCCAGACTACTAATCCAGGAGCCAGACTAATCTACAGATAAACTGGTCAGGCGCCGCTTATTTCCTGAGGTAGAAGTTAGTAACGTGTGTGATCTATAAAATATCCCTACCTTGCAAATATATGACAAAACAATTTTCCAGGAGTCTTTTGCAGGTTTCTAATTTAATCATTATTATAATGAAAGATATTGCTATTTAAAAAGAAAACAAACTGAATCTATAACACAGCAAAGCACAGGTTGCAACAAGTGAATGTGGCCACTGTACAGTTTTTAAAACAGCAAAATAATGTTTTTTAATATCTAAATGTTTGTATTCCTTTTATAGAAAATGCAACATTTCATTACGCTGCCATGATTTGATAGAAAATATGATTTTTACCTTTCTGTAAATATATGGTAATACATATGGTAATAAAGTCAGTTGAAACAGATTACCTCAGTGTTTTATTGCAGGATGATGAATTTAAATAAACTAAACAGAGTACACAAACACATGCAAGACAAAAAACCCTCTGATTTTTCCACTTTAATATTCCTTCTGCACATGACTGTAAATGCAAGTTGCTTGTGTTTCAAACGTCCATATTCTCTCACTCTAGAACCTGTTTATTTCCCCATTAATATTTATTTAAAAAAATGATATAATTAAACTCAACAGAGCAATACATGAACAGACATTGATTTAAAAAGCTAAAAGCACTAAGCCCATGCCTTAACCGGATTTAAAAAAAAACTGCAATACACTTTTAGCTTGTTGCCATAGTAAAATGTGATGCGTTCATGCAGCGTGGCTCAGTTCAGGATACTTGGGGCTTTGCTGTTAGTCTTACTTGGTCCGGTTTGAGCACTAGCATATGGTGGCTAATGTTAGCAACCCTCTCTATTTGTACAACTGGTACCCAATGTTTTAGCTATTATTATATCTTGTATTTGCCATGCAGTTTCTGCTTTTTATCAGAAGTTGCATAAAAGCTGCAATTTAAGGACTTATATGAACATTACATTATCAACTTACACAAAAGGAAGAAGGCAGGGACATTTCCAGTCACCTCTCTCTCAATTCGGCTAAATCAGTGCTCAGTTATGCTCTTGCCTTTATTATTTGGTTTTACTTTTTAGGTTGACGTTGGACAATGATGACATACAGTACAGGCCAAAAGTTTGGACACACCTTCTCATTCAATGCGTTTCCTTTATTTTCATGACTATTTACATTGTACATTCATCAAAACTATTAATGAACACGTGTGGAATTATGTACTTAACAAAAAAGTGTGAAATAACTGAAAACATGTCTTATATTCTAGTAAGCAAAGGGTGGTTACTTTGAGGAATCTAAAATACAAGACATGTTTTCAGTTATTTCACACTTTTTTGTTAAGTACATAATTCCATATGTGTTCATTCATAGTTTTGATGCCTTCAGTGAGAATCTACAATGTAAATAGTCATGAAAATAAAGAAAACGCATTGAATGAGAAGGTGTGTGTCCAGGTGTGTGACATTTTGGCCTGTACTGTATGACCAAAAGTCACTCACTCAAAACATCTCCTCCCTGTCATCTCTGCTTAGAGATTTTTTAAGAGTGACCACCATGGTGGGGTACCATTTGTGGATGAGTTTCCATCTCTGCATTGAAGGCAGGTCTGCAGGTGCACAGGACAAGAGGAACGTGCCCTCCAAACTGTCACAATTTGGTTAGGTTTAGGGCCAAAACTAAGGTCAAGGCACAAGGACTACTTGGTTAGGTTTAGGAAAAAAGCGTGGTTTGGAAGAAAATAAGTATGTAAAACCGGGCTATGGGTGGGCTAGTGGTTAGCACTGTCGCCTCCCAGTAAGAGGGTCACAGGTACCAATCTGGTTTCCCACAATCCAAAGCCATGCAGCTTAGATTTAACTGGTGACTCTAAATTGCCCGTAGGAGTAAATGAGAGCCGAAATGGTTGTCTATCTCTATGTCTGCCCTGTGATAGTCTGGCAACCTGTCCAGTGTTTGGATAAGAACAGTGAATGAATGTTACTCTGGGTGGGAGTGCCGTGTCGACCACTGATTGACTGAATGAACCAGAGTAAAGCTGTAATCTCTTTGAACCTTAGAAAAACGTTTAATGCAAATTTGTGCACATAAAACACATACATACAGTACAGTGCATACATAAAGTATCATAAAGTATAAATGCTTTTAATGTTGGCCTACATTAGTATGTTAACACATACTCTTGTACATCTCGTCTATCGTACCTCATAATAAACCGGTCCACAATGGACCCAATGCAAACTGACTGGACCACTTTGGCCAAAGCTGGATCCACGACAGGAGATAGTCTTCTGCACCTGTTCATGGCAAAAACTAAATATGACCAAAACAACCGATGAGCACATTTTGTAGAGTGATTAGAGCATTTGAGGCTGGTGTGTGTGTCCTACACAAGAATACAGTAGATACAAGCTGTCCCGTTCCTTTTGATACTAAGTAGAGAGCTCTGTGCAAGTCTGAGCTCAGCCAGGAGGTCCAATCCTATCTTTTTGGGAATTTACTCCTCGTGGGGGGGATGGTGTAATCCATCGTAGCTTTTCCTCTATCAGTCCTTAACATTAACGCAGATACAAGAAGACATAGAAAGCTATTAAATGCACTCATGCTCTGAGGGCAGAACAATTAAGGAATGTCAGTTTGTGAACCTATCAAATAGAAAATATTGAAAAGGATTTTTTTTTTTTTTTAAAGAAAGGGGGCTGGTATATGGCATATAAAGTGTCAGGCAAACTGTGGTACACCAGCAGCTTATCTTAACTTCACCCCACACCCAAAAACAATGCAAAGAAACACACCATATATATAAAAGAAAATTAAATTATAAAAACATGATAGAATGGAAACCATATCATATAATATATCAAGTATTCATAATTTACAACAATACAATTGAATAATAAAAATCAAACCTAAAAAGGAATGTAGTTCTGTAAAGTACCACTAGAGGTCAGCAAATATTCATGCTCAGATATCCAGTTATACACTTGAAATATTTATCTGCAGTGACAAGTTTCTTCTGCTTGTGGACTAACACTTGAAAAAACTTACAGAGCTCCACTTCCACTTTAAACTCTTTCAGTTCCACATAACAGCAGCAGTAGTAGTGGTAAACACTTCATCAGTTCAGCAAAATTTACTTAGTTACATTCTTGATATGAAGTCTCACAGTATAAATGATTTTTTTTAATCTAACACTGACTTTTATGTGCACAGTGGTCTTAAATGTCTGCCATCTCGACACTGTTACTGCATCTGGAGAAAAAAATGATTTCCCACGTTAACGAAACCGACTCATGCAGTCGTAAGAGAAATATTATTCTCAGCAATTTCTGTAACGAAGAGTTTTAAGAGTTGTTTTCCCATCTCTGGTGGTTGAAGTTCATTTTTATCAGATTCTTGAAAATAATTCATGTGTCCAGCTGTGGATTCCCGTCACAGGATGGTTGTTTAATCCTCTCCAGCGTCCTGGATGTGTCAGTCTCTGGGTAGGCACTCCTCCTCCGTGATGCCCTGAGCCTTCAGCTCCTCCAGAACGTTGTCCAGGTGGCCGGGGTCGGGGTAGCCGTGGCCCGTCAGGTTGGAGCCGAACTCCGTCTTGTGGTGCACCTCGTTCCAGATGACGGTGTCGGACTCTCCGGTGGTGCTGGATGTCCCCACGGAGAAGATGAGCCGGCGGTCCCACGCCACCAGAAGAAGCCTCAGAACCTGGAAGGAGAAAAGTTGACGCTTTATCACACAATTCAGATCAACTTGAAATCAAACAAGAGGTTAAAGGGACAGTTCACCCCAAAATAAAAAATATAAATTTGTCAATTTTGGTTGTTTCGGTCTGAGTTGCAGAGTGTTTGCAGATATCAGCCGAAGAGATGAATATACAGGTTCATCTCAATGCATTGGAATATGATGGAAAAGGGTAATGCTTTATAATAAGGTCCTTAATAACCATTAATTAACAAGTAATAAGGCATTGTTCTCGCTTTAGATCCGGTAGTTGCATTAATTAATTAATTAATAAGCAAACAAAATAAGATTAATAAAGGCATGGCAAAGACATAATGGGTGGGTCATGGGTGTTTGTAATGCCATTATTAACACTTATATAAGCTTATAAACACACAATAATGTTAATAAGCATCTTGTAACGACTTACAAGGGCCTTATTATTTGTTAATTAATGGTTATTACAAAGACCTTAATATAAAGCGTTACCTGGAAAAGTCCATTTCCACTAGTTCAAGTCAGATAGCCCCAACCAAGTAGTGAGTCATATAGATGACATACTTTTCAGAGGAAAACATTTCCATATTAAACATACTTTTTCTAAAATTGGTCTTTTGTAATATTACAATTTTTTGAGACACTGAAGCCATAATCATTATAATTAGAATAAATTAAATGAATTAAGACATGAAATGTTTCATTCTGTGTGTAATGGATCTATATAATGTGTTGTTTCCACTTTTTGAATTGAATTACTGACATAAATAAACTTTTCTATGATATTAAACATTTTTGACATGCACCTGTAATGGAATTTTGGGGTGAACTGTCCCTTTAAGGGCAAACCAAGAATAATAACTACAATAACTATAATGACAATGATGTGAGCATCCACACTCATGAATGATAATGCAAACATTACACTGATGACCTGCTACTGAGGCACATGGTCAGAAAATGGCAGATAAAACATTTATAAAGCACTTGATTTAGCCTTTATTTATCATTAGTCTTATTAATAAGAATGTGAATAATAATAAATGTTGAAAAGTAGTGTGGAGGCGAATAGAGGGATAGCGTCTTTAGTGTTTATTTTAACCTCAGTGATGAGTCTCTCAATAATCCATCTTTGCATTTCTATGTGCATTTTGAAGATTTGCACGAGAAGAGCTTAAAAGTTTTTACGTTCGCTTGAGGAGGTTTGTCTTTTTTGACACACTCACATTTTCTTTAATGTGTCATTTCAAAATGTAACTTTAAATTCCCTTCAGCTTTAATGGAAACACGGCTCCTGTCATCTACGCCCGATACATCTGGATGGATTCTGATTGGCTCTCAGTGTTTATATCATTCAGTGCTTCTGTCAAACTACTATAGTAGTGGTTTGGCTCATCCACTTGAGTTTGATTTTTTTCTGATATATTTACAGTTATGTTTTTTTTGTGTGGTCAGGCCTTGAGACAGAAGGGAGGAGCTCTCATTTATTTACCTTGCGTCCCTTCTCGCTGTCAGGGAGGTAGCAGTGTCTGGGGAACCCGCGGGCAGTGAAGGGTTTGCCTGGATTTGGGTGCTCTGGGCCCTAAAACAGCAAAAGCAATCACATTATTCCACATTCTTTATTCAACACTTAGAAGCCAGTGTAAGTGTGGTGTAGACTCTACCTGGATGCCAGGAGGGATGTTATAAATGATGCGGATGGTTTTGCAGTCGGGGTGTCCGGGTAGTGAGTGTGGGATGACGTGGTACTCCATCTTGCCCGGGGGCTGGTTGCCGGTCTTCACTCCGTAGATGGTCTTGCAGGTGGGACACTGCAGGCTGCCGTCCTTGTTGCCGTTGTTGTACATGGCGACGAGGCATTGGAGGTGGTACTGGTGGCCGCACTGCGCCAGGCGACCCACGGACTCGGCACGGGAGATGCCGCCCACGCCGGGGCCTTTGTAGCCCGACGGGCCAGCCAGGGCCTCCATACAGATGGTGCAGTCCTGAGATAAGAGGACAGGTTAACAATTCAAATATGTGTTCTCCTATGTTGGATCACTTTTTATAGTCATGGAAAAAATTATTAGACCGTTCCTTTTTCTTCAATTTCTTGTTCATTTTAATGCCTGGGACAACCAAAGGTACATCTGTTTGGACAAATATAATGATAACAACAAAAATAGCTCATGAGAGTTTAATTTAAGAGCTGATATCTAGACATTTGATAACTTGATAACAACTTTGGTTATTATCAAGCAAAACAGAGATAAAATTGTGAATATGAGAGGTAAAATTGTGTATGTGAGAGGTAAAATTGATGATGATTTTGGTTATTATCAAGAAAACCAGGAAAATGGCTCAATATCAGTTCTTAAATTAAACTCTAATGAGCTATTTTTGTTGTTATCATTATATTTGTCCAAACAGATAAACCTTTAGTTGTACCAGGCATTAAAATGAACAAGCAATTGTTCTTATATACTTCTTGTATACTTTTTCCATGATGGTATGCATAAAGGAGACTCACCTCCTCTGGGGGATTGCGGACTTTCTGGAGGTACCGCTTCACCACCTCCTCAGGGGTTTTTCCTACAAGATGGAAAGTATGATTATAATTAATTCACATGATGATAGGTATACGACGCAAGAGCACATGCAGACAGATTCATCAGACTGACCTTTACGAGCCTGTTTCTTGGTGGTCTTGCGGCAGCAGTGGCCCAGGCCGGGGACGGGCTTGATGTCACTCTTGCTGACAGGTGGAGGATGCAGCACCAGCTTGGGAGGGCGGGTCAGGCAGACAGGAAGCCCTGCTGCACTCATCAGGATGCCTGTAATGCCTGGAAACAGCCAGTAGAGGGGGAGTCAGACACTGTGTTTGGAGTTTACTCTGATGAGCTCTTTATCCAGGGAATTATCTATTAACCATGCTTGTGAGGTCTAGTCATAGGATTTAAATATGGGCTAAATGTCATCAGCTGTTGTGTCTGTAGGTCAGTAAACAAGTGACAGGTAAAAGTTTATTAAAGGAGCTGGAAAGCTAATTTTGCAGTCTTAACCCTTTATCAGGCAAAGAACTATATTTGGTAACTTCAGGTAATATTTTGAGAAAAAAGTTGCAAATTTACTAGATTAAAGTGGCAAATCTACAAGAAAAAAAGTCAAAGATTCAAGAGATTTAAAGTGGCAAATCTGCGCCAAAAAGTTGCAGATTTAAGAGATTTAAAGTGACAAATCTGTGTGAAAAAATGTTGCAGATTTACGAGAAAAAATTGGGAAAAAAACAACTTTTTTCTCCCAGATTCACCACTTTAACCCTTAATAGGACACTCATTGAAATACTTGCAAATTCCAAGTTTCAACCCTAGAGAATATTGGAGGATATTACATACAGCCAGAATGTGTAAAAAAAACATACGAAATAATATTTTGAGAAAAAGTTTACGAGATTAAAGTGGCAAATCCACGAGAAAAAAATGTGCAGATTTATGAGATTTAAAGTGGTGAATCTGGAAGAAAAAAGTTGCTTTTTTAACACTTAAATCACACTTTTTTTTACACTAAATCTGCAACTTTTTTCGCGCAGATTTGCCACTTTAAATCTCTTCAATCTGCGACTTTTTTTCTTGTAGATTTGTCACTTTAATCTAGTAAATTTGCAACTTTTTTCTCGAAATATTACCTGAAGTTACCAAATATAGTTCTTTGCCTGATAAAGGGTTAAAAGCTGTTTATTTCGGACCTATTTGAACGGAATTATTTCTGATTGTTTGAAATAGAATAAAATTAAAGGATTACCTGCCAGTGCAGGGTGTACAGGGCTGGATCCATTCAGGTTCTTCACTGGAACAGTTGGCACTCTGAAACACAAGAAAACAAACTCATATGAGTCTACAGATGTCTGACACACGTGACTGGCCCGGTCACCTCGACCCAGATTCAAGACGTCACAGTCTGATGAGTCACATGCAGACAGGTGGACCGGCTCACATATGCTTGCGTCTAGCTCACCCTATGTAAACAGGCTAAGCCGATTTTGCTGAGTCATGTAAAGAAATAAACAGACGTTGCTCATCACGTCTTGACATACGGTCTATAATCGCCAGGTAAGACTTCCTGCTGTAGAAAAGGCTTAAGATTAAGATGTGTATCGCATCATAGACACCTGGCATTTTGCAAATGACGTATTATGTTCTGTTCTTTTGGTACAAATGATACCAAACAAAATGTTAGTGATGACAGCACCAACTGTCACACGATGCAGATATGCTCTATTTCAAGAAAAACGTATTAAACTAATTAAAGCACCTTTGATTTCATTTTTAAAGAACACAAAGTAAAATCTGCTAAACATCAGCAAACATGCCCTTATTTTTAAATATTCAAACATCAAACCATCCTGATATGAGGGGTGGAAGAAGGAAAGGAAGAATTGAAAAATAGTGATAAATTATCAAATTATTTGGTTAATTCAAAGCCCCGATTTTATAATACTGAACCTGTGTGTAACAGCAGCATCAGTGAGTTTGCTGATTCAGCAGAGAGTTTTCCAGGATCACTTTGATTTTTGATTTATAGTTTGGGTGAAAGTAAGAAGAAATGCTTCCTGCCAACACTATATAGGCGAAGGACTCTTCCTACTCAGTTAATGTTGCTTATTAAATCTATATGTTCACTGTGGACGTATTTATTTTTAATGCTCAAAATAAAGCATTCAGTTCAATTCAATTCAATAAATGTCAGTAGCACTACCCAGGCAATTTTCAAAGCAACACTGTTGTAAAATGTCAAGTTTATGAAATCTCTATTTTTCAGTTTGTATACATTTCATTACTCATTCTTTTTGTTGCTTCCACCCTTGAGGCCGCATTCCTTGAATTCATCATTCAAGGCAAAATGATGAAACACGGCTCTGCTTTCATCATATCAAGACTGTTTGATAAACTTATTGCTCTATTTTCCAATTCACATTGAATTGAATTACCCCTTATTGAAAATGTTTGTGTTACTTAAACCCTTCATATCCATAATCACAGAATTTAAATGGATTTTAAGCAAAAATGCAAAAAATAAATAAAAACAAATGACAAGTTGCAGCTTCTTAAATGTGGATATTTGCTGATTTTATATAAGTTTTGTAATATTTGAATGAATATATTTTGTTTTTGGACTCTCGGATGAACAAAACCAACAGTTTAAACATAAAACTAAGGGTTTCAGGTCATTTTTTCCCCCATTCTTCTGATACTTTATGAGATGTTATCAATAAATCATGAGAATATTAGACAAATGACTTGTGTCTCTGCTCATCAACAGGTAAAACACGATAACAGTCACTATTCCTATCCAGTCAGAGGTGTGTACTTACGGTCTGCCAACTTTGATAATAGTCATTTCTCCTGCTTGAGAGCACCAAAAGCCACAGAGAGAACTCTAAACAGTCCAACAACAACGTCCCCTTGTCGTTCTTGTCCCCGTCTCTCTCGTCCTCAGTGTGCCGGAGTCACGTCTCCCTCCTGCTTTTATAAGGCTAATCCACCTGTTTCCATCTGTTGACTAAACTCTGGGCCAGAGATCCATCACTAGAGGGATTAGCTGAGAGCTAGCGTGTCACCCTGCCAGGCAGCCATAAGGCTGACAGACCTGAGCACATACGGCTAGAGATGTCCAACACGCTGCCACTGGACAGAAACACACACCTGCTGCTGAAACACTCACATCCAACACCATGTTTGGGCAGTATGACTTGACAACTTTGTTGTTACATCAGTCAAAGTTATCAATCATTATTGTAGTGGGTTGTACATAAAACTGGGATAGTTGCTATATTGTAGAGACAATTTAATATTTCTATACATACAGTCATGGAAAAATGATTAGACCACCATTGTTTTCTCCAATTTTTTGTTCATTTTAATGTCTGGTACAACTAAAGGTTCATTTGTTTGGACAAATATAATTCTAACAACAAACATAGCTCATAAGAGTTGATAATAACCAAAATCATTATAATAACCAAAATCACTTTGAAGAAAACCATGGAAAATGTCTAGATATCAGCCCTTAAATTAAACTCTTGTTTGTCTTGTAAATCTTGTAAGTCTTGTAAATCTTGCTATTGTTGTTGTTATCATTGTATTTGTCCAAACAAACGGACCTTTAGTTGTACCAGGCATTAAAATTAACAAGAAATTGAAGAAAACAATGGTCTAATATTTTTTTCCATGGCTGTATATATAAATAAAAAAGGGGTAGGAATAAATAAGTTTTGACTTCTTCCTGCTCCTTTTCGAACATGAAATATTGAGGTTTAAGTGTGTGGAGAATTTTTTTTATTGAGACTAACATCAAGATTTCACACAGGTTTTCCCTTTCTTTTCTTTTTTTTTGTTCTTCCTAAGGCCTGTATGTTTTTATTGGTTTGTTTTGTTTTTACGCATGTTCGATATAAAGATACTTCATTCATTCATTCATTCATTCATTATTGTCCTCTGAACTCACTTTGACTGTAACTGTAACCATTGCTTTATAACCTACACTCCTTAGATTTAAGAAATTAAACAATTGGATACTTTTTGTCATTTAAATGGAAACGAGTACACTTATGCTACTCAGCTACCTTGTGGAGGTATTTACATCAATCTATTTTTATTCTCTTTCTGTCCTTTACTCTATTTTATATCACTTTTTGTTACTGTTACCTCTATAGCATTTTAGTCTTTCCTATTGATTCAGTCATTAAAATGGTAAAACATATATATGGTTTATATTATATTATATTATATTATATATAAAATGCATATCCAATAGAAATTTTATTCTCTCTGTGTTTTTTTAACATTTTAATTACAATTAAATAAGTAATTTATATTATGAAATTTGTTTTATACTTTTTTGTAAAAAAACAAACATATATTTATTTATATTGTTTTTTGTATTTCAGCCTGATGCATCCATGTTTTTGTCAGCCTTTATATAGTAAAAAGCACTACAATAGTTAAAACTATTTACCATAGATGATGTATCTAACTAAAACTTTATGATGGCTAGCAGGGTAATCGTGGCTTATTTTAAAAAATATTTTTAAATAAATTAAATTAAAAGTAGAGGGTAAAGATCTTCAGATAATGGTCTTGTTAAGTGGAACCTGTTAATGGTGAATCAATTCACCACATTTCAACTACAGAAAACATCATTTGAAATAATAAATTAAAATGGTTAAATGAACCAATGGTGAAATGAAGTCTCTTTAAAAACAAATCTCATACTGACTGAAAATGATAAAGATTCACACTGAGGGGTATTATTGGAGAGTTGATCAGTAATCAGATATAGAAGATCTAATCTTAGTGGCCTTGTTCTTGAAAAATGATAATAAAAATATAACCTTGTCGGCATGGATGGATTATCACTTGACAAAGTGTCAGAGGCCTTCCTGGCTTTCACTGACAACATGTCACTCAAAGAGACATGTAGCAAACAGGAAGACAACAAAAGACAATCTACAAAGAGAAACAAAACAACTACAGAGAGACACAACATAACCCTGACAAAAAACAACTACAAATAGACACAAAACCAGACCAAAGAGATGCAAAATTACTTCAGAGAGACACAAAACAATTATAAAGAGACACAACATGACCCCGTATGATACAAAACAACTACAAAGAGACACAGCATGGCCCCATACAACACAAAACAACTACAAAGAGACACAATATGACCTCGTATGACACAAAAAAAACTACAAAGAGATACAAAACAACTTTGAATAGATGCAAAAATACTTCATAGAGACACAAAACAACTACAAAGAGACACAACATAACCCTGTATGACACAAAACAACTACAAAGAGACACAAAATAACTACAAAGAGATGCAAAATCACTTCAAAGAGAGACAAAACATATACAAATAGACACAACATAACCTTTTATGACACAGAACAACTACAGAGAGACATGGAAAGACTACAAAGAGACACAACATGATCCAGTATGACAGAAAACAACTACAAAAAGACACAAAACAACTACAAAGAGACACAACATGACCACATACAACACAAAACAACTACAAAGAGACACAATATGACATTGTATCACAAAAAAACTACAAAGAGATACAAAACAACTATGAATGGATGCAAAAATACTTCATAGAGACACAAAACAACTACAAAGAGACACAGCATAACCCTGTATGACACAAAACAGCTACAAAGAGACACAAAACAACTACAAAGAGATGCAAAATCACTTCAAAGCGAAACAAAACAAATGTCCATTGTCTCATAATATGTGTTAATGTAGATTTTAAGGTTGAAGCCTGTTCCACTCTTCTGCACAGTGTTTTCACTGTCTGGAAGATTCTCTGTGTCCATAAATGATGCAACTATGACACAGATAAAGTTATCAAAGTGTACAGTTCCTGTACCTGCTTACAATCTGCTAACACTGCACTCTGTTACTATATGTGTTTGTTTACCAACAAGCTGTAGTAGCAGCTTCCTGTGTGCGTGCCAAACCTCATTCACAAAGTTACAAGAACCTGCAGGCTCACTGGGTCAAAGCTGAAAATGAACAAGCTAGTGGACATGTGAGTGTCAGGCAGGAAAATGTGAGTTAAGACAATAAAAACTGATTAAAGAAAGGTGAAGGCAAGGAGGGCAAGAAGAAGAGTGTCACTTTGTCACGTTTTTCTAATCCCGGCTAATCTAGTGGCATTAAAGAAACCTCCATCTGGACCGCTGCATGATGGAAACACACAGCCTGCAGCATATGGCAGCACACACACGTTGATACACATTCAGCAGTGTAGGTTTGTAACGGTGACACACTTAGAAGAGGAAGTCAAACCTGGTGAGAGCAGTGAGAGGAGTCAGAAACCGACAGGTGGGTGGACAAAAGGCAACTTTCGTCACTGTGATAATCTGTAATCTCGCGACCCCTCTGACTTTAACACTTTGAAACCATCTGCTCCATTTCACTGCCGGAAAACTCTCTCTCGGAACATGTTCTATTCTTTTTAAAATGTATTTATTTACAGTACAGGCCAAAATTTTGGACACACCTTCTCATTCAATGCATTTTTCTTTATTTTCATGACTATTTACAATGTAGATTCTCACTGAAGGCATCAAAACTATGAATGAACACATATGGAATTATGTACTTAACAAAAAAAGTGTGAAATAACTGAAAACATGTCTTGTATTTTAGATTCCTCAAAGTAACCACCCTTTGCTTACTAGAATATAAGACATGTTTTCAGTTATTTCACACTTTTTTGTTAAGTACATAATTTAACATGTGTTCATTAATAGTTTTGATGAATTTACAATGTCAATAGTCATGAAAATAAAGGATTGAATGAGAAGGTGTGTCCAAACTTTTGGCCTGTACTGTATGTAATATATTCATCTATTTAGTTAACAACTTTTTTTTTTCACTATACCTTGATTGTTCCCCTTTGTTCCTGTAAGTGGCTTTGGATAAAAGTGTCTGCTAAATGATGAAATGTAAATGTAAACAAATACACTTCATTTTGTGGATCATAGATGGTCAAAATATTAAGTATTCTAGCTTTATAAGGTTACTTATCTGCACACCTGTACAGCCTAATGTTGATTGACTTTATCTGTATATCGTTCCACAGGAATGAGTCCTAAACCCTTGAAATTATTTTGCATTTTAGCACTTTCAGTTCTCTCGTTTTGAAGTCAATGGGTTTTTGGTAAAATGCCTAAAATAAGGTCTTCAAAATAAACTAAAATAAAATCATAAAGCAGTGCCACATATAAAAAGAGAACAGAAACAAATCTAATGTAAATGAGATAAATAACGTATTCCTTGCTCGCAGTCTGCCATTGTCTGTTATGAACATTTCCGTCCCCACTGTGTTGGATTGTGGGATATTTATGCCGAAGTAGTTTGCATACTGTAATATTTCACCAGATATAGTATGCAATTTGCATCCTATTTGTTTCACACAACAGTTTTGGACATACAAAAAAATCTCACATACTGTCTTAGAATACTTAATAGTAAACTAGTATAGAATTAAAAAAAAAACTGCAATTCCTCAACTGGCCACCTGAGGATAGCTCCAAAAGGGAGTCAATCCCCATAGAACTACATGTTAAATGCTGAACTTTACAGCAGAAATAAACAACCCGGTACAAACAACAGTTACCGTACGATTTGATTCTTACAACAGCAACAAAAATCTCATATACTGTTTTAGAACTAAATAGCAAGCTAGTGTGGAAGTTTGGATACAACCTGAGTTATGAGAACCCTGTTATTAGTGCATCCAACAACAACTTTTAGGGATTTTCTAGCAGAAGGAAGGAGAGAGGAGGCACTTTCACGCCACAGAAGCTAGGGATCGAAGCCTGCCAACTCCAGCATCTATAATGTTAACGATCAATTAATCGATTGATCTCTGTGTTTTTATACATTAACACAGTATGTATAAAAACATGCATACATGGGCAAAACAAAAGATAGATATACAGTACCACGCATAAGCCTGTTTTGATAACGGACGCTTTTATTTTGAAAGGACAATCGTCCTGTCAATCGTAAAACTTACTCAGCTGAGATTATACTGTAAAGATAACGTCAATGACTTCAATGCTTTAGCCCCAAAAGAGGCATGAGGGCAGTTTTCACATTAATCTTGCATATTTAAATGTGTTTTGTGTTTAAATAAAATAAATAAATAAGTTAAACCTAGTAATGCTGCAGCTTTATTCAACTTCATTCTCAGCTCATTGGCTTATTCACGTGGCAGAACTGAATGCTCGGCCGTGTTTCAGTTCACTGATACGCAGTCACAGATAAAATTAAAAAATACACAGATCGATTAAAAATTCTACATGATCAAATTCTTAACAACCAATAATTGATTATCAATTAATTCTTCCCGTCCCTAATAGATGTGATTGTAATTGTTTTCCTAATTGCACTTTCTCCACATCTATGGTTCAGGTTCTGAGCTTGGGTTGCCCCCGAACGCTTCTCGTTCTCATTCCCAACTCAAATGCAGACACTTGACTGGGACCCTTGGCGTCACTTTTGAATGTACTTGGTAGCCAAAAGACAAAAAAAGGCTCAGATTACAACACACACACACACAGAGGGAGTGTTATTTCATTCTCTGGTTAGGACACTATTATATAATTATTTAATATTTGCTTACTGCCATAGTAATGTTCTAAATGTCGTTCACAGGACCTTTTATATAATGATGGGAGCTATTTATTTTTGAGGGATGTGATCAATTCTTTGTTTAACAAAATGAACAAGCACAACTTGTTTTCGTCACACCAAATGAGAAGTTCAGAATGAGCAAACTGCTAAAACATTATGTAAACTGATAAAGGCAAAGCTTTAAAATGGCAACAATCCAGTTTTTTCAATTGTTTTTTATGACTCAGTATATAAATGTGAGCCTAATGACCCACATGTACTTAAATAATTAAACTCTACCACTGGGTGCAGCAGCTTAAGGAGGTGTTTTCCTCGACTACTCCAGTACTCGGTTATGAATTTGGGGATAAAGCAATAAGACGATGACAGCAGGAGCTAAGAGGAGCTTAGAGCAAACAGAAGGAGAGAAGAAGAATCACCAGCTGATGGGATCAGAGAGACTCCTGATCTGTGACGTTGGCTGTTTTACTGCAGCAGCAGGTGCTCTCACCCGCTCGGCTGTAAGAATAGGTCAGTCACACAGCTCACCTGACACAAAACACAGATTACTGAAGCAGGAATATTAAGCCTGGGGAGATTTGGTATTAATCTGAGGCTTAGCTGGGTTTTTAATGCAAGGATTCAGAAAGTTGGGGTTCTCTGTTGGGTCTGCTCACATTAAAATTCTCCTCAGCTTGCGGTCATTTTTCAGTGTTTAATCCCAGTACAAGCAGCTTCACACAGACCTGCTGTCAAACACAGATAAAGTGACTTAATGCGTTTGATTAATGTGGGAAATTCCAGCGTGTTAAATATGAGGCAGCTGCATGACAAATTAAATCTAGAGCAACTCACAGACACCTATTTCAGTAAGACTTAGATAAGATCTGTAAGATTCTGAGAGAAAGAAAAAATAAATCAAGAAGGAATAGCAGTGCTCTCGTTCCAAAGGTCTTGTCTGAACCTCAGACTGTATATAAATAAGGTCTGAACCTCTTTCCAACCATAGTTACCAACACTGACCACAGATATCTGGCTCACCAGCGCCCTCTGGCTATGAAACCTGGACACTGTGACTTCCTTCACTTCATTCTGTCAAATGTTGAGATGGCACATAAAAATACTATGAATAATAATTTGTGTCTTATTTTGAAAAAGTTTTAGTTAAATTACTAGTATAAATTATCAAAATTACTTTTGAAAACTTCAATAAGTAATTACAAGAAACAAGTTTATTTCCTATTTTAGTTGCATACTGGCTTCCAAACTAGTTGTACAGACCTGCTCCTCCTATAAACTTTGATTTAAGGTGAATGTTAGTGTCAAACTCTGCACATACATTATTCTGCACAGTGAAGTTCAAACATCCAAATGAGATAATAAGGAAGACACTTTGCTTTAATCAAGCAGCTACCTCCAGTGCCTTAAACCTGCATTCTTTTGAACGACCAGCAGGGGGCGGATTTATTACCTCACTAAACATTTTCCTAATGAGTAAATGGGCCCAATTGCTAGTATGAAGTCCCATTTAATACAGCATGATATTCAATTTTTCAAATGGACCAATTTAGAGTAAAGCATATAATGTGTAGCCATGGTGCTGTGTACATTTAAATAGCCAGGAACTTTGGTGATGCTCCAGTTCTTGTGTTAGTTTGACCCCTTCACAGTCTTGTGAAAGTTCATTGTAACATTTTGGTCGCCTAAAATGTTTGTTCGACCTTTGGGTGTTGGTACATTTTGTTTTAAGCCTGTCTGTTTACCTCCAGCCAATATTAGCATCCCAATTAATATCACAGTTAACGTGAATTAGCTGGTAACTTTGCATATGCTAACTGAGCTGGTAACCTGTGCAACCTTCTCAGCTTCACTTTTCAAACATGGTCACTTCTGGCTCCAAAAAAACAGGATGGCAATGGGCAAAATGATGACATCACAATGGCCACGTCCTCTTCCTTTATTCAGTCTCTGGCTTTAATATTATTATGCTAATTTTCTGTTTACACTATTCAGAGAGCCGAGCCGTCTGCTCTCCTCTTGTGTAAACTGAATTTTATTTAAGAAATTATAGTCATAATAATTGCAACAATATGTTGTATATGAAGCTGTGACACAACTTGCAGCACTTATCATTGCTGTGTATAGGCGTGTTTCCACTGAGTACTTTCTGAGTACTTTTTGGAAAGCGGCTGAGTGTTTGGCTCCGCCCACTAATTAGTTCCCCTCGGTGTCTGTTCCCATACAGGTACTTTTGTAGCGGCTAACCAACGGAGTTCGAATGTGACAACAGACTGACGCAGCAAGCAGTCCTGCCAACTTTGCTGCTTTGTTGCTATATTTAGCGACTAATCAGACCCCTCTAGCGACTCTTTCTCAAAAAAGCGACTAGCAACAAATCTAGCGACTCTTTCTGGTGTTATTGGAGACTTTTGGAGACTCGTTCCCACTCTTCTTAACAAGTAGCAGGCGCTGTCCCAAAGCACTCACAAGCGGCCCAGCAGTCTCTCCCAGCTGCAGATAGAGCAGGAGATGTTAACCCGTCAGCGTCCAGTCTGCAAATGAATCACGCATGCACGAAATCGCCGCTCAGAAAGAACCTGCCTCTAGGAGGTCATTTTCTGAACCTCTCTCCCAGCCACACCCATCGTGGCTCACTAGGGGGAAATTATCTAATAGAAACACGGCTTATAGAATGAAGATACACCTGCCACAAGACTAAAGGCCCACAAGACCTCATGAGAAAAGAGCTCCTACTCAAGGAGAAATGGAAATATCAAGCATTCCCAAATGATGGGGACATCCCAGATGTTATAGACCTGTTCCAGATGTGGTTTGCGCAATAAAACCAGCAGCATGCCTATTTACAGTCAGCCCATTTTTCAAATTGAGGTTTAAAATAGAAAGTTATGTAGATAACTCGGCAAACCTGTTTTGAAAAACAAGTCATACTGGTTGCAACTGCTTAAACATACATAACCACAAAGTATGTTTAGGTGTTTCTGATTTTTTGAGGCCTTGAGCGACAAATTCTTTGCACTATATACGAGCTGTGTGTGTGTGTGTGTCTGTGTGTCTGTGTGTGTGTGTGTGTGTGTGTGTGTGTGTGTGTGTGTTTGTACAGTAAATCCATCATTAAGCGGTTGCATGACAAATGTCTGGAATGTGAGAGCTCGGCTTGTTCAGTGTGAATGCTCTCCATTGTTTTACTGTGGAAATGAACGAGCCCGATGGACTTTGTCACAAAGATTAAAGGCTCATGAATGCTAATGAGCGCTGATGTCAGACACTGTGTAATGAGGGCTTCAAACAAATGAGAAAGTCCTGTCTAAATTGATTGTCTTACATTCCTGGTTTCGCTGGTCTCATTTAGTCTCATATACAGTGATAAGGGAGGAGGTTTCACATCAAATGTTAAACAATAAGTCCCCATTAAAATCAGCTGGCATTCAACCTGCCCACTGCTTATATACTTTTTTTAAATAGTGAAGACATCCTGCAAAAAAACTTTCAAATCTGCAATTCCTCAACTGGCCACTTGAGGCTGTTTCCAAAAGCGAATCGATTCCCATAGACCCCCATGTTAAAATGACAAACTTTATAACTCACTCATAATTTGAATTTTAAGACTTAAAGTTCTGCATAATTAAGGGCACGGTTACTTTGAGTTACAGGTGGCTTACGGCTGCATGCAGGCCTTTACGCATAACTCAATCTGAGTTATTCATTATTCCAAGAACTTGTGCCATTCTAAACCTACTGAATATATATAATATGCCCTTGAACAGGCAAAACCAATCATGTCATGGTTTTCTTTGTTTCTATTTTCTTGATTAAATAGTCAGCAGTAATCTTTAGCAAACTGATATGCTCATTCTGCATAAAGTGTATCAAATGTAAATTTTAAATAAACAAATAAATAAAAACTATTAAATTAAATGAATATCTTCTTTTTTTTCTTTAGTGTTTTTGTCATATACATATATGCCATGCATGATCTGATGATGATATCCGGGTCATATGTATCCGGATGTTGTCCAATGTAAAGTCTTAATTTGTTCTCCAGTTTCTTTGTTGCTAAGTACATATACAGCTAATTTTGTGTATCTGTGCTTCATACCTAGTAACTAGCCTGACTGGGGCCCACTGGGGTTACTACCTGACACCACTGCATGTGTCTAATTTAGTATTGCCTTGTAGTCAATAAGCATTACACCTTCTGTTTATAGTGGTGATGGATATCCCACCTGTCATTTACATGAATATACAAACCTGTTAACTCTAGAGTGTTTTCTAGAGGTTTCCTTACCTTTTCTTGGATATTAGAGCTTTTCTTTTTACAGTAAAAGTATATTTATATGTGCTACTCCAGCGGTTGTGTACTCACCCAGAGGCGATAAGGGCACGTGACTGAGCCATGGCGATACGCTGCAGGGCAGGTCGGCTCAGCCCTGCCAGGCTGGACCGGGGGGGCAGAGGGGCGGCGCAGGCAGCAGCACCCGATGAAGACACTGGACCCAGGACGCGGGCGGAAGGCGACGGCGTGCAGGTGGAGGCGGCCGTGGAGATTAGAGGTGGGCCTGGAGCGGGCACCGTGGGGGCAGGACAGGAGGCGGAGAGGGAGGACGACGTGGAGGGGTGAGGGGGAGAAGTGGCAACAGATGGGAGTGTGGTGGAGGGTGGAGGAGGAGGCGGGGGAGGAGGAGGGAGAGGTGGAGGAGGGGGGCGGGTGGAGGAGATGGAGAGGGCGGCGGTAGCTGAGCCAAGGAGGGACAGAGAGTGGGTGAAGCCTCCTCCATAACCAAGGCTGGCACCGCCAACACCGCTACCCCCGACCATTCCTACACCTCCTGCACCACCCATACCACTCAGACTATAGCCACCTGTCGCCCCCACTATGGACGTCCTGTGTGGGGAAAAGGACCGCGCCAGGGTCGGAGGCCGGGGCAGGGTCAGTGAGTACGACCCCCCTGGGACAGGGTAACTGCTGATCTTGGGACTAGGCGGCTTGGTCTGTGGCGGTCTCCGCCCCAGAGTGTGAGCAGACATGGCGCCCGCTTTGACACTGAGCACCAGCATGCACTGCTGACAGGCGCAGGGCTGTCCCAAGGAGGTGATGGCTGAGGCGGGGAGTGCCCCACTGGGGTACGCGCTCCCGTTGCCAGTCCCACTGCTGCTCATCCGGATCCCCATGCCCACTCCGGACACATCCACGCCAAGCAGTCCCCCGTGGCTGGCTGTGGACATGGGCCCCCAGGCGTGGTGAGATTTGGGCAGGGGTCCAGACACCAGCGGGTAAGCTAGGTCGGAGCGGCGCTGGATACGCCGGCAGCGCTGCGTCTGCCCGTTGATTTGAGTCATGCTTTCGAAGTCAATGAGGTAGCAGAAACCCAGCGGCGCCAGGTCCAGCCAGGGCTGCTGGCGATCACGTGCTGCCTGGATGGCGATGCCCACCTCCGTGTCGTACGCCGTCCAACTGCCAGCGTCGTTCTCCCACTCCCACAACCAGCCCTGGCCCGGCGCCGAGGTGGGGTCGTAGAAGCTACGTCGTACCGGTCGAAGGGTACCTGAGGCAGGGATCAGGGGGTCAGAACATTGCAAGAGATATTATAAAAAATGAACATAAAGTCAGTGAGACAGATTTAGTGCTTCTTAATGAATTGATCTCTCCCTCCAGCTGATTCGTGGTGATGAGAGGTATCTGCTATAGGAGGGAAGTGCCTGACTGTGCTACTATTTACTGTGGACACGTACATTGCAACCCTAACAAATTCAACATGTCTGTGTTTGCTTGCTAAGAATTTAGGCAAACAGGTTGCCCCTGGTAACAGCACACGGTGTTCTGAATTCTGATTGGCTGGCAGCCTTGATCCGACCCAAAGCTGGCTGTGTTTGCTTTCCCAGGGTGTCCAGAGAAACTCTACAGAGTCTTCATACTGTAAAACCTTCACACATCAAATCCTGTGGCAGAAACACAAAGGAGTGCAAAGACTTCTCCAAGATGAGTGAGCTTTTATCTAAAAAAAGAGAGAGATGAAACCTTTTGTGCACAAACATTGTACAGCTCATGGCAGCATCCTGTAAAATTAAGCATTTGAGATAAATGCAGGATCAAACCAGCTGTGGAAGACATACTGAGATCTTTTACTTTAGTAAAATTAGCAATACAACACGGTAAATATACTCCATTACAAAAGTATTTCACTCAAAAGCTTACTTAAAAGACTGACAGCAAATCTACTCAAAGGTATCAAAGTAAGTGTACTCATTATGCAAGCTGTCCCCATTTAGATCACTAGACTTACTGACATCTATATTAGATATATATATATATATATATATATATATATATATATATATAGTATATATATACTATTTTTATAGATATTTTCAAAGTTGATCAAATGTTTTAAATGGATGATATTGATTTGAAGAGAAAAATGAATGTAAACAGGTACAATATTTCCTTCTAAAATGTAGTGGAGTATAAGTGCAAATCAACACAAAATGAAAAAGTAAAGTTCAAGTACCTACAAATTGTACTTGAGTAAATGTACTTAGTTACTTTCTACCACTGGATCCAACATAAAGCAAAACACAGAACTTGTATCATGCAGAATATATGACAACAAAGGAGTTCATTCATGAGATCTGCTCCCATCGACCCCATTTTATCAATGACCTCAGACTCCTGAAATTCTCCCCCACCCTCCTCCTCCTCCTCCTCCTCCTCCTCCCTGTCTCCTATTTAGACTGGGGCACCCTGCCTGCCTCCCCCAGTTCAGCTTCTGCTGGGTTTGGAAAACAAACTTCACAAAGGCTTTTGTCAGCCAATGTTGAGAGAGACGGGGGAAATGTTGGGTTCTCTGCCAAAGTTAGACATCTGAAAACCGACAATTGCCTGCTTTGTCTCTCTGCTCTGCTCGCCTCTCTTTGTGAAGCCTCGACTTGTCAAAGACGAGGTGTTTTTCCCCCATATTCTGCCATGAAAGGCAGTGGTAGGCTACTGATTGCAGTTTGCAGTAATGTGTCTGTTGCTATGACTGGACACTTCAGCTGCAACTGTGGCCTAGGTGACACATGCACACACACACACACACACACACACACACGGGTCTTACCAGAATGACTCATTTCACTGACACCTTTCTAAATCACAGCATGTCCTTTTGAATGATATGTAACATAACACATGATGGATGTGGGTATTAAAATAAGAAATAATAGCACTGATGTCTTTGCTGCAGAAACACTTTGCAGCAAAAACACTCCCATCAGAGCATCAACTTCTGGCAACACCAGGGCTTGCAAAGATAACACTCATGAGCAATAAAAAGGCCTCCACCTCAGCCCAGGCCGCTACACCGCTACACCCTCCGCCCAGTGTGCCTCCCTCCTCCCTGCTCCTCACCTGTGTCTTGTCGGAACTGGTGCATGGAATGCAAATCGATGATGTAGGGCGAGAGGCGAGAGTCCACCTGGCCGAGGACAACACTACCACACCGCGGGTCGCTCCGGATGACTGCCTCGATGTGATGACAGACAGCCGGGCTGTAGGGCCGCCAGCGTCCGTGCTCGTTCAGCCATTCCCATACCACTACGGCGGATGCTAGTAACATCCTACTCCTGCAAAGGTGAAAAAATAACACTGACAACACGGAGGCATAAATGAAACCGCGGGGATGGTGGGCATTTAAAGACACCCTCCACCGTGCATCCCTGCGCACAGCGGCGCTGCATCCATCTTGGACAGTTTGCAACCCAGATGTGTTTCCTATCTATGGATATAAATATATATTTTGGCATGACACTACATGCAGACTGTACCTTCCATGTTTGTAGTTTCGGTTATGCAGCAATTAGTAGGTCCTTTTTATCACACGACGAGGGAACAGAGAGTTTCAGGGCGCAAAAAGCCTTGCAGGATGGTTGCATTTTACTCCCTATGCAGATGAGTGACGTCTACTGAAATCATTTCTCCGGCACAATCAAGTTAGGGTGAGAGGAGAAAATGCAACTTGGATGCTCACGGTGGTGCGGCATTCGTGAAGTAGGTTACTGTGACAGACTGGCTCTGATCGTGCAGTGCAAGGTTTTTCTTTTCTTTTTTTTTTTTCCTTTTTCTTTTTTTTTTTTTTTACCAAAACCGTGCTGACTGTAAGGGAGGATCAGATTCCTTGAAAGCAAATAGATGAATATTTACCGGCTTAGATCGACCCCAGGGTCCAGTCAAAACTCTGCTTTGTAGAACATTTTCTCTAGTAATGATCCATCTGTCAGTGTGAGACCGTCTTCACTCTTCAGTCTAAACTCCCGGATTTCTGGTTACATAATTGCTGTGATAATGTCTCGTTACAGTTATTATTACTTTGACTCAGGCTCACTTCATCCATAATGCCTATAGAGCGTCTCTCTCTCTATCTCTCTCTCTCTCTCTCTCTCTCTCTCTCTCTCTCTCTTTGCCACCACTGAAGATAATTTGGTGGGTGAAAAATAAATGTTTGACATTCGCGTGCGTGAACACTCCCACACTCGCACTCCTCGAAGACCTCAAACAACCAATCAGATTCTAGCAAGTGCTCCCTCTGTCCAATCACAGGCTGTCTCTTCCCACACGTTTCCATCGTTTACTGAATCGCAAATAAAAAATGTGTAAAATGTTTGTTTCTTTTCGTATTGCAACGCACACAAATCCGCCTCTTTTGTGACATATTTTATTTTAATCGTTGAGAGCAACACGACTGAAAAGTGAAAAGGAGTGGAGATGCCGGGGATTGAACCCGGGACCTCATACATGCGAAGCATGCGCTCTACCACTGAGCTACATCCCCATTGGACGAAAAGAATTCAATGACACTTTAAGTATACTATCATACCACAGTTTACTGTCTATTACTGTAAAGAAAATAATTTTTTATTAATTTGTTACAATGCAAGACCTGAAAGAGGAAAATTATGACACTTTGTCAATAAAATGAATTCATGAACTGCCTTTATTTACACAATATGTGCTTTTAATACATTCATTAAACAGGGAAGTAAGTCAACTACTTACATGGTGTTGAGTTTGTAGTAGTCTAACCTTAGTAGTTTGATTTCATGGTATCATCATAATATCACAACAACGATATAAAAGACATATTGTTATAGTTTTGAAGTTGGCTACATCCAACATGATGATTTCTGATCTCGTTAACACAGTGTAACTTACATACAGTATAAAATGTCACTTCATGGAAAGTTTTACTCCTACCTGTTTTCTCAATCATTCAAAGCCCCTCCAAAATATAACATCAGTTCAGATCAGACGCTAAAATCATTAAAATTTAGTTTGTTTTCTTAAAAACTGGCTTAATCTTTCTTTGCATTGCTCAGTCAATTAACTGATGTTTTTTTTTTTACATTGTTTCATTTGAAATTAAGTACAGTACAAACATAGTTAAATCTATTTTTGTTTTTATTTTTTTTAACGAAAATTAAAAAGCAATAAAAACGCATGCCAAAGTCCACAATATACAATATGCAATATGCAATAAGGCTGAAACAATAATACAACATTTTAACTGACTTGTTTCACTTTATAAATGTAAACTCTTACACAAACATTCAAAATCCAATCCAGTTTACTACATATTTATAACACCTTCACTTATCAACCATTTTTTATTCTGATGCCTCAACAGGAAGTAGAATTACTATAGCCACCATTGAGGACAACATCATACATACAGTGGGGTTTTTTATTCAGCAGAGTTCATGGGGTGTTAGAGAGTGATTCCTAGACTTATAGCTAACACAAAGAGTTTTCTTTTTCCTGGCGGCGTGGAACAGCACTTGATCTTAATGTTGGAAAATAACATTTTATAGAAAATATATTTTAACCCCTTATCAGGCAAAGAACTATATTTGGTAACTTGAGGTAATATTTCGAGAAAAAAGTTGCAAATTTATTAGATTAAAGTGGCAAATCTACAAGAAAAAAAGTCGCAGATTTACAAGAAAAAAGTGGGAAAAAGCAACTTTTCTCTCCCAGATTCACCACTTTAACCCCTTAATAGGGCACTCATTGAAATACTTGCAAATTCCAAATTTTCACCCTAGAGAATATTGGAGGGTATTACATACTGCCAGAATGTGTAAAAAAAACAACATACGAAAATAATATTTTGAGAAAAATTTTACGAGATTAAAGTGGCAAATCTACGAGAAAAATATGCGTAGATTTATGAGATATAAAGTGGTGAATCTGGGAGAAAAAAGTAGCTTTTTTCCCACTTTTTTCTCATAAATCTGCAACCTTTTTCGCACAGATTTGCCACTTTGAATCTCTTAAATCTGCAACTTTTTTTCTTGTAGATTTGCCACTTTAATCTAGTCAATTTGCAACTTTTTTCTCGAAATATTACCTGAAGTTACCAAATATAGTTCTTTGCCTGATAAGGGGTTAACAGCTAATTAAGGGTGACGTCAGTACTGAGACTATATCTTCAGCTCCTCTCCTTTTATAAATTCTGTCCTTACAGTGCGGTCATATCTGTGTCCTTGCCCCCCCCTCCCTCTTCCTCAGACCAGATGGCGCTTCCAGAGAACTGCTTCAGATCTATCGAGAGCCCAGCTCCTCCACTGGCTTCACCTCTCCCCTCCCCATCCACCTCTATCTCTGTCTCCGCTTTGGTCTGATCCGTTAGCCTGGCTCGCTCCCCTGCCTCCGAACCCTCCAGACTCAAGTCATCCTCATCTGAAGTGTTGTCTCCTTTTCCCTTTGCCTGGTCAGACTCCTCCTCACTATCCTGCTCCTCCTCTTGGTCATCTCCTTCGCTGTCACTCCCCTGGCTCCCACCCTCCTCCACATCTCCCTCCTCATCTCGGACTTCCTGCATTTCCTCTCCATCCTCATCTGAATCACTTTGAGGCCACAGCTGGACCCCGAGACGTGTCCCCAGAGCTAAGGCTGCACCCCTCACCCGGTCCCTGACCCCTCCCTCCTTATACACCATGCGTCGCACCGTGTATTCTCCATTGGCCTCTTGGTTTAACTTCTTGTACAAGAAGATCAGCAGTACAATTAAGACGACGAGGAGGACGCAAAGGGCCACCACAATCTTAGAGGATGGTGTTAAACCATCATTTTTTCCAGTATTGTCGTCAGTCATGCCTGGAATGAAGAGAGAAAGAAAGAGATATAGTCATATATTGGTGTTGCATTCACTGTCTCTAAGAAGAAGTAGTTTCACATTTAAGGAAAAATAAAGACTGGAAACAAAGAGAAACAGATAGCCTGCCTCTGTCAAAATAGGCTCCAAGAAATATTACGGCACAATGGATAAAAAAAAAAAAGAAAATTTACAATTTGGCCTGTTATAAATGTTATAACTCCATTGAATGGGGGTTAAAGGGGGCTATCAGCCTTATAGGTATGGGTTAGAACAGACGTGGGCATTAGGCAGCCATTAGGCCCGCGTGAGGTTATTAGAAATCAATACAACCGCAAGCTTTTATTTTGAAGGAGATTTACATATGTGCTTGCATGCATGACACAAGTTACCTTGTGTGAATCAGTTGTTGCATAAAAGTAAATTGCTGGTTTACTGCATAACATACATGCTCTTTATTGTTTTTGTGGTTTGAATGTCTGTTGTGTTTAAAATAAATAGAAAAGTGAGATAATGATCGGATTTTTACTCTTTTTTCACTGTTTTATTTGACTTACTCCACATTAATATAGTCTTATCATAACATGTATTCTTACCAGTAGCAGCTCAAAACCATATAGTTTATTGCATTTTATAAATTAATAATTGAGCCACATTTAGTTTTGGTCCCACCCTCTGCAACATTCGCAGTATCTCATGTGGCCCCTTTAGAAAATGAGTTGCCCAGCCCTGGCTGCTCCACCTACTCATCAGTTCAAAAGCCTGTCATCATCTATTGACAAGGTTGATCAACAATGAGATGACTTTGATAACTACCTCTTATTTTCACGTTTATTGTAAGAAGACCTCTAGTAGCAGCAGTAATAATGACAGAGTAAAGGAGGGGACCAGGTGATGTAGTATAAATGGGTCAAACAAACACAGGACTTTCTCCCAGAAGAACACAACGTTGACTTCTTTCAACTAATAAAACATATAAATAACATAAATCAGGTCATGCAACATACTTAATTTGTTTCATGTAACACTTTATGTCACATTTTTTTACAAACATTCTTTTTTTAACCCAACTCATGATCTTTACCAAAACCTAATCACTTTGGCGCCTAAACCCAACAAAAGTGAAAGTCAAACCAAACAAAGCTGCAACTATTTCATATCATTGGATGTGCACATTCTGACCTGCTGGAAATAGAGAGACCAGATCCCAACAAATCAAATGTGGGTCAGAGAAATTTTATGTGGGACATGTGATCAATGCCAAGGGGTAGTCTAGCATTTATAACATGTCTATCGAATAAAAACCCCCAAAACATTTCTACGATGGATGCTGCTTTGCACGACCACATGACAAATTCCTATTTTATTATTAATCTTGCAATCTCAGAGTCCGTAAAAATGATTCCACAATCTGCTAATTTGTGAGATTGGGAGTACTTCACAGTGTTAAACACTACATGTAGTTATTTCAACTGTGTGTCATTTGGCAGTAGGAAGTAGGAATCTCAGTTTAGAGAATTTCAATTTCAGTAGGAATGCATCAATAGATTGGTACATCATTTCACACAAAAAAAACCCCACAAAAACTCTGAAACTTGCCTTCTATCGGCTGCAGCCAGTTAAGTATTTTCAAACTGTGGGGCATTGTCACAATATGCTGAATGTGGTATAAGGGATAAACAGTCACTGGTACATCTGAACCATTATAATCTGATAACAACTGACAGCAGATAACTGGCTGATGACACTCGAAAGGGCGGCCCCATTTCTAGTTTTTATGCTAAGCTAAGATAGCTAGCTTCATATTTACAGCACAGACATGAGAGTGGTATTAAGCTTCTCATTTAGCAAGAAAGTAAATTGAGTATATTTCCAACAAGGGTCAAATAATTATTTTAATACAGCGCCACTTTTGATCTGGATTTGTGTGTGTGTGTGTGATTTCTTTAGCCCACGCTTGGGCGCCACACGGGTGTGGTTTGTCATAAAAAAAAACAATGTCTTGTGAACATTATGCGAGCCCCGGTTCTGTGCTATTTCTTTCCAAGAACACCAGAAATTGTCTTAGCGTTATCAAGCTGCTAATCCCACAAAACTGAGACAGATTAGATTTTAAAAAGGTTCTTTACCTGCTTAAAAAAATCCCAGTTGAGTGTAAAAATCCTGTTGGCTTGGTGTCACAGTTAGAGGCAGAAGGCTGCAGTGAAACTCCTCGTACTTCAAAGCAGTTGTGAAGTTTTCATCAGAAGCAGATCCATTGGTTAATTTACATTCAGGATCTAGAAGTAAAGAAAATTAGAAATAAATAACAACGCATGCTGTTTTCAGCTAAATCTTTAGATAGCTTAATCTAAATGATTATCCATTCAGTTCAGTTTTGCAGTGCTCTCCTAAAATGAAGTGGTTGGCCAAGAAATTACATTAATTCTGCTTTAAAAATCCACTACAAGGTGATATTCAGTTCAGAAATTGCTTAATTTTAACATTACATGTCTTTCAGTGCTGACAACTAATCCTGACACATTTATAATAAGAAAGTTACCGTCCACGCCGGCTGAGATGTAGCCAAGTATTCATAATTGTAGTATACAAACGTACGCTGGAGATGGAACAGGAAGTCTGAATTGCCTTTATCTTGTTTGACTGTAAGCTGTGTGACAGGAAGCTAGCAGGCCGCTCGCACTCTTGCTGGTTTCCTGTCGAAAATGATAATTGAACAGCATCAGTCATGGGAGGAAACTTTAGTTAACCAGACTCCTTGAGATTAGTCATAAAGTGTAGCAACTAATGTTTAACTTTAAGCATAATAAGTAACATGCAATAAAAGCTGAAATGCATCAGGATAATTGACCCTGGTGGTAAATGTATGGCTGCAACACTGTAATTATACAGTTATTTTAAATAAAAAGTCAATTTAAGTGATAGATTTACACATCAAAAAGCAGAAATACATATATATAAAGAGCTGTAATTTGATACAGACACAACATCATGTATTTATATTATGATTGATTAAAAATGTAGGCAGAAAGAGGCTTTTCAAATATTAAAAGAGGAAGGAAATAAACTGTAAAAGACTTACCTACGTTGTGAGCAGAAGATCAAGTTTGCAGTACCAGCACACGAACACTGGTAAGAAACCGACTGTGTCATTTAGAGTACTTTCAAGCCGTGTGACTGCATGTGTGTGTGTGTGTGTGGAGGAGAGGGGGTGATGCATGAAATGTGGTGAAGCATGCTCTCTGCAGCCCTTTGAGGAAGGTGGAGGCTGAAGGGTGTGAGAGCACAGATTAGACACAAAATCATGCAGGGTGTGGTGGTTAAGAAAATGTTCTATGTTATTTATGGAAAGAGGAAGACAAACATATTTGAAGTTTTTCCTCACAGAGTTGAGTGACTTTTTAAAAAGTGTTTTGCCTTGCAGCACAGGTGCAGGTTACAGTTTGCATAAAAAATATTAAGTGTAAGAAGAATATTCACACCCTTTAGTGACTACATTCACAGGAAATGTATATGAGACGATATGTTTATTTCCTGTGACAGAACACTGTACAAACAAATGTCAACTCAAGTCCACAAAGGGCAACAGAGATGAGGATGATGTCATAGTAACCATCAACTTTATCTTAGTTTTTAAAGTAGAAGTTATGTTATTATGGCATTACCCTGAAAAGGAGGAGTCTAAAACTGCTACCCAGGAACTAAACTGAGATCCAGACAATTCTTCTTTATGCAAAAATATAGTTTATTATGATTTAACACAACAGATATGAACCCATGAAAAGAACAGATCAAGTAGAAACGCTGCATACAGCAGTTAATGTTGAACAGGTCATAGACTGTAGAGGGTCGGCCACATCCTGTTTTCACTCTAGTGGCCACAGCTCCAACACACAACAGTGACTAAACCAAATCTGTCATCCTTTCACAATGTATTAAGAACATACACATTGTTTGAAATGGTAAGAAAACTAAATTTACAGATGGTGTGTGGCTTTTTGTTCTGTTTCATAGGCTCACAATATGTTTCTTACACCTTACACACTCCTTCATTTATCACAATTTATTGTCACCTGTAACCTGCTTACTTGTGCAATACCATTTTTTTCTTAAGTGTGTATATTTTTTTCAAGTTTGTATATTTTCTGACATCTTTATATTTATACCAATCGCCCATAAATTTGGAATCATTTTGTTTTCAGACACAATCCTGTTAACTGTGGTTCCATTTTCATTGTGATATGTTTAGAAGAGTTTGACTTATAATGTTTTGAGAAGATTTACACTTTATTTGTCAAGAATATTAATATTAAGATTTATGGGTGACCATGTGTAAATATTAATACTTTCTTTTTATCTCGGTTCCTTGTTGGAGTAACTGGACCAAAACCAAATTTCCATTTTCCATCTGGGGATGAACAAAGTATTTCTGACTTTAACACAGTTAATTAAGTACAAAAAAACAACCCTGCAGCTTGTAGAAGCTTAACCATCTATTTTAAGGTCACACTCAACAAGTTTTTAAGTGGACTGAGTTTCTCTAAAGCTGTTTTTAGTGTTGATTACTGGACATAGCTACTTACCTGTTGTATTATTCATCTGAACTGCAGCTATCACTCATAATACCACCCTCAGCTTTGCTTGTGCCCGATGGTGGCTTGTGTGGCTCAAAGTTACACTTTGTTACTCTGTCTGCTGAGTTTAGTTTAGTTTAGTTTAGCCACCACAGATTGTTCTGTTGACCCCCAGCTGCCAGTCTCTCACACGCCACAGCTCTGTTGTTATGTCACACTGTAAAATGCTCTTATTTTTCCCTTTTGGCTGGTTGCTCAATAAGTGGCCTATTAAAGAGAAAGAAGAGAGTCCCAACAAATACTTACTGCGAAGGCTGCACTAACGTGAAACCCAACACACTGTAAAACCTTTCAGTGTAAAATCACAGTCATTAACTGGCAGCAGTTTCACATGCCAGTATATATATATATATATATATATATATATATATATATATATATATAGTGTATATATAGTATATATAGTGTATTACTTGAATTGAAATAGATTTGCAAAATACACTACACTGTAAACCATACACATACATGCATAGTGAAATCTGAACAGTATTCTACTGTCATACATTGTCATATTGCAATACAATCTAGGAGAAAAATAGCCACTGTAGCCATTGTAATACTTTTTGAATGACACTTTAAGAGAATGCCATTATTACAGGAACTTACTGTAAATTTACACCAACATGTTTAGTGTAATGTAAATAATATTTACTAAAACAATGTGAACAGTATTTTGTTGTAACTATACAAGAATACAGTTATATACTGCAAAGGTATTTCTAATCACACTGTATTTCTTAACCCTCCTTTTATGTCCGTTTCTCAGGAACAGCAATAATGTTCCTGGGTCACTTTGACAGGCATGTTTAATTATCCAAAAATGTAAAAAACAAAAAAAAATCCCAATAAACATTGTTTATATTTAATGATTAACTGCATTACTAAACATCTCAATCAAGATTTAGTGCTATGGTGTTCTTTACCTCTCATAGATCATGGTTCAATGAGGATAATTCACTTGTTTTTCATTAAAAATGCATGTTACATTTTTTTAATGTACATTGGAAAGACCTACATATAAAATACAATGGTTTTACATGACAGTGAGTTACTGAAAATGTATTTTTACATTTCTAATTCTTTTCTTGTATGGAGTGAGTTGATATTTTACCACGAGTCACCTCTTCTGTTCAGGGTCAGACTGACCATTGACATCTATGTAATATAAACATGCAAATATATTAAATGAACCATTTTCGTTTTATATGTAGTTTACACTTATTAAGCCAAGCTGAAGAAGTTTCAACCCGAAAAAATACTTTTAACTATTTTTTTTAGATTTTTAAACTTTGAAATGGGTCAATTTGACCCTCAACATAACAGGAGGGTGAAATAAAGTACAGAGCTACTGGAGGTTTACACTGCATTTTTAAAAAAAATATCAGTTTCTATATCTAGTGTTTTATATCACGTCTCTCTGACGTCCACAGAGAGCTTCAATGCATTGTCATTTCTTGGACCTTGCTCAGTGTAAGTAACACTATATTTAGAATATTTTCACTGCTTTATCTGACAGCCCTGGTCAATGGATCCTGGTGGATTTGAATGGAGCAGATTTCCCAGTTTTATATGAATATAAGAATATTTAGAAAGTATGTGAAAGTCAGACAACAAATGCCAAAAAGAGCTACTATAAAATGTGAGAAACCCTCAAGGTATTGCATTGTTTATGAGTGGTAGAGTTAGTTGGCCCTCAACCGAAGGGTTGGTGGTTCGATCCCTGACCGTCGCAGCCTACATGTCGAAGTATCCTTGAGCAAGACACAAATCGACTAGAAAAGCGCTATACAAGTGCAGGTCCAATGTGTTTTCTATGTGTGCATATGTCTGAACAGTTGAAGTAGCAGCAGTGGCTTGGCTGACAGCCAACATATTCAATATGTGACAAATCAAAGCATAACCTGACCTTGTAATTATCACAAATACCACAGATACGTGCTCTAGATCAGAGTATTTCTCAGTGCAAATAAAAAGACATTCCATTAATACAAAGGAGGAATGAGTGTTTATTGAGTTTCACAATGTAGTCTCATTTAACCTACTAGCTACGGGTTTTACAGTTAGTGTTAAGAGGTCAGTGCATAAAGAAATAGAAAGTAAGTAATAAAGGGAGAAGCTTGATGTGGAATGTACCATTGTTACATGATCAACTGATGGAAAGGATAACAGGAGAGTGTCTTTAAATGTAATGACAAAAAACAAAAACGTACCTAAAATTAAAAAAAAAATCAAAAAGATCTTTCCATCTTTTAACATCAATATAAACGCAATTGCACACTTAAGAAAATGTGTTCCACTCCACTGCAACTTCCTCTTTCTTGTTGCTGCCGTTCTAAATAAATCTAGTGCTTTTTAGTGAGGCCGCAATGCAACTAGTGTTGGTTTTGTTTTCCATGTACTGTATATAGTACAATTCAGTCCACAAAACAGCTCCTTTTAGCTTACAGCTCTGTCAAAATTCTTAGAAAAAGTGACGACTAAACCAGAGATCCTGGTTCTTTGAAAAGGGGCAAAAGATACTGCAGCCTTTCCACGTGTCAAAAGAAGGAATTTCTGAGCATTTATATCTTCATGATAACATGGACAAATGTCTCGCCTTGTGATATTACAGAAAATGTCACAAAGCCACAGCCCTCTCCTGATAACATGAGGTACAAAATCACAAGTGTTACCTTTTCATCGACTGCAAAGACTACACAGAATTACGATACACATAAATATTCAACTACACTCTCGTCAGCTATCAGTCACATAATTCTCACTGTCAGGGTCATGATTTGCGTACCACCTTTTCCTACTGTTAACCTTACACATGGGAGTCTGATAATGAAGCAGTAAAACAAAGCACAAGTCACACAATGAGTTAACAACTGGGGGTCTGATATGACATCACAGTTTAGCAGCTTTAACTACCTGATTAAATAGCCCTAATGGTTATATTTGTGAGTGCTTTAGAGAAAGAAAATCATATTTGAGGTACTTCATCGCTTTGCTATAGAAAGTCTTCATTAACTTTTTTAATATAATGCTTTTTATATCACCGCTTTGTGCATTAACTTGAGGCAATGGCGCCGTTGTAATGCCTTCAAAGCCCTTCAGAATTAGCATGGGAATTTTGCAAAGCTCAAAGCTGCACTATATGCACCACCAAATAGCTGCTATTATACTCCTTCACATGAAAAACAAAAAAATTGTCAGATATCACTCTATGCAGATGACGCCCCATTCTCCGCCACAGTCTGGAAAACACACGGAAACAAATTGTGGTCTTGTTTTATCACCACAGCTGACCTGGTTGTAAGCCACTGGGATGCACAGTTAGTCGCTACCCTACACTACATTCTTCCACTCACACAGCTTAAGGTACTGTTGATTCTAGTAAGGCTATGGTCTATGGATTTAGTAAGAATGCCCTCTGAATGTAGTGGGTCTCCGCCTTGCTCATACGTCGCCATCCTCGATGCGAGCCAGCTGCCTCTCCAGCAGCTCGATCCTCTGGCTCTGGGCCAGGACGACAGCGCGCAGGGCCTTCATTTCTGCCAACAACTCGTTCAACAGCTCGTCCTGGAAGAAGCCAGGAGAGAAGTCAGACACTCATTTGAGCATTAAAACCATCAGTAAGGTCTCACTTTGTTGACTCACCTCTCTCTTCGGCCTCTCTGTGTTCCCATCCGTCTCCCTCGTGGCTACTCGTGGCTGTGGCACCTCCTCTTCCGTCTCCTTGGCGGCAGTAGATGTGGGAGCTGCTGAAGGCGGAGCCGCCCCGGTCCCAGAGTCCTGCGAGACGAGTTTAGGTTTGCTTCTGAGGGTGTCTCTGTGCTTGGATGGAGGTGCGGAGTACCCGCCGCTCAGAGACACCACCAGGGGCGGGGCATCCTGCCCGGCGATCCACTCATCGGCCAGAAGAGCCGGCTCCAGGCTGGCTGTGTCGGGGTAAAGGTCTCCCTGGAACAGATCTGACTGGGGAGGCAAAGTGTTAAACATTAGAGATAGACTTCCTGGGCTTCACAAAGCTTTCACTTCCCCTTTTAAAGTAATAGAACTTTTTTAAAGGCTGTAAACGGCTTACCTTTCGTGGTACAGTCATAGAAATGGGTTCCACTTTCCTTTCATGCAGTTTGTAGAATCTACAGAAGACCAGGAAATTAGTAATCTTGTTAAAGGATAAGGCTGGCATATTCTACATTATTCTTACTGTAAACCAACATGAAAAGAGTGGTTTACAACCCTAAGTTTCATTTTAAATAAAGGCTCAAATAAAAACTCAGGCACAGCAGCAAATTCTATTTAAACAGGAGTAAATAGTGTGTTTGTTGGGAGCTATTTTCATCTGCAGATTAATACACACTTGGTGTGACAGTGCGTATGAATATGGGCAGATTATGAGACTGTGGGCCTCAGATTCTTCTGCCTCTTTTTTGGTCCTTTTGTGTCTCTTTGCAGTTGCTATGCACATCTTTATAGTTGTTTTATAGTCGTTTCATGTCTGTTGAGGTCTTTTTGTGCATCTTTGTAGCCGTTTTGTGTCTTTTGGTGTCTTTTTGTGAATCTTTTCTTGCTGTTTTGTGTCTCTTGGTGTCTTTTTGTGAATCTTTTCTAGCTGTTTTGTGTCTCTTGGTGTCTTTTTGTTTATCTTTCTGGCTAAATTGTTTCTCTTGAGGTCTTTTTGTGTATCTTTGTGGCTGTTTTGTGTCTCTTGGTGTCTTTTTGCAAATCTTTTCTAGCTGTTTTGTGTCTCTTGGTGTCTTTTTGTGCATCTTTCTGGCTAATTTGTGTCTCCTGAAGGTCTTTTGGTTTATTTTTGTGGCTGCTCTGTGTCTCTTGGTGTCTTTTTGTGCATCGTTGTGGCTGTTTTGGGCCTTTTTGCAGACATTTATTCATGATTGTTATGTATCTCAAGTGACATTTTGAAGGCCAACACTTTGTGCCCGGTAGGCCAGATCAGTAAGGGTAATGACAGAACATGTTACCCAGTACAATGGCATGGTTCATTTATGCGTTTTTTTAAATATTTTTTGGACAGTGGAGCTCTACAGAACAGATTAATAAGCTATTTAAGGGTTTGGCTGCACATGCAGTAGTAGGATCAATCTGTTGTTGTTTATAGTCCTTTACATGGAAGATATTGAAATCAAGCCAGCCCTTTAAAAAATGTTTCAAACAATATTGAGGAAAACATGACCAAATATATTTACCTGGCAATTTCACACTTGTTGACATCGACACCTCTTTTACTAAGAAAGCCTGCACCTCTCTGGGGCTCCTTGCTGCTGTATAAGCTCAGGAAGTGAACATATGGGGATTCGTCTGTCACTTCAAAATACCGGATGGTGCAGTCTCCCTGGAAGCCACAAGATAATCTCATGAAGATGACTCAACCAGAAAATGAATGGGAATTGATACAAATTCTACATTTTTTGAGTAAATCTGTAAAATCCTGAGGTTGCACCTTTCCACAAAGGTAGACCATGTTGGTGTCTGGGTCATAAAATGGTAGAAGAACCCCATTACTGGTATCCATCTCCTGTACTGCCATTGGCTCAGAGAGATCCTTCTGTAAAAAAGAAACGAAAAGCAAAAACATTAACATTTAAAACTACTTTAAATTGTTTTCATACAATATGTACATTCAACCCACCCCACAAAATGCTAATATTGGACAATACTACAAAACCCTGATTAAGTTCAGTGACAGTAAAACAGTTCAACATTAATTCCAGCATTTTTTCATTTCTTTTCTAAAGTTTCTATGCATAAAAAACATGGTTATGAAAAGGCAGTATAGTTATGGCAAATATGGCAAATAACCTCTGGCTATGTTACGTTCAAGGCTCCATATGGTGAAAAAGTGAGATTTTGATGTCTTTTTTATTATTATAAAGCAGGTCAAGGTGCTACTGTAACAGTATAAAGTGCTCAGCCTTTAAATGAGCTGTTAGGACTTCAGTAAGGTTGTGATGTCACAACTATTCTATATAGTGTCAGAAAGTGGCTCTAAGGGGCAGTTTTAGTTATTACACTGCTGTGATCAAAGCCTTTTCAGGAGGTGGTCTTAAAGAGACAGGCACTAAAACGTGGGTGAATACAGGTATTTTCAGACAGACAATATGAGAAAAATTCAATTTTTTCAACATTAAAGCATGTAAACATGTCATGGAGGAAACTCAAAATACAAGTATGAACCTGAAATGAGTACAATATGTCCCCTTTAAAAGGATAGGTTCAAAGACTTAAACATTAATCAGGTGTCTATATCCTACAATCAGTCATCCTGTTCTCACTACTCTTTAAAAGAGCCCTCCTAATGGATGTGGAATATCATTTACAGTCATTGTGGAATGCAAAAATGTACTCCAAACTTTATCTGAAACTAACACTCAGCTTATCTAACCACGCTAATATTTTTGTGTTACTATCTCTCCACTACAGCTTCGTCTTCAGCCTTCACACAATTGTACACTGCAGACATTCAATTTGAACATAAGGTAACGCTTTATAATAAGGTCCTTAATAACCATTAATTAACAAGTAATAAGGCATTGTTCTCGCTTTAGATCCGGTAGTTGCAAAGAGCATAGTTAACTTATAGTTAACTTATAATAGATGAGCAATAAAGTATATTTTAATATCAATAAGCAAACAAAATAAGATTAATAAAGGCATGGCAAAGACATAATGGGTGGGTCATGGGTGTTTGTAATGCCATTATTAACACTTATACAAGCTTATAAACACACAATAATGTTAATAAGCATCTTGTAAGGACTTATTACTTGTTAATTAATGGTTATTACAAGGACCTTAATATAAAGCGTGACCGAACATAATTGGTAAGACTTACTGTATCCCACAATGCCACTTGTCTCTCACTCATGCGGCTGAAGCCTGTGGTCAGGATCTTCCCATCTGACAGGAACACAGCTCTCATCGGCCTGGTGCCATCATGGACCTTCTCTTTCACCTAGGAGGACAATGAGAGTGGTAAAGGACTAATGTGGATCAAAGTAGTGTAGGTCAGGGTGTGTACATGCAGTAGAACTTATTTTCTATGGGAAATAAATGTGAATTAACCTTGAGGACAGTGCCCCGCCGCGGGTCGATGACACGCAGAGCCTTGTCCTTGCAGACGGTACAGACGGCGCTGCCGTCCTTGTTCCAGCTCACGCTGTAGATCAGATCTGGATGGGCGTCATCCAGCTGGTACACCAGCTCCCCGGTGCCCACATTCCACACACACATCACATTATCGCAGCCTGGAGAGAGAAGACACAGCATCCAGCCTTTCTTTTAGTGCAGGAGCGCTAAATGCAGGAACATAAAGGAGATTGGTGCCTTGTGATCTGAGAGGTCTACTGAGTTTATAATCTAAGAGCATGTGATTTCTGTGGAGCGACGCCATTAAGAGCTTTATATAGCGAGGAAGAGGATCTGAAAAAGAGATGTTAGATGTACATTAGTACTGAAACAGGAAGTGGTTCATACACTGTAGGTGCGGTCTGAGACAGAAGAATAAACCTTTACAGATGTGGAGCGAGACACAGTTACTCACTTATGATGGTCCCATAAAATAGATGATAAAGCAGGTTATGCTTTAGGGCGGGGCTACCTTATGATTGACAGGTCGCCTTCACAGTGTGTTGTCCTGTGTTTTTTTACTTCAAACTTCATTGGAACATTTTGGTCTCTTTATAATGACTTAATTTGTAAATCTTTTGTGACATACATTCAATTGAAAACTGTTCAAGCAGATGCTTTTTTTTGTAAATATACACTCTAAATATGATATATTTTGTTTTAATCATGTTTTACACAGCATCCCACATTTTTTGGAATCGGGGTAGTACACTGTAATAAATTATTCTGTAGTCATTTAATTTTACTTAATATATTTGATCAAATGTATTAAATATAAATGCGTCCTTGATTTTGAGGCAGTTGTTTAAGTAACTTTAACATTAAAATGTTTGAGATAGAACCTATTTATTCTGACCACATTAAATATAATCTTTATGTGTATGTAATTCTAAATCAAGAGAATTTTGAATGAATCCAACACAATAGAATTAGTCCGTTTTTAATTGACAGGCGCTTCCTGTTAAGTCGTTATTGACTCAACTTTTAACCTAGTTAGATTTAATTAATAATATTGCGTGCAATCTGTTGCCTCAATTTTATTGAGTAGCTATTGTTTTTCTTTTTTTACAGTGTATTAAATGACACTCTAAGGAGTCAGCTATACATTTTTGCCTCTTGCTAACCAAGATAGCTAATAGTAGCTGATAGCGTAGCATCATTCTGGCTCCCGATCCATTCTGTGCATGCACTGGTTGAAAAAAAATCAAACATGGCGTTGGCCAAAATGCAAAACTCGAGGCTTCAAACCGTAATCAAACAGGTGATGTCACGATGGCTATGTCCACTATTTTATACAATGTATGGTTATCATCTAAAGTTACGTGAGGTCACAATATATATTAATGTCATATTAACCAATAAAGTAACCCCAAATTAAAAAAAACAACTCTTCTACACAATTTGGCTGAAAGGTAACACATTTTTACTGCATTTCATCATATTTTATCACCTCAAGATTTCTAGCTCCAACTCTAATAGTTACCTAAATTTAATTTTCCTTTAATTTTCATTTATTCAGCTTATACAGAGTCTTACAAATTTCATAGTTTTTGTTGGTTATTTACCTAATTTTAAACCCATATTTTTACAACAATGTTTCTCCATGGCTCCTGGAGATATAAGATATAATCTTGTACATTGAAGTCTACTTTCTCTGCATATGAATATATTTGTGTATGTTCTGGGATATTCATGCTCACATGGAGTATATTGCTTTGCAGCAAATTATTTCTTCAGGTTTATCACATTCTCTTTTAAAGTTGCATTGAATACTATGAATTGCTGAAGGGGGGGGGGGGGAACCCAATTCCTTGCTTGTATAATGCAGTAGTATTTGAACTGTGTAGCTTGTCACAGAACACCAACACAGTAAGTCAAGAGCTGTTCCTCAACTCTCACTATTTACACACAGAAAGGTCACTTTTCACTGGATAATGTGACGTGTTAGCAAACTGATAACATAACTAAAGTATTGTTGGCACCCATGTTTAAACTAAAAGTGAGCGTGGAAACGTGTCCTAAAGTCGATACAGGTCAGCACACAACCTTTTTTTTGTTTCTATGTAAATGTATGTAAAACAACATATAAAAGGTCTTGTTGCATGGTGCTGCAGTTTACTTCCTGCTCTCTAAAGGTAAAATAGCCTCATCAAGTCATATTTCAGCAGTCACATATAATCCCAGTCATCTTTACAGCCAATTATTCAGCACCAGATTGTAATAAATGACGTTACCTGCAGTCAGGAGGATGTTGAAGGCAGTTGGGTGCCATGCCAGGACTCCCACTCTTTTACTGTGTCCCTCCAGTGTCACAATGGCCTCAGTCATTGGGCTGGTCAGGCCCCCGTCTGGGATCTGCCACACCTTCAAACCAGCAGGCACAGCACATATTAACATGGAAATGTGACCCATTCAGGTACATAAGAGCTGCTGATGTTTTATGGGACGCAGTGAAGAATAACAGCTGAATTTTATTTTGGCGACAGAAACGGGAAGCACTTAAAAATGAAATGTTTTAAGGCTTTCTTTAGTCTCTAACTTCTCATCTGTTGGTTTGAAAACAGCTAGCGTCACACTCAACTTAGCAGAGGCTTTTAACAGAAGTGTTTCCTTGCTCTGGAACACTTTTGAGAAGTACTCTTCTTTGCTTTCTTGAAATTAGATGAGAAGATCGATATCACTCAATGTGTGTCTTTTTAATTGAAGCTAGAGCTACGAGACGGTTAGCTTAGTTTAGCATAAACACTGCTAGCAGCTAGCCACCAGCTCGTAAAAACACAAACTAACACTTGAAGAACCAAAAACAATTCACCTTGACTTTTTTTTCTTTCCAAAGACAACAATAATTAATATATATAAAATAATAACAGAGATATCTCTACTTCTAATCATGATTGTGCCATTTACATTAAGGTGCACAACTTATAAACAATGCCCATAAAAAGTGTTCAGCGCCCCTTGGATGTTTCACCCTTTTGTTGCTTTACACATGAAATCATGGTTAATATAATTAGGCTTTTTTTGACAGGAATTTGCCAAAAAAAAAAAAAAAACAACTCTTCAATATCAAAGTAAAAACTTTTTTTTTTTTTTTTTTTACAAAATAATGTCAATTAATTAAAAATATATATGGTAAAATATATGATTGCATAAATATTCACCCCCTTTAAAGTAATTTACCTAATTCAACAAAGTTCCAGTTGCTTGTAGTGTTCTTTTGTCTTCATGTTGCAATTCTGTTACCATATTTTGTTTTTTCTTCCTGCTCCCTTACACCAGACATTTATTATTATTATTCTTTGTCCTAACTTATTGCCACGCTGGAAGAACTTCTTTCAACACTCACACAGGTGGAATGCACCAGGACAACAAAAAGGGAATACTGAGCCAAGAAACTGACAATTTGACATCTGACAGCTTCTATCCTGAGATGTTGTTTTGTTAACTGCTAAGGCGTAACAACATTGCTGCAGAATTGATGACCTTTGTTATACGTCACAAGCCTTTTTTTCATTCCAATATAAAGGCTGATAGATGTGGACTGGCACATCAGAAGAAAGGTTTGAACTGGAATAAGTAAAATATGAGTTTGAAAAGCATATATATTTTTTTATAAAATCATGTCAATTAATTAAAAATACATATGGTAAAATATATGATTGCATAAATATTCACCCCCTTTAAAGTAATTTACCTAATTCAACAAAGTTCAAGTTGCTTGTAGTGTTCTTTTGTCTTCATGTTGCAATTGTAGTAACAGTGATGAGGCAGAGACCCTCTCAGATACATGGTTTTTATACTTTAATCACTTGACACATATCAATTGCACTAACTGTGACACTGCTGGCATCAACTAGCTGGAACATTGTGGAATCAGGTGAGTTACTATAAAAGGGGGTGAATAGTTATGCAATCATTTACTTTAACTAATATATTTTAATTAATTTACATAATTTTGTAAAAATCTGTTTACGTTGTTGACGTTAGAGTCCATTTTTCATTAAAATCAACAAAAGGGTGAAACATCAAGGGGGGGTGAATACTGTTTATAGGCATTGTATTGTAGTTAAAAACCACAGTGAATAAAATGTGACAGGAGTAAATAAACCCAGCCTGAAACTGCTTGGCCTTCAGATCGTTAATAGCAACAACAATATGTTATTTTATTCAACTGCAGAAGAAATTAATTCACTGCAGACGTTACGAGCCTGCGGTCAGGGTGGCCTGTGTGTGACACAAAGAGACACAAAACCAGCTGCAAGCTTGACAAGCCTTGAAGGTGTGATCTTACCTTGACGGTGCAGTCCTCGGAGGCACTTGCAATGATGTTGTCGTCATGAGGAGACCACTGGATGTCCAGCACCGGAGCCGCATGGCCGCACACCGTGGGACAGGACTGATCAATCCTGCCGCTCTGTGGGAGAAATCATGACACTGTGACAGCTGACTGGAGAAACTTTAACACATTAAGTCTCCGTTTACATGATGACGGTCTCAACAGAAGACGCAAAAGTGGCGTCACGTCTTCACTTTTTATTCCGCGTTTAGACGAGCGTTTTCGGGAGGAAATCTGCTGCATACGGTGATCTAAAGTGTGTGAATGTGATTGGGTATGCATTCAGGCGGCATCACTTAAAGCCATAAGAGCATCTTTGGGCATGAGGAAGTTTTCACGCCACACATTTCCATCAGCTACTCCTTCCACAAAGTTCTCCACCATCACTAGATCTCCCAGGTCTCGTTCACAGCCGTCTGGCTCGCCTCCGACCAATCGGTGCATCCTAAATGTGATGGAGGTAATTACAGATCCTTCTCTGTTCACTAATACTATCTGTACATTTGGTGGAAAGACTCCTGTAAGTTTATTAGAGCTGCCAGAGCAGCTTGAAGGTCCCACCATGGAAATAATCCACGTTTCTTTATTTCCTGTACTGGAGCATGGATGTGACGTAAATGCGTACGTGATGTGAGCAGATCAGATCAGAGTTTTGTGTCTTGTCAGTGTAGACGGACACGCTACGGCGGAGCGGATTACAGTTTTACACTTTGGAGGGTGGTTTAAGATTTTTGCGTTTTTAAGCCCCAAAAACGCCGTCACCGTCTAAACGAAAGGCACTTCGAATAAAATATTTTGTCGTTTTTACCCGCAAGCGTCCTGGTGTAAACGAGGCCTAAAGGAGTAGAACCTTTGTCCACTCTTTGACTCGGAGCTGTAAAAATGCTGTGTTTGCATTAGCCAGACATGGAGCGAGGCGTCAAAGACTTGCTGACGTGTTGCTCTCAGTAGCAGAGTGGACGGTAGGAATCAAGATAGAGGCTTTTAAAGCATATTGATCCACTGTTTATTTGATGCTGAATGTAATGCAGAAGGGGGAGGGAGGGGGACCTTGCTGATGGGAACAACGAGGAAGGCTCCTCCTCCGCCGGCTTCGATGATCACAGCGATGAATTTGGGGTTGACGGCGGCGAGGGAAGTGTCCCACGTCACGCGGGACACTCTGACGTCATCGATGCAGTGCTCGGCTTTCCAGGCCTGGGCGAACACGTGGCGGAACTTGCTCTGCCTGACCACACCTCGCCGGAAAGACATTCTAGGGAGAAAAACAAACCATTGAGTGAATTATGTGGCATAGTAAGCTGAAAACACTTAAAGGGATAGTTCAGATTTTTGGGAGTGGGGCTGTATGAGCTAACCGTAGTCTAACATTACAAACAGGACAGGAAGGTTCTAGCACCAGCAGTTTGGAGAAGCATGCAGGAGTACTGACACAGAAGCAGAGCAATGTACTGCTGTGGACAGGGGCAGCAGCAAAACTAAATAAAATAAAAAATCAGTGTACACTATATTTACAATATTTCCACTGCTCTACCTTCCTGTCAGATATCCCTGTTTACGTTTACCTGTGTAGATTTGAACAGGCTTGAATTGAAAACTCAAAATATCTTATACAATATTCAGTTTGTTTAAATACACAATTCTGTTTTCTTGCTGCTCCCTTACACCAGACATTCATTTCTTTGTCCTAACTTATTGTCACACTGGAAGAACTTCTTTCAACACTCACACAGGTGGAACGCACCAGGACAACAAAAAGGAAGTATGCTTTAATGCTGAGCCAAGAAACTGACAATTTGACATCTGACAACCTCTATCCTGAGATATTGTTTTGTCAACTGCTAAGGCGTAACAACATTTCTGCCGAATTGATGACCATTGTTAAACGTCACAAGACTTTTTAAAAATCCAATATAAAGGCTGATAGATGTGGGCTGGCCCATCAGAAGAAAGGCTTGAACTGGAATAAGGAAAATATGAGTTTGAAACAAAACAAGTTGGCAGAAGGGGGGGTTATACCTTTTCATCTTCATTTTGTGGTAAGTTCATTTTTAATTCTACATATATATCTTGTCAGGAAATATGTCAAACTAAACTTTAGGAGACTGTTTGCCCTTGTTCTGTGGACTTTCAGTCATCAGAGCATCACACCTCGTTAGGCCTGTCAGATAATTACTATATCGACTTATCGTTCAAAATACATGAAGACACGACAGTTTTTTCTGGACTCGATAATTATTGTTAACATCAGTGTTTGTTTATATCTGCCAGTCGCGCTGCTTCTGTCCCTCCCTTGTCGCTCAGCCTGCTCTCTGTGGGAGGCGTGGCTCACACACACACACACACACACACACACACACACACACACACACACACACACACACACACACACACACACACACACACACACACACACACACACACACACACACACACAGTGTGGACGTCAGCCAGCTGAAGCATAAGGTGTGTTTCCACTGAGTTTTGAGTACTTTTTGGAAAGCGGAGAGTGTTTTAGCTCCACCCACTAGTTAGTTACAGGTACTTTAGTAGCGGCTAACCAACTGAGTTCGAATGTGACAACAGACCGACGCAGCAAGCAGTGTTGCCAACTTTGCTGCTTTGTTGCTATATTTAGCGACTATTCAGACCCCTCTAACGACTCTTTCTCAAAAAAGCGACGAACAACAAATCTAGCGACTTTTTCTGGTGTTATTGGAGACTTTTGGAGACTCGTTCCCACTCTTCTTAACAAGTAGCAGGCGCTGTCCCAAAGCACTCACAAGCGGCCCAGCAGTCTCTCCCAGCTGCAGATAGAGCAGGAGATGTTAACACCTCAGCGTCCAGTCTGCACCAGTCTGCAAATGAATCACGCACGCACGAAATCTACCTGAGGCAGGTAGATACTTTCTGAGCCGGTAACCGGTGATGTTGGGCGGATCCTCTCTCCAAAGCCACACCCATAGCGGCTCACCAGAGGGAGAGGTACCTAATGGAAACGCGCTTCATGATTATAACGCAGACTTTGTGCTTTTTTAGTACTACTGCACATGTTTGACAGGCAGTAGATCTCCGAAACAGCTGTTTATATATTACTTATAATATATATTATTATTATATTATTAAATATAGCAATTTCTGTTAACAGAGCCTGAGAGTCTATTTTACTTGTTTTGATTGTACTTCATTTATCTATGTTTGATTTATCTAGGATATTTTAATATTTATTTTTCACATTTCAATTTCAATGTTAAATATTCTTAAAAATGAATTGCTGTGGAAAAGGATGTACTCAACGATACTATCGTTTATCGTGATAGTTCTGAAGTGGATTGGCTCATCTACCAGACTCCTTTGACAAAAACAGTAATTTTACAGTGCAGAGCAGCTGCTGGTCTACCTTTGCCTCAATCTGCCCGTTTTTTGTGTTATTGTGGGATTTGGTGTTTTAAAGTGTTTGTTCCAATTCACCAGAGTCACATAATAGCACAAACAAATGTATCAAATGAGGCAGCAGTAGACCAGCAACAGGAGGTAAAATTGCTTATTTTTTTAACTGAAGTCTGGTGGCTTTGAAGATACAATACAATGCAGGATATAATTAAACTGATTCTTAAATCGACCAATACTTCCCATACTGACAGCTTATTTATCCAGCAGCTATTTTGATAATTATTTATTATTTAAAAATGTATGTCCTTTCGGCTTCGCAAATGTGACAAAATGCTGTTTTTATTTGTTAATATTACTGTGAATAAATATTTTGGACTTAAATCTGTGGACTTTATTTTCTTTAAACCACTGGCTGAAAAAGAACCAAGTTATTTTTATGATCAAACTGGGCTCTGGGAACATTAACTTGGATAGTTCATCATTTTGAGGCCATTACGTTTACAATTACAGCCACTGTTGTGGGTTTCTTCAATGCGCCATCTTAATGGAATGGAACATTTTCTAAAACGGTTTCACTGCAACCACACAATACTTTTTTTCATTAAAAATGGAAAAGAAGCCTAAACTTTTGGTTTAAAGCATTTCTTACTTATGTTATAATGAATTGTACCGATGAATATTTGAAAGTACATAGCACTTCTTATATTATTAAAACAAAGGTTTTTCTTTATGTTTGACATGAAAATTAAAAAATGAAACCTGACTATAAACATGCTAAATGATGGTTTAAGTCACTTCCATTCCTGAGAAGAGGAAAAAATTAACTTTGTTATGTCTGTCTGCACCTGATTCCAGCTAATTAAGATCACGGTGCATTCATTAATTTCACAATTTATTCAGCAAACATATTTAGGTTGTTGGATAGAGAGAAAATGGGCTGTCAAAACAGCAGGGAAATTCTTCCGTGCTGGGAGTCTGTCCTGAAAAGTACAGTCAGGCTTCAGTGGACAAAAGGGCATGATCCGCCTGAAACCACAACATGCTGAGGCAGAGAGGGGAAGGGGGTTGGGCAGTCAGAGCTGCTGAGGCAGGGGAGCCAGTAACTCTATATGCCATCTACCTAATGTTTCACAGTTGTCAAAGCAAATTGTATTTGAGCAGGTATGCAGGTTGTCGTCTGCATTTCCACCAGTAGCTAGTGAGGATAAAACTGCTCCACATCCTTGCAGCTTTCTATCGCCCCACTTCCATCGGAATTAAAGATATGTGCATAACACTGTACCATTATTGCATAAATGTGGGTTTAATTTCCTGTTATACTGTTACAAAATACCAACACAGTGTGTCACGTTAAGGTTTCTATTGTTGTCTGGACACAATGCGAGCGAATATGGCTTTTTGCAAAGAGTAACTACACGCAACAAAAGACGTGCAGCAATGCGTAGTTAAACCCCCAAATGAGACATGTCAAAGAAACGGCAGGATTGTTATTTTCCAGCACAATAGCAAATCCGATTGTTATTTTCGAGCACAATAGCGTACCTGGCTTTCGACCTTTCCTAATTGGAAGAAGGATCACCAAAGACTCGGGCGTGACAGGACGAGGCCAATAAAATAATCCGCCGCCAGCAGCAGTAACTTAATCCTCTCCTGTGTCCAGGCAGGCGTTCACGTCGATTGCGCAGACCTATAACAAAATACCACCATTAGCATTAAAAAGCCATTCGTGTTACTGCCACATTTGCAGCTATTCTCATGTGGGTTTTGTCAGTAATTACGCATGTCTGCGGTAGTAAAAGCCTAACCTGATAGCGCATGTCCCGTGCTGATATGTAGCTACAATAAATGGTGCACAGCGACGCTGAATGGAGCCGGAGCTAACGGTGATGCTGTGGGAAGAAACGCAGACGGTGCTCGCCCCGTCTCCCCTTTACAAACGACTGATTTGAAGAGATGCAGAATCCCAGACACTTCCGCTCATGGCAGGATGTATCAAAGACACGCAGGAGTCAAGAGGGAGACCCTCCGTCTGCATACACATCCCTGTCTGCGTGACCGGATCTATACCTCACAGTCTATGATGTGGGCGCAACTGCGAAAACTTTTTTTTAATTGCCTGGATAAAATGTCAGCTGGTTTAAATGCATGGGTGTGATTTAATGTGCAAACCAAGTACATTAAGTAAAAAATATTATCAAGTGTCCGGTTTTACCACACTGCGCCTGCGTGAAACGAAAGAGCGTCCTATTCCAGTTTTTGTAAACTTTTAAACGATTACAATTAAGAATTTTGAACATATATGACTCAAGCATTTGGATAAAAAATGGTGCGAGCCTGAATATGTCTTAAATACATTTTTATTACAGATTGTTTACCACCCTTTTTGGGTGTTTTATGACATGGTTGGGGTTATAGCAACTATGCCATTGACTGAATGGTGTACAACTTTTCTAATTTATTCCCTATATATTTACTCGATCAAAATGACTTCATCAAATACATTGATTTAAAAAGGTATAATGTGCTCAGAACAATACATTACACCACCTGTTGATATAGACTTTTTCTTTTAATATGTTTTTTTTTATTAGAAGTACTTTTTTATTAGTCTTTTTTTATTTATCTAGTGTAGCTATATCAATAGTACATTTTTCTAGTGTGTTATTAGGGGAGATTTTCTGATGTTCACACTGACTGTTATGAACGTGTCAGTGGTCCTTTAGCGCCACCTCGTGTTCAATATGGCGAAATTCAGGTTGATTATCTGTTCCTAAAGTAAGTATCGTTCTGAAGACGGTGGAATGAATGGCAGTCGATGACAATTTTAGCAGGATAGTCATAGGAAACTTAACGGTCAAACATAATTCATAAATCTTAAGGCATTGACATAGAGGTACTTTAAATACTTTGTTGTCAACACTGTGCAACAGGTGGCTCCGTGGCGCAATGGATAGCGCATTGGACTTCTAGGCTTCACTGGTGAAGTGATTCAAAGGTTGTGGGTTCGAGTCCCACCGGAGTCGCATTTTTGAAGTTTTTTAATCTTGAAGAGCCATCGGATTTTATATTGAGTCGCGACCAAACTTTTTTTTAAACAAGCAAAAAATTATCCGTTAACAGTACAGCTTAAGTATCGGTAAAAACTTTGTTTTTCATCGGAAGGTAAACCTAAGCAAGTTAACCTGCAACATAGGTCAACATAACGGAGTACTGTCATTAATATTAACACTACTAAATGTAGCACTACAGGTTAAATGTAATTTTATATAAACGTATTTGACAATATATAACGTTAGATTAACATTAGCTGGCTTGGTAAACTACCAATAAATGAATACCGGTAACTAAATTTGTCAAGGTAGCAAGATACAATCAAATGTGTTCCCAAATGTATCCTCCAAAATAAAACACATTCGCGTTATAGACCTAATGCCGTAAACGCTATGTGGGTTAATTTATTGATAATATACCATTAGCAGCGCACGTACATGTATATATAACCATATAGATAGTTACAGAATGTATGTTTCCGTAGCATTTGATTGAGACATACATTATTAATTGTTTTTATGTCACAAATATTGACACAAAGTGCTATTACGTTGAAGGGAAAAATGCCGGTTTCGTCCGGCCAGGCATCGAAATTGGCAAGCTTGATTCAGCCAACCGAAAAATTATATGATATCTTGAACATTTTTCCCCACTGAAATGACTAGTTAAAACTAATTCGAATCCCCCTTATTGAAAACAACATTTAGATTGTTTTATATGTATTTATTTTTGTCTATTTATTTTTGTATTTATTTATATTTTATTTCAACTGCTCTGAATTTACAATATTGATGTTATTATTATACGTTTTACTGTTGATTGATGTTCAACTAGCATTCTTTTCTGCACTTATGCAAGGTATGTACTGTGAAAAACGTGCCAGAAATGTTTATTTTTGCAATTTTCAATAAAGCATTGAAAAAAATAATTAAATAAATAATTTTTAAAAAATTAAAAAAAACTCAGCCAACCGGGAAACAATGTTTCTAGCTATGTGTTTCTAGACGGGAGCAGATTGTGTTGCACCGGGCGGGTGTAACCAGCGAGCTAACGTTAGGCTAGTTAGATGTAGCTAGCTAGCTTTAGGTTCTTGTCGGCGTACGCAGCTGTAGAATGAACATTATACACACGATTATTGAGGGATACTAATGAAACTCGTTGCTGTCACTTTATTTTACAGCCACACTGCTGTTGTCCACGACATCCTCAGTTGAGTTGTTTTAATCGTTAGCTGTTCTGTGTTGGTCTGTTAGCTAGTTAGCCTCCTCAGCTAACTGGGTACAGTAGCTTATGGGTGTCAAAGTTAGCCGTGACTTCACCGGGTGTCTGGTTGCCTGATCTCACATTTCGGACACGTCAAGGTAAACATTTAGCCATCGGCGAGTTTTAAAGCTAGCTAGCAAGCTAACGATTGTTTAGCGGTGCATGTTGCTTGTGCCGTATTATAAATCTGCACGTCAGCTGGTAAACTTCGAGAAGACATGTCAAATTGGTGTTTTTTTGTTGTTGTTTCTTTTTACTCTAGCTCTTGTTCTTACGTGCTGTTGCCGTGACTCCCACTACCCAAACTGCGGCTAACGTCGGTTAGCTTCTGTTGCAAGCTCATCCATATGTCAGAAGTTTTTATCAATTATATGTTGTTTTCATTTTGTTTTCTTTGGTGTGATTATGGCACAACTGTTGCATTTATCCAAATTGATCATTATAATAACATAACACAAAATAACATACATTTTTTTAATAATATGTGCCAATTAATAATATCGTCTCCCTGTTAAAATAATCGCCTAAGTCATTTTTTTCAAGTTTTGCAGGAAACACAAAAAACTTCACCAAAAGTGTAACATATGACATTTATTGATCATTTCACTCAAATTATGTAACAAAGGGTGGCTATTGACATAGTAATAACACTGTGTGTAAATTATGTAACTTAATATAAATAAATGAATTAGGCAATTTTTTGAACATGCCTTTGTGACTTAAGCAAGATATGGTAACACTTTATTTTGAAGGTGTCTACATAAGAGTCACACAAGTCTGTCAGAAACATGACATGACAAGTATCATGAGCATTAATGTTACTTCAAAGTGTCATTAATGTTCATGACACATCCCATGTCATGTTTATGACACGCTCATGTGATTATGGCACAACTGTTGCATCCAAATTGATCATTATAATAACATAACACAAAATAAAATACATTATTGGTATGTGCCAGTTAATAATATGTAGTTTATAAGCAATTGTGGAGACACGATATGCATTAAGGTGTTTTAATCAAGAGTCAGTCCCTTTTTTATGCATATCTTTCTCCAGCATGGACACTAGTTTTGTCATTAAAATATGTTAGCAGTGACTCTGTATTGATTCCATGGTTAAACTTTGACCTGTCACACCACTCTCAAAGGTCAATATTAACCACCAGTAATGCTGGTGTAATACTGGGGTTGTATAAAAGGTTGTGATGGCTGTGACTAACACTTTTTATTATCTGCTGATTATTCTCCCATTTAATAATTTCAGCCTCAAAATTTCAGAAAATAGGAGGAATTGCCTATTGCATTTTCTCAATGCTCAATATATTGTATTAAAATGTCTGATCAGAATTCAAAGATAATCAGTTTTATATAACAGGAACTAGCAACTATCCACATTTAAGAAACCTGGAGAATTATATTTGGGGTATTTTTGCTTTAAAAATGAGTCACACAATGAACTGACACACTTACTGGTTAACTTTGGACAGTCTACTAATATTTTTTTTAGCAATATCAGCCCTTCCTGAGAGCACAAGTCTTGTCATGCTAATTCTAAGATTATGAACTTTTCTCTTTAAGGTTCCTCAAATCTGTCTTTTAATTTTGGGGGCTGTGATGTCGGAGCCCAAGACCCCCACTCCCACTCCTGCTGGCGACACATACAAAGGATGGGTGTTCAAGTGGACAAATTACATCAAAGGTTATCAGCGGAGGTGGTTTGTCCTGAGTAATGGACTGTTGTCATACTACAGGTACGCGTTCCTGTAAAACGGATAAAATGATGAAAGAATTGATTATGTCATGAGAGAAAATTGCAGTTTTTATCTGCTGGAACTACTGTTTAATAAAAACAACCAGTTGACCATTAAGCAAAGGACAGCTTATCAATGTTTCCCTTGTAATTTAGTTGAAATATTATAATCACAGTACACACAGTTTTTCAGTTTAGTTAAATATTCCCCAAAATGTCAAATAAAACACATGTGATTTATTTTAGGACCCAAGCAGAGATGGGCCACACGTGTCGAGGCACAATCAACTTGGCCACAGCAACTATCACTGTGGATGACGCCTGCAACTTTGTCATCTCAAACGGCGGGGCACAGACCTATCACCTGAAGGCCAGCTGTGAAGTGGAACGTCAGCGCTGGATCACTGCTCTAGAACTGGCCAAAGCTAAGGCGGCCCGCATGCAGGCCGAGTCAGGTAAAACACAAACACAGAGGCAGATGGAAAAAAAGGAGTTGCTCTGTGCACTGAGAGTGGCAGTTGTGGTCATGTGAACGTGTTTTTGTGCTTTCTTGTTGCTTTGGCTATTAACAGATGACTCGGGGGATGACTTTTCCTCATCATCCCCGCCGGTGGCACCTGGACAAGGTGGGGGGTCACAGAATACAGAAGTTCAGTCTGCTCTCAGAACACTAGGCAGCAAGGTGGAGGATCTCAGCACGTGCAACGACCTTATTTCAAAGCATGGCTCTGCCCTCCAGAGGTCAGGCTTTAACACTCTTTTGCTCTATTCTTGCTTCACTCTTGCTTATTCAGTCCAAAGTCTCTCCTGTCTCTTCTATCTTTTACTTAGCAATGAAAAGTCCAAAACACAAAAGTAATTCAAATATGCACACGCTAATGTTTGACATGATAACTCCATTGCAAAACCTTTTTGGGAATGATATCCTTATGTCCAGAATATCATATCACTGCATGTTACTGCTGCTTTGACCTTTACGTGCTAAGTGTAGGTGTGGTGAGCAGGTAGATAAACAAACACTGCAGTTGACAGACAAAACAGCACAAGTTATAATTAGAGTTGTTGTGATTTCAATTCTGAATTGAAAATCTATTGAAATGAGCCTTCAGTTTTAATTATTGGGCTCTAAAGCAGGATAGGCGACGGATAAATTTGACCTTTGTGTGGTACATTGCTCAAAAATATGTCATATCACGCTTAAAAATGTGTTTTCGGGGCATAAAACAAATGATCTCTTGATTTTTATGAAACAAGAGCTGATTATCTCACAATAGGACAGCTATAAGCACTGGAAATAAAAAAGATACTCAATTAAATTTTCGTGTAAATATTGAAAGTCTAATTCAATTGTGGATTTGTAGAATAAAACACCCATATAATACTCAGAAATTAACCTATTGAATTTGACTCTTGTGGCCTTTTACGTTGTAATTGTATGATCTGTTAACCCAACTGGTTATCCATGTTGCACATTTTCATATTTATTTCAGGTCTTTATCAGAACTGGACAGTTTGCGTCTGACTGGAGAGGCTGGGGATAAGATTCGTCAGGTGACAGAGAGGGCCACGCTGTTCCGCATTACCTCTAATGCCATGATTAATGTAGGTGCCTCCTCCTCTCTCAGCATGTCGCCTTTCTCTTTATGCATAATATGTTAATAAGAGTGGGCCTTGTGAATTTACACTGAAGACAACCTGGACTGTCTTGAGGCCAAATGAAATAGTCAAAATTGCTCAATTTCATTTGATCTTTGGGTTTAATCTCTGACCCTGTCTGATGTTTTTCCTCTCAGGCGTGCCGAGACTTCCTTGCGCTGGCTCAGGCTCACAGCAAGCGATGGCAGAAGGCCCTTCAAGCAGAGCGGGAGCAGCGGGTCAGGCTGGAGGAGACTTTAGAGCAACTGGCCAAGCAGCACAACCACCTGGAGCGAGCGTTCAGAGGAGCTGCACAGTCTAATGCAACAGCAGACAATAAAAGTGAGATGCTGAACACTTACCAAGTTACAGTAAGGATACGGTCAGAGGTTTCCTTGTCACTCTGGGAACTCCTGCCCTCCTCAGTCTAGATGTTTAAATCTCTATACTGCCCTACAAAGCCTAGCTGCAGTTACTACGCAAAAAAGGTAAAACTGAGAAAAACTGCTTTAAAGTTTTTTTAACACGTTTTAACTGGCCAGCCAAATTGGTCATATGTAGGTAATTGATATGACTCTTATTTCTACATGTATTGATGATGTCATTTTTATGCTCAAAAGTCATGACGATTTATTTGACCTTTGACCCCAAAAATGTAGTTACTGCACTCTGGTTTTGCTCTAAAAGGTTCTAATAGTGATGCAAAAACAGAGTGCAGTAACTATAATGTTGTTGTCTTCTTTCAGCTTTTATATTTTGTTTTCAGTGAAAAAAAAAATTCTAATTGATTTTGTTAGAAGTGTATTTAAAAGTGTTTAACAACTATATTCAAGGATTTGTGTATTTTAGACTTAATATTATAAAGTAATGTTATATTTTAGTCTTAATATAATTATATCTCACTTTATTACTTAATCACTATCTAGATAATAATTTCCCTATCAAATAAACGTATCATTTCTATTATTCTTGTCTTCACTATTCAACACAATGAAGAAATACAACACAGTGCAATTACTGCGGTCTGCTTTGGTATTAAGTTGGATTTTGTAGTTAGTGCAATTTTCACATCATAATTTCTCTGAAATAAAGCAACATTGAAATCCAAGACTTTGTCACAAGATAAATCAGACATGAAGGAGTTTATTTTGAGTTACTGCAGTTAGTCTTTGTAGGGCAGTTTCCAAGATAATCATCTTTGAGAGAAAAAACTCCAAAGTTTAATGAATAGGGTTTAATTATAACCGTTAATCTGTTTTCAGTCTCTGTATTAGAAACTGACTGAACTGTTTGTTGTTCAGGTGCTACAGGACCTGGAAAAGGTGAGGCGAGCGACGAGGACGACGACAATGAGTTCTTTGATGCCATGGAAGAGGCTCCCGAGTTCATCACTGTCCCTGCAGACCCCCAGTTCCACAAGTCAGTGCACAAGTCATTCACCCCACAGACACATGTTCACAGCACAAACAGTCAAACCAGGAAATAATTTGCTAGAATAAATTCCCACAAGATTTATTTCTCAGTGTGGTTATTTTTCAACCCACTTCCTTGTATGAACTGCTGGCATCAGATGTAATAAAGTCATATGGGTTGAAGCTTTCAAACTTTCCCATCTGTCATTGATTGAGTTTAAGTATCAGTTGAACCAGTTTGTGCTCCATTTCCTTGTTTGATCAGCTGGCTCATAACCACATATCTTCCAGATCACTGACAAGAGTCTCTTTGTTTTTTTTTATGTCTTTACAGAAGATCAAGCAGTAATGTCAGCGGTTTCAACAGTGAGATTTGTCCTGATGATCAGTCGGTATGTTTCATTCTGACCTCTCAGATGACTGTTGGAAGACTGCGTCACTGCTGTGGTTTATCATCGTTTTTTTATTGGAAATTGCATACCTGTTGCCTGGTGGTCGATTCTGTAACATCAGCTCTCTGAAAAAACACTGAAAGTTAAATTAAGTTCAAGTTACAAAAATTGGGGTTAGAAACTTGAATCTATATTTACAACATTTTTCAAGTGTTAAAGACATTAAAATATGGGGGCTCCACATGCTCTACATATTGAACTATTTACATTTTTACAACCTTTTCTTACAGCCTCTTTCTTGTCCTCTCCTCTCTGCTCTGTGTAACCAAATCACAGAGTATTTGTCACATGACTGCTGGTTCCAGCTGAGTCATTCATGGCTTTTCTCTGTTTAGTGCAGCTTTTTCATGTAGAATAGATAATATTAATAATGTATTTTTATATAAAATGTCACTACTTTTCCCGATGGAGGTGTTTGACACACACACACACGCTTTGTTCAAGGGCTGACGGAAATTTTAAAATCAGACAATTTAATGTAATTTTGGTGATATGTTTTGGGTTAAAGGTGTGATTGTGCTCCTGTCATAATAAATCAGATCAGAAACGCGTCAAAAAACGACAACATTTGAAAGCGTTATTACTTGCAGAAACTGTTTATTGACTAAATGCTCTGTCTTTTAGCTCAATGAGGAGCCTCTAGCGATGAACCAAGAGTCTCCCTCTCAGGAGCTGGTACCCCTGAAGAAGAGGCGGGCGCGTATTCCAGACAAACCCAACTACTCCCTCAACCTGTGGAGCATCATGAAGAACTGTATTGGCAAAGAGCTGTCCAAGATCCCAATGCCTGTGAGTGTTTTCTTTGCTCCCCGTCAAGCGTGACCAGGAGGAAGTCTGTTTGTGGGCCTGAGGCGGTTTCATCTCTTCTCTAACGCCATTGGCTGCTCTTTTGTCTTGTTGTCTTTGTGTGGTTACAACAAAAATGTTTTATGCGAATAAGCTAACAACAGCGTGTCAAGATCACACAAGTACATGATGGACTTTTGGCAGCAGCTGCTCCTGTGACACTGGTTGAACCAAAACACTGATCGCCTTCATGTCTCCACCACCAGGTCAACAACATTCTGTAAAAGCCATCTGAGGCTAAAATAGCTCTTCTGATTGAGTTAATTACAGATCAGTAGCAAACAAGGTGCGGCTGTTTATTATACTGAAAAGACACACTGGAGATCTACATAAAGATTGTCTGTGATCTTTATTTAGGTTTCTTTATTTAGCTGTTATTTGTCTGTCCACCACGGCTATCTGCTCTCTAATGCATACACCACGTGTTAAAAACGTCACAGCCTTTGTTTATTACACAACCTCGATTGCAAGGAATTTGTGACGCGTACGACATAAATTCAACAGAAAGCATCTAATTCACTAATCAAGATTGTGTATTTACAAAAAAACAATGCATCTATGCTGGATAAAATTCACAAAAAGATTAAAAAAACATAATCAGCATGGTCCTGGTCTGCCATGATCATGATAACAAGGACTGAAAATACAATACTCATAATAAATATACATAATATATTACAGTATTCTTATTATTCAAACATTTTATATGGATAAATTGGACATGGCTGATATATATTATCATAGGAGTATTTATATTTTTTAATATCTTTATGGATTGTATATGTATTTATAAATATTTCATATAATATCGATTATATTATGTGTAATAAACATTCAAAAATTAATATTGGCCTTGAAAATACAAAATTGGCAAGGCTATATTTTAATTTATAATGTAATTTATGTGTTTAAAGTGTTATTTTATTGCGATATCTGTATGTAGGTATGTTGCTTGGAAAGACCATGATAGCAGACATTAACTTTACTCAATTTTAAATGAGAAGGAATGCAAAGTTTGATGTGAATCTTTCCGCTCTCTAGGTAAACTTCAACGAGCCCATCTCCATGCTGCAGCGATTGTCGGAGGACCTGGAGTACCACGAGCTGCTGGACAAAGCCTCCAAGTGCCAGAGTTCACTGGAGCAAATGTGCTACGTGGCGGCGTTCTCCGTGTCGTCCTACTCCACCACCGTGTACCGCACGGGCAAACCCTTCAACCCTCTGCTGGGAGAGACGTACGAGCTGGACCGCCGGAGAGAGAGCGGCTACCGCTCACTCTGCGAGCAGGTAAGAGAACAAAGGCACAAAGAGAGAGAGAGATAGATAGAGCGATTCCAACGAAGGAGGATGTGAAACTGAACCAGGAATGAATATCAGGAAGGAAGACTTGAGAAATCCAATTGGCTCAGCATTTTGACCGTGTTTTGCTTCCTTTTTTGAAGCATTTGGGGAGCAAAGGTTGCACAGAAGCAGCATTCATGTGCGTAAACTAAATAAGCAATTAAATAGCAATAGATGAGCAAGTTAATCATAATTAATGGTTAGACGAGTGGTTAAACATGCGTGATTAAATCATTGTTTGCAACTTTTATGTGGTAACAATTGAAACTCTTTATTACAAGTATTGTGGTCACAGCGTTGCGGCATTAACCTCTAAGAAATAAAAGAAAGTATAGAGAGTATTTTTAAATAAAATCCATATTTGGGCATGTAAGATGAAAAAGCAACTTTTATTTTCATAGTTGTCATGTCATTCCTGGCTGAATGAATTACGTGTTTTTGTACAGGATCTTGTTACTGTAAAAAGTTTCTTTTTTGGATATTGTAAAGGGGAACATGTAGGATACAGTGATTTTGATTAAATGTCGCTGTTTTTCACTCTGACAGAAGCTTTCATCACGCATGATCAGTTCAAGAAATGCAGAAATCTTTTTCTGCATTTCCTTTTTCTGGCTATGTTCAGTGGAGTTTCTTTTTATTTTTTGAAAGACAACTTTCCCCCTGCTGTTCAGCTGCTGGGTTCAGAGGGTAAAAGCAGAGCGGAGAAGTGGTTTGTGGGGGCATTTTCAGGGCACAGAAAGGAGGCTTAGTGACGGGCAGAAAGGTTTCTATTCCTGAAGACCAAGAAAATATAACCAGTCCAATAACTAATCCAATAAATTGTGCTTTCAGGCAGCAAATCCAGTGATCATGCAGCTGTGGAGAAGGCTATATTTAGGCCATGAGCTTCTTTATATATACACTATATGTAATGACTGGTTTAATTCAGTCACAAAGGCTTTAAATGGGATTTAGCAAGTGGGAGAAACTATTAAATCCTTTTGTAGATGAGTGCTATAATTGGATTTGAGGTTTACAGTGGGGATTTCATGCCCTGCAGGATAATGACCGCGTATTTTATACTTGATAGGTCAGTGTGTCTGAATACTTACACTAAATGTGATTCATATCTGTTAAGAACAATCATCAACACCACTTTTTGTTCTATTTTTAAACAAATGCGCGTCACATTTCTCTCTCTCAGGTGAGTCACCACCCCCCTGCAGCAGCACACCATGTGATTTCTGATCGTGGCTGGACCCTGAGGCAGGAAATCACTGTTGCCAGCAAGTTTAGGGGCAAATACCTCTCCATCATGCCTTTGGGTAAGTGGCAGTCCGGTTCTGCACATATTAATCATGCCTTGCAATCTGATGATGACGTCTGTTGAGGGTGTGATGGGGAAATCTCAGTTATTTCCTGAACACAAACCTGTGATTAGAGCGTCCTTATGAGAGATCGGTGAATAAAGGTGAAGGAATGTAGCAGTTACACCTGTTGTTTAATGGCAGGTTATCATAAGGACACCTTTGAATAACAAACAATGGCTTGTATTGTCACATGAAACTCATCTGTTTACGTATGTGCTGTCTGTCCTTGCAGGCACTATTCATGCAATCTTTGAAAAGGGCAACAATCACTACACCTGGAAGAAAGTGACAACCACGGTGCACAACATCATCGTGGGAAAACTGTGGATCGATCAGGTGAGACGGACAGTTAAAAACACCACATTAACACATATCACATCATGTATAGACATCTCTTAATGAGTGTTTGTAGCACCCTATAATGCAATCATTCCTGATAATGTAATTACGCCCGAAAATGTAATAAAACTTATAATTTTATATATATGATTTAATAACTTCACCAATAATGTAAGAAAATATCCTGACTGGTATGTAATAACACTTTTACCGGTATTGGGAATTTATTCCATTTTCAGGAAGTTGTTTGGTTGGTTTGTGATTGTGTTGATGAGGAAGTGATTTGTTAGAAATCTGTGAAGAGGAATGTTTACCTGGAGCTTATCTGAGCTGGAATTCTATCAGTCAGCATATTGTATATTGTATATGCATATTTATTTTATTTTTGATTGAGTTAAGTGCAAATTTTATTACATTTTCAGGTGTTATTACATTATCAGGAAATTATTACATCATAGGTTGCTACAGTGCTTGGCATTTTTTTTGTTTTTCTTGCTCTACATTTAATGACTCTTCCTAATTTAAGGGAACAGTAGAGCAGGTTTGTGTTTCTCCAAGAATCTGACGAAACAATACGTGTCATGGTACAGGGGCTCCAATTCAATTTACTGCAATTTTTAATATCAGATTATATGGAAACTCATAGTGCCGTGGCAAGTTAGGCAGCTTCAAAGCTCCTGGGCCAGATTAATCAGGCTGAGGGCCAACCATGTGTCAAAAACACATGCACCAAAATCTGAGTCTCAAAAATGATAGAGGCACAAAGTTTCAGGAGAGTGGTTCAGTTTGAAGCAGTAGAGTTTTATTCTTGCAAAGGTCAAGAGATCAATACTCAATGAGTTCCTTGGTTGCAGCCACAGGAAACTGAAGTGTCTGTTCTAAAACATCGTATTTTATATTTGTATTTTGTGGGTTAGTTAGGTGATGATTTGTATGATCTCATCTGTTTTTACTGGTGGTGGTTTTCCAGAAGGCCTGTTTGGTGCTTCTGGTGCCAGGCTCCAATATCTACTGCTGTCAGAATTTTACCTTCCATGTTACCTTATTTGGGAACTAAGACTTCCTGTGTTTTGCTACCAATATATATGGATGAGAGTTCAGTTCCTTTTTAAAAAAAAATCATACTTTTAATTATTATAACTTTCACAAACATCCTTTTACAAGCTTTTTAACTCATATCAAGATTTGAGTGTATTTTACTCTGACATTAGTCATTACAGCGGTTGCTCATCTTTGCACACAGCTCTTACTTGTAACACACACACATTTAGCTCAACCCAAGTCAAGAATGATCATTACTGCTTATTGTCTTATTAACACACTCTATTGGATTAAATGCATACAATGTTTTTCTTTTTTTTTTCTTTATAAAGAAAGTACATTCTGAGGCAAATATTGCACTTTTTATTCCACTACATTTAGTCACCAGCTTTAGTTAATTTTCAGGTCAAGATTGAACATAAAACAATTTAAAGTGATTAGATTAGTTTTTTAATTAAACCTCATGACATAATAATAGTAGTTAAAATGAGCTCAATCTTTACAAAATTGTACAAATAATAATAATATCTTTGTACTTCAAGTTTGGAAGAAATTTCAGTGTTTTATTAATACTTTTGCTTCAGTAAGGGACCTGAAAACCTTTTCCACCACTGAAAGAACACATGCATGTGGATAAGTACATATAACACTGAGATTGTTTTGTTTATTGACTTTTGTTTGTACATACAATACATTAAACACTTTAACTTGTTTTCTTTTCCAACTGGTTAGATAGACAAATAGAACAAAGTAGACAAATGAAACATAGCATGAACAGCCATGGAGTATCCATATCCAGTCTGTCCATATGCATTTTACACTGTGTCATAAATCAATATTTTCTTCCACTTGCTACTAAAAACAACAAGTTGATAAGCCATTTCTTCCATAGAAAGGCAACTTTTTTTTTTTAACACACTCAGCAGTAAGATCTGTATCTGCATCTACAACATTCCCTACTCTTAAAAGTCTGCTACTATTTCTTTTGCATGGAAACTATTAACTAATAATCAGTGTGTTTTTGAGACACAGTGCAGTATCACAAAACAAAACGTTGCAATACTCAAGTGTTCTTCTTTTCTCTCTTCCAGTCTGGAGAGATAGACGTGGTGAACCACACCACCGGAGACCGCTGCCACTTGAAGTTCGCTCCGTACAGCTACTTCTCCAGAGACGTGGCCAGGAAGGTGAGAGTGACGCAAAGACTTTTTCTACTTGTGTTTTTACTGTGTTGATGTTTTAATGTTCTCTGAAGAAAGAAAAATATGCTCTTGTGCGGCTATAAAGATCGTCTCTTACGCAGGGTTGGTACGGCTGCTTGAAAGCCTTGAAAGTGCTTGAATTCAAATGTTGTATTTTCAAGGTTTAAAAAGTGCTTGGATTTTGGATTAAATGCTTGAAATTCTTATTGTATTTCTCTTGCAATCTGACTATATCCAAATAAAAAATAATGAGTAGCCTATCTGAAATGAAGAGCGTTCCTCCTAAAAGTGTAATACCATCTCTGTTGGTATGGTTCAGTGAAATCTCCCCTTTCAGTATGTAAGTACTCATCTAAAACATTAAAACATGCAGTTTACAACAGGTGTAAGATACTGGAAAAGCTTCAAAATTGACCTTGCAAGTCCTTGAAAAATGCTTGAATTTGACCACTGCTAAAGTGTACGAACCCTGCTTATGGTTTAGTGACCCATGATGCTTTACTGTCTCTCTCTCCCTCCTTTTCTTCAGGTGACCGGTGTAGTGATGGACAAGGATGGCAAGGCCCACTATGTGCTGTCAGGAACGTGGGATGAGAAGATGGAGTTTTCCCGGGTGATGCAGAGCAGCAGAGGAGGAGAGAACGGCACCGAGGGCAAACAGAAGACGGTCTATCAAACCCTCAAAGCCAGAGAGGTTTGGAGAAGAAACCCTCTACCGTAAGTACATTATGGTCTTTATAATATAAGACAGACTAGCATTTAGAATAAAGCTTCTAACCATAAAGAATTGCACGCAATGTTGGCTAGAATTTGTTGGCAGCAATAAAAAGTACAATATTTTGGTTTCTTCCAGGAATCATATAGCACTAATCTGTTCATTTAGAGGCAAGAGGCTGAAATTAAATTTAGGATAGAAAATTGAGCAGAGGTTGCGAGGCAACCAGATCTCTGTCAGTAGATGAGTAAACACCAGTCAAACCCATTAACTCTAGGGCATTTGCTGTTTAAAATAGCACATCAGCTTCTTTTCTCTGAACATTTTATTTCATAACACATTGCTGATTTTTTCGTCATGTCAGCAGACGACTAAATTTCCCCACTACGGGATAAATAAAGTCTTGTCTTACATTTCGGTACCAAATAAATCATGAATATATATAATCTTAAATAGGAAAAGACATTAAAAAATGCAGCTGCAGTGCTGCACAGACACAAGTTTATTTACCTCTCGGGCTTGTTTTTGCATGTTTACTAATTTAGTGTTAAAAAATCTTGTTTTTAATAATATTAACAATAAACTTTATTTTTCATACATAATATTCAGCTTGAGGTGATTTACATAGAAAACATTTAAAAAGGCTGCAAACAAAAAATGTAAAACGCGATAAAACAGAATAAATGATTTGTAGTTCCCATCAGTAACAACATGACTTTAGTTCCTACTCTTTGCTCGACCACAGTGAGGGAGCAGAGACCATGTACTACTTCACCGCCTTGGCGCTGACCCTAAACGAGTCAGAGGATGGCGTGGCGCCCACCGACAGCCGGCGGCGGCCCGACCAGCGCCTGATGGAGGACGGCCGCTGGGACGAGGCCAACTCGGAGAAGCAGCGGCTGGAGGAGAAGCAGCGCACCGTTCGACGGGAGAGAGAGAGGGAAGCTGCCAGCCAACGCACCTCCAGCCAGTCAGAAGAAGGTGAGAGAGGTGTGTGTGTGTGTGTGTGTGTGTGTGTGTGTGTGTTTTACTTTGTCTGTAATCCTCTCTGCCTTGCATGGGGAAAATCATGGAATAAAGGGGTAAAAAAAATTCTCTGTGATCCCCTTTTCTCTTCCAAAAGCTGTCGATGAGGACTCTCTTACTGATCCGTCCTTAAAAAGCAAGTACATCTCTCACTACTTTTCTGCCACCGCCACATGCTTTCAGATCTTTTTGAATCTTCTGTCTGGTTTGTTTTTATTTTTTTCTGTCTGTTAACACCGTTTCTCCCTCTTCCAGGCGCGCCTCATGACAGCTACCAGGCACTTTGGTTCGAGCGCTGCGAGGACCGGATCACAGGTGAGCAAGTGCATATCTATAAGGGAGGCTACTGGGAAGCTAAGGACCGCGGCACCTGGGAAGGCTGTCCGGACATATTTTGACCTCGGCATTGACTGCGAAGTGCCCTGAAGAGACTGATCCATCTAACTGCCTGGTGGCTTGTCCCCCCCCCCCTCCCACTTGGACGGCTGCGTCCCTCCAGTGGTTCTCTGTTCTAAGAGATCTCCAGGACGGTCCCTGCGCTCTGATCCAGAAGGGGAGCAGGGTTTTTTCCTCCGGCCTCCCTCGCCCCATTTTGGTTCCTGTCTCCTAGAGTCTTAGCGCCCGCCCCCCTTCACACAACCGAAGGGACTGGAATAAAATTGTTGGTGCTGCTTTGACTCGAGTCAGGCTAAGCATAAGGGGGAGGAAAATAAATGGGCAGTGCTTCCAATCATAGTAGATCATTCTTTTAGTCTCTCTGCTCAAATCTTTGGGATTAGGAGCAGAAGAGGTTTCGTGCTGATAACAACTTGTGAGATAATGTAGTGTTCCTGTTGTCATCAACAGCATTGTGTGCTTTGGTAATAACTCTAATAAAATGGGCGGTAAGACCTGGTTAATATATACGTTTATATATAAATAAGATAAAAATAATTTCATTAAAATGTCGACTGGTGGCCTTCAAGACGTTAGCGAGGATTTCTTGTTTTTCTCTCTGATTTAGTGTCTTAATGTAACAAAGTGAAGGTTCTAGTGTGCTTGTGTGTATGACTGCATATCTGCTCTTCCATCACTTTAAAACACTGCCACTGTGCAGTATACTGTGTTATAAAAAAAAAAATACTGGTTGAACCTCCACACTGTCATACTATATGATTAGAAGAGTTTTTCTTCTTCACAAAGGCCTGATGGAAATTGTTGTGGCCAAAAGGCCAAAACCATGTTTCTCTTGGCCTTAGAACTGAGCAACCTGCTCTCACTTTATTTACATCACACCTGAGTGGATTTGACGCTGACATTTGTAGCTAGTTTCTTGTACAAACATTAAAACTTTAAATAAGTAGTTGAGGGGAACAAAAGATTACAGAGCTGCAAAATGGCAAAAAGCTTCTTCCGGTGCTGGGAAAATCTCACATTAGTACAGTTTTATAAAAATAACAATTAATGAAATGACCCCTTTTCACAATATTGGAGGAATATTTTAGCCATTTTGCAGGTAAAGTGAATGGTAACTACGTTACATGGCAGTAAAAATGGTGTGAGATATGTGGTGTGATATTTTTTGCGTGTGTTATGAAGAACACAGACAAATGAGCAAAGAAAACAAAAGTAAATGCAGTGGTAAAAATAAACCTTTGTGTATCTGCTGAAGAGTTCATACATATGCAAGAACATTTTGACACCAAAAACATGGGATATAATGTGTATGTGCGGGGGTGTGTGAATTTCATAATTTTGTTTGTAAGTGTACTTAAAAATGAAGAATAAAGAAACAAAGAATTTAAAAGCATTGCAAATAACTATGATTTTATAAATGTAAAGAAATTCATATAGTATTGATAACTGTAAGGTAGTTTTTTTCTTGTATTTTTGGTTCCTCATATTATTGGAAGAGGACTGTCTTCATTTTCAGATAAAAAAGGGAGTTTCCATACTTAACTGAGAGGGGACACATGACATTGTTCAGTATTTTGTATTAACAAAGAAAAAGAATCTGTAATAAACAAATGCTGTGATGTCAAACAAATGCTTTTCCTTTAATCTTGTTCCAACATTTACATAAATTATCAATAAGGTAACACAAAGACTTGCCAAATCAATTCATTGGGAATTTCTGCCGTCATGTTCAGTAGGAGCTCCAGATGGGACAACATATGTTGTCAATAAAATAATAAAACCCAATGAAAACAAGTCCATGCTCCAGTTTATTTGGTTATTTATATGTACAACTGTTATTGATACTGATTTGGCATTTTTACAAACTAAAATTAACAAAATTTCATGTTAAAGCAAATGTTTTGTTAAAATCTGATTTTATTTGTGCCAGACCTTAATGTTAAACTGCAAAATTTATCATGGAAATGTTTTGCATATTTTATAATAGTTGATTGCAGGAAATAAAGCTGCATAAGGTAAAGTTTTGCCAATTCTGGGGTTAGAAGACCAAAGTATACCTGGATTGATTTATTTTGGGCTAGGCCAGTTTATCGACCAATATTAGCTTATTACAGTTATATTCTATCGTGTTTTTTTTAAAGAAAATGTAATTAAATTTTTTTTTAAACTGAATGGGAAAAAAAAGGTTAAAGACAAAATAAGGAGATGTGAAGTTTAATCTGAAATAGGCGGCAAATCGCAGGCTTATCTGAACAGTCTGTATCCGCTGAGTCAGACTGGTGCCTATTAGTTGCTAATTAGCCTCGCTGCCATTTTCAACCAAAGACCGTATTAAGAAAAAATACCACAGCACAGAATCTACAGATATGACAATATGACAGTGAAAGAGAGGTCAAAGTGGAGTAAAAGAAAGAAATGTTCGCCAATTCACCGTGTAGAAATCATTAATGTGTTTTAAAGGGGAAGCTATGCTAGTGCTAGGTTATGTAGCGTATTAGTATTCTTAGTTCCTTCTAGAAACTGCAGGTTGTAGTCATAGGAATCATATTTTTTTATATATATATTGATAAGCTGGTAAGTTTGAATGTTCTTATTAAGTGCCTACATTGAATAATTTGACTGATATTTGTCTGAACAGTGGTGCCTTAAACCTGCATTCTTACTAATGGCCAGCAGGGGGGAGCACCACCGGAAAATCAACAGTATGACCCCACTTCTCATATTTAATTACCTCAGTAAACATTCTCATAAGTTTATGGTCTCAGTCATTAGCTTCAAGTCTTCTTCAGTATAAACATGATGTTCAGGTTGTAAATGATGATCCCTGGGATGCTGTACCATGTATTTACACTAAGGTGCTCATTGTATAAATACGGGGATACTTTGATGCTATGATGACAGTCATAGCATCACTTTTAAACTAAAAGCTCAGTCTATCACATTACCCATTACATAATGACAGTATCAGCCAGGCCACATCCAGAATATCCTGAACACAGCAAAATAAAAAATAAAAACAGACGAGAGATCTTGTTGGTCTTGTCCTCTTCCTGACTCCCCACCCCTCTCCTTCCAGTGACTTTACTGCCCAGACTTTACCCATTTTTCAAACTTGGATGTAATTCTGTGATGTTTCATGTCTGCATCTTTCAAAGTTGTGATCCTAAATTTTTTCACAGGCATAAAAACAACTGGACCAGATCCACTTCTACAGCAGGTGTCTCCAGGACCCTGTTACGTCATAATGACAAACACAAAATGCCCACAAGGCGAAAAAACAACACCAGCCACACGCTGTATACAACATAGAAGAAAACATGTAAACTCTGAATAAAAGAACCAGATCACGTTTAAAATGCCATTTGACAATAAAAGAAAGAAAATGTATTTCCATTGAATTAAACCTGCTATTATCAACCTCCTTGTATTTACAGTTGAAGATTCAATCTGTGTTCTCTTTAAATCACCAGCTGGTTCTCTATTTATTTTCCCTGCGAGAAGAGCTGTTTCTTTCACTGTACACACCACAGGCGATTCTCTTGCTGTGTCATGCCAGCAGATTTATTTTTAGCCAATTTTCTGAAAGGCAGACTGGAACCTACCATCCTATACATGGGGCAGAGAGAAATGGGGAGTTGGGGAGGGGCTTATAGTTTAGTGGACCTCACAGCTGTTGGGGACCAAAGGAAGCAAAGCGATGCACCACATCACACTCAGGACACACCCTGCCTACGATACAGTGTAGTACAGTGCAGTGCAGTGGACAAGAGGTGGTAGAGAGACGGTGAGAGTTTGCATAACAGGCAGACAGCCTGTACAGAGGGAGAGGGAATGGGAATGCTGAATCAGTGAAACCGCATGAAAGCCTGGGAGAGGGTGGAAGAGGGTAAACGGCAGGGGAGAGGCAAGAGGAAGGGTAGGGACAGGGTAGACTGGGTAAGATGTACAGTACCATTCCTTGTCATTCATTTCATCTCTTATTTGTGAATGTGGAGCTGACAGTTGGCCCTGTTTTCCCTCGGGTAAAGAGACTGTAAACAGACTTTTCATCTCAGTGCTGCTTTAGAGAACATTTCTAGGGTTTAAAGCCGGAACTGCCCCTTTACAGTTTCCAGCAAGCCAGAACAGCGAGGTAAGGTTTCACAAATCAATATCTCTGCTTTGTGTTGCAGTTGTTGTCTACAGTATGCCCAGTGACATCAACACTGGAGTAACTGATACCTCCCACTGAGTGAAACAAGAGGGAAAGCAAACATACATGTGTAATTTGATATCAATTGACATTGATGCGTGTGGAATAAAAAGCGGTACAAATCGTGTATTGAGAGAGAAAATGTAAACCAGTCGGTGCATGTGCTGTTGAGACTGGATGTAAATATACAGTAATACAGGAGGTCTGAAAAAGATTCATTTGTTGGTGTGTACATCCTCACATTTTTGCACTCTTTCCACTGTTTCTCCACCCTGCTCTCTCAGATGGAGGTAGACGAGGTGGTGTGTTTGCCACGGTTGCACCGGGTCGCTGTGTGTGGCGGTACCCATGGCAACGAGCTGTCTGGGGTGTACTTGGTGAGAGAGCTCCTGAAGGTGGAGAAGGGCGAGGAGAAGGAGCCTCTGCCAGCGCTGCTGGTGCTGTCCAACCCGCGGGCCATGCAGCAGTGCCGCAGATACATCGACACCGACCTCAACCGCTGCTTCACCCACGCCACCCTCACGTAAGGCGAGGACAGTCGATGATGCCCTGATAACACTTCTGATGATGAGTTGCAACCCTACATTGTTTCTCTGTGTCCCAGTGGCCCCGTGTCAGATGCTGCCCCCTATGAGATGATCCGATCCAGAGAACTTAACGCCAAGCTGGGTCCCAAAGGAAGTCCTGAGGCGGTGGATCTGGTTTGCGACCTCCACAACACCACTGCCAACATGGGCCTGTGCCTCATCGCGTACTCTGACTGCGACTGGATCAGCCTGCACATATTCAAACACCTGCAGGCAAGCACAAACAGTTCCATGCACTCATGTAGAATCAGTTCACCCCTGCATGTTTAAAAACCTTCCAGATTCGGGCTCACTTGAAGGGGTAGTTTGGGTTTTTGTGAAGTAAGGTTGTATGAGGTGCTTATCCTCAGTCAGTTTGTTCTGGTGGCTGAAACGCCCCCAGTGGAGAAGCAGACAGGAGGGCAGGCACATATGCAAAGCAATGTACTGCTGTGCAAGGGGGCAGCACCAAAACATAAAAAGGCCCACCTAAACAACAAAAAACATTGTTTGTTTAAGTGTATGGCATATTTAGAATATTTTCACTGCATGAGACAGCCTTTATCTACGCTCTTTTTTTCAAAGCTGACAAAAACAGTTATTTTATCTTAGAGAAGAGGAGATTTGCTGGTCCACCGCTGCTTTGATAATTACATTTTTATTTCTTGTTTTTCAAAGAGTTAATTTGGATTCATCAAAGTCACACAATAACACACATAAATTCACAGACTGGGGCAGCAGTAGACCAGCCATTCCTGCGTTGTGTGAGGTAAAATTACTGTTTTTGTCAGTGGAGTCTGGTGGCATTGAAGAGTGGAGAAAACGGCTTTTGTTCCCTGCATGTGGAAACACAAACAGGGCTGTCTGACGGCACAGCAGTGAAAATATTACTAATATAGCGTACACTTAAAATGATGTTGATCTTTTGTTTTGTTGGGCCTTTTTTGGCTGAAATATGTTTTGCTGCTCCTGGTCACTGGGGTAACACTGTAGGTAAGAGTGTTTTTAGTAAAAAAGGACAGATTCAGAATACTTTTTTACCTACTGCAATTGCACTTTATAATGACTCCCCTTTTAGTAAGGAGAGAAGAATATTTATTTAAACATTAGCTTAAACTGCTTATACTGTATGTATCAAACTGTATTTTTGCAAATGTATATTTGCACAGTTGCTGTAACTGTTCTCTATGAGTAACAGCTACTAATGCACATGGGCCATCCATTCCACTGTTTCTGTCCTGGGCTATGTATTGTGGGCTCATGTTTTGTATAGGTGGAATATGTATGTATACATGTGTTGTGTTGTGTTGTGTTGTGTTGTGTTGTGTTGTGTGTATGTTGGCTGCTGGAACACCTAAATTTATCTGCTGGGATGAATAAAGTATATCTTATCTTATCTTAGGTACCTAATACAACCCTAAGAAATACAAACACTTTAACTGGAACACTGAAAATATTAATTCTATAAATCTGAAGTTAAAAGTGGCATGTCATTTTCAGCGGCAGATGCCAGATATACCAATGAGGTACATCCACTTTGATGTCTCCAATAAAGAGTCTTATTCCCTTGATTCAGTTGGGAAACATGGTTTTGGTAAGTTTCTCACTTTTTCTACAACACTAGTTTATTAAAAGCATTGGAATACGGGATAATCTGGCAAATTAGTAATCTAAAATCCATTTTCTGCAGCCATGGAGATCGGCCCGCAGCCCCACGGCGTGGTGAGGTCAAACATCTATACGGCGATGAAAGTTGGCGTGCAGCACATGCTCGATTGGGTCCGTTTCTTCAACTCAGGTGCATTTAAGCTCCGGTTACCATTTGAATATTTCTGTCTCAAAATGGCACAAGGCTTGCAAACTTTGTGCATCTTTTTTGGTCTTGTTTTAAAGCTTTTTTAAAATGTATTTTCAGGTACTATTTTCGAAGGAGGATTTGTGGATGTGTACACCATGATCAACCACATCGACTACCCAAGAGACAGTGAGACTCACAACATCACAGCAGCCATTCATCCTCAGCTCCAGGTACGGACTGAAAGATATTTGTGGCTTCAAGCTGTTATGAAAGAGAAAGAAGTGGCCTTTTGTTGGAATTAACCGCTATTGACCTTAATTATGTAAGTTTGAATAGACCAGGGAGTGGATAAAATAACTAGACAACTATAATTATCTATATAAATAAATAAAAACAATAAAGTACCGGACAGCTAAAGGCATCTAAAGAGGCAAGGCCTTTTGTCTTCAGAAACATAATCAAGTGTGTGTGTGTGTGTGTGTGTGTGTGTGTGTCTGGCATTATAATTGTATTATATAAAACTACATACCGGTTAGCTTTTATAGCAAAGGGTGGGGCCTTTTCCTGTAAAATGGCTTCATACCAAAGAGCAATTATTAAACCGTGTGACGTCCACAACATGATTTTCATACCAGCACAGATTTACTGTAATTATCATTTCGCTATTTACTTGATTCATGCCAACCGTAAATCCTTTTATACACTCAGCAGAGAAGTTTCTGAAGAATGTCTCATCAAATCGTTCTCTTTCTTGTCATCAACACTTTCCCGTCTGTACTTTGAATTTTTGACTCATTTCCGTGAAAGGGTTATAGAAAGAATCCGGTAATTTAGTTTTAATGTTATTAAAACTAAATTTTAAAAAAGTGTTTCATTGCTTCACTTCCAAGTCATTAACTAAATCTAAATCAGTGCACAGCAGGTTTGATCAACATGCAAAATGTTAAGAATAAATAAAAAAGCGATTTGTATCCAAGGCACTCTGATTGTCCCTGATGAAGAGTTGAAAAACGTTGGTCATCTGCGATTTAATATATGATTTTTATTCACAATCATTTAGGTTTTTTGTTCCTTTTTCATGGTTTTCTCTGTTGTGCAACCAGATGATCAAGCAGGAGACAGGTGCAAAATGTTTGTACGTAAAACATCTGTGCACAAAATTAGAAATATTACAGATTTACAAGAACAGAAAGTTACATTATGAATAAATAATAAATTAGAAAAATAAGACAGGCTGATGGCTTATAAGCTGCTACTGTAGAAAACAGGAACAGGTGGCTTGAGTTAATAGTGCCTGATAATTAGCTTTGCCTTTGTCTGTAATGGCACCAGAAACAGCCTCTCCTCTTTGTGATCTTCAGAATGCCTTTCTGTTGAAACTGTAACATATTAACATAATGACTGCTTGAGATCTGAGGCTATATTTAGGATTGTTCAGTTGGAGAAAATATTCAGATCCTCAACTGATTCTTAACCACACTGCAAAATACTCTTCTACAAATAAAAGTCCTGCGAAATGTTACTTAAGTAAAATTCTAGGTATAATCAGGAATATGTAAAATAATGATTGATTTTAATGTAAACTAGTTAACATCTAAGACAATCAAGGATTATATAATATAATAATTTGACCATTATGTAGTAATTTTTTTTTCTATTGCTGATATTCTGGGGTCTCCTTGGATGGTATAGGATAGTGACACCCTCTTAAAATAATGGCCGATGTCATTTTTTCCAGGTTTTTCATCATGAAATATATAGGCAAAACATTTTTTGGGGCAAAAATGCCATTATTTTAGGAAGGTGACGATAGGAAAGAATAAGCCATGTGCTTAAAAATTGTGTGAAATTTGATTTTCAAGATGTACAGTATATAATATATTATATTATTTGATTACTATTAATCAGGCATTAATGTAAAAGCAGGATTTTGCTGTTGTAGTTGGCTGAGTTGGAGCTCATTTATATTCATTATCGATTAATCTGCTGATTATTTAAACTTTTAATCAATTGATTGTTTGGTTTGTCAGCCCCAGACACCTTGGAAAACTAACAGTAAAAATTCAAAATTGTAAAAAAAACCCCACTCAAATAAATAAAAGGAAAAATCAGAAATCACGTTTGATAATTTATTGAAGTAAAAAGTACAATATTTCCTGCTGAAAGTGGTGAACAGAAGATGGCTCAAGTAAAGTGCGTTAACTTAAAGTAAGTAAAGTACCTCAAAATGACACGTGACCTCTCTCAGCAGGTCTGTGGTGTTTGGCAGCGATCATGTGAGTCACTGCAGTGTGTCCATTTTTAATCAGGACACAGAGCTGTGAAGGACCTTCAGGCCATCACTAACTCATTATTGATTTCAAAGAGCTGGTTGTGTGTTCACCAAACAGAAAACATTGACCCTGTTTTAAAATCGTTTTTTCAGGTTTACTAAATGCAATAACAAATCACTTGTAGTGGTGAAGTGTAATGGGTTTGACAGCATTTTTTAACTTTTTAAGATAATATAAATTAATTCACATCAACGGCACTTATACAAACCCACACTAGCTGTTTTATGCTAAACTAAGATGAAGAGGCAGCTGATAAATTAATATCCAATTTTGCTTCCAGTAGCCAAAGTCCAACTCATCAAATTAATTTGCTCTTTATTGTGCTGTGTCAAAAAGTGTTTTTTTTTTGTCAATAAAAGACACTTCTTTTTGAATTCACTGAACCATGAAGGCCTAATAATATCTGGGCTTTGTTAAAATTAAAGTGAGGAAAAAAAGACATGTATTTTGCTTGACTGGAGGTTTTGGAAAGGAGAAGAAAAATCTGCAGAAATAAAATCAATGCTTGGGTTTCAGAGGATTAAAAAAAGTAATTCACAGCTGATACTGACTTGAATAATTGCAAATATCTTAAGCAACTAGAGATTCAATAAGCAATCAGTCCTAGACTATGTCAGAGTTTAGTATATATTGCTGTTGCAGCCCAGCCAAAAAAACAAAAATCGGATACAGAACAAAAAACATGTTAGAAAAATAGAAATATGTTTTTATAGCTTGGCTGAAATTCTTTAGCGGTTCCTTGCTACAGTTGGTACACTTCAAAAGCTGTACCTATGGTGATTGTCCAAATGTGTCTCTGTCAGTCATGGAAAAAATATTAGACCACACTTGTTTTCTCTAATTTCTTGTTCATTTTAATGCCTGGTACAACTAAAGGTACATTTGTTTGGACAAATATAATGATAACAACAAAAATAGCTCATGAGAGTTTATTTTCTTGATAATGTTTTTGGTTATTATCCAGAAAACCATGTTAAATGTCTAGATATCAGCTCTTAAATTAAACTCTGATGAGCTATTTTTGTTGTTATCAGTATATTTGTCCAAACAAATGTACCTTTAGTTGTACCAGGCATTAAAATGAACATGACTGTAGATTTTTTTTGCAGGTGCAGGGTGCAGCAGGGTTTGTTAAAAATTCTATTTGGCTTAAGAATATGTTATGCTGTGACATGCTTGCTTTTAGTTCGGGTCTGTGTGTGAACTGTTACAACAATGCAACATCTTTACAGACAAATGTGCTCAAGCAAAGGAGAAAAACTGAAATGATTCAGCTGTTTTTTTGAGTTGTTGCTTCATTTTACAGGTGTTGCTCATCAGCCTGATCAACCTAACCGGCTGTGCTTCCCCACAGGACCGAGACTTCTGTCTGCTCCACCCTGAAGACCCTCTTTTCCAAACTTTCTCAGGTGAAACTCTGAGGTATAAAGGCAACGAACCTCTCTATCCTTTCTTCATCAATGAATGTGCTTATTACGAGAAGGGCATCGCTCTCTCCCTGGCGAGAAAAAGGCGTGTGGTGATTCCTGCAGTCCGGGTGCAGGCGGAACAAGAGCAACAAGCTCACAACGAAGAGGAATTCACATCAGAGGAAGAAGAGTGAGGATGGACTTTTAACACACGATGAGACTGACGTGACTGTGAAATAAATTTTACAAAAAGCTTTTATTGAAACAACAGTAGCTGCTTGGAACACTCGCTTACACTCACACACGATATTTAAATGAATTATTATTATTTCAGTGAACACATTCACAAAAGCACAGTCGTACATGAACGTTTGCTGTTATATTTACGCTACAGTGGATTCGGGGATAGAACAATTTCTTGAATTAAAAGGCTGAATATGCAAAATACAATCTGATTCATCACGAGGCCCATCAGACCACACATTTCATTGTGAGTTCAATGAAACTGTGTGACTGAATTTATAGATTTCTGCAAACATAGAGCATAGTTTTTAGGATAAAGGGTTTATTATTTTATTTATTTTTGGAACACTTCAGAAAATAGAAATTCACTACTGAACACTACAGCAATATTCAGGATATGTTCAAAAATAATTTAAGTGCAAAGGAATACTGTAGCTTTATCACAATATGGCCTTTAAATTACATTCATAATGCCTAACAGGGAAACACTGTTTCCCTTAAATCCTGTTGAATTGAAATGATGGGGAAAAAAATCTATTAAAAAAATGCATCAACATATATAAATCAAATAAATAACTGAATTCACAAAGGGAAAGCAATGTATATATATATATATAAATATATACACACAAAACACAAAATAATGCTAATACACTACTATATTGAAATAATAATCATTTTTTTATGTTTTCTACAAAAGCCTACAAAATAAGTCAAAATGTTTTAAAAAAATGGTTGAAATAAGAAAGAAAACAATAGGATTAACAAATGATGAACATAAACACAGTCTGATCTTAATAATGGCCATGAATAAATAAATAAATGTTGGGCAGTAAATCTTGTGTAATAGCTGGAAACACTTATACACAATAGTCATTGTCTTTCTCGCTGTACTCTTCATTGATGATCACATTCCCTGACCTTGTTTTGAAACAGCTGAAATAGAAGACTAATTGCACAACAATATTTTTTTATAGATGCGTACAACGTTTTTGTCTCAGTGCCGTGCCAGAAGAAAAGCCGTACCCAGGGTGTGTCTGGTGCACCTGTTCCGCCGGGTGTTTTTGTAAGGGCAACGATGGGGAAATGTGGCCACACCTAGCTCTCCAGCGTGTGATTGCAGATGAAAATGTCAACCAGAAGGGGTTCACTGAAGCCAAAAGGTGTGTCCTGACTCCATACCACAAGTTTAACATAGTTTACATTGTTCTTCTGTAAAGATCACTCTCTAATGTATCAGATGGATCAAAAAGCGTCTGCCACTTTGATAGCTCTGTTTTAAATTATTTGTTTTATTTATTTATATTTATTTTTGTTTTTGTGTCCAGAATTTCATTTTTCTTTCCCGTTCTGACCGTCTTTTCCGTTCGCTCTGTTCAGTACATCAGAAGACAATTAAATTCAAATTTAACATGCATACTAAAAATCTTTTTACTATACTGAAACGATACAATTTGAGTCATTTCTATCAGATGGATTAAACTCCAAACAAAGGTTTTAAATAGACAATGTTGCAATTTAGGTCAGGATTTCAATAGGTCAAATGGTGATAAAACAGGACGCTTGTATTATACTTCTGCTATTACAATCATGTTCAGGAACAATGGCCACACAGAAACTATAATCTAACTAGACAGGACAATAAACTAGCTGCAACAAATAAGTCCATAATGATCACTTACAGTACGGCTGGGTCGAATAATGAGGGAGGTCAAATTGTATCCGTTCCAGTCATCATTTAAAGGGAAACCCCGCCTTTATTAAGATTTCCTGTATGTTACTTCCATGGCCTGGGAAGGTTCAATCAATATTTGAGCTATAACATTTATGAGCTGCTCTCTCTCAAAGCAACCAGAGAAGTAAGACTTGAAAGGAGCAGACTTTATGCTTGATGACTTCACAAGTTTGAGTTTTAGCAACCTGTTTTTTTGATTTGGGAGAGAGTTTACTAATATTCTTTGACTATTTTAGACAATCGGAATAACGTATGAATTTTAAAAATGGGAGTAATTTCCCTTTAACCACTTAATTTTCTCTTTAACATAAATTTGCCTGTAGAGAGCTAACTAAATGACATATTTTTGTAGGCCAAACCAGAAGAGGCATCACCATCGGGTCTATTGAGAACTCGTCTATGGGATTTTTGCATTGGATTTTGCATCATTGCAGAAAATAAGCTCTGTGGCAAATGCATGTTTCTGATGCTTACACGTTTTGTTCAGCAGGATAAATTCCACAAATGAACACCACTTTAATTATGTTTGAAGTGTTAATGCAGACGATGAAAGTAAAAAGCTAACATTATGCTCTAGTGAACTACTCCAAAGTTGCATGACTTCAACATCAAACCGTTATGCTTCAGACAAGCTAACTAGCGTTTTTATAAGCTAGCGGAACTGTAGTCTAATAAATTCATTATTAATATAATCCAATCTACTAAGAGTTTGCAAAAGCAGTGAAAAACACGACTAGAGGCTGGAAGGCAGACTAGAGAGAGTTCCTGTCCGGCGTGATGACGCTCAATATCTCCGACAACCACTTTAGTCTCATTTAGCCACTTGTTAGCAACCGCCACGTAAAAGCATCAAAATTCACAAGTGGGGGTATTAACTAACGTATTTTATGTCGTACAACAAAACGTGAACATCTCTTCAGCTTGTGTTAACCACAGACCTTATTTCAGACATTTAAACACAAAACAACAATTCCACATCCTCATTGAGTTTCAGAGGATAGACCCCAGGGCGCTAACATGCTAACTTCCTGGTTTAAAACTCGGATTTTAAAAGGAAATTTCACTGCATTTGTAAATCATTTAAAAAGCAATAACATTCAGATTTCTGTCTCTCTTCCAGTGTGAATGCATGGCATATGTAGAACCTTGCATTAATTATGTTTAATATGAAACTAGGACACAGCTAATGCTTTCCAGCTTGGTGTTGGGTTACTCTGAAGCATATGTTGTACCGTACATCAATCTTCTGGTTGACCTTTCTCAAACCAATTCGTTAACCCACAGAGAGATAAAAATCAAATCTTTTAATGCAGCAGATAGGGTCATTACTACGGAGTACATGCACTTTAATCCATCAGAGGGCAAAACGCGCAGATTAACCTACATCCCATTCCTCTGAGATCATTAGAAAATGCATCTTGGTGACAGAGTGTGTTATGAATTCAAACAGGGCAGAGATCCAGAGCTGAATCTCAGTCTATGCAACCCGGTAGGCGGTCATGCGGTAGTAGTTCTGACTGTGGCTGCGTGCCGCCCACACCAGCAGCGCGGCGGCCATCATGTGGAGCGGTGAGGAAATGAGCGCCAAGTAGAGGGACCAGCCAAGAGAGCCATCTACTTTATCAGGCAGCATCGACACTCTGTGAAGCAGGTCCATCCCCGCCAGGTAGCAGCACACTGTGGCTAAGGTGCAGAGGCCTGCAGGGCACAAAATGAAAACATAGGTTCTCTTTTTTTATGGATATTATTTTAAGCTAAAAGGACATTAAAACACTCTGTTAAGCTGATTGTCAAAGCGTCCTCCCTTGCACCATAAATAGTAACTTAAGGTGCGGTTCCACTGGCACTGAAGAATGGCTCGTGCCAAAACATGTTAATTAAAACATACTCATGCAGCCAAGAGCTTTGCTTTGTTTGCCACGCAGATGAATGGCCCAACCATTTGACGGTCCACCTCTTCCAGACTAAACTAATGACAGCTATCTGATGAGTTGCCAATCCCTCTCATACATTGGTTATTGACATAGTACCAATCAGCCTTAGTTTCTGTTTATTACTGATTAGTAAAATTCAGTTACATGATTTTTAAACACTAGATCTGCTTACTGTTAGCATGATAGCGTCGTTATTTGAGAATGTGAGGTAGCGCCACGAGTAAAGGCTAATACGTAAATCCGCACGAACAGAGGAATTTGTTTTCTTGAGGTGGCAAGAACAAAGCTAGTTCACGAAAAACTCACCTACTACTGCAGCACACCTCAATTCTGACCAATCACACAATAATTACCTCAGTATTTTATTCTATTGTACTTTATTGTACTCTATCTATCTATCTATCTATCTATCTATCTATCTATCTGTCTGTCTGTCTGTCTGTCTGTCTGTCTGTCTGTCTGTCTGTCTGTCCATCTGTCTAATTGTTGGACACCACACAAGAAAAAAGTTCTGCCCAGATAATGTGCCGAGAACAGAGCAATTTGTTCTATCTCCCAGGGCTGCAAGAACAGAATGACGCCATTATTTTCTTGCGGAGTATGTATTAGTCTTAAGACAGGGCCCTTGGTCCTGTTTTCTCTTTAACTCAAAGAACTTTTAGAAATACTTAAAAGCTCAAACATAATCTAAATGAGTTAAATTTTGAATAGGCTTTTTTATTTTTGTGGCAATTTAACTTTTCAAGATTCAAATTGGAGCCTGTGACTCGGACTGGAACACCAATCGGTTCAGTTCAAGCTCTATTTATAAAAACACAATTACAATTCCCGGTTTTCACATGTAGGTCAGGGCACACTGATTACAAGTTACAAGTTTCATTTACCACTTGGGTGAATCATACATTAAAACCTGCCAATTATGGCTAAGTGGTTTGATGCCACCCGAACAAGTCTTACCAGCCAGCAGGTGAAGCACTCCGATGCCCAGTGTGGGGCTGAGGCTTCTGCAGAGGCAGGCACAGAAGCCAGTCATGGCTGCCAACACCACCAGACCCAACGACACCAGAGGCAGCAGGAACTGGCACCTCCACAAGTCTACACACACATGAACACAGACGTCTTCATGAATGCCCTACACAGAGAAGAGGCTAAATCTGGTTTTAACAGCTGCATGCAACACATAACATTTAGATCAGCGGTTCCCAAACGTTTTTAGCTGTGCACCCCCTTCTACGTCCCAACCGTGTTGACGCACCCCCAATCCCCCACACCTTCAAAAAAACAAAATGCAATAAGCTTTTTTATAGCCATATTAAAGGCGACATGTTTAATCATGCTCAAATGAGAACACACATATAATAAAATAATCACCATCACAACAATGCACTCTCGCATTTGAAATAATCTGAACGCTGTTTCAATATAATGCAACAAAGTTATGTGTAAGCTTACACTTTGAAGAGCAAAGTTAATGATGACAGGCTCAGGATCAGAGGCAGAGAGCACATAAGTTGGAAAAATGTTATAATATTTTGAGCCGCGTTGAACAAAAATTGCAGCAAGTTTAAATGAGCGTGGAGCTAAACAACCCGTCATCATAACACAGGCTGGAAAAATGGAAGAAGATAACTTTTACGCTTCATTTTAAGATGAAGTGCATTTTGAATAGCCTGCATTTATTAATTAATTAAGATTACAGTTTTTGATTTTACATTTTACAAAGGAAATGTTTATTTACACTTCTTTATTGTGTGGGGGGAAAAAATGTACTTGTGTAATTATCAGACCGCCATTACATTTTTCATCACGCACACCCCCTAGCGGCAGCTCGCGCACCCCTGGGGGTCCACGCACCACACTTTGGGAATCCCTGATTTAGATAATCGTGCACTTACAGGTGCGCAGCATGTCCTCTCCACTGTTGTGATTGCCTGGTTCTTTATACTTGGGAGTGAACTGCTCAGGTAGTGTGAAGCTTCGACACTCCAGCATCATCTTGGCATCTGAAAGACGACATTTACAGAAGTTATTGACTCCAAATCACACATACACAAATCAGCTTTTTAAAAAAAACTTGCAGAGACCTAGTATGTCAAAACACTGAAAATGTTAATTATTTGATTGTAGTGCTGAGAAGAAATTCCTCTCTATGAGCAATTTTAAGGGAACGAGATGGGGAATGACCATTTTCTATATTGATATCAATATTTGTCTTGATTTCACTGCTATAGCCCTGTGCATAGAGGGAACAGTCAGTTTAAAAAAATCTGTGCTAACAGCTAAAAATGTATCATTTACTGCAACCAAAACTCATTCTTTTATCATCTAATTGACATTATGACTCAATTAAATCAAAGGGGATTCCTAATTAAAATATTACAGCTTAGAAAGTAAAAGTTTAATGAATAATATGGGTTAATTCATGGAGGCACAGATTTCAATGTAATTTAGGCTGCGAACAAGGTTGAGGATGAGGTAGTTATTATTGATCAGTTGGTTTGTGGAATGAGAGAAAGTTGATTGGCAACAAACTGATTAATCCTTAAAGTCATTTTGAATAAAAAATGGCAGCAATAAATACATACATAAATAAATGAATAAATAACAAAAATAACTCGTAACAGTTTGTCAAAATTGAACCTTTGCTAGTTTACAATGAGAGTAAACAAAACAGACAAATATATTTGAATATGTTAGCTTGAGTTTTAGAGTAAATTGTCATTTTACACAAACATTGAACACTAAATTCACTTTATAGAAAAATAACTATAATTGAAAGTAACTGTGGTTTGCAGTTTATTCAGTACTCCAATGATTTAATAATACTATCTTAATAAAGCAATTTGATAACATGAGCACGTTACAAACAAACACAAAAATGACTTACAACTAAACACTGAAATGTCTTAAATTTCTGACACATGGTCCATCTTCCACACCAGGGCCTCCTGATGGAGGACCCTTCACAAATGGCAACTAATGACAGATACTATCTACACCAGGGGTGGGCAACTGGAGGCCCGGGGGCCACATACGGCCCTCAGTACAACTAAATGCATTTGAGCATGAAATCTTAAAAGTGCAGTGTAAAAATGCACAAAATTACTTCCTGCAAATTATGTTGGTCAGCTGTTCTTGCACTGAAAAAATAAAAATAAATCACAGTAAGTGGTTATTTTTGATTTGCTTCAAACCTTTTGTGTTCCTATTTATACTGTTATACATGCATTTGAGCATGAAATGTGTTAAGTTATTGCACTGTAAACATATTTAAAATAGCAGTTTCATCATATCTGGTTAAGTGCACGATCCTATATGTGGCCCTGTGGTAGTGAACATGAAAAACTGTGGCCTGCTCCAGCATTTAAGTTACCCATCTCTGATCTACACTAAACTATTAAACCTTTCCCTTTGAACACATCCAATAGCCTATACCTCCAGAGCATCTTCTGGGGTTTACCATAGACAAATATTTACCCCCCCCCCAAAAAAAAAAACAAAAAAAAAAAAAAATAATCATACCAATTTCAAAAATAAGAAATAAAAATCATCTCTTATCTCTTATGCAATCATAGTACACGAGAGGCACAAAGTGAATGCCATCTACATCGCAAGAGTGATACAGGTGCAGCCTGTTGGGGAATGAGCCGCACCTGGTGGAATCTACCTGAGACAAGGTGGGGCTCATATTTCAGAGCTCTGCTGTTTGACACGTCTGAGACATACACTCGTGATCGGAGTGAAATACAGCTTTACTGGGCAGGTTGGGTTGGTTATAAACATACCTGGCTCTTTGTACCACTGAGCGTTGGCAGGAGCGAGCACACACCGCCACCAGAGGCCCACGGTCCCGTTGAGGCGGAACAGGGTGTCGCTGTAGGTTTTCTCATCAAACTCCCCATCCATGAACTCCTCATACAGGGAGCGCAGCTCGGACACGTTGGCCTCTCCGCGCACGGTGGGGCTGCTGTACTGGTACCAGTGCTGCGTCCCAATGGCCACCGACAGATACACAGTGGCCAGTATGCTCAGCACACAGGCGATGACCAGAGCTGTAGCGTAGCGGTTATCAACCATTGTTCACCGATCCACAAACACGTCAAAAGGGATTAAGTTGATGCCAGTGGTCGAGTCTCCGCGCATCAATCTGGTCAATCTGCAATGCTTCCTGTCAAACACTCTGATCCAAGTCACTGTGACATCGCCAAGTCCGCAAAATATACCGCGCAATAGCCAACGACGGCCTTTTATTTTAATGAATGATACTCATCTTGAGTGCTGTCCTAACCGTCAGCAGCCCTGCAGGCCGGCTCCGATGCGCCATCTGTTCCCTTGTCCCACTTCCACAGATGGTGGGTGGCCCGACGCTGCGACAGATATCACACAGTTAGTCCGCAATAATAGAAAAAACAACAACCCTATTCCTCAGCAAGAGAGTGAAACAGGCCTGTATTATGTCCTAGGCAGCACCAGCCTAAAAAAATAAATTGCATGGGTCTATTTTGGACAGCGGGGTGATGCCGGCCGGGTGCACCCAGGGTGGTATGAGATGTAAACACACTAATCCATGCGTTTTCCTCTTCCGGTTCCGCTGCTCAGCAGATATAAAAATAACCTTTTCTAAGTCTGTGTTGCTTTATTCCATCGACGTTACTTAGAGACACAGGGGGGGAGCAACAGAGCAGCTTTATCAAAAACAAATCTTGGCAAAGAATTATTAAGGCTGTCAATATAATTATTTGAATCTTTTGATTTAACAAAAAACAACACATTAAAGCTGCTCTGTGATCAATGATTATTATTTTCCCTTTTGACTAATTGTTTTTTTAATTAAATGAAAAGAGTAGTAGCCTGTAACCTGTTTTATCCCAACAACAGTTCTGACAGCACATCCCATCCACCCTCAGAAAATGTTGACCACACACCAAAAGAAACCTCTCTAAAAATGCATTATTTAAATTGTCCGTATTTTTTGTTTCAATATTCAAATAATATGTATTGAATCTAAAATTACTGGCAATAACCACATACATCCATGAGTGAGATTTGCTCGTAAAATTCCCCCAGGTTGTTAAAACTCAACTAAAAATGATCAGAAACAGGATATGATGTAAGTGTACACAATGGTAGCAACAAGAGTTTGGCTGCTCAGCGTATTCTCACAAACTGGTTCATAGGATTTCTTACGAAAACTTATACACTGTAGTTCATATTACCATCTACAAAATATGACCGATTTGGTTTTTTAAATATGTGACGATCACTCTTTTACACATTGTGAAACTTGGTTAGTTTGGTTAGGAAAAAAGAACAGGGTTAGGGTCCCAAGGCTGGGATAGATGTTGCTGGCTCTTTGACTCATATCATATCATATCATATCATATCATATCATATCATATCATATCATATTATATCATATCATATCATATTCTACTGCTATGTTATGCTTCAGCATGACGTTACAAAGACTTGCTTTATGACAGTACAACTACACACATCGGTGACCTGACACCTTTGACGGGCCAAATAATTTTTTTTGTGATATTGGTCCCTTTTCCCCCTAGCAGTAATTGAAAAAAAAAAAAAGAAATAGTCTTTTGGATTGTTAAGGCTGTTTTGTGGGTGAAAGGAAGAGTCTACTATTTCTATGACAGTTAAGACTGTAAGGATTAACTACAGTTTCATAATTAGATTATCTCCAACTTAATTTCTCCTCAATTAAACACTGCAACATTTTTTTCGACTTAAAAGTCTTAAAAGTCTGTTTAGGTTTGCAACCAACAACAAAATTGGCTTCTTTGTCGACTTAAAAAGGAGAGCATTGCAAATAATGAGAAAATTGCTTTACCATAAAAAGATTTATGGGAATATTCTTACTGTTGAAGCCTTCAGTATTGTGAGAAAATCATTATAAAAAATTAAGTCAGACAATAGTTGATGCTGGTAATCTCTCTGAGTTTGAGGTGATTTAAGAACAATGGATCTCTCAGACTGTCTGTGAGTATCTGCATAAAGGTTGCCAAAATAAACTATGCACCACTCCCTGTTCTCTCTTTCTGAACAAACTTGATTCACTGGCATAACAGACACTGAGACTGACTGATTGTAAGACGCTATTGTGAAATTTAAATATAGGAAATCACACGGCAGGGTTTGATTGTCTCTCAACATCACTGGTGCTTTAACTAAAGCTCCTATCATTTAAAAGGCCCTGGGAAAAAAAAGCATCACACAAGAGACAATTCCAGTTCCTCAAAGGTGTTGTATTCTGATCATTGTAAAGTTTCTCACAGAAATTACAAGGAAAGTATAAGGTATCTCACAGAATACAGCTATGCACGAGTATATTAATACACTTTGTATAAATAGAAAATTGGCAGTGTATCGTTATTTATATATATATATATGTATGTATATATCATATATACCATGACCTGCATGTGTTCCTTCATTTAATTTAACACTTGTTCTCTGTTATTGCATTGCCATGCTATGCTAAACTATGATATAAAGTGAAAACAAAGCATAAAAATGAAAAGTAAAGTGAATAATAAGTGAATAAAATAAAGTGAAAACGTAACTTCATAAAAAAGTCCAATTTGCATGTTTAAAATAAAGCTACAACTGCATTCAGACCGATGAGTGTGATTTTAAGGTGCTATGTTGCATTGTGGCTGGTTTTAAGTTTACTTGTACTTTTTTGATGTGGCCAAACGGCACAGCATTAGCAAGTATCAGTAGGTAAAATCTTCTGTTTAGGACAATATTTTTCAAAGTCCTAGGTCTTAGAGTTGTTTGGCTTATTATTCTAGACCTGATTCAGTGGACCAGTTGCATAAAGCTGGCTGTGTCATTCTGTCCGGCCTGGACATTCTCACAGAGATACGTGACATACCTAATGCACTGTCATGAATGTGTGCTAGTGGTGGACAATTACATTTCATATTACATTACACTGAGTTTACAGAGGTGTACATGACTAGAAACAGTACAACAAGAATCTTGGATTTCCACTGACAACAACGTCCTTTTTCATACCGGTGATGGCAGTCATATACTGATAGTGGTTCAAATGGAAATCAGCAGTGACATTATTGCTGGCTTGACAGTATCCATGAGAACAGTACCAGAAAGGATGCAGTCACAAGACTGATGTTGTGGCTCACTCCAGAATTTAAAACTGTTGATGAAGAGGAAAGGAAAACCAATTAAACAAAAAGCACAAAAAGTTGTGTAACTTTTGAAATTTCGATCAAGTCACACTCAGTATTACTTACCCATGCCATCCAAAATGATGGAGGTGGTGTCAATGTCAAAGCCACTGACAGTTGCAGCTGCATTGATCAAAGTCTGCCCAATCAGAGTATCGTTCACAGGTAAGCTTGTAAAGATGATTGCCAGGACGTTGAAAATTGATCCATTTCTGAAGACGGAGAAATAAATTGTTTAAAGTATCAGATGTAGGCCACTATTATGAAATTATAATGGGTAAATCTGATTAAATTACCTGAATTGTATTGCCTCCAAGGACTCGAAGTTTGGATGATCCTGCTTGAATTTTGGTTCAAGCTGCAGAAACAGAAAACAAGTTAGTTCAATGAGGCTGAACAAATCAACTTCAATGAGTCAATGGTCAAGAACTTGAAGGAATAGATTTTATCTATATTTAGAGGTTTAAGCTGAAGAAACAGAACACTGAACTGTGTGTATATGATATTTGCTATACAATGAGCTAAATGGGTAAATTCTCCTTGTCTTGACACATTCCCATTGATGTCTCTGTCATCATTCTTTCTGGAAGTTACCATTTTAGATATACGATGTAATCTGTCTAATAAATGTTCAATTTAATGAGTGGGTGCTTGAGCTCTCTGATACTAAAATGAATACAAATAAATTAATAATGAGATAAAATAATTCTGTGGGGGTTCTAGCTGATTTTTTGAGACATACCTCTGATTTTATCTTAGCAGCTCGTTCTTTGAAAGCTGCAGATTGTGAATTCTCCAAGTCCGATTTAAATGTCTCGTTAGATTTGAATATCACAATTCTTGTTATGCGTCCTTGAGTTGTAGGTACAGCAGTAGCAGGTGCAGCGGTTGTAGGTGCAGCAGTTTTCGTGGCAGCATTTGTAGGTGCAGCAGTAGCAGGTGCAGCAGTAGTAGGTGCAGCAGTAGCAGGTGCAGCGGTTGTAGGTGCAGCAGTTTTCGTGGCAGCATTTGTAGGTGCAGCAGTAGTAGGTGCAGCAGTAGTAGGTGCAGTAGTAGTAGTAGCAGGTAATGGGCTATCTGGAAAAAAACATATATTGAAAAAATATGTAAATATGCATAACAACATGTAAAGCATGGGTAACCACAATCAAAATTACTTCTTTATCCCTATTCCTTTCCATCATAAAGGCTGACAAAAGTTGTCCCTTTCAGTCATGTCAGCATTTTTCAGTTATGAAGTGGCTAATGTATAAAATCATTGATGGTAAAAACCCTTTACATACAAAGCATTCTTAGTGAATATAAAGTAGCTTAGAGAATGGGCCATCCAGCATGGATTTAACTGTACAACACTAGTTGTACATGAGTTTTCTTTAGCAATCTTGTCCATGTCTTAATTTCTTGTGTCACAATTCAATTTTGTGGCTGACTTTAAAAATTTAGCAGAACAGCTCATGTTATTCCAGAAGTTATACAAACAGATTAGAGTGAAACATGAATGTTTACTTACCTACTACTACGACTGAGGATGGATTAAAGGTCACGCTGAAGTTATTGCTGGTATCATTCGCAGCTTCAACTAAGGTTTGAGCAATTTCAGCATTCCGTGGGAGCTCTGCAGTTGAAACATTTTTTTGGAAACCAACCTCCATTTCTGCTCTTACTGATGCCACTCTTGTTGGTCCACGGCTGTATCAAAAAACAGGACAAAAATAGGACAAGTGTTAAATAATGATATGAAAGTATCCATTGCACTGTGTAAGGTGTGATTTACATAAAACACTTTTGACATGATAGATAGAGAATCCTAATGTTAGAACCAAAATGTTGCATAAGTCATTGAACTCATCATTTAAAAGAAACATTTTTTTTACCTGAAGTTTAGCACTTTGCAGCTGTCAAAGATCAATGGATATTTCTTTCCGTAAATATCATTACACTGCAAAAGAAAGAAACATTAAAAGAACTTCAGTAGATGTCAAGCACAGTTTATGTAAAACAAAATGCAAATTTCCTTCATTATTCAATGCATGATTTAAAAATGCTCTTACTGCGTCGACGACAAATTTCTCAAGCGTTTTGTATTTAGTGGAGTTGCGGTCTTCGAGTTCTTCTGTAAAAACTTCATCAGGCAATTCAGTTTCCAGTTTAAAAACAGGTTGGGCAGGTGTTGGTGCTATTGGTGTAGGTGTAACAGTGGTAACTGCTGTTGTTGTCTCTGCTGTGGTCTTTTGTGCTACAGTTGTAGCTGCTGTGGTTGTTGGGGCTGTTGTTGTAGGTGCTGTAGTTGTCGTAGGTGCTGTTTTTGTTGGTGTTGTAGACACTGTGATTGTAGCTGCTGTTGTTGTCATAGGTGCTGTTGTTGTAGGGGCTGTTGTTGTCGTGGGTACTGTGGTCGTAGCTGCCATGGTTGGAGTTGATGTGGTTGTTGGTGCTGTTGTTTTCGTAGATGCTGTTGTTGTCGTGGATGATGTTGTTGTTGGTGATGTTGTTTTAGGCGCTGTTGTAGCAGTTGCTGTTGTTGTCATTGATGTTGTGGTTGTAGGTGCTGTTGTTGGTGTAGATGCTGTGGTAGTAGGTGCTGTTGTTGTGGTTGCTCGTGTTGTTGTACGGGCTGTTGTTGTAGGTGCTGTAGTTGTCGTAGGTGCTGTTGTTCTTGGTGTTGTAGACACTGTGGTTGTAGCTGCTGTTGTTGTCATAGGTGCTGTTGTTGTAGGGGCTGTTGTTGTCGTGGGTACTGTGGTCATAGGTGCTACAGTTGTAGTTGCTGTTGTTGTTGGTACAGGTGTTGTAGCTGCTGTGGTCATAGGTTCTACAGTTGTAGCTGCTGTGGTTGTTGGTGCTACAGTTGTAGCTGCTGTGGTCGTAGGTTCTACAGTTGTAGCTGCTGTGGTTGTCGGTGCTACAGTTGTAGCTGCTGTGGTCGTAGCTGCTACGGTTGTAGCTGCTGTGGTTGTTGGTGCTACAGTTGTAGCTGCTGTGGTTGTTGGTGCTATGGTTGTAGCTGCTGTGGTTGTCGGTGCTACAGTTGTAGCTGCTGTGGTTGTCGGTGCTACGGTTGTAGCTGCTGCTGTTGTTGGTGCTACAGTTGTAGCTGCTGTGGTCGTAAGTGCTACAGTTGTAGCTGCTGTGGTCGTAGGTTCTACAGTTGTAGCTGCTGTGGTCGTAGGTTCTAAAGTTGTAGCTGCTGTGATCGTAGGTGCTACAGTTGTAGCTGCTGTGGTTGTCGGTGCTACAGTTGTAGCTGCTGTGGTTGTTGGTGCTACGGTTGTAGCTGCTGTTGTTGTTGGTGCTACAGTTGTAGCTGCTGTGGTCGTAGGTTCTAAAGTTGTAGCTGCTGTGGTTGTCGGTGCTACAGTTGTAGCTGCTGTGGTCATAGGTGCTACGGTTGTAGCTGCTGTGGTTGTTGGTGCTATGGTTGTAGCTGCTGTGGTTGTCGGTGCTACAGTTGTAGCTGCTGTGGTTGTCGGTGCTACGGTTGTAGCTGCTGTTGTTGTTGGTGCTACAGTTGTAGCTGCTGTGGTTGTAGGTGCTACAGTTGTAGCTGCTGTGGTTGTCGGTGCTACAGTTGTAGCTGCTGTGGTCGTAGGTTCTACAGTTGTAGCTGCTGTTGTTGGTGGTGCTACAGTTGTAGCTGCTGTGGTTGTCGGTGCTACAGTTGTAGCTGCTGTGGTCGTAGGTGCTACGGTTGTAGCTGCTGTGGTTGTAGCTGCTGTGGTTGTTGGTGCTACGGTTGTAGCTGCTGTGGTTGTTGGTGCTATGGTTGTAGCTGCTGTGGTTGTCGGTGCTACAGTTGTAGCTGCTGTGGTTGTCGGTGCTACGGTTGTAGCTGCTGTTGTTGTTGGTGCTACAGTTGTAGCTGCTGTGTTCGTAGGTGCTACAGTTGTAGCTGCTGTTGTTGGTGGTGCTACAGTTGTAGCTGCTGTGGTTGTCGGTGCTACAGTTGTAGCTGCTGTGGTCGTAGGTGCTACGGTTGTAGCTGCTGTGGTTGTAGCTGCTGTGGTTGTAGCTGCTGTGGTTGTTGGTGCTATGGTTGTAGCTGCTGTGGTTGTCGGTGCTACAGTTGTAGCTGCTGTGGTTGTCGGTGCTACAGTTGTAGCTGCTGTTGTTGTTGGTGCTACAGTTGTAGCTGCTGTGGTCGTAGGTGCTACAGTTGTAGCTGCTGTGGTCGTAGATGCTGCAGTTGTAACTGCTGTGGTCGTAGGTGCTACAGTTGTAACTGCTGTGGTTGTCGGTGCTACAGTTGTAGCTGCTGTGGTCGTAGGTTCTACAGTTGTAGCTGCTGTTGTTGTTGGTGCTACAGTTGTAGCTGCTGTTGTTGTTGGTGCTACAGTTGTAGCTGCTGTGGTCGTAGGTGCTACAGTTGTAGCTGCTGTGGTCGTAGGTTCTACAGTTGTAGCTGCTGTTGTTGTTGGTGCTACGGTTGTAGCTGCTGTGGTTGTTGGTGCTATGGTTGTAGCTGCTGTGGTTGTCGGTGCTACAGTTGTAGCTGCTGTGGTTGTCGGTGCTACGGTTGTAGCTGCTGTTGTTGTTGGTGCTACAGTTGTAGCTGCTGTGGTCGTAGGTGCTACAGTTGTAGCTGCTGTGGTCGTAGGTGCTACAGTTGTAACTGCTGTGGTCGTAGGTGCTACAGTTGTAGCTGCTGTGGTCGTCGGTGCTACAGTTGTAGCTGCTGTGGTCGTAGGTGCTACAGTTGTAGCTGCTGTGGTCGTAGGTTCTACAGTTGTAGCTGCTGTTGTTGTTGGTGCTACAGTTGTAGCTGCTGTGGTCGTAGGTGCTACAGTTGTAGCTGCTGTGGTTGTCGGTGCTACGGTTGTAGCTGCTGTTGTTGTTGGTGCTACAGTTGTAGCTGCTGTGGTCGTAGGTTCTAAAGTTGTAGCTGCTGTGGTTGTCGGTGCTGCAGTTGTAGCTGCTGTGGTCGTAGGTGCTACAGTTGTAGCTGCTGTGGTTGTCGGTGCTAAAGTTGTAGCTGCTGTTGTTGTTGGTGCTACAGTTGTAGCTGTTGTGGTCGTAGGTTCTAAAGTTGTAGATGCTGTGGTCGTAGGTGCTACGGTTGTAGCTGCTGTGGTTGTTGGTGCTATGGTTGTAGCTGCTGTGGTTGTCGGTGCTACAGTTGTAGCTGCTGTGGTCGTAGGTGCTACGGTTGTAGCTGCTGTGGTTGTCGGTGCTAAGGTTGTAGCTGCTGTTGTTGTTGGTGCTACAGTTGTAGCTGCTGTGGTCGTAGGTTCTAAAGTTGTAGCTGCTGTGGTTGTCGGTGCTACAGTTGTAGCTGCTGTGGTCGTAGGTGCTACAGTTGTAGCTGCTGTGGTTGTAGGTGCTACAGTTGTAGCTGCTGTGGTTGTCGGTGCTACAGTTGTAGCTGCTGTGGTTGTCGGTGCTACGGTTGTAGCTGCTGTTGTTGTTGGTGCTACAGTTGTAGCTGCTGTGGTCGTAGGTTCTAAAGTTGTAGCTGCTGTGGTTGTCGGTGCTACGGTTGTAGCTGCTGTTGTTGTTGGTGCTACAGTTGTAGCTGCTGTGGTCGTAGGTTCTAAAGTTGTAGCTGCTGTGGTTGTCGGTGCTACGGTTGTAGCTGCTGTGGTCGTAGGTGCTACAGTTGTAGCTGCTGTGGTTGTCGGTGCTAAAGTTGTAGCTGCTGTTGTTGTTGGTGCTACAGTTGTAGCTGTTGTGGTCGTAGGTTCTAAAGTTGTAGATGCTGTTGTCGTAGGTGCTACGGTTGTAGCTGCTGTGGTTGTTGGTGCTATGGTTGTAGCTGCTGTGGTTGTCAGTGCTACAGTTGTAGCTGCTGTGGTCGTAGGTGCTACGGTTGTAGCTGCTGTGGTTGTTGGTGCTACGGTTGTAGCTGCTGTGGTCGTAGGTTCTACAGTTGTAGCTGCTGTGGTTGTCGGTGCTACGGTTGTAGCTGCTGTGGTCGTAGGTGCTACAGTTGTAGCTGCTGTGGTCGTAGGTGCTACAGTTGTACCTGCTGTGGTCGTCGGTGCTACAGTTGTAGCTGCTGTGGTCGTAGGTGCTACAGTTGTACCTTCTGTGGTCGTAGGTGCTACAGTTGTAGCTGCTGTGGTCGTCGGTGCTACAGTTGTAGCTGCTGTGGTCGTAGGTTCTACAGTTGTAGCTGCTGTGGTCGTAGGTTCTACAGTTGTAGCTGCTGTGGTTGTCGGTGCTACAGTTGTAGCTGCTGTGGTCGTAGGTGCTACAGTTGTAGCTGCTGTGGTTGTCGGTGCTAAAGTTGTAGCTGCTGTTGTTGTTGGTGCTACAGTTGTAGCTGTTGTGGTTGTAGGTTCTAAAGTTGTAGATGCTGTTGTCGTAGGTGCTACGGTTGTAGCTGCTGTGGTTGTTGGTGCTATGGTTGTAGCTGCTGTGGTTGTCAGTGCTACAGTTGTAGCTGCTGTGGTCGTAGGTGCTACGGTTGTAGCTGCTGTGGTTGTTGGTGCTACGGTTGTAGCTGCTGTGGTCGTAGGTTCTACAGTTGTAGCTGCTGTGGTTGTCGGTGCTACAGTTGTAGCTGCTGTGGTTGTCGGTGCTACGGTTGTAGCTGCTGTGGTCGTAGGTGCTACAGTTGTAGCTGCTGTGGTCGTAGGTGCTACAGTTGTACCTGCTGTGGTCGTCGGTGCTACAGTTGTAGCTGCTGTGGTCGTAGGTGCTACAGTTGTACCTTCTGTGGTCGTAGGTGCTACAGTTGTAGCTGCTGTGGTCGTCGGTGCTACAGTTGTAGCTGCTGTGGTCGTCGGTGCTACAGTTGTAGCTGCTGTGGTCGTAGGTTCTACAGTTGTAGCTGCTGTGGTCGTAGGTTCTACAGTTGTAGCTGCTGTGGTTGTTGGTGCTACAGTTGTAGCTGCTGTTGTCGTAGGTTCTAAAGTTGTAGCTGCTGTGGTCGTAGGTTCTAAAGTTGTAGCTGCTGTGGTCGTAGGTGCTACGGTTGTAGCTGCTGTGGTTGTTGGTGCTATGGTTGTAGCTGCTGTGGTTGTCGGTGCTACAGTTGTAGCTGCTGTGGTCGTACGTGCTACGGTTGTAGCTTCTGTGGTCGTAGGTGCTACAGTTGTAGCTGCTGTGGTTGTCGGTGCTACAGTTGTAGCTGCTGTGGTTGTCGGTGCTACAGTTGTAGCTGCTGTGGTCGTAGGTTCTACAGTTGTAGCTGCTGTGGTTGTAGGTTCTACAGTTGTAGCTGCTGTGGTTGTTGGTGCTACAGTTGTAGCTACTGTGGTCGTAGGTTCTAAAGTTGTAGCTGCTGTGGTCGTAGGTGCTACAGTTGTAGCTGCTGTGGTCGTAGGTGCTACGGTTGTAGCTGCTGTGGTCGTAGGTGCTACGGTTGTAGCTGCTGTGGTCGTAGGTGCTACGGTTGTAGCTACTGTGGTCGTAGGTGCTACAGTTGTAGCTGCTGTGGTCGTAGGTGCTACAGTTGTAGCTGCTGTGGTTGTCGGTGCTACAGTTGTAGCTGCTGTGGTTGTCGGTGCTACAGTTGTAGCTGCTGTGGTCGTAGGTGCTACGGTTGTAGCTGCTGTGGTCGTTGGTGCTACGGTTGTAGCTGCTGTGGTCGTAGGTGCTACAGTTGTAGCTGCTGTGGTCGTAGGTGCTACAGTTGTAGCTGCTGTGGTCGTAGGTGCTACAGTTGTAGCTGCTGTGGTCGTAGGTGCCACAGTTGTAGCTGCTGTGGTCGTCGGTGCTACAGTTGTAGCTGCTGTGGTCGTAGGTTCTACAGTTGTAGCTGCTGTGGTTGTCGGTGCTACAGTTGTAGCTGCTGTGGTCGTAGGTTCTAAAGTTGTAGCTGCTGTGGTTGTCGGTGCTACAGTTGTAGCTGCTGTGGTTGTTGGTGCTACAGTTGTAGCTGCTGTGGTCGTAGGTTCTACAGTTGTAGCTGCTGTGGTCGTAGGTGCTACAGTTGTAGCTGCTGTTGTTGTTGGTGCTACAGTTGTAGCTGCTGTGGTCGTAGGTTCTACAGTTGTAGCTGCTGTGGTCGTAGGTTCTAAAGTTGTAGCTGCTGTGGTCGTAGGTGCTACGGTTGTAGCTGCTGTGGTTGTCGGTGCTACAGTTGTAGCTGCTGTGGTCGTAGGTTCTACAGTTGTAGCTGCTGTTGTTGTTGGTGCTACAGTTGTAGCTGCTGTGGTCGTAGGTTCTAAAGTTGTAGCTGCTGTGGTTGTCGGTGCTACAGTTGTAGCTGCTGTGGTTGTCGGCGCTACGGTTGTAGCTGCTGTTGTAGCTGCTGTTGTTGTTGGTGCTACAGTTGTAGCTGCTGTGGTTGTCGGTGCTACAGTTGTAGCTGCTGTGGTCGTAGGTGCTACAGTTGTTGCTGCTGTGGTAGTTGGTGCAGGTGTTGTAGCTGCTGTAGTTGTCGGTGCTACAGTTGTAGCCGCTGTTGTCGTTGGTGCTACAGTTGTAGCTGCTGTGGTTGTCTGTGCTACAGTTGTAGCTGCTGTGGTCGTAGGTTCTACAGTTGTAGCTGCTGTGGTCGTAGGTGCTACAGTTGTAGCTGCTGTTGTTGTTGGTGCTACAGTTGTAGCTGCTGTGGTCGTAGGTTCCACAGTTGTAGCTGCTGTGGTCGTAGGTGCTACAGTTGTAGCTGCTGTTGTTGTTGGTGCTACAGTTGTAGCCGCTGTGGTCGTAGGTTCCACAGTTGTAGCTGCTGTGGTCGTAGGTGCTACAGTTGTAGCTGCTGTTGTTGTTGGTGCTACAGTTGTAGCTGCTGTGGTAGTTGGTGCAGGTGTTGTAGCTGCTGTAGTTGTCGGTGCTACAGTTGTAGCTGCTGTTGTTGTTGGTGCTACAGTTGTAGCTGCTGTGGTAGTTGGTGCAGGTGTTGTAGCTGCTGTAGTTGTCGGTGCTACAGTTGTAGTTGTTGTCGCTAAAATGTACCAAAAATGTAATTCAATCTTCAAAACAAATCTCACATTTTCCTGGCAATAAATAATTATGATCTAATGATGACACTGAACTCGATGGTTAATTATTTTTGTGCTGTTCTCAACACCTTTTCTTTTATTTGTTACATCAAGAAGTCAATTTATCATCACTCACTTACCTAATAAAATCAGGGAAATCGATATTAGTTGTTGGACACCCATCTTGCCTTCCTTTGAACTCTGTAAAATCACAAATACAAGGACTTACTGACAAAGGCAGTATGTCACAGGCTTTTTTTCTTGCAGTTTGTACCAAAATTATTAAACTGCATTAAGTTTTGCACACTTCACTATCTACAAATGACAGTACTCATTATAGCAGCCTTTGGACTGGTTTTAACTCAGTGTACACAAATTATTAATCGGGAAATAATAATAGTGTCTGTCAATCTAATAATCAGTATTGGGAAACACATCTGTGTGTCAGTATACTGGACATTTTTTTTTGCTAATATGGCATTTTAAAAGAAAAATACATCATAATAATCAATTCAAATTTGTTGAATGTTAAGAAATTGAGGTTGTCAGATCAAGTTAGAAAACCTTCATGCAAACACTTTTCAAAATATTCCACAACTTTTAAAGACACTTTTGCTGTGGGTCCATTTCCCTGGTAGAAGTGGTTAGTTAAAGCCAATAAATTTTTTTTGCAAAAACAGAAGATTTTTATCAGAATTTGGTGCGAAAACTAAAACCCTGGCTTCCAGATTCCACCTTTTCCTTCACATCTCACTGAAATAAATGTTTTGTGTCTTTACACTCTTCTTTTACTTTTCAAAATTTCTTCATCCATGTTAGACCTAAGAAAATGAACACATCTATGTGCAGTAACTAAACAAGCACAAAGCTAATATTATTGAGCAACGCATTGAACTTCTCAAAGGACAAAGAGATCACTGCAAAAATTACACTAATTTAACTTTATTTTTCATTTAATTTCCAAATTTTACTTGAAAAATGAGTTTTGCAAGAACCTAAAATATTGCCTAATTGACTGCAACAGATTTTGAAAATTAAAAAAAAAGGTAAATTTAATAACTACATGTTAAAATCTCTTATCGTCACTTTAAATAGGTGATAATGACAATGAATAATAAAATAGCAATGCATAAACATATGCTAAAAGCATGACAGAGGTTACTCTTGAAATAAATTGGTACAATAAAAGTAACACACAAACATTAAAAAGACACATACACATTCACACAGATGCACAGTGCATAAAAGTCTACATAAAAATGTACTTACCCTGAAAGAAACAGTATAAGATGAAAAACTTGATGAAAACTTGTAAATAACTGTCTCACACTGGTTCTTTTAATTCAACCCAGTTGTCATCTGTGACATCTCAAACCTTTCATCCCGTATGACAATCCACATCTATTAAGGCTTTTATATTGGAACGGAGTAATGACGTGACTCATTGGCGATTAGCTTCTGTAGAATTGTTGTCACACCTGAGCGCTAAACAAAACCCAATGAGATAAAGCCTGCCAGCTGTCAATCTGTCAGTTGCTTGGCTCAGCATCATGGCATACTCCCTTCTTTCTTGAGAAACAGGTTGGTGTTGCATTCCAGCTGGGTTAAAGCTGAAGGACGTTTCACCAGTATGACAAACAAACAAATAAATAAAGATGTGTACTGACGTTATGGAGTTGGAAGAAATGCCAGATAACAGAACTGCATTCTTAAACATCGCCAACTGAACAAAGATTGTATGATATGAGATATGAGTTAAAGGAAATATCTAAATAGATGATACAAAATAGTTAGTGACCAAACAATAATATATACACTACCGGTCAAAAGTTTTAGAACACCCCAATTTTTTCAGTTTTTTATTGAAATTCAAGCAGTTCAAGTCCAATGAACAGCTTAAAAGGGTACAAGATTAAGTGATGAACTGCCAGAGGTAAATAAAAAAGGTAAGGTTAACCAAAACTGAAAAATAATGTAGTTTTCAGAATTATACAAAAAGGCCCTTTTCAGGGAACAAGAAATGGGTTAACAACTTAAAGCAATTCTGCAGCAATGGAGGTTGATCAAGCCTTGAAAGTTGGTGCTACCAATTCCGAAAGGTGTTCCAACTTTTCTTGATCACTTACAACCCCCTCTGTCTGCATAAAAGTAGTGTTGGAACATACTGCGGTACCATACGGTTGTGAGCACTGTTTGAACAGTATTTTACTGGAGAAGTAGTGTGTTACTATAAAAATGGCGAAGAAAAGGCAATTAATGATAGAAGAGAGACAGACCATCATAACATTTAAAAATGTAGCTCTTTCCTACGGAGAAATTGCCAAGAAGGTCAAGGTGTCAGTGAGTACAGTTTCCTTTCCATCAAAAGGCACGCAGACACTGACAGGCAGAGGTCTGGCAGAGCCAAAGCCATAACAGCATCAGAAGACAAGTTTCTGAGAGTCAACAGGCGGCTCACAGGACAACAGCTTCAAGTACAGCTTAATAGTGGTCGCAGTAAGCAAGTCTCAGTTTCAACCAAGAGGAAAAGACTTCAAGTTACAGGTTTGATGGGTCGAGTTGACGCAAGAAAGCCATTGCTGAGACTTCAGAATAAGAAAAAGAGGCTTGCCTCGGCCATGAAACACCGCCAATGGAAAATTTGAAATCTTCGGTTCATCACGCAGGATCTTTGTACGCCGTCGAGTAGGCGAAAGGATGCTTCCTCAGTGTGTGACATCAACTGTTAAACATGGAGGAGGGAGTGTGATGGTCTGGGGCTGTTTTACTGGATCCAGGGTCGGTGACTTGTACAGAGTGAAAGGCACCATGAACCAAAACGGCTACCACAGCATTCTGCAGCGCCATGCAGTACCCTCTGGGATGCGCCTAGTTGGTCAGGGGTTCATCCTACAGCAAGATAATGACCTGAAACATAAGTCCAAGCTATGCCAGAACTACCTTAAGAAAAAAGAACAAGATGGTAAGCTTGAAAACATGGAGTGGCCAGCACAGTCTCCAGACTTAAACCCCATGGAGCTGGTTTGGGATGAACTGGACAGAAGAGTGAAAGCAAAGAAACCTACAAGTGCTACACATATATGGGAACTTCTGCAACAGAGTTGGGAAGAACTTTCTGAAGAATATTTGATTTCCATTGTAGAAAGTAAGTCACGAGTGTGTTCAGCTGTTATATCTGCCAAGGGTGGGTACTTTGATGAGTCAAAAGTTTAGAATATATTTTTGTTTCTAGATTGATTCTATGATTTCTTTTTTAACTTCAATTGTTTATTTGTTCTATGCATTAATTTCAGAGTACACTGAGACATTAAACTGCATCATTTTCAATAAAATTCTGGAAAAGTTGAGGTGTTCTAAAACTTTTGACCGGTAGTGTATGTGCCAATCAAAAGAATCTTGTTTCACTTCCTCATATTTATCTGACTTGCAACAATTTGATGACCTCAGTATGTTCAAGTCTGAAACCCTTACATTTAATAAATGGTGAATGTTAAGGCTCCAATAGAGTTGTGGACAAAAGGGGTGTAAAGATATTAATGTTGGAGTTTTGGTTTATTTGACTGTTTTGATTTGTTTAATGTATGCTAAATGCCTGTAACACTGCTTTATCTTATCAGTAATGATTGAAAGCAGATAAAAATGATGGACAAGAATGATTTAAACCTCTGTTTACCACAAGTGTTGCAATATGGGTACTTGCAAGGATACAGTGATTCACAACTTGAAAAGAATGTGGGACCCTATATCTGTCACCCCTGTTGTAATACCTGTTTTATGACTATACTGGCAAAGTGGGAAATTATGATGCAAAAAACAGCCAGGAGGAGTCTAAAAATATGTGAAATTATCACACTTTTCAGTACACCCAGATTTATATATATATATATATATATAGGAAAAATTGTTTGTTTCTTGTTTGTTTTACATGGCATCCCAACTTTTTGGGAGTTGGGGACCTATATGATATTTTTTTTTTACGATATAAAATTAATTAAATTAATAGCCCCCAGGAAATACATAAGCCAAAGTAAAATGAAGAAAGCCTTTGCTTGAATTTAAACTTTCCCATTATGATTCATTGAGCTTCCTGCTGTGGCTGTAGCAAGAGTGTTTTTTATGTGTGTGTGTTTCAGTTTTTGTGAACTTTCAGAGTGTGTCACATCATGTGACAGCTCACAATTGGATACAAAATCATTTTAGGACTAAAAACTATCGGCTAACCCTCTGACATGGGACAATAATTCTTCATAGAACTGTTTAGAGGGTTTTGGACTACGGATGTCAGATATAATCAGATAATACATGACAACAACAACTTAAGTTTGACATGTTTTGTCAAGGTATATGGAGCATAGCCAAACAAAAAAAATGTTGAAGAAGAGAAAACCCCCCCACATATACAATGTTATACTTCCTTGAACACGTTGCAAGTGGGTGCAGTGTATTTTCGACCTCAATTTTGATACAAAGCCACTGATTTGTATCCAGGCAAATTCATCTAAACAGTCTTTCTACACAGTGGCAGTGGAACAGGTTGATCAGATCAGTTTTCAGAGTTGGTTATCAAGTTCCTTTAACCATTTAAATACTTTGTTTATGTTGACTTTTGCTTTGTTTCTACTAACAGTATTTCTGCAAAATGTAGTGAGCATCTACACTATTGCTCTGTTTTGAAGTTTATTTTCAGGATGCATTGTTTGGGTGACGTTTTGGCTACGTAAAATATCCCTGCGTCCATCAAATGGTGTCGATGATCGTGTGGCTTATGCATCAGTTCATGGCAGATTAGTTTGTCTGGAATAAACATTTGCTGAACAGAACAACAACAACAACAAAAACCTCAACGCACAATGATACAGCTCAAAACTTTTATAATGTGGACGTGCGCCTCCATCACATAAAGGCCACTGTGCGTCACCGCATTGTAGGCTTTTATAATCCAAACATAAGGTAGTAATCATATGACTCAAATAAAACCACAGCAATGATGCAGATAATTTCTAACATGAGTTTAAAGTGCTTATTATAGGCACATAACTTGTTCTCACACCAAGAAGAAAATTCCTGGTACATTAGGTATATTGTGTTGGGAGTACAATCTAATTATAAGATGCATTGTGGAACATGTTTTACTCCATTTTATTTTCTTAATGTCTGACTTCTGCTTCTGAGGTAAAATTTGTCTGTACTGTGGGAATACTTAGTGAAAATTTGAAAAAAATAACTACTATTCTGCTGTGGATTTGGAAAGTTTGTTGCATGTGCTGGAGTAGTTCATTTCTGGCCTCAGACCCTCAGACATGCTAATAATGTCTGTGTATCATACCATATATATATATATATATATATATATGTTTTTCTTTTACGCCTATTCCAATGGGAAAATAGATATGTTAAGTTAAAATTTAGTAGACATTTAAAAACATCATATAAGATAAATTCAAAGACATTAACATGTGAAGAGGAGCAGCCCATTTCACATTACTGTATGTCACAACCACAACAAAATTATTTTGCTTTAACACATGTTAAATTAGTGCGACATTACAAAGGGTTGGAGTTCATCCATCAATTTTTTGGAATTTGTTCCTAAATAAAACTAATTTTATGAAGAAAATAAGGTCTTTGTCCACTCTGTTGCTTTAAAATGCAGCAAAATACAATTATCCCTTATAGAAACTCAATATCCATCCAGAATATTTTGTGTGTGTGTGTGTGTGTGTGTATATATATATATATATATATATATATATATATATATATATATATATATATATATATATATACTGAGTTCATGTTATTTTAAAAGAGACAGACATTTGCTCATGCTTTGTCTATTTACACACAAGCCTGTCAGAAACATGACATGACAAGTATCATGAGCATTAATGTTACTTCAAAGTGTCATTAATGCTCATGACACATCCCATGTCATGTTTATGACATGCTAATGTGACTCTTATGTAGACACCTTAGAGTAAAGTGTTACCATGTCTTGCTTGAGTCACAAAGGCATGTTCAAAAATTGTCACATTTTATTTTGACTTAATAAATCCACTATGTCACACACTTGCCATTGGCCACTATCTTAAAGTGGTAAAATCACATGATGTGATCAACTGAGGATGGAGGAGATTTTACCATAGGTGGCTGGCGTCATGGGGAGATGATTTAGGAAAAACAAATAACAACAATTTTGACAAAAAATGACTTTTTAAAAGTGTGACGATATGCAAATAATAAAAAAAAAATTCTTCAGCAAAACCAAAGTATGACAAAACATCTGTTTCCCGTTGGCAGCAGCTATTGACGCCAACACACACAGATGGAGTTGTAAAGTCTCAGGTGAGCTCTAATGCCACAGTGAAATGGCTGGATTTAACATTATATGTAATTGAAAAATAACTACAAATGGAAGTTCTTTCAATTGTTTTATGGTAGGTTAATGTTGCAAAGCATTGGCATGGTTCACTTTTTTTTATTATTTATTTATTTATTTTTTATGTGTTTTGTCCTTGAGGGTCATAATGGTGGTAATTCCACATATTCAGAATACTGTGCAATAGGGTTGCATCTACATATTTTGTCTATTGATTTACCAGACTTTTATTTAATTGAATGAATCAATTATATTATTTATATATTGTATAACATGTTATGAAAAAGCAAAAAATTAGAACTTTCAAAACCCAAATTGACGCCATCAAAATTGCTTGCTTTGTTTGACCAACAGTCCAAACAGAATGACCCTAATTTACGTATCATAGAAAACATTTTAATTTAGCAAATGTTCATATTTGGGAAGCATGAGCAAAATGATGTTTTGGTGTTTAAACAATTTCCTGATTAAGAGAATTGTTGTTGGGTCAATTCAGTCATCCAATCAATTATTTTACTGTGGTTGAGAATGTTGCTAGTGTAAGTTGCTAGTGTAAGATAACATGTTTTAGTAAGTGATGAGACATGGTTTGATGATTTGTAAGTATCTTTAATGTGTCAATAAATCCACATCATCATCCACATACCTGAACTTCATGATTGATCACCAACTTCAGATAAATATCATTGATTATGATGTAATTGTTGTAGAAAACAATTAATCAGGAAAACTTAGTATTTCTAACAAAAAATGTACAAAAGTAAAGGTAAGCTCTCAGAATACATATGATAACAGAAATACACGTAAATAAGTACGGTGCACACAATGATACAGGTTCTGCCAGTGCAGTAATAATGACACAACCTTCAGCGTAAATCTGAACGTGTCTGCAACGCCATCAGTTTGTGAGATTTGATTTGATGATAGAATGTTGTTGAACCCACCTCTAAAAGTCACCTTTTTTTTCTTTATTGACCACTGCAACCTTCTTTAAAGCCCTTTTAGTTTTGCTTTTAAGATAAATTAGAAAAACTTGAAAAAAAGAGCTTCGCACGAATAATAAAGAAATGGTTTCTAAGAAAATGTAAAGTAAACATTGTTCTTACCGTGGTAGCCTTTTGCAATGTAAGTGTGTTGCTTCTTTTTTGTCAGACAATTCAGACAATAGTTGATACTGGTGGTTACTCTGAGTTTGAGGTGATCCAAGAACAATATATTTCTCAGTAGCAGTAGAATAAATAAGAATCTCATAGGCAAAGTAAGCTACCACTTCCAGTTCTCTCTTTCAAAACAAACCTGATTCACTGACACAACTAGGTCTGATTGGAAGATGCTACTGTAATGGAAAGTATTGGAAATCACACAGCTGGGGTTGATTGTCTGTAAACATCTGTGGTGCTTTAATTAAAGCTCTTGACATTTAACACACCCTCATACACTTTCTAAATTAACCACTAAAAACTGCAAAAATATCACATAAGAGATGATTTAAAGATTTTGTATTCTGATAACTGATAAGCTTCTAACAGAAACTGTACTACAAACAATCTCACAGAATACAGCTATGCATGATTACATAAACATAAATATTAAAACTGACATTGCATTGTGCTTACATGTATATCATTAATACCATGACCTGCATGTGTTCCTTCATTAATTTAAGACACGTTCCCTTTAAAGTATGCTCACATGTTCTCAACTGCATTCAGACAATGAGGAGAGTGATTTTACTCTGTTGCTTTCCAGCGTGGCTGGTTTTAACTGTTTGTAGAACAAGAGAAAATAAGACAGCATTAGTACCTGTCACTAAGTTAATTATTGTCTCAGGACAGTAGTCATTCAAGCAAGATTCATTTGGACAGTATTAGTGTATTTTTTCTTAAATCCCAAGGCTTGAGGTTGTATTGTTTGGCTTATTATTCTAGCAATGGCTCAATGGACCAAGTGCTTAAAGTTACATTTGAAAGCAAGCCCATCCAAAGCTGCACAAGACTTAAGAGTGTCATGGATCTTAGATTTTTATGGATAAAGTCCTTTTTTCATTCCAGTCATGGCTGTCATCAGCACTATTGCTGGCTTGACAGTAGCCATGACAGCAGTACCAGGCAGGATGCGGTGATGAGACTGATACTGTGGCTTACTCCACTTGAAGCTGTTAATAAGGAAACAAAGAAAATTAAACTTAACGAACAGTTGGACAACTTTCTAAAGTTTTGATTGAGTAGCACTCTCTGTATTACTTACCTATGCCGTTTATGGTGATGGAAGCACTTTCAATGTCAAAGCCAGTGACATTTGAAGCTGCACTGATCAAAACATTTGCAATCTGGGTGTTATTTGGAGGAGATGTGCCAGCAAACGTAAGTGTCATAAATTGGATGATCGATCCATTCCTGCAGACAGAGAAAAAATAAATAAATTAATTAATATCCGATGCATGCCTATAATCTGAAATTATAACTAATATGTCTGAACAAATTACCTGAATTCGTCGACCTTCAGTGATAGGAAGGAGGGAAGGGGACGAAAAAGTGGTGTCAGCTGCAGAAACAGAAAATAAATTATATTTAGACTCTTTTAACTTAACTGTGTGCTAATGAGATACATTTAATAGTGGATTGTTTTTGAAGCAGTCGCTTTATCTGTCAAAATGTATTCCTCTGGAAATATGAATAAGATGCCTTTTTATATTCATTGTGTAGTCTGCTAAGTAAGTGTTCAATTCTTTGAGTGGGTAGTTTAGCTCATAATGTAGATTTTACTTAAAGGGTAAGACTTACCTGCTCTTCTACCAGTTTAGCTCGAGCTTGGAAAGCTTGACTTGATGGATCAGCCAAGTCAGGTGTATATGTGGCTTGAATGGATCTGAAAGACACCTTTGCTGTTGTGGTTGCAACAGGTGCAGCCACAGTAGTTGTAGCAGCTGCAGTAGTTGTAGCTGCAGCAGCAGTTGTAGCCCCAGCATTTGTAGCTCCAGCAGTTGTAGCAGCTGCAGCAGTTGTAGCTGCAGCAGCAGTTGTAGCCCCAGCATTTGTAGCTCCAGCAGTTGTAGCAGCTGCAGTTGTAGCCCCAGCATTTGTAGCTCCAGCAGTTGTAGCAGCTGCAGTTGTAGCCCCAGCAGTTGTAGCAGCTGCAGTTGTAGCAGCAGCAGTTGTAGCCCCAGCAGTTGTAGCAGCTGCAGTTGTAGCCCCAGCAGTTGTAGCCGCAGCAGTTGTAGCAGCAGCAGCTGTAGCCCCAGCAGTTGTAGCAGCAGCAGTTGTAGCCCCAGCAGTTGTAGCCGCAGCAGTTGTAGCCCCAGCAGTTGTAGCCCCAGCAGTTGTAGCAGCAGCAGTTGTAGCCCCAGCAGTTGTAGCCGCAGCAGTTGTAGCAGCAGCAGTTGTAGCCCCAGCAGTTGTAGCAGCTGCAGTTGTAGCCCCTGCAGTTGTAGCCGCAGCAGTTGTAGCAGCTGCAGTTGTAGCCCCAGCAGTTGTAGCAGCAGCAGTTGTAGCCGCAGCAGTTGTAGCAGCAGCAGTTGTAGCAGCAGCAGTTGTAGCCCCAGCAGTTGTAGCAGCTGCGGTTGTAGCCCCAGCAGTTGTAGCCACAGCAGTTGTAGCAGCTGCAGTTGTAGCCCCAGCAGTTGTAGCCCCAGCAGTTGTAGCAGCAGCAGTTGTAGCCCCAGCAGTTGTAGCAGCAGCAGTTGTAACCCCAGCAGTTGTAGCAGCTGCAGTTGTAGCCCCAGCAGTTGTAGCAGCAGCAGTTGTAGCAGCTGCAGTTGTAGCAGCAGCACTTGTAGCCCCAGCAGTTGTAGCCCCAGCAGTTGTAGCAGCAGCAGTTGTAGCCACAGCAGTTGTAGCCGCAGCAGTTGTAGCCCCAGCAGTTGTAGCAGCTGCAGTTGTAGCCGCAGCAGTTGTAGCAGCAGCAGTTGTAGCCCCAGCAGTTGTAGCAGCTGCAGTTGTAGCCCCAGCAGTTGTAGCCCCAGCAGTTGTAGCCCCAGCAGTTGTAGCAGCAGCAGTTGTAGCCCCAGCAGTTGTAGCAGCTGTAGTTGTAGCCCCAGCAGTTGTAGCAGCAGCAGTTGTATCAGCAGCAGTTGTAGCAGCAGCAGTTGTAGCCCCAGCAGTTGTAGCAGCAGCAGTTGTAGCCACAGCAGTTGTAGCCGCAGCAGTTGTAGCAGCAGAAGCAGTTGGAGCCCCAGCAGTTGTAGCAGCTGCAGTTGTAGCAGCTGCAGTTGTAGCAGCAGCAGTTGTAGCAGCAGCAGTTGTAGCCCCAGCAGTTGTAACAGCAGCAGTTGTAGCCCCAGCAGTTGTAGCCGCAGCAGTTGTAGCAGCAGCAGTTGTAGCAGCAGCAGTTGTAGCCCCAGCAGTTGTAGCAGCTGCAGTTGTAGCCCCAGCAGTTGTAGCAGCAGCAGTTGTAGCCCCAGCAGTTGTAGCAGCTGCAGTTGTAGCCCCAGCAGTTGTAGCAGCTGCAGTTGTAGCCCCAGCAGTTGTAGCCGCAGCAGTTGTAGCCCCAGCAGTTGTAGCCCCAGCAGTTGTAGCAGCTGCAGTTGAAGCCCCAGCTGTTGTAGCCCCAGCAGTTGTAGCCGCAGCAGTTGTAGCAGCAGCAGCAGTTGTAGCCCCAGCAGTTGTAGCAGCTGCAGTTGTAGCCCCAGCAGTTGTAGCCGCAGCAGTTGTAGCCCCAGCAGTTGTAGCCCCAGCAGTTGTAGCAGCTGCAGTTGAAGCCCCAGCTGTTGTAGCCCCAGCAGTTGTAGCAGCAGCAGTTGTAGCAGCAGCAGTTGTAGCCCCAGCAGTTGTAGCCGCAGCAGTTGTAGCCCCAGCAGTTGTAGCAGCTGCAGTTGAAGCCCCAGCAGTTGTAGCCCCAGCAGTTGTAGCCCCAGCAGTTGTAGCAGCAGCAGTTGTAGCAGCAGCAGTTGTAGGTGCAGCAGTTGTAAATGCTGCAGTTGTAGGTGCTGCAGTAGTGGGTGCAGCTGTTGTTGCTGCGATTGTGGGTGCGGCAGTCGTAGGTGCTGCAGTTGTTGCTGCTGCTGTCGTTGGTGCAGCAGTTGTAGGCGCTGCAGTAGTGGGTGCTGCAGTTGTTAGTGCAGCAGTTGTGGGTGTAGCAGTTGTAGGTGCTGCAGTAGTGGGTGCAGCTGTTGTTGCTGCGGTTGTGGGTGCGGCAGTTGTGGGTACAGCAGTTGTAGGTGCTGCAGTTGTAAGTACAGCAGTTGTAGGTGCTGCAGTTGTAGGTGCAGCAGTTGTAGGTACAGCAGTTGTAGGTGCTGCAGTTGTAGGTGCAGCAGTTGTAGGTGCTGCAGTATTGGGTGCAGCTGTTGTTGCTGCGGTTGTGGGTGCGGCAGTTGTGGGTGGGGCAGTTGTAGGTGCTGCAGTTGTTGCTGCTGCTGTCGTTGGTGCAGCAGTTGTTGGTGCTGCTGTTGTGGGTGCGGCAGTTGTTGCCGCGGCAGTTGTAGGCGCTGCAGTAGTGGGTGCTGCAGTTGTTGGTGCAGCAGTTGTAGGTGTAGCAGTTGTAGGTGCTGCAGTAGTGGGTGCAGCTGTTGTTGCTGCGGTTGTGGGTGCGGCAGTTGTGGGTACAGCAGTTGTAGGTGCTGCAGTTGTAAGTACAGCAGTTGTAGGTGCTGCAGTTGTAGGTGCAGCAGTTGTAGGTACAGCAGTTGTAGGTGCTGCAGTTGTAGGTGCAGCAGTTGTAGGTGCTGCAGTATTGGGTGCAGCTGTTGTTGCTGCGGTTGTGGGTGCGGCAGTTGTGGGTGGGGCAGTTGTAGGTGCTGCAGTTGTTGCTGCTGCTGTCGTTGGTGCAGCAGTTGTTGGTGCTGCTGTTGTGGGTGCGGCAGTTGTTGCCGCGGCAGTTGTAGGCGCTGCAGTAGTGGGTGCTGCAGTTGTTGGTGCAGCAGTTGTAGGTGCAGCACTTGTAGGTGCTGCAGTAGTGGGTGCAGCTGTTGTTGCTGCGGTTGTGGGTGCGGCAGTTGTTGCTGCAGCAGTTGTAGGTGCTGCAGTAGTAGGTGCAGCTGTTGTTGCTGCGGTTGTGGGTGCTGCAGTAGTGGATGCTGCAGTTGTTGCTGCTGTGGTCGTCTGTGTGGCAGTAGGTGGTGCAGCTGTTGTAGGTGCTTCAGTTGTTGGTGCTGTGGTCGTGGGTGCAGCAGTTGTTGGTGCGGCAGTTGTGGGTGCGGCAGTTGTTTGTGCAGCAGTTGTTGTTGTAGCTTAAAAGTACAAAGAATCAAGATTATGGAAAAAAAAGTTTTTGGTTTGCTTTCATTCATTTATTTTTATCTAAAGGTGATAGTGTCACATTTGTTTCTATGAGACATATTGCATGAGGTGCAGGCAACAGTTATACCTTCATTTAATGTTGCTTTTTCATACCCAACAATTGATTTGATCCTTTTTTGAATTGCAGTTGTTTTAGGACCAGTCAACTTACCTATGAGAAGCAGGAAAATTGATAGGATCCGTCTCACATCCATTTTGTCTTCCTTTGAATCTTTAAAATGAAAAAAATCTAAGTCTCAATATACACAGAACAAAACACAATCACAAAAATAAACAGTCTCTGTCCACCTAATAATCTCTTTCCTTAAACACATAAATTACTTTTGAAGCTATTGTAAAACACAACAAAGCCAGATAAAATACAGCAGTCACTATAATGGCTTTGAAGTTCATGAAACTTCAGAAAATGTATGGTGGTGCATGGAAAACTTTTTTCAAACACTTTCTTACTTATTCTTGTAGGTAACATATTTTTAAGAAGGTGTATTTCTATACACAAGGCCCCCTTTCAGTCTGATAAACCCAATACAAATAATTTTAAAAAGCAACAAGAAAGTACATCATGTTCTTAGAATTCTCTGCTAAAACGATTTCCCTGCTGAACTAATTTAATTGACTTATGTTTTTTCTTCCAATAGTATATCTTCACTAGTGTTTTTACAAGTTCTTATTCTGGTTAGAGCTGATGGTCTGTACATGTCCGTATGCTGTGCCTTACCAAGAAAAGTACTTGAACAGACAGATGTACTGAGTGAGGAGATTGCTCTTTATCCACCTGAACCTCTTAATACATGCTACTGTTCAAAGGCATCAGCCAGGCTGAAATATCTATGGTCAAAGCCCTGAAGTACCAGATGCTTCAAGCTGATGCTGATCTCTGCTTCCATGATGGAGAAAAGAGAATAACTCTAAGTGACTATCAATTATTGTCATTTTATATATCTGACAATTTTGAATAATAATTCATAATGAAATACATTCATACTAAATATTTCATAAAAACACAACAGAGGTTATTTTTGGAATATGTTATTACAATAAATAACAAAACTAAATAATTAGATAGACATATGCTTACACTGTCATAAACATATATAGTGTATAAATATATACTATATCCTTGAAGAAGTACTTACCCAAAATAATATGATGCAAGATGAAGAGTGATAAATGTGCCCTCTCTCTCTACTTTAAATGTTTAAAAGTTTCTTGGTGTCTTTTAATTCAGTTCAGTTCTTCTCAGTGATCTGTCAAACCTTTCACCTAAAGTGTCAGTTCACACTATCACAGACTTTATAAAGGAACAGAATAAAAGGTATTGGCGTGACTAAGTGATGATACATTATTGAGGAATTCTGCTCCACCTCAGGGATGAATTTCCCGCTGTTTGTTTTTCAGTTGCTTGCCAGTTTAATGGCATACTCCCTTCTTACCTGTGAAACAGGTTGCAGAGGCATTCCATACGTTCACACTGAGGGAAGGTACACCAGTATGACAGTAAGTCAGGTCAGGCGAATAAATGTAGATTCCTAGTGATTTGGTAATGTAGCGATAAAACAAGAATAACAAATTCAAAGAATGAATATTATATATGACATTTGGAGTTATCTGGGCAAATAAGTAAAAAGTTGATAATTTTGTAATAGAAGTTACAAAAGTACAAAGTAAAAGTTCCTTTTCTAAAAATTTAGCTTTTAGAGTGTAAATTATAATTTTTTTTATTTTTTTTAAAGTATTTTTCCTGCTTCACCACTGCAAGTAAACCTCAGCATGTTGAGTTAAAGATATTTACACATACTATATCCTCTATGATGAATTTTGGTTCAGGACTTATTTGAAATGGTTAATGTTGCCTCTGAAAATGAGTTGTCCAGTTAAAATCATGTGACAAGCCAAACCATGAAACTTTAATCATAGTTTGGTGTGACGGCTCCTCCTTTTCATGATTATTAATGTACTCTGATACACATTTTTTTCCTCCTCATTTACAGAAACAATATATACACCAGGGATGTAGCCAAAGGGTTAACAAAAAAGAAAGAAAAAAAAGTCAGTTATAAGCATAGCATGTAAACAAATTTATATAATACCCTTTTTCCACAAAAACATTTGGTTTATACAGTTTTAGCATGTTGTTTTGGTGACATATTACCAAAGTTTTACACAAAGGTTTGGAGTTGGTCTCTTGGTGGAATTTCACCATGAATAAAACCACTCAACCAAGTACAATCTTTGTCCATCCTGTTGCCTTGAAGTGAAATTTCCATATATTGTAGTTTGAATAATTCTTTCATATAAAATTTGTGCGTTTGTAAATATATACATTCTGAATTCTGAATTTGATGCATTCTGTTTTCATTTACGTTTACAGTGTCCCAACTTCATTGGAGTCAGGGTGGTGTGATTGTAAAGTTTGTTATAGCCTGCATTTATTTTAGGATGATTTTATCATTTATTTAATATAACACATGAGCGGGTCCCCACTATTTCCTTAATCTTCTAAAGGGTCCTTGGTTAAAAAACGATTGAACCTGTGATTTAGATAAAACTCCTGACATTAAACGTCCCCTGATATGTTTCCTTTACCCGCCAAAATTTCAAAACATCACACAAGAGACAATTTTGATGACTGATTTTGTATTCTGATCATTGTAAAGTTTCTCACAGAAAATGTACAAGCTGCAGGAAATCTCACAGAATACAGCTATGCATGAAGAAATAAATATACTTTGTATGAATAGGAAAATATCTGAGTTCAGATAAATGGTTATGGCTAATAAGAAAAAGATAAATAAGAAAAGCATCTTTACTTTACATATATAATAAACGATGCATACCATGACCTGCATGTGTTCCTTCATTTAAGTTAAGACACTCATGTTCTGTTATCGCTTTTCCCTGTGATGCCACACGATGGTATAAAGTGATAAAAGTGAAACCTTTGACAATCTGACATACATTTGAACACTACAGCAAGGTTAAGATCATTTTAAGTTCAAAGTAAATCATTTTTTAGAATATTGTCGTCTTTTACAAAAAGACAAAAATTCCAGTGTGAATTCTGCATTCTCAATCTGCATGTCTTAAGTCTTAATGCTGTATTTGGCTTATTATTCTAGCAATGACTCAGTGGACCAGGTGCCTAAACTTGAGTCTGATAGCCAGATAATTGGAAGCTGTACAAGATTTAAGTGTATGAGTGAATCTGACTACATAGTCCTTGTTCTATGTCCGTGATGGCAGTGATGTACTGATGGTGATTCAGCTCTGATGTTACTGTTGGTTTGACAGTAGCCATGACAGCAGAACCAGGCAGAATGCAGTGACGAGGCTGATACTGTGGCTTATTCCACTTGAAGCTGTAAATAAGGAGAAAAGAAACAAAACAAAACTTTAGTTTACCAAACAGTCATGCAACTTTTGAAAATTTTGAATCAAGTAGCACTTAGTATTGCTTACATATGCCATTCACGATGATGTTGCTGGTTTCAATGTCGAAACCAGTGACAGATGAAGCTGCGTTAATCAAAACACTTGCAACCTGAGTGTTATTAGGAGCAGATGGGTTTTGAAACTGTATGTCGATCGTGTTATAGACCGATCCATTACTGCAGAAGAAAAATATATATTTTTGAAAATACATCAGCAATATGCCACTATTATTAAGGAGTAACATAATGAATCTTAATAAAGTACCTGAATGCCACCACTTCCAAGGAGACGAAGGAGGAAGGGAATGCCTTTTGGAAAACTGGTGTCAGCTGCAGAAACAGGAAATAAATAACATTTAATGACTAACAATTAATCAAAAATGTCTCTGTGTATTTTTCTTTTGTTTTCTGTACTCTCTGTGGTGAAGAAAACAAATGTATGCAATTAAGGAGACAACAGACATGAATAAATTGATGGGCACAAGTACAGGTTTTTAAAAGAATAGATGATCATTTTTTCAATCCCTGCCAGGCATTAACCTGGAGCAGGATCATGTGTTGTACCCATCAGCTTAATATTTTTGTGTATGTTTATGACTGTATCCTCAAGGACTTCCTATGATTGCATGATTCAATTTTTAAAATCGTATCATCTCTGTGATGAAATGATTCAGTGGGTGTACCAATAGATTTTAAGTGTGAGACTCACCTCTTTCTTTATCATTTCAGCTCGATTTTTATAAGCTGTAGATGATGGGACCAGCAAATCACTTGTGAATGTGCTTTGAAGAGATCTGAAAGTCACCCTGATTGTAGTGAGTGCTACAGTTGGAGGTGCTGCGGTTGTAGGTGCTGCGGTTGCAGGTGCTGCAGTAGTAGGTGCGGCTGTAGTTGGATCTGTAACTGGACTTGCTGTAAAAATATTTTTGGAATAAGAATAATTTGTATTATATCTATATTGTTTAAAACATACAAAAGTGTAAACTTTTTTTCAGTGTTTGTTACTATTATTGACTTGTGCAGCAACATAATTTTGTTACTGACCGACTTAAAAACCCAACAATAGCTGCATGTTATTCAAAATGTTTTAATAAAGTGAACTGTTGTGTTGACTTACCTACTACTGTGGCTGACGCAGGAACGAAGCTTACGTTGAAGCTACCGCTTGAATTGGTGACAGCATCAACTAAGGTTTCAACAACGGCTGCATTTGTTGGGAGGTCATTCACAGGAGTAGTTCCCTTGAAGATAACGTCCATCTCTACTTCAGCAGGAGAAGTTTCTTTTGATAGACGTCGGGCTCTGTATCATGCAAAGAAATTGATAAATCATGATATTAGGTGAGTTTCTTGCCATGTGTTACACATGAAAATTTCAACATTAAAAGACACAAATTTGAAATATAGATTAAAAAAATCAGAGAACCACTGTTAGCAAAAATTGTCTTACCTGAACGCCTTCACCTTGCAGCGTAGAAAATGTAGAGGATGTTTCTTCCTGTATATTTTCGCACACTGCAGAAATAAATGACATTGAAAATCCTTAAGTAGGTTTTAAGCATGCATTTTTCTTGAAATAATATTAAAGGTTATAATAATAAATATTCAAATAATGAATTTTCCTCTTCACACATTTGTCTTGAAGCCAAAACATTCTGTGCAGTCAAACACTATCAAAGTCAGTGAAAAATGTATAATTTGAAAATGTACTCACCACACCTTCCACTCGTTCTGCAAGATTTTTGTATTCACTGCTGCTGGGGTCACTGAGGGCATCTGTGTAAGGTTCTTCTGTTACAACTTTCAAAGTATATTCATGTTCAGGGGCCAAATTGGTTGCAGCAGTTGTTGCAGTTGTTGGTGCTGCTGTTGTAGGTGCAGCAGTTGCAGGTGCTGCTGTTGTCGGTGCAGCAGTTGTAGCCCCAGCAGTTGTTGGTGCAGTAGTTGTTTCTGCTGCAGTTGTGGGTGCTGACATAGTGGGTGCAGCAGACGTTGCTGCTGCGGTCGTAGGTCCGACAGGTGTAAGTGCAGCCGTTGTAGCTGCTGCAGTTGTTGCTGCTGCTGTCGTGGGTGCCGCAGTTGTTTCTGCTGCGGCCGTTGGTGCAGCAGTTGTAGGTGCTGCAGTTGTTGGTGCTGAGGTCGTGGGTGCGGCAGTTGTTGGTGCAGCAGTTGTAGGTGCTGCAGTTGTTGCTGGTGCAGTTGTGGGTGCAGTCGTAGGTGCTTCAGTTGTGGCTGTGGCAGTCGTGGGTGCAGCAGTCGTAGGTGCAGCAGTTGTAGGTGCAGCCGTTGTAGCTGCTGCAGTTGTCGCTGCTGCAGTTGTGGGTGCTGACGTCGTGGGTGCGGCAGTCGTGGGCGCAGCAGTTGTTGGTGCAGCAGTTGTTGCTGGTGCAGTTGTGGGTGCTGCAGTTGTAGGTGCAGCAGTTGTGGGTGCTGACGTCGTGGGTGCGGCAGTCGTGGGCGCAGCAGTTGTTGGTGCAGCAGTTGTTGGTGCAGCAGTTGTTGCTGGTGCAGTTGTGTGTGCTGCAGTTGTAGGTGCAGCAGTTGTTGCTGCTGCAGTTGTGGGTGCTGCAGTCGTAGGTGCAGCAGTTGTTGCTGCTGCACTTGTGGGTGTGGCAGTTGTGGGTGCAGCATTTGTTGGTGCAGCAGTTGTAGGTGCTGCAGTTGTTGCTGGTGCAGTTGTGGGTGCTGCAGTCGTAGGTGCAGCAGTTGTTGCTGCTGCACTTGTGGGTGTGGCAGTCGTGGGTGCAGCAGTCGTAGGTGCAGCAGTTGTAAGTGCAGCCATTGTAGCTGCTGCAGTTGTCGCTGCTGCAGTTGTGGGTGCTGACGTCATGGGTGCGGCAGTCGTGGGTGCGGCAGTCGTGGGCGCAGCAGTTGTTGGTGCAGCAGTTGTTGCTGGTGCAGTTGTGGGTGCTGCACTTGTAGCCCCAGCAGTTGTAGCCCCAGCAGTTGTAGCAGCAGCAGTTGAAGCAGCAGCAGTTGTAGCCCCAGCAGTTGTAGCCGCAGCAGTTGTAGGTGCTGCAGTTGTTGCTGCTACGGTCGTGGGTGCGGCAGTCGTTGGTGTAGCAGTTGTAGGTGCTGCAGTTGTTGCTGGTGCAGTTGTGGGTGCTGCAGTCGTAGGTGCAGCAGTTGTTGCTGCTGCACTTGTGGGTGTGGCAGTCGTGGGTGCAGCAGTCGTAGGTGCAGCAGTTGTAAGTGCAGCCATTGTAGCTGCTGCAGTTGTCGCTGCTGCAGTTGTGGGTGCTGACGTCGTGGGTGCGGCAGTCGTGGGCGCAGCAGTTGTTGGTGCAGCAGTTGTTGCTGGTGCAGTTGTGGGTGCTGCACTTGTAGCCCCAGCAGTTGTAGCCCCAGCAGTTGTAGCAGCAGCAGTTGAAGCAGCAACAGTTGTAGCCCCAGCAGTTGTAGCCGCAGCAGTTGTTGCAGCTGCACTTGTAGCAGCAGCACTTGTAGCCCCAGCAGTTGTAGCCCCAGCACTTGTAGCAGCAGCAGTTGTAGCAGCAGCAGTTGTAGCCCCAGCAGTTGTAGCAGCTGCAGTTGTAGCAGCTGCAGTTGTAGCCCCAGCAGTTGTAGCCGCAGCAGTTGTAGCAGCTGCAGTTGTAGCCCCAGCAGTTGTAGCCCCAGCAGTTGTAGCAGCTGCAGTTGTAGCCCCAGCAGTTGTAGCAGCAGCAGTTGTAGCAGCTGCAGTTGTAGCAGCAGCACTTGTATCCCCAGCAGTTGTAGCCCCAGCAGTTGTAGCAGCAGCAGTTGTAGCCCCAGCAGTTGTAGCCCCAGCAGTTGTAGCCGCAGCAGTTGTAGCAGTAGCAGTTGTAGCAGCAGCAGTTGTAGCCCCAGCAGTTGTAGCAGCTGCAGTTGTAGCCGCAGCAGTTGTAGCCCCAGCAGTTGTAGCCCCAGCAGTTGTAGCAGCAGCAGTTGTAGCAGCTGCAGTTGTAGCCCCAGCAGTTGTAGCCCCAGCAGTTGTAGCAGCAGCAGTTGTAGCAGCAGCAGTTGTAGCCCCAGCAGTTGTAGCCGCAGCAGTTGTAGCCCCAGCAGATGTAGCAGCTGCAGTTGAAGCCCCAGCAGTTGTAGCCGCAGCAGTTGTAGCAGCAGCAGTTGTAGCAGCAGCAGTTGTAGGTGCAGCAGTTGTAAGTGCTGCAGTTGTAGGTGCTGCAGTAGTGGGTGCAGCTGTTGTTGCTGCGGTTGTGGGTGCGGCAGTCGTAGGTGCTGCAGTTGTTGCTGCTGCTGTCGTTGGTGCAGCAGTTGTAGGCGCTGCAGTAGTGGGTGCTGCAGTAGTGGGTGCTGCAGTTGTTCGTGCAGCAGTTGTGGGTGCAGCAGTTGTAGGTGCTGCAGTAGTGGGTGCAGCTGTTGTTGCTGCGGTTGTGGGTGCGGCAGTTGTGGGTACAGCAGTTGTAGGTGCTGCAGTTGTAAGTACAGCAGTTGTAGGTGCTGCAGTTGTAGGAGCAGCAGTTGTAGGTACAGCAGTTGTAGGCGCTGCAGTTGTAGGTGCAGCAGTTGTAGGTACAGCAGTTGTAGGTGCTGCAGTATTGGGTGCAGCTGTTGTTGCTGCGGTTGTGGGTGCGGCAGTTGTAGGTGCTGCAGTTGTTGCTGCTGCTGTCGTTGGTGCAGCAGTTGTTGGTGCTGCTGTTGTGGGTGCGGCAGTTGTTGCCGCGGCAGTTGTAGGCGCTGCAGTAGTGGGTGCTGCAGTTGTTGGTGCAGCAGTTGTAGGTGCAGCACTTGTAGGTGCTACAGTAGTGGGTGCAGCTGTTGTTGCTGCGGTTGTGGGTGCGGCAGTTGTTGCTGTTGCAGTCGTGGGTGAGGCAGTTGTTGCTGCTGCAGTCGTGGGTGCGGCAGTTGTTGCTGCAGCAGTTGTAGGTGCAGCAGTAGTAGGTGCAGCTGTTGTTGCTGCGGTTGTGGGTGCTGCAGTAGTGGATGCTGCAGTTGTTGCTGCTGTGGTCGTGGGTGCGGCAGTTGTAGGTGAGGCAGTTGTAGGTGAGGCAGTTGTTGCTGCGGTCGTGGGTGCAACTGTTGTTCTTGCGGTTGTGGGTGCGGCAGTTGTTTGTGCAGCAGTTGTTGTTGTAGCTTAAAAGTACAAAGAATCAAGATTATTGAAAAAAAAGTTTTTGGTTTGTTTTTATTAATTTATTTTTATCTAAAGGTGATAGTGTCATATTTGTTTCTATGAGACAACAGTTATACCTTCGTTTAATGTTGCTTTTTCATACCCAACAATTGATTTTATCCTTTTTTGAATTGCAGTTGTTTTAGGACCAGTCAACTTACCTATGAGAAGCAGGAAAATTGATAGGATCCGTCTCACATCCATTTTGTCTTCCTTTGAATCTTTAAAATAAAAAAAAATCTAAGTCTCAATATACACAGAACAAAACACAATCACAAAAATAAACAGTCTCTGTCCACCTAATAATCTCTTTCCTTAAACACATAAATTACTTTTGAATCTATTGTAAAACACAACAAAGCCAAATAAAATACAGCAGTCACTATAATGGCTTTGAAGTTCATGAAACTTCAGAAAATGTATGGTGGTGCATGGAAAACTTTTTTCAAAAACTTTCTTACTTATTCTTGTAGGTAACATATTTTTAAGAAGGTGTATTTCTATACACAAGGCCCCCTTTCAGTCTGATAAACCCAATACAAATAATTTTAAAAAGCAACAAGAAAGTACATCATGTTCTTAGAATTCTCTGCTAAGACGATTTCCCTGCTGAACTAATTTAATTGACTCATGTTTTTTCTTCCAATAGTATATCTTCACTAGTGTTTTTACAAGTTCTTATTCTGGTTAGAGCTGATGGTCTGTACATGACCGTATGCTGTGCCTTACCAAGAAAAGTACTTGAACAGACAGATGTACTGAGTGAGGAGATTGCTCTTTATCCACCTGAACCTCTTAATACATGCAACTGTTCAAAGGCATCAGCCAGGCTGAAATATCAATGATCAAAGCCCTGAAGTACCAGATGCTTCAAGCTGATGCTGATCTCTGCTTCCATGATGGAGAAAAGAGAATAACTCTAAGTGACTATCACTTATTGTCATTTTATATATCTGACAATTTTGAATATACATGATTACATATACATATACATATACATGAATACATTCATACTAAATATTTCATAAAAACACAACAGAGGTTATTTTTGGAATATGTTATTACAATAAAAACAAAACTAAATAATTAAATAGACATATGCTTACACTGTCATAAACATATATAGTGTATAAATATATACTATATCCTTGAAGAAGTACTTACCCAAAATAATATGATACAAGATGAAGAGTGATAAATGTGCCGTCTCTCTCTACTTTAAATGTTTAAAAGTTTCTTGATGCCTTTTAATTCTGTCCAGTTCCTCTCAGTGATCTGTCAAACCTTTCATCTAAAGTGTCAGTTCACACGATTAAGGCCTTTATAGAGGAACAGAATAAAAAATATTGACGTGACGAAGTGATGATACATCATTGAGAAATTCTGCTCCACCTTAGGGATGAATAGATTTCCTGCTGTCTGTTTTTCAGTTGTTTGTCTCAGTTTAATGGCATACTCCCTTCTTACCTGTGAAACAGGTTGCAGAGGCATTCCATGTACGTTCACACTGAGGGAAGGTACACCAGTATGACAGTAAGTCAGGTCAGGCGAATAAATATAGATTTCTAGTGATGTGGTTATCTTGGGGAAGAAATGTAAGGTTATAAAAACAAAAATAACAAATTCAAAGAATAACAATTGTATATGACATTTGGAGTTTTCGGGGCAAATAAGAAAAACGTTTTCTTGTACTTATTTTGTAAAAAACGAAATATTTATATGGACACAAAGTAAAAGTTAAAAAATATTTTTCATATTCTTCTGAGTGTAAGTTCATGATGTTAATATGTTCCAGTTTATAATCACTATGTTTAATAAATGGTGAATGTCAACCTTTAGTTTTCCTTCAACCTCAAAATATTGTAAATGGAAAAAGCTTTTTTTTCTTTTTAAATTGCTGCATACTGTTGTTATCAAATCAAATCAAATCAAACTTTATTTATATAGCGCTTTTCATACATAAAAATGCAACACAAAGTGCTTTACAAAAAATAAGAAAAAACAAACAATAAATAATACAAATGACAAAACCCACCCCTCCCTCCCCCACATACACATCTGTAAGTATACATACACAAACATGCACACACGCATTTAGTCACGCACGCACACAAACACACTCAGACTCACACACAGCACATATTGATTGACAGTGTAGAGACATGGCAAGGCACCGAGGATCCAGATGAGGAAAAAGCAACCTGTGGGAGCCTCCACACTGAGAGGTGGCAGAGCCCACAGCCATAGAGGACGCCATCACAGAGACCACAAGGACCCGGGGAGACCGAGGCGGACTCCACACATGGTGAGAGCCGCCCAGCCCCCCGGGCCCAGGGAGTCCCCAAGACCACATCCCCACGGGCAGACCCAACACCCCCCCCCAGTGAGGAGGCCCCCATGAGGAAACACTGGAGCTAAAGACTAAAAGACTAAAAGACTAAAAGACAACAGGATAAAAACTAAAAGACTAAAAGACATCAGGATAAAAACTAAAAGACAACAGGACAGGATAAAAACTAAAAGACTAGAAGACAACAGGATAAAAAACTAAAAGACTAAAAGACAACAAAAAGACAACAGGACAAGATAAAAACTAAAAGACTAAAAGACAACAGGATAGAAAATAAAAGATAAAAACTAAAATACAACGGGAATAAATAAATAAATAAATAGTAAAATAATCAGTTAAAAGCTAGACCAAACAGGTGGGTCTTGAGCCTCCTTTTAAAAACATCAACAGTCTCTGCGGTCCTGATGTCCTCTGGCAGGCTGTTCCATAGGCGCGGGCCATAATGGCTGAATGCAGCCTCCCCGTAGGTTTTAGTTTTTACTCTTGGAATAATTAAAAGGCCAGTGCCAGAGGACCTCAGGACCCGCGAGGGTTGATATGATAAAAGCATATCAGATAGATAAGATGGCCCAAGACCGTTAAGACATTTAAAAACTAGTAAAAGAACCTTAAAATCAATCCTGAAACACACGGGGAGCCAATGCAGTGATTTTAAAACCGGTGTAATGTGCTCCCGCCCTCTGGTCCTCGTCAGCACGCGTGCGGCTGAGTTTTGTAATAATTGTAGGTTGTGGATGCTGTTTTTGGGAAGACCAGAGAGCAGGGCATTACAATAGTCTAAACGACAGGAGATAAAAGCATGCATCAGCACCTCCGTGTTGGCCTGAGAGAGAAACGGGCGGACTCTGGCTATGTTCTTAAGATGGTAAAAACCTATCTTTGTTGTATTTTTAATATGAGGAATAAAACTTAGCTCAGAGTCAAAAATGACGCCCAGGTTCTTTACACATTGTGAGGTTTTAAAATCTCGTAGTTTCTCTCTCTTGCCTTCAGGACCGATGACTAAAACCTCTGTTTTGTCCTGGTTGAGCTGTAGGAAGTTCACTGCCATCCATGACTTGATATCTAAAATACAGTTTAAAAGGGAATCAATTGGCTCAGTGTCATCAGGAGACACGGCGATGTACAGTTGTGTGTCATCAGCGTAGCTGTGGAAGCTGATGCCGTGTCTCCTGATGACGTCCCCAAGGGGAAGCATATACAGATTAAAAAGAATTGGACCTAAAATTGACCCTTGGGGAACCCCACACTTGATTTCATGTGTTCTGGAGGAGCATGTATCCATACTTACAAAGAAACTTCGATCTGAGAGATAAGAACTGAACCAGTTAAAAACAGTACCAGAGAGGCCGACCAGGGTTCGGAGTCTGTTTAATAAAATGTGATGGTCTACTGTATCAAAGGCGGCGCTGAGATCCAGTAGAACCAAGACTGTTAATTTCTGTGAATCTAAATAACACCTGAAGTCATTTAAAATCTTTAAAAGAGCTGTCTCGGTACTGTGGTTCATTCTAAAACCAGATTGATATTTCTCTAAAATGTTGTTTCTATTTAAAAAATAATTTAACTGGTTAAAAACCAGTTTTTCTAAAATTTTACTTAAAAACGATAAGTTGGATACAGGCCGGTAGTTATTTAAAATGTTGGAGTCTAAATTACTCTTCTTCAGAAGGGGCTTCACCACTGCCGTTTTGTAGGCAGCGGGGAAGACACCCGTCTGAAGAGAGCAATTTACAACATTTAAAATCTGTTCCTCAAAGAAAGCATAAAATGATTTTAAGAGCGATGTGGGAATAGGATCTAGTTGGCAGGTTGTTGGGTTTGCTTGGGAGAAAACTCGACCAAGTGTCCTTGCATCAACCAGGGCAAAACTCTCCAGTGTTTCCTCAGATAAGAGCGATGGTTCAGGTGTGTAAAAAGTTACATTCTGGGATAAAAGACTGGATCTGATACCATCGATCTTACTTCTGAAGTGGTCTGCAAAGTCCTCGCAGAGGACCTCTGATGGTGTCATGTGAGCTTTATTAAAACTAGTGTTGGTTAAAAGATCGAAGGTGGAGAAAAGAAACCTGGGGTTGTTTTTATTGTCTGTGATGAGTTTCGAGAAATGGGAAATTCTTGCTTGTTTGACTGCGTTATTGTAGGTTTTGAGTTGTTCACGTAGTATTTCATAATGGACTGTTAATTTAGTTTTTCTCCACCTTCTCTCTGCACTCCTGCAATTTCTTTTTAGTTTTTTGACGTTAGCGGTTCTCCAGGGTGGTACAGGTTTTGTTCTTACAGTTTTAGTTAAAAGTGGAGCCACTAAGTCCAGTGTTGATTTTAGTTTGGAATTAAAATTGTCAACAATAAAATCACAGGGTGCAGGTAAAACCTCAGCAGGGGTGCTCTGTAAAATCTCGATAAAATTTGCAGCCACTTCAGAAGTCAGGTAACGTTTCCTCACTGTTCTCACCGGGGCCTCCTGAAGGTTAAAACTGGCGATGTTAAAATACACACAGTAGTGGTCAGACACAGCCAGGTCCACAACAGAGGACACACCAGCGGACAGGCCGTAGGTTATGACCAGGTCCAGGGTGTGTCCTCTGTTGTGAGTTGGCTGTGCGACGTGCTGTTTAAAATCTAGGCAGCTTAAAAGGTTTAAAAATTCTCTGGACATTGTGTCCGAGATGTTGTCAACATGTAGATTAAAATCACCAGCTATTAAAACTCTGTTATAAGTTGTGTGGATGATTGATAAAAATTCAGAAAATTCACTGATAAAAGACGAAGAATATTGGGGTGGTCTGTAAACTGTGATGCAGATAATTGGAGGGCTGCTAAAAACAAAGGCGTGGTATTCAAATGATATGTAACTGTTAAAAGAAACCTCTTTTGAGTTCAGCGTTTCCCTTAAAAGTGACGCAGTACCGCCTCCCCTCCTAACCCCCCTTGTGGAAAATAAAAAATTAAAATTAGGTGGGCAGGCCTCAGTGAGAACAGCTGGTGCATCGGTGCCAAGCCATGTCTCTGTCAGAAGAAAAAATGTCCAGGTTATGATCTGTAATTAAGTCATTTATGATGTAGGTTTTATTGGAGAGAGAGCGCACATTCAGCACGGCCAGATTGATGTTCGTGCCGAATGTGCGCTCACAAGGTGTGGTGATGGGGACCTGCAGGAGGCAGGTCAAGTTGCTCAGAGTGTTATTGAGAGGGCCTGAGCGCCTGTTTGTTATCCTGACTGGAATGGGTAGGGGAGAAATAACAGGGAGTTTGGGCAGAGCAGTAGTAAGCCCGCCTCGCCACACGGGGGAGCCAGCTCTGTATGGGCTAGCTCCCCCGTGTGGGGAGGTTGGGGAGGGGGAGGGGGAGGCTTTCCTGTGGTGACCTGCGCTGACCAGGTGCGGATGATTTGGTGATGATAGTCAGTGCGAGGGAAAGGTATGAATACAAATAAACCGCAGGTACATAATATTATCTATAAAAAAATTGATAATAGCGAAGAAGTTACTTATCTTAAAAAAATAATTCCTTACACTATTTAAAAAAAATATATATTAATTGCATTCAAATGGCCCAGATCGACCTGACAGTGATGTACTGCATACGGTATTCAAAATAAGGTGTTAACAAGGGTACATGAAACATGCATAAATGGAAATATTATTACATGCAAAAAGTATGAATCATATTACCCATACCCCTTATTAATGACCAGATTCCTGACAATATCTGATATATATGACTTCAGGATATCTCTGAGTACATGCATACTAAAAGAAGACGTTTCTTTAAGGAAAATCCTCCAATTGATACAGTAAAAAAATGCTTTTTTGTATGTCTTAAACTGAAATATGTCAGTCATTGTCAGAACTATGGAGCAATGTGTTTTTATAGCACCCTGAGCATTTGGTCACTTGAATTTAACTTTGTAATATCTCTAAATTGATAACGTACAAAGGCTTGACTTTGTGTCTGAATGAAGTCAAAGAATCTCCTTGCACGGCAGCTGGATTCTAGTAATATCACCAATTCATGCGGAAATTGAAGACTTACGAGATTGCTTGTTTTTATCTAAAAAGGTTAGTCAGAGATGTCATTGTCACAAATAATTATGTTATTTTTATTCAGCAACCCCAAAATTCCAAGAATCAAGATAATGTGGTATTTTCATTCTAATGTATAAGGGCCACTTCGTTTGATACTTCTTGTAAATATAATCCTTTTAATCTTATTTCTATATATGTATTTTATACAAACGTTAACACCCTATTCAGAAAAGCTTTCACTAAACATTAAATTCATATTCACAAAAAAAAAGACCTTTTGTTATCTCGATATAACACTGCTTGTTTTCTTAAGACAACAAGTTAATTATTTTGTGGTCTGGAAATAATGAAAAAAGACAAAGAATTGGAAACATGGCCATTCTCAGCTTCTGTACCTGGCAGAAGGATACTGTGCCTATAATCACCTGTCGTGAAGCTTTTTCAGTGCAACAGCACTACTTTATATTTATGAATAGACTTTTGTGCTTTTAGCTTGTTGAACTACAAATCGATATTGTGTTGTATGAATGGATTGCAAAGAGTGTTTTTCTTGTGAACATGGTGAACAAAATGTTTTACAGTGGTGCAACTAGACTGGCAGTTGGAAAGGGCAGAAAAAGAAAAACGTACCTCTGTTCTTCAATTTAAGCTTTTTCGTCAGCATCATGAATAAGCAGTGACTATCTATCCTGCTATTCTATTTCAAAGTTAAAAATAGGATGCATAGCTCTTAGTTTCAGTGACGTCTTAAACTACGTAATCTAATGCTATGACGTTCTGTATTGCTCCTCCCAGAGATAACCTGTCAATCAAACTGTTGTAATGGTTCTGTGACTTACGTATGAATTTGTGGCAGTTTAGTTTTGACAACAACAATGATAAAGCTCAAAACTTGTATAAACAACAACCTAAGGGTTGCAGATGCATTAGGTATTTTATTGTTATTGTATGTTGTGTATTGCTTTTCACTTCTATCTGATCAGCCTTGCCAATAATGTAAAAACATCACTACTAGTAAAATTAAAAATAGACGGCGGCTTTTTTTAGGAACATAAAAATACAAGTCTTAGGTATTGTATTGTCTTACTTTTTTATTTGGAAATATTATTGAACAGAAAAAAAGATATAAAAGAAACAACAAAATACAAGAGACTTCTAATGAACTACTAATACAATTAAACATGTTTGTAGCAAATGAAGGGAGTATTGTTGTTTTATTGTTGATTCAGACAATAAAAAGTGTTATGGACCACACACTTCTTGTCTAGCTTTAACAAGTCTTGTTAAAGATTAAAGATTCAAGAGTTCCTTTGAGAAAAAGAAGAAGAGAGATTTCCTATTTTTATTATTTTTTCCTGCTTTACCACTTCAAGTAAACCTCAGCATGTTGAGTTAAAGATATTTACACATACTATATCCTCTATGATGAATTCTGCTTCTGGACTTATTTGAAATGGTTAATGTTGCCTCTGAAAATGAGTTGTCCATTTAAAATCATGTGACAAGCCATGAATCTTTACTCGTAGTTTGGTGTGATGGCTCCCACTGTTGATGATTTTAAGTGTACTCTGGTACGCATTGTTCTCCTCCTCATTAACAGAAACAATAGATACACCAGGGATATAGACAGAAGGTTAACAAAAAGTTAGTTACAATTTTCAATCAATTTATATAATCCCCTTTTTACACAAAAACATTTGGTTTACATCTTGTTGTTTTGGTGCCATATTATAAAAGTTCAACACAAAGGTTTGGAGTTGGTCTATTGGTGGAATTTCACCATGAATAAAACTACTCAACCAAGAAAATACAATCTTTGTCCATCCTGTTGCTTTTAAGTAAAATTTCCACATAATGTAGTTTGAATAATTCTTTCATATAAAATGTTCAGTATTTGTGCGTTTGTAAATATATACACTTGTTTTAGCCTGCATTTATTTTAGGATGATTTTATCATTTATTTACACCAACTATCATATTTGAGACTGTTTTATTATTTTAAATTAAAATAATCAAAATCCACATTTTATTTAGTCTTCCGACAACACATGAGCGGGTCCCCACTATTTCCTTAATCTTGTAAAGGGTCCTTGGTTAAAAAACAATGTGACCTGTGATTTAATTAAAGCTCTTGACATTAAACGTCCCCTGATATGTTTCCTTTACCCACCAAAATTTCAAAACATCACACAAGAGACAATTTTAATGACTGATTTTGTATTCTGATCATTGTAAAGTTTCTCACAGAAAATGTACAAGCTGCAGGAAATCTCACAGAATACAGCTATGCATGAAGAAATAAATATACTTTGTATAAATAGGAAAATATCTGAGTTCGGATAAATGGTTAAGGATTATAAGAAAAAGATAAATAAGAAAAGCATCTTTACTTTACATATATTATAAATTATGCATACCATGACCTGCATGTGTTCCTTCATTTAAGTTAAGACACTCATGTTCTGTTATCGCTTTTCCCTGTGATGCCACACGATGGTATAAAGGGATAAAAGTGAAACATTTGACAATCTGACATACATTTGAACATTACAGCAAGGTTAAGATCATTTTAAGTTCAAAGTAAGTCATCATTTTAAATATTGTCGTCTTTTACAAAAAGACAAAAATTCCAGTGTGAATTCTGCATTCTCAATCTGCATGTCTTAAGTCTTAATGCTGTATTTGGCCTATTATTCTAGCAATGACTCAATGGACTAGGTGCCTAAACTTGAGTCTGATAATTGGAAGCTGTACAAGATTTAAGTGTATGAGTGAATCTGACTACATAGTCCTTGTTCTATGTCCGTGATGGCAGTGATGTACCAAACAGTCATGCAACTTTTGAAAATTTTGAATCAAGTAGCACTTAGTATTGCTTACATATGCCATTCACGATGATGTTGCTGGTTTCAATGTCGAAACCAATGACAGATGAAGCTGCGTTAATCAAAACACTTGCAATCTGAGTGTTATTAGGAGCAGATGGGTTTTGAAACTGTATGTCGATCGTGTTATAGACCGATCCATTACTGCAGAAGAAAAAATATATATATTTGAAAATACATCAGCAATATGCCACTATTATTAAGGAGTAACATAATGAATCTTAATAAAGTACCTGAATGCCACCACTTCCAAGGAGACGAAGGAGGAAGGGAATGCCTTTTGGAAAACTGGTGTCAGCTGCAGAAACAGGAAATAAATAACATTTAATGACTAACAATTAATCAAAAATGTCTCTGTGTATTTTTCTTTTGTTTTCTGTACTCTCTGTGGTGAAGAAAACAAATGTATGCAATTAAGGAGACAACAGACATGAATAAATTGATGGGCACAAGTACAGGTTTTTAAAAGAATAGATGATCATTTTTTCAATCCCTGCCAGGCATTAACCTGGAGCAGGATCATGTGTTGTACCCATCAGCTTAATATTTTTGTGTATGTTTATGACTGTATCCTCAAGGACTTCCTATGATTGCATGATTCAATTTTTAAAATCTTATCATCTCTGTGATGAAATGATTCAGTGGGTGTACCAATAGATTTTATCCTAAGTGTGAGACTCACCTCTTTCTTTATCATTTCAGCTCGATTTTTATAAGCTGTAGATGATGGGACCAGCAAATCACTTGTGAATGTGCTTTGAAGAGATCTGAAAGTCACCCTGATTGTAGTGAGTGCTACAGTTGGAGGTTTAGCAGTTGCAGGTTTAGCAGTTGCAGGTTTAGCAGTTGTAGGTTTAGCAGTTGCAGGTTTAGCAGTTGCAGGTTTAGCAGTTGTAGGTGCTGCGGTTGCAGGTGCTGCGGTTGCAGGTGCAGCTGTGGTTGGATTTGTGACTGGACTTGCCGTAAAAATATTTTTGGAAAGAGAATTATTTGCATTATATCTATATTGCTTAAAACATACAAAAGTGTAAACTTTTTTTCAGTGTTTGTTTCTATTATTGTCTTGTGCAGCAACATAATTTTGTTACTGACCGACTTAAAAACAATAGCTGCATGTTATTCCAAATGTTTTAATAAAGTGAACTGTTGTGTTGACTCACTTACTGTGGCTGACGCTGGAACGAAGCTTACGTTGAAGCTACCGCTTGAATTGGTGACAGCATCAACTAAGGTTTCAACAACGGCTGCATTTGTTGGGAGGTCATTCACAGGAGTAGTTCCCTTGAAGATAACGTCCATCTCTACTTCAGCAGGAGAAGTTTCTTTTGATAGACTTCGGGCTCTGTATCATGCAAAGAAATTGATAAATCATGATATTAGGTGAGTTTCTTGCCATGTGTTACACATGAAAATTTCAACATTAAAAGACACAAATTTGAAATATAGATTAAAAAAATCAGAGAACCACTGTTAGCAAAAATTGTCTTACCTGAACGCCTTCACCGTGCAGCGTAGAAAGTGTAGAGGATGTTTCTTCCTGTATATTTTCGCACACTGCAGAAATAAATGATATTGAAAATCCTTAAGTAGGTTTTAAGCATGCATTTTTCTTAAAATAATATTAAAGGTTATAATAATAAATATTCAAATAATGAATTTTCCTCTTCACACATTTGTCTTGAAGCCAAAACATTCTGTGCAGTCAAACACTATCAAAGTCAGTGAAAAATGTATAATTTGAAAATGTACTCACCACACCTTCCACTCGTTCTGCAAGATTTTTGTATTCACTGCTGCTGGGGTCACTGAGGGCATCTGTGTAAGGTTTTTCTGTTACAACTTTCAAAGTATATTCATGTTCAGGGGCCAAATTGGTTGCAGCAGTTGTTGCAGTTGTTGGTGTTGCTGTTGTAGGTGCAGCAGTTGCAGGTGCTGCTGTTGTAGGTGCAGCAGTTGTAGCCCCAGCAGTTGTTGGTGCAGCAGTTGTTGCTACTGCAGTTGTGGGTGCTGCGGTCGTAGGTCCGACAGTTGTAAGTGTAGCCGTTGCAGCTGCTGCAGTTGTTGCTGCTGCCGTCGTGGGTGCGGCAGTTGTTGGTGCAGCAGATGTAGGTGCAGCAGTTGTTACTGCTGCAGTCGTGGGTGCAGCGGTTGTTGGTGCAGCAGTTGTAGGTGCAGCAGTTGTTGCTGCCGCAGTTGTGGGTGCTGACGTCGTGGATGCAGCAGTTGTTTCTGCTGCGGCCGTTGGTGCTGCAGTTGTTGGTGCAGCAGTTGTAGGTGCTGCAGTTGTCGCTGGTGCAGTTGTTGCTGCTATGGTCGTGGGTGCGGCAGTTGTTGGTGCAGTAGTTGTAGGTGCTGCAGTTGTTACTGGTTCAGTTGTGGGTGCTGCACTCGTAGGTGCGGCAGTTGTTGCTGCTGCAGTTGTGAGTGCTGACGTCGTTGGTGCGGCAGTTGTAGGCGCGGCAGTTGTGGGTGCAGCAGTTGTTTGTGCAGCAGTTGTAGGTGCAGTAGTTGTTGGTGCAGCAGTTGTTGGTGCAGCAGTTGTAGGTGCAGCAGTTGTTGCTGCCACAGTTGTGGGTGCTTATGTCATGGGTGTAACAGTTGTTTCTGCTGTGGCCGTTGGTGCTGCAGTTGTCACCGGTGCAGTTGTTGGTGCTGAGGTCGTGGGTGCGGCAGTTGTTGGTGCAGCAGTTGTAGGTGCTGCAGTTGTTGCTGGTGCAGTTGTGGGTGCAGTCGTAGGTGCTTCAGTTGTGGGTGTGGCAGTCGTGGGTGCAGCAGTCGTAGGTGCAGCAGTTGTAGGTGCAGCCATTGTAGCTGCTGCAGTTGTCGCTGCTGCAGTTGTGGGTGCTGACGTCGTGGGTGCGGCAGTCGTGGGCGCAGCAGTTGTTGGTGCAGCAGTTGTTGCTGGTGCAGTTGTGGGTGCTGCAGTCGTAGGTCCAGCAGTTGTTGCTGCTGCAGTTGTGGGTGCTTCAGTTGTGGGTGCAGCAGTTGTTGGTGCAGCAGTTGTTGCTGCTGCACTTGTGGGTGTGGCAGTCGTGGGTGCAGCAGTCGTAGGTGCAGCAGTTGTAAGTGCAGCCGTTGTAGCTGCTGCAGTTGTCGCTGCTGCAGTTGTGGGTGCTGACGTCGTGGGTGGAGCAGTCGTGGGCGCAGCAGTTGTTGGTGCAGCAGTTGTTGCTGGTGCAGTTGTGGGTGCTGCACTCGTAGCTCCAGCAGTTGTTGCTGCTGCAGTTGTGGGTGCAGCAGTTGTTGGTGCAGCAGTTGTAGGTGATGCAGTTATTGCTGGTGAAGTTGTGGGTGCTGCAGTCGTAGGTGCAGCAGTTGTTGCTGCTGCAGTTGTGGGTGCTTCAGTTGTGGCTGTGGCAGTCATGGGTGCAGCAGTCGTAGGTGCAGCCGTTGTAGCTGCTGCAGTTGTTGCTGGTGCAGTTGTGGGTGCTGCAGTCATAAGTGTGGCAGTTGTTGCTGCTGCAGTTGTGAGTGCTGATGTCTTGGGTCCGGCAGTCGTGGGTTCAGCAGTTGTTGGTGCAGCAGTTGTTGCTGCTGCAGTTGTGGGTGCTGCGGTCGTGGGTGCGAAAGTCGTAGGTCCAGCAGTTGTTGCTGCTGCAGTTGTGGGTGCTTCAGTTGTGGGTGCAGCAGTTGTTGGTGCAGCAGTTGTTGCTGCTGCACTTGTGGGTGTGGCAGTCGTGGGTGCAGCAGTCGTAGGTGCAGCAGTTGTAAGTGCAGCCGTTGTAGCTGCTGCAGTTGTCGCTGCTGCAGTTGTGGGTGCTGACGTCGTGGGTGGAGCAGTCGTGGGCGCAGCAGTTGTTGGTGCAGCAGTTGTTGCTGGTGCAGTTGTGGGTGCTGCACTCGTAGCTCCAGCAGTTGTTGCTGCTGCAGTTGTGGGTGCAGCAGTTGTTGGTGCAGCAGTTGTAGCTGCTGCAGTTGTTGCTGGTGCAGTTGTGGGTGCTGCAGTTGTAGGTGCTGCAGTTGTTGCTGGTGCAGTTGTGGATGCAGCAGTCGTAGGTGCAGCCGTTGTGGCTGCTACAGTTGTAGCTGCTGCAGTTGTTGCTGGTGCAGTTGTGGGTGCTGCAGTTGTAAGTCCGGCAGTTGTTGCTGCTGCAGGTGTGAGTGCTGATGTCGTGGTTGCTGCAGTTGTTGGTGCAGCAGTTGTAGGTGCAGCAGTTGTAGGTGCAGCAGTTGTTTCTGCTGCGGTCGTTGTTGCTGCAGTTGTTGCTGGTGCAGTTGTGGCAGCTGCAGTTGTAGGTGCAGCAGTTGTAGGTGCAGCAGTTGTTGCTGCTGCAGTCGTGGGTGCAGCGGTTGTTGGTGCAGCAGTTGTAGGTGCTGCAATTGTCGCCGGTGCAGTTGTTGCTGCTACGGTCGTGGGTGCGGCAGTTGTTGGTGCAGCAGTTGTAGGTGCTGCAGTTGTTGCTGGTTCAGTTGTGGGTGCTGCACTCGTAGGTGCGGCAGGTGTTGCTGCTGCAGTTGTGAGTGCTGACGTCGTTGATGCGGCAGTTGTAGGCGCGGCAGTTGTGGGTCCAGCAGTTGTTTGTGCAGCAGTTGTAGGTGCAGCAGTTGTTTGTGCTGCAGTCGTAGGTGCAGCAGTTGTTGCTGCTGCAGTTGTGGGTGCTTCAGTTGTGGGTGTGGCAGTCGTGGGTGTGGCAGTCGTGGGTGCAGCAGTCGTAGGTGCAGCCGTTGTAGCTGCTGCAGTTGTTGCTGGTGCAGTTGTGGGTGCTGCAGTCATAAGTGTGGCAGTTGTTGCTGCTGCAGTTGTGAGTGCTGATGTCGTGGGTCCGGCAGTCGTGGGTTCAGCAGTTGTTGGTGCAGCAGTTGTCGCTGCTGCAGTTGTGGGTGCTGCGGTCGTGGGTGCGACAGTTGTTGGTGCATCAGTTGTAGGTGCAGCAGTTGTTGCTGGTGCAGTTGTGGGTTCTGCAGTTGTAGGTGCTGCAGTTGTAGGTGCTGCAGTTGTTGCTGTTGCAGTTGTGGATGCAGCAGTCGTAGGTGCAGCCGTTGTGGCTGCTGCAGTTGTAGCTTCTGCAGTTGTTGCTGGTGCAGTTGTGGGTGCTGCAGACGTACGTCCAGCAGTTGTTGCTGCTGCAGGTGTGAGTTCTGATGTGGTGGTTGCTGCAGTTGTTGGTGCAGCAGTTGTAGGTGCAGCAGTTGTTTCTGCTGCGGTCGTTGTTGCTGCAGTTGTTGGTGCAGCAGTTGTAAGTGCTGCAGTTTTTGCTGGTGCAGTTGTGGGTGCTGCAGTTGTAGGTGCAGCAGTTGTGGGTGTGGCAGTCGTGGGTGCAGCAGTTGTAGGTGCAGCCGTTGTAGCTGCAGTTGTTGCTGGTGCATACTAACTAATGTCCCCCCTCTCTCTACTTTTAATGTTTAAAACTGTCTTGATGCCTTTTAATTCTGTCCAGTTCCTCTCAGTGATCTGTCAAACCTTTCATCTAAAGTGTCAGTTCACACGATTAAGGCCTTTATAGAGGAACAGAATAAAAAATATTGACGTGACTAAGTGATGATACATCATTGGGAAATTCTGCTCCACCTTAGGGATGAAAAAAAAATAAAAATAAAAAAAAAAATAGGACAGCTCCCACCCTGGCTCCGCCCTGTTCGACCTGCTACCCTCAGGGAGGCGCTACAGGTGTATTAAGGCCAGAACAAACAGACTCAAGAACAGCTTCTTTCCCAAGGCCATAATCACCCTTAACTGCAGTATGAACTGATCTTCCCTCTTGTGCAATACCTCCAAACAAGTGCAATATCTCACATGTATATGGACCATATTTATTTTTCACTGCTGAAATTCAAAGTGTGCACCTTATGTCTGTTTGTATATTATTTGTATATTATTATTATTATTATTTCTGAGACATTGTCTCTCGCACTGACTTGGTGGTGTTTATTAATTTCATTGTATCCTGGTACAGTGACAATAAAAGTGATCCTGATTCTGATTCTGATTCTGATTCTGGATGAATAGATTTCCTGCTGTCTGTTTTTCAGTTGTTTGTCTCTGTTTAATGGCATACTCCCTTCTTACCTGTGAAACAGGTTGCAGAGGCATTCCATGTACGTTCACACTGAGGGAAGGTACACCAGTATGCCAGCAAGTCAGGTCAGGCGAATAAATATAGATTTCTAGTGACGTGGTTATCTTGGGGAAGAAATGTAAGGTTATAAAAACAAAAATAACAAATTCAAAGAATAACAATTGTATATGACATTTGGAGTTTTCGGGGCAAATAAGAAAAACGTTTTCTTGTACTTATTTTGTAAAAAACGAAATATTTATATGGACACAAAGTAAAAGTTAAAAGATATTTTTCATATTCTTCTGAGTGTAAGTTCATGATGTTAATATGTTCCAGTTTATAATCACTATGTTTAATAAATGGTGAATGTCAACCTTTAGTTTTCCTTCAACCTCAAAATACTGTAAATGGAAAAAGCTTTTTTTTCTTTTTAAATTGCTGCATACTGTTGTTATGAATACAAATAAACCGCAGGTACATAATATTATCTATAAAAAAATTGATAATAGCGAAGAAGTTACTTATCTTAAAAAAATAATTCCTTACACTATTTAAAAAAAATAAAATATTAATTGCATTGAAATGGCCCAGATCAACCTGACAGTGATGTACTGCATACGGTATTCAAAATAAGGTGTTAACAAGGGTACATGAAACATGCATAAATGGAAATATTATTACATGCAAAAAGTATGAATCATATTACCCATACCCCTTATTAATGACCAGATTCCTGACAATATCTGATATATATGACTTCAGGATATCTCTGACTACATGCATACTAAAAGAAGACGTTTCTTTAAGGAAAATCCTCCAGTTGATACAGTAAAAAAATGCTTTTTTGTGTGTCTTAAACTGAAATATGTCAGTCATTGTCAGAACTATGGAGCAATGTGTTTTTATAGCACCCTGAGCATTTGGTCACTTGAGTTTAACTTTGTAATATCTCTAAATTGATAACGTACAAAGGCTTGACTTTGTGTCTGAATGTAGTCAAAGAATCTCCTTGCACGGCAGCTGGATTCTAGTAATATCACCAATTCATGCGGAAATTGAAGACTTACGAGATTGCTTGTTTTTATCTAAAAAGGTTAGTCAGAGATGTCATTGTCACAAATAATTATGTTGTTTTTTTTCAGCAACCCCAAAATTCCAAGAATCAAGATAATGTGGTATTTTCATTCTAATGTATAGGGGCCACTTTGTTTGATACTTCTTGTAAATATAATACTTTTAATCTTATTTCTATATATGTATTTTATACAAACGTTAACACCCTATTCAGAAAAGCTTTCGCGAAACATTAAATTCATATTCACAAAAAAAAGACCTTTTGTTATCTCAATATAACACTGCTTGTTTTCTTAAGACAAAAAGTTAATTATTTTGTGGTCTGGAAATAATGAAAAAAGACAAAGAATTGGAAACATGGCCATTCTCAGCTTCTGTACCTGGCAGAAGGATACTGTGCCTATAATCACCTGTCGTGAAGCTTTTTCAGTGCAACAGCACTACTTTATATTTATGAATGGACTTTTGTGCTTTTAGCTTGTTGAACTACAAATCGATATTGTGTTGTATGAATGGATTGCAAAGAGTGTTTTTCTTGTGAACATGGTGAACAAAATGTTTTACAGTGGTGCAACTAGACTGGCAGTTGGAAAGGGCAGAAAAAGAAAAACGTACCTCTGTTCTTCAATTTAAGCTTTTTCGTCAGCATCATGAATAAGCAGTGACTATCTATCCTGCTATTCTATTTCAAAGTTAAAAATAGGATGCATAGCTCTTAGTTTCAGTGACGTCTTAAACTACGTAATCTAATGCTATGACGTTCTGTATTGCTCCTCCCAGAGATAACCTGTCAATCAAACTGTTGTTATGGTTCTGTGACTTACGTATGAATTTGTGGCAGTTTAGTTTTGACAACAACAATGATAAAGCTCAAAACTTGTATAAACAACAACCTAAGGGTTGCAGATGCATTAGGTATTTTGTTGTAATTGTATGTTGTGTATTGCTTTTCACTTCTATCTGATCAGCCTTGCCAATAATGTAAAAGCATCACTACTAGTAAAATTAAAAATAGACGGTGGCTTTTTTTAGGAACATAAAAATAGAAGTCTTAGGTATCGTATTGTCTTACTTTTTTATTTGGAAATATGATTGAACACAAAAAAAGATATAAAAGAAACAACAAAATATAAGAGACTACTAATGAACTACTAATACAATTAAACATGTTTGTAGCAAATGAAGGGAGTATTGTTGTTTTATTGTTGATTCAGACAATAAAAAGTGTTATGGACCACACACTTTATCTAAGTCTTGTTAAAGATTAAAGATTCAAGAGTTCCTTTGAGAAAAAGAAGAAGAGAGATTTCCTATTTTTATTATTTTTCCTGCTTTACTACTTCAAGTAAACCTCAGCATGTTGAGTTAAAGATATTTACACATACTATATCCTCTATGATGAATTCTGCTTCTGGACTTATTTGAATGGTTAATGTTGCCTCTGAAAATGAGTTGTCCATTTAAAATCATGTGACAAGCCATGAATCTTTACTCGTAGTTTGGTGTGATGGCTCCCCCTGTTGATGATTTTAAGTGTACTCTGGTACACATTTTTCTCGTCCTCATTAACAGAAACAATATATACACCAGGGATATAGACAGAAGGTTAACAAAAAGTTAGTTACAATTTTCAATCAATTTATATAATCCCCTTTTTCCACAAAAACATTTGGTTTACATCATGTTGTTTTGGTGCCATATTATAAAAGTTCAACACAAAGGTTTGGAGTTGGTCTATTGGTGGAATTTCACCATGAATAAAACCACTCAACCAAGAAAATACAATCTTTGTCCATCCTGTTGCTTTTAAGTAAAATTTCCACATAATGTAGTTTGAATAATTCTTTCATATAAAATGTTCAGTATTTGTGCGTTTGTAAATATATACACTTGTTTTAGCCTGCATTTATTTTAGGATGATTTTATCATTTATTTACACCAACTATTATATTTGAGACTGTTTTATTATTTTAAATTAAAATAATCAAAATCCACATTTTATTTAGTCTTCCGACAACACATGAGCGGGTCCCCACTATTTCCTTAATCTTGTAAAGGGTCCTTGGTTAAAAAACAATGTGACCTGTGATTTAATTAAAGCTCTTGACATTAAATGTCCCCTGATATGTTTCCTTTACCCACCAAAATTTCAAAACATCACACAAGAGACAATTTTAATGAGTGATTTTGTATTCTGATCATTGTAAAGTTTCTCACAGAAAATGTACAAGCTGCAGGAAATCTCACAGAATACAGCTATGCATGAAGAAATAAATATACTTTGTATAAATAGGAAAATATCTGAGTTCGGATAAATGGTTAAGGATTATAAGAAAAAGATAAATAAGAAAAGCATCTTTACTTTACATATATTATAAATTATGCATACCATGACCTGCATGTGTTCCTTCATTTAAGTTAAGACACTCATGTTCTGTTATCGCTTTTCCCTGTGATGCCACACGATGGTATAAAGTGAAAAAAGTGAAACATTTGACAATCTGACATACATTTGAACATTACAGCAAGGTTAAGATCATTTTAAGTTCAAAGTAAGTCATCATTTTAAATATTGTCGTCTTTTACAAAAAGACAAAAATTCCAGTGTGAATTCTGCATTTTCAATCTGCATGTCTTAAGTCTTAATGCTGTATTTGGCCTATTATTCTAGCAATGACTCAATGGACTAGGTGCCTAAACTTGAGTCTGATAATTGGAAGCTGTACAAGATTTAAGCGTATGAGTGAATCTGACTACATAGTCCTTGTTCTATGTCCGTGATGGCAGTGATGTACTGATGGTGATTCAGCTCTGATGTTACTGTTGGTTTGACAGTAGCCATGACAGCAGAACCAGGCAGAATGCAGTGACGAGGCTGATACTGTGGCTTATTCCACTTGAAGCTGTAAATAAGGAGAAAAGAAACAAAACAAAACTTTAGTTTACCAAACAGTCATGCAACTTTTGAAAATTTTGAATCAAGTAGCACTTAGTATTGCTTACATATGCCATTCACGATGATGTTGCTGGTTTCAATGTCGAAACCAGTGACAGATGAAGCTGCATTAATCAAAACACTTGCAATCTGAGTGTTATTAGGAGCAGATGGGTTTTGAAACACAATGTCCATTATGTTATAGACCGATCCATTACTGCAGAAGAAAAAAAATATATATTTGAAGATACATCAGCAATATGCCACTATTATTAAGGAGTAACATAATGAATCTTAATAAAGTACCTGAATGCCACCACTTCCAAGGAGACGAAGGAGGAAGGGAATGCCTTTTGGAAAACTGGTGTCAGCTGCAGAAACAGGAAATAAATAACATTTAATGACTAACAATTAATCAAAAATGTCTCTGTGTATTTTTCTTTTGTTTTCTGTACTCTCTGTAAGAAAACAAATGTATGCAATTAAGGAGACAACAGACATGAATAAATTGATGGGCACAAGTACAGGTTTTTAAAAGAATAGATGATCATTTTTTCAATCCCTGCCAGGCATTAACCTGGAGCAGGATCATGTGTTGTACCCATCAGCTTAATATTTTTGTGTATGTTTATGACTGTATCCTCAAGGACTTCCTATGATTGCATGATTCAATTTTTAAAATCGTATCATCTCTGTGATGAAATGATTCAGTGGGTGTACCAATAGATTTTATCCTAAGTGTGAGACTCACCTCTTTCTTTATCATTTCAGCTCGATTTTTATAAGCTGTAGATGATGGGACCAGCAAATCACTTGTGAATGTGCTTTGAAGAGATCTGAAAGTCACCCTGATTGTAGTGAGTGCTACAGTTGGAGGTGCTGCGGTTGTAGGTGCTGCGGTTGCAGGTGCTGCAGTAGTAGGTGCGGCTGTAGTTGGATCTGTAACTGGACTTGCTGTAAAAATATTTTTGGAATAAGAATAATTTGTGTTATATCTATATTGTTTAAAACATACAAAAGTGTAAACTTTTTTTCAGTGTTTGTTACTATTATTGACTTGTGCAGCAACATAATTTTGTTACTGACCGACTTAAAAACCCAACAATAGCTGCATGTTATTCCAAATGTTTTAATAAAGTGAACTGTTGTGTTGACTTACCTACTACTGTGGCTGACGCAGGAACGAAGCTTACGTTGAAGCTACCGCTTGAATTGGTGACAGCATCAACTAAGGTTTCAACAACGGCTGCATTTGTTGGGAGGTCATTCACAGGAGTAGTTCCCTTGAAGATAACGTCCATCTCTACTTCAGCAGGAGAAGTTTCTTTTGATAGACGTCCGGCTCTGTATCATGCAAAGAAATTGATAAATCATGATATTAGGTGAGTTTCTTGCCATGTGTTACACATGAAAATTTCAACATTAAAAGACACAAATTTGAAATATAGATTAAAAAAATCAGAGAACCACTGTTAGCAAAAATTGTCTTACCTGAACTCCTTCACCGTGCAGCGTAGAAAGTGTAGAGGATGTTTCTTCCTGTATATTTTCGCACACTGCAGAAATAAATGATATTGAAAATCCTTAAGTAGGTTTAAGCATGCATTTTTCTTGAAATAATATTAAAGGTTATGATAATAAATATTCAAATAATGAATTTTCCTCTTCACACATTTGTCTTGAAGCCAAAACATTCTGTGCATTCAAACACTATCAAAGTCAGTGAAAAATTTATAATTTGAAAATGTACTCACCACACCTTCCACACGTTCTGCAAGATTTTTGTATTCACTGCTGCTGGGGTCACTGAGGGCATCTGTGTAAGGTTCTTCTGTTACAACTTCCAAAGTATATTTATGTTCAGGGGCCAAATTGGTTGCAGCAGTTGTTGCAGTTGTTGGTGCTGCTGTTGTAGGTGCAGCAGTTGCAGGTGCTGCTGTTGTAGGTGCAGCAGTTGTAGCCCCAGCAGTTGTTGGTGCAGCAGTTGTTGCTACTGCAGTTGTGGGTGCTGACGTCGTGGGTGCAGCAGACATTGCTGCTGCGGTCGTAGGTCCGACAGTTGTAAGTGCAGCCGTTGCAGCTGCTGCAGTTGTTGCTGCTGCAGTCGTGGGTGCAGCGGTTGTTGGTGCAGCAGTTGTAGGTGCAGCAGTTGTTGCTGCCGCAGTTGTGGGTGCTGACATCGTGGATGCAGCAGTTGTTTCTGCTGCGGCCGTTAGTGCTGCAGTTGTTGGTGCAGCAGTTGTAGGTGCTGCAGTTGTCGCCGGTGCAGTTGTTGCTGCTACGGTCGTGGGTGCGGCAGTCGTTGGTGCAGCAGTTGTAGGTGCTGCAGTTGTTGCTGGTTCAGTTGTGGGTGCTGCACTCGTAGGTGCGGCAGTCGTTGCTGCTGCAGTTGTGAGTGCTGACGTCGTTGGTGTGGCAGTTGTAGGCGCGGCAGTTGTGGGCGCAGCAGTTGTTTGTGCAGCAGTTGTAGGTGCAGCAGTTGTTGGTGCAGCAGTTGTAGGTGCAGCAGTTGTCACTGCTGCAGTTGTGGGTGCTGGCGTTGTGGGTGCGGCAGTTGTGGCCGCAGCAGTTGTTTCTGCTGCAGTTGTGGGTGCTGACGTAGTGGGTGCAGCAGACGTTGCTGCTGCGGTCGTAGGTCCGACAGGTGTAAGTGCAGCCGTTGTTGCTGCTGCAGTTGTTGCTGCTGCTGTCGTGGGTGCGGCAGTTGTTGCTGGTGCAGTTGTAGGTGCAGCAGTTGCTGCTGCCACAGTTGTGGGTGCTGACGTCATGGGTGTAGCAGTTGTTTCTGCTGCGGCCGTTGGTGCCGCAGTTGTCACCGGTGCAGTTGTTGGTGCTGAGGTCGTGGGTGCGGCAGTTGTTGGTGCAGCAGTTGTAGGTGCTGCAGTTGTTGCTGGTGCAGTTGTGGGTGCAGTCGTAGGTGCTTCAGTTGTGGGTGTGGCAGTCGTGGGTGCAGCAGTCGTAGGTGCAGCAGTTGTAGGTGCAGCCGTTGTAGCTGCTGCAGTTGTCGCTGCTGCAGTTGTGGGTGCTGACGTCATGGGTGCGGCAGTCGTGGGCGCAGCAGTTGTTGGTGCAGCAGTTCTTGCTGGTGCAGTTGTGGGTGCTGCAGTTGTAGGTGCAGCAGTTGTGGGTGCTGACGTCTTGGGTGCGGCAGTCGTGGGCGCAGCAGTTGTTGGTGCAGCAGTTGTTGCTGGTGCAGTTGTGGGTGCTGCAGTTGTAGGTGCAGCAGTTGTTGCTGCTGCAGTTGTGGGTGCTTCAGTTGTGGGTGCAGCATTTGTTGGTGCAGCAGTTGTAGGTGCTGCAGTTGTTGCTGGTGCAGTTGTGGGTGCTGCAGTCGTAGGTGCAGCAGTTGTTGCTGCTACACTTGTGGGTGTGGCAGTCGTGGGTGCACTTGTAGCATCAGCAGTTGTAGCCCCAGCAGTTGTAGCAGCAGCAGTTGAAGCAGCAGCAGTTGTAGCCACAGCAGTTGTAGCCGCAGCAGTTGTTGCAGCTGCAGTTGTAGCAGCAGCACTTGTAGCCCCAGCAGTTGTAGCCCCAGCAGTTGTGGCAGCAGCAGTTGTAGCCCCAGCAGTTGTAGCAGCTGCAGTTGTAGCCCCAGCAGTTGTAGCCGCAGCAGTTGTAGCAGCTGCAGTTGTAGCCCCAGCAGTTGTAGCAGCCGCAGTTGTAGCCCCAGCAGTTGTAGCAGCTGCAGTTGTAGCCCCAGCAGTTGTAGCAGCTGCAGTTGTAGCCCCAGCAGTTGTAGCAGCAGCAGTTGTATCAGCAGCAGTTGTAGCAGCTGCAGTTGTAGCAGCAGCACTTGTAGCCCCAGCAGTTGTAGCCCCAGCAGTTGTAGCAGCAGCAGTTGTAGCCCCAGCAGTTGTAGCCGCAGCAGTTGTAGCCACAGCAGTTGTAGCCCCAGCAGTTGTAGCCGCAGCAGTTGTAGCAGCAGCAGCAGTTGGAGCCCCAGCAGTTGTAGCAGCTGCAGTTGTAGCCCCAGCAGTTGTAGCCCCAGCAGTTGTAGCAGCAGCAGTTGTAGCAGCATCAGTTGTAGCCCCAGCAGTTGTAGCAGCTGCAGTTGTAGCAGCTGCAGTTGTAGCAGCAGCAGTTGTAGCCCCAGCAGTTGTAGCAGCAGCAGTTGTAGCCCCAGCAGTTGTAGCAGCTGCAGTTGTAGAAGCTGCAGTTGTAGCCCCAGCAGTTGTAGCAGCTGTAGTTGAAGCCCCAGCAGTTGTAGCCCCAGTAGTTGTAGCAGCAGCAGTTGTAGCAGCAGCAGTTGTAGCCCCAGCAGTTGTAGCCGCAGTAGTTGTAGCCCCAGCAGTTGTAGCAGCTGCAGTTGAAGCCCCAGCAGTTGTAGCCCCAGCAGTTGTAGCAGCAGCAGTTGTAGCAGCAGCAGTTGTAGGTGCAGCAGTTGTAAGTGCTGCAGTTGTAGGTGCTGCAGTAGTGGGTGCAGCTGTTGTTGCTGCGGTTGTGGGTGCGGCAGTCGTAGGTGCTGCAGTTGTTGCTGCTGCTGTCGTTGGTGCAGCAGTTGTAGGCGCTGCAGTAGTGGGTGCTGCAGTTGTTAGTGCAGCAGTTGTGGGTGCAGCAGTTGTAGGTGCTGCAGTAGTGGGTGCAGCTGTTGTTGCTGCGGTTGTGGGTGCGGCAGTTGTGGGTACAGCAGTTGTAGGTGCTGCAGTTGTAAGTGCAGCCGTTGTAGCTGCTGCAGTTGTCGCTGCTGCAGTTGTGGGTGCTGACGTCATGGGTGCGGCAGTCGTGGGTGCGGCAGTCGTGGGCGCAGCAGTTGTTGGTGCAGCAGTTGTTGCTGGTGCAGTTGTGGGTGCTGCACTTGTAGCCCGAGCAGTTGTAGCCCCAGCAGTTGTAGCAGCAGCAGTTGAAGCAGCAGCAGTTGTAGCCCCAGCAGTTGTAGCCGCAGCAGTTGTAGCCGCAGCAGTTGTAGCAGCTGCAGTTGTAGCAGCAGCACTTGTAGCCCCAGCAGTTGTAGCAGCAGCAGTTGTAGCAGCAGCAGTTGTAGCACCAGCAGTTGTAGCAGCTGCAGTTGTAGCAGCTGCAGTTGTAGCCCCAGCAGTTGTAGCCGCAGCAGTTGTAGCAGCTGCAGTTGTAGCCCCAGCAGTTGTAGCCCCAGCAGTTGTAGCAGCAGCAGTTGTAGCCCCAGCAGTTGTAGCAGCAGCAGTTGTAGCCCCAGCAGTTGTAGCCCCAGCAGTTGTAGCAGCAGCAGTTGTATCAGCAGCAGTTGTAGCAGCTGCAGTTGTAGCAGCAGCACTTGTAGCCCCAGCAGTTGTAGCCCCAGCAGATGTAGCAGCAGCAGTTGTAGCCGCAGCAGTTGTAGCAGTAGCAGTTGTAGCAGCAGCAGTTGTAGCCCTAGCAGTTGTAGCAGCTGCAGTTGTAGCCGCAGCAGTTGTAGCAGCAGCAGTTGTAGCCGCAGCAGTTGTAGCAGCTGCAGTTGTAGCCCCAGCAGTTGTAGCAGCAGCAGTTGTAGCCCCAGCAGTTGTAGCAGCTGCAGTTGTAGCAGCAGCAGTTGTAGCAGCAGCAGTTGTAGCAGCTGCAGTTGTAGCAGCAGCAGTTGTAGCCCCAGCAGTTGTAGCAGCAGCAGTTGTAGCCACAGCAGTTGTAGCCCCAGCAGTTGTAGCCGCAGCAGTTGTAGCAGCAGCAGCAGTTGGAGCCCCAGCAGTTGTAGCAGCTGCAGTTGTAGCCCCAGCAGTTGTAGCCGTAGCAGTTGTAGCCCCAGCAGTTGTAGCAGCAGCAATTGTAGCAGCAGCAGTTGTAGCCCCAGCAGTTGTAGCAGCTGCAGTTGTAGCCCCAGCAGTTGTAGCAGCAGCAGTTGTAGCCCCAGCAGTTGTAGCAGCTGCAGTTGAAGCCCCAGCAGTTGTAGCCCCGGCAGTTGTAGCAGCAGCAGTTGTAGCAGCAGCAGTTGTAGCCCCAGCAGTTGTAGCCGCAGCAGTTGTAGCCCCAGCAGTTGTAGCAGCTGCAGTTGAAGCCCCAGCAGTTGTAGCCCCAGCAGTTGTAGCAGCAGCAGTTGTAGCAGCAGCAGTTGTAGGTGCAGCAGTTGTAAGTGCTGCAGTTGTAGGTGCTGCAGTAGTGGGTGCAGCTGTTGCTGCTGCGGTTGTGGGTGCGGCAGTCGTAGGTGCTGCAGTTGTTGCTGCTGCTGTCGTTGGTGCAGCAGTTGTAGGCGCTGCAGAAGTGGGTGCTGCAGATGTTAGTGCAGCAGTTGTGGGTGCAGCAGTTGTAGGTGCTGCAGTAGTGGGTGCAGCTGTTGTTGCTGCGGTTGTGGGTGCGGCAGTTGTGGGTACAGCAGTTGTAGGTGCTGCAGTTGTAAGTACAGCAGTTGTAGGTGCTGCAGTTATAGGTGCAGCAGTTGTAGGTACAGCAGTTGTAGGTGCTGCAGTTGTAGGTGCAGCAGTTGTAGGTACAGCAGTTGTAGGTGCTGCAGTATTGGGTGCAGCTGTTGTTGCTGCGGTTGTGGGTGCGGCAGTTGTGGGTGGGGCAGTTGTAGGTGCTGCAGTTGTTGCTGCTGCTGTCGTTGGTGCAGCAGTTGTTGGTGCTGCTGTTGTGGGTGCGGCAGTTGTTGCCGCGGCAGTTGTAGGCGCTGCAGTAGTGGGTGCTGCAGTTGTTGGTGCAGCAGTTGTAGGTGCAGCAGTTGTAGCCCCAGCAGTTGTAGCCGCAGCAGTTGTAGCCCCAGCAGTTGTAGCAGCTGCAGTTGAAGCCCCAGCAGTTGTAGCCCCAGCAGTTGTAGCAGCAGCAGTTGTAGGTGCAGCAGTTGTAAGTGCTGCAGTTGTAGGTGCTGCAGTAGTGGGTGCAGCTGTTGCTGCTGCGGTTGTGGGTGCGGCAGTCGTAGGTGCTGCAGTTGTTGCTGCTGCTGTCGTTGGTGCAGCAGTTGTAGGCGCTGCAGAAGTGGGTGCTGCAGATGTTAGTGCAGCAGTTGTGGGTGCAGCAGTTGTAGGTGCTGCAGTAGTGGGTGCAGCTGTTGTTGCTGCGGTTGTGGGTGCGGCAGTTGTGGGTACAGCAGTTGTAGGTGCTGCAGTTGTAAGTACAGCAGTTGTAGGTGCTGCAGTTATAGGTGCAGCAGTTGTAGGTACAGCAGTTGTAGGTGCTGCAGTTGTAGGTGCAGCAGTTGTAGGTACAGCAGTTGTAGGTGCTGCAGTATTGGGTGCAGCTGTTGTTGCTGCGGTTGTGGGTGCGGCAGTTGTGGGTGGGGCAGTTGTAGGTTCTGCAGTTGTTGCTGCTGCTGTCGTTGGTGCAGCAGTTGTTGGTGCTGCTGTTGTGGGTGCGGCAGTTGTTGCCGCGGCAGTTGTAGGCGCTGCAGTAGTGGTTGCTGCAGTTGTTGGTGCAGCAGTTGTAGGTGCAGCACTTGTAGGTGCTGCAGTAGTGGGTGCAGCTGTTGTTGCTGCGGTTGTGGGTGCTGCAGTAGTGGATGCTACAGTTGTTGCTGCTGTGGTCGTGGGTGCGGCAGTTGTTGGTGCGGCAGTTGTAGGTGCGGCAGTTGTAGGTGCGGCAGTTGTAGGTGCGGCAGTTGTTGCTGCGGTTGTGGGTGCGGCAGTTGTTTGTGCAGCAGTTGTTGTTGTAGCTTAAAAGTACAAAGAATCAAGATTATAGAAAAAAAAGTTTTTTGTTTGCTTTCATTAATTTATTTTTATCTAAAGGTGATAGTGTCATACTTGTTTCTATGAGACAACAGTTATACCTTCATTTAATGTTGCTTTTTCATACCCAACAATTGATTTTATCCTTTTTTGAATTGCAGTTGTTTTAGGACCAGTCAACTTACCTATGAGAAGCAGGAAAATTGATAGGATCCGTCTCACATCCATTTTGTCTTCCTTTGAATCTTTAAAATGAAAAAAATCTAAGTCTCAATATACACAGAACAAAACACAATCACAAAAATAAACAGTCTCTGTCCACCTAATAATCTCTTTCCTTAAACACATAAATTACTTTTGAAGCTATTGTAAAACACAACAAAGCCAAATAAAATACAGCAGTCACTATAATGGCTTTGAAGTTCATGAAACTTCAGAAAATGTATGGTGGTGCATGGAAAACTTTTTTCAAACACTTTCTTACTTATTCTTCTAGATAACATATTTTTAAGAAGGTGTATTTCTATACACAAGGCCCCCTTTCAGTCTGATAAACCCAATACAAATAATTTTAAAAAGCAACAAGAAAGTACATCATGTTCTTAGAATTCTCTGCTAAGACGATTTCCCTGCTGAACTAATTTAATTGACTCATGTTTTTTCTTCCAATAGTATATCTTCACTAGTGTTTTTACAAGTTCTTATTCTGGTTAGAGCTGATGGTCTGTACATGTCCGTATGCTGTGCCTTACCAAGAAAAGTACTTGAACAGACAGATGTACTGAGTGAGGAGATTGCTCTTTATCCACCTGAACCTCTTAATACATGCAACTGTTCAAAGGCATCAGCCAGGCTGAAATATCTATGATCAAAGCCCTGAAGTACCAGATGCTTCAAGCTGATGCTGATCTCTGCTTCCATGATGGAGAAAAGAGAATAACTCTAAGTGACTATCACTTATTGTCATTTTATTTATCTGACAATTTTGAATAATAATTCATAATGAAATACATTCATACTAAATATTTCATAAAAACACAACAGAGGTTATTTTTGGAATATGTTATTATAATAAATAACAACACTGTTGTACACTGTCATAAACATATATAGTGCATAAATATATACTATATCCTTGAAGAAGTACTTACCCAAAATAATATGATACAAGATGAAGAGTGATAAATGTCCCCTCTCTCTCTACTTTAAATGTTTAAAAGTTTCTTGATGCCTTTTAATTCTGTCCAGTTCCTCTCTGTCAAACCTTTCATCTAAAGTGTCAGTTCACACGATTAAGGCCTTTATAGAGGAACAGAATAAAAAATATTGACGTGACTAAGTGATGATACATCATTGAGAAATTCTGCTCCACCTTAGGGATGAATAGATTTCCTGCTGTCTGTTTTTCAGTTGTTTGTCTCTGTTTAATGGCATACTCCCTTCTTACCTGTGAAACAGGTTGCAGAGGCATTCCATGTACGTTCACACTGAGGGAAGGTACACCAGTATGACAGTAAGTCAGGTCAGGCGAATAAATATAGATTTCTAGTGACGTGGTTATCTTGGGGAAGAAATGTAAGGTTATAAAAACAAAAATAACAAATTCAAAGAATAACAATTGTATATGACATTTGGAGTTTTCGGGGCAAATAAGAAAAACGTTTTCTTGTACTTATTTTGTAAAAAACGAAATATTTATATGGACACAAAGTAAAAGTTAAAAAATATTTTTCATATTCTTCTGAGTGTAAGTTCATGATGTTAATATGTTCCAGTTTATAATCACTATGTTTAATAAATGGTGAATGTCAATCTTTAGTTTTCCTTCAACCTCAAAATACTGTAAATGGAAAAAGCTTTTTTTTCTTTTTAAATTGCTGCATACTGTTGTTATGAATACAAATAAACCGCAGGTACATAATATCATCTATAAAAAAAATTGATAATAGCGAAGAAGTTACTTATCTTAAAAAAATAATTCCTTACACTATTTAAAAAAAAATATATTAATGGCATTCAAATGGCCCAGATCGACCTGACAGTGATGTACTGCATACGGTATTCAAAATAAGGTGTTAACAAGGGTACATGAAACATGCATAAATGGAAATATTATTACATGCAAAAAGTATGAATCATATTACCCATACCCCTTATTAATGACCAGATTCCTGACAATATCTGATATATATGACTTCAGGATATCTCTGACTACATGCATACTAAAAGAAGACGTTTCTTTAAGGAAAATCCTCCAGTTGATACAGTAAAAAAATGCTTTTTTGTGTGTCTTAAACTTAAAGTATGTCAGTCATTGTCAGAACTATGGAGCAATGTGTTTTTATAGCACCCTGAGCATTTGGTCACTTGAATTTAACTTTGTAATATCTCTAAATTGATAACGTACAAAGGCTTGACTTTGTGTCTGAATGTAGTCAAAGAATCTCCTTGCACGGCAGCTGGATTCTAGTAATATCACCAATTCATGCGGAAATTGAAGACTTACGAGATTGCTTGTTTTTATCTAAAAAGGTTAGTCAGAGATGTCATTGTCACAAATAATTATGTTGTTTTTTTTCAGCAACCCCAAAATTCCAAGAATCAAGATAATGTGGTATTTTCATTCTAATGTATAGGGGCCACTTTGTTTGATACTTCTTGTAAATATAATCCTTTTAATCTTATTTCTATATATGTATTTTATACAAACGTTAACACCCTATTCAGAAAAGCTTTCGCTAAACATTAAATTCATATTCACAAAAAAAAAGACCTTTTGTTATCTCAATATAACACTGCTTGTTTTCTTAAGACAATAAGTTAATTATTTTGTGGTCTGGAAATAATGAAAAAAGACAAAGAATTGGAAATATGGCCATTCTCAGCTTCTGTACCTGGCAGAAGGATACTGTGCCTATAATCACCTGTCGTGAAGCTTTTTCAGTGCAACAGCACTACTTTATATTTATGAATGGACTTTTGTGCTTTTAGCTTGTTGAACTACAAATCGATATTGTGTTGTATGAATGGATTGCAAAGAGTGTTTTTCTTGTGAACATGGTGAACAAAATGTTTCACAGTGGTGCAACTAGACTGGCAGTTGGAAAGGGCAGAAAAAGAAAAACGTACCTCTGTTCTTCAATTTAAGCTTTTTCGTCAGCATCATGAATAAGCAGTGACTATCTATCCTGCTATTCTATTTCAAAGTTAAAAATAGGATGCATAGCTCTTAGTTTCAGTGACGTCTTAAACTACGTAATCTAATGCTATGACGTTCTGTATTGCTCCTCCCAGAGATAACCTGTCAATCAAACTGTTGTTATGGTTCTGTGACTTACGTATGAATTTGTGGCAGTTTAGTTTTGACAACAACAATGATAAAGCTCAAAACTTGTATAAACAACAACCTAAGGGTTGCAGATGCATTAGGTATTTTATTGTTATTGTATGTTGTGTATTGCTTTTCACTTCTATCTGATCAGCCTTGCCAATAATGTAAAAGCATCACTACTAGTAAAATTAAAAATAGACGGTGGCTTTTTTTAGGAACATAAAAATACAAGTCTTAGGTATTGTATTGTCTTACTTTTTTATTTGGAAATATGTTTGAACACAAAAAAAGATATAAAAGAAACAACAAAATATAAGAGACTACTAATGAACTACTAATACAATTAAACATGTTTGTAGCAAATAAAGGGAGTATTGTTGTTTTATTGTTGATTCAGACAATAAAAAGTGTTATGGACCACACACTTTATCTAAGTCTTGTGAAAGATTAAAGATTCAAGAGTTCCTTTGAGAAAAAGAAGAAGAGAGATTTCCTATTTTTATTATTTTTCCTGCTTTACCACTTCAAGTAAACCTCAGCATGTTGAGTTAAAGATATTTACACATACTATATCCTCTATGATGAATTCTGCTTCTGGACTTATTTGAATGGTTAATGTTGCCTCTGAAAATGAGTTGTCCATTTAAAATCATGTGACAAGCCATGAATCTTTACTCGTAGTTTGGTGTGATGGCTCCCCCTGTTGATGATTTTAAGTGTACTCTGGTACACATTTTTCTCGTCCTCATTAACAGAAACAATATATACACCAGGGATATAGACAGAAGGTTAACAAAAAGTTAGTTACAATTTTCAATCAATTTATATAATCCCCTTTTTCCACAAAAACATTTGGTTTACATCATGTTGTTTTGGTGCCATATTATAAAAGTTCAACACAAAGGTTTGGAGTTGGTCTATTGGTGGAATTTCACCATGAATAAAACCACTCAACCAAGAAAATACAATCTTTGTCCATCCTGTTGCTTTTAAGTAAAATTTCCACATAATGTAGTTTGAATAATTCTTTCATATAAAATGTTCAGCATTTGTGCGTTTGTAAATATATACACTTGTTATAGCCTGCATTTATTTTAGGATGACTTTATCATTTATTTACACCAACTATCATATTTGAGACTGTTTTATTATTTTAAATTAAAATAATCAAAATCCACATTTTATTTAGTCTTCCGACAACACATGAGCGGGTCCCCACTATTTCCTTAATCTTGTAAAGAGTCCTTGGTTAAAAAACAATGTGACCTGTGATTTAATTAAAGCTCTTGACATTAAACGTCCCCTGATATGTTTCCTTTACCCACCAAAATTTCAAAACATCACACAAGAGACAATTTTAATGACTGATTTTGTATTCTGATCATTGTAAAGTTTCTCACAGAAAATGTACAAGCTGCAGGAAATCTCACAGAATACAGCTATGCATGAAGAAATAAATATACTTTGTATAAATAGGAAAATATCTGAGTTCGGATAAATGGTTAAGGATTATAAGAAAAAGATAAATAAGAAAAGCATCTTTACTTTACATATATTATAAATTATGCATACCATGACCTGCATGTGTTCCTTCATTTAAGTTAAGACACTCATGTTCTGTTATCGCTTTTCCCTGTGATGCCACACGATGGTATAAAGTGATAAAAGTGAAACCTTTGACAATCTGACATACATTTGAACACTACAGCAAGGTTAAGATCATTTTAAGTTCAAAGTAAATCATCATTTTAAATATTGTCGTCTTTTACAAAAAGACAAAAATTCCAGTGTGAATTCTGCATTCTTAATCTGCATGTCTTAAGTCTTAATGCTGTATTTGGCCTATTATTCTAGCAATGACTCAATGGACTAGGTGCCTAAACTTGAGTCTGATAATTAGAAGCTGTACAAGATTTAAGTGTATGAGTGAATCTGACTACATAGTCCTTGTTCTATGTCCGTGATGGCAGTGATGTACTGATGGTGATTCAGCTCTGATGTTACTGTTGGTTTGACAGTAGCCATGACAGCAGAACCAGGCAGAATGCAGTGACGAGGCTGATACTGTGGCTTATTCCACTTGAAGCTGTAAATAAGGAGAAAAGAAACAAAACAAAACTTTAGTTTACCAAACAGTCATGCAACTTTTGAAAATTTTGAATCAAGTAGCACTTAGTATTGCTTACATATGCCATTCACGATGATGTTGCTGGTTTCAATGTCGAAACCAATGACAGATGAAGCTGCGTTAATCAAAACACTTGCAATCTGAGTGTTATTAGGAGCAGATGGGTTTTGAAACACAATGTCCATTATGTTATAGACCGATCCATTCCTGCAGAAGAAAAAATATATATATTTGAAGATACATCAGCTGTATGCCACTATTATTAAGGAGTAACATAATGAATCTTAATAAAGTACCTGAATGCCACCACTTCCAAGGAGACGAAGGAGGAAGGGAATGCCTTTTGGAAAACTGGTGTCAGCTGCAGAAACAGAAAATAAATAACATTTAATGACTAACAATTAACCAAAAATTTCTCTGTGTATTTTTCTTTTGTTTTCTGTACTCTCTGTGGTGAAGAAAACAAATGCATGCAATTAAGGAGACAACAGACATGAATAAATTAATGGGCACAAGTACAGGTTTTTAAAAGAATAGATGATCATTTTTTCAATCCCTGCCAGGCATTAACCTGGAGCAGGATCATGTGTTGTACCCATCAGCTTAATATTTTTGTGTATGTTTATGACTGTATCCTCAAGGACTTCCTATGATTGCATGATTCAATTTTTAAAATCTTATCATCTCTGTGATGAAATGATTCAGTGGGTGTACCAATAGATTTTATCCTAAGTGTGAGACTCACCTCTTTCTTTATCATTTCAGCTCGATTTTTATAAGCTGTAGATGATGGGACCAGCAAATCACTTGTGAATGTGCTTTGAAGAGATCTGAAAGTCACCCTGATTGTAGTGAGTGCTACAGTTGGAGGTGCTGCAGTTGCAGGTTTAGCAGTTGCAGGTTTAGCAGTTGTAGGTTTAGCAGTTGCAGGTTTAGCAGTTGCAGGTGCTGCGGTTGCAGGTGCTGCAGTAGTAGGTGCGACTGTAGTTGGATCTGTAACTGGACTTGCTGTAAAAATATTTTTGGAATAAGAATAATTTGTATTATATCTATATTGTTTAAAACATACAAAAGTGTAAACTTTTTTTCTGTGTTTGTTACTATTATTGACTTGTGCAGCAACCTAATTTTGTTACTGACCGACTTAAAAACCCAACAATAGCTGCATGTTATTCCAAATGTTTTAATAAAGTGAACTGTTGTGTTGACTTACCTACTACTGTGGCTGACGCAGGAACGAAGCTTACGTTGAAGCTACCGCTTGAATTGGTGACAGCATCAACTAAGGTTTCAACAACGGCTGCATTTGTTGGGAGGTCATTCACAGGAGTAGTTCCCTTGAAGATAACGTCCATCTCTACTTCAGCAGGAGAAGTTTCTTTTGATAGACTTCGGGCTCTGTATCATGCAAAGAAATTGATAAATCATGATATTAGGTGAGTTTCTTGCCATGTGTTACACGTGAAAATTTCAACATTAAAAGACACAAATTTGAAATATAGATTAAAAAAATCAGAGAACCACTGTTAGCAAAAATTGTCTTACCTGAACTCCTTCACCGTGCAGCGTAGAAAGTGTAGAGGATGTTTCTTCCTGTATATTTTCGCACACTGCAGAAATAAATGATATTGAAAATCCTTAAGTAGGTTTTAAGCATGCATTTTTCTTGAAATAATATTAAAGGTTATAATAATAAATATTCAAATAATGAATTTTCCTCTTCACACATTTGTCTTGAAGCCAAAACATTCTGTGCAGTCAAACACTATCAAAGTCAGTGAAAAATGCATAATTTGAAAATGTACTCACCACACCTTCCACTCGTTCTGCAAGATTTTTGTATTCACTGCTGCTGGGGTCACTGAGGGCATCTGTGTAAGGTTCTTCTGTTTCAACTTTCATAGTATATTCATGATCAGGGGCTAAAGTGGTTGCAGCAGTTGTTGGTGCTGCTGTTGCAGGTTTAGCAGTTGATGGTGCTGCTGTTGCAGGTTTAGCAGTTGTTGGTGCTGCTGTTGCAGGTTTAGCAGTTGCAGGTTTAGCAGTAGCAGGTGCGGCTGTAGTTGGATCTGTAACTGGACTTGCTGTAAAAATATTTTTGGAATAAGAATAATTTGTACTATATCTATATTGTTTAAAACATACAAAAGTGTAAACTTTTTTCAGTGTTTGTTACTATTATTGACTTGTGCAGCAACATCATTTTGTTACTGACCGACTTAAAAACAATAGCTGCATGTTATTCCAAATGTTTTAATGAAGTGAACTGTTGTGTTGACTTACCTACTACTGTGGCTGACGCAGGAACGAAGCTTACGTTGAAGCTACCGCTTGAATTGGTGACAGCATCAACTAAGGTTTCGACAACGGCTGCATTTGTTGGGAGGTCATTCACAGGAGTAGTTCCCTTGAAGATAACGTCCATCTCTACTTCAGTAGGAGAAGTTTCTTTTGATAGACTTCGGGCTCTGTATCATGCAAAGAAATTGATAAATCATGATATTAGGTGAGTTTCTTGCCATGTGTTACACATGAAAATTTCAACATTAAAAGACACAAATTTGAAATATAGATTAAAAAAATCAGAGAACCACTGTTAGCAAAAATTGTATTACCTGAACGCCTTCACCTTGCAGCGTAGAAAGTGTTCAGGATATTTCTTCCTGTATATTATCGCACACTACAGAAATAAATGATATTGAAAATCATTAGGTAGGTTTTAAGCATGCATTTTTCTTGAAATAATATTAAAGGTTATAATAATAAATATTCAAATAATGAATTTTCCTCTTCACACATTTGTCTTGAAGCCAAAACATTCTGTGCAGTCAAACACTATCAAAGAAAGTGACAATTGTATAATTTGAAAATGTACTCACCACATCTTCCACTCGTTCTGCAAGATCTTTGTATTCACTGCTGCTGGCGTCACTGAGGGCATCTGTGTAAGGTTCTTCTGTTTCAACTTTCATAGTATATTCATGTTCAGGGGCTAAAGTGGTTGCAGCAGTTGTTGGTGCTACGGTTGCAGGTGCTGCAGTAGTAGGTGCGGCTGTAGTTGGATCTGTAACTGGACTTGCTGTAAAAATATTTTTGGAATAAGAATAATTTGTACTATATCTATATTGTTTAAAACATACAAAAGTTTAAACTTTTTTTCAGTGTTTGTTACTATTATTGACTTGTGCAGCAACATCATTTTGTTACTGACCGACTTAAAAACAATAGCTGCATGTTATTCCAAATGTTTTAATGAAGTGAACTGTTGTGTTGACTTACCTACTACTGTGGCTGACGCAGGAACGAAGCTTACGTTGAAGCTACCGCTTGAATTGGTGACAGCATCAACTAAGGTTTCAACAACGGCTGCATTTGTTGGGAGGTCATTCACAGGAGTAGTTCCCTTGAAGATAACGTCCATCTCTACTTCAGTAGGAGAAGTTTCTTTTGATAGACTTCGGGCTCTGTATCATGCAAAGAAATTGATAAATCATGATATTAGGTGAGTTTCTTGCCATGTGTTACACATGAAAATTTCAACATTAAAAGACACAAATTTGAAATATAGATGAAAAAAATCAGAGAACCACTGTTAGCAAAAATTGTCTTACCTGAACGCCTTCACCTTGCAGCGTAGAAAGTGTAGAGGATGTTTCGTCCTGTATATTTTCGCACACTGCAGAAATAAATGATATTGAAAATCCTTAAGTAGGTTGTAAGCATGCATTTTTCTTGAAATAATATTAAAGGTTATAATAATAAATATTCAAATAATGAATTTTCCTCTTCACATATTTGTCTTGAAGCCAAAACATTCTGTGCAGTCAAACACTATCAAAGAAAGTGACAAATGTATAATTTGAAAATGTACTCACCACATCTTCCACTCGTTCTGCAAGATCTTTGTATTCACTGCTGCTGGCGTCACTGAGGGCATCTGTGTAAGGTTCTTCTGTTTCAACTTTCAAAGTATATTCATGTTCAGGGGCCAAATTGGTTGCAGCAGTTGTTGCAGTTGTCGCTGCTGCAGTTGTCGCTGCTGCAGTTGTGGGTGCGGCAGTCGTGGGTGCGGCGGTCGTGGGTGCGGCGGTCGTTGGTGCAGCAGTCGTTGGTGCAGCAGTTGTTTGTGCAGCAGTTGTAGGTACAGCAGTTGTAGGTGCCGCAGTTGTTGCTGCCGCAGTTGTGGGTGCTGACGTCATGGGTGCAGCAGTTGTTTCTGCTGCGGTCGGGGGTGCGGCAGTTGTTGCTGCTGCGGTCGGGGGTGCGGCAGTTGTTGCTGCAGCAGTTGTAGGTGCTGCAGGTGCAGTTGTTACTGCTGCGGTCATGGGTGCGGCAGTTGTTGGTGCAGCAGTTGTAGGTGCTGCAGTTGTTGCTGGTGCAGTTGCGGGTGCTGCAGTCGTAGGTGCAGCAGTTGTTGCTGCTGCAGTTGATGGTGCTTCAGTTGTGGGTGTGGCAGTCGCGGGTGCAGCAGTCGTAGGTGCAGCAGTTGTAGGTGCTGCAGTTGTTGCTGCCACAGTTGTGGGTGCTGACGTCATGGGTGCAGCTGTTGTTTCTGCTGCGGCCGTTGGTGCGGCAGTTGTTTGTGCAGCAGTTGTAGGTGCTGCAGTTGTTGCCAGTGCAGTTGTTGCTGCTGCGGTCGTGGGTGCGGCAGTTGTTGGTGCAGCAGTTGTAGGTGCTGCAGTTGTTGCTGGTGCAGTTGTGGGTGCTTTAGTTGTGGGTGTGGCAATCATGGGTGCAGCAGTTGTAGGTGCAGCAGTTGTAGGTGCAGCAGTCGCTGCTGCCACAGTTGTGGGTGCTGCAGTCGTGGTTGAGGCAGTCGTGGGTGCAGCAGTTGTTGGTGCAGCAGTTGTAGGTGCAGCAGTAGTTGCTGCCACAGTTGTGGGTGCTGACGTCGTGGGTGCAGCAGTTGTTGGTGCAGCAGTTGTAGGTGCTGCAGTTGTTGCTGGTGCAGTGCTGGGTGCAGAAGTCTTGGGTGCAGCAGTCGTAGGTGCAGCCGTTGTAGCTGCTGCAGTTGTTGCTGGTGCAGTTGTGGGTGCTGCAGTCGTAGGTGCGGCAGTTGTTGTTGCAACAGTTGTGGGTGTTGCAGTTGTGGGTGTGGCAGTCGTGGGTGCTGCAGTCGTGGGTATGGCAGTCGTGGGTGCAGCAGTTGTTGGTGCAGCAGTTGTTGGTGCAGCAGTTGTAGGTGCAGCAGTTGTTGCTGCCGCAGTTGTGGGTGCTGACGTCGTGGGTGCAGCAGTTGTTTCTGCTGCGGTCGTTGGTGTGGCAGTTGTTGGTGCAGCAGTTGTAGGTGCTGCAGTTGTTGCTGCTGCAGTTGTGGGTGCAGCAGTGGTTGGTGCAGCAGTTGTAGGTGCAGCAGTTGTTGCTGCAGCAGTTGTTTCTGCTGAGGTCGTTGGTGCGGCAGCTGTTGGTGCAGCAGTCGTGTGTGCTGCAGTCGTGTGTGCTGCAGTCGTGTGTCCGGCAGTCGTAGGCGCAGCAGTTGTCGCTGCTGCAGTTGTGGGTGCGGCAGTCGTTGGTATGGCAGTTGTGGCTGCAGCAGTTGTAGGTGCAGCAGTTGTTGCTGCCGCAGTTGCGGGTGCTGACGTCGTGGGTGCAGCAGTTGTTTCTGCTGCGGTCGTTTGTGCGGCAGTTGTTGGTGCAGCAGTTGTAGGTTCAGCAGTTGTAGGTGCAGCAGTTGTTGGTGCAGCAGTTGTAGGTTCAGCAGTTGTTGGTGTAGCAGTTGTAGGTGCTGCAGTTGTTGCTGGTGCAGTTGTGGGTGCGGCAGTCGTGGGTGCAGCAGGCGTAGGTGCAGCCGTTGTAGTTGCTGCAGTTGTTGCTGGTGCAGTTGTGGGTGCTGCAGTCGTAGGTGCGGCAGTTGTTGTTGCAACAGTTGTGGGTGCTGCAGTTGTGGTTGCAGCAGTTGTTGCTGCTGCAGTCGTGGGTGCAGCAGTTGTTGGTGCAGCAGTTGTAGGTGCAGCAGTTGTAGGTGCAGCAGTTGTTGCTGCAGCTGTTGTTTCTGCTGGGGTCGTTGTTGCAGCAGTTTCTGCTGCGGTCGTTGGTGCGGCAGTTGTTGGTGCAGCAGTTGTAGGTGCTGCAGTTGTAGCTGCTGCAGTTGTTGCTGGTGCAGTTGTGGGTGCTGCAGTCGTAGGTGCGGCAGTTGTTGTTGCAACAGTTGTGGGTGTTGCAGTTGTGGGTGTGGCAGTCGTGGGTGCTGCAGTCGTGGGTATGGCAGTCGTGGGTGCAGCAGTTGTAGGTGCAGCAGTTGTTGCTGCAGCTGTTGTTTCTGCTGGGGTCGTTGTTGCAGCAGTTTCTGCTGCGGTCGTTGGTGCGGCAGTTGTTGGTGCAGCAGTTGTAGGTGCTGCAGTTGTAGCTGCTGCAGTTGTTGCTGGTGCAGTTGTGGGTGCTGCAGTCGTAGGTGCGGCAGTTGTTGTTGCAACAGTTGTGGGTGTTGCAGTTGTGGGTGTGGCAGTCGTGGGTGCTGCAGTCGTGGGTATGGCAGTCGTGGGTGCAGCAGTTGTTGGTGCAGCAGTTGTTGGTGCAGCAGTTGTAGGTGCAGCAGTTGTTGCTGCCGCAGTTGTGGGTGCTGACGTCGTGGGTGCAGCAGTTGTTTCTGCTGCGGTCGTTGGTGCGGCAGTTGTTGGTGCAGCAGTTGTAGGTGCTGCAGTTGTTGCTGCTGCAGTTGTGGGTGCAGCAGTGGTTGGTGCAGCAGTTGTAGGTGCAGCAGTTGTTGCTGCAGCAGTTGTTTCTGCTGAGGTCGTTGGTGCGGCAGCTGTTGGTGCAGCAGTCGTGTGTGCTGCAGTCGTGTGTCCGGCAGTCGTAGGCGCAGCAGTTGTCGCTGCTGCAGTTGTGGGTGCGGCAGTCGTTGGTATGGCAGTTGTGGCTGCAGCAGTTGTAGGTGCAGCAGTTGTTGCTGCCGCAGTTGCGGGTGCTGACGTCGTGGGTGCAGCAGTTGTTTCTGCTGCGGTCGTTTGTGCGGCAGTTGTTGGTGCAGCAGTTGTAGGTTCAGCAGTTGTAGGTGCAGCAGTTGTTGGTGCAGCAGTTGTAGGTTCAGCAGTTGTTGGTGTAGCAGTTGTAGGTGCTGCAGTTGTTGCTGGTGCAGTTGTGGGTGCGGCAGTCGTGGGTGCAGCAGGCGTAGGTGCAGCCGTTGTAGTTGCTGCAGTTGTTGCTGGTGCAGTTGTGGGTGCTGCAGTCGTAGGTGCGGCAGTTGTTGTTGCAACAGTTGTGGGTGCTGCAGTTGTGGTTGCAGCAGTTGTTGCTGCTGCAGTCGTGGGTGCAGCAGTTGTTGGTGCAGCAGTTGTAGGTGCAGCAGTTGTAGGTGCAGCAGTTGTTGCTGCAGCTGTTGTTTCTGCTGGGGTCGTTGTTGCAGCAGTTTCTGCTGCGGTCGTTGGTGCGGCAGTTGTTGGTGCAGCAGTTGTAGGTGCTGCAGTTGTTGCTGCTGCGGTTGTGAGTGCTGCAGTCGTGGGTGCAGCAGTTGTTGCTGCTGCAGTTGTGGGTGCAGCAGTTGTTGGTGCAGCAGTTGTAGGTGCAGCAGTTGTTGCTGCCGCAGTTGTGGGTTCTGACGTCGTGGGTGCAGCAGTTGTTTCTGCTGCGGTCGTTGGTGCGGCAGTTGTTGGTGCAGCAGTTGTAGGTGCTGCAGTTGTTGCCGGTGCAGTTGTTGCTGCTGCGGTCGTGGGTGCGGCAGTTGTTGGTGCAGCAGTTGTAGGTGCTGCAGTTGTTGCTGCTGCAGTTGTGGGTGCAGCAGTGGTTGGTGCAGCAGTTGTAGGTGCAGCAGTTGTTGCTGCAGCAGTTGTTTCTGCTGAGGTCGTTGGTGCGGCAGTTGTTGGTGCAGCAGTTGTAGGTGCTGCAGTTGTTGCTGGTGCAGTTGTGGGTGCGGCAGTCGTAGCTGCAGCAGTTGTAGGTGCAGCAGTTGTTGCTGCAGCAGTTGTTTCTGCTGAGGTCGTTGGTGCGGCAGTTGTTGGTGCAGCAGTTGTAGGCGCAGCAGTTGTCGCTGCTGCAGTTGTGGGTGCGGCAGTCGTTGGTATGGCAGTTTTAGTTGCTGCAGTTGTTGCTGGTGCAGTTGTGGGTGCTGCAGTCGTAGGTGCAGCAGTTGTTGCTGCTGCAGTTGTGAGTGATGCAGTCGTGGTTGCAGCAGTTGTTGCTGCTGCAGTCGTGGGTGCAGCAGTTGTTGGTGCAGCAGTTGTAGGTGCAGCAGTTGTAGGTGCAGCAGTTGTTGCTGCAGCTGTTGTTTCTGCTGGGGTCGTTGTTGCAGCAGTTTCTGCTGCGGTCGTTGGTGCGGCAGTTGTTGGTGCAGCAGTTGTAGGTGCTGCAGTTGTTGCTGCTGCGGTTGTGAGTGCTGCAGTCGTGGGTGCAGCAGTTGTTGCTGCTGCAGTTGTGGGTGCAGCAGTTGTTGGTGCAGCAGTTGTTGGTGCAGCAGTTGTAGGTGCAGCAGTTGTTGCTGCCGCAGTTGTGGGTTCTGACGTCGTGGGTGCAGCAGTTGTTTCTGCTGCGGTCGTTGGTGCAGCAGTTGTTGGTGCAGCAGTTGTAGGTGCTGCAGTTGTTGCCGGTGCAGTTGTTGCTGCTGCGGTCGTGGGTGCGGCAGTTGTTGGTGCAGCAGTTGTAGGTGCTGCAGTTGTTGCTGCTGCAGTTGTGGGTGCAGCAGTTGTAGGTGCAGCAGTTGTAGGTGCAGCAGTTGTTGCTGCAGCAGTTGTTTCTGCTGAGGTCGTTGGTGCGGCAGTTGTGGGTGCGGCAGTCGTAGCTGCAGCAGTCGTAGGTGCAACCGTTGTAGCTGCTGCAGTTGTTGCTGGTGCAGTTGTGGGTGCTGTAGTCGTAGGTCCGTCATTTGTTGTTGCAACAGTTGTGGGTGCTGCAGTTGTGGGTGTAGCAGTCGTGTGTGCTGCAGTCGTGTGTCCGGCAGTCGTAGGCGCAGCAGTTGTCGCTGCTGCAGTTGTGGGTGCGGCAGTCGTTGGTATGGCAGTTGTGGCTGCAGCAGTTGTAGGTGCAGCAGTTGTTGCTGCCGCAGTGGTTGGTGCAGCAGTTGTTGGTGCAGCAGTTGTAGGTGCAGCAGTTGTAGGTGCAGCAGTTGTTGCTGCAGCTGTTGTTTCTGCTGGGGTCGTTGTTGCAGCAGTTTCTGCTGCGGTCGTTGGTGCGGCAGTTGTTGGTGCAGCAGTTGTAGGTGCTGCAGTTTTTGCAGCTGCGGTTGTGAGTGCTGCAGTCGTGGGTGCAGCAGTTGTTGCTGCTGCAGTTGTGGGTGCAGCAGTTGTTGGTGCAGCAGTTGTTGGTGCAGCAGTTGTAGGTGCAGCAGTTGTTGCTGCCGCAGTTGTGGGTTCTGACGTCGTGGGTGCATTAGTTGTTTCTGCTGCGGTCGTTGGTGCGGCAGTTGTTGGTGCAGCAGTTGTAGGTGCTGCAGTTGTTGCTGCTGCAGTTGTGGGTGCAGCAGTGGTTGGTGCAGCAGTTGTAGGTGCAGCAGTTGTAGGTGCAGCAGTTGTTGCTGCAGCAGTTGTTTCTGCTGAGGTCGTTGGTGCGGCAGTTGTTGGTGCAGCAGTTGTAGGTGCTGCAGTTGTTGCTGGTGCAGTTGTGGGTGCGGCAGTTGTGGGTGCGGCAGTCGTAGCTGCAGCAGTCGTAGGTGCAGCCGTTGTAGCTGCTGCAGTTGTTGCTGGTGCAGTTGTGGGTGCTGCAGTCGTAGGTCCGTCATTTGTTGTTGCAACAGTTGTGGGTGCTGCAGTTGTGGGTGTGGCAGTCGTGTGTGCTGCAGTCGTGTGTCCGGCAGTCGTAGGCGCAGCAGTTGTCGCTGCTGCAGTTGTGGGTGCGGCAGTCGTTGGTATGGCAGTTGTGGCTGCAGCAGTTGTAGGTGCAGCAGTTGTTGCTGCCGCAGTGGTTGGTGCAGCAGTTGTTGGTGCAGCAGTTGTAGGTGCAGCAGTTGTTGCTGCCGCAGTTGTGGGTGCTGACGTCGTGGGTGCAGCAGTTGTTTCTGCTGCGGTCGTTGGTGCGGCAGTTGTTGGTGCAGCAGTTGTAGGTGCAGCAGTTGTGGGTGCGGCAATTGTGGGTGCGGCAGTTGTGGGTGCGGCAGTCGTAGCTGCAGCAGTCGTAGGTGCAGCCGTTGTAGCTGCTGCAGTTGTTGCTGGTGCAGTTGTGGGTGCTGCAGTCGTAGGTCCGTCATTTGTTGTTGCAACAGTTGTGGGTGCTGCAGTTGTGGGTGTGGCAGTCGTGTGTGCTGCAGTCGTGTGTCCGGCAGTCGTAGGCGCAGCAGTTGTCGCTGCTGCAGTTGTGGGTGCGGCAGTCGTTGGTATGGCAGTTGTGGCTGCAGCAGTTGTAGGTGCAGCAGTTGTTGCTGCCGCAGTGGTTGGTGCAGCAGTTGTTGGTGCAGCAGTTGTAGGTGCAGCAGTTGTTGCTGCCGCAGTTGTGGGTGCTGACGTCGTGGGTGCAGCAGTTGTTTCTGCTGCGGTCGTTGGTGCGGCAGTTGTTGGTGCAGCAGTTGTAGGTGCAGCAGTTGTTGCTGCTGCGGTCGTGGGTGCGGCAGTTGTTGGTGCAGCAGTTGTAGTTGCTGCAGTTGTTGCTGGTGCAGTTGTGGGTGCTGCAGTCGTAGGTGCAGCAGTTGTTGCTGCTGCAGTTGTGAGTGATTCAGTCGTGGTTGCAGCAGTTGTTGCTGCTGCAGTCGTGGGTGCAGCAGTTGTTGGTGCAGCAGTTGTTGGTGCAGCAGTTGTAGGTGCAGCAGTTGTAGGTGCAGCAGTTGTTGCTGCAGCTGTTGTTTCTGCTGGGGTCGTTGTTGCAGCAGTTTCTGCTGCGGTCGTTGGTGCGGCAGTTGTTGGTGCAGCAGTTGTAGGTGCTGCAGTTGTTGCTGCTGCGGTTGTGAGTGCTGCAGTCGTGGGTGCATCAGTTGTTGCTGCTGCAGTTGTGGGTGCAGCAGTTGTTGGTGCAGCAGTTGTTGGTGCAGCAGTTGTAGGTGCAGCAGTTGTTGCTGCCGCAGTTGTGGGTTCTGACGTCGTGGGTGCAGCAGTTGTTTCTGCTGCGGTCGTTGGTGCGGCAGTTGTTGGTGCAGCAGTTGTAGGTTCAGCAGTTGTAGGTGCAGCAGTTGTTGGTGCAGCAGTTGTAGGTTCAGCAGTTGTTGGTGTAGCAGTTGTAGGTGCTGCAGTTGTTGCTGGTGCAGTTGTGGGTGCGGCAGTCGTGGGTGCAGCAGTCGTAGGTGCAGCCGTTGTAGTTGCTGCAGTTGTTGCTGGTGCAGTTGTGGGTGCTGCAGTCGTAGGTGTGGCAGTTGTTGTTGCAACAGTTGTGGATGCTGCAGTTGTGAGTGTGGCAGTCGTGGGTCCGGCAGTCGTAGGCACAGCAGTTGTCGCTGCTGCAGTTGTGGGTGCGGCAGTCGTGGGTATGGCAGTCGTTGGTGCAGCAGTTGTTGGTGCAGCAGTTGTTGGTGCAGCAGTTGTAGGTGCAGCAGTTGTGGGTGCAGCAGTGGTTGGTGCAGCAGTTGTAGGTGCAGCAGTTGTAGGTGCAGCAGTTGTTGGTGCTGCGGTTGTGAGTGCTGCAGTCGTGGGTGCAGCAGTTGTTGCTGCTGCAGTTGTGGGTGCAGCAGTTGTTGGTGCAGCAGTTGTAGGTGCAGCAGTTGTTGCTGCCGCAGTTGTGGGTGCTGACGTCGTGGGTGCAGCAGTTGTTTCTGCTGCAGTCGTTGGTGCGGCAGTTGTTGGTGCAGCAGTTGTAGGTGCTGCAGTTGTTGCCGGTGCAGTTGTTGCTGCTGCGGTCGTGGGTGCGGCAGTTGTTGGTGCAGCAGTTGTAGTTGCTGCAGTTGTTGCTGGTGCAGTTGTGGGTGCTGCAGTTGTTGCTGCTGCAGTTGTGAGTGATGCAGTCGTGGTTGCAGCAGTTGTTGCTGCTGCAGTCGTGGGTGCAGCAGTTGTTGGTGCAGCAGTTGTTGGTGCAGCAGTTGTAGGTGCAGCAGTTGTAGGTGCAGCAGTTGTTGCTGCAGCTGTTGTTTCTGCTGGGGTCGTTGTTGCAGCAGTTTCTGCTGCGGTCGTTGGTGCGGCAGTTGTTGGTGCAGCAGTTGTAGGTGCTGCAGTTGTTGCTGCTGCGGTTGTGAGTGCTGCAGTCGTGGGTGCATCAGTTGTTGCTGCTGCAGTTGTGGGTGCAGCAGTTGTTGGTGCAGCAGTTGTAGGTGCAGCAGTTGTTGCTGCCGCAGTTGTGGGTTCTGACGTCGTGGGTGCAGCAGTTGTTTCTGCTGCGGTCGTTGGTGCAGCAGTTGTTGGTGCAGCAGTTGTAGCTGCTGCAGTTGTTGCCGGTGCAGTTGTTGCTGCTGCAGTCGTGGGTGCGGCAGTTGTTGGTGCAGCAGTTGTAGGTGCTGCAGTTGTTGCTGGTGCAGTTGTGGGTGCTGCAGTCGTAGGTGCAGCAGTTGTTGCTGCTGCAGTTGTCAGTGATGCAGTCGTGGGTGCAGCAGTTGTTGCTGCTGCAGTCATGGGTGCAGCAGTTGTTGGTGCAGCAGTTGTAGGTGCAGCAGTTGTAGGTGCAGCAGTTGTTGCTGCAGCTGTTGTTTCTGCTGAGGTCGTTGTTGCAGCAGTTGTTTCTGCTGCGGTCGTTGGTGCGGCAGTTGTTGGTGCAGCAGTAGTTGCTGCTGAAGTTGTGGGTGCAGCAGTTGTTGGTGCAGCAGTTGTAGGTGCAGCAGTTGTTGCTGCCGCAGTTGTGGGTGCGGCAGTCGTGGGTGTGGCAGTCGTGGGTGCAGCAGTTGTAGGTGCAGCAGTTGTTACTGCCGCAGTTGTGGGTGATGATGTCATGGTTGCAGCAGTTGTTGCTGTTGCGGTTGTGGGTGCGGCAGTCGTAGGTGGAGAAGTTGTTGTTGTTGCAGCAGCGGTTATTGTCGCTAAAAAGTACAAAGAAAAAAAATTATGAATTTTTTTCTTGTTTGCTTTTATTTATTTTTTTTATCTAAAGGTGATGGTGTCATGTTTTTTTTCTATGAGACATACTGCATGAGGTGCAGGTAACAGTTATATCTTCATTTAATGTTGCTTTTTCATACCTAACAATTGATTTTATCCTTATTTCTGCCTTGAACATTCAAAAACAATTGTTTTAGGATCAGTCAGCTTACCTATCAGAAGCAGGAAAATTGATAGTATCCGTCCCGCCTCCATTTGTCTTCCTTTGAATCTATAAATCAATAAAAATCTAAGTCTCAATATACACAGAACATACACAACAACAAAATGAACAGTCTCTGTTCACCTAATCATCTATTTCCTTAAACATATAGATTTTACAAATTTGAAGCAGTTGTAAAACACAACACAACCAAATAAAATACAGCAGTCAATTTAATGGCTTTGAAGTTCATGAAACTTCAGAAAATATATGGTGGTGCATGGAAAACTCTTTTCAAACACTTTCAGCACTTTTTTTTAGGTAACATCTTTTTAAGGTGTATTTCCCCTCACACAGCCCCCTTTCGGTCTGATAAACCCGATACAAATAATTTTAAAAAGCAACAAGAAAGTACATCATGTTCTTAGAATTCTCTGCTAAGACGATTACCCTGCTGAACTAATTTAATTGACTTATGTTTTTTCTTCCAATAGTATATCTTCACTAGTGTTTTTACAAGTTCTTATTCTGGTTAGAGCTGATGGTCTGAACATGTCCGTATGCTGTGCCTTACCAAGAAAAGTACTTGAACAGACAGATGTACTGAGTGAGGAGATTGCTCTTTATCCACCTGAACCTCTTAATACATGCAACTGTTCAAAGGCATCAGCCAGGCTGAAATATCTATGATCAAAGCCCTGAAGTACCAGATGCTTCAAGCTGATGCTGATCTCTGCTTCCATGATGGAGAAAAGAGAATAACTCTAAGTGACTATCAATTATTGCCACTTTAGATATCTGACAATTTTGAATAATAATTCATAATGAAATACATTCACACTAAATATTTCATAAAAACACAGCATTATCACAACAATATTTTTAGAGAATGTTATTACAATAAGGAACAAAACATATATAGTGTATAAATATATACTATATCCTTGAAGAAGTACTTACCCAAAATAATATGATACAAGATGAAGAGTGATAAATGTCCCCCCTATATCCACTGTTAATGTTTAAAAACGTCTTGATTCCTTTTAATTCCGTCCAGTTCCTCTCAGTGATCTGTCAAACCTTTCACCTAAAGTGTCAGTTCACACGATTAAGGCCTTTATAGAGGAACAGAATAAAAGGTATTGACATGACAAAGTGATGATGCATTATTGAGAAATTCTTCTCCACCTTAGGGATGAATAGATTTTGGGCTGTTTGTTTTTCAGTTGTTTGTCTCAGTTTAATGGCATACTCCCTTCTTACCTGTGAAACAGGTTGCAGAGGCATTCCATGTACGTTCACACTGAGGGAAGGTACACCAGTATGACAGTAAGTCAGGTCATGCGAATAAATATAGATTTCTAGTGACGTGGTAATTTAGCGTAAAGAAATGTAAGATTATAAAAATAGAAATAACGATTTCAAAGAATTAATATTGTATATGACATTTGGAGTTAAACCCTAAATATTTATATGGACACAAAGTAAAAGTTGTTATATTTTTCATATTCTTCTGAGTGTAAGTTCATGATCATATGTTCCAGTTTACAATCAGTATATCTAATAATTGTTGAAACAATTGTTGTCGTCAAAATTTAGTTTTCCTTCAACCTCAAAGTAAATGGAAAAGTCTTCATTTTTTAAATTACATTTTTCCGCATACTGCAAATAAACTGCAGGTGCACAATATTATCTATAATATAATAGATAATAGCTAACTAGTCACTTATCTTGAAAAATGAATTCCCTTTACTACTTAAAAAAAAAAAAATTGTAATTACATTCAAATGGCCCAGATATAGATGACAATGATCTACTTCGTACGGTATTCAAAAGTAGGTGTTAATAAAGGTATATGAAAAATACTTAAATGGAAATATGATAAAATGACAATCAAAAAGTATAAAACATATTACCTGTGCCCCTTATTAATGACCAATTTCCTGACAGTGCCTGATATATTTGACTTCAAGATACCTTTGACAACATAGATACTGAAAAGATCACAAAGGTTACAAAAGAAGTGTAGCTATTTCATAGTAAAAATGTTTTTTCTTTTTTACGAAAAATCCTCCAATTGATACAGTAAAAAAAGTTTCTTTTCTGTGTCTTGAACTAGTTCCCTGAACATTTGGTAACCTCAATGTACAGGGAGACTTTAATTTTTTGTAATATTTCTAAATTGATAATGTACAAAGGTTTAATTCTGTTTCTGAATGCAGTCAAAGAATAATCAGTTCGTGCGGGTATTGAAGAATTAAGAGATTGCTTGTTTTTGTGTGAACAAGGTTTGTCAGAGATGTCATTGTCACAAATTATTATCTGCAAGAAATGAGAATTTTGTGGTATTTTCATTCTGATGTATAGGCGCCACTTTGTTTGATATTATGTTATTATTGATACTATATTACAGTGGTTGGACTGGCAGTTATTCAGTTTAAGCTTTTTATTCAGCATCATGAATAAGCAGTGACTATCTTTCCTGCTATTTTCTTTCAAAGTTAAAAATAGGATGCATAGCTCTTAGTTTCAGTGACGTCTTAAGCAACGTAATCTAATGCTATGACGTTCTGTATTGCTCCTCCCAGAGATAACCTGTCAATCAAACTGTTGTTATGGTTCTGTGACTTACGTATGAATTTGTGGCAGATTAGTTTTGACAACAACAATGATAAAGCTCAAAACTTACATAAGCAACAACCTGACAATAGCCTATGCATTAGGTATTTTATTGTTATTGCAAAACATAATATACTTCTAATTAACTACTAATGCAATTAAACATGTTTGTAGCAAATAAAGGGAGTATTGTTGTTTTATTGTTGATTCAGACAATAAAAAGTGTTATGGACCACACACTTTATCTAAGTCTTTTTAAAGATTCAAGAGTTCTTTTGAGAAAAAAAGAGAGATTTCAGATCTAGAATATATGCATCGATGTGTATTATAAAAGGGCGTGATGGCTTTTCACATAACGCTCTGGAATTTACACCAAGCTAAAATTGCTCCTATTTTTATTATTTTTCCTGCTTTACCACTTCAAGTAAACCTCTGCATGTTGAGTTAAAGATATTTACACATACTATATCCACTATGATGAATTCTTCTTCTGGACTTATTTGAAATGGTTAATGTTGCCTCTGAAAATGAGTTGTCCATTTAAAATCATGTGACAAGCCATGAATCTTTACTCGTAGTTTGGTGTGATGGCTCCCCCTGTTGATGATTTTAAGTGTACTCTGGTACGCATTGTTCTCCTCCTCATTAACAGAAACAATATATACACCAGGGATATAGACAGAAGGTTAACAAAAAGTTAGTTACAAGCATAAAATTTAAATCAATTTATATAATCCCCTTTTTCCACATAAACATTTGGTTTACATCATGTTGTTTTGGTGCCATATTATAAAAGTTCAACACAAAGGTTTGGAGTTGGTCTATTGGTGGAATTTCACCATGAATAAAACCACTCAACCAAGAAAATACAATCTTTGTCCATCCTGTTTCTTTTAAGAAAAATTTCCCTATAATGGAGTTATAATAATTTTATCATATAAAATGTTCAGTATACATGCAGAACATTTTTTGTGTAAACAAATGAGAAATATATTTTTTCATTTATAGAAGTTGCAATATTTTTGATATCCATAATTTCTATTTACAGTATATTTATATTTATTTTATACCAGTTCAATTCTTCAAAAAGGGACATCATTCATTTTCCCTAAAATATTCTATTAACAGCTGTATCAATTACTGAGCCAAAAGAAGAACTTCTGAAAACCAATTAATATTAATTTGGGTTAAACAATTAAATCTAAAAAGCAAACCAGGAGTTGTCCTTATATGACCGTAAAATCTCATTATCTAACCATTTTTTATAAAATGATAAATATATTCCTTTATTTCAAATGTTTTTATTTCGGGGAAATGCTGTAACTCACTACTTTCAAGTAGTTTGTGAAAATCCGATTATTTCACAGGTTTCATTGAAATTTCATAATTGAAATGATTAAAAGCATTCAGTTGAAACATTATTTGAAGTGTCAAAGCTCAGTTTCCCCACACAGCAAAAGTTTTTGATTAAGTGCCTCTCCACAACAGCCGTGAGAAGTTCCCTGTGTCTGTTGTTCAACTGAATATTGCCTGCCAATATCTTAACCATCTGATAATTTTATCAATAACAGGAAGCTGACTTCTCTTGTGCATTATTTTTCTTTTTCTATATCAAAGGGAAGTAGTGGGATTTGGAGGATACCTGACTCACTTATCTTGCAATCGTTGAGGTGTACTGTGCATTTTTTTGATGCACTGTTCATTGTTCTGTATTATAAATAAACTCCATCACAAATTAAAAGTTGCAATTTGTATTAACTGAATAAACATCACAGTATTGCAATCTTTGGTAATTGTTGTAGGTACCAAAGTGTTGGCAGCAGCTATAGACGCCATCAAAGAGAGGTGGAGCTCTAATGTCACAGTCAAATGGCTGGCTCTAACTTAATAAGTTGTTCACATACAAAAAAAAATACAATTGAAATTACAATTATTACATTAACATGGTTCTGTGTTGCCCAAATCTACTGACTTAAATTGTTTAAGTAATAACTGCAGTAACTTTATTACCACTTTTACAATAACATGTATTAAAATAGTGTTAAAAGTGTTCTTTAAGGAGACAGAAACCATCATTAAAGAGTTCATTAGGAAAGCAGATAACAGGAAACCGTTGGAGCCATATGGTCTAAGGTTCTATAAGGTCTAACAGTGGCACATCAATAAGATGTTTTCTTTTATTTGATGTTCATAGAGTTAGTTATGCGACATGTTCAGTAGTGCTGCATACACCTATTATTTCCGTTTTTGGATTAAGCTGACTTTTATTTTGTAGATAACTAGATACTTTAACTTTTTATTTTATTTTTTATTTTACTTCATTTAACCAGTGATTTCACCCATTCTTACTTAAAACGGCGGCCTAGCAAAAGGCAAAACCTCTTGAGGAAATAGGTGCTAAAAAAAACACCAGCACATAACAGACACACCCACAACTCACATACAGTCAAAACAACAAAAAAGACATACAACAATAAAAATTACATCAAAGACAAACAGTCTAACACACAAGCAACGGGTTGATAGTCAAGTCAAGTCAAGTCAAGTCAAGTCGATTTTATTTATATAGCCAAAATCACAAATCCCAGATTCGTCTCAAAGGGCCTTACATGGTACAGTACCCTCTGTCCTTAGACCCTCACAGCGGCTAGGGAAAAACTCCTAAAGAAACCCCTTTTAGCAGGGAACCTCAGGAGGAGAGACAGAGGAGGGATCTATCTCCCAGGACAGACAGACGTGCAATAGATGTGGTTGTACAGGGCAGATCAACAGTAGAATAGAGTAAGTGAGAGTACTCTGGGAATACATACGTTAATATACAGGACAAGATGTTTATCCGTTGTGCCATAATCCTAGGGAGTGGAAGTCCCCAACGACTAAGGCTGTGTCGAGCCTCACTGGTAGCCAACAGTCAACAACAATAAGCAATACAGCACACAGAATGCCCAGATAATCAACATTTAAATGTTGTGAGATAAATATTCAATGCCAATCTATTGCTTTCTATCTTTCATAAGTCCAGTAAGCCATGACTGACTGAGAGACAAGATGATCACTGTCATGTTTTCAAATTATGTATGCCCATGAGGAGTAACATCACACCCAGATATTTTCTGCTCTGGCTCTTGCAGAGTCTGAGGCCTCGCACAACTTGTGTAGTGAGCGTATAGGGCTCCCCAGCTGTCATAAGTGCTTTTGTGGAACTTTGCCTTTTGCTGCATCAATTTATGTTGGAAATGCTTTGATTTCTGTTAAGGGAAGCACAGGTGAAAGCGCCAGTTGACAATTGTCATTGGTGCATTTGCAGTCAAATAGATTTGCCGAAGGGACAGAGGATTGGGAGACACTGAGGCAGATAATTGCTCGCTTTTCCATTTGTCAATTTCCACTTTTAGCAATGCACGGGCACTTGGCTTGAAGGGAATGCAAGATTCATTGATTCATATTACGCATAAAACATACAGTCATGGGAAAAATGATTAGACTACCCTTGTTTTCTTCAATTTCTTGTTCATTTTAATGCCTGGTACAACTAAATGTACATTTGTTTGGACAAATATAATGTTAACAACAAAAATACCTCACAAGAGTTTAATTTAAGAGCTGATAACTAGCCACTTTCCATGGTTTTCTTGATAATGATTTTGGTTATTACAAAGAAATTGAAGAAACATGGGGGTCTAATCATTTTTTCCATGACTGTACTTGTGATTAAGATACTAAATATAACCTCTTTCCCCATTGCGCCTCTTTTTGCGGCCAGATTATGCTATGTACCATGCGCTACAAATAGATTTAGTAAGTTAGTCATTGTAGAAGGATTAAAGATGTTCTATTATTGACAATAAAGACAAAAATGGTGTTTTGCTCAGACTAAGCTTATGAAGTGGTTTAGAAGCATTTGTGTCACAAATTCAGAATTCGATTTCTGCGGTTATATCTTGAAAATAAATCCGCCCTGATGTCTTTTTCTTTTTTGACACTGAGAATCTTTAAAGCTGGTTTTGATGATGGTTGTTACTCTGAGGTTGAGCTGATTTAAGAGCAATGGACCTCATGCATGAAAGCCTTAAGCTAACATGTTTAAGTTTAGTAATTTAGTCCTCCAGCTAATCATCTTAAATAAGTGAACACATTTAAAAGTAATTAAATGATTGAATATTTATTCTGTGTTTCATGAAGTAAATTGGTTTTTCAGCATCATTCATATTTCACAGCACGAAGTGCTTGTTGGCTTTTTGTGCATATTGTGTAATCCAGGGCACGCCTAAAACACATGGATAGAGACTTTGTGGCGGTGTAAGAATAAATAAGAATCTCACTGCTATAATAAGCTATGCACCACTCCCAGTTCTCTCTTACTGAACAAACCTGATTCACTGGCATGACGAGGGCTGATTGCACCGACTGATGACTGATGTGAAACGCTATTGTGAAATCTAATAATTGGCAATCACACTGCATTGTTTGATTGTCTGTAAACATCACCAGGCTTTATTTCTTAAAGTGATTATTAAAGTGTGTTTTGGGGACACTGAAGCTGAAAAGTTTCCAGAAGAAATGAATTTGATACACAACCCCAAACCCAATAACCTTATGACTCTAAATAAAACAGTGTGTGATCTGTGAAAACTAAAAAGAAATCAATATATTGAACATAACCTAATACTAACCTAATTCTAACCTTTCCACTAGCCTTAAACCTGTCTGGCAGGTGGGTTGTAAAAGATAAATGTTTAAATTAATAAACATTTGTGTTTGTAAATATATACACTCTGAATTCTTGTTCTTGTTCTTGTTTACACAATGTCTCAACTTTGTTGGAATCAGGGTTGTGTTTGTGAAATGATTTTCAAAGCGTTCATGTGACCTCTGATGTCATACTATGTCAATAAAATTGACTCTCTGGGTTCCCACAAGTCTCCTCTTTACATACAAGGCTACTTTATGCTGACAACATGCAATTTAAGGGAAAAACCACATCTTTCTCATGTAGTACAAATTTGCTATTTCCGCCTATTGTATTTGAATACAGTAACTGGGTATCACTGGAAAGCTGAGACTCTTGTGGATTCAATGAGCCCAGTTTTCTTCATGTGGGATGATGTTAGTCATCAGTAGTTAATTGCAGTCAGGGCATTTCTTGAGTCTCGACCTCACTGTATTAAATGAGCTGTTGTAACCTCTAGGATAATCACAGCCTCATGAAACTTTACAACCACAAACTAGAGACGTAGATTATTCAGAGGATGTGCAGCTTTCCTAGGTTTATTGTCAGCGAGAGGGCTTCTCAGCAGTTTGAAGAACAGAAGGGCTCATCATCCAATCGCTGAAAATACAGAAATTTGTAAAATGTAAAAAAGTTTTTGAACCCAAATCACAGCATGGATTTTTCTATGTTGTTCCAAAGATCTTGGCGTATTGATATATTATATTCTTATATGTCTTATTATATTCTGGAGGGTTTTTTGACCATTTTTATCCATTCTTGGTATGAATAAAATTGCATAATTCAACACCAAAGGTGTGTTACAAATGGTATCAACTCAAAACTTGCTGCAACAATTTATGGGACATAGTTGAAAATGGAAGTGGACTTCAAAGGGGCATATATAAATATTATAAACCCTTATAAACCATAATTGGTTAAAATAAATTAATGAATAATTTAGTCATTTATATTAGATATTTTTGACACAGTGCTGAGCTGCATCTCAAATCCTCAGGTTCACAGCTTTCAGATGTTGTCCACCACTTCTATGTGGCATTTATTGTTGCTGCTATCTCTCCCAAAACATCCACTGCCCACAACCCCCAATTTTCAAAGAAAAGACTGAGAAGTGTAAGAGATTAATGCTCTCCACATTGAACGTCCCCTGATGTGTTTCCTTTAGCCACCAAAATTTCAAAACATCACACAAGAGACAATTTTAATGACTGATTTTGTATTCTGATCATTGTCAAGTTTCTCACAGAAATTGTACAAGCTGCAGGAAATCTCACAGAATACAGCTATGCATGAAGAAATAAATATACTTTGCATAAATAGGAAAATATCTGAGTTTGTATAAGCAGTTAAGGATAATAAGGAAAGGATAAATAAGAAAAATAACAGTGCATTACTTTACATATATATTATGCATACCATGGCCTGCATGTGTTCCTTCATTTAATTTAAGACACTCGTTCCTTTACAATATGTTCTCTGTTATAACTTTTCCCTGTTATTTTGTGCTATGGTATAAAGTGATAAATCATAACGTGAAACCTTTCACAAGTAAATGATCAATTTAAATAATGTTAGATAGATAGATTACTTTATTCATCCCCGAAATTACAAAGACCTCTTTGTTTTTAAAGATTAACTTCAGAAAAAGTCCAATTTCAATTCTAACATCTCTCAATCTGCATCTCAAATATTTATTCTGACATTGTTGAGAGTGATTTTATGGTTTTCCTTTCCTGTGTTACTGGTTTTATTTGTTTACTTGTTTGGCGTAACTGAACAATAAAGAACTAGTTACTGTTACAAGGTTAAATATTACTATAGCATATTATTTTCTGACATTCCAAGTCTAAATGCTGCATTGTTTGGATTATTATTCTAGCAATGACTCAATGGACCAGGTGCCTAAACTTGAGTTTGATAGCAAGTTAATTGAAAACTGTACAAAATTAAAGACAGTCATAAGTGAATTTGCGTATTTCTTTTTATGTCCGTGATGGCAGTGATGTACTGATGGTGATTCAGCTCTGATGTTACTGTTGGTTTGACAGTAGCCATGACAGCAGAACCAGGCAGAATGCAGTGACGAGGCTGATACTGTGGCTTATTCCACTTGAAGCTGTAAATAAGGAGAAAGAAACAAAACAAAACTTTAGTTTACCAGTTATGCAACCTTAAAAATTTTGAATCAAGTAGCACTTAGTATTGCTTACATATGCCATTCACGATGATGTTGCTGGTTTCAATGTCGAAACCAGTGACAGATGAAGCTGCGTTAATCAAAACACTTGCAATCTGAGTGTTATTAGGAGCAGATGGGTTTTGAAACACAATGTCCATTATGTTATAGACCGATCCATTACTGCAGAAGAAAAAAAATATATATTTGAAGATACATCAGAAATATGCCACTATTATTAAGGAGTAACATAATGAATCTTAATAAAGTACCTGAATGCCACCACTTCCAAGGAGACGAAGGAGGAAGGGAATGCCTTTTGGAAAACTGGTGTCAGCTGCAGAAACAGGAAATAAATTCTCTTTACTGACCGAATATTTCTCTGCATATTTTTCTTTTGTTTAATTTTTTTAAATACTATTTAGGACATAAACAGACGTAAATAAATTGATGGGCACAAGTACAGGTTTTAAAAAGTGCTATGTGTTGAATTGTGCTATATAAATAAACTTGCCTTGTATTGCCTTAAAAGAATAGATGATCATTTTTTCAATCCCTGCCAGGCATTAACCTGGGGCAGGATCATGTGTTGTACCCATCAGTTTAATATTTTTGTGTATATTTATGACTGTATTCTCAAGGACTTTCTATGGTTGCAATGATTCAATTTAAAAAAAATCTTGTAATCTTGTTTTCCTAATCCATACACACATTTAGGTAGCAGTTAGAACCATAAGATTCTTTGTACCTAATTCATACAAGACATTGACATCACATTATTATAAAGCTTTACTAATAGCATATATATTTAGTTCTTTGGTTGGGGCTGTGAGATCTGTGATGAAATGATTCAGTGGGTGTACCAATAGATTTTATCCTAAGTGTGAGACTCACCTCTTTCTTTATCATTTCAGCTCGATTTTTATAAGCTGGAGATGATGGGACCAGCAAATCACTTGTGAATGTGCTTTGAAGAGATCTGAAAGTCACCCTGATTGTAGTGAGTGCTACAGTTGGAGGTGCTGCAGTTGCAGGTTTAGCAGTTGCAGGTTTAGCAGTTGTAGGTTTAGCAGTTGCAGGTTTAGCAGTTGCAGGTTTAGCAGTTGCAGGTGCTGCGGTTGCAGGTGCTGCAGTAGTAGGTGCTGCAGTAGTAGGTGCGGCTGTAGTTGGATCTGTAACTGGACTTGCTGTAAAAATATTTTTGGAATAAGAATAATTTGTATTATATCTATATTGTTTAAAACATACAAAAGTGTAAACTTTTTTTCTGTGTTTGTTACTATTATTGACTTGTGCAGCAACATAATTTTGTTAGTGACCGACTTAAAAACCCAACAATAGCTGCATGTTATTCAAAATGTTTTAATAAGTGAACTGTTGTGTTGACTTACCTACTACTGTGGCTGACGCAGGAACGAAGCTTACGTTGAAGCTACCGCTTGAATTGGTGACAGCATCAACTAAGGTTTCAACAACGGCTGCATTTGTTGGGAGGTCATTCACAGGAGTAGTTCCCTTGAAGATAACGTCCATCTCTACTTCAGTAGGAGAAGTTTCTTTTGATAGACTTCGGGCTCTGTATCATGCAAAGAAATTGATAAATCATGATATTAGGTGAGTTTCTTGCCATATGTTACACATGAAAATTTCAACATTAAAAGACACAAATTTGAAATATAGATAAAAAAAGAAGAACCACTGTTAGCAAAAATTGTCTTACCTGAACGCCTTCACCTTGCAGCGTAGAAAGTGTAGAGGATGTTTCTTCCTGTATATTTCCGCACACTGCAGAAATAAATGATATTGAAAATCCTTAAGTAGGTTGTAAGCATTCATTTTTCTTGAAATAATATTAAAGGTTATAATAATAAATATTCAAATAATGAATTTTCCTCTTCACACATTTGTCTTGAAGCCAAAACATTCTGTGCAGTCAAACACTATCAAAGTCAGTGAAAAATGTATGATTTGAAAATGTACTCACCACATCTTCCACTCGTTCTGCAAGATCTTTGTATTCACTGCTGCTGGCGTCACTGAGGGCATCTGTGTAAGGTTCTTCTGTTTCAACTTTCAAAGTATATTCATGATCAGGGGCTAAAGTGGTTGCAGCAGTTGTTGGTGCTGCTGTTGCAGGTTTAGCAGTAGCAGGTGCTGCTGTTGCAGGTTTAGCAGTTGTTGGTGCTGCTGTTGCAGGTTTAGCAGTTGCAGGTTTAGCAGTTGCAGGTGCTGCGGTTGCAGGTGCGGCTGTAGTTGGATCTGTAACTGGACTTGCTGTGAAAATATTTTTAGAATAAGAATAATTTGTATTATATCTATATTGCTGAGTGTTTAAAACAGACAACAGTGTAAACTTTTTTTCAGTGTTTGTTACTATTATTGACTTTTGCAGCAACATAATTTTGTTACTGACCGACTTAAAAACAATTGCTGCATGTTATTCCAAATGTCATAATTAAGGTGAACTATTGTGTTGACTTACCTACTACTGTGGCCGACGCAGGAATGAAGCTTACGTTGAAGCTACCGCTTGAATTGGTGACAGCATCAACGAAGGTTTCAACAACGGCTGCATTTGTTGGGAGTTCGTCCATAGGAGTAGTTCCCTCGAAGATAATGGCCATATCTACTACAGTTTGTTGTGCTTCTGATCGACTTTGGGCTCTGTATCACACAACCAAATTGATAAATAATGATATGAGATGAGATTCGTGCCATGTGTTACACATGAAAATTTCAACATTAAAAGATACAAATTTGAAATATAGATAAAAAAATCAGAGAACCACTGTTAGCAAAAATTGTATTACCTGAACCCCTTCACCTCGCAGCGATCAAAGTGTACAGGATGTTTCTTCTTGTATATCTTCCCACACTGCAGGAATAAATGATATTGAAAATCATTAGATATGTTTTAAGCATGCATTTTTCTTGAAATAATATTAAAGGTTATAATAATAAATATTCACATAATGAATTTTCCTCTTCACACATTTGTCTTGAAGCCAAAACATTCTGTGCAGTCAAATACTAACAAAGTGAGTGACAAATGTATAATTTGAAAATGTACTCGCCTCATCTTCCACTCGTTTTGCAAGATCTTGGTATTCACTGCTACTGGCGTTACTGAGGGCATCTGTGTAAGGTTCTTCTGTTTCAACTTTCATAGTATATTCATGATCAGGGGCTAAAGTGGTTGCAGCAGTTGTTGGTGCTGCTGTTGCAGGTTTAGCAGTTGCAGGTGCTGCTGTTGTAGGTGCAGCAGTTGTAGCAGCTGCACTTGTGGCTGCAGCAGTTGTAGCTGCCGCAGTTGTAGCCGCATCAGTTGTAGCCCCTGCAGTTGTAGCAGCTGCAGCTGTGGCCCCAGCAGTTGTAGCTCCAACAGTTGTAGCAGCTGCAGTTGTAGCAGCTGCAGATGTAGCAGCAGCAGAAGTTGTGGGAGCAGCAGTTGTAAAAGCAGCAGTTAAAGCTGCAGCAGTTTTAGCCACAGCACTTGTTGTCGGAGCAGCAGTCGTGGCTTCAGCAGTTGTTGGTGCAACTGTCGTAGGTTCTTCCGTCGGAGTGGCAGTCGTTGGTGCAGATGTTGGTGCAGATGTTGTAGGTTCTGCTGTTGTTCGTGCGGCAGTCGTGGGTGCAGCAGCTGTAGGTGCAGCAGTAGTTGCTGTCGCAGTTGTGGGTGCTGACGTCGTGGGTGCAGCAGTTGTTTCTGCTGCGGTCGTTGGTGCAGCAGTTGTTGGTGCAGCAGTTGTAGGTGCTGCAGTTGTTGCCGGTGCAGTTGTTGCTGCTGCGGTGGTGGGTGCGGCAGAAGTTGGTGCAGCAGTTGTAGGTGCTGCAGTTGTAGGTGCTGCTGTAGTTGGTGCTACTGTCATTGGAGAAACACTTGTGGGTGCAGCTGTCGTTGGAGCAACAGTTGTGGGTGCAGCAGTTGTAGGTGCAGCAGTTGTTGGTGCAGCAGTTGTAGGTGCAGCAGTTGTTGCTGCCGCAGTTGTGGGTGCTGACGTCGTGGGTGCAGCAGTTGTTTCTGCTGTGGTCGTTGGTGCAGCAGTTGTTGGTGCAGCAGTTGTAGGTGCTGCAGTTGTTGCCGGTGCAGTTGTTGCTGCTGCGGTCGTGGGTGCGGCAGAAGTTGGTGCAGCAGTTGTAGGTGCTGCAGTTGTTGCTGGTGCAGTTGTGGGTGCTGACGTCGTGGGTGCAGCAGTTGTTTCTGCTGCGGCCGTTGGCGCGGCAGTTGTTGGTGCAGCAGTTGTTGCTGCTGCAGTTGTGGGTGCAGCAGTTGTTGGTGCAGCAGTTGTTGGTGCGGCAGTTGTAGGTGCAGCAGTTGTTGCTGCCGCAGTTGTGGGTGCTGACGTCGTGGATGCAGCAGTTGTTTCTGCTGCGGTCGTTGGTGCAGCAGTTGTTGGTGCAGCAGTTGTAGGTGCTGCAGTTGTTGCCGGTGCAGTTGTTGCTGCTGCGGTCATGGGTGCGGCAGAAGTTGGTGCAGCAGTTGTAGGTGCTGCAGTTGTTGCTGGTGCAGTTGTGGGTGCTGACGTCGTGGGTGCAGCAGTTGTTTCTGCTGCGGCCGTTGGCGCGGCAGTTGTTGGGGCAGCAGTTGTAGGTGCTGCTGTTGTAGGTGCCGCTGTAGTTGGTGCTACTGTCATTGGAGCAACACTTGTGGGTGCAGCTGTCGTTGGAGCAACAGTTGTGGGTGCAGCAGTTGTAGGTGCATCAGTGGTTGGTGCAACTGTTGTTGGTGCAACTGTTGTTGGTGGAACCGTCGTAATTGCAACTGTTGTTACGGCAGCAGTTGAAGGTGCTGCTGTGGTTGGGGCAGCAGTTGTAGGTGCAGCAGTCGTAGGTGCTGCAGTTGTTGGGGAAACTGTTGTAGGTGCAACAGTTGTCGCGGCAGCAGTTGTAGGCTCTGCTGTTGTAGTTCCTATTGTTGTAGGTTCAGCAGTTGTTGGTGCAACCGTTGTAGGTGCATCAGTTGTTGGTGCAGCCGTTGTTGGTGCAACCTTTGTAATTGCAACTGTTGTTAGGACAGCAGTTGTTGGTGCAACCGTTGTTGGTGCAACAGTTGTAGGTGCTGCAGTTGTTGGTTCTGCTGTTGTAGGTGCCGCTGAAGTTGGTGCTACTGTCGTTGGAGCAACAGTTGTGGGTGCAGCTGTCGTTGGAGCAACAGTTGTGGGGGCAGCAGTTGTAGGTGCATCAGTCGTTGGTGCAACTGTTGTTGGTGCAACTGTTATTGGTGCAACTGTTGTTGGTGCAACTGTTGTTGTTGGAACCGTCGTAATTGCAACTGTTGTTAGGGCAGCAGCTGTAGGTGCTGCTGTGGTTGGGGCAGCAGTTGTAGGTGCAGCAGTCGTAGGTGCTGCAGTTGTTGGGAAAACTGTTGTAGGTGCAACAGTTGTCGCGGCAGCAGTTGTAGGTTCTGCTGTTGTAGTTCCTATTGTTGTAGGTTCAGCAGTTGTTGGTGCAACCATTGTAGGTGCTGCTGTTGTTGGTGCATCAGTTGTTGGTGCAACCGTTGTTGGTGCAATAGTTGTAGGTGCTGCTGTTGTAGGTGCTACTGTTGTTGGTGCTGCTGTTGTAAGTGCTGCTGTCGTAGGAACAGCTGTTGTAGGTGCTGCTGTTGTAGGTGCATCAGAAGTTGGTACAACTGTTGTTGGTGCAGCTGTTGTTGGTGCAACCGTCGTAATTGCAACTGTTGTCAGGGCAGCAGTTGTAAGTGCTGCTGTTGTTGGGGCAGCAGTTGTAGGTGCTACTATTGTTGGTTCTGCTGTTGTAGGTGCCTCTGTAGTTGGTACTACTGTCGTTGGAGCAACAGTTGTGGGTGCAGCAGTTGTAGGTACAACAGTGGTAGGTGCATCAGTTGTTGGTGCAACCGTTGTTGGTGCAACCGTTGTAATTGCAACCGTTGTAATTGCAACTGTTGTTAGGGCAGCAGTTGTTGGTGCAACCGTTGTTGGTGCAAAAGTTGTAGGTGCTGCTGTTGTTGGGGCAGCAGTTGTAGGTGCAGCTGTCGTTGGTGCAGCAGTTGTTGGTGCAAACGTTGTTCGTGCAACAGTTGTAGGTGCATCAGTCGTTGGTACAACTGTTGTTGGTGCAACTGTTGTAATTGCAACTGTTGTTAGGGCAGCAGTTGTTGGTGCAACAGTTGTAGGTGCTGCTGTTGTTATTTCTGCTGTTGTAGGTGCCGCTGTAGTTGGTGCTACTGTCGTTGGAGCCACAGTTGTGGGTGCAGCTGTCGTTGGAGCAACAGTTGTGGGTGCAGCAGTTGTAAGTGCTGCTGTTGTTGGGGCAGCAGTTGTAGGTGCTGCTGTTGTTGGTTCTGCTGTTGTTGGTGTCGCTGTAGTTGGTGCTACTGTCGTTGGAGCCACAGTTGTGGGTGCAGCTGTCGTTGGAGCAACAGTTGTGGGTGCAGCAGTTGTAAGTGCTGCTGTTGTTGGGGCAGCAGTTGTAGGTGCTGCTGTTGTTGGTTCTGCTGTTGTAGGTGCCACAGTAGTTGGTGCTACTGTCGTTGGAGCAACAGTTGTGGGTGCAGCTGTTGTTGGAGCAACAGTTGTGGGTGCAGCAGTTGTAGGTACAACAGTGGTAGGTGCATCAGTTGTTGGTGCGGCAGTTGTAAGTGCTGCTGTTGTTGGGGCAGCAGTTGTAGGTGCTGCTGTTGTTGGTTCTGCTGTTGTAGGTGCCACTGTAGTTGGTGCTACTGTCGTTGGAGCAACAGTTGTGGGTGCAGCTGTTGTTGGAGCAACAGTTGTGGGTGCAGCAGTTGTAGGTGCATCAGTCGTTGGTGCAACTGTTGTAGGTGCTGCTGTTGTTGGTTCTGCTGTTGTTGGGGCAGCAGTTGTAGGTGCAGCTGTCGTTGGTGCAGCAGTTGTTGGTGCAACAGTCGTAGGTGCATCAGTCGTTGGTGCAACTGTTGTAGGTGCCGCTGTAGTTGGTGCTACTGTCGTTGGAGCCACAGTTGTGGGTGCAGCTGTCGTTGGAGCAACAGTTGTGGGTGCAGCAGTTGTAGGTGCATCAGTCGTTGGTGCATCAGTCGTTGGTGCAACTGTTGTTGGTGCAACGGTTGTAGGTGCTGCTGTTGTTGGAGCAACAGTTGTGGGTGCAGCAGTTGTTGGAGCAACAGTTGTGGGTGCAGCAGTTGTAGGTACAACAGTGGTAGGTGCATCAGTTGTTGGTGCAACCGTTGTTGGTGCAACCGTTGTAATTGCAACTGTTGTTAGGGCAGCAGTTGGTGCAACCGTTGTTGGTGCAAAAGTTGTAGGTGCTGCTGTTGTAGGTGCTGCTGTTGTTGGGGCAGCAGTTGTAGGTGCAGCTGTCGTTGGTGCAGCAGTTGTTGGTGCAACCGTTGTTGGTGCAACAGTTGTAGGTGCAGCTGTCGTTGGTGCAGCAGTTGTTGGTGCAACCGTTGTTGGTGCAACAGTTGTAGGTGCATCAGTTGTTGGTGCAACTGTTGTTGGTGCAACTGTTGTAATTGCAACTGTTGTTAGGGCAGCAGTTGTTGGTGCAACAGTTGTAGGTGGTGCTGTTGTTGGTTCTGCTGTTGTAGGTGTCGCTGTAGTTGGTGCTACTGTCGTTGGAGCCACAGTTGTGGGTGCAGCTGTCGTTGGAGCAACAGTTGTGGGTGCAGCAGTTGTAAGTGCTGCTGTTGTTGGGGCAGCAGTTGTAGGTGCTGCTGTTGTTGGTTCTGCTGTTGTAGGGGCCACTGTAGTTGGTGCTACTGTCGTTGGAGCAACAGTTGTGGGTGCAGCTGTTGTTGGAGCAACAGTTGTGGGTGCAGCAGTTGTAGGTACAACAGTGGTAGGTGCATCAGTTGTTGGTGCAACCGTTGTTGGTGCAACCGTTGTAATTGCAACTGTTGTTAGGGCAGCAGTTGTGGGTGCAGCTGTCGTTGGAGCAACAGTTGTGGGTGCAGCAGTTGTAAGTGCTGCTGTTGTTGGGGCAGCAGTTGTAGGTGCTGCTGTTGTTGGTTCTGCTGTTGTAGGTGCCACTGTAGTTGGTGCTACTGTCGTTGGAGCAACAGTTGTGGGTGCAGCTGTTGTTGGAGCAACAGTTGTGGGTGCAGCAGTTGTAGGTACAACAGTGGTAGGTGCATCAGTTGTTGGTGCAACCGTTGTTGGTGCAACCGTTGTAATTGCAACTGTTGTTAGGGCAGCAGTTGTTGGTGCAGCTGTCGTTGGTGCAGCAGTTGTTGGTGCAACAGTTGTAGGTGCTGCTGTTGTTGGTTCTGCTGTTGTTGGTGTCGCTGTAGTTGGTGCTACTGTCGTTGGAGCCACAGTTGTGGGTGCAGCTGTCGTTGGAGCAACAGTTGTTGGGGCAGCAGTTGTAGGTGCTGCTGTTGTTGGTTCTGCTGTTGTAGGTGCCACTGTAGTTGGTGCTACTGTCGTTGGAGCAACAGTTGTGGGTGCAGCTGTTGTTGGAGCAACAGTTGTGGGTGCAGCAGTTGTAGGTACAACAGTGGTAGGTGCATCAGTTGTTGGTGCGGCAGTTGTAAGTGCTGCTGTTGTTGGGGCAGCAGTTGTAGGTGCTGCTGTTGTTGGTTCTGCTGTTGTAGGTGCCACTGTAGTTGGTGCTACTGTCGTTGGAGCAACAGTTGTGGGTGCAGCTGTTGTTGGAGCAACAGTTGTGGGTGCAGCAGTTGTAGGTGCATCAGTCGTTGGTGCAACTGTTGTTGGTGCAACGGTTGTAGGTGCTGCTGTTGTTGGAGCAACAGTTGTGGGTGCAGCAGTTGTTGGAGCAACAGTTGTGGGTGCAGCAGTTGTAGGTACAACAGTGGTAGGTGCATCAGTTGTTGGTGCAACCGTTGTTGGTGCAACCGTTGTAATTGCAACTGTTGTTAGGGCAGCAGTTGGTGCAACCGTTGTTGGTGCAAAAGTTGTAGGTGCTGCTGTTGTAGGTGCTGCTGTTGTTGGGGCAGCAGTTGTAGGTGCAGCTGTCGTTGGTGCAGCAGTTGTTGGTGCAACCGTTGTTGGTGCAACAGTTGTAGGTGCAGCTGTCGTTGGTGCAGCAGTTGTTGGTGCAACCGTTGTTGGTGCAACAGTTGTAGGTGCATCAGTTGTTGGTGCAACTGTTGTTGGTGCAACTGTTGTAATTGCAACTGTTGTTAGGGCAGCAGTTGTTGGTGCAACAGTTGTAGGTGGTGCTGTTGTTGGTTCTGCTGTTGTAGGTGTCGCTGTAGTTGGTGCTACTGTCGTTGGAGCCACAGTTGTGGGTGCAACTGTCGTTGGAGCAACAGTTGTGGGTGCAGCAGTTGTAAGTGCTGCTGTTGTTGGGGCAGCAGTTGTAGGTGCTGCTGTTGTTGGTTCTGCTGTTGTAGGTGCCACTGTAGTTGGTGCTACTGTCGTTGGAGCAACAGTTGTGGGTGCAGCTGTTGTTGGAGCAACAGTTGTGGGTGCAGCAGTTGTAGGTACAACAGTGGTAGGTGCATCAGTTGTTGGTGCAACCGTTGTTGGTGCAACCGTTGTAATTGCAACTGTTGTTAGGGCAGCAGTTGTGGGTGCAGCTGTCGTTGGAGCAACAGTTGTGGGTGCAGCAGTTGTAAGTGCTGCTGTTGTTGGGGCAGCAGTTGTAGGTGCTGCTGTTGTTGGTTCTGCTGTTGTAGGTGCCACTGTAGTTGGTGCTACTGTCGTTGGAGCAACAGTTGTGGGTGCAGCTGTTGTTGGAGCAACAGTTGTGGGTGCAGCAGTTGTAGGTACAACAGTGGTAGGTGCATCAGTTGTTGGTGCAACCGTTGTTGGTGCAACCGTTGTAATTGCAACTGTTGTTAGGGCAGCAGTTGTTGGTGCAGCTGTCGTTGGTGCAGCAGTTGTTGGTGCAACAGTTGTAGGTGCTGCTGTTGTTGGTTCTGCTGTTGTTGGTGTCGCTGTAGTTGGTGCTACTGTCGTTGGAGCCACAGTTGTGGGTGCAGCTGTCGTTGGAGCAACAGTTGTTGGGGCAGCAGTTGTAGGTGCTGCTGTTGTTGGTTCTGCTGTTGTAGGTGCCACTGTAGTTGGTGCTACTGTCGTTGGAGCAACAGTTGTGGGTGCAGCTGTTGTTGGAGCAACAGTTGTGGGTGCAGCAGTTGTAGGTACAACAGTGGTAGGTGCATCAGTTGTTGGTGCGGCAGTTGTAAGTGCTGCTGTTGTTGGGGCAGCAGTTGTAGGTGCTGCTGTTGTTGGTTCTGCTGTTGTAGGTGCCACTGTAGTTGGTGCTACTGTCGTTGGAGCAACAGTTGTGGGTGCAGCTGTTGTTGGAGCAACAGTTGTGGGTGCAGCAGTTGTAGGTGCATCAGTCGTTGGTGCAACTGTTGTAGGTGCTGCTGTTGTTGGTTCTGCTGTTGTTGGGGCAGCAGTTGTAGGTGCAGCTGTCGTTGGTGCAGCAGTTGTTGGTGCAACAGTCGTAGGTGCATCAGTCGTTGGTGCAACTGTTGTAGGTGCCGCTGTAGTTGGTGCTACTGTCGTTGGAGCCAAAGTTGTGGGTGCAGCTGTCGTTGGAGCAACAGTTGTGGGTGCAGCAGTTGTTGGAGCAACAGTTGTGGGTGCAGCAGTTGTAGGTACAACAGTGGTAGGTGCATCAGTTGTTGGTGCAACCGTTGTTGGTGCAACCGTTGTAATTGCAACTGTTGTTAGGGCAGCAGTTGGTGCAACCGTTGTTGGTGCAAAAGTTGTAGGTGCTGCTGTTGTAGGTGCTGCTGTTGTTGGGGCAGCAGTTGTAGGTGCAGCTGTCGTTGGTGCAGCAGTTGTTGGTGCAACCGTTGTTGGTGCAACAGTTGTAGGTGCATCAGTTGTTGGTGCAACTGTTGTTGGTGCAACTGTTGTAATTGCAACTGTTGTTAGGGCAGCAGTTGTTGGTGCAACAGTTGTAGGTGGTGCTGTTGTTGGTTCTGCTGTTGTAGGTGTCGCTGTAGTTGGTGCTACTGTCGTTGGAGCCACAGTTGTGGGTGCAGCTGTCGTTGGAGCAACAGTTGTGGGTGCAGCAGTTGTAAGTGCTGCTGTTGTTGGGGCAGCAGTTGTAGGTGCTGCTGTTGTTGGTTCTGCTGTTGTAGGTGCCACTGTAGTTGGTGCTACTGTCGTTGGAGCAACAGTTGTGGGTGCAGCTGTTGTTGGAGCAACAGTTGTGGGTGCAGCAGTTGTAGGTACAACAGTGGTAGGTGCATCAGTTGTTGGTGCAACCGTTGTTGGTGCAACCGCTGTTGGTGCAACCGTTGTTGGTGCAACCGTTGTAATTGCAACTGTTGTTAGGGCAGCAGTTGTTGGTGCAACCGTTGTTGGTGCAAAAGTTGTAGGTGCTGCTGTTGTGGGTGCTGCTGTTGTTGGGGCAGCAGTTGTAGGTGCAGCTGTCGTTGGTGCAGCAGTTGTTGGTGCAACAGTTGTAGGTGCATCAGTCGTTGGTGCAACTGTTGTAGGTGCTGCTGTTGTTGGTTCTGCTGTTGTAGGTGCCGCTGTAGTTGGTGCTATTGTCGTTGGAGCCACAGTTGTGGGTGCAGCTGTCGTTGGAGCAACAGTTGTGGGTGCAGCAGTTGTAGGTGCATCAGTCGTTGGTGTAACTGTTGTTGTTGCAACGGTTGTAGGTGCTGCTGTTGTTGGAGCAACAGTTGTGGGTGCAGCAGTTGTAGTTACAACAGTTGTTGGTGCAACCGTTGTTGGTGCAACAGTTGTAGGTCCTGCTGTCGTAGGTGCAGCAGTTGTTGGTGCATCAGTTGTTGGTGCAACCGTTGTTGGTGCAACAGTTGTAGGTGCATCAGTCGTTGGTGCAACTGTTGTTGGTGCAACTGTTGTAATTGCAACTGTTGTTAGGGCAGCAGTTGTTGGTGCAACAGTTGTAGGTGCTGCTGTTGTTGGTTCTGCTGTTGTAGGTGCCGCTGTAGTTGGTGCTACTGTCGTTGGAGCCACAGTTGTGGGTGCAGCTGTCGTTGGAACAACAGTTGTGGGTGCAGCTGTCGTTGGAACAACAGTTGTGGGTGCAGCTGTCGTTGGAGCAACAGTTGTGGTTGCAGCAGTTGTAGGTGCATCAGTCGTTGGTGCAACTGTTGTTGGTGCAACTGTTGTTGGTGCAACTGTTGTTGGTGGAACCGTCGTAATTGCAACTGTTGTTAGGGCAGCAGTTGTAGGTGCTGCTGTGGTTGGGGCAGCAGTTGTAGGTGCAGCAGTCGTAGGTGCTGCTGTTGTTGGGGAAACTGTTGTAGGTGCAACAGTTGTCGCGGCAACAGTTGTAGGCTCTGCTGTTGTAGTTTCTATTGTTGTAGGTTCAGCAGTTGTCGGTGCAACCGTTGTTGGTGCAACAGTTGTAGGTGCTGCTGTTGTTGGAGCAACAGTTGTGGGTGCAGCAGTTGTAGGAGCAACAGTTGTGGGTGCAGCAGTTGTAGGTGCATCAGTCGTTGGTGCATCAGTCGTTGGTGCAACTGTTGTTGGTGCAACGGTTGTAGGTGCTGCTGTTGTTGGAGCAACAGTTGTGGGTGCAGCAGTTGTTGGAGCAACAGTTGTGGGTGCAGCAGTTGTAGGTACAACAGTGGTAGGTGCATCAGTTGTTGGTGCAACCGTTGTTGGTGCAACCGTTGTAATTGCAACTGTTGTTAGGGCAGCAGTTGGTGCAACCGTTGTTGGTGCAAAAGTTGTAGGTGCTGCTGTTGTAGGTGCTGCTGTTGTTGGGGCAGCAGTTGTAGGTGCAGCTGTCGTTGGTGCAGCAGTTGTTGGTGCAACCGTTGTTGGTGCAACAGTTGTAGGTGCATCAGTTGTTGGTGCAACTGTTGTTGGTGCAACTGTTGTAATTGCAACTGTTGTTAGGGCAGCAGTTGTTGGTGCAACAGTTGTAGGTGGTGCTGTTGTTGGTTCTGCTGTTGTAGGTGTCGCTGTAGTTGGTGCTACTGTCGTTGGAGCCACAGTTGTGGGTGCAGCTGTCGTTGGAGCAACAGTTGTGGGTGCAGCAGTTGTAAGTGCTGCTGTTGTTGGGGCAGCAGTTGTAGGTGCTGCTGTTGTTGGTTCTGCTGTTGTAGGTGCCACTGTAGTTGGTGCTACTGTCGTTGGAGCAACAGTTGTGGGTGCAGCTGTTGTTGGAGCAACAGTTGTGGGTGCAGCAGTTGTAGGTACAACAGTGGTAGGTGCATCAGTTGTTGGTGCAACCGTTGTTGGTGCAACCGTTGTTGGTGCAACCGTTGTAATTGCAACTGTTGTTAGGGCAGCAGTTGTTGGTGCAACCGTTGTTGGTGCAAAAGTTGTAGGTGCTGCTGTTGTGGGTGCTGCTGTTGTTGGGGCAGCAGTTGTAGGTGCAGCTGTCGTTGGTGCAGCAGTTGTTGGTGCAACAGTTGTAGGTGCATCAGTCGTTGGTGCAACTGTTGTAGGTGCTGCTGTTGTTGGTTCTGCTGTTGTAGGTGCCGCTGTAGTTGGTGCTATTGTCGTTGGAGCCACAGTTGTGGGTGCAGCTGTCGTTGGAGCAACAGTTGTGGGTACAGCAGTTGTAGGTGCATCAGTCGTTGGTGTAACTGTTGTTGTTGCAACGGTTGTAGGTGCTGCTGTTGTTGGAGCAACAGTTGTGGGTGCAGCAGTTGTAGTTACAACAGTTGTTGGTGCAACCGTTGTTGGTGCAACAGTTGTAGGTCCTGCTGTCGTAGGTGCAGCAGTTGTTGGTGCATCAGTTGTTGGTGCAACCGTTGTTGGTGCAACAGTTGTAGGTGCATCAGTCGTTGGTGCAACTGTTGTTGGTGCAACTGTTGTAATTGCAACTGTTGTTAGGGCAGCAGTTGTTGGTGCAACAGTTGTAGGTGCTGCTGTTGTTGGTTCTGCTGTTGTAGGTGCCGCTGTAGTTGGTGCTACTGTCGTTGGAGCCACAGTTGTGGGTGCAGCTGTCGTTGGAACAACAGTTGTGGGTGCAGCTGTCGTTGGAACAACAGTTGTGGGTGCAGCTGTCGTTGGAGCAACAGTTGTGGTTGCAGCAGTTGTAGGTGCATCAGTCGTTGGTGCAACTGTTGTTGGTGCAACTGTTGTTGGTGCAACTGTTGTTGGTGGAACCGTCGTAATTGCAACTGTTGTTAGGGCAGCAGTTGTAGGTGCTGCTGTGGTTGGGGCAGCAGTTGTAGGTGCAGCAGTCGTAGGTGCTGCTGTTGTTGGGGAAACTGTTGTAGGTGCAACAGTTGTCGCGGCAACAGTTGTAGGCTCTGCTGTTGTAGTTTCTATTGTTGTAGGTTCAGCAGTTGTCGGTGCAACCGTTGTTGGTGCAACAGTTGTAGGTGCTGCTGTTGTTGGAGCAACAGTTGTGGGTGCAGCAGTTGTAGGTGCATCAGTTGTTGGTGCAACCGTTGTAATTGCAACTGTTGTTAGGGCAGCAGTTGTTGGTGCAACAGTTGTAGGTGCTGCTGTTGTTGGTTCTGCTGTTGTAGGTGCCGCTGTAGTTGGTGCTACTGTCGTTGGAGCCACAGTTGTGGGTGCAGCTGTCGTTGGAGCAACAGTTGTGGGTGCAGCAGTTGTAAGTGCTGCTGTTGTTGGGGCAGCAGTTGTAGGTGCTGCTGTTGTTGGTTCTGCTGTTGTAGGTGCCACTGTAGTTGGTGCTACTGTCGTTGGAGCAACAGTTGTGGGTGCAGCTGTCGTTGGAGCAACAGTTGTGGGTGCAGCAGTTGTAGGTACAGCAGTGGTAGGTGCATCAGTTGTTGGTGTAACCGTTGTTGGTGCAACCGTTGTTGGTGCAACCGTTGTAATTGCAACTGTTGTTAGGGCAACAGTTGTTGGTGCAACCGTTGTTGGTGCAAATGTTGTAGGTGCTGCTGTTGTGGGTGCTGCTGTTGTTGGGGCAGCAGTTGTAGGTGCAGCTGTCGTTGGTGCAACCGTTGTTGGGGCAAGCGTTGTTGGGGCGTCAGTCGTTGCAACTGTTGTAATTGCAACTGTTGTCAGGGCAGCAGTCGTAGGTGCTGCTGTTGTTGGGGAAACTGTTGTCGGTGCAACAGTTGTCGCGGCAGCAGTTGTAGGTGCTGCTGTTGTAGGTACATCAGACGTTGGTTCAACTGTTGTTGGGGCAGCCGTTGTTGGTGCAACCGTCGTAATTGCAACTGTTGTTGGGGCAGCAGTTGTAAGTGCTGCTGTTGTTGGGGCAGCAGTTGTAGGTGCTGCTGTTGTTGGTTCTGCTGTTGTAGGTGCCACTGTAGTTGGTGCTATTGTCGTTGGAGCCACAGTTGTGGGTGCAGCTGTCGTTGGAGCAACAGTTGTGGGTGCAGCAGTTTTAGGTGCATCAGTCGTTGGTGTAACTGTTGTTGTTGCAACGGTTGTAGGTGCTGCTGTTGTTGGAGCAACAGTTGTGGGTGCAGCAGTTGTAGTTACAACAGTTGTTGGTGCAACCGTTGTTGGTGCAACAGTTGTAGGTCCTGCTGTCGTAGGTGCAGCAGTTGTTGGTGCATCAGTTGTTGGTGCAACCGTTGTTGGTGCAACAGTTGTAGGTGCATCAGTCGTTGGTGCAACTGTTGTTGGTGCAACTGTTGTAATTGCAACTGTTGTTAGGGCAGCAGTTGTTGGTGCAACAGTTGTAGGTGCTGCTGTTGTTGGTTCTGCTGTTGTAGGTGCCGCTGTAGTTGGTGCTACTGTCGTTGGAGCCACAGTTGTGGGTGCAGCTGTCGTTGGAACAACAGTTGTGGGTGCAGCTGTCGTTGGAACAACAGTTGTGGGTGCAGCTGTCGTTGGAGCAACAGTTGTGGTTGCAGCAGTTGTAGGTGCATCAGTCGTTGGTGCAACTGTTGTTGGTGCAACTGTTGTTGGTGCAACTGTTGTTGGTGGAACCGTCGTAATTGCAACTGTTGTTAGGGCAGCAGTTGTAGGTGCTGCTGTGGTTGGGGCAGCAGTTGTAGGTGCAGCAGTCGTAGGTGCTGCTGTTGTTGGGGAAACTGTTGTAGGTGCAACAGTTGTCGCGGCAACAGTTGTAGGCTCTGCTGTTGTAGTTTCTATTGTTGTAGGTTCAGCAGTTGTCGGTGCAACCGTTGTTGGTGCAACAGTTGTAGGTGCTGCTGTTGTTGGAGCAACAGTTGTGGGTGCAGCAGTTGTAGGTACAACAGTTGTAGGTGCATCAGTTGTTGGTGCAACCGTTGTAATTGCAACTGTTGTTAGGGCAGCAGTTGTTGGTGCAACAGTTGTAGGTGCTGCTGTTGTTGGTTCTGCTGTTGTAGGTGCCGCTGTAGTTGGTGCTACTGTCGTTGGAGCCACAGTTGTGGGTGCAGCTGTCGTTGGAGCAACAGTTGTGGGTGCAGCAGTTGTAAGTGCTGCTGTTGTTGGGGCAGCAGTTGTAGGTGCTGCTGTTGTTGGTTCTGCTGTTGTAGGTGCCACTGTAGTTGGTGCTACTGTCGTTGGAGCAACAGTTGTCGGTGCAGCTGTCGTTGGAGCAACAGTTGTGGGTGCAGCAGTTGTAGGTACAGCAGTGGTAGGTGCATCAGTTGTTGGTGTAACCGTTGTTGGTGCAACCGTTGTTGGTGCAACCGTTGTAATTGCAACTGTTGTTAGGGCAACAGTTGTTGGTGCAAAAGTTGTAGGTGCTGCTGTTGTGGGTGCTGCTGTTGTTGGGGCAGCAGTTGTAGGTGCAGCTGTCGTTGGTGCAACCGTTGTTGGGGCAAGCGTTGTTGGGGCGTCAGTCGTTGCAACTGTTGTAATTGCAACTGTTGTCAGGGCAGCAGTCGTAGGTGCTGCTGTTGTTGGGGAAACTGTTGTCGGTGCAACAGTTGTCGCGGCAGCAGTTGTAGGTGCTGCTGTTGTAGGTGCATCAGACGTTGGTTCAACTGTTGTTGGGGCAGCCGTTGTTGGTGCAACCGTCGTAATTGCAACCGTCGTAATTGCAACTGTTGTGTGGGCAGCAGTTGTAAGTGCTGCTGTTGTTGGGGCAGCAGTTGTAGGTGCTGCTGTTGTTGGTTCTGCTGTTGTAGGTGCCACTGTAGTTGGTGCTACTGTCGTTGGAGCAACAGTTGTGGGTGCAGCTGTCGTTGGAGCAACAGTTGTGGGTACAGCAGTTGTAGGTGCATCAGTCGTTGGTGCAACTGTTGTTGGTGCAACCGTTGTTGGTGCAACCGTTGTTGGTGCAACAGTTGTAGGTGCATCAGTCGTTGGTGCAACTGTTGTTGGTGCAACTGTTGTAATTGCAACTGTTGTTAGGGCAGCAGTTGTTGGTGCAACAGTTGTAGGTGCTGCTGTTGTTGGTTCTGCTGTTGTAGGTGCCGCTGTAGTTGGTGCTACTGTCGTTGGAGCCACAGTTGTGGGTGCAGCTGTCGTTGGAACAACAGTTGTGGGTGCAGCTGTCGTTGGAGCAACAGTTGTGGATGCAGCAGTTGTAGGTGCATCAGTCGTTGGTGCAACTGTTGTTGGTGCAACTGTTGTTGGTGGAACCGCCGTAATTGCAACTGTTGTTAGGGCAGCAGTTGTAGGTGCTGCTGTGGTTGGGGCAGCAGTTGTAGGTGCAGCAGTCGTAGGTGCTGCTGTTGTTGGGGAAACTGTTGTAGGTGCAACAGTTGTCGCGGCAACAGTTGTAGGCTCTGCTGTTGTAGTTTCTATTGTTGTAGGTTCAGCAGTTGTCGGTGCAACCGTTGTTGGTGCAACAGTTGTAGGTGCTGCTGTTGTTGGAGCAACAGTTGTGGGTGCAGCAGTTGTAGGTGCATCAGTTGTTGGTGCAACCGTTGTAATTGCAACTGTTGTTAGGGCAGCAGTTGTTGGTGCAACAGTTGTAGGTGCTGCTGTTGTCTGGGCAGCAGTTGTAGGTGCTGCTGTTGTTGGTTCTGCTGTCGTAGGTGCCACTGTAGTTGGTGCTACTGTCGTTGGAGCAACAGTTGTGGGTGCAGCTGTCGTTGGAGCAGCAGTTGTGGGTGCAGCAGTTGTAGGTACAGCAGTGGTAGGTGCTGCTGTTGTTGGGGAAACTGTTGTCGGTGCAACAGTTGTCGCGGCAGCAGTTGTAGGTGCTGCTGTTGTAGGTGCATCAGACGTTGGTTCAACTGTTGTTGGTGCAACCGTCGTAATTGCAGCAGTTGTTGGTGCAACAGTTGTCGGTGCATCAGTCGTTGGTGCAACTGTTGTAGGTGCTGCTGTTGTTGGTTCTGCTGTTGTAGGTGCCGCTGTAGTTGGTGCTACTGTCATTGGAGCCACAGTTGTGGGTGCAGCTGTCGTTGGAGTAACAGTTATGGGTGCAGCAGTTGTAGGTGCATCAGACGTTGGTTCAACTGTTGTTGGGGCAGCCGTTGTTGGTGCAACCGTCGTAATTGCAGCAGTTGTTGGTGCAACAGTTGTCGGTGCATCAGTCGTTGGTGCAACGGTTGTAGGTGCTGCTGTTGTTGGAGCAACAGTTGTGGGTGCAACAGTTGTAGGTACAACAGTTGTTGGTGCAACCGTTGTAGGTCCTGCTGTTGTGGGTGCTGCTGTTGTTGGGGCAGCAGTTGTAGGTGCAGCTGTCGTTGGTGCAGCAGTTGTTGGTGCAACAGTTGTCGGTGCATCAGTCGTTGGTGCAACTGTTGTAGGTGCTGCTGTTGTTGGTTCTGCTGTTGTAGGTGCCGCTGTAGTTGGTGCTACTGTCGTTGGAGCCACAGTTGTGGATGCAGCTGTCGTTGGAGTAACAGTTGTGGGTGCAGCAGTTGTAGGTGCATCAGTCGTTGGTGCATCAGTCGTTGGTGCAACTGTTGTTGTTGCAACGGTTGTAGGTGCTGCTGTTGTTGGAGCAACAGTTGTGGGTGCAACAGTTGTAGGTACAACAGTTGTTGGTGCAACCGTTGTAGGTCCTGCTGTTGTAGGTGCTGCTGTTGTAGGTGCAGCTGTCGTTGGTGCAGCAGTTGTTGGTGCATCAGTTGTTGGCGCAACCGTTGTTGGTGCAACAGTTGTAGGTGCATCAGTCGTTGGTGCAACTGTTGTAATTGCAACTGTTGTTAGGGCAGCAGTTGTTGGTGCAACAGTTGTAGGTGCTGCTGTTGTTGGTTCTGCTGTTGTAGGTGCCACTGTAGTTGGTGCTACTGTCGTTGGAGCCACAGTTGTGGGTGCAGCTGCCGTTGGAGCAACAGTTGTGGGTGCAGCTGTCGTTGGAGCAACAGTTGTGGTTGCAGCAGTTGTAGGTGCATCAGTCGTTGGTGCAACTGTTGTTGGTGCAACTGTTGTTGGTGCAACTGTTGTTGGTGCAACTGTTGTTGGTGGAACCGTCGTAATTGCAACTGTTGTTAGGGCAGCAGTTGTAGGTGCTGCTGTGGTTGGGGCAGCAGTTGTAGGTGCAGCAGTCGTAGGTGCTGCTGTTGTTGGGGAAACTGTTGTAGGTGCAACAGTTGTAGGTGCATCAGTGGTTGGTGCAACTGTTGTAATTTCAACTGTTGTTAGGGCAGTAGTTGTAGGTGCTGCTGTTGTTGGGGTAGCAGTTGTAGGTGCTGCTGTTGTAGGTGCAGCAGTTGTAGCAGCATCTGTCGTTGGTGCAGCAGTTGTTGGTGCAACCGTTGTTGGTGCAACAGTTGTAGGTGCATCAGTGGTTGGTGCAACTGTTGTAATTTCAACTGTTGTTAGGGCAGTAGTTGTAGGTGCTGCTGTTGTTGGGGTAGCAGTTGTAGGTGCTGCTGTTGTAGGTGCAGCAGTTGTAGGAGCATCTGTCGTTGGTGCAACCGTTGTTGGGGCAAGCGTTGTTGGGGTAGCAGTTGTAGGTGCTGCTGTTGTAGGTGCAGCAGTTGTAGGAGCATCTGTCGTTGGTGCAACCGTTGTTGGGGCAAGCGTTGTTGGGGCATCAGTCGTTGCAACTGTTGTAATTGCAACTGTTGTCAGGGCAGCAGTCGTAGGTGCTGCTGTTGTTGGGGAAACTGTTGTCGGTGCAACAGTTGTCGCGGCAGCAGTTGTAGGTGCTGCTGTTGTAGGTGCATCAGACGTTGGTTCAACTGTTGTTGGGGCAGCCGTTGTTGGTGCAACCGTCGTAATTGCAACTGTTGTTGGGGCAGCAGTTGTAAGTGCTGCTGTTGTTGGGGCAGCAGTTGTAGGTGCTGCTGTTGTTGGTTCTGCTGTTGTAGGTGCCACTGTAGTTGGTGCTACTGTCGTTGGAGCAACAGTTGTGGGTGCAGCTGTCGTTGGAGCAACAGTTGTGGGTACAGCAGTTGTAGGTGCATCAGTCGTTGGTGCAACTGTTGTTGGTGCAACTGTTGTTGGTGCAACCGTTGTTGGTGCAACCGTTGTTGGTGCAACAGTTGTAGGTGCATCAGTCGTTGGTGCAACTGTTGTTGGTGCAACTGTTGTTGGTGCAACTGTTGTAATTGTAACTGTTGTTAGGGCAGCAGTTGTTGGTGCAACAGTTGTAGGTGCTGCTGTTGTTGGTTCTGCTGTTGTAGGTGCCGCTGTAGTTGGTGCTACTGTCGTTGGAGCCACAGTTGTGGGTGCAGCTGTCGTTGGAGCAACAGTTGTGGGTGCAGCAGTTGTTGGTGAAACCGTTGTAATTGCAACTGTTGTTTGGGCAGCAATTGTAGGTGTTGGTGTTATATAGGATATTGGATTAGTTGTCAGCAAGACTTCTTTCTCAACTCAATCACATTCAAAGGCAATCTTTTTAACATTACTCAGCTTACCTGTTAGCAACAGGAATATTGAAATAATCCGGCCAACACCCATCTTGTTTTTCTCTGTAATATCCAATAAGACAGGGATTTAATTTCAGGCAGCCTTTTGATCATGCTTATACTACAGTTACTATTTAATGAAATTTAAATTTTCTAAGTAATGCACAATATGTATTTAACAAATACCAATGTGACGTGCAACTGGAATTTTTTATCTGAGCATACACACCTATACATATCAGAAGGGTGAAAAGGTTGCCAATACAGCTCAGAACAGGATAATAGTAAATTAATCAAATGAACATTATTGTTATTGTTTATGTTCTTCAGTAATTGTGTCTTTAGCTAGCAATGGTCCATACTCAACATAAATGTAATACCAGGTTCATGTAGATATATATATATATATATATATATATATATATATATATATATATATATATGTTTTGGGCTTTTTTTATTGAATAAGGCAACTTAATAATTAATTTGTATTGACATTGAGATTCTATCTGCCTTTTTAGTCCCGTGTTTAGTACAATTTTGTGATGCAGATTTTCAGGATTGCTTTTATTTTCACTATGTTATGTGGAATGTCTTGTGGCTTTTTTGTGTTCTTTGATTTTATTTATTTCCAACATGGCTCAAAAGACAATCAATCGATCAATCGATCAGTCAATCGAAATTGTCTCAGTCTTAAGGATTTACCATGGGTTTTAAAAATCTAAATATTTTAAGTGATGTACAATAAAGAAAATATTTAAAGCTATGTTAAGTAAAAAAAATGAACAACTTACATCAATGAAAAACATTACAAAAGCACAACAACAGGTCTCACCTGATACTAACAAATATGATTGCCAGAGAAGACTAAAATGCTTCTGAGTTGCTGCCAATTCATGTCTCAAGTAAAAGGTAAGATATTAATTAATTAATTAGCGAGGGTGGTTACCACACAGCCTGTGAAAGCTGCTCAACACATTTTTCCTGCTATGTATTGTACTGCAGTGTAGATACCCTGATGACATTAAAGTCTGTCGAATCTAGTATTTTTAGCCTTTAAATAACCACAGCTGTTCATATTTATGTAGCCAGCCAGAGCCTCAGATCAACTTCACATGGCTGTCAGTTTGCAAAGAAACTCTAGTTTTCTAATAAAGAAATCAAATGCAGTCTGCAATGAACACTGAAGATAATTCTCAAAGAAATGGCGCAGCATCAAGATGATTCAAATTAATGACAAGTGCCCCTACAGATTACTGTTTGATACATGTTCACTGCCTGTGTATCCTCCTATGGTGAGAGATCTTAGGAAAGAGAGCAGAGAGGGAAGTGATGCAGGGCGAGAGCTAAAATATCAAGTCCTTGCACTTTTTGTTTTTACTTTTCCAGAAAAAAATATATAGCACAGCTCATACCACTTGAATTATAACGTGCAAAATATTCTGCCTCAGACAGTTTTCTATTAAAACTAGATTGAAAACTTCTGTGAACAGGCTGAATTGTATTATATTAATAGAACCTTTAATGTTATGCAAGTGTCCACGCCCATAATGCCCTTTATATTGGTATGAAATAAAGGCTAATGACGTGAGTCATTGGTGATAATTAACATAATTTACGATACTGAATTGCAGTTGTCTGTCAGTTTGTTGACTCAATATCATGCCATTCTCCCTCCCTTTGTCTTGGTGAATTCCATTTGTGTGAATTTAGAAAGGACTTACACCAGTGTGACACTGAGTTAGGACAAACAAATAAATATAGATTTCTATTGTAGTATGTATGATGAGACACCAGTTGGGAGTGTACAGCCTAAAATAAATTGTTATTTTATCACTTTTTTTAAGTACTAACCAGCAATATGTAAAATTAATTTGTAATGTTAAAATAATTAAATCAACATGACCTGGACCTGGATACATAGAATAATATGGGGGAATGTATTTAACAATGTATGATTATAAATAACTTTCAGTTTGCTGTAGCTTTTGCTTTAAATGACAATTTATTGGACCTTAGCAAGCAGTAGCAACAGTGTTTGATTAAGCTAAGCTTTTAGTTTAGAAATGTTTATCTCCTGACAGAATCACATGTAGAAGGAAAAAATGTATTCTCCCAAATGAAAAGATATAAGATGAAAGGTTTTAAATTACCCTTTTCTGTCTATTTTCAATGTCTCAAACTTGTTTCGTGTCTTTTAATTAAGCCCAATACTCATCTGTGATATAACAAACCTTTCACCTCATCACAGTTTTATAAAGGCCTTTTACACTGGAATAGAATAAAGGTTAATGGCACGACTCATAGGTGATAATGTCTTTAGGAATGTTGTCACACCTTAGTGATGAACAAAGTTAAATCCAAGGACACACAATTCCATCTGTCAATTTGTCAGTTTCTTGGCTCAGCATCATTGCATACTCCCTTCTTTGTCCTAGTGCGTTCCTCCTTTGTAAATGTTGAAAGAAGTTTGACCCGTATGACAGTAGGGTATGACAAAAAAAACAAAACATAGATAAATATAGATTTCTAGTGAAGTGGTAAAGGAGTGGCACTAAGAGCAACTAAAAAAACGGAATTGCATGTTTAACAAATATTGCCTATAAAATTTAGAGTTATCGGAGTAAATATTTAAAAAGATGATACTATACAGTAAGCTACAAAGCAAGATGTGTTATCCGGATACATCAGAATGAATCCTCTTACATTTTATCTCCTCATATTCTTATACATAAATGTCAATCATCGTTATGTTTGAATATAAAATCACTATGTTTTATACATGTTCTATAGCTACTTTTTCTTCTGAACATAGTCAGTTGAAAATACAGGATTCTTTTTTTTTTTTAAACAATTGAGCTATATTTTTGTATTTGTGACTGATGGACTGCAGCTGCTTGTGCAGAGTCTCTGCAGGGTTAATCATGTTAAATATAGGACTTTTTGAAACTTTTTTCATACCACACAAAATGTGCTTTAGTACCTGTTTCTTATTGTACTGGCCAAAAAATGGAAGTAAAACCAGTTGACTGATAACAAAAAAATTTAGACTGTATCTCAGTTTTTTATACTTCCCAGCAGTATGCAAATAGACGGATTGACCAATGTAAAATTAGGAATGTAATCAATTTTTGTAGCTTTATTTTTAATTGAGTTTCCCATTACAAGCCAGTCAACTAAAGAGCTACTGTATCTGGTCTGATGTTCTTATGACTGAAAGTCCATAGAAAGTCCACATCGCAACAAGTTTAACACATCAACATATTGACATATTAATTAATACAATTAAAAATGTACTTACCCCAAATTCAAATCAATATAAGATGAAAAGGTATAACCCCCCCTTCTGCCAACTTTTTTTTGTTTCAAACTCGTATTTTACTTATTCCAGTTCAAACCTTTCACCTGATGTGCCAGTCCACATTAACCAAAGCCTTTATATTGGAATGAAAAAAAGGCTTGTGACGTATAACAATGGTCATCAATTCGGCAGAAATGTTGTTACGCCTTAGCAGTTAACAAAACAATATCTCAGGATAGAGGCTGTCAGATGTCAAATTGTCAGTTTCTTGGCTCAGCATTAAGGCATACTCCCTTCTTTTGTCCTGGTGCGTTCCACCTATGTGAATGTTCAAAGAAGTTCTTCCAGTGTGACAATAAGTAAGGACAAACAAATAAGGGTTGAATTTTTTCTCGTTATGTAGTAAGGGAGCAAGAAGATAAACAAAACAAAAGAAAAACATCAAAAGGAAAGCATCTCAGCTTAAATTTAATGTTGCTCTGAACAAATGTCAATTTCAGTATGACATCAGTATGTTTCCAATATGAAATAACTATAATTTGAATGGTGAATATCTACCTTTATTTTACTTCCAACTTCAAAGTCAGTGGGAAATATATATATAAAACTAGTCGTGCTTATACACGGTTTACCACGTTATAAGCTTTTTTGAGACCTTTTTAACACAAAACCCAGGTATTCAAATACCCTTTTTAATGGTTTTGTTGGAGAAAATAATAATTTGATGTACTCTGTAAATACTAAAATATGCATTTCTGTACCTTGAGTTAAGTTGGCCACATCAACAGTGTTTGCATTACTGTTGGAAAACATGTTTACATGCCTGGAGCAATACAGATGTACACATATGCATTGGCTAACCAAACATGGTTAGAATGGAAGAACAAAGTGCTTTCTCCGCAAGTAACATTGACATGGGATCAGACTGTGGTCTCAATAAATTGTATATGAGCTTCGCCTAATGCAAGGAACTTGGGAGGAACCTGCTGGGGCAAGAGGGGGCCGAGCCCCCTTAAATAAATGTCTTGCCCCCTCAAATCAAAATTTTAGAATTTGAGAAAGCACATTTTAATATCCTCAGAAAATGAATATACATCACAATTTGAAAAATGATCTGCAGTAGAGGAAAAATCCCCCAAAAAAGGGACACACGATACACAAATGTTAGTTGAAAACTGGATGAAGGATGTTTTATTTTATTTTATTCATTTATTTTATTTTTATTTTTCAGTCAGTTTTTGTGCTGGCAGACTAGTTACAATCTTTATCATTTTCAATATATTATTTTGTATTAAAAACACTTCAAGACGAGCAAGTTTTAAATACTTTTCATTTTTCACGAAGGAATCATTCCTTTTATTCTTCCACAGGTTTCACTGGGCTAGCTAGGAAGTTTGATTGCAAACCAGTAAATTTTTTCATTTTATGTTATCAATGTTGTTCATCATGACCTAGTCCTGGCTTAGCAGCAGCATACAATGTTTCACTTCCTCACCTTTACTTTATAAGTGTGTAACATCTCCTGAAAGCTCACAATTAGATAGAAAAAAGAAGAATAACATAAATGCCTGCAAGAGCCACTATTTAACAGTTCATAAATTACATTTAAAAGGTTCTTTTCCTTCAAAAGCAAATTTTTGAAAAATATATTTTTTATTACTCTATTTATTTTGCGACCTACAAATATAACCAAGTGTTTTTGAACATATGTTTCAAAAGTGAGTTGAGAGATGTATTTTTTTTACCCCACAGCTTATATAAGAAGCCAGTAATTTGTTTTGACATACTGCACACAGGCAGTGGAGCAGGTTAAAGCTGAACAACATCAGTTTTGTCTGGTTTATAAAGAGTTTTATTTATCAAATAAAGTACTCAAATAATGTTTCTGTTCAGTTTAGATTTTTTTTATTTCAAAGTTATTGCACAACAACCGCAGCATAGTTGATTCAAAGTTATTTTTAAGATGCATATCTTTTAGTTTCAATGACGCCTTTGGGTACGTAGTCCAACCCTGTTTTGTTTTTGTATTGCATCGCCCAGGAAATACCTGTTAATACTTGGGCAATGCTTTGTTGTATGTGTCATATAATAAATACCAATTCGATTTTTCAATTTTGCACAATAACAATTCTGCTCAACAGAAGAAATAAAACCTTAAAACTTTTACATAATGTAGGTTTAAGGTAATAATCAAATTAATCATGTAAATATAACCACAGCACTGATGTGACTCAACAACATGACCTTGAAGTTCATTTTATAGACAGGATATACCTGAGGGATTTGGTATTTTCAGTTGCAAGTATAATCTCAATATAACATGTAATGCAAAATACTTTATAATTATATTATTTAAATATTAATTGAGCTCAAATCTGTCAGCCCTGTGGAAATGTTTGTCTACCACAGAGATTTATGAGGACAATCAAACATGGGAAATGGAAATACATTGCATGTAGGAACAGGATTGTAAAAAGATTAAATTTGTAACACTTTGGTATTTGGCGCAGCTGTGGCTCAGGAGGTAGGGTTTATCAACCTTTTCTTGTGCAAAACACACATTTGTTAAATCTCTGTTTCTGAACCACAAATACATTGAATCTCATCTTCTCTAAGTCCCTCCAACCTGGACTAAGGACATGCCTGTACACTGGGCTGTAGTTTTAAATAATTAATAAACATTTTGAATTCAAACAAGAACAAATTGGTTATATTTATACATGATAAAGGTTAGGTAAAAGATCAGGGTGGGGTTAGAAAAAACAACCTCCATATAAAACTACTGGATGCAGTTTGATTAAAGATTTTAAATAAATAATTCTGGACGCAATTATGGAAGTTGCATAGAGAATGACATTAGAATGTGATGTGAAAATAATTTACAAATGATCTTGAAACCTAAAAAAGGTATCTTAAAATTGTTTTAATGCTTGATGAAAGTATCAAACCACCTTGGGCTCCTATCTCTACTCTGTGACGCTATGCTTGTTATAATGTGTCATCAGCCCGGTGCTAAAGCTAATGATTGCCAAAAACATTTTCTATCAACGTATCTGTGGTTTGCAGAAGCGTACATTGCTAACATTTCTTTCTGGCAGCTGGGCTGAGGTTGGCAGTGAGGTCCTGGGCTCCTCCTGTTGAAGAGTCTGTCTGTCTCTCCTGTTTTTGTCTTTTTATACTTGAGTAAATAGGCAAAATGTATTCATAAGCACTTTTCACAGACAAAACTTTTTAGTGTCTGTGCTGCCCTTTTCCTTTTGTCAGTTCGTCTTCATTGTTTTTCGCTGCTTAATGGGTTTTTGTAGCCGGTCATATGCCAGTTGTATCTGCCTGCCTTTGTGGATTTGCATCTTTTTGCTTCATTAAAATATCTTCATTAAATCTGCCCATCTTTGGAAATCTGCATATGGGGCCTTTCTGTCTGTGCTGCTTCCTTGGGTCACAATTACAAGTTTAAGAAGTGAAAATTGAACCCATCATCAGACTGTTAGAGTGAAGGCAGAGCATCCGTAGGTTAGGTGTTTCAGCTTTAAAAGCTTCATCACCATGGGTCTTCAGGCCGGTGCCTGGGACCGCTTCATACAGTCACCTGTTGGAGTACTTTAATAAAAGTAAAAGGAATTAAAAGAATAAAAAGCTGGGACTGAACGCCAAGGAGAATAAATAGGTTTTTTATTAATGTTTAATAATTTAATAAGTGCTCAACAGACTATGCAGCTCTGACCTGGAGAGGTAGGCTGTTCCACAGAGCCTCTTTGCAAACCTGTTGGACTTGTTGGACATGCATGAACACCGGCTTGTTCCTAATTTGTGACATATCATGATTCCTCCGGTGTCCCCTCCAGTTCTAGACCAGTTTTACTGTGGGGCCAAGGAGGGGCCAATGTTTAATCAGAGGCCACATTAGCACATTAAAAAATGGCAAAGATGATATTTAAGCATTCAAAATCTGTATTTTAGCTTATTTAAACATCTCATTTAAGTATATTTGGAAGATACAAATACATAGATTTAAATAATGAGACTCACCAACAATAAAAAAAATGTTTTGTATGACAATGACATTTCTCATTTTTGTGCACAATCACTTTTTTTATTTTGAAAGTGCAGTACAGTCAGAATGATCTTTATATATATATATATATATATATATATATATATATACACACACACACATACACAATATTTTATTGCACAATTAAACTATTTTCTACGCAGTTGGTAGCGCTCTCGCCTCACAGCTAGAAGGTCCTGGTTTCGATTCCCGTTGGAGGCGTGTCTCCGGTGTCCGCAGAGCTGGTCGGTGTCGGCAAAAGGGCCTTTCTGTGTGGAGTTTGCATGTTCTCCCTGTGTCCCCTGAGGATCCCCTTACAGGGACCTCTCACAAAAACATGCATTGATCCTGGTCGCTAAAAGCCTTTTTTTTGTCAAGAATCCCATCCTCCGAATGCTCTAGGTGTCTAGTTTGTGCTTGTAAAGTTTCATGATCTGATTTGACTCGATCTTCAGCTTCTTTGAGCTTTCAGCAGCAGCCTCACACTGCTATCACAAGTGACTGAGTCTCTGCATGCTGCCTTTTAAGTAGCAGTGCCACAGGTGGGTCGAATTATTCTGTAAATGAGAAGGAATTCAATGACAATATTGCTTGAGCACAGAATTCTGTCATTTTTATAAATTTTGACGAGGTGATTCTCACTGTTGCTTACATATGCCATCCACAGAAATGGGTGGTGTCAATACTGAATGATTTGATATTTTAAGCTGAACCAGCCAAAACATCTGCAGTCTGTGTGCCATTAGCTACAGATCCATGGTGTTTGATCCAATGCTGCAATCACAGAAAAATACTAAATACTCATATAACTTGAATTAATGAACAACCATTATAGTCTCTAGTATACTCTGTTTCTGCTTCCTCCTACTGTGGGTTTGGCTCTTCATTCAGTTTAATGATACTGGGTTTAAATATTACCACTGGTAAATATAGAAGAAAATCTATATATGTAGCACCATGTAAAATTGAGAAGCTTGACCTTACATTAGTCCAAGGTTGAGTTATATGGGCACCCTACTGGTCTGTCTTTTTTGTCTGTGTTTTATTTTACATCCACTATTAATGTTACTAAATATGACAGGTTTTACGTTCAGTTCCTGGGTCAAAGACGAATAAGGATTTAAAATGTGAAAATATATGACAGTGTCTAAAAATGCCTATTTAAGCTCTTTCTATGTTTATCAGACTGTTCTGTATACAACTCAACAACAGAGAATAACTTTAAGAATGAAATTTGCATATTTTTTGTGGATTGTATGCAAAATGTATGAAAAATGTCCTTCCTGGGTAACGGGAATGGATTTTAAAATAATTCAAATTTCTACCATTGTTAGCTTATAAAAGTTAATAGATATAAATGTTTAGAGTTCAACAAACAATTACTGCTCAGAAAAACATAGTTTTATCAAAAATGTTTGCGATATATTTGGTTAGTTATACTGGAATGGGCTTATTAGGTGCTCTTGACCATACAATCTTTCATGCCAAAAAGAGAAAAAAACTGGAAAATGTATTAGAATACTTTACAGTAAAGGCAAAAATATTTGTCATTGTATCCTCAACTCAAGAAAACCTGATTGTGTAAGATAATATTACATTTTAGGTTAAATTAGTTCACTGCATCACTGTTACCCGGAATGACATGTTGTTATCCTGGAATGACGTACTGCAAGATTTCAAAGTTTTTCACTACTCATGAACATATCTTTTCAACAGTCATACATAGTCCAAAGGGAGAGACACTGAGAACTGTTAAATATTTGAAAAATAATTTTTCAATCTTAATTTCAAAAACAGAACTGACCGTTTAACAGAAGACAAGTCATGTCGAGAAAGAAAGAAAGAAGGAAAGAGAAAGAAAGAAAGAAAGAAAGAAAGAAAGAAAGAAAGAAAGAGATGGGGTCAATTTGACCCTTGAGGACGGTATGAGGGTTAAATGTAGGCATTTCATAAATTCATTTTGCCGGCATTTCATAAATTGTGTGCGGGGGGTTAACGACTCTGCCTTTTGAATCATCACAAATGCTCCAAACAAATCTTCATAACTCAAAACTGAGGATCTCACTATGTAAACTCATACATTTTCAGAAAGAGTAGGACCTGATGTATGTAGGGATGTACTGTATAAAGTGTTCATGTAGTATGAAATATGTGGACATGTTCATAGTTCAAACTTGGAAGAAGAAGGAAATCTTAACTGTTTCTATCATGAATTGAAGAAAAAATACAACCAAACATCATAAAATATCAGACACACATAAGTCTATTATAGATATAACATTACAATATCAACTTGATGCTTAAAAACTGACAAAATACGAAATAAAATACTATATTCATCAACATGTCCATTGTGGATAACAGAGGACATGTCCTGGGTAACAGAAGATCTTCGTTATCCAGGGAGGACATATTGTTATCCAGGGAGGACAAATAAGCTCTTTTCCCGCCAAAACTTGGCCAAACAATGGCCTAGCTAACTAAAACATAATGTAGTCTTCATCACATCAATGATAGATTTCACATGGAAAAGACATTTTTTACATAGTAAAACCAGCATATGTTTTATAAGCGTTATCCAGAAAGACACACAATTTTAGGACATCATACACCAGTGACCAAAAAGGTCCAAATATCAGCATTTAAAGAGAGACTTATTGACCTTTCAAGAAGTTGTCTGGGTCCATCAGAGTCTTCTTGATTATGCTGTAGCTGGTCAAATGACTACAGAAATGCTTTATGGGTAATGGTGGAATTTCAATGTCTGTTACCCAGTGAGGACATTAGGGAAATCCAAAAATGCGGACAAAAGTAAACAACACCACAATTATGCCCAAGTAGATTATGTATACATTTCTTAATTTTTTTGACATTCTGTCAAATTTTTATAGTTAGATTTAAGCCCGGACGTTACTCAGGAAGGACATTTTGGTACTTTTGAGCACCATAGCTCCTTAAATGTTTATTTCTTACAATAGGTAATGATATAAATAAGTAAAGAGGAGTGGGTTGGAGAACATAATGTAGTGTTTTAAAATGTTTATTTATTTATTACATAATAAATATGCTTCGGACCCTGAAATTGAGACGTCTCGTCTTTGACCCTCCTGCAGAAGTTTCTTCACTTCAGGACTGTTGCATGTTTCTCTTTTATGTTTGCGGTCAGGTGCTTTACCCTCTTCAGACTTTTGTTTGGCCATTCTTGAATTAATTCCCTCAACTGTTCTTTAAAATGTGTGTGTGACACACTGTAACCTTTGCTAATTTGTTTCGAATGGCACACCCTTTCAACTTACGAGGAGGTGCAATTCATCATTATAATAAATCAGGTACAACCAACTTTGCAGCTTGAGAGCATGTCATGAATCTGATGTAGACTTTTCTTAAAACCCTTTATTCAAACAAATTTAAGACACAATATATTGGTTTAATATTGATGAATTAAGCCCATCATTCTTACTGTGGTCACCTGAAATATTTTTGCAACATTAGAATCTCACAGCCAAAATAAGTTATGCACCACTCCCTGTTCTCTCTTTCTGAACAAACCTGAAACACTGACATGGCAAAGGCTGAGAGCAGCTCATTGTGAGATGCTATTTTGAATTTAATTATAGACAATCCCATGATTGCCGTGAGTCAGCAGATTGAAGTTCAGATTGAAGTTTTAAACAACGCAATCCAATACAATGAAGTCTAGTTTTATGGTAATATCTGGTGGCACATCAGGAAAGCATAACATGATGGCAGATGTGCGGTCCTGAATGCCATAAGAGAAGCCTACTTGAGGCTCTAGTATGTATACTTTTTTGTAATCCTTATGAGGGGAAGATTGGAAATTTGCTAGCTTTGTCACAGTGGCAGCTATTTCATAACACAGAGAGGCACAGCACAGAGAGAAGTTTCTAAATAGGTGAATCAACCACTCCCAAGATAGGTGAGATCACACACACACAGGAAAGTTCCATCTAAGCGAGCCTTAGTTCATTAAAATTAACCACAAGCCAAGTTAGCATAGAAGTGTAACAGCAAATAAATACCACAGTGGTAGAGAAAACAATCTGGCGAGGAGTGGTTGGAGAGCCGGAGTAGATATACTGCATGTGGATTAACTAATGAGAAGCAGGTGTGCTTGTTGAGAGACTATAGAAAATGACATTAGTTATGTTATTGCCATAAAGGTAACTGGTGTTTTTTTCTTTCACTTTATTCGGAAATGTTAGTGGATGCAAAGAAACATGGGTAAATGTGGGAACAAGGAAAATAAGTAAAAAACAAATGGATTTAATCAACAATGATTCATTGTAGCAAATAAATGATTCATTGTAGCAAATAAAAGCAACTACTATGTAATACTGCATTTAGACAACAAAAGTGTCCAAGTCTTTGTTTTAAAATAGATTCAGCAGTTCTTACAATAGTTTTGGATTGAGAAAAATGGCATTTTTAATTCATATTTTGTACTCACTTGTTGCATGTTCTCAATCAATCAATCAATCAATCAATCAATCAATCAATCAATCAATCAATCAATCAATCAATCAATCAATCAATCAATCAATCAATCAATTTAGGCATGTTGAGTTTCACACAAATAACCTGTTGCATGAATTCTAGTTGTGGACATATTTTAAAAGGTAAAGATCACCCATTTTGTCACAAGCCACAAAAACTTTGATGCTGGAGCAGTTAGTTTCCTGTATGTTATGAATCATAGCAAAACACATTTGGTGTGTTGGCTCCCCCTGCTGATAAATATTGGTAAACATGGGTAGACATTTTTCCTTTTTTAACATTTCTATTTGTAGCCATTTTTTTTTATTTATTTTGAAGCTCCCCTATTGTGTTTTTCTGGCCTATACATATATTCTTTAGTCATCCTCAGCCAACCAAACCTGAGAGTGTGGAAAACTGAAGCCTCTGCATTGTCTCTGTCGGTGGGCGAGTGGGGCTGTAGGGACTCCTTGTGATATTTATGGTAAATTCATTGAGACAGCTCAGAGCGAGCTGACATGAAGGATAAACACTTAACTGTGATTCTTTCTCACTTTGCAGTATAAAACTCTTACCTGCAGAGAGGGGATGAAGTATTAACTTTACATGAACACACCACATGAAAAAATCAAATTGCTTCGCACCAAAATTGTATTTGTTGTGTCGACGAAATTCATAATAAAATGCCTTCCAAACGGCCCCTAAAGATGATCCAGACCAACTGTACGTGACCCAGCAATAACAAATGTGCTGTCTGTAAGCGTCTAAATATAATGCCAAGTTGCAAGTTTTCATTCTAACAAAACAGTGGCACCCCTAACTCATTCAACCATCTGAAATGTCTTAACTCAGTTGATTCTTGCCAGACCCTCTGGAGGTAATTCACTGTGGTTGACCTCCTTGCAGTCTCCTCATGATTGCCATTTTCCTGTGGGATACCAAGGTATTTGTAGCTGTCTGAACATCTCCTATTCTGCCCTCTGGTAGCTCCATCCCTTCAGCTTTGATCATCCTTAATTTCCATGGCTCCATCCGACCTCACATGTCTAGTCCGAATTACATGCCTATGTTGTTGCTGTAGGTCCTGGTGGTGTGGATCAGTAAGGGCGCTTTCACACCGATCTCGTTTGGTCCGGACTTTAGGACTTTTCAGTTTGATCCGAACCTAAATTCCAGGTGTGAAAGGTGCCGTGGACCATGGTCCGCACCAAAGGACCAAAGTTTAGTCCGACCAAAAGAGGTGGTCTCGGTCCGGACCAAACGAACCAAGGTCCGAACCTTTTGCAATGTGAAAACTACTTTTTTTATAGTTCGGACCTTCGTATCAATGACAGGAAGTTTTTTCTTCTTCTGCTCTCGAATTACAGTACAGGAAATTGGATTGCAGGATTGCGAGAATACAAAGCACTCTCACGTATTGCTCATTAAGCTGGTGCTGCTGGTAGCAAAAGACCAGCAAAAGTATTTGTTGCGGCGATCTGCCTGGAGGAGATGCAGCTGCATGCGCGTGACGGCGTGTGACACTGATGTCAGATGCCGGCCGGCCTAACAACGCAGCTTAACCAAAACAAAATGAGCTGCGGAAGTACACAGGGAGATGACGTGTCCAGTAGAATTGTCTTGTAAAGTCCGTTATTCCTTTTGCAGTGTGAAACCAAAACCAACAGGACCAAATGTATACAATGTAACAGAACACGGACCTTGGTACAGACTTTCAGGTGTGAAAACATTCTCGCTCTTTCCTGGTATACACAGAGCCGGTGTTATATCCCTACTGGTTTCCACACCAACTGGTTTCCGTACGCGTGCGTGCGTCAACATCCGCAGCTGTGGCCCCCCTCTGTCAGCAGATTCGTCACATATTTATTAACATAATACCTGGCGTTTTACGAGTCGCGTCTCCTATCTACTGTGGGGAACATCATTGAATAAGTGAACACTACATCACAGCTGCCTATAAAAAAAGAAATTAATGAAAATAAAATGTTTGCAAGATCGGTAAGAGCTGGATTCGAACTCACATAAGCAAAATTAAGTAGCATATTATCCATCAGCTATACACATTGAGCCATTTATCTTCTCTCACTCTCTGTACCTTCAAATATTTATCCTTCAAGTTGCTTATGTCAGTGCCCAGGTAACATTTTGTTTTGGCTCGATCTAAAACAACTGGTTTCCTTGAGCTGAACATAAACAAATACCGAACGTATTTATCACGTTTCTCCCTCTCTCTCTCTCACTGCCCGTGTCTCGACCGAGGCCATGTCATATTAACCACTTTATGAGCCCCATATGAAACATATTGTGACAAATAAATGCTTTTAAAAGTGACAATCTAACTCTGACAATACTTCTCTGGTCAAAATACTCGAACTTGTGTATGTCCATGCTTTTCAAATGCACAATGTCCACGCACACATCTTGTAAATTATGTTCCGACTGTATATCATAATCCGGATGGAGCAGTAAAGTAGCTAATCAACATTTAGCACAGAAAACGAGTTTAAAAGATAGATTCGAACTCGCCACAGAAAAAAAAATAAAAAGCTTGTGAGACTGACGCTACACGGTGTAAGCCACTTGGACTCTTCAATATTTTTGAGCTTCAATTATATATTCATTAAATTGCTTACGTCAGTGCCCAGGTAACATTTTGTTTTGGCTCGATCCAAAACAACTGGTTACCTTGAGCTGAACATAGAAAATTACCGAACATATTTATCAAGTTCCTCCCTCTCTCACTCACTGCCCCCGTCTTGACCGAGGCTACTGTCCAATTAACCACTCTATGAGCCACATATGAAACATATTGTGACATATAAATACTTTTAAAAGTGACGATCTAACGTGGCAATGCTCAGCGCTACTTCTCTGGTCTTGTGTGTATGTATCTTATGAAAATGTTCTACACACAGAACAAAGGCATGGACATAATGATTTACAGTCATTGCCCTTTGTGTAGCTATATTATATTCCCTAATATAAGCCTCAAATAAGGTATATAATAATAATAATAATAACAACAACTTTCTGCCCTTCGTTTAAGTAGATAATGCTGATTTTTTTTTTGTTGCGTTTGGAGGGTAGATATTTCTGAGGGTCCATAGTTTCTTTGTTGTTGTTTTTTAAGGGTTTTTTTTGTTTCTAATTGTTCGATTGCTAACGTTAAACTACTTTATTTTAGCAACAGAGCAAAAGACGTGTCACCTGCTCTATGCTTCTTTTATACTCTCCTGCGCTTAATTTTAGTGATTAGCTCCCTAATTGCTCCATCCTGTTTATGATTAATAGAATAAACATCATTTTAAAAGTGTGCGTGTACATTGTGCATTTGAAAAGCATGGACATTTAAAAGTAAGAGTGTTTTGGCAAGAGAAGTAGCTCTGAGTATTGGCTAGTTAGATCGTCACTTTTAAAAAGTATTTATGTCACAATAGATTTCATATGTGGCTCATAAAGTGGTTAATTGGACAGTAGCCAAGACGGGGGCAGTGAGTGCGAGAGGGAGGAACTTGATAAATATGTTCGGTAATTTTCTATGTTCAGCTCAAGGTAACCAGTTGTGTTGGATCGAGCCAAAACAAAATGTTACCTGGTAACTGACGTAAGCAATTTAATGAATATATAATTGAAGCTCAGAAACATTGAGGAGCCCAAGTGGCTTACACCGTTTAGCGTCAGTCTCACAAGCTTTTTATTTTTTTTCTGTGGCAAGTTCGAATCTATATTTTTTAAACTCGTTTTCTGTGCTAAATGTTGATTAGCTACTTTACTGCTCCATCCGGATTATGATATACAGTCGGAACATAATTTACAAGATGTGTGCATGGACATTGTGCATTTGAAAAGCATGGACATACACAAGTTCGAGTATTTTGACCAGAGAAGTATTGTCAGAGTTAGATCGTCACTTTTAAAAGCATTTATTTGTCACAACATGTTACATATGGGGCTCATAAAGTGGTTAATATGACATGGCCTCGGCCGAGACACGGGCAGTGAGAGAGAGGGAGAAACGTGATAAATACGTTCGGTATTTGTTTATGTTCAGCTCAAGGAAACCAGTTGTTTTAGATCGAGCCAAAACAAAATGTTACCTGGACACTGACGTAAGCAACTTGAATGATAAATAATTGAAGGTACGGAGAGTGAGAGAAGATAAATGGCTCAATGTGTATAGCTGATGGATAATATGTTACTTAATTTTGCTTATGTGAGTTCGAATCCAGCTCTTACCGATCTCACAAACATTTTATTTTCATTCATTTCCTTTTTTATAGGCAGCTGTGATGTAGTGTTCACTTATTCAATGATGTTCCCCACAGTAGATAGGAGACGCGACTCGTAAAACGCCAGGTATTATGTTAATAAATATGTGACGAATCTGCTGACAGAGGGGGGCCACAGCTGCTGATGTTGACGCACGCACGCGTACGGAAACCAGTTGGTGTGGAAACCAGTAGGGATATAACACCGGCCCAAGGCATAAGCGAACTAAGCGACTGCTTAGGGCCCCATGGCCACTAGGGGGCCCCCGAGAGCAATAAAAATATATTTATTATTCCTCTCAGATTCCCCATGAGGCATGTCACTATACCTATAGACAGTTAGTCAATTGGGAAAAAGTCAAGCGGAGCTGGTTGACTTAGTCAAGAAGTAAAGATGTTATATGATATATATAGATATATAGATATTTCTTAGTGATTTTATTTGTTGTTGCTCTTTATTGTTGTTCTCGCACTACAATTTATTTATGCACATTGCTGCATAAATAAATTGTAGAAGGCTACCCCAACTGAACGACGACACATGGTGGTGGAAGAGGTGCGCCGCCAGGAGGAGGCAGCCAGGTGTGCCAAGGCAGTCTCCCAAGCCCAACAAGGCCGCTGGATGAGGTGGGAAGGTGTGGAGAGGCGGAAGATCACGTGGAACGAGATGTAGAGCATGGAGTCTAATAGACAAAGCTTCATCATTAGAGCCACTTATGATGTCCTGCTCCCAACTTACATCTCTGGTATGGTGAGGACCCAGCCTGCGTCCTGTGTGGAGCCCCAGCAACCCTCAAACACATCCTGGTGGGTTGCAAGACCAGCTTAACACAAGGGAGATACACCTGGCGTCATAACCAAGTGCTTAAGTGCTTGGCCGCCGAAATTGAGAGCAAGAGGGTAACCACCAACGCTATGCCCTCAAATGCTCAGACCACCTTTCCACGGGAGACAATGTTCATCCGGGAAGGGGAGAAACGGAGGACCAAGCCATCACCTCCAAACTCAGGCCCAATGAATGCAGCCCAGGATTGGGAAATGCGAGTAGACCTCAGCCAGAGGCTCACCTTCCCAACTGAAATCGCAACCACCAACCTGCGCCCAGACCTCGTCCTCTGGTCCAAGTCCTGCCACCGTGTCTTCATTGTTTGTGAGCATTTGTCCAGTGGAGGTGGGCTGCAGAGGCTTCATAGCCAGCTCCACCACAAGGCTCCTGAAAGAAGTTGGGATCAAAGGGCAGGCCCAGCGGAGGACAATCAAAGAACTTGGCAATGTCGCAGAAATGAGCAGTCACTGGCTGTGGCTGAAACGTAGGGACGCAACATGGGCTGCTAGATAAATGGTCACGAGGTGCCACCATGCGACACACACCCAGGTCTTGATCAGCCTGTGGTGGGCCAACCTTGGCAGAAGGTGTCTTGAGATAAGTGGCCGAAACACCTAATGAAGCTGGGGCACACAACTGACGATGTGTTGCACTGGGGGCACCCCGCGATCTTGGCCAAGTTCCCCCCCACCCATGAGTACTCCAACCTAATTTGCTGTGCTGATAGTTAGGGACAGATAACATCTAGTCCTAATAAGAATCCTGTTGCAGTTTTTTTGAAGCCAAAAATAATAAACCAGATGACACTTTTACTTAAATATATATAATGTAGGTTTTTTTATAATGTTTTACCATTTGGAACGATGTGTAAATCAACCCTAGCTCACTCTTCTAGTTGAATGTGCTACATTTTGAGATTAAAAACCATATGTGACGCCCTGGACATCATTCATTCATTAGTACTATTTATGTAATTAACTGGGCCACCCCCATAAATGTGTGAAGACATATCAGGCTGACAAATGATAATGTAAACAACACTGCTAGAGCCGCAATGAGTTTATAGTAGGTGTGTGAATGATCAACAACCAATATTATTAGCAGAAATAGAGGGCCCCAAAATCGAATTCTGCTTAGGGCCCCATGGAGGCTTGGGCCGGCTCTGGGTATACAACATGATGTCATCCATGTAGAGCCTATGGCTGATGTTACCCCATTCCCGAATCGGTATCCGTATCCATAAGGACAGAGCTTCTCCTTGGTATATGCCCCACCTAATGTTGACTTGTGTAGTTGGCTTTGAGTTGGCCTCCAGTGTTGTCTTCCACAGTCCCATCAAGTTCTTGATGAAGGTCATTAGAGTCCTGCTGATGTGATACAATTCTAGGCTTTACAGTATCCGTTGAGTCATAGGCTTTCTTGTAGTCTATCCAGGCAGTGCAAAGGTTGCTCTTCCTTTTCTTACAGTCTTGATTGATTGCTCTGTCGACCAGTTGTTGGTGCTTTGATCCTCTGGTGTTACTGCCAGTTCCCTTTTGTGGCCCACTCATTGACCCACGTGCCTACTAATTTTTGCCGCCATGATGCCTGACAGTATCTTCCATATTGTGCAGGCACAGGTTATTGGCTGATTGCTAGATGGGATGGTTCCATTATTTTCTTGATCTTGTAAGGAATCCTTGGTTGAAAAACGATTGAGAACCTCTGCTTTAATTAAAGCTCTTGACATTAAACATCCCCTGATGTGCTTTCTCTTTACCCACCAAAATTTTAAAACATCACACGAGACAATTTGAATTCAGGATTTGTATTCTGATCATGTTAAAGTTTAATTAAATTTGTGGCTGCAGGAAATTTCACAGAATACAGCTATTCATGATTAAATAAATATGCTTTGAATAAATAAGAAAATATCTGAGTTCAGACAAGCGGTTAAGGATTATAAGGAAAGGATAAATAAGAAAAGTAACAGTGCATTACTTTACATATAAATTATGCATACCATGACCTGCATGTGTTCCTTCATTTAATTTAAGACACTTGTTCCCTTACAATATGTTCTCTGCTATTGCTTTTCCCTGTTATTACATGCTATGGTATAAAGTGATAAGTAAAAAAGTGAAACCAAAACATGAATTTGACATACATTTGAACACTACAGCAATGTAAAGATCATTTTAAGTTCAAAGTAAATCATGATTTTAAATACTGTTGTCTTTTACAAATTACAAAGACCTCTTTGTTTTTTTAAAGATTAACTTCACAAAAAGTCCAGTTTGAATGCTAACGTCTCTCAATCTGCTTTAAACATTTGTTCAATCTTGTACAATGGTGAGAATGATATAATGGTTTAACTTTTCTGTGTTACTGGTTTTACTTGTTTACTTGTTTGGCATAACTGAACAAGACAGAAGTAGTTACTGTTACAAGGTTAAATATTGCTATAGCACATTATTTACTGACATCCCAAGTCGTAAGATTATATTGTTTGAGTTTTTATTCTAGGAATGACTCAATGGACCAGGTGCCTATACCTGAATCTGATAGCAAGTTATTCGTAAACTATACAAGATTTAAGAAGGTCATGAGTCAATCCTAGTCCCTTTTTTTTTATGTCCGTGATGGCAGTGATGTACTGATGGTGATTCAGCTCTGATGTTACTGTTGGTTTGACAGTAGCCTTGACAGCAGAACCAGGCAGAATGCAGTGACGAGGCTGATACTGTGGCTTATTCCACTTGAAGCTGTAAATAAGGAGAAAAGAAACAAAACAAAACTTTAGTTTAACAAACAGTCGTGTTACTTTGGAATTTTTAATCAAGTAGCAGTTTGCTTACTTATGCCATTTACGATGATGTTGGCGGTTTCAATGTCAAAGCCAATGACAGATGAAGCTGCGTTCAACAAAACACTTGCAACCTGAGTGTTATTGGGAGAAGATGGGTTTTGAAACAGAATGTCGATTATGTTATAGACCGATCCATTCCTGCAAAAGAAAAAAAACAAAATTATTTGAAGATACATCATCTTTAATGCCACTATTATTAAGGTATAACATAATAAATCTTAACAAAGTACCTGAATGCCACCACTTCCAAGGAGACGAAGGAGGAAGGGAATGCCTTTTGGAAAACTGGTGTAAGCTGCAGAAACAGGAAATAAATTATATTTACATACTAACAATTAACCATTTGTAAGATAAGTTGTTCAGTGAACTGGAGGTGTAGATATATTTGTCTAAATACATCACCCTTGATTTATCTTTCATCAATTCCCTCTGGACATTTGAATAAGTAACCGTCTAGTCAAAACAAGATTTTCTTACAATTTCTTGCTGTTTTTTTTTCTTTCTGACTGATGGACATAAATAAATTGATGGGTAAAAGTACAGGTTTTACAGGTGACTCCTCAGCTTAATATTTTTGTTTATATTCATGACTGTATCCTCAAGGACTTCCTATGGTTGCAATGATTCTTTTTTTTTTTTTTTTTTTAAATCTTGTGATGTTGTTTTCCTTATCTGTATGCACATTTGAGTAGCACTAAGAACCAAAAATTTTCTTTGGACCTAATTCATACAAGACAGTGACATCACACTATTATAAAGCTTTACTATAGCATATATATTCAGTTCTTTGGGTGGGGCCGTGAGCTCTGTGATTAAATGATTCAGTGGGTGTACCAATAGATTTTATCCTAAGTGTGAGACTCACCTCTTTCTTTATCATTCCAGCTCGATTTTTATAAGCTGTAGATGATGGGACCATCAAATCACTTGTGAATGTGCTTTGAAGAGATCTGAAAGTCACCCTGATTGTAATGAGTGCTACAGTTGTAGGTGCGGCTGTTAGAGGTGCTGCAGTTACAGGTGCGGCGGTTGCAGGTGCTGCAGTTGCAGGTGCGGCAGTTACAGGTGCGGCGGTTGCAGGTGCTGCAGTTGCAGGTGCTGCGATTGTAGGTGCTGCGGTTGCAGGTGCTGCTGTAGTTGGATCTGTAACTGGACTTGCTGTAAAAATATTTTTGGAAGAATAATTCGTAATATATCTATATTGTTGAATGGATAAAACTCACAGTGAAAAGTGTTTGTCAGTGTTTGTTACTATGTTTCACTAGTGCAGCAACATCATTTTGTGACTGACTGACTTCAAAACACAACGTTATTCCAAATATTTTATAGACTGATTAGAGTGAACTGTTGTGTTGACTTACCTACTACTGTGGCTGACGCAGGAATGAAGCTTACGTTGAAGCTGTTGTTTGAATTGGTGACAGCTTCAGTTAAGGTTGCAACAACGGCTGTATTCGTTGGGAGATCACTGATAGGAGTAGTCTCATTGAAGATTACGTTCATCTCTACTTGAGTTTTGACTGCCTTTGATGGATTTAGGGCTCTGTATCATCCAACCAAATTGGACCAGTGATAAAACATGATATGAGATGGGATTATTGCCATGTGTTACACATGAAAATTTCAACATTATAAGATACAAATTTAAAATACAGAAAATAAAATCAATCAGCCACTGTTAGCAAAAATGGTTTTACCTGAAAGCGTGCACCTTGCAGCTTTTAAATTCTTTTCCAAATTTCTTCCTGTATATCTTCACACACTGCAGAAAGAAATCATATTGAAAAGCCTTGAGGTTTTAAGCATGCATTTTTCTTGAAATTAAAAAAAATAATAATTTTCATCTTCACAGATTTGTTTTGAAACCAAAACATTCTGTCCAGTCATTCACAACACTGACAAAGTCAATGACAAATGTATATTTTGAAAATGTACTCACCATATCTTCCACTCGTTTTTCAAGATCTTTGTATTCACTGCTGCTGGGGTCACTGAGGGCATCTGTGTAAGGTTCTTCTGTTCCAACTGTCAAAGTATATTGATGTCCAGTGGCCAAAGTGGTTGCTGAAGTTGTTGCAGAAGTTGTAGTTACTGCAACAGTTGTCTGAGCAGGTGTCGCTGTTGATGCAGATGTTTCAGTCACAACAGCTGTTGTTGTCAGAGCAGTAGTCATTGTAGTAGATGCAGAAGAAAAAGCTGAAGTTGTTGTAGGTACGGTTGTCATAGCTGCTATGGTTGTAGATGCCAAAGTTATAGCCACCGATGTTGTAAGTGAAGGTGTTGTAGGTGATGTTGTTGTATGTGCAACAGTCGTCGCTGCTGTCTTTATAGGTCCAGTTGTTGGGTTTGTGGTCGTAGGTGTTATGGTTGTACCTGCTGTGGTTGTAGGTCCCACAGTTGAAGCCACTGTTGTTGTAGGTGCAGGTGTTGAAGATGTTGTCGTAGGTGCTACAGTTGAAGCTGCTGTGGTTGTTGGTGCTATACTTGTAGCTGCTGTGGTTGTAGATGCCAAATTTGGGACCACTGTTTTTGTAGATGAAGTTGTTGCAGGTGCAACAGTTTTTGCTTGTGTGGTTGTAGTTCCAGGTGTTGTTGGTGTTGTGGTTGCGATAGTTGTACCTGCTGTGGTTGTAATTGCTGCAGTTGTAGCCGCTGTTGTCGTAGGTGTTACCGTCATAGCTGCTGTGGTTGCAGGGTCAGGAGTCGTAGCTGTTGTGGTTGTAGATGGTGTGGTTTTAGGTGTCAAAGTTTTAGCCACCCGTGCTATAGTCGTTGCAGCTGTGGTTGTTGGTCCAGTTGTTGTAGGTTCTGTTGTTGTAAGTGATACAGTCATAGCTGCTGTGGTTGTAGGTGCTATTGTCGTTGGTGCTACAGTCGTAGCTGCTTTGGTTGTAGTTGGCAAATTTGAAGCCACTGTTGTTGTAGATGCAGGTGTTGTAGGTGCTGTTGTTGTCTGTGCAACAGTTTTAGGTGCTATTGTTGTCGGTGCTACAGTTTTAGCTGCTATGGACGTAGGTGCACCAGTTGTCGCTGCTGTGGTTGAAGGTTCATTTGTTGTCGCTGCTGTGGTCGTAGGTGCAACAGTCGTAGGTGCAACTGTCGTAGATTCAGCGCTTGTAGCTGCTATTGTTGTTGGTGCAGGTGTTGTAGCTTCCGTCGTCGTTGGTGCCAAGGTTGTAGCTGCTGTAGTTGTCTGTGCAACAGTTGTAGGTGCTATTGTTGTCGGTGCTACAGTTTTAGCTACTGTGGTCGTAGGTGCAACAGTTGTAGCTGGTGTAGTCGTTGGTGCCAAGGTTGTAGCTGCTGTAGTTATTGGTGCAGGTGTTGTAAGTGCTGTGGTTGTAGGTGAAACAGTCATAGCTCCTTTTGTTTTAGGTTCAGGTGTTGCCACTGCTGTGGTTGTAGGGACAGGTGTTGTAGCTGCTGTTGTTGTTGGTGCAGCTGATGTAGGTGCTGTGGTTGTTGGTGCTACAGTCGTAGCTGCTTTGGTTGAAGGTGCAGGTGTTGTAGCTTCCGTGGCCGTTGGTGCCAAAGTTGTAGCTGCTGTAGTTGTTGGTGCAGGTGTTTCAGCTGCTGTTGTTGCTGGTGCAGGTGTTGTAGCTGCTGTGGTCGTTGGTGACAAGGTTGTAGCTGCTCTAGTTGTTGGTGCAGTTGTTGCAGGTGCTATTGTTGTCAGTGCTACAGTTGTAGCTGCTGTGGTCATAGGTGCTACGGTTGCAGCTGCTGTTGTTGTAGGTGCAGGTGTTGTAGGTGCTGTAGTTGTCAGTGCCGTAGTCATCGGTGCTACAGTTGTAGCTGTTGTAGTTGTTGGTGCAGGTGTTGTAGCTGCTGTTGTTGTTGGTGCAACAGTCGTCGCTGCTGTCTTTATAGGTCCAGTTGTTGGGTTTGTGGTCGTAGGTGTTATGGTTGTACCTGCTGTGATTGTAGGTCCCACAGTTGAAGCCACTGTTGTTGTAGGTGCAGGTGTTGAAGGTGTTGTCGTAGGTGCTACAGTTGAAGCTGCTGTGGTTGTTGGTGCTATACTTGTAGCTGCTGTGGTTGTAGATGCCAAATTTGGGACCACTGTTTTTGTAGATGAAGTTGTTGCAGGTGCAACAGTTTTTGCTTGTGTGGTTGTAGTTCCAGGTGTTGTTGGTGTTGTGGTTGCGATAGTTGTACCTGCTGTGGTTGTAATTGCTGCAGTTGTAGCCGCTGTTGTCGTAGGTGTTACCGTCATAGCTGCTGTGGTTGCAGGGTCAGGAGTCGTAGCTGTTGTGGTTGTAGATGGTGTGGTTTTAGGTGTCAAAGTTTTAGCCACCCGTGCTATAGTCGTTGCAGCTGTGGTTGTTGGTCCAGTTGTTGTAGGTTCTGTTGTTGTAAGTGATACAGTCATAGCTGCTGTGGTTGTAGGTGCTATTGTCGTTGGTGCTACAGTCGTAGCTGCTTTGGTTGTAGTTGGCAAATTTGAAGCCACTGTTGTTGTAGATGCAGGTGTTGTAGGTGCTGTTGTTGTCTGTGCAACAGTTTTAGGTGCTATTGTTGTCGGTGCTACAGTTTTAGCTGCTATGGACGTAGGTGCACCAGTTGTCGCTGCTGTGGTTGAAGGTTCATTTGTTGTCGCTGCTGTGGTCGTAGGTGCAACAGTCGTAGGTGCAACTGTCGTAGATTCAGCGCTTGTAGCTGCTATTGTTGTTGGTGCAGGTGTTGTAGCTTCCGTCGTCGTTGGTGCCAAGGTTGTAGCTGCTGTAGTTGTCTGTGCAACAGTTGTAGGTGCTATTGTTGTCGGTGCTACAGTTTTAGTTACTGTGGTCGTAGGTGCAACAGTTGTAGCTGGTGTAGTCGTTGGTGCCAAGGTTGTAGCTGCTGTAGTTATTGGTGCAGGTGTTGTAAGTGCTGTGGTTGTAGGTGAAACAGTCATAGCTCCTTTTGTTTTAGGTTCAGGTGTTGCCACTGCTGTGGTTGTAGGGACAGGTGTTGTAGCTGCTGTTGTTGTTGGTGCAGGTGATGTAGGTGCTGTGGTTGTTGGTGCTACAGTCGTAGCTGCTTTGGTTGAAGGTGCAGGTGTTGTAGCTGCTGTTGTTGCTGGTGCAGGTGTTGTAGCTGCTGTGGTTGTAGATCCCAAGGTTGTAGATACTGTAGCTGTTGGTGCAGGTGTTGTAGGTGTTGTAGGTGCTGTGGTTTTCGGTGCTAAAGTTGTAGCTGCTGTGGTTGTAGGTGCAGGTGTTGTAGCTTCCGTGGTCGTTGTTGACAAGGTTGTAGCTGCTCTAGTTGTTGGTGCAGTTGTTGCAGGTGCCATTGTTGTCAGTGCTACAGTTGTAGCTGCTGTGGTCATAGGTGCTACGGTTGCAGCTGCTGTTGTTGTAGGTGCAGGTGTTGTAGGTGCTGTAATTGTCAGTGCTGTAGTCATCGGTGCTACAGTTGTAGCTGTTGTAGTTGTTGGTGCAGGTGTTGTAGCTGCTGTTGTTGTTGGTGCAGGTGTTGTAGGTGCTGTAGTAGTCGTTGCTACAGTTGTGAATGCTGTGGTTGTGGGTGCAGGTGTTGTAGCTTCTGTGGTCGTTGGTGCCAAACTTGTAGCTGCTGTAGTTGTTGGTCCAGGTGTTGTAGCTCCTGTTGTTGTTGGTTCAGGTGTTGTAGGTGCTGTAGTTGTCTGTGCTACAGTTGTAGCTGCTGTGGTTGTAGGTCCAGGTGTCCTAGCTGCTGTGGTTGTAGGTGCAGTTGTTGTCGTTCCTGTGGTTGTAGGTGAAACAGTCTTGACTAATGTGGTTGTGGGTTCAGGTGTTGTCGCTGCTGTGGTTGTAGGTGCAGGTGTTGTAGTTGATGTGGTTGTAGATGATGGGGATTTAACTTCTGTGGTAGTTGGTGCCAAGGTTGTAGCTGCTGTTGTTGTAAGTGCAGGTGTTGTAGCTGCTGTTGTTGTAGGTGCAGGTGTTGTAGGTGCTGTAGTTGTTGTTGCTACAGTTGTAGCTGCTGTATTTGTTGGTGCAGGTGTTTTATTTGCTGTTGTTGTTGGTTCAGGTGTTGTAGTTGCTGTAGTTGTCGGTGCTATAGTTGTGGCTGCTGTAGTTATTGGTGCAGGTGTTGTAGCTCCTGTAGTTGTAAGTTCAGGTGTTGTAGCTGCTGTGATTGTAGGTTCAGGTGTTGTAGATGCTGTGGTCGTAGGTCCTACAGTTGTAGGTGCTGTGGTTGTAGGTGCTAAGGTTGTAGCTGCTGTGGTCGTAGGTTCTGCAGTTGTAGCGGCTGTGCTTGTCAGTGCTACTTTTGTAGCTGCTGTGGTCGTAGTTTCTACAGTTGTAGCTGCTGTTTTTGTCAGTGCAGGTGTTGTAGGTGCTGTGGTTGTCAGTGCAACAGTTGTAGCTGCTGTGGTCGTAGGTGCAGGTGTTGTAGCTGCTGCGTTCGTAGGTTCTACAGTTGTAGCTGCTGTGGTTGTAGGTGCAGGTGTTGTAGCTTCCGTGGTCGTTGGTGCCAAGGTTGTAGTGCCACTCAGTGCTACATTTGTAGCTGCTGTGGTCGTAGTTTCTACAGTTGTAGCTGCTGTTGTTGTCGGTGCAGGTTTTGTAGGTGCTGTGGTTGTCGGTGCTACAGTTGTAGCTGCTGTGATCGTAGGTGGAGTTGTTGTAGCTGCTGTGGTCGTAGGTGCTACAGTTGTAGCTGCTGTGGTTGTAGTTGCAGGTGTTGTAGCTTCCGTGGTCGTTGGTGCCAAGATTGTAGCTGCTGTGGTTGTAGGTGCAGGTGTTGTAGCTGCTGTGGTCGTAGGTTCTACAGTTGTAGCTCCTGTGGTCGTCGGTGCTACAGTTGTAGCTGCTGTGGTCGTAGGTGCTACAGTTGTAGTTGCTGTTGTTTTTCGTGCAGGTGTTGTGGGTGCTGTGGTTGTCAGTGCTACAGTTGTAGCTGCTCTGGTCGTAGGTGCAGGTGTTGTAGCTGCTGTGGTCGTAGGTACTACAGTTGTAGCTGCTGTGGTTGTCGGTGCTACAGTTGTAGCTGCTGTTGTTGTCGGTGCAGGTGTTGCAGGTGCTGTGGTCGTAGGTTCTACAGTTGTAGCTGCTGTGGTTGTAGGTGCAGGTGTTGTAGCTGCTGTGGTTGTAGGTGCAGGTGTTGTAGCTGCTGTGGTCGTAGGTTCTACAGTTGTAGCTGCTGTGATTGTAGGTGCAAGTGTGGTAGCTGCTGTGGTCATAGGTTCTACAGGTGTAGCTGCTATGGTTGTTGGTGCAGGCGTTGTAGGTGCTGTGGTTGTCGGTGCTACAGTTGTAGCTGCTGTGGTCGTCGGTGCAGGTGTTGTAGCTGCTGTGGTTGTTGGTGCAGGTGTTGTAGGTGCTGTGGTTGTCGGTGCTACAGTTGTTGCTGCCGTGGTTGACGGTGCTACAGTTGTAGCTGCTGTGGTTGTTGGTTCAGGTGTTGTAGGTGCTGTGGTTGTCGGTGCTACAGTTGTAGCTGCTGTGGTCGTCGGTGCAGGTGTTGTAGCTGCTGTGGTTGTTGGTGCAGGTGTTGTAGGTGCTGTGGTTGTCGGTGCTACAGTTGTCGCTGCCTTGGTTGTCGGTGCTACAGTTGTAGCTGCTGTGGTTGTTGGTGCAGGTGTTGTAGGTGCTGTGGTCGTAGGTGCTACAGTTGTCGCTGCTGTGGTCGTAGTTTCCACAGTTGTAGCTGCTGTTGTTGTTGGTGCAGGTGTTGTGGGTGCTGTGGTTGTCAGTGCTACAGTTGTAGCTGCTGTGGTCGTAGGTGCAGGTGTTGTAGGTGCTGTGGTCGTAGATGCAGGTGTTGTAGGTGCTGTGGTTGTCGGTGCTACAGTTGTAGCTGCTGTGGTTGGAGGTGCAGGTGTTGTAGCTGCTGTGGTCGTAGGTTCTACAGTTGTAGCTGCTGTGGTCGTAGGTTCTACAGTTGTAGCTGCTGTGGTCGTAGGTTCTACAGTTGTAGCCGCTGTGGTTGTAGGTGCAACTGTTGTAGCTGCTGTCGTTGTTGTTGCAGGTTTTGTAGCTGCTGTTGTTGGGGCAGGTGTTGTGGGTGCTGTAGTAGTCGTTGCTACATTTTTAGATGCTGTGGTTGTAGGTGCAGGTGTTGTAGCTTCCGTGGTAGTTGGTGCCAAGGTTGTAGCTGCTGTGGTTGTAGGTGCAGGTGTTATAGGTGCTGTAGTTGTCCTTGCTACAGTTGTAGCTGCTGCAGTTGTTGGTGCAGGTGTTGTAGGTGCTGTTGTTGTTGGTTCAGGTGTTGTAGGTGCTGTGGTTGTTGGTGCTACAGTTGAAGCTTCTGTGGTCGTAGGTGCAGGTGTTGTAGCTGCTGTGGTCGTAGGTTCTACAGTTGTAGCTGCTCTGGGCGTAGGTTCTACAGTTGTAGCCGCTGTGGTTGTAGGTGCAATTGTTGTAGCTGCTGTGGTTGTTGGTGCAGGTGCTGTAGCTGCTGTGGTTGTAGGTGCAATTGTTGTAGCTTCTGTGGTTGTTGGTGCAGGTGTTGTAGCTGATGTGGTCGTAGGTTCTACAGTTGTAGCTGCTGTAGTTGTCGGTGCTACATTTGTAGCTGCTGTGGTCGTAGTTTCTACAGTTGTAGCTGCTGTTGTTGTTGGTGCAGGTGTTGTAGGTGCTGTGGTTGTTGGTGCAGGTGTTGTAGGTGCTGTGGTTGTCAGTGCTACAGTCGTAGCTGCTGTGGTCGTCGGTGCAGGTGTTGTAGATTCTGTGGTTGTCGGTGCTACAGTTGTAGCTACTGTGGTTATAGGTGTTACAGTTGTAGCTGCTGTGGTTGTAGGTGCTACTGTTGTAGCTGCTGTTGTTGTTGTTGGTGCATGTGTTGTATGTGCTGTGGTCGTAGATTCTACAGTTGTAGCTGCTGTGGTCGTAGGTTCTACAGTTGTAGCTGCTGTGGTTGTCGGTGCTACAGATGAAGCTTCTGTGGTCGTAGGTGCAGGTGTTGTAGCTGCTGTGGTCGTAGGTTCTACAGTTGTAGCTGCTGTGGGCGTAGGTTCTACAGTTGTAGCCGCTGTGATTGTAGGTGCAATTGTTGTAGCTGCTGTGGTTGTTGGTGCAGGTGCTGTAGCTGCTGTGGTTGTAGGTGCAATTGTTGTAGCTGCTGTGGTTGTTGGTGCAGGTGCTGTAGCTGCTGTGGTTGTAGGTGCAATTGTTGTAGCTGCTGTGGTTGTTGGTGCAGGTGTTGTAGGTGCTGTGGTTGTCGGTGCTACAGTTGTAGCTGCTGTGGTTGTCGGTGCTATAGTTGTAGCTGCTGTGGTTGTTGGTGCAGGTGTTGTAGGTGCTGTGGTCGTAGGTTCTAAAGCTGTAGCTGCTGTGGTTGTCGATGCTACAGTTGTAGCTTCTGTGGTCGTCGGTGCAGGTGTTGTAGCTGCTGTGGTTGTTGGTGCAGGTGTTGTAGCTGATGTGGTCGTAGGTTCTACAGTTGTAGCTGCTGTGGTTGTCGGTGCTACAGTTGTAGTTGCTGTGGTCTTAGTTTCTACAGTTGTAGCTGCTGTTGTTGTTGGTGCAGGTGTTGTAGGTGCTGTGGTTGTCAGTGCTACAGTTGTAGCTGCTGTGGTCGTAGGTGCAGGTGTTGTAGGTGCTGTGATTGTCGGTGCTACAGTTGTAGCTGCTGTGGTTGGAGGTGCAGGTGTTGTAGCTGCTGTGGTCGTAGGTTCTACAGTTGTAGCTGCTGTGGTCGTAGGTTCTACAGTTGTAGCCGCTGTGGTTGTAGGTGCAATTGTTGTAGCTGCTGTGGTTGTTGGTGCAGGTGCTGTAGCTGCTGTGGTTGTAGGTGCAATTGTTGTAGCTGCTGTGTTTGTTGGTGCAGGTGTTGTAGGTGCTGTGGTTGTCAGTGCTACAGTTGTAGCTGCTGTGGTTGTTGGTGCAGGTGTTGTAGGTGCTATGGTCGTAGGTTCTACAGTTGTAGCTGCTGTGGTCGTAGGTGCAGGTGTTGTAGCTGATGTCGTCGTAGGTTCTACAGTTGTAGCTGCTGTGGTTGTCGGTGCTACAGTTGTAGCTGCTGTGGTCGTAGTTTCTACAGTTGTAGCTGCTGTTGTTGTTGTTGCAGGTGTTGTAGGTGCTGTGGTTGTCAGTGCTACAGTTGTAGCTGCTGTGGTTGTATGTGCAATTGTTGTAGCTGCTGTGGTTGTTGGTGCAGGTGCTGTAGCTGCTGTGGTTGTAGATGCAATTGTTGTAGCTGCGGTGGTTGTTGGTGCAGGTGTTGTAGGTGCTGTGGTTGTCAGTGCTACAGTTGTATCTGCTGTGATCGTCGGTGCAGGTGTTGTAGCTGCTGTGGTTGTCGGTGCTACAGTTGTAGCTGCTGTGGTCGTCGGTGCAGGTGTTGTAGCTGCTGTGGTTGTTGGTGCAGGTGTTGTAGCTGATGTGGTCGTAGGTTCTACAGTTGTAGCTGCTGTAGTTGTCGGTGCTACATTTGTAGCTGCTGTGGTCGTAGTTTCTACAGTTGTAGCTGCTGTTGTTGTTGGTGCAGGTGTTGTAGGTGCAGGTGTTGTAGGTGCTGTGGTTGTCAGTGCTACAGTTGTAGCTGCTGTGGTCGTCGGTGCAGGTGTTGTAGGTTCTGTGGTTGTCGGTGCTACAGTTGTAGCTACTGTGGTTATAGGTGCTACAGTTGTAGCTGCTGTGGTTGTAGGTGCTACAGTTGTAGCTGCTGTTGTTGTTGTTGGTGCATGTGTTGTATGTGCTGTGGTCGTAGGTTCTACAGTTGTAGCTGCTGTGGTCGTAGGTTCTACAGTTGTAGCTGCTGTGGTCGTAGGTTCTACAGTTGTAGCTGCTGTGGTTGTCGGTGCTACAGATGAAGCTTCTGTGGTTGTAGGTGCAGGTGTTGTAGCTGCTGTGGTCGTAGGTTCTACAGTTGTAGCTGCTGTGGGCGTAGGTTCTACAGTTGTAGCCGCTGTGATTGTAGGTGCAATTGTTGTAGCTGCTGTGGTTGTTGGTGCAGGTGCTGTAGCTGCTGTGGTTGTAGGTGCAATTATTGTAGCTGCTGTGGTTGTTGGTGCAGGTGTTGTAGCTGCTGTGGTTGTAGGTGCAATTGTTGTAGCTGCTTTGGTTGTTGGGGCAGGTGCTGTAGCTGCTGTGGTTGTATGTGTAATTGTTGTAGCTGCTGTGGTCGTAGGTGCAGGTGTTGTAGCTGATGTCGTCGTAGGTTCTACAGTTGTAGCTGCTGTGGTTGTCGGTGCTACAGTTGTAGCTGCTGTGGTCGTAGTTTCTACAGTTGTAGCTGCTGTTGTTGTTGTTGCAGGTGTTGTAGGTGCTGTGGTTGTCAGTGCTACAGTTGTAGCTGCTGTGGTTGTAGGTGCAATTGTTGTAGCTGCTGTGGTTGTTGGTGCAGGTGCTGTAGCTGCTGTGGTTGTAGGTGCAATTGTTGTAGCTGCGGTGGTTGTTGGTGCAGGTGTTGTAGGTGCTGTGGTTGTCAGTGCTACAGTTGTATCTGCTGTGATCGTCGGTGCAGGTGCTGTAGCTGCTGTGGTTGTCGGTGCTACAGTTGTAGCTGCTGTGGTTGTTGGTGCAGGTGTTGTAGCTGATGTGGTCGTAGGTTCTACAGTTGTAGCTGCTGTAGTTGTCGGTGCTACATTTGTAGCTGCTGTGGTCCTAGTTTCTACAGTTGTAGCTGCTGTTGTTGTTGGTGCAGGTGTTGTAGGTGCTGTGGTTGTCAGTGCTACAGTTGTAGCTGCTGTGGTCGTCGGTGCAGGTGTTGTAGGTTCTGTGGTTGTTGGTGCTACAGTTGTAGCTACTGTGGTTATAGGTGCAACAGTTGTAGCTGCTGTGGTTGTAGGTGCTACAGTTGTAGCTGCTGTTGTTGTTGTTGGTGCATGTGTTGTATGTGCTGTGGTCGAAGGTTCTACAGTTGTAGCTGCTGTGGTTGTAGGTTCTACAGTTGTAGCTGCTGTGGTCGTAGGTTCTACAGTTGTAGCTGCTGTGGTTGTCGGTGCTACAGATGAAGCTTCTGTGGTTGTAGGTGCAGGTGTTGTAGCTGCTGTGGTCGTAGGTTCTACAGTTGTAGCTGCTGTGGGCGTAGGTTCTACAGTTGTAGCCGCTGTGATTGTAGGTGCAATTGTTGTAGCTGCTGTGGTTGTTGGTGCAGGTGCTGTAGCTGCTGTGGTTGTAGGTGCAATTGTTGTAGCTGCGGTGGTTGTTGGTGCAGGTGTTGTAGGTGCTGTGGTTGTCAGTGCTACAGTTGTATCTGCTGTGATCGTCGGTGCAGGTGTTGTAGCTGCTGTGGTTGTCGGTGCTACAGTTGTAGCTGCTGTGGTCGTCGGTGCAGGTGTTGTAGCTGCTGTGGTTGTTGGTGCAGGTGTTGTAGCTGATGTGGTCGTAGGTTCTACAGTTGTAGCTGCTGTAGTTGTCGGTGCTACATTTGTAGCTGCTGTGGTCGTAGTTTCTACAGTTGTAGCTGCTGTTGTTGTTGGTGCAGGTGTTGTAGGTGCTGTGGTTGTCAGTGCTACAGTTGTAGCTGCTGTGGTCGTCGGTGCAGGTGTTGTAGGTTCTGTGGTTGTCGGTGCTACAGTTGTAGCTACTGTGGTTATAGGTGCTACAGTTGTAGCTGCTGTGGTTGTAGGTGCTACAGTTGTAGCTGCTGTTGTTGTTGTTGGTGCATGTGTTGTATGTGCTGTGGTCGAAGGTTCTACAGTTATAGCTGCTGTGGTTGTAGGTTCTACAGTTGTAGCTGCTGTGGTCGTAGGTTCTACAGTTGTAGCTGCTGTGGTTGTCGGTGCTACAGATGAAGCTTCTGTGGTTGTAGGTGCAGGTGTTGTAGCTGCTGTGGTCGTAGGTTCTACAGTTGTAGCTGCTGTGGGCGTAGGTTCTACAGTTGTAGCCGCTGTGATTGTAGGTGCAATTGTTGTAGCTGCTGTGGTTGTTGGTGCAGGTGCTGTAGCTGCTGTGGTTGTAGGTGCAATTATTGTAGCTGCTGTGGTTGTTGGTGCAGGTGTTGTAGCTGCTGTGGTTGTAGGTGCAATTGTTGTAGCTGCTTTGGTTGTTGGGGCAGGTGCTGTAGCTGCTGTGGTTGTATGTGTAATTGTTGTAGCTGCTGTGGTTGTTGGTGCAGGTGTTGTAGGTGCTGTGGTTGGCGGTGCTACAGTTGCAGCTGCTGTGGTCGTCGGTGCACGTGTTGTAGCTGCTGTGGTTGTTGGTGCAGGTGTTGTAGGTGCTGTGGTTGTCGGTGCTACAGTTGTAGCTGCTGTGGTTGTCGGTGCTACAGTTGTAGCTGCTGTGGTCGTTGGTGCAGGTGTTGTAGGTGCTGTGGTCGTAGGTTCTACAGCTGTAGCTGCTGTTGTTGTCGATGCTACAGTTGAAGCTTCTGTGGTCGTCGGTGCAGGTGTTGTAGCTGCTGTGGTTGTTGGTGCAGGTGTTGTAGCTGATGTGGTCGTAGGTTCTACAGTTGTAGCTGCTGTGGTTGTCGGTGCTACAGTTGTAGCTGCTGTGGTTGGAGGTGCAGGGGTTGTAGCTGCTGTGGTCGTAGGTTCTACAGTTGTAGCTGCTGTGGTCGTAGGTTCTACAGTTGTAGCCGCTGTGGTTGTAGTTGCAATTGTTGTAGGTGCTGTGGTTTTCGGTGCTACAGTTGTAGCTGCTGTGGACGTAGGTGCAGGTGTTGTAGGTGCTGTGGTCGTAGGTTCTACAGTTGTAGCTGCTGTTGTTGTTGGTGCTACAGTTGAAGCTGCTGTGGTTGTAGGTGCAAGTGTTGTAGCTGCCGTGGTTGATAGTGTCAAGGTTGTAGCTGCTGTGGTTGTAGGTGCAGGTGTTGTAGCTACTGTTGTTGTAGGTGCAGGTGTTGTACGTGCTGTAGTAGTCGTTGCTACAGTTGTAGCTGTTGTTGTTGTTGGTGCAGGTGTTGTAGGTGCTGTGGTTGTCAGTGCTACAGTTGTAGCTGCTGTGGTCGTAGGTGCAGGTGTTGGAGGTGCTGTGGTTGTCGGTGCTACAGTTGTAGCTGCTGTGGTTGGAGGTAAAGGGGTTGTAGCTGCTGTGGTCGTAGGTTCTACAGTTGTAGCTGCTGTGGTCGTAGTTTCTAAAGTTGTAGCCGCTGTGGTTGTAGGTGCAATTGTTGTAGGTGCTGTGGTTGTCGGTGCTACAGTTGTAGCTGCTGTGGACGTTGGTGCAGGTGTTGTAGCTGATGTGGTCGTACGTTGTACAGTTGTAGCTGCTGTGGTCGTCTGTGCTAAAGTTGTAGCTGCTGTGGTTGTAGGTGCTACAGTTGTAGCTGCTGTTGTGGTTGGTGCATGTGTTGTAGGTGCTGTGGTCGTAGGTTCTACAGTTGTAGCTGCTGTGGTCGTCGGTGCTACAGTTGAAGCTTCTGTGGTCATAGGTGCAGGTGTTGTAGCTGCTGTGGTCGTAGGTTCTACAGTTGTAGCTGCTGTGGTCGTAGGTTCTACAGTTGTAGCCGCTGTTGTTGTAGGTGCAATTGTTGTAGCTGCTGTGGTTGTTGGTGCAGGTGCTGTAGCTGCTGTGGTTGTAGGTGCAATTGTTGTAGCTGCTGTGGTTGTTGGTGCAGGTGTTGTAGGTGCTGTGGTTGGCGGTGCTACAGTTGCAGCTGCTGTGGTCGTCGGTGCACGTGTTGTAGCTGCTGTGGTTGTTGGTGCAGGTGTTGTAGGTGCTGTGGTTGTCGGTGCTACAGTTGTAGCTGCTGTGGTTGTCGGTGCTACAGTTGTAGCTGCTGTGGTCGTTGGTGCAGGTGTTGTAGGTGCTGTGGTCGTAGGTTCTACAGCTGTAGCTGCTGTTGTTGTCGATGCTACAGTTGAAGCTTCTGTGGTCGTCGGTGCAGGTGTTGTAGCTGCTGTGGTTGTTGGTGCAGGTGTTGTAGCTGATGTGGTCGTAGGTTCTACAGTTGTAGCTGCTGTGGTTGTCGGTGCTACAGTTGTAGCTGCTGTGGTTGGAGGTGCAGGGGTTGTAGCTGCTGTGGTCGTAGGTTCTACAGTTGTAGCTGCTGTGGTCGTAGGTTCTACAGTTGTAGCCGCTGTGGTTGTAGTTGCAATTGTTGTAGGTGCTGTGGTTTTCGGTGCTACAGTTGTAGCTGCTGTGGACGTAGGTGCAGGTGTTGTAGGTGCTGTGGTCGTAGGTTCTACAGTTGTAGCTGCTGTTGTTGTTGGTGCTACAGTTGAAGCTGCTGTGGTTGTAGGTGCAAGTGTTGTAGCTGCCGTGGTTGATAGTGTCAAGGTTGTAGCTGCTGTGGTTGTAGGTGCAGGTGTTGTAGCTGCTGTTGTTGTAGGTGCAGGTGTTGTACGTGCTGTAGTAGTCGTTGCTACAGTTGTAGCTGCGGTGGTTGTTGGTGCAGGTGTTGTAGGTGCTGTGGTTGTCAGTGCTACAGTTGTAGCTGCTGTGGTCGTAGGTGCAGGTGTTGGAGGTGCTGTGGTTGTCGGTGCTACAGTTGTAGCTGCTGTGGTTGGAGGTAAAGGGGTTGTAGCTGCTGTGGTCGTAGGTTCTACAGTTGTAGCTGCTGTGGTCGTAGTTTCTAAAGTTGTAGCCGCTGTGGTTGTAGGTGCAATTGTTGTAGGTGCTGTGGTTGTCGGTGCTACAGTTGTAGCTGCTGTGGACGTTGGTGCAGGTGTTGTAGCTGATGTGGTCGTAGGTTGTACAGTTGTAGCTGCTGTGGTCGTCTGTGCTAAAGTTGTAGCTGCTGTGGTTGTAGGTGCTACAGTTGTAGCTGCTGTTGTGGTTGGTGCATGTGTGGTAGGTGCTGTGGTCGTAGGTTCTACAGTTGTAGCTGCTGTGGTCGTCGGTGCTACAGTTGAAGCTTCTGTGGTCATAGGTGCAGGTGTTGTAGCTGCTGTCGTCGTAGGTTCTACAGTTGTAGCTGCTGTGGTCGTAGGTTCTACAGTTGTAGCCGCTGTTGTTGTAGGTGCAATTGTTGTAGCTGCTGTGGTTGTTGGTGCAGGTGCTGTAGCTGCTGTGGTTGTAGGTGCAATTGTTGTAGCTGCTGTGGTTGTTGCTGCAGGTGTTGTAGGTGCTGTGGTTGTCGGTGCTACAGTTGTAGCTGCTGTGGTCGTCGGTGCAGGTGTTGTAGCTGCTGTGGTTGTTGGTGCAGGTGTTGTAGGTGCTGTGGTTGTCGGTGCTACAGTTGTAGCTGCTGTGGTTGTAGGTGATACAGTTGTAGCTGCTGTGGTTGTTAGTGCAGGTGTTGTAGGTGCTGTGGTCGTAGGTTCTACAGTTGTAGCTGCTGTTGTTGTTGGTGCAGGTGTTGTAGGTGCTGTGGTTGTCAGTGCTACAGTTGTAGCTGCTGTGGTTGGAGGTGCAGGTGTTGTAGCTACTGTGGTCGTAGGTTCCACAGTTGTAGCTGCTGTGGACGTAGGTGCAGGTGTTGTAGCTGATGTGGTCGTAGGTTGTACAGTTGTAGCTACTGTGGTCGTCGGTGCTACAGTTGTAGCTGCTGTTGTTGTTGGTGCATGTGTTGTAGATGCTGTGGTCATAGGTTCTACAGTTGTAGCTGCTATGGTCGTAGGTTCTACAGTTGTAACCGCTGTGGTTGTCGGTGCTACAGTTGAAGCTTCTGTGGTCATAGGTGCAGGTGTTGTAGGTGGTGTGGTCGTAGGTTCTACAGTTGTAGCTGCTGTGGTCGTAGGTTCTACAGTTGTAGCCGCTCTTGTTGTAGGTGCAATTGTTGTAGCTGCTGTGGTTGTTGGTGCAGGTGTTGTAGGTGCTGTGGTTGTTGGTGCTACAGTTGTAGCTGCTGTGGTCGTCGGTGCAGGTGTTGTAGCTCCTGTGGTTGTTGGAGCAGGTGTTGTAGGTGCTGTTGTTGTCGGTGCTACAGTTGTAGCTGCTGTGGTCGTCGGTGCAGGTGTTGTCGCTGCTGTGGTTGTTCGTGCAGGTGTTGTAGGTGCTGTGGTCGTAGGTTCTACAGTTGTAGCTGCTGTGGTCGTAGGTGCAGGTGTTGTAGCTGCTGTGGTCGTAGGTGCAAGTGTTGTAGCTGCTGTGGTCGTAGGTCCTACAGTTGTAGCTGCTGTGGTTGTAGGTTCTACAGTTGTAGCTGCTGTGGATGTAGGTCCTACAGTTGTAGCTGCTGTGATTGTTGGTGCAGGTGTTGTAGGTGCTGTGGTTGTCGGTGCTACAGTTGTTGCTGCTGTGGTCGTAAGTGCAGGTGTTGTAGGTGCTGTGGTCGTAGATTCTACAGTTGTAGCCGCTGTGGTTGTTGATGCAGGTGTTGTCGCTGCTGGGGTCGTAGGTTCTACAGTTGTAGCTGCTGTGGTTGTTGGTGCAGGTGTTGTAGGTGCTGTGGTTGTCGGTGCTACAGTTGTAGCTGCTGTGGTCGTAGTTGCTACAGTTGTAGCTGCTGTGGTTGTAGGTGCAAGTGTTGTAGCTTCCGTGGTTGTTGGTGCCAAGGTTGTAGCTGCTGTGGTCGTCGGTGCAGGTGTTGTAGCTCCTGTGGTTGTTGTAGCAGGTGTTGTAGGTGCTGTTGTTGTCGGTGCTACAGTTGTAGCTGCTGTGGTCATCGGTGCAGGTGTTGTCGCTGCTGTGGTTGTTCGTGCAGGTGTTGTAGGTGCTGTGGTCGTAGGTTCTACAGTTGTAGCTGCTGTGGTCGTAGGTCCCACAGTTGTAGCTGCTGTGGTAGTAGGTTCTACAGTTGTAGCTGCTGTGGATGTAGGTCCTACAGTTGTAGCTGCTGTGATTGTTGGTGCAGGTGTTGTAGGTGCTGTGGTTGTCAGTGCTACAGTTGTAGCTGCTGTGGTCGTAGTTGCTACAGTTGTAGCTGCTGTGGTTGTAGGTGCAAGTGTTGTAGCTTCCGTGGTTGTTGGTGCCAAGGTTGTAGCTGCTGTGGTTGTAGGTGCAGGTGTTGTAGTTGCTGTTGTTGTAGGTGCAGGTGTTGTAGGTGCTGTAGTAGTCGTTGCTACAGTTGTAGCTGCTGTTGTTGTTGGTGCAGGTGTTGTAGGTGCTGTGGTTGTCAGTGCTACAGTTGTAGCTGCTGTGGTCATAGGTGCAGGTGTTGCAGGTGCTGTGGTTGACGGTGCTACAGTTGTAGCTGCTGTGGTTGGAGGTGCAGGTGTTGTAGCTGCTGTGATCGTAGCTTCTACAGTTGTAGCTGCTGTGGTCGTAGGTTCTACAGTTGTAGCTCCTGTGGTCGTAGGTTCTACAGTTGTAACCGCTGTGGTTGTAGGTGCAATTGTTGTAGGTGCTGTCGTTGTCGGTGCTACAGTTGTAGCTGCTGTGGACGTAGTTGCAGGTGTTGTAGCTGATGTGGTCGTAGGTTGTACAGTTGTAGCTGCTGTGGTCGTCGGTGCTACAGTTGTAGCTGCTGTGGTTGTAGGTGCTACAGTTGTAGCTGCTGTTGTTGTTGGTGCATGTGTTGTAGATGATGTGGTCGTAGGTTCTACAGTTGTAGCTGCTGTGGTTGTCGGTGCTACAGTTGAAGCTTCTGTGGTCTTAGGTGCAGGTGTTGTAGGTGCTGTGGTCGTAGGTTCTACAGTTGTAGCTGCTGTGGTCGTAGGTTCTACAGTTGTAGCCGCTCTTGTTGTAGGTGCAATTGTTGTAGGTGCAATTGTTGTAGCTGCTGTGGTTGTTGGTACAGGTGCTGTAGCTGCTGTGGTTGTGGGTGCAATTGTTGTAGCTGCTGTGGTTGTTGGTGCAGTTGTTGTAGCTGCTGTGGTTGTTGGTGCAGGTGTTGTAGCTGATGTGGTCGTAGGTTCTACAGTTGTAGCTGCTGTGGTCGTATGTTCTACAGTTGTAGCCGCTCTTGTTGTAGGTGCAATTGTTGTAGCTGCTGTGGTTGTTGGTGCAGGTGCTGTAGCTGCTGTGGTTGTAGGTGCAATTGTTGTAGCTGCTGTGGTTGTTGGTGCAGTTGTTGTAGCTGCTGTGGTTGTTGGTGCAGGTGTTGTAGCTGATGTGGTCGTAGGTTCTACAGATGTAGCTGCTGTGGTCGTAGGTGCAGGTGTTGTAGGTGCTGTGGTTGACGGTGCTACAGTTGTAGCTGCTGTGGTTGGAGGTGCAGGTGTTGTAGCTGCTGTGGTCGTAGGTTCTACAGTTGTAACTGCTGTGGTCGTAGGTTCTACAGTTGTAGCCGCTGTTGTTGTAGGTGCAATTGTTGTAGCTGCTGTGGTTGTTGGTGCAGGTGCTGTAGCTGCTGTGGTTGTAGGTGCAATTGTTGTAGCTGCTCTGGTTGTTGGTGCAGGTGTTGTAGGTGCTGTGGTTGTCGGTGCTACAGTTGTAGCTGCTGTGGTCGTCGCTGCAGGTGTTGTAGCTGCTGTGGTTGTTGGTGCAGGTGTTGTAGGTGCTGTGGTTGTCAGTGCTACAGTTGTAGCTGATGTGGTTGTCTGTGCTACAGTTGTATCTGCTGTGGTTGTTGGAGCAGGTGTTGTAGGTGCTGTGGTTGTAAGTTCTACAGTTGTAGCTGCTGTGGTTGTCGGTGCTACAGTTGTAGCTGCTGTGGTCGTCGGTGCAAGTGTTGTAGCTGCTGTGGTTGTTGGTGCAGGTGTTGTAGCTGATGTGGTCGTAGGTTCTACAGTTGTAGCTGCTGTGGTTGTCGGTGCTACAGTTGTAGCTGCTGTGGTCTTAGTTTCTATAGTTGTAGCTGCTGTTGTTGTTGGTGCAGGTGTTGTAGGTGCTGTGGTTGTTAGTGCTACAGTTGTAGCTGCTGTGGTCGTAGGTGCAGGTGTTGTAGGTGCTGTGGTTGTCGGTGCTACAGTTGTAGCTGCTGTGGTTGGAGGTGCAGGTGTTGTAGCTGCTGTGATCGTAGGTTCTACAGTTGTAGCTGCTGTGGTCGTAGGTTCTAGAGTTGTAGCCGCCCTGGTTGTAGGTGCAATTGTTGTAGCTGCTGTGGTCGTAGGTTCTACAGTTGCAGCCGCTGTGGTTGTAGGTGCAATTGTTGTCGCTGCTGTGGTTGTTGGTGCAGGTGCTGTAGCTGCTGTGGTTTTAGGTGCAATTGTTGTAGCTGCTGTGGTTGTTGGTGCAGGTGCTGTAGCTGCTGTGGTTGTCGGTGCTACAGTTGTAGCTGCTGTGGTCTTCGGTGCAGGTGTTGTAGCTCCTGTGGTTGTTGGTGCAGGTGTTGTAGGTGCTGTGGTTGACGGTGCTACAGTTGTAGCTGCTGTGGTCATCGGTGCAGGTGTTGTAGCTGCTGTTGTCGTAGTTGCAGGTGTTGTAGCTGATGTGGTCGTAGGTTCTACAGTTGTAGCTGCTGTGGTTGTCGGTGCTACAGTTGTAGCTGCAGTGGTCGTCGGTGCAGGTGTTGTAGCTCCTGTTATTGTTGGTGCAGTTGTTGTAGGTGCTGTGGTTGACGGTGCTACAGTTGTAGCTGCTGTGGTCGTTGGAGCAGGTGTTGTAGGTGCTGTGGTCGTAGGTTCTACAGTTGTAGCTGCAGTGGTTGTCGGTGCTACAGTTGTAGCTGCTGTGGTCGTCGGTGCAGGTGTTGTAGCTGCTGTGGTTGTTGGTGCAGGTGTTGTCGCTGATGTGGTCGTAGGTTCTACAGTTGTAGCTGCTGTGGTTGTCGGTGCTACAGTTGTAGCTGCTGTGGTTGTAGTTTCTACAGTTGTAGCTGCTGTTGTTGTTGGTGCAGGTGTTGTAGGTGCTGTGGTTGTCGGTGCTACAGTTGTAGCTGCTGTGGTTGGAGGTGCAGGTGTTGTAGCTGCTGTGATCGTAGGTTCTACAGTTGTAGCTGCTGTGGTCGTAGGTTCTAAAGTTGTAGCCGCTCTGGTTGTGGGTGCAATTGTTGTAGCTGCTGTGGTCGTAGGTTCTACAGTTGTAGCCGCTGTGGTTGTAGGTGCTATTGTTGTCGCTGCTGTGGTTGTTGGTGCAGGTGCTGTAGCTGCTGTGGTTTTAGGTGCAATTGTTGTAGCTGCTGTGGTTGTTGGTGCAGGTGTTGTAGGTGCTGTGGTTGTCTGTGCTACAGTTGTAGCTAATGTGGTCTCCGGTGCAGATGTTGTAGCTCCTGTGGTTGTTGGTGCAGGTGTTGTAGGTGCTTTGGTTGACGGTGTTACAGTTTTAGCTGCTGTGGTCATCGGTGCAGGTGTTGTAGCTGCTGTTGTCGTAGTTGCAGGTGTTGTAGCTGATGTGGTCGTAGGTTCTACAGTTGTAGCTGCTGTGGTTGTCGGTGTCACAGTTGTAGCTGCTCTGGTCGTCGGTGCAGGTGTTGTAGCTCCTGTTATTGTTGGTGCAGTTGTTGTAGGTGCTGTGGTTGACGGTGCTACAGTTGTAGCTGCTGTGGTCGTTGGTGCAGGTGTTGTAGCTGCTGTGGTTGTTCGTGCAGGTGTTGTAGGTGCTGTGGTCGTAGATTCTACAGTTGTAGCTGCTGTGGTCGTAGGTGCAGGTGTTGTAGCTGATGTGGTCATAGGTTCTACAGTTGTAGCTGCTGTGGTTGTCGGTGCTACAGTTGTAGCTGCTGTGGTCGTAGTTTCTACAGTTGTAGCTGCTGTTGTTGTTGGTGCAGGTGTTGTAGGTGCTGTAGTTTTCAGTGCTACAGTTGTAACTGCTGTGGTTGTCGGTGCAGGTGTTGTAGCTGCTGTGGTCGTAGGTTCTACAGTTGTTGTAGCTGCTGTTGTCGTCGTTGCTACAGTTGTAGCTGCTGTGGTCGTCGGTGCAGGTGTTGTAGCTGCTGTGGTTGTTGGTGCAGGTGTTGTAGGTGCTGTGGTCATAGGTTCTACAGTTGTAGCTGCTGTTGTCGTAGGTGCAGGTGTTGTAGCTGATGTGGTCATAGGTTCTACAGTTGTAGGTGCTGTGGTTGTCGGTGGTACAGTTGTAGCTGCTGTGGTCGTAGTTTCTACAGTTGTAGCTGCTGTTGTTGTTGTTGGTGCAGGTGTTGTAGCTGCTGTGGTCGTAGGTTCTACAGTTGTTGTAGCTGCTGTTGTTGTCGGTGCTACAGTTGTAGCTGCTGTGGTTGTAAGTGCTACAGTTGTAGCTGCTGTTGTTGTTGGTGCATGTGTTGTAGATGCTGTGGTCGTAGGTTCTACAGTTGTAGCTGCTGTTGTCGTAGGTTCTACAGTTGTAGCTGCTGTGGTTGTCGGTGCTACAGTTGAAGCTTCTGTGGTCATAGGTGCAGGTGTTGTAGGTGCTGTGGTCGTAGGTTCTAAAGTTGTAGCTGCTGTGGTCGTAGGTTCTACAGTTGTAGCCGCTCTTGTTGTAGGTGAAATTGTTGTAGCTGCTGTGGTTGTTGGTGCAGGTGCTGTAGCTGCTCTGGTTGTAGGTGCAATTGTTGTAGCTGCTGTGGTTGTTGGTGCAGGTGCTGTAGGTGCAATTGTTGTAGCTGCTGTGCTTGTTGGTGCAGTTGTTGTAGCTGCTGTGGTTGTTGGTGCAGGTGTTGTAGCTGATGTGGTCGTAGGTTCTACAGTTGTTGCTGCTGTTGTTGTTGTTGGTGCAGGTGTTGTAGGTGCTGTGGTTGTCAGTGCTACAGATGTAGCTGCTGTGGTCGTAGGTGCAGGTGTTGTAGGTGCTGTGGTTGACGGTGCTACAGTTGTAGCTGCTGTGGTTGGAGGTGCAGGTGTTGTAGCTGTTGTGGTCGTAGGTTCTACAGTTGTAGCTGCTGTGGTCGTAGGTGCAGGTGCTGTAGCTGCTGTGGTTGTAGGTGCAATTGTTGTAGCTGCTCTGGTTGTTGGTGCAGGTGTTGTAGGTGCTGTGGTTGTCGGTGCTACAGTTGTAGCTGCTGTGGTCGTCGGTTCAGGTGTTGTAGCTGCTGTTGTTGTTGGTGCAGGTGTTGTAGGTGCTGTGGTTGTCGGTGCTACAGTTGTAGCTGCTGTGGTTGTCTGTGCTACAGTTGTAGCTGATGTGGTCGTCGGTGCAGGTGTTGTAGCTGCTGTGGTTGTTGTTGCAGGTGTTGTAGCTGATGTGGTCGTAGTTTCTACAGTTGTAGCTGCTGTGGTTGTCGGTGCTACAGTTGTAGCTGCTGTGGTTGTAGTTTCTACAGTCGTAGCTGCTGTTGTTGTTGGTGCAGGTGTTGTAGGTGCTGTTGTTGTTAGTGCTACAGTTGTAGCTGCTGTGGTCGTAGGTGCAGGTGTTGTAGGTGCTGTGGTTGTCGGTGCTACAGTTGTAGCTGCTGTGGTTGGAGGTGCAGGTATTGTAGCTGCTGTGATCGTAGGTTCTACAGTTGTAGCTGCTGTGGTCGTAGGTTCTACAGTTGTAGCCGCTCTGGTTGTAGGTGCAATTGTTGTAGCTGCTGTGGTCGTAGGTTCTACAGTTGTAGCCGCTGTGGTTGTAGGTGCAATTGTTGTCGCTGCTGTGGTTGTTGGTGCAGGTGCTGTAGCTGCTGTGATCGTAGGTTCTACAGTTGTAGCTGCTGTGGTCGTAGGTTCTACAGTTGTAGCCGCTCTGGTTGTAGGTGCAATTGTTGTAGCTGCTGTGGTCGTAGGTTCTACGGTTGTAGCTGCTGTGGTCTTCGGTGCAGGTGTTGTAGCTCCTGTGGTTGTTGTTGCAGGTGTTGTAGGTGCTGTGGTTGATGGTGCTACAGTTGTAGCTGCTGTGGTCGTTGGTGCAGGTGTTGTAGCTGCTGTGGTTGTTCGTGCAGGTGTTGTAGGTGCTGTGGTCGTAGATTCCACAGTTGTAGCTGCTGTGGTCGTAGGTGCAGGTGTTGTAGCTGATGTGGTCGTAGGTTCTACAGTTGTAGCTGCTGTGGTTGTCGGTGCTACAGTTGTAGCTGCTGGGGTCGTAGGTTCTACAGTTGTTGTAGCTGCTGTTGTTGTCGGTGCTACAGTTGTAGCTGCTGTGGTCGTCGGTGCAGGTGTTGTAGCTGCTGTGGTTGTTGGTGCAGGTGTTGTAGGTGCTGTGGTCGTAGGTTCTACAGTTGTAGCTGCTGTTGTCGTAGGTGCAGGTGTTGTAGCTGATGTGGTCGTAGGTTCTACAGTTGTAGGTGCTGTGGTTGTCGGTGCTACAGTTGTAGCTGCTGTGGTCGTCGGTTCTACAGTTGTAGCTGCTGTGGTTGTCGGTGCTACAGTTGTAGCTGATGTGGTCGTAGGTTCTACAGTTGTAGCTGCTGTGGTTGTCTGTGCTACAGTTGTAGCTGCTGTGGTTGTAGTTTCTACAGTTGTAGCTGCTGTTGTTGTTGTTGGTGCAGGTGTTGTAGCTGCTGGGGTCGTAGGTTCTACAGTTGTTGTAGCTGCTGTTGTCGTTGGTGCAGGTGTTGTAGCTGCTGTGGTTGTTCGTGCAGGTGTTGTAGGTGCTGTGGTCGTAGATTCCACAGTTGTAGCTGCTGTGGTCGTAGGTGCAGGTGTTGTAGCTGATGTGGTCGTAGGTTCTACGGTTGTAGCTGCTGCGGTTGTCGGTACTACAGTTGTAGCTGCTGGGGTCGTAGGTTCTACAGTTGTTGTAGCTGCTGTTGTTGTCGGTGCTACAGTTGTAGCTGCTGTGGTCGTCGGTGCAGGTGTTGTAGCTGCTGTGGTTGTTGGTGCAGGTGTTGTAGGTGCTGTGGTCGTAGGTTCTACAGTTGTAGCTGCTGTTGTCGTAGGTGCAGGTGTTGTAGCTGATGTGGTCGTAGGTTCTACAGTTGTAGGTGCTGTGGTTGTTGGTGCTACAGTTGTAGCTGCTGTGGTCGTCGGTTCTACAGTTGTAGCTGCTGTGGTTGTCGGTGCTACAGTTGTAGCTGATGTGGTCGTAGGTTCTACAGTTGTAGCTGCTGTGGTTGTCTGTGCTACAGTTGTAGCTGCTGTGGTTGTAGTTTCTACAGTTGTAGCTGCTGTTGTTGTTGTTGGTGCAGGTGTTGTAGCTGCTGGGGTCGTAGGTTCTACAGTTGTTGTAGCTGCTGTTGTTGTCGGTGCTACAGTTGTAGCTGCTGTGGTCGTCGGTGCAGGTGTTGTAGCTGCTGTGGTTGTTGGTGCAGGTGTTGTAGGTGCTGTGGTCGTAGGTTCTACAGTTGTAGCTGCTGTTGTCGTAGGTGCAGGTGTTGTAGCTGATGTGGTCGTAGGTTCTACAGTTGTAGGTGCTGTGGTTGTCGGTGCTACAGTTGTAGCTGCTGTGGTCGTCGGTTCTACAGTTGTAGCTGCTGTGGTTGTCGGTGCTACAGTTGTAGCTGATGTGGTCGTAGGTTCTACAGTTGTAGCTGCTGTGGTTGTCTGTGCTACAGTTGTAGCTGCTGTGGTTGTAGTTTCTACAGTTGTAGCTGCTGTTGTTGTTGTTGGTGCAGGTGTTGTAGCTGCTGGGGTCGTAGGTTCTACAGTTGTTGTAGCTGCTGTTGTTGTCGGTGCTACAGTTGTAGCTGCTGTGGTCGTCGGTGCAGGTGTTGTAGCTGCTGTGGTTGTTGGTGCAGGTGTTGTAGGTGCTGTGGTCGTAGGTTCTACAGTTGTAGCTGCTGTTGTCGTAGGTGCAGGTGTTGTAGCTGATGTGGTCGTAGGTTCTACAGTTGTAGGTGCTGTGGTCGTCGGTGCAGGTGTTGTAGCTGCTGTGGTTGTTGTTGCAGGTGTTGTAGCTGATGTGGTCGTAGGTTCTACAGTTGTAGCTGCTGTGGTTGTCGGTGCTACAGTTGTAGCTGCTGTGGTCGTCGGTGCAGGTGTTGTAGCTGCTGTGGTTGTTGTTGCAGGTGTTGTAGCTGATGTGGTCATAGGTTCTACAGTTGTAGCTGCTGTGGTTGTCGGTGCTACAGTTGTAGCTGCTGTGGTTGTAGTTTCTACAGTTGTAGCTGCTGTTGTTGTTGGTGCAGGTGTTGTAGGTGCTGTGGTTGTTAGTGCTACAGTTGTAGCTGCTGTGGTCGTAGGTGCAGGTGTTGTAGCTGCTGTGGTTGTCGGTGCTACAGTTGTAGCTGCTGTGGTTGGAGGTGCAGGTATTGTAGCTGCTGTGATCGTAGGTTCTACAGTTGTAGCTGCTGTGGTCGTAGGTTCTACAGTTGTAGCCGCTCTGGTTGTAGGTGCAATTGTTGTAGCTGCTGTGGTCGTAGGTTCTACAGTTGTAGCCGCTGTGGTTGTAGGTGCAATTGTTGTCGCTGCTGTGGTTGTTGGTGCAGGTGCTGTAGCTGCTGTGATCGTAGGTTCTACAGTTGTAGCTGCTGTGGTCGTAGGTTCTACAGTTGTAGCCGCTCTGGTTGTAGGTGCAATTGTTGTAGCTGCTGTGGTCGTAGGTTCTACAGTTGTAGCTGCTGTGGTCTTCGGTGCAGGTGTTGTAGCTCCTGTGGTTGTTGTTGCAGGTGTTGTAGGTGCTGTGGTTGATGGTGCTACAGTTGTAGCTGCTGTGGTCGTTGGTGCAGGTGTTGTAGCTGCTGTGGTTGTTCGTGCAGGTGTTGTAGGTGCTGTGGTCGTAGATTCCACAGTTGTAGCTGCTGTGGTCGTAGGTGCAGGTGTTGTAGCTGATGTGGTCGTAGGTTCTACAGTTGTAGCTGCTGTGGTTGTCGGTGCTACAGTTGTAGCTGCTGGGGTCGTAGGTTCTACAGTTGTTGTAGCTGCTGTTGTTGTCGGTGCTACAGTTGTAGCTGCTGTGGTCGTCGGTGCAGGTGTTGTAGCTGCTGTGGTTGTTGGTGCAGGTGTTGTAGGTGCTGTGGTCGTAGGTTCTACAGTTGTAGCTGCTGTTGTCGTAGGTGCAGGTGTTGTAGCTGATGTGGTCGTAGGTTCTACAGTTGTAGGTGCTGTGGTTGTCGGTGCTACAGTTGTAGCTGCTGTGGTCGTCGGTTCTACAGTTGTAGCTGCTGTGGTTGTCTGTGCTACAGTTGTAGCTGCTGTGGTTGTAGTTTCTACAGTTGTAGCTGCTGTTGTTGTTGTTGGTGCAGGTGTTGTAGCTGCTGGGGTCGTAGGTTCTACAGTTGTTGTAGCTGCTGTTGTTGTCGGTGCTACAGTTGTAGCTGTTGTGGTCGTCGGTGCAGGTGTTGTAGCTGCTGTGGTTGTTGGTGCAGGTGTTGTAGCTGATGTGGTCGTAGGTTCTACAGTTGTAGGTGCTGTGGTTGTCGGTGCTACAGTTGTAGCTGCTGTGGTCGTCGGTTCTACAGTTGTAGGTGCTGTGGTTGTCGGTGCTACAGTTGTAGCTGCTGTGGTCGTCGGTTCTACAGTTGTAGCTGCTGTGGTTGTCTGTGCTACAGTTGTAGCTGCTGTGGTCGTAGTTTCTACAGTTGTAGCTGCTGTTGTTGTTGTTGGTGCAGGTGTTGTAGCTGCTGAGGTTGTAGGTTCTACAGTTGTTGTTGTAGCTGCTGTTGTTGTCGGTGCTACAGTTGTAGCTGCTGTGGTCGTCGGTGCAGGTGTTGTAGCTGCTGTGGTTGTTGGTGCAGGTGTTGTAGGTGCTGTGGTCATAGGTTCTACGGTTGTAGCTGCTGTTGTCGTAGGTGCAGGTGTTGTAGCTGATGTGGTCGTAGGTTCTACAGTTGTAGGTGCTGTGGTTGTCGGTGCTACAGTTGTAGCTGCTGTGGTCGTCGGTGCAGGTGTTGTAGCTCCTGTGGTTGTCGGTGCTACAGTTGTAGCTGCTGTGGTCGTAGTTTCTACAGTTGTAGCTGCTGTTGTTGTTGTTGGTGCAGGTGTTGTAGGTGCTGTGGTTGTCAGTGCTACAGTTGTAGCTGCTGTGGTTGTCGGTGCAGTTGTTATAGCTGCTGTTGTTGTCGGTGCTACAGTTGCAACTGCTGTGGTCGTAGGTTCTACAGTTGTAGCTGCCGTTGTTGTCGGTGCAGGTGTTGTAGCTGCTGTGGTCGTAGGTTCTACAGTTGTAGCTGCTGTGGTTGTCAGTGCTACAGTTGTAGCTGCTGTGGTCGTAGGTTCTACAGTTGTAGCTGCCGTTGTTGTCGGTGCAGGTGTTGTAGGTGCTGTGGTTGTCAGTGCTACAGTTGTAGCTGCTGTGGTCCTAGGTGCAGGTGTTGTAGCTGCTGTGGTCGTAGGTTCTACAGTTGTAGCTGCCGTTGTTGTCGGTGAAGGTGTTGTAGGTGCTGTGGTCGTAGATTCTACAGTTGTAGCTGCTGTGGTTGTTGATGCAGGTGTTGTAGCTGCTGTGGTCGTAGGTTCTACAGTTGTAGCTGCTGTGGTTGTTGGTGCAGGTGTTGTAGGTGCTGTGGTTGTCGGTGCTACAGTTGTAGCTGCTGTGGTTGTAGGTGCAAGTGTTGTAGCTTCCGTGGTCGTTGGTGCCAAGGTTGTAGCTGCTGTGGTTGTAGGTGCAGATGTTGTAGCTGCTGTTGTTGTAGGTACAGGTGTTGTAGGTGCTGTAGTAGTCGTTGCTACAGTTGTAGCTGCTGTTGTTGTCGGTGCTACAGTTGTAGCTGCTGCAGTTGTTGGTGCAAGTGTTGTAGCTGCTGTGGTCGTAGGTCCTACAGTTGTAGCTGCTGCAGTTGTTGGTGCAGGTGTTGTAGCTGCTGTGGTCGTAGGCCCTACAGTTGTAGATGCTGTGGTTGTTGGTGCAGGTGTTGTAGGTGCTGTGTTTGTCAGTGCTACAGTTGTAGCTGCTGTGGTCGTAGCTGCAGGTGTTGTAGGTGCTGTGGTTGTCGGTGCTACAGTTGTAGCTGCTGTGGTCGTAGGTTTTACAGTTGTAGCCGCTGTGGTTGTGGATGCAATTGTTGTAGCTGCTGTGGTTGTTGGTGCAGGTGCTGTAGCTACTGTGGTTGTTGATGCAGGTGTTGTAGGTGCTGTGGTTGTCGGTGCTACAGTTGTAGCGTCTGTGGTCGTCGGTGCAGGTGTTGTAGCTGCTGTGGTTGTTGTTGCAGTCGTTGTTGGTGCTGTGGTTGTCGGTCCTACAGTTGTAGCTGCTGTGGTCGTCGGTGCAGGTGTTGTAGCTGCTGTGGTTGTTGGTGCAGGTGTTGTAGGTGCTGTTGTTGTAGGTTCTACAGTTGTAGCTGCTGTGGTCGTAGGTGCAGGTGTTGTAGCTGATGTGGTCGTAGGTTCTACAGTTGTAGCTGCTGTGGTCGTAGGTGCAGGTGTTGTAGCTGATGTGGTCGTAGGTTCTACAGTTGTAGCTGCTGTGGTTGTCGGTGCTACAGTTGTAGCTGCTGTGGTCGTAGGTTCTACAGTTGTAGCTGCTGTGGTTGTCGGTGCTACAGTTGTAGCTGCTGTGGTTGTCGGTGCTACAGTTGTAGTTGCTGTGGTCGTAGTTTCTACAGTTGTAGCTGCTGTTGTTGTTGGTGCAGGTGTTGTAGGTGCTGTGGTTTTCAGTGCTACAGTTGTAGCTGCTGTGGTTGTCGGTGCAGGTGTTGTAGCTGCTGTGGTCGTAGGTTCTACAGTTGTTGTAGCTGCTGTTGTTGTCGGTGCTACAGTTGTAGCTGCTGCTGTGGTCGTCGGTGCAGGTGTTGTAGCTGCTGTGGTTGTTGGTGCAGGTGTTGTAGGTGCTGTGGTCGTAGGTTGTACAGTTGTAGCTGCTGTTGTCGTAGGTGCAGGTGTTGTAGCTGATGTTGTCGTAGGTTCTACAGTTGTACCTGCTGTGGTTGTCGGTGCTACAGTTGTAGCTGCTGTGGTTGTCGGTGCAGGTGGTGTAGGTGCTGTTGTCGTAGGTTCTACAGTTGTAGCTGCTGTGGTCGTCGGTGCAGGTGTTGTAGCTCCTGTGGTTGTCGGTGCTACAGTTGTAGCTGCTGTGGTCGTAGTTTCTACAGTTGTAGCTGCTGTTGTTGTTGTTGGTGCAGGTGTTGTAGGTGCTGTGGTTGTCAGTGCTACAGTTGTAGCTGCTGTGGTTGTCGGTGCAGTTGTTATAGCTGCTGTTGTTGTCGGTGCTACAGTTGCAACTGCTGTGGTCGTAGGTTCTACAGTTGTAGCTGCCGTTGTTGTCGGTGCAGGTGTTGTAGCTGCTGTGGTCGTAGGTTCTACAGTTGTAGCTGCTGTGGTTGTCGGTGCTACAGTTGTAGCTGCTGTGGTCGTAGGTTCTACAGTTGTAGCTGCCGTTGTTGTCGGTGCAGGTGTTGTAGGTGCTGTGGTTGTCAGTGCTACAGTTGTAGCTGCTTTGGTCCTAGGTGCAGGTGTTGTAGCTGCTGTGGTCGTAGGTTCTACAGTTGTAGCTGCCGTTGTTGTCGGTGAAGGTGTTGTAGGTGCTGTGGTCGTAGATTCTACAGTTGTAGCTGCTGTGGTTGTTGATGCAGGTGTTGTAGCTGCTGTGGTCGTAGGTTCTACAGTTGTAGCTGCTGTGGTTGTTGGTGCAGGTGTTGTAGGTGCTGTGGTTGTCGGTGCTACAGTTGTAGCTGCTGTGGTTGTAGGTGCAAGTGTTGTAGCTTCCGTGGTCGTTGGTGCCAAGGTTGTAGCTGCTGTGGTTGTAGGTGCAGATGTTGTAGCTGCTGTTGTTATAGGTACAGGTGTTGTAGGTTCTGTAGTAGTCGTTGCTATAGTTGTAGCTGCTGTTGTTGTCGGTGCTACAGTTGTAGCTGCTGCAGTTGTTGGTGCAAGTGTTGTAGCTGCTGTGGTCGTAGGTCCTACAGTTGTAGCTGCTGCAGTTGTTGGTGCAGGTGTTGTAGGTGCTGTGTTTGTCAGTGCTACAGTTGTAGCTGCTGTGGTCGTAGCTGCAGGTGTTGTAGGTGCTGTGGTTGTCGGTGCTACAGTTGTAGCTGCTGTGGTTGTCGGTGCAGTTGTTATAGCTGCTGTGGTTGTCGGTGCTACAGTTGTAGCTGCTGTGGTTGTCGGTGCAGGTGGTGTAGGTGCTGTTGTCGTAGGTTCTACAGTTGTAGCTGCTGTGGTCGTAGGTGCAGGTGTTGTAGCTGATGTGGTCGTAGGTTCTACAGTTGTAGCTGCTGTGGTCGTAGGTGCAGGTGTTGTAGCTGATGTGGTCGTAGGTTCTACAGTTGTAGCTGCTGTGGTCGTAGGTGCAGGTGTTGTAGCTGATGTGGTCGTAGGTTCTACAGTTGTAGCTGCTGTGGTTGTCGGTGCTACAGTTGTAGCTGCTGTGGTCGTAGGTTCTACAGTTGTAGCTGCTGTGGTTGTCGGTGCTACAGTTGTAGCTGCTGTGGTTGTCGGTGCTACAGTTGTAGTTGCTGTGGTCGTAGTTTCTACAGTTGTAGCTGCTGTTGTTGTTGGTGCAGGTGTTGTAGGTGCTGTGGTTTTCAGTGCTACAGTTGTAGCTGCTGTGGTTGTCGGTGCAGGTGTTGTAGCTGCTGTGGTCGTAGGTTCTACAGTTGTTGTAGCTGCTGTTGTTGTCGGTGCTACAGTTGTAGCTGCTGCTGTGGTAGTCGGTGCAGGTGTTGTAGCTGCTGTGGTTGTTGGTGCAGGTGTTGTAGGTGCTGTGGTCGTAGGTTGTACAGTTGTAGCTGCTGTTGTCGTAGGTGCAGGTGTTGTAGCTGATGTTGTCGTAGGTTCTACAGTTGTACCTGCTGTGGTTGTCGGTGCTACAGTTGTAGCTGCTGTGGTCGTCGGTGCAGGTGGTGTAGGTGCTGTTGTCGTAGGTTCTACAGTTGTAGCTGCTGTGGTCGTAGGTGCAGGTGTTGTAGCTGATGTGGTCGTAGGTTCTACAGTTGTAGCTGCTGTGGTCGTAGGTGCAGGTGTTGTAGCTGATGTGGTCGTAGGTTCTACAGTTGTAGCTGCTGTGGTTGTCGGTGCTACAGTTGTAGCTGCTGTGGTCGTAGGTTCTGCAGTTGTAGCTGCTGTGGTTGTCGGTGCTAAAGTTGTAGCTGCTGTGGTTGTCGGTGCAGGTGTAGTAGGTGCTGTGGTTTTCAGTGCTACAGTTGTAGCTGCTGTGGTTGTCGGTGCAGGTGTTGTAGCTGCTGTGGTCGTAGGTTCTACAGTTGTTGTAGCTGCTGTTGTTGTCGGTGCTACAGTTGTAGCTGCTGTGGTCGTCGGTGCAGGTGTTGTAGCTGCTGTGGTTGTTGGTGCAGTCGTTTTCGGTGCTGTGGTTATCGGTGCTACAGTTGTAGCTGCTGTGGTCGTCGGTGCAGGTGTTGTAGCTGCTGTGGTTGTTGGTGCAGGTGTTGTAGGTGCTGTTGTCGTAGGTTCTACAGTTGTAGCTGCTGTGGTCGTAGGTGCAGGTGTTGTAGCTGATGTGGTCGTAGGTTCAACAGTTGTAGCTGCTGTGGTCGTAGGTGCAGGTGTTGTAGCTGATGTGGTCGTAAGTTCTACAGTTGTAGCTGCTGTGGTTGTCGGTGCTACAGTTGTAGCTGCTGTGGTCGTAGGTTCTACAGTTGTAGCTGCTGTGGTTGTCGGTGCTACAGTTGTAGCTGCTGTGGTTGTCGCTGCTACAGTTGTAGTTGCTGTGGTCGTAGTTTCTACAGTTTTAGCTGCTGTTGTTGTTGGTGCAGGTGTTGTAGGTGCTGTGGTTTTCAGTGCTACAGTTGTAGCTGCTGTGGTTGTCGGTGCAAGTGTTGTAGCTGCTGTGGTCGTAGGTTCACCAGTTGTTGTAGCTGCTGTTGTTGTCGGTGCTACAGTTGTAGCTGCTGTGGTCGTCGGTACAGGTGTTGTAGCTGCTGTGGTTGTTGGTGCAGGTGTTGTAGGTGCTGTGGTCGTAGGTTGTACAGTTGTAGCTGCTGTTGTCGTAGGTGCAGGTGTTGTAGCTGATGTGGTCGTAGGTTCTACAGTTGTAGCTGCTGTGGTTGTCGGTGCTACAGTTGTAGCTGCTGTGGTCGTAGGTTCTACAGTTGTAGCTGCTGTGGTTGTCGGTGCTACAGTTGTAGCTGCTGTGGTTGTCGGTGCTACAGTTGTAGTTGCTGTGGTCGTAGCTTCTACAGTTGTAGCTGCTGTTGTTGTTGGTGCAGGTGTTGTAGGTGCTGTGGTTTTCAGTGCTACAGTTGTAGCTGCTGTGGTTGTCGGTGCAGGTGTTGTAGCTGCTGTGGTCGTAGGTTCTACAGTTGTTGTAGCTGCTGTTGTTGTCGGTGCTACAGTTGTAGCTGCTGTTGTCGTAGGTGCAGGTGTTGTAGCTGATGTGGTCGTAGGTTCTACAGTTGTAGGTGCTGTGGTTGTCGGTGTTACAGTTGTAGCTGCTGTGGTCGTCGGTGCAGCTGTTGTAGCTCCTGTGGTTGTCGGTGCTACAGTTGTAGCTGCTGTGGTCGTAGTTTCTACAGTTGTAGCTGCTGTTGTTGTTGTTGGTGCAGGTGTTGTAGGTGCTGTGGTTGTCAGTGCTACAGTTGTAGCTGCTGTGGTCGTAGGTGCAGGTGTTGTAGCTGATGTGGTCGTAGGTTCTACAGTTGTAGCTGCTGTGGTCGTAGGTGCAGGTGTTGTAGCTGATGTGGTCGTAGGTTCTACAGTTGTAGCTGCTGTGGTTGTCGGTGCTACAGTTGTAGCTGCTGTGGTCGTACGTTCTGCAGTTGTAGCTGCTGTGGTTGTCGGTGCTAAAGTTGTAGCTGCTGTGGTTGTCGGTGCTACAGTTGTAGTTGCTGTGGTCATAGTTTCTACAGTTGTAGCTGCTGTGGTTGTCGGTGCAGGTGTTGTAGCTGCTGTGGTCGTAGGTTCTACAGTTGTTGTAGCTGCTGTTGTTGTCGGTGCTACAGTTGTAGCTGCTGTGGTCGTCGGTGCAGGTGTTGTAGCTGCTGTGGTTGTTGGTGCAGTCGTTTTCGGTGCTGTGGTTATCGGTGCTACAGTTGTAGCTGCTGTGGTCGTCGGTGCAGGTGTTGTAGCTGCTGTGGTTGTTGGTGCAGGTGTTGTAGGTGCTGTTGTCGTAGGTTCTACAGTTGTAGCTGCTGTGGTCGTAGGTGCAGGTGTTGTAGTTGCTGTGGTCGTAGTTTCTACAGTTGTAGCTGCTGTTGTTGTTGGTGCAGGTGTTGTAGGTGCTGTGGTTTCCACTGCTACAGTTGTAGCTGCTGTGGTTGTCGGTGCAAGTGTTGTAGCTGCTGTGGTCGTAGGTTCTACAGTTGTTGTAGCTGCTGTTGTTGTCGGTGCTACAGTTGTAGCTGCTGTGGTCGTCGGTGCAGGTGTTGTAGCTGCTGTGGTTGTTGGTGCAGGTGTTGTAGGTGCTGTGGTCGTAGGTTGTACAGTTGTAGCTGCTGTTGTCGTAGGTGCAGGTGTTGTAGCTGATGTGGTCGTAGGTTCTACAGTTGTAGCTGCTGTGGTTGTCGGTGCTACAGTTGTAGCTGCTGTGGTCGTCGGTGCAGGTGGTGTAGGTGCTGTTGTCGTAGGTTCTACAGTTGTAGCTGCTGTGGTTGTCGGTCCTACAGTTGTAGCTGCTGTGGTCGTAGGTGCAGGTGTTGTAGCTGATGTGGTCGTAGGTTCTACAGTTGTAGCTGCTGTGGTTGTCGGTGCTACAGTTGTAGCTGCTGTGGTCGTAGGTTCTACAGTTGTAGCTGCTGTGGTTGTCGGTGCTACAGTTGTAGCTGCTGTGGTTGTCGGTGCTACAGTTGTAGTTGCTGTGGTCGTAGCTTCTACAGTTGTAGCTGCTGTTGTTGTTGGTGCAGGTGTTGTAGGTGCTGTGGTTTTCAGTGCTACAGTTGTAGCTGCTGTGGTTGTCGGTGCAGGTGTTGTAGCTGCTGTGGTCGTAGGTTCTACAGTTGTTGTAGCTGCTGTTGTTGTCGGTGCTACAGTTGTAGCTGCTGTTGTCGTAGGTGCAGGTGTTGTAGCTGATGTGGTCGTAGGTTCTACAGTTGTAGGTGCTGTGGTTGTCGGTGTTACAGTTGTAGCTGCTGTGGTCGTCGGTGCAGGTGTTGTAGCTCCTGTGGTTGTCGGTGCTACAGTTGTAGCTGCTGTGGTCGTAGTTTCTACAGTTGTAGCTGCTGTTGTTGTTGTTGGTGCAGGTGTTGTAGGTGCTGTGGTTGTCAGTGCTACAGTTGTAGCTGCTGTGGTCCTAGGTGCAGGTGTTGTAGCTGCTGTGGTCGTAGGTTCTACAGTTGTAGCTGCCGTTGTTGTCGGTGCAGGTGTTGTAGCTGCTGTGGTCGTAGGTTCTACAGTTGTAGCTGCTGTGGTTGTCGGTGCTACAGTTGTAGCTGCTGTGGTCGTAGGTTCTACAGTTGTAGCTGCCGTTGTTGTCGGTGCAGGTGTTGTAGGTGCTGTGGTTGTCAGTGCTACAGTTGTAGCTGCTGTGGTCCTAGGTGCAGGTGTTGTAGCTGCTGTGGTCGTAGGTTCTACAGTTGTAGCTGCCGTTGTTGTCGGTGAAGGTGTTGTAGGTGCTGTGGTCGTAGATTCTACAGTTGTAGCTGCTGTGGTTGTTGATGCAGGTGTTGTAGCTGCTGTGGTCGTAGGTTCTACAGTTGTAGTTGCTGTGGTTGTTGGTGCAGGTGTTGTAGGTGCTGTGGTTGTCGGTGCTACAGTTGTAGCTGCTGTGGTTGTAGGTGCAAGTGTTGTAGCTTCCGTGGTCGTTGGTGCCAAGGTTGTAGCTGCTGTGGTTGTAGGTGCAGATGTTGTAGGTGCTGTTGTTGTACGTACAGGTGTTGTAGGTGCTGTAGTAGTCGTTGCTACAGTTGTAGCTGCTGTTGTTGTCGGTGCTACAGTTGTAGCTGCTGCAGTTGTTGGTGCAAGTGTTGTAGCTGCTGTGGTCGTAGGTCCTACAGTTGTAGCTGCTGCAGTTGTTGGTGCAGGTGTTGTAGCTGCTGTGGTTGTAGGTGCAAGTGTTGCAGCTGCTGTGGTTGTCGGTGCTACAGTTGTAGTTGCTGTGGTCGTAGCTTCTACAGTTGTAGCTGCTGTGGTTGTTGGTGCAGGTGTTGTAGGTGCTGTGTTTGTCAGTGCTACAGTTGTAGCTGCTGTGGTCGTAGCTGCAGGTGTTGTAGGTGCTGTGGTTGTCGGTGCTACAGTTGTAGCTGCTGTGGTCGTAGGTTTTACAGTTGTAGCCGCTGTGGTTGTGGATGCAATTGTTGTAGCTGCTGTGGTTGTTGGTGCAGGTGCTGTAGCTACTGTGGTTGTTGATGCAGGTGTTGTAGGTGCTGTGGTTGTCGGTGCTACAGTTGTAGCTGCTGTGGTCGTCGGTGCAGGTGTTGTAGCTGCTGTGGTTGTTGTTGCAGTCGTTGTTGGTGCTGTGGTCGTAGGTTTTACAGTTGTAGCTGCTGTGGTTGTTGGTGCAGGTGTTGTAGCTGCTGTGGTCGTAGGTTCTACAGTTGTAGCTGCTGTGGTCGTAGGTTCTACAGTTGTAGCCGCTGTGGTTGTAGGTGCAATTGTTGTAGCTGCTGTGGTTGTTGGTGCAGGTGTTGTATCTGCTGTGGTTGTCGGTGCTACAGTTGTAGCTGATGTGGCCGTAGGTGCAGGTGTTGTAGCTGATGTGGTCGTAGGTTCTACAGTTGTAGCTGCCGTTGTTGTCGGTGCTACAGTTGTAGCTGCTGTGGTCGTAGGTTCTACAGTTGTAGCTGCCGTTGTTGTCGGTGCTACAGTTGTAGCTGCTGTGGTTGTAGGTTCTACAGTTGTAGCTGCTGTGGTTGTCGGTGCTACAGTTGTAGCTGCTGTGGTCGTAGGTTCTACAGTTGTAGCTGCCGTTGTTGTTGGTGCAGGTGTTGTAGGTGCTGTGGTTGTCGGTGCTACAGTTGTAGCTGCTGTGGTCGTAGGTTCTACAGTTGTAGCTGCCGTTGTTGTCGGTGCAGGTGTTGTAGGTGCTGTGGTTGTCAGTGCTACAGTTGCAGCTGCTGTGGTCCTAGGTGCAGGTGTTGTAGCTGCTGTGGTCGTAGGTTCTACAGTTGTAGCTGCTGTGGTTGTTGATGCAGGTGTTGTAGCTGCTGTGGTTGTAGGTTTTACAGTTGTAGCTGCTGTTGTTGTTGGTGCAGGTGTTGTAGCTGCTGTGGTCGTAGGTTCTACAGTTGTAGCTGCTGTGGTCGTAGGTTCTACAGTTGTAGCCACTGCGGTTGTAGGTTCTACAGTTGTAGCTGCCGTTGTTGTCGGTGCAGGTGTTGTAGGTGCTGTGGTTGTCAGTGCTACAGTTGTAGCTGCTGTGGTCCTAGGTGCAGGTGTTGTAGCTGCTGTGGTCGTAGGTTCTACAGTTGTAGCTGCTGTGGTTGTTGATGCAGGTGTTGTAGCTGCTGTGGTCGTAGGTTTTACAGTTGTAGCTGCTGTGGTTGTTGGTGCAGGTGTTGTAGCTGCTGTGGTCGTAGGCTCTACAGTTGTAGCTGCTGTGGTCGTAGGTTCTACAGTTGTATCCGCTGTGGTTGTAGGTGCAATTGTTGTAGCTGCTGTGGTTGTTGGTGCAGGTGTTGTAGCTGCTGTGGTTGTCGGTGCTACAGTTGTAGCTGATGTGGCCGTAGGTTTTACAGTTGTAGCCGCTGTGGTTGTAGATGCAATTGTTGTAGCTGCTGTGGTTGTTGGTGCAGGTGCTGTAGCTACTGTGGTTGTTGATGCAGGTGTTGTAGGTGCTGTGGTTGTCGGTGCTACAGTTGTAGCTGCTGTGGTCGTCGGTGCAGGTGTTGTAGCTGCTGTGGTTTTTGTTGCAGTCGTTGTTGGTGCTGTGGTCGTAGGTTTTACAGTTGTAGCTGCTGTGGTTGTTGGTGCAGGTGTTGTAGCTGCTGTGGTCGTAGGTTCTACAGTTGTAGCTGCTGTGGTCGTAGGTTCTACAGTTGTAGCCGCTGTGGTTGTAGGTGCAATTGTTGTAGCTGCTGTGGTTGTTGGTGCAGGTGTTGTATCTGCTGTGGTTGTCGGTGCTACAGTTGTAGCTGATGTGGCCGTAGGTGCAGGTGTTGTAGCTGATGTGGTCGTAGGTTCTACAGTTGTAGCTGCCGTTGTTGTCGGTGCTACAGTTGTAGCTGCTGTGGTCGTAGGTTCTACAGTTGTAGCTGCCGTTGTTGTCGGTGCTACAGTTGTAGCTGCTGTGGTTGTAGGTTCTACAGTTGAAGCTGCTGTGGTTGTCGGTGCTACAGTTGTAGCTGCTGTGGTCGTAGGTTCTACAGTTGTAGCTGCCGTTGTTGTTGGTGCAGGTGTTGTAGGTGCTGTGGTTGTCGGTGCTACAGTTGTAGCTGCTGTGGTCGTAGGTTCTACAGTTGTAGCTGCCGTTGTTGTCGGTGCAGGTGTTGTAGGTGCTGTGGTTGTCAGTGCTACAGTTGCAGCTGCTGTGGTCCTAGGTGCAGGTGTTGTAGCTGCTGTGGTCGTAGGTTCTACAGTTGTAGCTGCTGTGGTTGTTGATGCAGGTGTTGTAGCTGCTGTGGTTGTAGGTTTTACAGTTGTAGCTGCTGTGGTTGTTGGTGCAGGTGTTGTAGCTGCTGTGGTCGTAGGTTCTACAGTTGTAGCTGCTGTGGTCGTAGGTTCTACAGTTGTAGCCGCTGCGGTTGTAGGTTCTACAGTTGTAGCTGCCGTTGTTGTTGGTGCAGGTGTTGTAGGTGCTGTGGTTGTCAGTGCTACAGTTGTAGCTGCTGTGGTCCTAGGTGCAGGTGTTGTAGCTGCTGTGGTCGTAGGTTCTACAGTTGTAGCTGCTGTGGTTGTTGATGCAGGTGTTGTAGCTGCTGTGGTCGTAGGTTTTACAGTTGTAGCTGCTGTGGTTGTTGGTGCAGGTGTTGTAGCTGCTGTGGTCGTAGGTTCTACAGTTGTAGCTGCTGTGGTCGTAGGTTCTACAGTTGTAGCCGCTGTGGTTGTAGGTGCAATTGTTGTAGCTGCTGTGGTTGTTGGTGCAGGTGTTGTAGCTGCTGTGGTTGTCGGTGCTACAGTTGTAGCTGATGTGGCCGTAGGTGCAGGTGTTGTAGCTGATGTGGTCGTAGGTTCTACAGTTGTAGCTGCCGTTGTTGTCGGTGCTACAGTTGTAGCTGCTGTGGTCGTAGGTTCTACAGTTGTAGCTGCCGTTGTTGTCGGTGCTACAGTTGTAGCTGCTGTGGTTGTAGGTTCTACAGTTGTAGCTGCTGTGGTTGTCGGTGCTACAGTTGTAGCTGCTGTGGTCGTAGGTTCTACAGTTGTAGCTGCCGTTGTTGTTGGTGCAGGTGTTGTAGGTGCTGTGGTTGTCGGTGCAGGTGTTGTAGGTGCTGTTGTCGTAGGTTCTACAGTTGTAGCTGCTGTGGTTGTCGGTGCTACAGTTGTAGCTGCTGCGGTCGTAGTTTCTACAGTTGTAGCTGCTGTTGTTGTTGGTGCAGGTGTTGTAGGTGCTGTGGTTGTCAGTGCTACAGTTGTAGCTGCTGTGGTCGTAGGTTCTACAGTTGTAGCTGCCGTTGTTGTCGGTGCTACAGTTGTAGCTGCTGTGGTTGTCGGTGCTACAGTTGTAGCTGCTGCGGTCGTAGGTTCTACAGTTGTAGCTGCTGTTGTTGTCGGTGCAGGTGTTGTAGGTGCTGTGGTTGTCAGTGCTACAGTTGTAGCTGCTGTGGTCCTAGGTGCAGGTGTTGTAGCTGCTGTGGTCGTAGGTTCTACAGTTGTAGCTGCTGTGGTTGTTGATGCAGGTGTTGTAGCTGCTGTGGTTGTAGGTTTTACAGTTGTAGCTGCTGTGGTTGTTGGTACAGGTGTTGTAGCTGCTGTGGTCGTAGGTTCTACAGTTGTAGCTGCTGTGGTCGTAGGTTCTACAGTTGTAGCCGCTGCGGTTGTAAGTGCAATTGTTGTAGCTGCTGTGGTTGTTGGTGCAGGTGTTGTAGGTGCTGTGGTTGTCGGTGCTACAGTTGTAGGTGCTGTGGTTGTCGGTGCTACAGTTGTCGCTGCTGCGGTTGTCGGTGCTACAGTTGTAGCTGCTGTGGTTGTTGGTGCAGGTGTTGTAGGTGCTGTGGTCGTAGGTTCTACAGTTGTAGCTCCTGTGGTTGTCGGTGCTACAGTTGTAGCTGCTATGGTCGTCGGTGCAGGTGTTGTAGCTGATGTGGTTGTCGGTGCTACAGTTGTAGCTGCTGTTGTCGTAGTTTCTACCGTTGTAGCTGCTGTTGTTGTTGTTGGTGCAGGTGTTGTAGGTGCTGTGGTTGTCAGTGCAACAGTTGTAGCTGCTGTGGTTGTCGGTGCAGGTGTTGTAGCTGCTGTAGTCGTAGGTTCTACAGTTGTTGTTGTAGCTACAGTTGTTGTCGGTGCTACAGTTGTAGCTGCTGTGGTCGTAGGTTCTACAGTTGTAGCTGCCGTTGTTGTCGGTGCTACAGTTGTAGCTGCTGTGGTCATAGGTTCTAAAGTTGTAGCTGCCGTTGTTGTCGGTGCAGGTGTTGTAGCTGCTGTGGTCGTAGGTTCTACAGTTGTAGCTGCTGTGGTTGTTGTTGCTACAGTTGTAGCTGCTGTGGTCGTAGGTTCTACAGTTGTAGCTGCCGTTGTTGTCGGTGCAGGTGTTGTAGGTGCTGTGGTTGTAGGTGCTGTGGTTGTCAGTGCTACAGTTGTTGCTGCTGTGGTCCTAGGTGCAGGTGTTGCAGCTGCTGTGGTCGTAGGTTCAACAGTTGTAGCTGCCGTTGTTGTCGGTGCAGACGTTGTAGCTGCTGTGGTCGTCGGTTCTACAGTTGTAGCTGCTGTGGTTGTTGGTGCAGGTGTTGTAGGTGCTGTTGTCGTAGGTTCTACAGTTGTAGCTGCTGTGGTTGTAGGTGCAGGTGTTGTAGGTGCTGTGGTTGTCGGTGCTACAGTTGTAGCTGCTATGGTCGTCGGTGCAGGTGTTGTAGCTGCTGTGGTTGTTGGTGCAGGTGTTGTAGGTGCTGTTGTCGTAGGTTCTACAGTTGTAGCTGCTGTGGTCGTAGGTGCACGTGTTGTAGCTGATGTGGTCGTAGGTTCTACAGTTGTAGCTGCTGTGGTTGTCGGTGCTACAGTTGTAGCTGCTGCGGTCGTAGTTTCTACAGTTGTAGCTGCTGTTGTTGTTGGTGCAGGTGTTGTAGGTGCTGTGGTTGTCAGTGCTACAGTTGTAGCTGCTGTGGTCGTAGGTTCTACAGTTGTAGCTGCCGTTGTTGTCGGTGCTACAGTTGTAGCTGCTGTGGTCGTAGGTTCTACAGTTGTAGCTGCTGTGGTTGTCGATGCTACAGTTGTAGCTGCTGCGGTCGTAGGTTCTACAGTTGTAGCTGCCGTTGTTGTCGGTGCAGGTGTTGTAGGTGCTGTGGTTGTCAGTGCTACAGTTGTAGCTGCTGTGGTCCTAGGTGCAGGTGTTGTAGCTGCTATGGTCGTAGGTTCTACAGTTGTAGCTGCTGTGGTTGTTGATGCAGGTGTTGTACCTGCTGTGGTCGTAGGTTCTACAGTTGTAGCTGCTGTGGTTGTCGGTGCTACAGTTGTAGCTGCTGCGGTCGTAGGTTCTACAGTTGTAGCTGCCGTTGTTGTCGGTGCAGGTGTTGTAGGTGCTGTGGTTGTCAGTGCTACAGTTGTAGCTGCTGTGGTCCTAGGTGCAGGTGTTGTAGCTGCTATGGTCGTAGGTTCTACAGTTGTAGCTGCTGTAGTTGTTGATGCAGGTGTTGTACCTGCTGTGGTCGTAGGTTTTACAGTTGTAGCTGCTGTGGTTGTTGGTGCAGGTGTTGTAGCTGCTGTGGTCGTAGGTTTTACAGTTGTAGCTGCTGTGGTTGTTGGTGCAGGTGTTGTAGGTGCTGTGGTTGTCGGTGCTACAGTTGTAGCTGCTGTGGTCGTAGGTGTTACAGTTGTAGCTGCTGTGGTTGTAGGTGCAGGTGTTGTAGGTGCTGTAGTTGTAGCTGCTGCAGTTGTAGCTGCTGTTGTTGTTGGTGCAAGTGTTGTAGCTGCTGTGGTCGTAGGTCCTACAGTTGTAGCTGCTGCAGTTGTTGGTGCAGGTCTTGTAGCTGCTGTGGTCGTAGGTCCTACAGTTGTAGCTGCTGTAGTAGTAGTTGCAGGTGTTGTAATTAATGTGGTTGTAGGTGCAGGTGTTTTAGCTTCAGTGGTCGTTGGTGCCAAGGTTGTAGCTACTGTAGTTGTTGGTGCAGGTGTTGTAGGTGCTGTTGTTGTTGGTCCTACAGTCGTAGCTGCTGTGTTTTTAGATGCAACAGCAGTAGCTACTGTGGTCGCAGGTGCTAAAGTTGTAGCTGCTGTTGTTGTAGCAGCTGTAGTTGTCCGAGCTACAATATTAAACATATTCTTATTTTATTAAAGAAACATGATTCAAAGTTGAAATTTGACCTGCGTGTGTCTGTGTAAGAAATATTCGATGAGATGTCATCATGACTTCTTCTTTAATATCAAATCATGTTGATTCCAATCCCTTTTCCTTCATTGTCTGTCAAAACAGATTCAAAATCAATCATTCATCTTACCTGTTAAAAACAGGAAAATTGATATCATCCGACCAACACCCATCTTGTCTTTCTTTTAATCTGTAAAATCAAATAAGACAGAGAATTAACTTCAGGCACCTCGTTGATCTTCCTCACACTAGTACAGGATGATAGAAAATGAATCATATGAGCCTTATATTCATGGTATGGTCTCCAGTATTTGTGTTTTTGGATAGCAATCGTCCATACTCAATATAAATGTAATACCATAGTATTTGTTGTATATTGACCTGAGTGAATCAGAAGATCATTTCATATCACTGGATGCTATGTTGTTGATCAATCTTTCACTATACATCATACTTTCAAACATGAAAGGTGCTTTTGACTTTTTTATTATTAAATAAGGTAACATATTAATAATCAATCAAGTCAAAATCAAAATTACTTTATCCATCCCTGGGGTAAATTCAGGTAGTCTGTAGATTATTGAAGAGTTAGAAAGCCTGATGGCTAATTTATCTGTATTGACATTGATATTTTATCTGCGTCTTTAGTTCCTTGTTTTGGAAAATTTTGTGATGCATTTTTCGATTTTCAGGATTGTCTTGTTTAAGCTATTTTTGTGGAATATCTTGTGGCTTTTTTGTGTTCTTTGTATTTTAACATCGTGAGACCATGTTGTAAATAAATTAAACCAATCCATCAAGAGAGATTGTCTCAGTCTTAGTCCACACATGGGCTGGATTCTAAATATTTTACATGATGTACAATAAAGACCGTATTAAATAAAAAGTATAAATAAAAAGGTCAGACAAAATAAACCCCCCCCAAAAAAATGTTTTCATAAAAAAACACAACAACAGGTCTCACCTGAAACTTGATTGCCATGGACGACCAAAAGGCTTCTGTACTGAGTTGCAGCCAATTCATGTCTAAACTATGAGTTATGACTGTAATGACATCCATCTATATACATGACAGTACCATATACAAAGGGACCAAACTCTGTTAAATCTAGTCTATTGTCCATGGAGAAGACATTTGCTGTGAAACCGTCAGGAAAGCTGCTGGTCTGCTGGGGTTAGCCTTTCCCTAATGCATCATGAATGATGGTTAATTATGGCATTAATACCAAGGGTGGGTGCCACACAGCCTGGGAAAGCATCTCAAGACATTTGTTTCTCTTCTATGTATTATAAATAAAGTTTATTGTACTTCAATATAGATGTAACCTGATGACATCAAAGTTTCTCTTATCTTGTAGCCTTTAAATAACCACAGCCGCTCATGTTTATCTAGCCTGCCAGATCCTCAAATCACTGTCAACTCAACTTCAAAGGGATGTCAGTTTGCAAAGAAGCTCTAGTTATAAGAATTTAAACACAGTCTGCAATGAAAACATGAAGAAAATTCTCAAAGAAACGGTGCTACAAAACAGCATGTGGATGATTCAAATTAATGACGAGTGCCCCTACAGGTAACTACTCGATGCCTGCTCATATGGTGAGAGATCTTAGGGTTGTGTTTGAGCACAGAACGGAACCCTTCTTAGCACAGGGGTTCCCCAAGCAACAAGCTGACCCTGAAATCTGATTCCATGATGGACAAGGACAAAAAAACTTTCAATACAAGAACCAGTGCTGTATAAAAATTTCTTTGAGAGAGAGAGATTTTTTTATACTCATTTTGATCTGTATTTAATACTGCATAATGTGCCAGGATAATGAATTAAGCATATAACATTGAAATAACCTATTCTGAAAGTAGGACAGATGTTTTGACTAGAACCTTTGATGTATGCAAGTGTCCACACCCATTAAGCCATTTATATTGGGAGGGAATAAAGGCTAATGACGTGAGTCATTGGTGATAATTAACATAATTTATGATACTGAATTGCAGTTGTCTGTCAGTTTCTTGGCTCAGTATCATATTATGAATTCCACTTGTGTGAATTTTTAAAGGACTTCCCCCAGTGTGACACTAAATGAGGACAAACAAAAGAAAAATATATTTCTATTGACGTAATGAAGAGGGACTAAATCAAACAAGGAAAAACAAATTTGACAAAATATTCATACATATTAACCCTCCTCTTGTGTTGTGGGTCAACTTGACCAATTTCAATGTTTAAAAATCTAAAAAAGAGAAAATAGTTAAGAGTATTTTTCCTAAAAATAAAAAAATAAAACATGTAAAATAAAATAAAATTAAAAAATCAATGTCATTGTATTTTATATGTAGATCGAAAGAACACCCTTGCACTAAATATTGATTGATATAGTTAATAATGAGAGTTATTAATAAAATATAAACAATGTTTATTGGGACCTTTTAGTTTCTGACACTTTTGGATAATTAAATATGCCCCGGGTTATTGCTGTTCCTGAAAAAACTAACATAACAGGAGGGTTAAAAGAATATTGTCTATGATATTTGGAGTTATTGGGGAAATATTTAAATGCATGATTTAGTACAACAATGCAATACATTGTGTTGTGTAATGGACACATTAAAAGATCTCTGTTTTATTTCCTAATATTTTTTAGCATAAGAATCAATTAGTGACCAATATGTTCTTATATGAAATACCTATTTTTCTTATGTTGTGAATATCTACTTTTAATATTCTGTTCCAAACTCAATGTCGACAGAAGTAAGACGGTGCGGACTGAAACTCCACAAAGAGGATTAAACTCCCTCAATAAAGCTCAATCCAGTATTGCAGCAATCCCGCCTTAATTTTTAGAAATGTTTATCTCCTGAAAGCATTAAATGTAGAAGTAAAAATGTTATTATCAAAAACGAAAAGATATAAGATGAAAAGTTTTAAATTACACCTTTCTGTCTGTTTTCAATATTTCAAAATTGTTTCATGTCTTTTAATTAAGTCCAATATTCATCTGTGATATAACAAACCTTTCACCTCATCACAGTTTTATAAAAGCCTTTTACACTGGAATAGAATAAAGGGTAATAGCGCAACTCATAGGTGATAATGTCTTTAGGAATGTTGTCACACCTTAGTGATGAACAAAGGTAATTCAAAACTAAATCCAAACACAATTCCATCTGTCAATTTGTCAGTTTCTTGGCTCAGCATCATGGAATTCTCTCTTCTTTGTCCTGGTGCACTCCTCCTTTGTAAATGTTTTTTTTTAAAGTTCTACCAGTATTACAGTAGGGTATGACAAATACATAGATTTAAATATTTATTAATAAATATATATTTCTAGTGAAGTGGTAAAGGAGTGGCATGAAATGCAAGGAAATAGTAAAAAGGAAATGTGTATCCTCTCATATTGAACAAATATTTCATATGTAATTTAGAGTTATCAGACTAACTATGTAAATAGGTGATACTATACTATTACCACAGTAAGTTACAAAGCAATATGTGTTATATAGACACATCAGAATAAATCCCCTTGCATTTTATCTCCTCATATTCTTCTTTATAAATGTCAGTTATGATTATGTTTGAATATAAAATCAATATATTTGACACATGGTCTTCTGTTAATAATACAGATTTTAAAAAAAATAAAATTTAACAATTAAGCCAAATTGTATTTGTGACTGATGAACTGCAGCTGCTTGTGCAGGGTTTCGAAACTTACCACACAAAATGTGCTTTAGTACCTGTTTCATTATTTTACTTGCCAAAGTATGGAAGTAAAACCAGTCCACAGATACAGTCTAAAATTATTTATCATATCACAGTTTTTCGTACTTCCCAGCAGTATACAAATGGATGGATTGACCAATGTTAAATGCACAATTAGGAATGTATTCATCCCATTTTTAGTTCATAAGTTTCAGATATCTCCTGACAAAAATATAAGCACAATTAAATATGTACTTACCCAAAATGAAGATGAAAAGCTATAACCCCCCCTTCTGCCAACTTTTTTGTTTCAGACTTGTATTTTCCTTATTCCAGTTCAAACCTTTCGCCTGATGTGCCAGTCCACATCTATCAAAGCCTTTATATTGGAATGAAAAAAAGGCTTGTGACGTATAACAAAGGTCATCAATTCGGCAGAAATGTTGTTACGCCTTAGCAGTAAACATAACTTAATCTCAGGATAGAGGGTGTCAGATGTTAATTTGTCAGTTTCTTGGCTCAGTACTCCCTTTGTTGTCCTGGTGCATTCCACCTGTGTGAATGTTGAAAGAAGTTCTTCCAGTGTGACAATAAGTAAGGACAAAGAAATAAATGTCAAAATGATCTCTAGTGGCGTAAGGGAGCAGGAAGAAAATACAAAATATGGTAGCAGTATTGCGTATTTAAACAAACTGAATATTGTGTAAGATATTTTGAGTTGTACATTTTTGAAAAGATGAAACAATACAGTTAAAGTACAAAACAATAATATTTATATGAAATTATCTAAAGAAAAGCCTCTCAGCTTTATTTCCTCATAATCCTCAGTAGGTGAATATCTACCTTTGTCAGTGGAAAATATTCACAGTTAAATAAAAAAAATAAAAATAAAAAACAACATGGCAAGACATTTTAACTACAACATTTTAAAGGTTCTCTGCCTTTCAAAGCCAGTTTCTTATTATGTTAATGTTTTATAAGACATTATTTATTTTGAGACCTGCAAATAACCCAGTATGAACATATATTTCAAAAGTGAGTTGAGTGATGTTTTTTTTTTTTACCCCAAAGCTTATACACAAAGCCAGTGATTTGTTTTGACATGCACATTCGTTTGAATATCATGTCTACACACAGACAGAAGAGCATGTTAAAGCTGAACAATATGTTTGATTAAACTTCAAGACCAGTTTTGTCTTTCAGTTTTTTCTTTCAAACTGATTGTACAGTACCTGTCACCATAGTTGATATCAGTGATCATATGTACTGCTGCTATAATTCAAAGTTATTTTTCAGGATGCAATGCTTTTAGTCTGAATGATGCCTTTGGGTACGTAGTCCATCCCTGTTTTTTTTTTTTTGTTGCACCTCCAAGGGATTACCTGTTACTCAATTTAGGTAATACTTTGTTCTATGTGCCATATATATATATATATATATATATATATATATATATATATATTTGAAACATGACCTTAAAGTACATTTTATAGACAGAATATGCCTGAAGGATTTAGTATATTCAGTTGCAAGTATAATCTGAATCTGAATATAACATGTAATGCAAAGTGTCCTTTTAAATTATATTATTAAATGATTAATTAAAGTTATGCATTGTGATTGTGGAAAATGCTTTGTGTTAAATTGCTGCTTCTGAGCTAAAATCTGTCAGCACTGGCTATACACTTTGCTTGCCACAGAGAAATTTAAGAGCACAATAAAACATGTGAAATAGAAAAATATTGCATTAAGCTGCAGTTCTTTTTTTAAATAGTTGAGTTCGCTTGAGCTGTTCACATCTGTCTGACCCGTCTGTTCATGCATGACAAGTCATACTGCTGTCCTATGGGACTATGTCCTGTCCCACCCAAACTGCATATTGTTTTATTTAAAAAAAATATATAAATAAATAAAAACACTGACACCTAACCCCCCCCCCCCATTTGCAACTTCTACAAACATTAGGAAAACACCAGAGTTTGTTTCTTCTGATATTCATAAAAGCAGACAGATATCAGTGACAGAGCAGCAGTGTTTTCTTTGTTACCTGCTTCACAAACACATGAATAACAACATGGAGTCAGTATTTATACTGTATGCTGCATTTTCACTGGCAGAATACATCTATATTATTTATTTATTATTTGCATCCATATTTATAGACATTCTGATTGTGAATGCATTATTTTGCAACCCAGAATGTAATTTTGGTGCCACAAATACATCGAATCTCATCTTCTCTAAACCCCTCAAACCTGTTCTGATTAGCTACCGTGGTGGTAATAAAGCTCTAGGGGGAAAAAACATGACGACGCACTGGGCTGCAGTTTTAGATTTGATTTGATTAAAGATTTGAAACTGAAAGAAATAATTCTGGATACAATTATGGAGGTTGCATAGAGCATGACATTAGAATGTGATTTTAAAGGAATTTAATAATGATCTTCAAACATAAACATAGCTTAAAATTGTTTTAATGCTTGATGAAAGTATCAAACCACCTTGGGCTCCTATCTCTACTCTGTGACGCTATGCTTGTTATAATATGTCATCAGCCCGGTGCTAAAGCTAATGATTGCCAAAAACATTTTCTATCAACGTATCTGTGGTTTGCAGAAGCGTACATTGCTAACATTTCTTTCTGGCAGCTGGGCTGAGGTTGGCAGTGAGGTCCTGGGCTCCTCCTGTTGAAGAGTCTGTCTGTCTCTCCTGTTTTAGTCTTTTTATACTTGAGTAAAAAGGCTAAATGTATTCATAAGCACTTTTCACAGACAAAACTTTTTCGTGTCTGTGCTGCCCTTTTCCTTTTATCAGTTCGTCTTCATTGTTTTTCGCTGCTTAATGGGTTTTTGTAGCCGGTCATATGCCAGTTGTATCTGCCTGCCTTTGTGGATTTGCATCTTTTTGCTTCATTAAAATATCTTCATTAAATCTGCCCATCTTTGGAAATCTGCATATGGGGCCTTTCTGTCTGTGCTGCTTCCTTGGGTCACAATTACAAGTTTAAGAAGTGCAAAACTTAAAACATAATACAGTGAAACACCTGTGTATTTTTTTTAGCTGAGTCATCATCAGAATCATCAGAGCATCCGTAGGTTAGGTGCTTAAAAGCTTCATCACCATGGCTTCATACAGTCACCTGTTGGAGTACTTGTCATTTAATTCAATCGTTCTGATGTTGTTATATTGTGGCATTTTTTTTAGAGTTATCTTTATGTGTTCTTTGCACGCTTGTTTTTTTCCAACTCATTATTAGAAAACTAGAGACTCTTTGCAAACCTGTTGGACTTGTTTGAGATGATTGAACACCGGCTTGTTCCTCTTGTTCCTGACATATCACGACTCCTACGCATTTTTAAAAATAGGAGGTTAGCATAACTGAGCATTGTCATGGTTCTGTGTAACCCAAATCAACTGGCTGAATTTGTTTTAGTAATTGCCGCAGACATTTGTAATGTTTATTCTGTTGTTTTTATTTACAGTAATAGCTATTCAAATGCCATGAAAGCTCCATCATACAATCCCCTATCTTTGTATTACTTGCATATATCATCATCACATGGTTTATCAGGAAAACAAACTGGAGGAAAAACATCTGGAGCCGTACGGTGTCAGGTAAGGCCTGACAGTGTTTCAACAATATGTTTTGATCGTTGGCCAACACCTGTAATGTGTACTATGGTAGGTTTTCAATTCACTTCAGTTCAGTTTCAACTCTATTAAGGACATTACTCATCGCAGTTCCATCGAATAAATAAAATATAAATATAGGAAACCAAAGGTCACACATTAACAAACATTCTAGACCACCAATGGTTCCACAATCTGAATGAGAACCTTACAAAGCTCAGTTCAGAGTTGACATACAGCTGTTCTTTATGTTTGCAGGTGAGTCCACCAACACTAACAAACTTTTGACTCGAGCTTCAGCAACTTGCAACTAGCCTTATTAATTATAGTTAGATGATGATGATGTTGATGACTATGGGTGCACAGTTTTATATATATTTTACAAAATCTTTTACCTAATTAATTACTTGCATTGTGTCACCAGTTAAATTATTTAAAAAAAACGTTTTAATCAATTAATTAATATGATTAAAGGTAATAGAGTTGTAAATAATACTGATATAAAATCCATTTTAATGATCAATTGTTCTCATGAGTTGTTGCAGCAATTTTGGGGCTTATACCATTTGTTCCACACATTTGGTCCAATATTTTGATTTTTTTTTGTCAAGAATCCCATCCTCCGAATGCTCTAGGTGTCTAGTTTGTGCTTGTAAAGTTTCATGATCTGATTTGACTCGATCTTCAGCTTCTTTGAGCTTTCAGCAGCAGCCTCACACTGCTATCACAAGTGACTGAGTCTCTGCATGCTGCCTTTTAAGTAGCAGTGCCACAGGTGGGTCGAATTATTCTGTAAATGAGAAGGAATTCAACAACAATATTGCTTGAGCACAGAATTCTGTCATTTTTATACATTTTGACGAGGTGATTCTCACTGTTGCTTACATATGCCATCCACAGAAATGGGTGGTGTCAATACTGAATGATGTGATATTTTAAGCTGAACCAGCCAAAACATCTGCAGTCTGTGTGCCATTAGCTACAGATCCATGGTGTTTGATCCAATGCTGCAATCACAGAAAAATACTCATATAACTTGAGTTAATGAACAACCATTATAGTCTCTAGTATACTCTGTTTCTGCTTCATTCAGTCAACCTCCGACTGATGATACTGGGTTTAAACTTTAATTACCACATGTTAATATAAAAGAAAATTTATTTAGGTAGCACCATGTAAAATTGAGAAGGTTGGTGGACGTTTGCATTGCACCCAAAATTAGTTTAATCTAGTTTGTAAAAAAAAAGTATATAATAATTTAAAAAAAAGGTGTGCCCTTTCTCTATCCAATCATATGTGTGAAAAATGTGTGTGCGTGTGTGTGTGTGTGTGTGAGAGAGAGAGAGAGAGAGAGAGAGAGAGAGAGAGAGAGAGAGAGATAAATAAATATGATAAATAAATATGATTCGCAGCAGCTATTCTACCTCAAACCCACCATGGTGACAATACAAAAATACATATTCATACAACTCATTAAAATACACGGACACTTATATACTTGTTCACTGTAGATAAAACAATCACAACCCAATTTAAATTACTAACTATTACTATTTAAATTACACTAACAAAAGAAATATACAGACTGGTGACGATTGAATCTAGCAATAACAGATAAATATCATATACAGTACTGTGCAAAAGTTTTAGGCAGGTGTGAAACAATGCTTTTCATTCATAGTGAATGAACACAAGAAAAATCTAAATCAAATCAATATTTGCCTTCAAAACAGCATCAGTTCTTCTTGGTTCACTTGCACAGTTTCTGGGTTGTCCGAAACATCTTGGAGAACTTGGAGAACACAGTTCTTCTGTGGATTTAGGCAGCCTCAAAAGCGTCTGTCTCTTCATGTAATCCCAGACAGACTGGATGATGTTGAAATCAGGCTCTCTGGGGGCCATACCATCACTTCCAGAACTCCTTGTTCTTTTTTACGCTGAAGATAGTTCCTAATGATGCTGGCTGTATGTTTTAGGGTTCATTTCCTGCTGCAGAATAAATTTGGAGCCATTCAGATGCCTCCCTGATGGTATTGTATGATGGATTAGTATCTGCCTGTAATTTTCAGCATTAAGGAGACCATTAATTTTGACCGAATCCCCGACTCCATTTGCAGAAATGCAGCCCCAAACTGGCAAGGAACCTCCACCATGCTTCACTGTTGTCTGCAGACACTCACTCTTGTACCGCTCTCCAGCCCTTCGGCAAACAAACTTCCTTCTGCTACAGCCAAATATCTAAAATTTCGTATCATCAGTCCGGACAACCTGCTGCCATTTTTCTGCTCCCCAGTTCCTGTGTTTTCGTGCATAGTCGTGTCACTTGGCCTTCTTTCCACATTGGAGTAATGGCTTTTTGGCTGCAATTCTTCCATGTAGGTAGACCACCTTTGACCAGACTTCTCCTCACAGTAGATGGGTGTACCTGGGTCCCACTGGTTTCTGCTAAACTGATGACACTGCTGGATATCTTCTGATTGCGAAGGGAAGTGAGTGTGATGTGTCTTTCATCTGCTGCACAAAGTTTCCTTGGTTGACGACTGAGTCTACGGTCCTCAACGTTACCCGCTTCTTTGTGTTTCTTCAGCAGAGCTTGGACAGCACATCTGGAATCCACTGCCCCCTGCCTTGAAATTTCTATTTGGCAGAGACCTTGCCGAGGCAGTTTAACAACGTTGTGTCCTGTTGCTGTGCTCAGTCTTGCCATGGTGTATGACTTCTGACATTAAACTGTCTTCACCAACCTCACCTTGGAAGCAGAGTTTGACTGTTCCTTACCCAGTTTTAACCCTCATACACAGCTGTTTCTGTTTCAGTTAATGATTGTGTTTCAACCTACATATAACATTGATGATTATAAGCTCCTGTTTGGTATAATTGATAGATATTGCTGACAGCATTGCATCAGTTTGTTTGTTTTATGACTCATATGTACTTGTGCTATCCTTGAGAATGTTGCATAGACACACTTTATGTTGGTGATCTAACAAAGATCTGTGACAGGACACCTTTGACTGGTGTACTGAAACTTTTGGGCTATTGGATCATTTCTTTTCTAGCAGTAGTGTGGGATTTTTTAAAAACCTGTGGAAAGGAATGGCTGCAGTTTGGTATACGGTCAGTATTTTCTTGGGCAGGTGTAATGGCAGTTGAGGAATATAAGATTGTAACAACTAAAGATGAAGTTATTTTTGAATATAAACATAAAATGTGGCAATTTAAAGTGATTACGCGAGGGGGGAGAATGGCCGCAACGTCATTTCGCTCACTCACCAAACCCTGAAAAAGTGGTCTAAAATTGGAAGTGGGAAAGGAAAATAAAATGCAAAAACAATATTTTTTTGAGGAATGAATCTACGCTCTGGAGCAACCAAGTCTGACGAAGTAGACTTGAAGGACACCTTCACTACACAAATTAAGGAACTTAGAGATGACCTCAATGACTTTCGCCAAGATACAGAGCGGGACATTAAGACAATTATGCAGCAAACAGCGGATTTACGCAAGGACATGGAGAAAACAATAACTCGAGTGGATCAATTGGAAACACGTGTGTGTGAGATTGATGCCGCCGAGAATAAGCAGCAAAAAAAGGCAAAATATGTTGAGACTCGGTTGGAGGAGATTGGAGATCAAATGGACTACTTGGAGAGTAAATCCAGGCAAAATAATCTCTGCATCTATAACGTCCAGGAAAAAAGTGAAGCGTGTAACATGACAGCCTTCCTCCAAAAGTTAATTGCTGAAATTTTGGAAGTGACGGGCGAGCTCAACATTATGCGAGCCCACCGCATACATAAGGAAAAAACAAACTTCACAAGACCTGTCATTGTGGCTTTCTTAAGCTTTGACACGAAGACAAGAGTGCTCAAAGCGGCGTGGGAAAACAAAGAAGTCCTGTTTAAGGGAGTATGCATTTACTTCGATCATGACTTCACTTTTAAAACAAGACAGCAGAGAGCTCTGTATAAACCGATCCGGGAGTATCTGAAAGTGCAAGATATCAAGACACATATCCTGGTACCTGCAAAATTAAAAGTCTTCAACGAGGATGGAACATCTACAATGTACTCTAGCCCAGCAGAGGCAGCCAGAGATTTGGAGCAGACAGGTCGATACAAAGCAGGCGGAAAGGGATAGCAGGCCTGAGAAGATCTGTGAGACTTTGGGAAGAAAAATGACTAATTTCCAGTGGAGATGAGTAACCAAAGTCCACAAAAGAACAGTTACATCGACTATCAGGTACCAAAACACTAGTAGACTATAAGTTAAGCTATATTAATGATTGAGTTTGGTTATTTTATAGAGAAGCTGAATTGATAAATGAAAGGAGGGAGAGGAAACGATATTTGACACAATGATGCAAATATGAAGAACTATCTCTGTGAAGACTCTAAAATGTTGTGCTTCTCTTTTGTGTTAATCTTTAGTCACCACTCTATAACACCCTGTCTTTGACTTGACCTCAATTTAAACTTGAAAAAGTTCACATGCAGCCTATGCAAGGTGTATTGGTGAAGGTTAATTGTGAAAGTGCATGAGTAGGGATGGGTACCTTTCACATTTGAACTGATACCCGGTACCTGGGAATCGGTATCCTACTTTTGCATTTGTTTATGTGGTAATAAATGTTAATTTGTTTAATAATAAAATCTCAATTTTTCAATTCAACATATTTATTTCTCAAAATATAAACTTATATCAAAACAACTTATAACTTATTTATATCAAAACAATATAAGATCCAGGATGAGCAGTGCTTTATTGTTGAGTGAACGTGCATTTTGTAACATGAAGGTTGCAGTGTTTTTTCAAAGGATGCCGGAACAGAGGTTGGGAGGTGGATGATGCTGTCAACACAGAGGAGCGGTTTAGGGTTGCAAGGAACGAAAAAAAAAAAAAAAAAGTTGCAAGTGCACGTGTGATTTGTTGTGATGACGTCGTAGCTGTGCGGCGGAGCACCAGTCAGACAGTATTGTGGGCATGGCATGGTTGGAATAAACAAAGTTGAATCGGGCTGCTCTGTGCACATATCGAGGATGACGCAGGAGTCCGAGGGATTTAATTTCAGCGAGGCAGTTTGGAGTACAGTGGCAGATAATATTCCTGAGTTGAAGAGCGGAGTATTAGCGGAGGACCAGAGATGCAGCAGCTAGCTGCTAGCTGTTAATGACTGGTCTACAGAAGAATGGAGAGAGCAAACGGAGTAAGGAAGGTCCAATCTGGAGGCAGACGAAGGCCAAGCCCGGGTAGAGACATTGGAGAGATAGCAGCTGGCGGCTAGCAGGCCTAGAGCTGGCTGTTCGTCTGTGCCGCAGTGGAAGAGGGCAGCAGCTAGTGGCCGCGGTGAGCAGACAGGACCAGACGAGGAGGTAGGCCTAAATAAAAAATAGTGCGATCGTCAGCACGCTTGTTAATCAAGACGTCAAATGAAAACAGGTTGAAATCAATGATCAGTTTAAAGTTAACGCCGTTTAGGTACCGAAACATGGTACCGTTTGGTTTTACATGAATCGGTACTCGGTAGTACCGACGGAATTCGGTCGGTACCTATAAAAGTACCGAATTCGTTACCCATCCCTGGGTCATTCCAGAATTGGAGGACATTTTATGTCCCACCCATTAATTTTCAAATAAATCATGCATAAAATTCCAAAACGTGCATTTGTGGTGAAAATTATAATTACTCTGAGACAAAATATGAATAGTTATACAAAAACTGGTTCCAAAATATTGTTTAAAATATAAAATTACTCTAAACACCCCCTAAAATTGCCTTTTTCTCTTGTCCCACCCTCTTGATGGCCAACATGCATGTCAAATAAAGTGGTTAAAATAAGGTTACATTTTTTTTTTAATGATTTTGTTGATTTATGTATTTTGTAAGTGTAAAAACACTTTATTTAATCATAACATATTTTAAATAAAACCAATTTTGCATTAAAGTTGTGTCCCACAACATCCACGCAACCCTGTTACCAAAACCTTTTTAGCAGAGAAGAAGAAGAAGAAGTATGAGACACATGGCACAAAAGAAATTGCATCATCAAGCTATTAGCTAATAGCATGGGTAGACAAAAGGTAAGTCCTCTCTTCTATTTTTCATATTTTTTATATTTCATTGGCCTTGGTCGAGTGTGTCCCTCTAAGCAATGCAACCCTGTTACTCATATTACCAGAATAATGCAAAATATTTTCAAAGTTTTCTTTGTTCCTTTAAATAACTAGGTTTGTTCTCAACCTTACAGTAACAGTACATTCCATAGCTAGCATCTTTTTTCTGCTAAACAGCTAACATTAGTACGAATTTGCAACCTTGTTACTCGCAACCCTGTTCCTGTAATTAGAGTTAGGAGTTAGGAGACAATCAGTGTTATCAATCGTAAAATCAAATTTGTACATATAATTTAACAAAATATAGTTTTAATTATTATCATTAGTATTAGTCTAGGCCTACTGTATTTTCTAAAATGTGACTTGCCATTTTTTCCCCTTTCATTGCCACTATAGGCTTTATGTTAAAGTTGCACCAATATTGGTGGAATTATTCAGTCAATATTTACTGAACTGTTTTCAAATCATTTTAAGGTTATTTTCAATAGAGTAATTGACCTTTATTAATTGATCTTTAAATTGATTTTGACAGAGTTCTTCAGCAACATTGAGTGTTGCTGAAAAGCAGAAGCTCTACCGTGCCAGGCGAGATGCTGATGAACAGAGGAGACAGGAGTACTTAGAAAAAGAGAGACAAGTGGAAAAAAGACATCGAAAAAGGGAGAAAGAAACAAAAAGATGGTAGTGAGAGAGAGAAGCGTGCCCAGCGAAAGAAGTGGAGAGAGGCTCATCGTAGGAGTAAGGCCAGGAAAGGGCAACTGGAAATATTTAACACCCCTCCTGTAAGCCCTGATTCCCCAGTCAGACCAACAACTCCAGTCAGACCGAAATGTCAAGTCAGCTCCCAAACTGGGACTTCAAGGTCAGAATATAACTTTAGGTTATTGTGAAATGGAGATAATGCAGATAATGAAGATGGCTAAAGAAAGGCAGAGGAACTGTAACTGTACCCTGAAAAGTCAAACAAACATTACTTAAAAATAATTACAAGTAATTTCTGATTATTATTTTGGAGAAAAAAAACTGTAATGGCCATAGTCCATAGTGATTGATTTAAAGGTAATTGTATTGATGTAACTGCCATGTTGTTATAATGCACATTAATGTTAACTCATGTCTTTTATTAAATATCTTTTAATAATATCCATATGGTCCTGAGTATTTATCTATCAGATTTATGTCATAATCTACAATCAAAAGTAATTTGTCTATTCAACCCTGTTACTCTAATTTCAACCCTGTTACTGTGTAATTTATCTTAAAATTATCTTAAATGACTGTATCAGCTCATGAGAGTTTATCCTATTGTCATTTTGGAAGTGTGTATGATAATATTCATTATTAATTTTAGCAAATATTTATAGATAAAGACTGAAATTTCTAAAAATCATGCATGACGATCACAATGTTTGGGCGAGATTGATTTTTGAAGTTGCTTAGATTAATATATATGACGTCTGATCTGAAACAAAATATGTATTCAGTGTGAAAATGACATTTTTTTACTTACTGCTTAAGGACATATTCAACAACATTTTATGTAATACTTTTACAGGTTCCTGAGTATTGGTAACAGGGTTGCGCTAAGCAGGGCACACAATATAAAAGTGTCACTTTGAGTCCTGAGCTGGACAGACATAATTATTTGATGGTTAATTACCTGTATTTCTCAAATATATAGCAAAAAATGATCAAATAAATAGTAAAATTTTGAAGTGTTTCGGTCGGTAAATTGTCCTCGAATTCTGGAATGACCCCCCTATGCATGAGGGACTGTGTGTGTGTGTGTGTGTGTGTGTGTGTGTGTGTGTGTGGTTTAGCCTACTTGTATGGTAAATTGAGAGGAGAGAAGGTGATCACTGATCAGGAATGGATGACTGAATGATGGTGAAGGCTGAGAGCAGATGGCTTGCTAATGAATAGAAGATTTAGGATAGACAATAGCGGTAGAGATAAGGGGGGGAAAAGGCAGACTAATGATTTAAGTTTGAACTTTAATTACTTCAAAATGGAGATATAGTTAGTTAGCACTTCATTTGAAAGAATCACTGGTGTTTTTGGAAGTATATTAATAATGGTTTGTGTCTATTTTTGTTTCTTATTTTCTGTAAAATGTGATATCCTACAGTGTGCCTCTCAGGTATAGGACTGAATTTCTTGGTAACTATGATTTAAAGGTGAAGAGAAAAAAAATGATTAAGAATTAATTCAGTTTATTGTATTTTCTTGTAGATATGTAGATCAATTCTGGTGTTAGAGCTTCAGAGAAGGTTTCAGTGACAAAGGTAGGGGAATGGAGGAGCTATAAATTACGTTGAGGATAATGGGAAGTTTGATATGTAAAATTATACTGGCGGCTGATATAGTGCACCCTAAAGACCGCTAATGAATTCCTCCTGATTCTAAGGTGGAGTAAATGGAACCTGTGCAGGTGTTTTTTGTTTTGTCTATTTTGTTTTGTTTTTTCTGCCCCCGCCCCGCCCCCCTCCCACCGACACACACCCTCAACAACAACACCACTACCACTCATTTCATTCAAAGGAACTCCAGTTAATTTTAAACAAAGGACATGACAAAATTGAAAAGAATTGCATTAAATGTAAATGGGCTAAATAGTCAAATTAAAAGAAAAAAAATTCTCCTGCAGTTGAAGAAAGCAAAAGGAGATGTGCTCTTCCTTCAAGAAACCCACCTGAAGAGGAATGAGCATGAAAAACTAGGCAAAATGACAAAGGGACTAACTTACTCTAGTTCATTTGGCTCAAAAAAGAGGGGAGTGGCTATAATTATACAACCGCACAGAGCATTTCAAGTGGAAAGCTATATAGCTTACAAAGAGGGTAGGTTAATTTTAGTTGTCGGAAATAACTGAACTGTTAATGACAAAATGTAAAGGAATTACAGTAATGGGAAGAGATCTGAATCTTACAATAAATCCGAGATTGGACTCCTCAAACAATAAACCACATAGAGCTGACAAAGCATCATCAATACTAAGGGGAGCAATTTCAGACCTTGGACTGGTTGATGCATGGCAAAAAAAAATGTATACATATTATTCAGGTAGATTCTCAACTTATAATATATATATATGTATATATAATAATACTTATGTTCAAAAAAAATGTAGAGTTAATTGAAACATGCACAATAGGGATAAGGGACTTATCAGACCACGCCACAGTGAGCATAAATATAAATCTTAATATAAAGGAAGGAGAAAAAACATGGAAGTTAAACAACTCTCTTTTGCAGGATAAAATATTTGTAGATAAGATAAACAATATACTTTAAGAATATATAGAGATTAATAATACTGGGGATATTAATCCAATTACTTTATGGGAAGGAGCTAAAGCTGTTCTACGCAGACACATAATAGCATATTCTTCATTTAAGACAAAAACAGAAGACACTCGAACAACAAATAAAACTTTTAGAAGAAAAATATAAAAATTTTAAAAAAAATTAAATACTTGGGAATCTACCTTACCGAAGACTTAAAGAGTCTATACATAGACAATTATCAAGTTTTTTAAAATAAACTCAAACAAGACCTCAGCAGATGGAAAGCAATACCAGAATCAATATTGCACAGAGTAGAGGTTGTGAAAATGATGGTTCTACCACAATTTTTGTTTTTATTTCAAACCTTACCAATATATATCCCCAAAAGCAGCTTTAAAGGTGGAATATAATATTGTCAAATTATATCTGGAATTACAAAAGGAAAAGGAAAAAACTAAGTACGTTAACCCAACCTAAAGAAAAGGGTGGGCTTCGCTTTCCAGATTTAATGACTTACTTTCATGCTACTCAAATAGATATTATAATGAAATGGATGAACAATGGGGTAAAAGGTAAATGGAAATTAATAGAAAAACAATCACCATCAATATCAATTGGAACACTACCCTTCCTAAGTTAAAAAGAAATGCACAAATACAACAAAAACAACAGATGTGTAGAGAGCACATTAAAAAATTGGAGATGTATTCGGAAAATGTATAATTTTGGCAAAAAATGTGTTTACTTGAGAGAGATGGTGAATGATCCAGACTTTTTGCCTAATAAAATGTATACAGTATTAGAAGGCTGGGCAGGGAAGGGGTTACAATTGTACTCACAATTGATGACAAATATTGTGCTAAATTGTGCTTAAAAAGATGTAATTTAGACTATAAGGATTTATTTCAATATTTCCAAATGAGGAGCTATCTCATGGAAGAGCAGAGAGAACAGATTTAAAGAAAACATACATTATTGGATTTCATAAACAAAAATAGGAATAGCTTTAATACTGGAATCTCTAAACTGTATAAAATTCTACAGGAAACAAAAGAATCTGTAGATAATACTAAAGAAAAATGGGAAAAGGAACTGGCAATAACGATATTGGAAGAAGAATGGGAAGAAGCATGTAAAAGAATATATAAGACAACACAATCAAAGTATTGGAAAGAATTTGCCTGGAAAATTAACATGAAGCTCTTCATAACACCAATCATAAAATATAGTTCACCAGGAAGTGCAAAATGCTGGAGGGAATGTCCGGAACAAGAAGCTAACCATGCAAATATTTTTTATTTCTGTCCAGTGTTAGAAACATTCTGGAGGGCAGTTCAGGAGAAAATCATCAGTACATTTTATTTAAAGAAGCCATTAAAACCAGTTAATATTCTTTTAGGTATTATTCCATCAGAAATTGAGAAGGAAGGAGATAAATATCTGTATACAGTGATACGTATAGCTGCATTAAACAGATCACACGAAATTGGTTGGACGTTAATTCACCATGCATCAACAAATGGAAAATAACAGTAGATGAGATTAAGGAAATGGAAAGAATCACCTATAAGTTGAGAAACAGAGAAGAAGAATTTAAAAGAAACTCTCTTTTCTTCTCTTCCTTTTCCTCAATGAAATAATTAATTTAATAAGCAAACAATTAAACAACAATATTTATTCACTTATTTAATTTATGTATTCTTTTGGCACTGCCTCTTGTAAAAAATGCATAAATGTGGCAGGATGAATTGAATATGTGATGAAGCTGCTAATATTTGTAATCTCATAACCTGAAATAAAGTAATAAAAAAAACAACACACAAAATGTGTGTCTTTCCAGGATTTCGCTCGAAAAAAATTTAAAAGCTTTCATCCTTGTTATTCCTCCAGGCCTCGGAGACAGTGTCAGTGTTTTTGGTTTGTCCATTCATCCCGTTCTTGTGATCTCAAATTTAACATCACAAATGTCCATTTAGACACAAGGATGAACTGGTTGGTTTTTAGAGGTCAAAGGTTAAGGTCACTGTGACTTCGCATCTGCCCAATTCTGGTGAAAGAAATATTTTTTGAGGGAATTGTTTGGCACAAACATTCACTGAGATTTGAGGATGAAGTGATTAGATGCTGCAGGTTATAGGTCAAGGTGACGGCCCCTGTAGCGTGACATCATGCCTTGAGGGAATTTCTTCAAATTTGCCACAGATATCATTTAGACTCAAGGATGGACTCATTTGATTTTAGAGGTCAAAGGTCAAGGACACTGTGACCTTACATTTGTCCAAATCCTGTACATGTGGGCGCTCTGCCAGGTTGAGCTATCGGGCACCATATTGACTGTGTTTTATTTTATTTTTTTTTATTTTATTTATTTATTGTTGTTTGCACTTAAAAAACATACAATCATAAGGAAATAACAGTACAAGAAACAGTAAAAGAAAATGCAGGAAAGATCAAAAAGCCCAAAGGGTTTTACGCGACCCTCCCTCTTAAACCTATAAGTAACTATACTTTACTTAAATTACATAGCTCGATGAAAAAAAAAAAAAAATACAAACAAAATACAAACAAAACTACAAAGGTGTAGAACATCTATAGGGATTTTTTGAGCTTGGTCTTAAAAGTATTTAAAGAGGAACATGATTCTGTTTTATATCCACTATTAATGTTACCAAATACGACAGGTTTGATGTTTACTTCCTGCAGAAGTTTCTTCACTTAAGGACTGTTGCATTTTTTTAAATGGTTGCAGTCAAGGACTACACCTTCTTCAGACTTTTGTTTGGTCATTCTTTAATTCTCTGACACACTGTAACCGTTGCTAATTTGGTTCAAATGGCACACCCTAAATTACAAGGAGATGCAGTTGATCATTATAATAAAACAGGTACAACCAACTTTGCAGTTTGAGAGCATGTCATGAATCTGATGTAGACTTTTCTTAGGATCTTTATTCAAACAAATTTAAGACAAAACTTTGAAAGATATTGGTGATTGAAGCCCATTATTCTTACTGTGGTAGCCTTAAATATTTTTGCAACATAAGAATCTCACAGCCAAAACAAGTTATGCACCGCTCCCTGTTCTCTCTTTCTGAACAAACCTGAAATACTGACATGACAAAGGCTGAGAGCAGCTCATTGATAGATGCTACTGTGAAATTGAAATATAGACAATCCCATGGCAGGGTTTCATTGTCTATAAACATACCTGGTGCTTCAATTTAAGCTCCTGTCACTGAACATGCCCTAAACATGCACATTCTATTTACCCAGCAAAATTGCAAAACATAACAAAAGAGATGCTTTAATTCCACAGAGAGCTATAATTAATTACATAAATACAAATGCAAAATTGACCTAGCATTGGTTTGACATATACCATGACCTTTGTTAAAACTTATTTTAGGAAATGGTAAGAGTTAAGATGCAGTGACAACTAATCTTGAGGCATACTTAGATAATGCCATTCACGGTAAAGAAGGCAGTTTCAGTGTCAAAGCTGATGACATTTGAAGCTATGTTGTTCAAAGCACTCGCACTTTAAGTGTCATTATGATCAGATGTGTTTCCACAGCTAATGTCCATCATGTTAATGGTCAAACCATTACTGCAGAAGGAGAAACCAAAATGATTGTTGTATAAATATCAGACTGTGGTGTGGTGGTTAGCACTCTCTTCTTCATCTCTTCTTTGTGGAGTTTGCATTTTCTCCCTGTGTCAGTGTGGGTTCTCTCCGGGTCCTCCGGCTGCCTCCCACAATCCAAAGACACGTGGCTTAGGTTTAATCACATCAATTGTCTGTAGGAGTGAATGAGAGCGTGGATAGTGCTGTGTGGTGTACCCTTCCTTTGGCCCAGTGTTATCTGGGATTTGCTCTCGCCCCCTGTGACCAGAGTTCAGATAAGCAGTTAAGGATAATGGATGGATGAAAATATCAGGTTTAGGTCTCCATTATTTAGTTGTAACACAATGAATCTTATTACATACGGTTCATATAACATCTATCTATAAAGCAAGAAGCGGCTGTGCGTAAGTGTGGCATTTGAGCATGAAATCTTAAAAGTGCTGTGTAAAAATGCACAAAATTACTTATTGCAATTAGAGTTGGTCTGCTGTTCTTGCACTGAAAAAAATAGAAATCACAGTAGGTGGTTATTTTCTATTTGCATCAAACCTTTTGTATTCCTATTTATACTGTTATACACTGCAAATTATTTCATTCTTAAAATAAAACAAACTTAGATTTAGAAGTGTTAGATAATTTATCTTGTTTTAATTTTAATTTCTTATTTTAAGTGTTCAACATGCTTATTTCTAGATTTAATAATCTTAATTTAAGAAATCTTGTCAAGTGAAATTATCTGTCCATGAAGCAAGATCATTTCCCTCAGATTTATTGTTTTATCTGGTTTTTAGACACTCCTTTTTTGCAGTATACATGCATTTGAGCATGAAATATGTTAAGTTACTACACTGTACACATATTTAAAATTGCAGTTTCATCATATCTGGTTAAGTGCCCGGTCCTATATGTGGCCCTGTGGTAGTGTCGATGAAAAATTGTGGCCCCCTGCAGCATTTAAGTTGCCCATCCGTGGTCTAGGGCATATTTCGCTGACTGTTAGTCAGATTGACCTAAGATTTTGTATGTGGCTTGCGCATGGCACAAAGGTGTGCATCATTGATTCATTTTTCAAAATATCATTATTTATGTAGGACATAAATGCACTGTTTCCGATTAGACGCCTTTTAGGAGAACTCGCTCTGGATTTCCACCCTGACTCACCTCATCTTTAAGTCTATTTAGCCTGCCTATCTTTTGGACTTTTAAAGTGCGCTACAAGGTTAGATTTTCCAATAATATTCGAATAGTTCCCAGCGAATACCAATGTTCAATGTGTGTGTGCTGGATGGTGTGCGTATCATATCAAAACTAAGTGTTTTATGGAGTTGCAGACGTAGCGCGATTGGCATGCTAAGCGGAGATTTAGCTTTATTCACTTCTTATGTTGCATTACTATGTAATTCAGGGATGACATTCATGTTGCTTAGCATAATGCCCATAATCATTTGATATGAGATACTTACATGCAATATAGTATATTAACTAATTGGGTTCATGATAATGTATTTTTAATGCAGCATACTGCGTAATGTGCTATCTCGCGATTAGCATGCTAAGCGGGGATTTAAGCCCTTTCCTCTATCAGTTTGATCCATTGAAAACAGTAAAAACAAAACTTTATTAACTGACAGCTAAGCATAATACAGATGGAAAGATCGCGTTTCTGTTTTATATATGCATTAGCATACAAAATACAATCTCGCACTACATGAATACATACTTCCCACAGGCACTTTACTAGTACACAATTCAGTTTGTTGACACAAAAATGTATTGGATTTTGTTGAAGAGATATTTTTTTCTTAACAACATTCTATAAGAACATATTGTAATGCTAAAATTGAATTTGAACGATTCATTTTAGATATCTTATTGTACTGAATGCATATGTCATTAACATTGGTATCTTTGTAATACAGACCAAGTTTTACAGAGTCTTTTCGTTGTATGAATAAGATACTGATACATAATTTTTTGGTACTTAAATAGATGCTAGGAAACTATAGGGAGATAACCTTGTGCATGTGGAGTAAAGGAAAATGTATCAACTTTAAGTACGTTTACTGGTTACTATACACTAGAAAACAAAACTGAGGTTTGTGAAAAATTATACAATATATTGGTACTCTGCTCAACTATAGTATAGAGTATTTTTATGTAAATTTTTATATACTACCAAAACAGTGGGTAGAACAGATAGGGTTTTTTTTTCAGTACTGTACCCAAAAGGGACAATATGTTAATAAAGAAATAGTATTTATTTTTCCTTTTCTCAAAAATGCCAAAGGTTACCCCCATGGGCCCCATAATCTGTACCCCCATTTAAGTATTAGTAGGAGTGGGAAAGTATCTTCAATAGTCAATACAACACAATTTTATAGATGCTGAGATGCATTTCTTTGATATCTTTATATAAACATAATGTTTTTTTACTTTAACTTTACTGTATCAGCCATTTACATATTTACTCTAAATATCTGGGACTTGTTCACTATGTTTCAATATGCACGTTTGTCTTTCTTTGCATCTCTTCCTGCAATGTCAGTAGAAATCTATATTTATTGCTATGGCTTCACTTGCTGTCACACTGGTGGAACTCCCTTCAACATTCAGATAGGTGGAATGCACCACGACAAAAGGAGGGAGTATGCCTTGAAACTGAGCCAAGAAGCTGAGATTGACACTGCAATTCAGGTTTGTTCCACGCTAGGGTGTAACAACATTTCTAATTATTCTATTATTATTACTCACGTAATAAGCATTCCATTCCAATATAAAGGCATTTATATATGAGGACTGTTGCATAATTTGAGTGATTTGCAATTGCACAGATTTCAATAAATGTCAATAATTACATGTGTTGTAATTTTGGGCTACATTCACATATTTCTGTTTTACTATAAATGATGATCACATATCACAAAGTTAAAGTGATAATAACTGATTGACAAATTAACTTATCATTGTGAAATCTTGCTTCAATGGTTTCTATTTCGCTGATATTGTAGTTTTGTACAAAGCCATTTGGTGGCATCCTGGTGGCTCATTGGTAGAGCACAAACTACTGAAAGTGAATCCTTGTCACAGTGGCCCAGGTTCCAGTCTGCCTCAGGAACCTATCTGTCTCTAGCACTATCAAAATAAAGCATTGACATGCACAAAAAATCTATATCTCCAAATTATGTAAACTGATGGAATATTTAGTGTTAACCCTTAATAGGGCACTCATTGAAATACTTGCAAATTCCAAATTTCAACCCTAGAGAATATTGGAGGATATTACATACTGCCAGAATGTTTAAAAAACAAATATACGAAAATAATATTTTGAGAAAAAAAGTTTACAAGATTAAAGTGGCAAATCTACAAGAAAAAAATGCACAGATTTATGAGATTTGATGTGGTGAATCCGGGAGAAAAAAGTTGTTTTTCCCCCGACTTTTTTCTCGTAAATCTGCAACTGTTTTCGTGCAGATCTGCCACTTTAAGTCTCTTAAATCTGCAACTTTTTTTCTTGTAGATTTGCCACTTTAATCTAGTAAATTTGCAACTTTTTTATCAAAATATTATCTGAAGTTACCAAATATAGTTCTTTGCCTGATAAAGGGTTAAAGCTGTTAAAGGCCCATGTGAATAACAACAATTTTCAGACATTCATAACACAGAGAAGCACATCACAGAGAGAAGTTTCTCAATAGATGAGTCAGCCAATCACACCCTAAGGTAGGTAAGGTTGAAGTTCCATCCAAGCTAGACCTAGCTTATTAGAATTAGCCAGGTTAGCATAGAAGTGTAACAGCAAGTCAAGAAAACAATCTAACGAGGAAAACTAATGAGAGGCAGGTGTGCTTGTTGAGAAACTATAGAAAATGACATTAGTTACCTTATTGCCATAAAGGTAATATGGAAAATATATAATAAAATATGAAAACAAGGGGAAAAAACGTCAAAATCAAAGAGTCAACAATGATTCATTCAGTTTATATGTAGCAATAAAAGCAACTACTAGCAAGCAACTACATCTTTATGCATTGTTTGATCACTAGTGTTGTGTGACAGACCTGATATTTTTAGTCATACACCTGCTTTTCCACTGTGAGTGGTGAAGCAGGTGTTTTACTAAAAACTTAAACATATGTATGTGTTGGTGTAGTTATGTGTTATTATTGTTAATTTAGTTTTTTGTTGTTTTTTTTATTTACATTTTCAGGATTTTGTTTTATGTTCATGGTTTTTCATTGTTTTTATTTTTATTTTTTTTATTTTTATTGTTTTTACGTATAAGTCAAATCAATGCCTTTTCTATAGCACTTAGTTTCCTGTATGTCATGAATCATAGCAAAACACATTCAGTGTGTTGGCTCCCCCTGTTGATATATATTGGTAAACACTGGGACATCCTTTTTTAACAGTAATATTGTTAGCCTTTTTTTAAATGATGAAATTATTGTTGTTTAAAATAATAGACTGTGTTTATACTGTATTTAAGAAAACAACTGAGTTGTAGTATTAAAAATTGAGTAAATTACAAATGTTTGAAGAAAAGGTTTGGAATCAGTCTGCATCTCTTTATGTTTGTATGTAGGCATACAAATATATTAAATAATCTTTTTCCATCCTATTGCTTTTAAAATGTCATGTAGATTTTCAGTATTCATCCAGGGCATTGTGTAGAATTTTTCTTTTTTTTGTCGTTATGCAACAAAAGATCAGATGAGAAATGTCTTTTATAATCCATCCAAGTCACAAGAGTTTTTAAGTCTAAACCTCTCCAACCCAAAAGAAACCTCATTACCAACACTTTGTATCACCTATTAAACATATATTATGCCATTTCAATTCCTCATAAGGAATGCTCCCAAATTTTTACTACACGATTACAACATTATTATGACAAATATGAAAAAAATATAAAATTTATCTATCAGTCAAATTCATCTTTAACTTGGTTTATTGTGTGTTTGGTGTCTTTTTTTGGCAAGTTAATTATACTCAAAATATGAGTGTAGTGAGGTGAGAAGAGTCTGTTACCCTAACTGGACAACCATTCAGCCATTACTTAATGTTAATATGGTAATATGGTTATAATTATTAAGTTAATTATTAATGAGAGTTCCAAATTGATAGTTGATAGATGAGACTGAGTTTAATTGGCTATCTTTTCTCTGTTTTACAGAGTGGTGCCCCATTTCGACGTGACGTAGAGTAAATTGAGTTATATCATTTAATGTAATTTATGAATAATATATTATTATTATACTACTTGTCATTCTCATAGCCATCTAAACACACTTTTGATTTAGAATTTTGCTTATGTGAGTTCGAATCCAGCTCTTACCGATCTCGCAAACATTTTATTTTCATACATTTCTTTTTTTAAAGGCAGCTGTGATGTAGTGTTCACTTAGTCAATGATGTTCCCCACAGTAGATAGGAGACGCGACTCGTAAAACGCCAGGTATTATGTTTATAAATATGTGACGAATCTGCTGACAGAGGGGGGCCACAGCTGCTGATGTTGACGCACGCACGCGTACGGAAACCAGTTGGTGTGGAAACCAGTAGGGATATAACACCGGCCCAAGGCATAAGCGAACTAAGCGCCTGCTTAGGGCCCCATGGCCACTAGGGGGCCCCCGAGAGCAATTCAAAAATATATGTATTATTCCTCTCAGATTCCCCATAAGGCATGTCACTATACCAATAGACAGTTAGTCAATTGGGAAAAAGTCAAGCGGAGCTGGTTGACTTAGTCAAGAAGTAAAGATGTTATATGATATATAAAGATATATAGATATTTCTTAGTGATTTTATTTGTTGTTGCTCTTTATTGTTGTTCTTGCACTACAATTTATTTATGCACATTGCTGCATAAATAAATTGTAGAAGGCTACCCCAACTGAACGACGACACATGGTGGTGGAAGAGGTGCGCCGCCAGGAGGAGGCAGCCAGGTGTGCCAAGGCAGTCTCCCAAGCCCAACAAGGCCGCTGGATGAGGTGGGAAGGTGTGGAGAGGCGGAAGATCACGTGGAACGAGATGCGGAGCATGGAGTCTAATAGACTAAGCTTCATCATTAGAGCCACTTATGATGTCCTGCTCCTAACTTACATCTCTGGTATGGTGAGGACCCAGCCTGCGTCCTGTGTGCAGCCCCAGCAACCCTCAAACACATCCTGGTGGGTTGCAAGACCAGCTTAACACAAGGGAGATACACCTGGCGTCAAAACCAAGTGCTTAAGTGCTTGGCCGCCGAAATTGAGAGCAAGAGGGTAACCACCAACGCTATGCCCTCAAATGCTCAGACCACCTTTCCACGGGAGACGATGTTCATCCGGGAAGGGGAGAAATGGAGGACCAAGCCATCACCTCCAAACTCAGGCCCAATGAATGCAGCCCAGGATTGGGAAATGCGAGTAGACCTCAGCCAGAGGCTCACCTTCCCAACTGAAATCGCAACCACCAACCTGGGCCCAGACCTCGTCCTCTGGTCCAAGTCCTGCCACCGTGTCTTCATCGTGGAGCTGACCGTCCCATGGGAAGATGCAATCGATGAAGCATTTGAGCGGAAGAGACTGCGGTATGCCAACCTAGCAGCGGAAGCAGAGGGACGGGGATGGAAAGTGAGCGTTTGTCCAGTGGAGGTGGGCTGCAGAGGCTTCATAGCCAGCTCCACCACAAGGCTCCTGAAAGAAGTTGGGATCAAAGGGCAGGCCCAGCGGAGGACAATCAAAGAACTTGGCAATGTCGCAGAAATGAGCAGTCACTGGCTGTGGCTGAAACGTAGGGACGCAACATGGGCTGCTAGATAAATGGTCACGAGGTGCCACCATGCGACACACACCCAGGTCTGGATCAGCCTGTGGTGGGCCAACCTTGGCAGAAGGTGTCTTGAGATAAGTGGCCGAAACACCTAATGAAGCTGGGGCACAAAACTGACGATGTGTTGCACTGGGGGCACCCCGCGATCTTGGCCAAGTTCCCCCCCACCCATGAGTACTCCAACCTAATTTGCTGTGCTGATAGTTAGGGACAGATAACATCTAGTCCTAATAAGAATCCTGTTGCAGTTTTTTTGAAGCCAAAAATAATAAACCAGATGACACTTTTACTTAAATATATATAATGTAGGTTTTTTTATAATGTTTTACCGTTTGGAACGATGTGTAAATCAACCCTAGCTCACTCTTCTAGTTGAATGTGTTACATTTTGAGATTAAAAACCATATGTGACGCCCTGGACATCATTCATTCATTATGAATGATGTGAATGTGTGAAGACATATCAGGCTGACAAATGATAATGTAATCAACACTGCTAGAGCCGCAATGAGTTTATAGTAGGTGTGTGAATGATCAACAACCAATATTATTAGCAGAAATAGAGGGCCCCAAAATCGAATTCTGCTTAGGATTCTGCATGGAGGCTTGGGTCGGCTCTGGGTATACAACATGATGTCATCCATGTAGAGCCTATGGCTGATGTTACCCCACTCCCGAATCGGTATCCGTATCCATAAGGACAGAGCTTCTCCTTGGTATATGCCCCACCTAATGTTGACTTGTGTAGTTGGCTTTGAGTTGGCCTCCAGTGTTGTCTTCCACAGTCCCATCAAGTTCTTGATGAAGGTCATTAGAGTCCTGTTGATGTGATACAATTCTAGGCTTTACAGTATCCGTTGAGTCATAGGCTTTCTTGTAGTCTATCCAGGCAGTGCAAAGGTTGCTCTTCCTTTTCTTACAGTCTTGATTGATTGCTCTGTCGACCAGTTGTTGGTGCTTTGATCCTCTGGTGTTACTGCCAGTTCCCTTTTGTGGCCCACTCATTGACCCACGTGCCTACTAATTTTTGCCGCCATGATGCCTGACAGTATCTTCCATATTGTGCAGGCACAGGTTATTGGCTGATTGTTAGATGGGATGGTTCCATTATTTTCTTGATCTTGTAAGGAATCCTTGGTTGAAAAACGATTGAGAACCTCTGCTTTAATTAAAGCTCTTGACATTAAACATCCCCTGATGTGCTTTCTCTTTACCCACCAAAATTTTAAAACATCACACAAGACAATTTGAATTCAGGATGTTGTATTCTGATCATGTTAAAGTTTAATTAAATTTGTGGCTGCAGGAAATTTCACAGAATACAGCTATTCATGATTAAATAAATATGCTTTGAATAAATAAGAAAATATCTGAGTTCAGACAAGCGGTTAAGGATTATAAGGAAAGGATAAACAAGAAAAGTAACAGTGCATTACTTTACATATAAATTATGCATACCATGACCTGCATGTGTTCCTTAATTTAATTTAAGACACTTGTTCCCTTACAATATGTTCTCTGCTATTGCTTTTCCCTGTTATTACATGCTATGGTATAAAGTGATAAGTAAAAAAGTGAAACCAAAACATGAATTTGACATACATTTGAACACTACAGCAATGTAAAGATCATTTTAAGTTCAAAGTAAATTATGATTTTAAATAATGTTGTCTTTTACAAATTACAAAGACCTCTTTGTTTTTAAAGATTAACTTCACAAAAAGTCCAGTTTGAATTCTAACGTCTCTCAATCTGCTTTAAACATTTGTTCAATCTTGTACAATGGTGAGAATGATATAATGGTTTAACTTTTCTGTGTTACTGGTTTTACTTGTTTACTTGTTTGGCATAACTGAACAAGACAGAAGTAGTTACTGTTACAAGGTTAAATATTGCTATAGCACATTATTTACTGACATCCCAAGTCGTAAGATTATATTGTTTGAGTTTTTATTCTAGGAATGACTCAATGGACCAGGTGCCTATACCTGAATCTGATAGCAAGTTATTCGTAACCTATACAAGATTTAAGAAGGTCATGAGTCAATCCTAGTCCCTTTTTTTTTATGTCCGTGATGGCAGTGATGTACTGATGGTGATTCAGCTCTGATGTTACTGTTGGTTTGACAGTAGCCATGACAGCAGAACCAGGCATAATGCAGTGACGAGGCTGATACTGTGGCTTATTCCACTTGAAGCTGTAAATAAGGAGAAAAGAAACAAAACAAAACTTTAGTTTAACAAACAGTCGTGTAACTTTGGAATTTTTAATCAAGTAGCAGTTTGCTTACTTATGCCATTTACGATGATGTTGGCGGTTTCAATGTCAAAGCCAATGACAGATGAAGCTGCGTTCAACAAAACACTTGCAACCTGAGTGTTATTGGGAGAAGATGGGTTTTGAAACAGAATGTCGATTATGTTATAGACCGATCCATTCCTGCAAAAGAAAAAAAACAAAATTATTTGAAGATACATCATCTTTAATGCCACTATTATTAAGGTATAACATAAAAAATCTTAACAAAGTACCTGAATGCCACCACTTCCAAGGAGACGAAGGAGGAAGGGAATGCCTTTTGGAAAACTGGTGTAAGCTGCAGAAACAGGAAATAAATTATATTTACATACTAACAATTAACCATTTGTAAGATAAGTTGTACAGTGAACTGGAGGTGTAGATATATTTGTCTAAATACATCACCCTTGATTTATCTTTCATCAGTTCCCTCTGGACATTTGTCTAGTCAAAACAAGATTTTCTTACAATTTCTTGCTGTTTTTTTTTTCTTTCTGACTGATGGACATAAACAAATTGATGGGTAAAAGTACAGGTTTTACAGGTGACTCCTCAGTTTAATATTTTTGTTTATATTCATGACTGTATCCTCAAGGACTTCCTATGGTTGCAATGATTCATTTTTTTTATTTTTTTATCTTGTGATATTGTTTTCCTTATCTGTATGCACATTTAAGTAGCACTAAGAACCAAAATATTCTTTGGACCTAATTAATACAAGACAGTGACATCACATTATTATAAAGCTTTACTATAGCATTCAGTTCTTTGGTTGGGGCCGTGAGCTCTGTGATTAAATGATTCAGTGGGTGTACCAATAGATTTTATCCTAAGTGTGAGACTCACCTCTTCCTTTATCATTCCAGCTCGATTTTTATAAGCTGTAGATGATGGGACCATCAAATCACTTGTGAATGTGCTTTGAAGAGATCTGAAAGTCACCCTTATTGTAATGAGTACTACAGTTGTAGGTGCGGCTGTTAGAGGTGCTGGAGTTACAGGTGCTACAGTTACAGGTGCGGCGGTTGCAGGTGCGACGGTTGCAGGTGCGACGGTTGCAGGTGCGGCGGTTGCAGGTGCGGCAGTTACAGGTGCGGCGGTTGCAGGTGCCACTGTTTTTGTAGGTGCGACAGTCGTAGCTTCTGTGGTTGTAGATGCCAAGGTTATAGCCACCGTTGTTGTAAGTGGAGGTGTTTTAGGTGATGTTGTCGTATGTGCAACAGTCGTTGCTGCTGTCTTTATAGGTCCAGTTGTTGGTTTTGTGGTCGTAGGTGTTATGGTTGTAGCTGCTGTGGTCGTAGGTGTTATGGTTGTAGCTATTGTTGTTGTAGGTGCAGGTCTTGTACGTGCTGTAGTTGTCGGTGCTACAGTTGTAGCTGCTGCAGTTGTTGGTGCAGGTGTTGTAGCTGCTGTGGTTGTCGGTGCTACAGTTGTAGCTGCTGTGGTCGTAGGTGCAGGTGTTGTAGCTGATGTGGTCGTAGGTTGTACAGTTGTAGCTGCTGTGGTCGTCGGTGCTACAGTTGTAGCTTCTGTGGTTGTAGGTGCAGGTGTTGTAGCTGCTGTTGTTGTAGGGGCAGGTGTTGTAGGTGCTGTAGTAGTCGGTGCTACAGTTGTAGCTGCTGCAGTTGTTGGTGCAGGTGTTGTACGTACTGTAGTTGTCGGTGCTACAGTTGTAGCTGATGTGGTTGTAGGTGCAGGTGTTGTAGCTTCCTTGTTCGTTGGTGCCAAGGTTGTAGCTGCTGTGGTTGTAGGTGCAGGTGTTGGAGCTGCTGTTGGTGTAGGTGCAGGTGTTGTAGTTGCTGTAGTTGTCGTTGCTACAGTTGTAGCTGCTGCAGTTGTTTGTGCAGGTGTTGTAGCTGCTATTGTTGTTGGTTCAGGTGTTGTAGCTGCTATAGTGGTCAGTGCAACAGGTGTAGCTGCTGTGGTCGTTGATGCAGGTGTTGTAGCTGCTGTGGTCGTAGGTTCTACAGTTGTAGCTGCTGTGGTTGTTGGTGCAGGTGTTGTAGGTGCTTTGGTTGTCGGTGCTACAGTTGTAGCTGCTGTGGTCGTAGGTGCTACAGTTGTAGCTGCTGTGGTGGTAGATGCAGGTGTTGTACGTGCTGTAGTTGTCTGTGCTACAGTTGTAGCTGCTGTGGTGGTAGATGCAGGTGTTGTACGTGCTGTAGTTGTCTGTGCTACAGTTGTAGCTGCTGCAGTTGTTGGGGCAGGTGTTGGAGCTGCTGTTTTTGTTGGTGCATGTGTTGTAGGCGCTGTGGTTGTGGGTGCTACAGTTGAAGCCGCTGTGGTTGTAGGTGCAGGTGTTGTAGCTGCTGTGGTTGTGGGTGCTACAGTTGTAGCTGCTGTGTTTGTAGCTGCAGGTGTTGTAGCTTCCATGGTCGTTGGTGCCAAGGTTGTAGCTGCTGTGGTCGTAGGTGCTACAGTTGAAGCTGCTGTTGTTGTAGGCACAGGTGTTGTACGTGCTGTAGTTGTTGGTGCTACAGTTGTAGCTGCTGCAGTTGTTGGTGCAGGTGTTGTAGCTGCTGTGGTCATAGGTGCAGGTGTTGTAGCTGATGTGGTCGTAGGTGCAGGTGTTTTCGCTGCTGTTGTTGTAGGGGCAGGTGTTGTAGGTGCTGTAGTAGTCGGTGCTACAGTTGTAGCTGCTGCAGTTGAAGGTGCAGGTGTTGTAGCTTCCTTGGTCGTTGGTGCCGAGGTTGTAGCTGCTGTGGTTGTAGGTGCAGGTGTTGTAGCTGCTGTTGGTGTAGGTGCAGGTGTTGTAGGTGCTGTTGTTGTTGGTTCAGGTGTTGTAGCTGCTGCTGTGGTCGGAGGTTCTACAGTTGTAGCTGCTGTGGTTGTTGGTGCAGGTGTTGTAGGTGCTTTGGTTGTCGGTGCTACAGTTGTAGCTGCTGTGGTCGTAGGTGCTACAGTTGTAGCTGCTGAATTTGTTGGTGCAGTTGTTGTGGCTGCTGTTGTTGTAGGTGTTGTAGGTGCTGTAGTAGTCGTTTCTACATTTGGAGATGCTGTGGTTGTAGGTGCTACAGTTGTAGCCGCTGCAGTTGTTGGTGCAGGTGTTGTAGGTGCTGTGGTTGTCGGTGCTACAGTTGTAGCTGCTGTGGTTGTAGGTGCAGGTGTTGTTGCTGCTGTTGTTGATGGGGCAGGTGTTGTAGGTGCTGTAGTAGTCGGTGCGACAGTTGTAGCTGCTGCAGTTGTTGGTGCAGGTGTTGTACGTACTGTAGTTGTCGGTGCTACAGTTGTAGCTGCTGTGGTTGTAGGTGCAGGTGTTGTAGGTGCTGTAGTAGTCGTTGCAACAGTTGTAGCTGCTGTGGTTTTAGGTGCAGGTGTTGTAGCTTCGGTGGTCGTTGGTGCCAAGGTTGTAGCTGCTGTGGTTGTAGGTGCAGGTGTTGTAGCTGCTGTTGCTGTAAGTGCAGGTGTTGTAGCTGCTGTTGTTGTTGGTGCATGTGTTGCAGGTGCTGTGGTTGTAGGTGCAGGTGTTGTAGCTGCTGTTGCTGTAAGTGCAGGTGTTGTAGCTGCTGTTGTTGTTGGTGCATGTGTTGCAAGTGCTGTGGTTGTAGGTGCTACAGTTATAGCTGCTGTGGTCGTAGGTGCTACAGTTGTAGCTGCTGTGGTGGTAGATGCAGGTGTTGTACGTACTGTAGTTGTCGGTGCTAGAGTTGTAGCTGCTGTGGTCGTAGGTGCAGCTGTTGTAGCTGATGTGGTCGTAGATTGTACAGTTGTAGCTGCTGTGGTCGTCGGTGCTACAGTTGTGGATGATGTGGTTGTAGGTGCTACAGTTGTAGCTGCTGTTGTTGTTGGTCCAGGTGTTGGAGCTGCTGTTGTAGTTGGTGCAGGTGTTGTAGGTGCTGTAGTAGTCGTTGCAACAGTTGTAGCTGCTGTGGTTTTAGGTGCAGGTGTTGTTGCTTTGGTGGTCGTTGGTGCCAAGGTTGTAGCTGCTGTGGTTGTAGGTGCAGGTGTTGTAAGTGCAGGTGTTGTACGTGCAGGTGTTGTACGTGCTGTAGTTGTCGGTGCTACAGTTCTAGCTGCTACAGTTATTGGTCCAGGTGTTGTGGTTGCTGTTGTTGTTGGTGCATGTGTTGTAGGTGCTGTTGTTGTTGCTTCAGGTGTTGTACGTGCTGTAGTTGTCAGTGCTACATTTGTAGCTGCTTCAGTTGTTGGTGCAGGTGTTGTAGCTTCTCTTGTTGTTGCTTCAGGTGTTGTAGCTGCTGTAGTTGTCAGTGCAACAGTTGTAGCTGCTGTGGTCGTAGGTTCTACAGTTGTAACTGCTGTGATTGTTGGTGCAGGTGTTGTAGGTGCTACAGTTGTAGCTGCTGTGGTCGTAGGTTCTACAGTTGTAGCTGCGGTGGTTGTAGGTGCAGGTGTTGTACGTGCTGTAGTTGTCGATGCTACAGTTGTAGCTGCTGCAGTTGTTGGTGCAGGTGTTGTAGCTGCTGTGGTTGTCGGTGCTACAGTTGTAGCTGCTGTGGTTGTAGGTGCAGGTGTTGTAGCTGATGTAGTCGTAGGTTGTACAGTTGTAGCTGCTGTGGTCGTCGGTGCTACAGTTGTAGCTGCTGTGGTTGTAGGTGCAGGTGTTGTAGCTGCTGTTGTTGTAGGGGCAGTTGTTTTAGGTGCTGTAGTTGTCGGAGCTACAGTTGTAGCTGCTGTGGTTGTAGGTGCTGCAGTCATTGGTGCACGTGTTGTAGCTGCTGTTGTAGTTGGTTCAGGTGTTGTAGCTGCTGTTGTTGTCGGTGCAACAGTTGTAGCCGCTGTGGTCGTTGATGCAGGTGTTGTTGCTGCTGTGGTCGTAGGTTCTACAGTTGTATCTGCTGTGGTTGTTGGTGCAGGTGTTGTAGGTGCTTTGGTTGTCGGTGCTACAGTTGTAGCTGCTGTGGTCGTAGGTGCAGGTGTTGTAGCTGATGTGGTCGTAGATTGTACAGTTTTAGCTGCTGTGGTCGTCGGTGCTACAGTTGTAGTTGATGTGGTCGTAGGTTTTACAGTTGTAGCTGCTTTGTTTGTTGCTGCAGGTGTTGTAGGTACTGTGGTTGTAGGTGCTACAGTTGTAGGTGCTGTGGTCATTGATGCAGGTGTTGAAGCTGCTGTGCTCGTAGGTGCTACAGTTGTAGCTACTGCAGTTGTTGGTGCAGGTGTTGTAGCTGCTGTTGTTGTTGGTGCAGGTGTTGTAAGTGCTGTAGTAGTCGTTGCTACAGTTGTAGATGCTGTGGTTGTACGTGCAGGTGTTGTAGCTTCGGTGGTCATTGTTGCCAAGGTTGTAGCTGCTGTGGTTGTAGGTGCAGGTGTTGTAGCTGCTGTTGCTGTAAGTGCAGGTGTTGTAGCTGCTGTTGTTGTTGGTGCATGTGTTGCAGGTGCTGTGGTTGTAGGTGCTACAGTTATAGCTGCTGTGGTCGTAGGTGCTACAGTTGTAGCTGCTGTGGTGGTAGATGCAGGTGTTGTACGTGCTGTAGTTGTCTGTGCTACAGTTGTAGCTGCTGCAGTTGTTGGTGCAGGTGTTGGAGCTGCTGTTGTTGTTGGTGCATGTGTTGTAGGTGCTGTGGTTGTCGGTGCTACAGTTGAAGCCGCTGTGGTTGTAGGTGCAGGTGTTGTAGCTGCTGTGGTTGTGGGTGCTACAGTTGTAGCTGCTGTGTTTGTAGGTGCAGGTGTTGTAGCTTCCGTGGTCGTTGGTGCCAAGGTTGTAGCTGCTGTGGTCGTAGGTGATACAGTTGTAGCTGCTGCAGGTGTTGGTGCAGGTGTTGTAGCTGCTGTGGTTGTCGGTGCTACAGTTGTAGCTGCTGTGGTCGTAGGTGCAGGTGTTGTAGCTGATGTGGTCGTAGGTTGTACAGTTGTAGCTGCTGTGGTCTTCGGTGCTACAGTTGTAGCTGCTATGGTTGTAGGTGCAGGTGTTGTTGCTGCTGTTGTTGATGGGGCAGGTGTTGTAGGTGCTGTAGTAGTCGGTGCTACAGTTGTAGCTGCTGCAGTTGTTGGTGCAGGTGTTGTACGTACTGTAGTTGTCGGTGCTACAGTTGTAGCTGCTGTGGTTGTAGGTGCAGGTGTTGTAGGTGCTGTAGTAGTCGTTGCAACAGTTGTAGCTGCTGTGGTTTTAGGTGCAGGTGTTGTCGCTTCAGTGGTCGTTGGTGCCAAGTTTGTAGCTGCTGTGGTTGTAGGTGCAGGTGTTGTAAGTGCAGGTGTTGTACGTGCTGTAGTTGTCGTTGCTACAGTTCTAGCTGCTATAGTTATTGGTCCAGGTGATGTAGCTGCTGTTGTTGTTGGTGCATGTGTTGTAGGTACTGTTGTTGTTGCTTCAGGTGTTGTACGTGCTGTAGTTGTCGGTGCTACATTTGTAGCTGCTTCAGTTATTGGTGCAGATGTTGTAGCTGCTGCTGTTGTTGCTTCAGGTGTTGTAGCTGCTGTAGTTGTCGGTGCAACAGTTGTAGCTGCTGAGGTCGTAGGTTCCACAGTTGTAACTGCTGTGATTGTTGGTGCAGGTGTTGTAGGTGCTACAGTTGTAGCTGCTGTGGTCGTAGGTGCTACAGTTGTAGCTGCGGTGGTTGTAGGTGCAGGTGTTGTACGTGCTGTAGTTGTCGGTGCTACGGTTGTAGCTGCTGCAGTTGTTGGTGCAGGTGTTGTAGCTGCTGTGGTTGTCGGTGCTACGGTTGTAGCTGCTGTGGTTGTAGGTGCAGGTGTTGTAGCTGATGTGGTCGTAGGTTGTACAGTTGTAGCTGCTGTGGTTATCGGTGCTACAGTTGTAGCTGCTGTGGTTGTAGGTGCAGGTTTTGTAGCTGCTGTTGTTGTAGGGGCAGTTGTTTTAGGTGCTGTCGTTGTTTGTGCTACAGTTGTAGCTGCTGTGGTTGTAGGTGCAGGTGTTGTAGCTGCTGTGGTCGTAGGTGCAGGTGTTGTAGGTGCTACAGTTGTAGCTGCTGTGGTTGTAGGTGCAGGTGTTGGAGCTGCTGTTGTTGTAGGTGCAGGTGTTGTAGGTGCTATAGTTGTCGTTGCTACAGTTGTAGCTGCTGCAGTCGTTGGTGCACGTGTTGTAGCTGCTGTTGTAGTTGGTTCAGGTGTTGTAGCTGCTGTTGTTGTCGGTGCAACAGTTGTAGCTGCTGTGGTCGTTGATGCAGGTGTTCTTGCTGCTGTGGTCGTAGGTGCAGGTGTTGTAGCTGATGTGGTCGTAGATTGTACAGTTGTAGCTGCTGTAGTCGTCGGTGCTACAGTTGTAGCTGCTGTGGTCGTAGGTTCTACAGTTGTAGTTGCTTTGTTTGTTGCTGCAGGTGTTGTAGGTACTGTGGTTGTAGGTGCTACAGTTGTAGCTGCTGTGGTCGTTGATGCAGGTGTTGAAGCTGCTGTGGTCGTAGGTGCTACAGTTGTAGCTACTTCAGTTGTTGGTGCAGGTGTTGTAGCTGCTGTTGTTGTTGGTGCAGGTATTGTAGGTGCTGTAGTAGTCTTTGCTACAGTTGTAGATGCTGTGGTTGTAGGTGCAGCAGTTGTAGCTGCTGTGGTTTTAGGTGCAGGTGTTGCAGCTTCGGTGGTCGTTGGTGCCAAGGTTGCAGCTGCTGTGGTTGTAGGTGCAGGTGTTGAAGCTGCTGTTGCTGTGAGTGCAGGTGTTGTAGCTGCTGTTGTTGTTGGTGCATGTGTTGCAGGTGCTGTGGTTGTAGGTGCTACAGTCGAAGCTGCTGTGGTCGTAGGGACAGGTGTTGTAGCTGCTATGGTTGTAGGTGCTACAGTTGTAGCTGCTGTGGTTGTAGGTGCAGGTGTTGTAGCTTCCGTGGTCGTTGGTGCCAAGGTTGTAGCTGCTGTGGTTGTAGGTGCAGGTGTTGGAGCAGCTGTAGTTGTCGGTGCAACAGTTGTAGATGCTGTGGTCGTTGATGCAGGTGTTGTAGCTGCTGTGGTCGTAGGTTCTACAGTTGTAGCTGCTGTGGTTGTAGGTGCAGGTGTTGTAGGTGCTGTTATAGTCGTTGCAACAGTTGTAGCTGCTGTGGTTTTAGGTGCAGGTGTTGTAGCTTCGGTGGTCGTTGGTGCCAAGGTTGTAGCTGCTGTGGTTGTAGGTGCAGGTGTTGTAAGTGCAGGTGTTGTACGTGCTGTAGTTGTCGGTGCTACAGTTCTAGCTGCTACAGTTATTGGTCCACGTGTTGTAGCTGCTGTTGTTGTTGGTGCATGTGTTGTAGGTGCTGTTGTTGTTGCTTCAGGTGTTGTACGTGCTGTAGTTGTCGGTGCTACATTTGTAGCTGCTTTAGTTGTTGGTGCAGGTGTTGTAGCTGCTGTTCTTGTTGCTTCAGGTGTTGTAGCTGCTGTAGTTGTCAGTGCAACAGTTGTAGCTGCTGTGGTCGTAGGTTCTACAGTTGCAACTGCTGTGATTGTTGGTGCAGGTGTTGTAGGTGCTACAGTTGTAGCTGCTGTGGTCGTAGGTGCTACAGTTGTAGCTGCGGTGGTTGTAGGTGCAGGTGTTGTACGTGCTGTAGTTGTCGGTGCTACAGTTGGAGCTGCTGCAGTTGTTGGTGCAGGTGTTGTAGCTGCTGTGGTTGTCGGTGCTACAGTTGTAGCTGCTGTGGTTGTAGGTGCAGGTGTTGTAGCTGATGTGGTCGTCGGTACTACAGTTGTAGCTGCTGTGGTTGTAGGTGCAGGTGTTGTAGTTGCTATTGTTGTAGGGGCAGTTGTTTTAGGTGCTGTAGTTGTCGGAGCTACAGTTGTAGCTGCTGTGGTTGTAGGTGCAGGTGTTGTAGCTGTTGTGGTTGTAGGTGCTACAGTTGTAGCTGCTGTGGTTGTAGTTACAGGTGTTGTAGCTTCCGTGGTCGTTGGTGCCAAGGTTGTAGCTGCTGTGGTTGTAGGTGAAGGTGTTGGAGCTGCTGTTGTTGTAGGTGCAGGTGTTGTAGGTGCTGTAGTTGTCGTTGCTACAGTTGTAGCTGCTGCAGTTGTTGATGAACGTGTTGTAGCTGCTGTTGTAGTTGGTTCAGGTGTTGTAGCTGCTGTTGTTGTAGGTCCAACAGTTGTAGCTGCTGTGGTCGTTGATGCAGGTGTTGTAGCTGATGTGGTCGTAGATTGTACAGTTGTAGCTGCTGTGGTCGTCGGTGCTACAGTTGTAGCTGATGTGGTCGTAGGTTCTACAGTTGTAGCTGCTTTGTTTGTTGCCGCAGGTGTTGTAGGTACTGTGGTTGTAGGTGCTACAGTTGTAGCTGCTGTGGTCGTTGATGCAGGTGTTGAAGCTTCTGTGGTCGTAGGTGCTACAGTTGTAGCTACTGCAGTTGTTGGTGCAGGTGTTGTAGCTGCTGTTGTTGTTGGTGCAGGTGTTGTAGGTGCTGTAGTAGTCGTTGCTACAGTTGTAGATGCTGTGCTTGTACGTGCAGTAGTTGTAGCTGCTGTGGTTTTAGGTGCAGGTGTTGTAGCTTCGGTGGTCGTTGGTGCCAAGGTTGTATCTGCTGTGGTTGTAGGTGCAGGTGTTGTAGCTGCTGTTCCTGTAAGTGCAAGTGTTGTAGCTGCTGTTGTTGTTGGTGCATGTGTTGCAGGTGCTGTGGTTGTAGGTGCTACAGTTATAGCTGCTGTGGTCGTAGGTGCTACAGTTGTAGCTGCTGTGGTGGTAGATGCAGGTGTTGTACGTGCTGTAGTTGTCTGTGCTACAGTTGTAGCTGCTGCAGTTGTTGGTGCAGGTGTTGGAGCTGCTGTTGTTGTTGGTGTATGTGTTGTAGGTGCTGTGGTTGTCGGTGCTACAGTTGAAGCCGCTGTGGTTGTAGGTGCAGGTGTTATAGCTGCTGTGGTTGTGGGTGCTACAGTTGTAGCTGCTGTGTTTGTAGGTGCAGGTGTTGTAGCTTCCGTGGTCGTTGGTGCCAAGGTTGTAGCTGCTGTGGTCGTAGGTGCTACAGTTGTAGCTGCTGTTGTTGTAGGTGCATGTGTTGTAGGTGCTGTAGTTGTCGTTGCTACAGTTGTAGCTGCTGCAGTTGTTGGTGCAGGTGTTGTAGCTGCTGTTGTAGTTGGTTCAGGTGTTGTAGCTGCTGTTGTTGTCGGTGCAACAGTTGTAGCTGCTGTGGTCGTTGATGCAGGTGCTCTTGCTGCTGTGGTCGTAGGTTCTACAGTTGTATCTGCTGTGGTTGTTGGTGCAGGTGTTGTAGCTGATGTGGTCGTAGATTGTACAGTTGTAGCCGCTGTGGTCGTTGGTGCTACAGTTGTAGCTGATGTGGTCGTAGGTTCTACAGTTGTAGTTGCTTTGTTTGTTGCTGCAGGTGTTGTAGGTACTGTGGTTGTAGGTGCTACAGTTGTAGTTGCTGTAGTCGTTGATGCAGGTGTTGAAGCTGCTGTGGTCGTAGGTGCTACAGTTGTAGCTACTGCAGTTGTTGGTGCAGGTGTTGTAGCTGCTGTTGTTGTTGGTGCAGGGGTTGTAGGTGCTGTAGTAGTCGTTGCTACAGTTGTAGATGCTGTGGTTGTAGGTGCAGCAGTTGTAGCTGCTGTGGTTTTAGCTGCAGGTGTTGTAGCTTCGGTGGTCGTTGGTGCCAAGGTTGTAGCTGCTGTGGTTGTAGGTGCAGGTGTTGTAGCTGCTGTTTCTGTAAGTGCAGATGTTGTGGCTGCTGTTGTTGTTGGTGCATGTGTTGCAGATGCTGTGGTTGTAGGTGCTACAATTGTAGCTGCTGTGGTTGTAGGTGCAGGTGTTGTAGCTTCCGTGGTCGTTGGTGCCAAGGTTGTAGCTGCTGTGGTTGTAGGTGCAGGTGTTGGAGCAGCTGTAGTTGTCGGTGCAACAGTTGTAGCTGCTGTGGTCGTTGATGCAGGTGTTGTAGCTGCTGTGGTCGTAGGTTCTACAGTTGTAGCTGCTGTGGTTGTAGGTGCAGGTGTTGTAGGTGCTGTAGTAGTCGTTGCAACAGTTGTAGCTGCTGTGGTTTTAGGTGCAGGTGTTGTAGCTTCGGTGGTCGTTGGTGCCAATGTTGTAGCTGCTGTGGTTGTAGGTGCAGGTGTTGTAAGTGCAGGTGTTGTACGTGCTGTAGTTGTCGGTGCTACAGCTCTTGCTGCTACAGTTATTGGTCCAGGTGTTGTAGCTGCTGTTGTTGTTGGTGCATGTGTTGTAGGTGCTGTTGTTGTTGCTTCAGGTGTTGTACGTGCTGTAGTTGTCGGTGCTTCATTTGTAGCTGCTTCAGTTGTTGGTGCAGGTGTTACAGCTGCTGTTGTTGTTGCTTCAGGTGTTGTAGCTACTGTAGTTGTCGGTGCAACAGTTGTAGCTGCTGTGGTCATAGGTTCTACAGTTGTTATTGCTGTGATTGTTGGTGCAGGTGTTGTAGGTGCTACAGTTGTAGCTGCTGTGGTCGTAGGTGCTACAGCTGTAGCTGCGGTGGTTGTAGGTGCAGGTGTTTTACGTGCTGTAGTTGTCGGTGCTACAGTTGTAGCTGCTGTGGTTGTAGGTGCACGTGTTGTAGCTGCTGTTGGAGTTGGTTCAGGTGTTGTAGCTGCTGTTGTTGTCGGTGCAACAGTTGTAGCTGCTGTGGTCGTTGATGCAGGTGTTGAAGCTGCTGTGGTCGTAGGTGCTACAGTTGTAGCTGCTGCAGTTGTTGGTGCAGGTGTTGTAGCTGCTGATGTTGGTGGTGCAGGTGTTGTAGGTGCTTTAGTAGTCGTTGCTACAGTTGTAGCTGCTGTGGTTGTAGGTGCTACATTTGTAGCTGCTGTAGTTGTAGGTGCAGGTGTTGTAGCTTCCGTGGTCGTTGGTGCAAAGGTTGTAGCTGCTGTGGTTGTAGGTGCAGGTGTTGGAGCAGCTGTAGTTGTTGGTGCAACAGTTTTAGCTGCTGTGGTCGTTGATGCAGGTGTTGTAGCTGCTGTGGTCGTAGGTTCTACAGTTGTAGCTGCTATGGTTGTTGGTGCAGGTGTTGTAGGTGCTGTCGTTGTCAGTGCTACAGTTGTAGCTGCTGTGGTCGTAGGTGCTACAGTTGTAGCTGCTGTGTTGGTAAATGCAGGTGTTGTATGTGCTGTAGTTGTCGGTGCTACAGTTGTAGCTGCTGCAGTTGTTGGTGCAGGTGTTGTAGCTGCTGTTGTTGTTGGTGCAGGTGTTGTAGGTGCTGTAGTAGTTGTTGCTACAGTTGTAGCTGCTGTGGTTTTAGGTGCAGGTGTTGTAGCTTCGGTGGTCGTTGTTGCCAAGGTTGTTGCTGCTGTGGTTGTAGGTGCAGGTGTTGTAGCTGTTGTTGCTCTAAGTGCAGGTGTTGTAGCTGTTGTTGTTGTTGGTGCATGTGTTGCAGGTGCTGTGGTTGTAGGTGCTACAGTCGAAGCTGCTGTGGTCGTAGGTACAGGTGTTGTAGCTGCTGTGGTTGTAGGTACTACAGTTGTAGCTGCTGTGGTTGTAGGTGCAGGTGTTGTAGCTTCCGTGGTCGTTGGTGCCAAGGTTGTAGCTGCTGTGGTTGTAGGTGCAGGTGTTGGAGCAGCTGTAGTTGTCGGTGCAACAGTTGTAGCTGCTGTGGTCATTGATGCAGGTGTTGTAGCTGCTGTGGTCGTAGGTTTGACAGTTGTAGCTGCTGCAGTTGTTGGTGCAGGTGTTGTAGCTGATGTGGTTGTAGTTGTAGGTGTTGTACGTACTGTAGTTGTCGGTGCTACAGTTGTAGCTGCTGTGGTCGTCGGTGCTACAGTTGTAGCTGAGGTGGTTGTAGGTGCTACAGTTGTAGCTGCTGTTGTTGTTGGTCCAGGTGTTGGAGCTGCTGTTGTTGTTGGTGCAGGTGTTGTAGCTGCTGTGGTTGTCGGTGCTACAGTTGTAGCTGCTGTGGTCGTAGGTACAGGTGTTGTAGCTGATGTGGTCGTAGGTTGTACAGTTGTAGCTGCTGTCGTCGTCGGTGCTACAGTTGTAGCTGCTGTGGTTGTAGGTGCAGGTGTTGTAGCTGCTGTTGTTGTAGGGGCAGGTGTTGTAGGTGCTGTAGTAGTCGGTGCTACAGTTGTAGCTGCTGCAGTTGTTGGTGCAGGTGTTGTACGTACTGTAGTTGTTGGTGCTACAGTTGTAGCTGCTGTGGTTGTCGGTGCTACAGTTGTAGCTGCTGCAGTTGTTGGTGCAGGTGTTGTAGCTGATGTGGTTGTAGTTGTAGGTGTTGTACGTACTGTAGTTGTCGGTGCTACAGTTGTAGCTGCTGTGGTCGTCGGTGCTACAGTTGTAGCTGAGGTGGTTGTAGGTGCTACAGTTGTAGCTGCTGTTGTTGTTGGTCCAGGTGTTGGAGCTGCTGTTGTTGTTGGTGCAGGTGTTGGAGCAGCTGTAGCTGTCGGTGCAACAGTTGTAGCTACTTTGGTCGTTGATGCAGGTGTTGTAGCTGCTGTGGTCGTAGGTTCTACAGTTGTAGCCGCTGTGGTTGTTGGTGCAGGTGTTGGAGGTGCTGTGGTTGTCGATGCTACAGTTGTAGCTGCTGTGGTCGTAGGTGCTACAGTTGTAGCTGCTGTGGTCGTAGGTGCTACAGTTGTAGCTGCTGTGGTCGTAGATGCAGGTGTTGTACGTGCTGTAGTTGTCTGTGCTACAGTTGTAGCTTTTGCAGTTGTTGGTGCAGGTGTTGTAGCTGCTGCAGTTGTTGGTGCAGGTGTTGTAGCTGCTGTGGTTTTCGGTGCTACAGTTGTAGCTGCTGTGGTCGTAGGTACAGGTGTTGTAGCTGATGTGGTCGTAGGTTGTACAGTTGTAGCTGCTGTCGTCGTCGGTGCTACAGTTGTAGCTGCTGTGGTTGTAGGTGCAGGTGTTGTAGCTGCTGTTGTTGTAGGGGCAGGTGTTGTAGGTGCTGTAGTAGTCGGTGCTACAGTTGTAGCTGCTGCAGTTGTTGGTGCAGGTGTTGTACGTACTGTAGTTGTTGGTGCTACAGTTGTAGCTGCTGTGGTTGTAGGTGCAGGTGTTGTAGCTTCCTTGGTCGTTGGTGCCAAGGTTGTAGCTGCTGTGGTTTTAGGTGCAGGTGTTGGAGCTGCTGTTGGTGTAGGTGCAGGTGTTGTAGGTGCTGTAGTTGTCGTTGCTACAGTTGTAGCTGCTGCAGTTGTTTGTTCAGTTGTTGTAGCTGCTGTTTTTGTTGGTTCATGTGTTATAGCTGCTGTAGTGGTCGGTGCAACAGTTGTAGCTGCTATGGTCGTTGCTGTAGGTGTTGTAGCTGCTGTGGTTGTAGGTGCTACAGTTGTAGCTGCTGCATTTGTTGGTGCAGTTGTTGTTGCTGCTGTTGTTGTTGGTGTAGGTGTTGTAGGTGCTGTAGTAGTCGTTTCTACATTCGTAGATGCTGTGGTTGTAGGTGCTACAGTTGTAGCTTCTGCAGTTGTTGGTGCAGGTGTTGTAGCTGATGTGGTCGTAGGTTGTACAGTTATGGTTGCAGTGGTCGTCGGTGCTACAGTTGTTTCTGCTGTGGTTGTAGGTGCTACAGTTGTAGATGCTGTTGTTGGTGGTGCATGTGTTGTAGATGCTGTGGTTGTCGGTGCTACAGTTGAAGCTGCTGTGGTCGTAGGTGCCGGTGTTGTAGCTTCCGTGGTCGTTGGTGCCAAGGTTGTAGCTGCTGTGTTTGTAGGTGCAGGTGTTGGAGCTGCTGTTGTTGTAGGTCCAGTTGTTGTAGGTGCTGTAGTTGTTGTTGCTACAGTTGTAGCTGCTGCAGTTGTTGGTGCAGGTGTTGTAGATGCTGTTGTTGTTGGTTCAGGTGTGGTAGGTGCTGTAGTTGTCGGTGCTACAGTTGTAGCTGCTGTGGTTGTTGATGCGGGTGTTGTAGCTGCTGTGGTCGTAGGTTCTACAGTTGTAGCTGCTTTTTTTGTTGGTACAGGTGTTGTAGGTACTGTGGTTGTAGGTGCTACAGTTGTAGCTGCTCTGGTCGTTGATGCAGGTTTTGAAGCTGCTGTGGTCGTTGGTGCCAAGGTTGTAGCTGCTGTGGTCGTATGTGATACAGTTGTTGCTGCTGTTGTTGTAGGTGCAGGTGTTGTATGTGCTGTAGTTGTCGGTGCTACAGTTGTAGCTGCTGCAGTTGTTGGTGCAGGTGTAGCTGCTGTGGTCATAGGTGCAGGTGTTGTAGCTGATGTGGTCGTAGTTTGTACAGTTGTAGCTGCTGTGGTCGTCGGTGCTACAGTTGTAGCTGCTGTGGTTGTAGGTGCAGGTGTTGTAGCTGCTGTTGTTGTAGGGGCAGGTGTTGTAGCTGATGTGGTTGTAGGTTGTAAAGTTGTAGCTGCTGTGGTCGTCGGTGCTACAGTTGTAGCTGCTTCAGTTGTTGCTGCAGGTGTTGTATGTACTGTAGTTGTTTGTACTACAGTTGTAGCTGCTGTGGTTGTAGGTGCAGGTGTTGTAGCTTCCTTGGTGGTTGGTGCCAAGGTTGTAGCTGCTGTGGTTGTAGGTACAGGTGTTGGAGCTGCTGTTGTTGTAGGTCCAGTTGTTGTAGGTGCTGTAGTTGTCGTTGCTACAGTTGTAGCTGCTGCAGTTGTTGGTGCAGGTGTTGTTGATGCTGTTGTTGTTGGTTCAGGTGTGGTAGGTGCTGTAGTTGTCGTTTCTACAGTTGTAGCTGCTTTCTTTGTTGTTACAGGTGTTGTAGGTACTGTGGTTGTAGGTGCTACAGTTGTAGCTGCTCTGGTCGTTGAAGCAGGTGTTGAAGCTGCTGTGGTCGTAGGTGCTACAGTTGTAGCTGCTGCAGTTGTTGTTGCAGGTGTTGTAGCTTCGGTGGTCATTGTTGCCAAGGTTGTAGCTGCTGTGGTTGTAGGTGCAGCAGTTGTAGCTGTTGTGGTTTTAGGTGCAGGTGTTGTAACTTCGGTGGTCGTTGTTGCCAAGGTTGTAGCTGCTGTGGTTGTAGGTGCAGGTGTTGTAGCTGCTGTTGCTGTAAGTGCAGGTGTAGTAGCTGCTGTTGATGTTGGTGCATGTGTTGCAGGTGCTGTGGTTGTAGATGCTACAGTCGAAGCTGCTGTGGTCGTAGGTACAGGTGTTGTAGCTGATGTGGTCGTAGGTTGTACAGTTGTAGCTTCTGTGGTCGTCGGTGCTACAGTTGTAGCTGCTGTGGTTGTAGTTGCAGGTGTTGTAGCTGCTGTTGTTGTATGGGCAGGTGTTGTAGGTGCTGTAGTTGTCGTTGCTACAGTTGTAGCTGCTGTGGTCGTAGGTGCAGGTGTTGTAGCTGATGTGGTCGTAGATTGTATAGTTGTAGCTGCTGTTGTCGTCGGTGCTACAGTTGTAGCTGATGTGGTTGTAGGTGCAGGTGTTGTAGCTGCTGTTCTTGTTGGTGCATGTGTTGTAGGTGCTGTGGTTATCGGTGCTACAGTTGAAGCTGCTGTGGTCGTAGGCGCAGGTCTTGTACCTGCTGTGGTTGTAGGTGCTACAGTTGTAGCTGCTGTGGTCGTTGATGCAGGTGTTGTAGCTGCTGTGGTCGTAGGTTCTACAGTTGTAGCTGCTGTGGTTGTAGGTGCAGGTGTTGTAGCTTCCGTGGTCGTTGGTGCCAAGGTTGTAGCTGCTGTGGTTGTAGGTGCAGGTGTTGGAGCTGCTGTTGTTGTAGGTGCTGTAGTTGTCGTTGCGACGGTTGTAGCTGCTGCAGTTGTTGGTGCAGGTGTTCTAGCAGCTGTTGTTGTTGGTTCAGCTGTTGTAGCTGCTGTAGTTGTCGGTGCAACAGTTGTAGCTGCTGTGGTCGTTGATTCAGGTGTTGTAGCTGCTGTGGTCGTAGGTTCTACAGTTGTAGCTGCTGTGGTTGTTGGTGCAGGTGTTGTAGGTGCTTTGGTTGTCGGTGCTACAGTTGTAGCTGCTGCAGTTGTTGGTGCAGGTGTTGTAGCTGCTGTGGTTGTCGGTGCTACAGTTGTAGCTGCTGTGGTTGTAGGTGCAGGTGTTGTAGCTGATGTGGTCGTAGGTTGTACAGTTGGAGCTGCTGTGGTCGTCGGTGCTACAGTTGTAGCTGCTGTGGTTGTGGGTGCAGGTGTTGTAGCTGCTGTTGTTGGAGGGGCAGTTGTTTTAGGTGCTATAGTTGTCGGTGCTACAGTTGTAGCTGCTGTGGTTTTAGGTGCAGGTGTTGTAGCTGCTGTTGTTGTAGGGGCAGGTGTTATAGGTGCTGTAGTTGTCAGTGCTACAGTTGTAGCTGCTGCAGTTGTAGCTGCTGCAGTTGTTGGTGCATGTGTTGTACGTACTGTAGTTGTCGGTGCTACAGTTGTAGCTGTTGTGGTCGTAGGTGCAGGTGTTGTAGCTGCTGTCTTTGTAGGTGCTACAGTTGTAGGTGCAGGTGTTGTAGCTTCCGTGGTCTTTGGTGCCAAGGTTGTAGCTGCTGTGGTTGTAGGTGCAGGTGTTGTAGGTGCTGTAGTTGTCGTTGCTACAGTTGTAGCTGCTGTAGTTGTCGGTGCAACAGTTGTAGCTTCTGTGGTCGTTGATGCAGGTGTTGTAGCTGCTGTGGTCGTAGGTTCTACAGTTGTAGCTGCTGTGGTTGTTGGTGCAGGTGTTGTAGGTGCTTTGGTTGTCGGTGCTACAGTTGAAGCTGCTGTGGTCGTAGGTGCCGGTGTTGTAGCTTCCGTGGTCGTTGGTGCCAAGGTTGTAGCTGCTGTGTTTGTAAGTGCAGGTGTTGGAGCTGCTGTTGTTGTAGGTCCAGTTGTTGTAGGTGCTGTAGTTGTTGTTGCTACAGTTGTAGCTGCTGCAGTTGTTGGTGCAGGTGTTGTAGATGCTGTTGTTGTTGGTTCAGGTGTGGTAGGTGCTGTAGTTGTCGGTGCTACAGTTGTACCTGCTGTGGTTGTTGATGCGGGTGTTGTAGCTGCTGTGGTCGTAGGTTCTACAGTTGTAGCTGCTTTCTTTGTTGGTACAGGTGTTGTAGGTACTGTGGTTGTAGGTGCTACAGTTGTAGCTGCTCTGGTCGTTGATGCAGGTTTTGAAGCTGCTGTGGTCGTTGGTGCCAAGGTTGTAGCTGCTGTGGTCGTATGTGATACAGTTGTTGCTGCTGTTGTTGTAGGTGCAGGTGTTGTATGTGCTGTAGTTGTCGGTGCTACAGTTGTAGCTGCTGCAGTTGTTGGTGCAGGTGTAGCTGCTGTGGTCATAGGTGCAGGTGTTGTAGCTGATGTGGTCGTAGGTTGTACAGTTGTAGCTGCTGTGGTCGTCGGTGCTACAGTTGTAGCTGCTGTGGTTGTAGGTGCAGGTGTTGTAGCTGCTGTTGTTGTAGGGGCAGCTGTTGTAGCTGCTGTAGTTGTCGGTGCAACAGTTGTAGCTGCTGTGGTCGTTGATTCAGGTGTTGTAGCTGCTGTGGTCGTAGGTTCTACAGTTGTAGCTGCTGTGGTTGTTGGTGCAGGTGTTGTAGATGCTTTGGTTGTCGGTGCTACAGTTGTAGCTGCTGCAGTTGTTGGTGCAGGTGTTGTAGCTGCTGTGGTTGTCGGTGCTACAGTTGTAGCTGCTGTGGTCGTAGGTGCAGGTGTTGTAGCTGATGTGGTCGTAGATTGTATAGTTGTAGCTGCTGTGGTCGTCAGTGCTACAGTTGTAGCTGATGTGGTTGTAGGTGCAGGTGTTGTAGCTGCTGTTTTTGTAGATGCAGGTGTTGTAGCTGCTGTTGCTGTAAGTGTACGTGTTGTACGTGCTGTAGTTTTCGGTGCTACAGTTGTAGCTGCTGCAGTTGTTGGTGCAGGTGTTGTAGGTGCTGTTGTTGTTGGTGCATGTGTTGTAGGTGCTGTGGTTGTCGGTTCTACAGTTGAAGCTGCTGTGGTCGTAGGTGCAGGTGTTGTAGCTGCCTTGGTTGTAGGTGCTACAGTTGTAGCTGCTGTGGTTGTAGTTGCAGGTGTTGTAGCTTCCGTGGTCGTTGGTGCCAAGGTTGTAGCTGCTGTGGTTGTTGGTGCAGGTGTTGTAGGTGCTTTGGTTGTTGGTGCTACAGTTGTAGCTCCTGTGGTCAAAGGTGCTACAGTTGTAGCTGCTGTGGTTGTAGGTGCAGGTGTTATACGTACTGTAGTTGTCGGTGCTACAGTTGTAGCTGCTGCAGGTGTTGTAGCTGCTGTGGTTGTCGGTGCTACAGTTGTACCTGCTGTGGTCGTAGGTGCAGGTGTTGTAGCTGCTGTTGTTGTAGGGGCAGGTGTTGTTGGTGCTGTAGTTGTCGGTGCTACAGTTGTAGCTGCTGCAGTTGTTGGTGCAGGTGTTGTACGTACTGTAGTTGTCGGTGCTAGAGTTGTAGCTGCTGTCGTCGTAGGTGTAGGTGTTGTAGCTGATGTTGTTGTAGGTGCAACAGTTATAGCTGCTGTTGTTGTTGATTCAGGTGTTGGAGCTGCTATTGTTGTTGGTGCAGGTGGTGTAGGTGCTTTGGTTGTTGGTGCTACAGTTGTAGCTCCTGTGGTCAAAGGTGCTACAGTTGTAGCTGCTGTGGTTGTAGGTGCAGGTGTTATACGTACTGTAGTTGTCGGTGCTACAGTTGTAGCTGCTGCAGGTGTTGTAGCTGCTGTGGTTGTCGGTGCTACAGTTGTACCTGCTGTGGTCGTAGGTGCAGGTGTTGTAGCTGCTGTTGTTGTAGGGGCAGGTGTTGTTGGTGCTGTAGTTGTCGGTTCTACAGTCGTAGCTGCTGCAGTTGTTGGTGCAGGTGTTGTACGTACTGTAGTTGTCGGTGCTAGAGTTGTAGCTGCTGTCGTCGTAGGTGCAGGTGTTGTAGCTGATGTGGTTGTAGGTGCTACAGTTATAGTTGCTGTTGTTGTTGATCCAGGTGTTGGAGCTGCTATTGTTGTTGGTGCAGGTGGTGTAGGTGCTGTAGTAGTCGTTGCAACAGTTGTAGCTGCTGTGGGTTTAGGTGCAGATGTTGTAGCTTCGGTGGTCGTTGGTTCTAAGGTTGTAGCTGCTGTGTTTGTAGGTGCAGGTGTTGTAAGTGCAGGTGTTGTACGTGCTGTAGTTGTTGGTGCTACAGTTCTAGCTGCTACAGTTATTGGTCCAGGTGTTGTAGCTGCTGTTGTTATTGGTGCATGTGTTGTAGGTGCTGTTTTTGTTGCTTCAGGTGTTGTACGTGCTGTAGTTGTCGGTGCTACAGTTGTAGCTGCTTCAGTTGTTGATGCAGGTGTTGTAGCTGCTGTTGTTGTTGCTTCAGGTGTTGTAGCTGCTGTAGTTGTCGGTGCAACAGTTGTAGCTGCTGTGGTCGTAGGTTCTACAGTTGTAACTGCTGTGGTTGTTGGTGCAGGTGTTGTAGGTGCTACAGTTGTAGCTGCTGTGGTCGTAGGTGCTACAGTTGTAGCTGCGGTGGTTGTAGGTGCAGGTGTTGCAAGTGCTGTAGTTGTCGGTGCTACAGTTGTAGCTGCTGCAGTTGTTGGTGCAGGTGTTGTAGCTGCTGTGGTTATCGGTGCTACAGTTGTAGCTGCTGTTGTTGTATGTGCAGGTGTTGTAGCTGATGTGGTTGTCGGTGCTACAGTTGTAGCTGCTGCAGTTGTTGGTGCAGGTGTTGTACGTACTGTAGTTGTCGCTGCTAGAGTTGTAGCTGCTGTAGTTGTCGGTGCAACAGTTGTAGCTGCTGTGGTCGTAGGTGCTACAGTTTTAGCTGCGGTGGTTGTAGGTGCAGGTGTTGTAAGTGCTGTAGTTGTCGGTGCTACAGTTGTAGCTGCTGCAGTTGTTGGTGCAGGTGTTGTCGCTGCTGTGGTTGTCGGTGCTACAGTTGTCGCTGCTGTGGTTGTAGGTGCAGGTGTTGTAGCTGATGTGGTCGTAGTTTGTACAGTTATAGCTGCTTTGGTCGTCGGTGCTACAGTTGTAGCTGCTGTGTTTGTAGGTGCAGGTGTTGTAGCTGCTGTTGTTGTAGGGGCAGTTGTTTTATGTGCTGTAGTTGTCGGTGCTACAGTTGTAGCTGCTGTGGTTGTAGGTGCAGGTGTTGTAGCTGCTGTGGTCGTAGGTGCAGGTGTTGTAGCTGCTGTGGTTGTAGGTGCTACAGTTGTAGCTGGTGTGGTTGTAGGTGCAGGTGTTGTAGCTTCCGTGGTCGTTGGTGCCAAGGTTGTAACTGCTGTGGTTGTAGGTGCAGGTGTTGGAGCTGCTGTTGATGTAGGTGCAGGTGTTGTAGGTGCTGTAGTTGTCGTTGCTACAGTTGTAGCTGCTGCAGTTGTTGGTGCACGTGTTGTATCTGCTGTTGTAGTTGGTTCAGGTGTTGTAGCTGCTGTGGTCTTTGATGCAGGTGTTGTTGCTGCTGTGGTCGTAGGTTCTACAGTTGTAGCTGCTGTGGTTGTTGGTGCAGGTGTTGTTGGTTCTTTGGTTGTCGGTGCTACAGTTGTAGCTGCTGTGGTCGTAGGTGCAGGTGTTGTAGCTGAGGTGGTCGTAGATTGTGCAGTTGTAGCTGCTGTGGTCCTCGGTGCTACAGTTGTAGCTGATGTGGTTGTAGGTGCTACAGTTGTAGCTGCTGTTGTTGTTGTTGGTCCAGGTGTTGGAGCTGCTGTTGTTGTTGTTGCAGGTGTTGTAGGTTCTGTGGTTTTAGGTGCAGGTGTTGTAGCTTCGGTGGTGGTTGGTGCCAAGGTTGTAGCTGCTGTGGTTGTAGGTGCAGGTGTTGTAACTGCAGGTGTTGTACGTGCTGTAGTTGTCAGTGCTACAGTTCTGGCTGCTACAGTTTTTGGTGCAGGTGTTGTAGCTGCTGTTGTTTGTGCATGTGTTGTAGGTGCTGTGGTTGTCGGTGCAACAGTTGTAGCTGCTGTGGTCGTTGATGAAGGTGTTGTAGCTGCTGTGGTCGTAGGTTCTACAGTTGTAGCTGCTGTGGTTGTAGGTTCAGGTGTTGTAGCAGATGTGGTCGTAGGTTGTACAGTTATAGCTGCTGTGGTCGTCGGTGCTACAGAGTTAGCTGCTGTGGTTGTAGGTGCAGGTGTTGTAGCTGCTGTTGTTGTAGGGGCAGGTGTTGTAGGTTCTGTAGTTGTCAGTGCTACAGTTGTAGCTGCTGTGGTCGTAGGTGCAGGTGTTCTTGCTGATGTGATCGTATATTGTACAGTTGTAGCTGCTGTGGTCGTCTGTGCTACAGTTGTAGCTGCTGTGGTTGTAGGTGCTACAGTTGTAGCTGCTGTGGTTGTAGGTGCAGGTGTTGTAGCTGCTGTTGTTGTAGGTGCAGGTGTTGTAGCTGCTGTTGCTGTAAGTGCAGGTGTTGTACGTGCTGTAGTTGTCCGTGCTACATTTGTAGCTGATGCTGTTGGTGGTGCAGGTGTTGTTGCTGTTGTTGTTGTTGGTGCATGTGTTGTAGGTGCTGTGGTTGTCGGTGCTACAGTTGAAGCTGTTGTGGTCGTAGGTGCAGGTGTTGTAGCTGCTGTCTTTGTAGGTGCTACAGTTGTAGGTGCATGTGTTGTAGCTTCCGTGGTCGTTGGTGCCAAGGTTGTAGCTGCTGTGGTTGTAGGTGCAGGTGTTGGAGCTGCAGTTGTTGTAGGTGCAGGTGTTGTAGGTGCTGTAGTTGTCGTTGCTACAGTTGTAGCTGCTGCAGTTGTTGGTGCAGGTGTTGTAGCTGCTGTTTTTGTTGGTTCAGGTGTTGGAGCTGCTGTAGTTGTCGGTGCAACAGTTGTAGCTTCTGTGGTCGTTGATGCAGGTGTTGTAGCTGCTGTGGTTGTTGGTGCAGGTGTTGTGGGTGCTTTGGTTGTCGGTGCTACAGTTGTAGCTGCTGTGGTCGTAGGTGCAGGTGTTGTAGCTGATGTGGTCGTAGGTTGTACAGTTGTAGCTTCTGTGGTCGTCGGTGCTACAGTTGTAGCTGCTGTGGTTGTAGTTGCAGGTGTTGTAGCTGCTGTTGTTGTATGGGCAGGTGTTGTAGGTGCTGTAGTTGTCGGTGCTACAGTTGCAGCTGCTGCAGTTGTTGGTGCAGATGTTGTACGTACTGTAGTTGTCGTTGCTACAGTTGTAGCTGCTGTGGTCGTAGGTGCAGGTGTTGTAGCTGATGTAGTCGTAGATTGTATAGTTGTAGCTGCTGTGGTCGTCGGTGCTACAGTTGTAGCTGATGTGGTTGTAGGTGCAGGTGTTGTAGCTGCTGTTCTTGTTGGTGCATGTGTTGTAGGTGCTGTGGTTGTCGGTGCTACAGTTGAAGCTGCTGTGGTCGTAGGCGCAGGTCTTGTACCTGCTGTGGTTGTAGGTGCTACAGTTGTAGCTACTGTGGTCTTTGATGCAGGTGTTGTAGCTGCTGTGGTCGTAGGTTCTACAGTTGTAGCTGCTGTGGTTGTTGGTGCACGTGTTGTAGGTGCTTTGGTTGTCAGTGCTACAGTTGTAGCTGCTGTGGTTGTAGGTGCAGGTGTTGTAGCTTCCGTGGTCGTTGGTGCCAAGGTTGTAGCTGCTGTGGTTGTAGGTGCAGGTGTTGGAGCTGCTGTTGTTGTAGGTGCTGTAGTTGTCGTTGCGACGGTTGTAGCTGCTGCAGTTGTTGGTGCAGGTGTTGTAGCTGCTGTTGTTGTTGGTTCAGGTGTTGTAGCTGCTGTAGTTGTCGGTGCAACAGTTGTAGCTGCTGTGGTCGTTGATGCAGGTGTTGTAGCTGCTGTGGTCGTAGGTTCTACAGTTGTAGCTGCTGTGGTTGTTGGTGCAGGTGTTGTAGGTGCTTTGGTTGTCGGTGCTACAGTTGTAGCTGCTGCAGTTGTTGGTGCAGGTGTTGTAGCTGCTGTGGTTGTCGGTGCTACAGTTGTAGCTGCTGTGGTTGTAGGTGCAGGTGATGTAGCTGATGTGGTCGTAGGTTGTACAGTTGAAGCTGCTGTGGTCGTTGGTGCTACAGTTGTAGCTGCTGTGGTTGTAGGTGCAGGTGTTGTAGCTGCTGTTGTTGGAGGGGCAGTTGTTTTAGCTGCTATAGTTGTCGGTGCTACAGTTGTAGCTGCTGTGGTTGTAGGTGCAGGTGTTGTAGCTGCTGTTGTTGTAGGGGCAGGTGTTGTAGGTGCTTTGGTTGTCGGTGCTACAGTTGTAGCTGCTGTGGTCGTAGGTGCAGGTGTTGTAGCTGATGTGGTCGTAGGTTGTACAGTTGTAGCTTCTGTGGTCGTCAGTGCTACAGTTGTAGCTGCTGTGGTTGTAGTTGCAGGTGTTGTTGCTGCTGTTGTTGTATGGGCAGGTGTTGTAGGTGCTGTAGTTGTCGGTGCTACAGTTGCAGCTGCTGCAGTTGTTGGTGCAGATGTTGTACGTACTGTAGTTGTCGTTGCTCCAGTTGTAGCTGCTGTGGTCGTAGGTGCAGGTGTTGTAGCTGATGTGGTCGTAGATTGTATAGTTGTAGCTGCTGTGGTCGTCGGTGCTACAGTTGTAGCTGATGTGGTTGTAGGTGCAGGTGTTGTAGCTGCTGTTCTTGTTGGTGCATGTGTTGTAGGTGCTGTGGTTGTCGGTGCTACAGTTGAAGCTGCTGTGGTCGTAGGCGCAGGTCTTGTACCTGCTGTGGTTGTAGGTGCTACAGTTGTAGCTACTGTGGTCGTTGATGCAGGTGTTGTAGCTGCTGTGGTCGTAGGTTCTACAGTTGTAGCTGCTGTGGTTGTTGGTGCAGGTGTTGTAGGTGCTTTGGTTGTCGGTGCTACAGTTGTAGCTGCTGCAGTTGTTGGTGCAGGTGTTGTAGCTGCTGTGGTTGTCGGTGCTACAGTTGTAGCTGCTGTGGTTGTAGGTGCAGGTGATGTAGCTGATGTGGTCGTAGGTTGTACAGTTGAAGCTGCTGTGGTCGTCGGTGCTACAGTTGTAGATGCTGTGGTTGTAGGTGCAGGTGTTGTAGCTGCTGTTCTTGTTGGTGCATGTGTTGTAGGTGCTGTGGTTGTCTGTGCTACAGTTGAAGCTGCTGTGGTCGTAGGCGCAGGTCTTGTACCTGCTGTGGTTGTAGGTGCTACAGTTGTAGCTACTGTGGTCGTTGATGCAGGTGTTGTAGCTGCTGTGGTCGTAGGTTCTACAGTTGTAGCTGCTGTGGTTGTTGGTGCAGGTGTTGTAGGTGCTTTGGTTGTCGGTGCTACAGTTGTAGCTGCTGCAGTTGTTGGTGCAGGTGTTGTAGCTGCTGTGGTTGTCGGTGCTACAGTTGTAGCTGCTGTGGTTGTAGGTGCAGGTGATGTAGCTGATGTGGTCGTAGGTTGTACAGTTGAAGCTGCTGTGGTCGTCGGTGCTACAGTTGTAGCTGCTGTGGTTGTAGGTGCAGGTGTTGTAGCTGCTGTTGTTGGAGGGGCAGTTGTTTTAGGTGCTATAGTTGTCGGTGCTACAGTTGTAGCTGCTGTGGTTGTAGGTGCAGGTGTTGTAGCTGCTGTTGTTGTAGGGGCAGGTTTTGTAGGTGCTGTAGTTGTCGGTGCTACAGTTGTAGCTGCTGCAGTTGTAGCTGCTGCAGTTGTTGGTGCATGTGTTGTACGTACTGTAGTTGTCGGTGCTACAGTTGTAGCTGTTGTGGTCGTAGGTGCAGGTGTTGTAGCTGCTGTCTTTGTAGGTGCTACAGTTGTAGGTGCAGGTGTTGTAGCTTCCGTGGTCGTTGGTGCCAAGGTTGTAGCTGCTGTGGTTGTAGGTGCAGGTGTTGGAGCTGCAGTTGTTGTAGGTGCAGGTGTTGTAGGTCCTGTAGTTGTCGTTGCTACAGTTGTAGCTGCTGCAGTTGTTGGTGCAGGTGTTGTAGCTGCTGTTGTTGTTGGTTCAAGTGTTGTAGCTGCTGTAGTTGTCGGTGCAACAGTTGTAGCTCCTGTGGTCGTTGATGCAGGTGTTGTAGCTGCTGTGGTCGTAGGTTCTAGAGTTGTAGCTGCTGTGGTTGTTGGTGCAGGTGTTGTAGGTGCTTTGGTTGTCGGTGCTACAGTTGTAGCTGCTGTGGTCGTAGGTGCAGGTGTTGTAGCTGATGTGGTCGTAGGTTGTACAGTTGTAGCTTCTGTGGTCGTCGGTGCTACAGTTGTAGCTGCTGTGGTTGTAGTTGCAGGTGTTGTAGCTTCTGTTGTTGTATGGGCATGTGTTGTAGGTGCTGTAGTTGTCGGTGCTACAGTTGCAGCTGCTGCAGTTGTTGGTGCAGATGTTGTACGTACTGTAGTTGTCGTTGCTACAGTTGTAGCTGCTGTGGTCGTAGGTGCAGGTGTTGTAGCTGATGTGGTCGTAGATTGTATAGTTGTAGCTGCTGTGGTCGTCGGTGCTACAGTTGTAGCTGATGTGGTTGTAGGTGCAGGTGTTGTAGCTGCTGTTCTTGTTGGTGCATGTGTTGTAGGTGCTGTGGTTGTCGGTGCTACAGTTGAAGCTGCTGTGGTCGTAGGCGCAGGTCTTGTACCTGTTGTGGTTGTAGGTGCTACAGTTGTAGCTACTGTGGTCGTTGATGCAGGTGTTGTAGCTGCTGTGGTCGTAGGTTCTACAGTTGTAGCTGCTGTGGTTGTTGGTGCAGGTGTTGTAGGTGCTTTGGTTGTCGGTGCTACAGTTGTAGCTGCTGCAGTTGTTGGTGCAGGTGTTGTAGCTGCTGTGGTTGTCGGTGCTACAGTTGTAGCTGCTGTGGTTGTAGGTGCAGGTGATGTAGCTGATGTGGTCGTAGGTTGTACAGTTGAAGCTGCTGTGGTCGTCGGTGCAGGTGTTGTAGCAGATGTGGTCGTAGGTTGTACAGTTATAGCTGCTGTGGTCGTCGGTGCTACAGTTGTAGCTGCTGTGGTTGTAGGTGCAGGTGTTGTAGCTGCTGTTGTTGTAGGGGCAGGTCTTGTACCTGTTGTGGTTGTAGGTGCTACAGTTGTAGCTACTGTGGTCGTTGATGCAGGTGTTGTAGCTGCTGTGGTCGTAGGTTCTACAGTTGTAGCTGCTGTGGTTGTTGGTGCAGGTGTTGTAGGTGCTTTGGTTGTCGGTGCTACAGTTGTAGCTGCTGCAGTTGTTGGTGCAGGTGTTGTAGCTGTTGTTGTTGTTGGTGCATGTGTTGTAGGTGCTGTGGTTGTCGGTGCTACAGTTGAAGCTGTTGTGGTCGTAGGTGCAGGTGTTGTAGCTGCTGTCTTTGTAGGTGCTACAGTTGTAGGTGCATGTGTTGTAGCTTCCGTGGTCGTTGGTGCCAAGGTTGTAGCTGCTGTGGTTGTAGGTGCAGGTGTTGGAGCTGCAGTTGTTGTAGGTGCAGGTGTTGTAGGTGCTGTAGTTGTCGTTGCTACAGTTGTAGCTGCTGCAGTTGTTGGTGCAGGTGTTGTAGCTGCTGTTGTTGTTGGTTCAGGTGTTGTAGCTGCTGTAGTTGTCGGTGCAACAGTTGTAGCTTCTGTGGTCGTTGATGCAGGTGTTGTAGCTGCTGTGGTTGTTGGTGCAGGTGTTGTAGGTGCTTTGGTTGTCGGTGCTACAGTTGTAGCTGCTGTGGTCGTAGGTGCAGGTGTTGTAGCTGATGTGGTCGTAGGTTGTACAGTTGTAGCTTCTGTGGTCGTCGGTGCTACAGTTGTAGCTGCTGTGGTTGTAGTTGCAGGTGTTGTAGCTGCTGTTGTTGTATGGGCAGGTGTTGTAGGTGCTGTAGTTGTCGGTGCTACAGTTGCAGCTGCTGCCGTTGTTGGTGCAGATGTTGTACGTACTGTAGTTGTCGTTGCTACAGTTGTAGCTGCTGTGGTCGTAGGTGCAGGTGTTGTAGCTGATGTGGTCGTAGATTGTATAGTTGTAGCTGCTGTGGTCGTCGGTGCTACAGTTGTAGCTGATGTGGTTGTAGGTGCAGGTGTTGTAGCTGCTGTTCTTGTTGGTGCATGTGTTGTAGGTGCTGTGGTTGTCGGTGCTACAGTTGAAGCTGCTGTGGTCGTAGGCGCAGGTCTTGTACCTGCTGTGGTTGTAGGTGCTACAGTTGTAGCTACTGTGGTCTTTGATGCAGGTGTTGTAGCTGCTGTGGTCGTAGGTTCTACAGTTGTAGCTGCTGTGGTTGTTGGTGCACGTGTTGTAGGTGCTTTGGTTGTCAGTGCTACAGTTGTAGCTGCTGTGGTTGTAGGTGCAGGTGTTGTAGCTTCCGTGGTCGTTGGTGCCAAGGTTGTAGCTGCTGTGGTTGTAGGTGCAGGTGTTGGAGCTGCTGTTGTTGTAGGTGCTGTAGTTGTCGTTGCGACGGTTGTAGCTGCTGCAGTTGTTGGTGCAGGTGTTGTAGCTGCTGTTGTTGTTGGTTCAGGTGTTGTAGCTGCTGTAGTTGTCGGTGCAACAGTTGTAGCTGCTGTGGTCGTAGGTTCTACAGTTGTAGCTGCTGTGGTTGTTGGTGCAGGTGTTGTAGGTGCTTTGGTTGTCGGTGCTACAGTTGTAGCTGCTGCAGTTGTTGGTGCAGGTGTTGTAGCTGCTGTGGTTGTCGGTGCTACAGTTGTAGCTGCTGTGGTTGTAGGTGCAGGTGATGTAGCTGATGTGGTCGTAGGTTTTACAGTTGAAGCTGCTGTGGTCGTTGGTGCTACAGTTGTAGCTGCTGTGGTTGTAGGTGCAGGTGTTGTAGCTGCTGTTGTTGGAGGGGCAGTTGTTTTAGGTGCTATAGTTGTCGGTGCTACAGTTGTAGCTGCTGTGGTTGTAGGTGCAGGTGTTGTAGCTGCTGTTGTTGTAGGGGCAGGTGTTGTAGGTGCTTTGGTTGTCGGTGCTACAGTTGTAGCTGCTGTGGTCGTAGGTGCAGGTGTTGTAGCTGATGTGGTCGTAGGTTGTACAGTTGTAGCTTCTGTGGTCGTCAGTGCTACAGTTGTAGCTGCTGTGGTTGTAGTTGCAGGTGTTGTAGCTGCTGTTGTTGTATGGGCAGGTGTTGTAGGTGCTGTAGTTGTCGGTGCTACAGTTGCAGCTGCTGCAGTTGTTGGTGCAGATGTTGTACGTACTGTAGTTGTCGTTGCTCCAGTTGTAGCTGCTGTGGTCGTAGGTGCAGGTGTTGTAGCTGATGTGGTCGTAGATTGTATAGTTGTAGCTGCTGTGGTCGTCGGTGCTACAGTTGTAGCTGATGTGGTTGTAGGTGCAGGTGTTGTAGCTGCTGTTCTTGTTGGTGCATGTGTTGTAGGTGCTGTGGTTGTCGGTGCTACAGTTGAAGCTGCTGTGGTCGTAGGCGCAGGTCTTGTACCTGCTGTGGTTGTAGGTGCTACAGTTGTAGCTACTGTGGTCGTTGATGCAGGTGTTGTATCTGCTGTGGTCGTAGTTTCTACAGTTGTAGCTGCTGTGGTTGTTGGTGCAGGTGTTGTAGGTGCTTTGGTTGTCGGTGCTACAGTTGTAGCTGCTGCAGTTGTTGGTGCAGGTGTTGTAGCTGCTGTGGTTGTCGGTGCTACAGTTGTAGCTGCTGTGGTTGTAGGTGCAGGTGATGTAGCTGATGTGGTCGTAGGTTGTTCAGTTGAAGCTGCTGTGGTCGTCGGTGCTACAGTTGTAGCTGCTGTGGTTGTAGGTGCAGGTGTTGTAGCTGCTGTTGTTGGAGGGGCAGTTGTTTTAGGTGCTATAGTTGTCGGTGCTACAGTTGTAGCTGCTGTGGTTGTAGGTGCAGGTGTTGTAGCTGCTGTTGTTGTAGGGGCAGGTGTTGTAGGTGCTGTAGTTGTCGGTGCTACAGTTGTAGCTGCTGCAGTTGTAGCTGCTGCAGTTGTTGGTGCATGTGTTGTACGTACTGTAGTTGTCGGTGCTACAGTTGTAGCTGTTGTGGTCGTAGGTGCAGGTGTTGTAGCTGCTGTCTTTGTAGGTGCTACAGTTGTAGGTGCAGGTGTTGTAGCTTCCGTGGTCGTTGGTGCCAAGGTTGTAGCTGCTGTGGTTGTAGGTGCAGGTGTTGGAGCTGCAGTTGTTGTAGGTGCAGGTGTTGTAGGTGCTGTAGTTGTCGTTGCTACAGTTGTAGCTGCTGCAGTTGTTGGTGCAGGTGTTGTAGCTGCTGTTGTTGTTGGTTCAAGTGTTGTAGCTGCTGTAGTTGTCGGTGCAACAGTTGTAGCTCCTGTGGTCGTTGATGCAGGTGTTGTAGCTGCTGTGGTCGTAGGTTCTAGAGTTGTAGCTGCTGTGGTTGTTGGTGCAGGTGTTGTAGGTGCTTTGGTTGTCGGTGCTACAGTTGTAGCTGCTGTGGTCGTAGGTGCAGGTGTTGTAGCTGATGTGGTCGTAGGTTGTACAGTTGTAGCTTCTGTGGTCGTCGGTGCTACAGTTGTAGCTGCTGTGGTTGTAGTTGCAGGTGTTGTAGCTTCTGTTGTTGTATGGGCAGGTGTTGTAGGTGCTGTAGTTTTCGGTGCTACAGTTGCAGCTGCTGCATTTGTTGGTGCAGATGTTGTACGTACTGTAGTTGTCGTTGCTACAGTTGTAGCTGCTGTGGTCGTAGGTGCAGGTGTTGTAGCTGATGTGGTCGTAGATTGTATAGTTGTAGCTGCTGTGGTCGTCGGTGCTACAGTTGTAGCTGATGTGGTTGTAGGTGCAGGTGTTGTAGCTGCTGTTCTTGTTGGTGCATGTGTTGTAGGTGCTGTGGTTGTCGGTGCTACAGTTGAAGCTGCTGTGGTCGTAGGCGCAGGTCTTGTACCTGTTGTGGTTGTAGGTTCTACAGTTGTAGCTGCTGTGGTTGTTGGTGCAGGTGTTGTAGGTGCTTTGGTTGTCGGTGCTACAGTTGTAGCTGCTGCAGTTGTTGGTGCAGGTGTTGTAGCTGCTGTGGTTGTCGGTGCTACAGTTGTAGCTGCTGTGGTTGTAGGTGCAGGTGATGTAGCTGATGTGGTCGTAGGTTGTACAGTTGAAGCTGCTGTGGTCGTCGGTGCAGGTGTTGTAGCAGATGTGGTCGTAGGTTGTACAGTTATAGCTGCTGTGGTCGTCGGTGCTACAGTTGTAGCTGCTGTGGTTGTAGGTGCAGGTGTTGTAGCTGCTGTTGTTGTAGGGGCAGGTCTTGTACCTGTTGTGGTTGTAGGTGCTACAGTTGTAGCTACTGTGGTCGTTGATGCAGGTGTTGTAGCTGCTGTGGTCGTAGGTTCTACAGTTGTAGCTGCTGTGGTTGTTGGTGCAGGTGTTGTAGGTGCTTTGGTTGTCGGTGCTACAGTTGTAGCTGCTGCAGTTGTTGGTGCAGGTGTTGTAGCTTCTGTGGTTGTCGGTGCTACAGTTGTAGCTGCTGTGGTTGTAGGTGCAGGTGATGTAGCTGATGTGGTCGTAGGTTGTACAGTTGAAGCTGCTGTGGTCGTCGGTGCAGGTGTTGTAGCAGATGTGGTCGTAGGTTGTACAGTTATAGCTGCTGTGGTCGTCGGTGCTACAGTTGTAGCTGCTGTGGTTGTAGGTGCAGGTGTTGTAGCTGCTGTTGTTGTAGGGGCAGGTGTTGTAGGTTCTGTAGTTGTCAGTGCTACAGTTGTAGCTGCTGTGGTCGTAGGTGCAGGTGTTCTTGCTGATGTGATCGTATATTGTACAGTTGTAGCTGCTGTGGTCGTCTGTGCTACAGTTGTAGCTGCTGTGGTTGTAGGTGCTACAGTTGTAGCTGCTGTGGTTGTAGGTGCAGGTGTTGTAGCTGCTGTTGTTGTAGGTGCAGGTGTTGTAGCTGCTGTTGCTGTAAGTGCAGGTGTTGTACGTGCTGTAGTTGTCCGTGCTACATTTGTAGCTGATGCTGTTGGTGGTGCAGGTGTTGTTGCTGTTGTTGTTGTTGGTGCATGTGTTGTAGGTGCTGTGGTTGTCGGTGCTACAGTTGAAGCTGTTGTGGTCGTAGGTGCAGGTGTTGTAGCTGCTGTCTTTGTAGGTGCTACAGTTGTAGGTGCATGTGTTGTAGCTTCCGTGGTCGTTGGTGCCAAGGTTGTAGCTGCTGTGGTTGTAGGTGCAGGTGTTGGAGCTGCAGTTGTTGTAGGTGCAGGTGTTGTAGGTGCTGTAGTTGTCGTTGCTACAGTTGTAGCTGCTGCAGTTGTTGGTGCAGGTGTTGTAGCTGCTGTTGTTGTTGGTTCAGGTGTTGTAGCTGCTGTAGTTGTCGGTGCAACAGTTGTAGCTTCTGTGGTCGTTGATGCAGGTGTTGTAGCTGCTGTGGTTGTTGGTGCAGGTGTTGTAGGTGCTTTGGTTGTCGGTGCTACAGTTGTAGCTGCTGTGGTCGTAGGTGCAGGTGTTGTAGCTGATGTGGTCGTAGGTTGTACAGTTGTAGCTTCTGTGGTCGTCGGTGCTACAGTTGTAGCTGCTGTGGTTGTAGTTGCAGGTGTTGTAGCTGCTGTTGTTGTATGGGCAGGTGTTGTAGGTGCTGTAGTTGTCGGTGCTACAGTTGCAGCTGCTGCAGTTGTTGGTGCAGATGTTGTACGTACTGTAGTTGTCGTTGCTACAGTTGTAGCTGCTGTGGTCGTAGGTGCAGGTGTTGTAGCTGATGTGGTCGTAGATTGTATAGTTGTAGCTGCTGTGGTCGTCGGTGCTACAGTTGTAGCTGATGTGGTTGTAGGTGCAGGTGTTGTAGCTGCTGTTCTTGTTGGTGCATGTGTTGTAGGTGCTGTGGTTGTCGGTGCTACAGTTGAAGCTGCTGTGGTCGTAGGCGCAGGTCTTGTACCTGTTGTGGTTGTAGGTGCTACAGTTGTAGCTACTGTGGTCGTTGATGCAGGTGTTGTAGCTGCTGTGGTCGTAGGTTCTACAGTTGTAGCTGCTGTGGTTGTTGGTGCAGGTGTTATAGGTGCTTTGGTTGTCGGTGCTACAGTTGTAGCTGCTGCAGTTGTTGGTGCAGGTGTTGTAGCTGCTGTGGTTGTCGGTGCTACAGTTGTAGCTGCTGTGGTTGTAGGTGCAGGTGATGTAGCTGATGTGGTCGTAGGTTGTACAGTTGAAGCTGCTGTGGTCGTCGGTGCAGTTGTTGTAGCAGATGTGGTCGTAGGTTGTACAGTTATAGCTGCTGTGGTCGTCGGTGCTACAGTTGTAGCTGCTGTGGTTGTAGGTGCAGGTGTTGTAGCTGCTGTTGTTGTAGGGGCAGGTCTTGTACCTGTTGTGGTTGTAGGTGCTACAGTTGTAGCTACTGTGGTCGTTGATGCAGGTGTTGTAGCTGCTGTGGTCGTAGGTTCTACAGTTGTAGCTGCTGTGGTTGTTGGTGCAGGTGTTGTAGGTGCTTTGGTTGTCGGTGCTACAGTTGTAGCTGCTGCAGTTGTTGGTGCAGGTGTTGTAGCTGCTGTGGTTGTCGGTGCTACAGTTGTAGCTGCTGTGGTTGTAGGTGCAGGTGATGTAGCTGATGTGGTCGTAGGTTGTACAGTTGAAGCTGCTGTGGTCGTCGGTGCAGGTGTTGTAGCAGATGTGGTCGTAGGTTGTACAGTTATAGCTGCTGTGGTCGTCGGTGCTACAGTTGTAGCTGCTGTGGTTGTAGGTGCAGGTGTTGTAGCTGCTGTTGTTGTAGGGGCAGGTGTTGTAGGTTCTGTAGTTGTCAGCGCTACAGTTGTAGCTGCTGTGGTCGTAGGTGCAGGTGTTCTTGCTGATGTGATCGTATATTGTACAGTTGTAGCTGCTGTGGTCGTCTGTGCTACAGTTGTAGCTGCTGTGGTTGTAGGTGCTACAGTTGTAGCTGCTGTGGTTGTAGGTGCAGGTGTTGTAGCTGCTGTTGTTGTAGGTGCAGGTGTTGTAGCTGCTGTTGCTGTAAGTGCAGGTGTTGTACGTGCTGTAGTTGTCCGTGCTACATTTGTAGCTGATGCTGTTGGTGGTGCAGGTGTTGTTGCTGTTGTTGTTGTTGGTGCATGTGTTGTAGGTGCTGTGGTTGTCGGTGCTACAGTTGAAGCTGTTGTGGTCGTAGGTGCAGGTGTTGTAGCTGCTGTCTTTGTAGGTGCTACAGTTGTAGGTGCATGTGTTGTAGCTTCCGTGGTCGTTGGTGCCAAGGTTGTAGCTGCTGTGGTTGTAGGTGCAGGTGTTGGAGCTGCAGTTGTTGTAGGTGCAGGTGTTGTAGGTGCTGTAGTTGTCGTTGCTACAGTTGTAGCTGCTGCAGTTGTTGGTGCAGGTGTTGTAGCTGCTGTTGTTGTTGGTTCAGGTGTTGTAGCTGCTGTAGTTGTCGGTGCAACAGTTGTAGCTTCTGTGGTCGTTGATGCAGGTGTTGTAGCTGCTGTGGTTGTTGGTGCAGGTGTTGTAGGTGCTTTGGTTGTCGGTGCTACAGTTGTAGCTGCTGTGGTCGTAGGTGCAGGTGTTGTAGCTGATGTGGTCGTAGGTTGTACAGTTGTAGCTTCTGTGGTCGTCGGTGCTACAGTTGTAGCTGCTGTGGTTGTAGTTGCAGGTGTTGTAGCTGCTGTTGTTGTATGGGCAGGTGTTGTAGGTGCTGTAGTTGTCGGTGCTACAGTTGCAGCTGCTGCAGTTGTTGGTGCAGATGTTGTACGTACTGTAGTTGTCGTTGCTACAGTTGTAGCTGCTGTGGTCGTAGGTGCAGGTGTTGTAGCTGATGTGGTCGTAGATTGTATAGTTGTAGCTGCTGTGGTCGTCGGTGCTACAGTTGTAGCTGATGTGGTTGTAGGTGCAGGTGTTGTAGCTGCTGTTCTTGTTGGTGCATGTGTTGTAGGTGCTGTGGTTGTCGGTGCTACAGTTGAAGCTGCTGTGGTCGTAGGCGCAGGTCTTGTACCTGCTGTGGTTGTAGGTGCTACAGTTGTAGCTACTGTGGTCTTTGATGCAGGTGTTGTAGCTGCTGTGGTCGTAGTTTCTACAGTTGTAGCTGCTGTGGTTGTTGGTGCACGTGTTGTAGGTGCTTTGGTTGTCAGTGCTACAGTTGTAGCTGCTGTGGTTGTAGGTGCAGGTGTTGTAGCTTCCGTGGTCGTTGGTGCCAAGGTTGTAGCTGCTGTGGTTGTAGGTGCAGGTGTTGGAGCTGCTGTTGTTGTAGGTGCTGTAGTTGTCGTTGCGACGGTTGTAGCTGCTGCAGTTGTTGGTGCAGGTGTTGTAGCTGCTGTTGTTGTTGGTTCAGGTGTTGTAGCTGCTGTAGTTGTCGGTGCAACAGTTGTAGCTGCTGTGGTCGTTGATGCAGGTGTTGTAGCTGCTGTGGTCGTAGGTTCTACAGTTGTAGCTGCTGTGGTTGTTAGTGCAGGTGTTGTAGGTGCTTTGGTTGTCGGTGCTACAGTTGTAGCTGCTGCAGTTGTTGGTGCAGGTGTTGTAGCTGCTGTGGTTGTCGGTGCTACAGTTGTAGCTGCTGTGGTTGTAGGTGCAGGTGATGTAGCTGATGTGGTCGTAGGTTGTACAGTTGAAGCTGCTGTGGTCGTCGGTGCTACAGTTGTAGCTGCTGTGGTTGTAGGTGCAGGTGTTGTAGCTGCTGTTGTTGGAGGGGCAGTTGTTTTAGGTGCTATAGTTGTCGGTGCTACAGTTGTAGCTGCTGTGGTTGTAGGTGCAGGTGTTGTAGCTGCTGTTGTTGTAGGGGCAGGTGTTGTAGGTGCTTTGGTTGTCGGTGCTACAGTTGTAGCTGCTGTGGTCGTAGGTGCAGGTGTTGTAGCTGATGTGGTCGTAGGTTGTACAGTTGTAGCTTCTGTGGTCGTCAGTGCTACAGTTGTAGCTGCTGTGGTTGTAGTTGCAGGTGTTGTAGCTGCTGTTGTTGTATGGGCAGGTGTTGTAGGTGCTGTAGTTGTCGGTGCTACAGTTGCAGCTGCTGCAGTTGTTGGTGCAGATGTTGTACGTACTGTAGTTGTCGTTGCTACAGTTGTAGCTGCTGTGGTCGTAGGTGCAGGTGTTGTAGCTGATGTGGTCGTAGATTGTATAGTTGTAGCTGCTGTGGTCGTCGGTGCTACAGTTGTAGCTGATGTGGTTGTAGGTGCAGGTGTTGTAGCTGCTGTTCTTGTTGGTGCATGTGTTGTAGGTGCTGTGGTTGTCGGTGCTACAGTTGAAGCTGCTGTGGTCGTAGGCGCAGGTCTTGTACCTGCTGTGGTTGTAGGTGCTACAGTTGTAGCTACTGTGGTCGTTGATGCAGGTGTTGTAGCTGCTGTGGTCTTAGGTTCTACAGTTGTAGCTGCTGTGGTTGTTGGTGCACGTGTTGTAGGTGCTTTGGTTGTCAGTGCTACAGTTGTAGCTGCTGTGGTTGTAGGTGCAGGTGTTGTAGCTTCCGTGGTCGTTGGTGCCAAGGTTGTAGCTGCTGTGGTTGTAGGTGCAGGTGTTGGAGCTGCTGTTGTTGTAGGTGCTGTAGTTGTCGTTGCGACGGTTGTAGCTGCTGCAGTTGTTGGTGCAGGTGTTGTAGCTGCTGTTGTTGTTGGTTCAGGTGTTGTAGCTGCTGTAGTTGTCGGTGCAACAGTTGTAGCTGCTGTGGTCGTTGATGCAGGTGTTGTAGCTGCTGTGGTCGTAGGTTCTACAGTTGTAGCTGCTGTGGTTGTTGGTGCAGGTGTTGTAGGTGCTTTGGTTGTCGGTGCTACAGTTGTAGCTGCTGCAGTTGTTGGTGCAGGTGTTGTAGCTGCTGTGGTTGTCGGTGCTACAGTTGTAGCTGCTGTGGTTGTAGGTGCAGGTGATGTAGCTGATGTGGTCGTAGGTTGTACAGTTGAAGCTGCTGTGGTCGTCGGTGCTACAGTTGTAGCTGCTGTGGTTGTAGGTGCAGGTGTTGTAGCTGCTGTTGTTGGAGGGGCAGTTGTTTTAGGTGCTATAGTTGTCGGTGCTACAGTTGTAGCTGCTGTGGTTGTAGGTGCAGGTGTTGTAGCTGCTGTTGTTGTAGGGGCAGGTGTTGTAGGTGCTTTGGTTGTCGGTGCTACAGTTGTAGCTGCTGTGGTCGTAGGTGCAGGTGTTGTAGCTGATGTGGTCGTAGGTTGTACAGTTGTAGCTTCTGTGGTCGTCAGTGCTACAGTTAAGGCTGCTGTGGTTGTAGTTGCAGGTGTTGTAGCTGCTGTTGTTGTATGGGCAGGTGTTGTAGGTGCTGTAGTTGTCGGTGCTACAGTTGCAGCTGCTGCAGTTGTTGGTGCAGATGTTGTACGTACTGTAGTTGTCGTTGCTCCAGTTGTAGCTGCTGTGGTCGTAGGTGCAGGTGTTTTAGCTGATGTGGTCGTAGATTGTATAGTTGTAGCTGCTGTGGTCGTCGGTGCTACAGTTGTAGCTGATGTGGTTGTAGGTGCAGGTGTTGTAGCTGATGTTCTTGTTGGTGCATATGTTGTAGGTGCTGTGGTTGTCGGTGCTACAGTTGAAGCTGCTGTGGTCGTAGGCGCAGGTCTTGTACCTGCTGTGGTTGTAGGTGCTACAGTTGTAGCTACTGTGGTCGTTGATGCAGGTGTTGTAGCTGCTGTGGTCGTAGGTTCTACAGTTGTAGCTGCTGTGGTTGTTGGTGCAGGTGTTGTAGGTGCTTTGGTTGTCGGTGCTACAGTTGTAGCTGCTGCAGTTGTTGGTGCAGGTGTTGTAGCTGCTGTGGTTGTCGGTGCTACAGTTGTAGCTGCTGTGGTTGTAGGTGCAGGTGATGTAGCTGATGTGGTCGTAGGTTGTACAGTTGAAGCTGCTGTGGTCGTCGGTGCTACAGTTGTAGCTGATGCTGTTGGTGGTGCAGGTGTTGTTGCTGTTGTTGTTGTTGGTGCATGTGTTGTAGGTGCTGTGGTTGTCGGTGCTACAGTTGAAGCTGTTGTGGTCGTAGGTGCAGGTGTTGTAGCTGCTGTCTTTGTAGGTGCTACAGTTGTAGGTGCATGTGTTGTAGCTTCCGTGGTCGTTGGTGCCAAGGTTGTAGCTGCTGTGGTTGTAGGTGCAGGTGTTGGAGCTGCAGTTGTTGTAGGTGCAGGTGTTGTAGGTGCTGTAGTTGTCGTTGCTACAGTTGTAGCTGCTGCAGTTGTTGGTGCAGGTGTTGTAGCTGCTGTTGTTGTTGGTTCAGGTGTTGTAGCTGCTGTAGTTGTCGGTGCAACAGTTGTAGCTTCTGTGGTCGTTGATGCAGGTGTTGTAGCTGCTGTGGTTGTTGGTGCAGGTGTTGTAGGTGCTTTGGTTGTCGGTGCTACAGTTGTAGCTGCTGTGGTCGTAGGTGCAGGTGTTGTAGCTGATGTGGTCGTAGGTTGTACAGTTGTAGCTTCTGTGGTCGTCGGTGCTACAGTTGTAGCTGCTGTGGTTGTAGTTGCAGGTGTTGTAGCTGCTGTTGTTGTATGGGCAGGTGTTGTAGGTGCTGTAGTTGTCGGTGCTACAGTTGCAGCTGCTGCAGTTGTTGGTGCAGATGTTGTACGTACTGTAGTTGTCGTTGCTACAGTTGTAGCTGCTGTGGTCGTAGGTGCAGGTGTTGTAGCTGATGTGGTCGTAGATTGTATAGTTGTAGCTGCTGTGGTCGTCGGTGCTACAGTTGTAGCTGATGTGGTTGTAGGTGCAGGTGTTGTAGCTGCTGTTCTTGTTGGTGCATGTGTTGTAGGTGCTGTGGTTGTCGGTGCTACAGTTGAAGCTGCTGTGGTCGTAGGCGCAGGTCTTGTACCTGCTGTGGTTGTAGGTGCTACAGTTGTAGCTACTGTGGTCTTTGATGCAGGTGTTGTAGCTGCTGTGGTCGTAGTTTCTACAGTTGTAGCTGCTGTGGTTGTTGGTGCACGTGTTGTAGGTGCTTTGGTTGTCAGTGCTACAGTTGTAGCTGCTGTGGTTGTAGGTGCAGGTGTTGTAGCTTCCGTGGTCGTTGGTGCCAAGGTTGTAGCTGCTGTGGTTGTAGGTGCAGGTGTTGGAGCTGCTGTTGTTGTAGGTGCTGTAGTTGTCGTTGCGACGGTTGTAGCTGCTGCAGTTGTTGGTGCAGGTGTTGTAGCTGCTGTTGTTGTTGGTTCAGGTGTTGTAGCTGCTGTAGTTGTCGGTGCAACAGTTGTAGCTGCTGTGGTCGTTGATGCAGGTGTTGTAGCTGCTGTGGTCGTAGGTTCTACAGTTGTAGCTGCTGTGGTTGTTAGTGCAGGTGTTGTAGGTGCTTTGGTTGTCGGTGCTACAGTTGTAGCTGCTGCAGTTGTTGGTGCAGGTGTTGTAGCTGCTGTGGTTGTCGGTGCTACAGTTGTAGCTGCTGTGGTTGTAGGTGCAGGTGATGTAGCTGATGTGGTCGTAGGTTGTACAGTTGAAGCTGCTGTGGTCGTCGGTGCTACAGTTGTAGCTGCTGTGGTTGTAGGTGCAGGTGTTGTAGCTGCTGTTGTTGGAGGGGCAGTTGTTTTAGGTGCTATAGTTGTCGGTGCTACAGTTGTAGCTGCTGTGGTTGTAGGTGCAGGTGTTGTAGCTGCTGTTGTTGTAGGGGCAGGTGTTGTAGGTGCTTTGGTTGTCGGTGCTACAGTTGTAGCTGCTGTGGTCGTAGGTGCAGGTGTTGTAGCTGATGTGGTCGTAGGTTGTACAGTTGTAGCTTCTGTGGTCGTCAGTGCTACAGTTGTAGCTGCTGTGGTTGTAGTTGCAGGTGTTGTAGCTGCTGTTGTTGTATGGGCAGGTGTTGTAGGTGCTGTAGTTGTCGGTGCTACAGTTGCAGCTGCTGCAGTTGTTGGTGCAGATGTTGTACGTACTGTAGTTGTCGTTGCTACAGTTGTAGCTGCTGTGGTCGTAGGTGCAGGTGTTGTAGCTGATGTGGTCGTAGATTGTATAGTTGTAGCTGCTGTGGTCGTCGGTGCTACAGTTGTAGCTGATGTGGTTGTAGGTGCAGGTGTTGTAGCTGCTGTTCTTGTTGGTGCATGTGTTGTAGGTGCTGTGGTTGTCGGTGCTACAGTTGAAGCTGCTGTGGTCGTAGGCGCAGGTCTTGTACCTGCTGTGGTTGTAGGTGCTACAGTTGTAGCTACTGTGGTCGTTGATGCAGGTGTTGTAGCTGCTGTGGTCTTAGGTTCTACAGTTGTAGCTGCTGTGGTTGTTGGTGCACGTGTTGTAGGTGCTTTGGTTGTCAGTGCTACAGTTGTAGCTGCTGTGGTTGTAGGTGCAGGTGTTGTAGCTTCCGTGGTCGTTGGTGCCAAGGTTGTAGCTGCTGTGGTTGTAGGTGCAGGTGTTGGAGCTGCTGTTGTTGTAGGTGCTGTAGTTGTCGTTGCGACGGTTGTAGCTGCTGCAGTTGTTGGTGCAGGTGTTGTAGCTGCTGTTGTTGTTGGTTCAGGTGTTGTAGCTGCTGTAGTTGTCGGTGCAACAGTTGTAGCTGCTGTGGTCGTTGATGCAGGTGTTGTAGCTGCTGTGGTCGTAGGTTCTACAGTTGTAGCTGCTGTGGTTGTTGGTGCAGGTGTTGTAGGTGCTTTGGTTGTCGGTGCTACAGTTGTAGCTGCTGCAGTTGTTGGTGCAGGTGTTGTAGCTGCTGTGGTTGTCGGTGCTACAGTTGTAGCTGCTGTGGTTGTAGGTGCAGGTGATGTAGCTGATGTGGTCGTAGGTTGTACAGTTGAAGCTGCTGTGGTCGTCGGTGCTACAGTTGTAGCTGCTGTGGTTGTAGGTGCAGGTGTTGTAGCTGCTGTTGTTGGAGGGGCAGTTGTTTTAGGTGCTATAGTTGTCGGTGCTACAGTTGTAGCTGCTGTGGTTGTAGGTGCAGGTGTTGTAGCTGCTGTTGTTGTAGGGGCAGGTGTTGTAGGTGCTTTGGTTGTCGGTGCTACAGTTGTAGCTGCTGTGGTCGTAGGTGCAGGTGTTGTAGCTGATGTGGTCGTAGGTTGTACAGTTGTAGCTTCTGTGGTCGTCAGTGCTACAGTTAAGGCTGCTGTGGTTGTAGTTGCAGGTGTTGTAGCTGCTGTTGTTGTATGGGCAGGTGTTGTAGGTGCTGTAGTTGTCGGTGCTACAGTTGCAGCTGCTGCAGTTGTTGGTGCAGATGTTGTACGTACTGTAGTTGTCGTTGCTCCAGTTGTAGCTGCTGTGGTCGTAGGTGCAGGTGTTTTAGCTGATGTGGTCGTAGATTGTATAGTTGTAGCTGCTGTGGTCGTCGGTGCTACAGTTGTAGCTGATGTGGTTGTAGGTGCAGGTGTTGTAGCTGATGTTCTTGTTGGTGCATATGTTGTAGGTGCTGTGGTTGTCGGTGCTACAGTTGAAGCTGCTGTGGTCGTAGGCGCAGGTCTTGTACCTGCTGTGGTTGTAGGTGCTACAGTTGTAGCTACTGTGGTCGTTGATGCAGGTGTTGTAGCTGCTGTGGTCGTAGGTTCTACAGTTGTAGCTGCTGTGGTTGTTGGTGCAGGTGTTGTAGGTGCTTTGGTTGTCGGTGCTACAGTTGTAGCTGCTGCAGTTGTTGGTGCAGGTGTTGTAGCTGCTGTGGTTGTCGGTGCTACAGTTGTAGCTGCTGTGGTTGTAGGTGCAGGTGATGTAGCTGATGTGGTCGTAGGTTGTACAGTTGAAGCTGCTGTGGTCGTCGGTGCTACAGTTGTAGCTGCTGTGGTTGTAGGTGCAGGTGTTGTAGCTGCTGTTGTTGGAGGGGCAGTTGTTTTAGGTGCTATAGTTGTCGGTGCTACAGTTGTAGCTGCTGTGGTTGTAGGTGCAGGTGTTGTAGCTGCTGTTGTTGTAGGGGCAGGTGTTGTAGGTGCTGTAGTTGTCGGTGCTACAGTTGTAGCTGCTGCAGTTGTTGGTGCATGTGTTGTACGTACTGTAGTTGTCGGTGCTACAGTTGTAGCTGTTGTGGTCGTAGGTGCAGGTGTTGTAGCTGCTGTCTTTGTAGGTGCTACAGTTGTAGGTGCATGTGTTGTAGCTTCCGTGGTCGTTGGTGCCAAGGTTGTAGCTGCTGTGGTTGTAGGTGCAGGTGTTGGAGCTGCAGTTGTTGTAGGTGCAGGTGTTGTAGGTGCTGTAGTTGTCGTTGCTACAGTTGTAGCTGCTGCAGTTGTTGGTGCAGGTGTTGTAGCTGCTGTTGTTGTTGGTTCAAGTGTTGTAGCTGCTGTAGTTGTCGGTGCAACAGTTGTAGCTCCTGTGGTCGTTGATGCAGGTGTTGTAGCTGCTGTGGTCGTAGGTTCTAGAGTTGTAGCTGCTGTGGTTGTTGGTGCAGGTGTTGTAGGTGCTTTGGTTGTCGGTGCTACAGTTGTAGCTGCTGTGGTCGTAGGTGCAGGTGTTGTAGCTGATGTGGTCGTAGGTTGTACAGTTGTAGCTTCTGTGGTCGTCGGTGCTACAGTTGTAGCTGCTGTGGTTGTAGTTGCAGGTGTTGTAGCTGCTGTTGTTGTATGGGCAGGTGTTGTAGGTGCTGTAGTTGTCGGTGCTACAGTTGCAGCTGCTGCAGTTGTTGGTGCAGATGTTGTACGTACTGTAGTTGTCGTTGCTACAGTTGTAGCTGCTGTGGTCGTAGGTGCAGGTGTTGTAGCTGATGTGGTCGTAGATTGTATAGTTGTAGCTGCTGTGGTTGTCGGTGCTACAGTTGTAGCTGATGTGGTTGTAGGTGCAGGTGTTGTAGCTGCTGTTCTTGTTGGTGCATGTGTTGTAGGTGCTGTGGTTGTCGGTGCTACAGTTGAAGCTGCTGTGGTCGTAGGCGCAGGTCTTGTACCTGTTGTGGTTGTAGGTGCTACAGTTGTAGCTACTGTGGTCGTTGATGCAGGTGTTGTAGCTGCTGTGGTCGTAGGTTCTACAGTTGTAGCTGCTGTGGTTGTTGGTGCAGGTGTTGTAGGTGCTTTGGTTGTCGGTGCTACAGTTGTAGCTGCTGCAGTTGTTGGTGCAGGTGTTGTAGCTGCTGTGGTTGTCGGTGCTACAGTTGTAGCTGCTGTGGTTGTAGGTGCAGGTGATGTAGCTGATGTGGTCGTAGGTTGTACAGTTGAAGCTGCTGTGGTCGTCGGTGCTACAGTTTTAGCTGCTGTGGTTGTAGGTGCAGGTGTTGTAGCTGCTGTTGTTGGAGGGGCAGTTGTTTTAGGTGCTATAGTTGTCGGTGCTACAGTTGTATCTGCTGTGGTTGTAGGTGCAGGTGTTGTAGCTGCTGTTGTTGTAGGGGCAGGTGTTGTAGGTGCTGTAGTTGTCGGTGCTACAGTTGTAGCTGCTGCAGTTGTAGCTGCTGCAGTTGTTGGTGCATGTGTTGTACGTACTGTAGTTGTCGGTGCTACAGTTGTAGCTGTTGTGGTCGTAGGTGCAGGTGTTGTAGCTGCTGTCTTTGTAGGTGCTACAGTTGTAGGTGCAGGTGTTGTAGCTTCCGTGGTCGTTGGTGCCAAGGTTGTAGCTGCTGTGGTTGTAGGTGCAGGTGTTGGAGCTGCAGTTGTTGTAGGTGCAGGTGTTGTAGGTGCTGTAGTTGTCGTTGCTACAGTTGTAGCTGCTGCAGTTGTTAGTGCAGGTGTTGTAGCTGCTGTTGTTGTTGGTTCAAGTGTTGTAGCTGCTGTAGTTGTCGGTGCAACAGTTGTAGCTCCTGTGGTCGTTGATGCAGGTGTTGTAGCTGCTGTGGTCGTAGGTTCTACAGTTGTAGCTGCTGTGGTTGTTGGTGCAGGTGTTGTAGGTGCTTTGGTTGTCGGTGCTACAGTTGTAGCTGCTGTGGTCGTATGTGCAGGTGTTGTAGCTGATGTGGTCGTAGGTTGTACAGTTGTAGCTTCTGTGGTCGTCGGTGCTACAGTTGTAGCTGCTGTGGTTGTAGTTGCAGGTGTTGTAGCTGCTGTTGTTGTATGGGCAGGTGTTGTAGGTGCTGTAGTTGTCGGTGCTACAGTTGCAGCTGCTGCAGTTGTTGGTGCAGATGTTGTACGTACTGTAGTTGTCGTTGCTACAGTTGTAGCTGCTGTGGTCGTAGGTGCAGGTGTTGTAGCTGATGTGGTCGTAGATTGTATAGTTGTAGCTGCTGTGGTCGTCGGTGCTACAGTTGTAGCTGATGTGGTTGTAGGTGCAGGTGTTGTAGCTGCTGTTCTTGTTGGTGCATGTGTTGTAGGTGCTGTGGTTGTCGGTGCTACAGTTGTAGCTGCTGTGGTCGTAGGTGCAGGTGTTGTAGCTGATGTGGTCGTAGGTTGTACAGTTGTAGCTTCTGTGGTCGTCGGTGCTACAGTTGTAGCTGCTGTGGTTGTAGTTGCAGGTGTTGTAGCTGCTGTTGTTGTATGGGCAGGTGTTGTAGTTGCTGTAGTTGTCGGTGCTACAGTTGCAGCTGCTGCAGTTGTTGGTGCAGATGTTGTACGTACTGTAGTTGTCGTTGCTACAGTTGTAGCTGCTGTGGTCGTAGGTGCAGGTGTTGTAGCTGATGTGGTCGTAGATTGTATAGTTGTAGCTGCTGTGGTCGTCGGTGCTACAGTTGTAGCTGATGTGGTTGTAGGTGCAGGTGTTGTAGCTGCTGTTCTTGTTGGTGCATGTGTTGTAGCTGCTGTGGTTGTCGGTGCTACAGTTGAAGCTGCTGTGGTCGTAGGCGCAGGTCTTGTACCTGCTGTGGTTGTAGGTTCTACAGTTGTAGCTACTGTGGTCGTTGATGCAGGTGTTGTAGCTGCTGTGGTCGTAGGTTCTACAGTTGTAGCTGCTGTGGTTGTTGGTGCAGGTGTTGTAGGTGCTTTGGTTGTCGGTGCTACAGTTGTAGCTGCTGCAATTGTTGGTGCAGGTGTTGTAGCTGCTGTGGTTGTCGGTGCTACAGTTGTAGCTGCTGTGGTTGTAGGTGCAGGTGATGTAGCTGATGTGGTCGTAGGTTGTACAGTTGAAGCTGCTGTGGTCGTCGGTGCTACAGTTGTAGCTGCTGTGGTTGTAGGTGCAGGTGTTGTAGCTGCTGTTGTTGGAGGGGCAGTTGTTTTAGGTGCTATAGTTGTCGGTGCTACAGTTGTAGCTGCTGTGGTTGTAGGTGCAGGTGTTGTAGCTGCTGTTGTTGTAGGGGCAGGTGTTGTAGGTGCTGTAGTTGTCGGTGCTACAGTTGTAGCTGCTGCAGTTGTTGGTGCATGTGTTGTACGTACTGTAGTTGTCGGTGCTACAGTTGTAGCTGTTGTGGTCGTAGGTGCAGGTGTTGTAGCTGCTGTCTTTGTAGGTGCTACAGTTGTAGGTGCATGTGTTGTAGCTTCCGTGGTCGTTGGTGCCAAGGTTGTAGCTGCTGTGGTTGTAGGTGCAGGTGTTGGAGCTGCAGTTGTTGTAGGTGCAGGTGTTGTAGGTGCTGTAGTTGTCGTTGCTACAGTTGTAGCTGCTGCAGTTGTTGGTGCAGGTGTTGTAGCTGCTGTTGTTGTTGGTTCAAGTGTTGTAGCTGCTGTAGTTGTCGGTGCAACAGTTGTAGCTCCTGTGGTCGTTGATGCAGGTGTTGTAGCTGCTGTGGTCGTAGGTTCTAGAGTTGTAGCTGCTGTGGTTGTTGGTGCAGGTGTTGTAGGTGCTTTGGTTGTCGGTGCTACAGTTGTAGCTGCTGTGGTCGTAGGTGCAGGTGTTGTAGCTGATGTGGTCGTAGGTTGTACAGTTGTAGCTTCTGTGGTCGTCGGTGCTACAGTTGTAGCTGCTGTGGTTGTAGTTGCAGGTGTTGTAGCTGCTGTTGTTGTATGGGCAGGTGTTGTAGGTGCTGTAGTTGTCGGTGCTACAGTTGCAGCTGCTGCAGTTGTTGGTGCAGATGTTGTACGTACTGTAGTTGTCGTTGCTACAGTTGTAGCTGCTGTGGTCGTAGGTGCAGGTGTTGTAGCTGATGTGGTCGTAGATTGTATAGTTGTAGCTGCTGTGGTTGTCGGTGCTACAGTTGTAGCTGATGTGGTTGTAGGTGCAGGTGTTGTAGCTGCTGTTCTTGTTGGTGCATGTGTTGTAGGTGCTGTGGTTGTCGGTGCTACAGTTGAAGCTGCTGTGGTCGTAGGCGCAGGTCTTGTACCTGTTGTGGTTGTAGGTGCTACAGTTGTAGCTACTGTGGTCGTTGATGCAGGTGTTGTAGCTGCTGTGGTCGTAGGTTCTACAGTTGTAGCTGCTGTGGTTGTTGGTGCAGGTGTTGTAGGTGCTTTGGTTGTCGGTGCTACAGTTGTAGCTGCTGCAGTTGTTGGTGCAGGTGTTGTAGCTGCTGTGGTTGTCGGTGCTACAGTTGTAGCTGCTGTGGTTGTAGGTGCAGGTGATGTAGCTGATGTGGTCGTAGGTTGTACAGTTGAAGCTGCTGTGGTCGTCGGTGCTACAGTTTTAGCTGCTGTGGTTGTAGGTGCAGGTGTTGTAGCTGCTGTTGTTGGAGGGGCAGTTGTTTTAGGTGCTATAGTTGTCGGTGCTACAGTTGTATCTGCTGTGGTTGTAGGTGCAGGTGTTGTAGCTGCTGTTGTTGTAGGGGCAGGTGTTGTAGGTGCTGTAGTTGTCGGTGCTACAGTTGTAGCTGCTGCAGTTGTAGCTGCTGCAGTTGTTGGTGCATGTGTTGTACGTACTGTAGTTGTCGGTGCTACAGTTGTAGCTGTTGTGGTCGTAGGTGCAGGTGTTGTAGCTGCTGTCTTTGTAGGTGCTACAGTTGTAGGTGCAGGTGTTGTAGCTTCCGTGGTCGTTGGTGCCAAGGTTGTAGCTGCTGTGGTTGTAGGTGCAGGTGTTGGAGCTGCAGTTGTTGTAGGTGCAGGTGTTGTAGGTGCTGTAGTTGTCGTTGCTACAGTTGTAGCTGCTGCAGTTGTTAGTGCAGGTGTTGTAGCTGCTGTTGTTGTTGGTTCAAGTGTTGTAGCTGCTGTAGTTGTCGGTGCAACAGTTGTAGCTCCTGTGGTCGTTGATGCAGGTGTTGTAGCTGCTGTGGTCGTAGGTTCTACAGTTGTAGCTGCTGTGGTTGTTGGTGCAGGTGTTGTAGGTGCTTTGGTTGTCGGTGCTACAGTTGTAGCTGCTGTGGTCGTATGTGCAGGTGTTGTAGCTGATGTGGTCGTAGGTTGTACAGTTGTAGCTTCTGTGGTCGTCGGTGCTACAGTTGTAGCTGCTGTGGTTGTAGTTGCAGGTGTTGTAGCTGCTGTTGTTGTATGGGCAGGTGTTGTAGGTGCTGTAGTTGTCGGTGCTACAGTTGCAGCTGCTGCAGTTGTTGGTGCAGATGTTGTACGTACTGTAGTTGTCGTTGCTACAGTTGTAGCTGCTGTGGTCGTAGGTGCAGGTGTTGTAGCTGATGTGGTCGTAGATTGTATAGTTGTAGCTGCTGTGGTCGTCGGTGCTACAGTTGTAGCTGATGTGGTTGTAGGTGCAGGTGTTGTAGCTGCTGTTCTTGTTGGTGCATGTGTTGTAGGTGCTGTGGTTGTCGGTGCTACAGTTGTAGCTGCTGTGGTCGTAGGTGCAGGTGTTGTAGCTGATGTGGTCGTAGGTTGTACAGTTGTAGCTTCTGTGGTCGTCGGTGCTACAGTTGTAGCTGCTGTGGTTGTAGTTGCAGGTGTTGTAGCTGCTGTTGTTGTATGGGCAGGTGTTGTAGTTGCTGTAGTTGTCGGTGCTACAGTTGCAGCTGCTGCAGTTGTTGGTGCAGATGTTGTACGTACTGTAGTTGTCGTTGCTACAGTTGTAGCTGCTGTGGTCGTAGGTGCAGGTGTTGTAGCTGATGTGGTCGTAGATTGTATAGTTGTAGCTGCTGTGGTCGTCGGTGCTACAGTTGTAGCTGATGTGGTTGTAGGTGCAGGTGTTGTAGCTGCTGTTCTTGTTGGTGCATGTGTTGTAGCTGCTGTGGTTGTCGGTGCTACAGTTGAAGCTGCTGTGGTCGTAGGCGCAGGTCTTGTACCTGCTGTGGTTGTAGGTTCTACAGTTGTAGCTACTGTGGTCGTTGATGCAGGTGTTGTAGCTGCTGTGGTCGTAGGTTCTACAGTTGTAGCTGCTGTGGTTGTTGGTGCAGGTGTTGTAGGTGCTTTGGTTGTCGGTGCTACAGTTGTAGCTGCTGCAGTTGTTGGTGCAGGTGTTGTAGCTGCTGTGGTTGTCGGTGCTACAGTTGTAGCTGCTGTGGTTGTAGGTGCAGGTGATGTAGCTGATGTGGTCGTAGGTTGTACAGTTGAAGCTGCTGTGGTCGTCGGTGCTACAGTTGTAGCTGCTGTGGTTGTAGGTGCAGGTGTTGTAGCTGCTGTTGTTGGAGGGGCAGTTGTTTTAGGTGCTATAGTTGTCGGTGCTACAGTTGTAGCTGCTGTGGTTGTAGGTGCAGGTGTTGTAGCTGCTGTTGTTGTAGGGGCAGGTGTTGTAGGTGCTGTAGTTGTCGTTGCTATAGTTGTAGCTGCTGCAGTTGTAGCTGCTGCAGTTGTTGGTGCATGTGTTGTACGTACTGTAGTTGTCGGTGCTACAGTTGTAGCTGTTGTGGTCGTAGGTGCAAGTGTTGTAGCTGCTGTCTTTGTAGGTGCTACAGTTGTAGGTGCAGGTGTTGTAGCTTCCGTGGTCGTTGGTGCCAAGGTTGTAGCTGCTGTGGTTGTAGGTGCAGGTGTTGGAGCTGCAGTTGTTGTAGGTGCAGGTGTTGTAGGTGCTGTAGTTGTCGTTGCTACAGTTGTAGCTGCTGCAGTTGTTGGTGCAGGTGTTGTAGCTGCTGTTGTTGTTGGTTCAAGTGTTGTAGCTGCTGTAGTTGTCGGTGCAACAGTTGTAGCTCCTGTGGTCGTTAATGCAGGTGTTGTAGCTGCTGTGGTCGTAGGTTCTACAGTTGTAGCTGCTGTGGTTGTTGGTGCAGGTGTTGTAGGTGCTTTGGTTGTCGGTGCTACAGTTGTAGCTGCTGTGGTCGTAGGTGCAGGTGTTGTAGCTGATGTGGTCGTAGGTTGTACAGTTGTAGCTTCTGTGGTCGTCGGTGCTACAGTTGTAGCTGCTGTGGTTGTAGTTGCAGGTGTTGTAGCTGCTGTTGTTGTATGGGCAGGTGTTGTAGGTGCTGTAGTTGTCGGTGCTACAGTTGCAGCTGCTGCAGTTGTTGGTGCAGATGTTATACGTACTGTAGTTGTCATTGCTACAGTTGTAGCTGCTGTGGTCGTAGGTGCAGGTGTTGTAGCTGATGCGGTCGTAGATTGTATAGTTGTAGCTGCTGTGGTCGTCGGTGCTACAGTTGTAGCTGATGTGGTTGTAGGTGCAGGTGTTGTAGCTGCTGTTCTTGTTGGTGCATGTGTTGTAGGTGCTGTGGTTGTCGGTGCTACAGTTGAAGCTGCTGTGGTCATAGGCGCAGGTCTTGTACCTGCTGTAGTTGTAGGTGCTACAGTTGTAGCTGCTGTGGTCGTTGATGCAGGTGTTGTAGCTGCTGTGGTCGTAGGTTCTACAGTTGTAGCTGCTGTGGTTGTTGGTGCAGGTGTTGTAGGTGCTTTGGTTGTCGGTGCTACAGTTGTAGCTGCTGTGGTTGTAGGTGCAGGTGTTGTAGCTTCCGTGGTCGTTGGTGCCAAGGTTTTAGCTGCTGTGGTTGTAGGTGCAGGTGTTGTAACTGCAGGTGTTGTACGTGCTGTAGATGTCAGTGCTACAGTTCTAGCTGCTACAGTTTTTGGTGCAGGTGTTGTAGCTGCTGTTGTTTGTGCATGTGTTGTAGGTGCTGTGGTTGTCGGTGCAACAGTTGTAGCTGCTGTGGTCGTTGATGCAGGTGTTGTAGCTGCTGTGGTCGTAGGTTCTACAGTTGTAGCTGCTGTGGTTGTAGGTGCAGGTGTTGTAGCAGATGTGGTCGTAGGTTGTACAGTTATAGCTGCTGTGTTCGTCGGTGCTACAGTTGTAGCTGCTGTGGTTGTAGGTGCAGGTGTTGTAGCTGCTGTTGTTGTAGGGGCAGGTGTTGTAGGTTCTGTAGTTGTCAGTGCTACAGTTGTAGCTGCTGTGGTCGTAGGTGCAGGTGTTCTTGCTGATGTGATCGTATATTTTACAGTTGTAGCTGCTGTGGTCGTCTGTGCTACAGTTGTAGCTGCTGTGGTCGTCTGTGCTACAGTTGTAGCTGCTGTGGTTGTAGGGGCTACAGTTGTAGCTGCTGTGGTTGTAGGTGCAGGTGTTGTAGCTGCTGTTGTTGTAGGTGCAGGTGTTGTAGCTGCTGTTGCTGTAAGTGCAGGTGTTGTACGTACTGTAGTTGTCCGTGCTACATTTGTAGCTGCTGCTGTTGGTGGTGCAGGTGTTGTTGCTGTTGTTGTTGTTGGTGCATGTGTTGTAGGTGCTGTGGTTGTCGGTGCTACAGTTGAAGCTGTTGTGGTCGTAGGTGCAGGTGTTGTAGCTGCTGTCTTTGTAGGTGCTACAGTTGTAGGTGCAGGTGTTGTAGCTTCCGTGGTCGTTGGTGCCAAGGTTGTAGCTGCTGTGGTTGTAGGTGCAGGTGTTGGAGCTGCAGTTGTTGTAGGTGCAGGTGTTGTAGGTGCTGTAGTTGTCGTTGCTACAGTTGTAGCTGCTGCAGTTGTTGGTGCAGGTGTTGTAGCTGCTGTGGTTGTCGGTGCTACAGTTGTAGCTGCTGTGGTTGTAGGTGCAGGTGATGTAGCTGATGTGGTCGTAGGTTGTACAGTTGAAGCTGCTGTGGTCGTCGGTGCTACAGTTGTAGCTGCTGTGGTTGTAGGTGCAGGTGTTGTAGCTGCTGTTGTTGGAGGGGCAGTTGTTTTAGGTGCTATAGTTGTCGGTGCTACAGTTGTAGCTGCTGTGGTTGTAGGTGCAGGTGTTGTAGCTGCTGTTGTTGTAGGGGCAGGTGTTGTAGGTGCTGTATTTGTCGGTGCTACAGTTGTAGCTGCTGCAGTTGTAGCTGCTGCAGTTGTTGGTGCATGTGTTGTACGTACTGTAGTTGTCGGTGCTACAGTTGTAGCTGTTGTGGTCGTAGGTGCAGGTGTTGTAGCTGCTGTCTTTGTAGGTGCTACAGTTGTAGGTGCAGGTGTTGTAGCTTCCGTGGTCGTTGGTGCCAAGGTTGTAGCTGCTGTGGTTGTAGGTGCAGGTGTTGGAGCTGCAGTTGTTGTAGGTGCAGGTGTTGTAGGTGCTGTAGTTGTCGTTGCTACAGTTGTAGCTGCTGCAGTTGTTGGTGCAGGTGTTGTAGCTGCTGTTGTTGTTGGTTCAGGTGTTGTAATTGCTGTAGTTGTCGGTGCAACAGTTGTAGCTCCTGTGGTCGTTGATGCAGGTGTTGTAGCTGCTGTGGTCGTAGGTTCTACAGTTGTAGCTGCTGTGGCTGTTGGTGCAGGTGTTGTAGGTGCTTTGGTTGTCGGTGCTACAGTTGTAGCTGCTGTGGTCGTAGGTGCAGGTGTTGTAGCTGATGTGGTCGTAGGTTGTACAGTTGTAGCTTCTGTGGTCGTCGGTGCTACAGTTGTAGCTGCTGTGGTTGTAGTTGCAGGTGTTGTAGCTGCTGTTGTTGTATGGGCAGGTGTTGTAGGTGCTGTAGTTGTCGGTGCTACAGTTGCAGCTGCTGCAGTTGTTGGTGCAGATGTTGTACGTACTGTAGTTGTTGTTGCTACAGTTGTAGCTGCTGTGGTCGTAGGTGCAGGTGTTGTAGCTGATGTGGTCGTAGATTGTATAGTTGTAGCTGCTGTGGTCGTCGGTGCTACAGTTGTAGCTGATGTGGTTGTAGGTGCAGGTGTTGTAGCTGCTGTTGTTGTTGGTGCATGTGTTGTAGGTGCTGTGGTTGTCGGTGCTACAGTTGAAGCTGCTGTGGTCATAGGCGCAGGTCTTGTACCTGCTGTGGTTGTAGGTGCTACAGTTGTAGCTGCTGTGGTCGTTGATGCAGGTGTTGTAGCTGCTGTGGTCGTAGGTTCTACAGTTGTAGCTGCTGTGGTTGTTGGTGCAGGTGTTGTAGGTGCTTTGGTTGTCGGTGCTACAGTTGTAGCTGCTGTGGTTGTAAGTGCAGGTGTTGTAGCTTCCGTGGTCGTTGGTGCCAAGGTTTTAGCTGCTGTGGTTGTAGGAGCAGGTGTTGTAACTGCAGGTGTTGTACGTGCTGTAGTTGTCAGTGCTACAGTTCTAGCTGCTACAGTTTTTGGTGCAGGTGTTGTAGCTGCTGTTGTTTGTGCATGTGTTGTAGGTGCTGTGGTTGTCGGTGCAACAGTTGTAGCTGCTGTGGTCGTTGATGCAGGTGTTGTAGCTGCTGTGGTCGTAGGTTCTACAGTTGTAGCTGCTGTGGTTGTAGGTGCAGGTGTTGTAGCAGATGTGGTCGTAGTTTGTACAGTTATAGCTGCTGTGGTCGTCGGTGCTACAGTTGTAGCTGCTGTGGTTGTAGGTGCAGGTGTTGTAGCTGCTGTTGTTCTAGGGGCAGGTGTTGTAGGTTCTGTAGTTGTCAGTGCTACAGTTGTAGCTGCTGTGGTCGTAGGTGCAGGTGTTCTTGCTGATGTGATCGTATATTTTACAGTTGTAGCTGCTGTGGTCGTCTGTGCTACAGTTGTAGCTGCTGTGGTTGTAGGGGCTACAGTTGTAGCTGCTGTGGTTGTAGGTGCAGGTGTTGTAGCTGCTGTTGTTGTAGGTGCAGGTGTTGTAGCTTCTGTTGCTGTAAGTGCAGGTGTTGTACGTGCTGTAGTTGTCCGTGCTACATTTGTAGCTGCTGCTGTTGGTGGTGCAGGTGTTGTTGCTGTAGTTGTTGTTGGTGCATGTGTTGTAGGTGCTGTGGTTGTCGGTGCTACAGTTGAAGCTGTTGTGGTCGTAGGTGCAGGTGTTGTAGCTGCTGTCTTTGTAGGTGCTACAGTTGTAGGTGCAGGTGTTGTAGCTTCCGTGGTCGTTGGTGCCAAGGTTGTAGCTGCTGTGGTTGTAGGTGCAGGTGTTGGAGCTGCAGTTGTTGTAGGTGCAGGTGTTGTAGGTGCTGTAGTTGTCGTTGCTACAGTTGTAGCTGCTGCAGTTGTTGGTGCAGGTGTTGTTGCTGCTGTTGTTGTTGGTTCAGGTGTTGTAGCTGCTGTAGTTGTCGGTGCAACAGTTGTAGCTTCTGTGGTCGTTGATGCAGGTGTTGTAGCTGCTGTGGTTGTTGGTGCAGGTGTTGTAGGTGCTTTGGTTGTCGGTGCTACAGTTGTAGCTGCTGTGGTCGTAGGTGCAGGTGTTGTAGCTGATGTGGTCGTAGGTTGTACAGTTGTAGCTTCTGTGGTCGTCGGTGCTACATTTGTAGCTGCTGTGGTTGTAGTTGCAGGTGTTGTAGCTGCTGTTGTTGTATGGGCAGGTGTTGTAGGTGCTGTAGTTGTCGGTGCTACAGTTGCAGCTGCTGCAGTTGTTGGTGCAGATGTTGTACGTACTGTAGTTGTCGTTGCTACAGTTGTAGCTGCTGTGGTCGTAGGTGCAGGTGTTGTAGCTGATGTGGTCGTAGATTGTATAGTTGTAGCTGCTGTGGTTGTCGGTGCTACAGTTGTAGCTGATGTGGTTGTAGGTGCAGGTGTTGTAGCTGCTGTTCTTGTTGGTGCATGTGTTGTAGGTGCTGTGGTTGTCGGTGCTACAGTTGAAGCTGCTGTGGTCGTAGGCGCAGGTCTTGTACCTGCTGTGGTTGTAGGTGCTACAGTTGTAGCTACTGTGGTCGTTGATGCAGGTGTTGTAGCTGCTGTGGTCGTAGGTTCTACAGTTGTAGCTGCTGTGGTTGTTGGTGCAGGTGTTGTAGGTGCTTTGGTTGTCGGTGCTACAGTTGTAGCTGCTGTGGTTGTAGGTGCAGGTGTTGTAGCTTCCGTGGTCGTTGGTGCCAAGGTTGTAGCTGCTGTGGTTGTAGGTGCAGGTGTTGGAGCTGCTGTTGTTGTAGGTGCTGTAGTTGTCGTTGCGACGGTTGTAGCTGCTGCAGTTGTTGGTGCAGGTGTTGTAGCTGCTGTTGTTGTTGGTTCAGGTGTTGTAGCTGCTGTAGTTGTCGGTGCAACAGTTGTAGCTGCTGTGGTCGTTGATGCAGGTGTTGTAGCTGCTGTGGTCGTAGGTTCTACAGTTGTAGCTGCTGTGGTTGTTGGTGCAGGTGTTGTAGGTGCTGTTGTTGTAGGGGCAGGTGTTGTAGGTTCTGTAGTTGTCAGTGCTACAGTTGTAGCTGCTCTGGTCGTAGGTGCAGGTGTTCTTGCTGATGCGATCGTATATTGTACAGTTGTAGCTGCTGTGGTCGTCTGTGCTACAGTTGTAGCTGCTGTGGTTGTAGGTGCTACAGTTGTAGCTGCTGTGGTTGTAGGTGCAGGTGTTGTAGCTGCTGTTGTTGTAGGTGCAGGTGTTGTAGCTGCTGTTGCTGTAAGTGCAGGTGTTGTACGTGCTGTAGTTGTCCGTGCTACATATGTAGCTGATGCTGTTGGTGGTGCAGGTGTTGTTGCTGTTGTTGTTGTTGGTGCATGTGTTGTAGGTGCTGTGGTTGTCGGTGCTACAGTTGAAGCTGTTGTGGTCGTAGGTGCAGGTGTTGTAGCTGCTGTCTTTGTAGGTGCTACAGTTGTAGGTGCATGTGTTGTAGCTTCCGTAGTCGTTGGTGCCAAGGTTGTAGCTGCTGTGGTTGTAGGTGCAGGTGTTGGAGCTGCAGTTGTTGTAGGTGCAGGTGTTGTAGGTGCTGTAGTTGTCGTTGCTACAGTTGTAGCTGCTGCAGTTGTTGGTGCAGGTGTTGTAGCTGCTGTTGTTGTTGGTTCAGGTGTTGTAGCTGCTGTAGTTGTCGGTGCAACAGTTGTAGCTTCTGTGGTCGTTGATGCAGGTGTTGTAGCTGCTGTGGTTGTTGGTGCAGGTGTTGTAGGTGCTTTGGTTGTCGGTGCTACAGTTGTAGCTGCTGTGGTCGTAGGTGCAGGTGTTGTAGCTGATGTGGTCGTAGGTTGTACAGTTGTAGCTTCTGTGGTCGTCGGTGCTACAGTTGTAGCTGCTGTGGTTGTAGTTGCAGGTGTTGTAGCTGCTGTTGTTGTATGGGCAGGTGTTGTAGGTGCTGTAGTTGTCGGTGCTACAGTTGCAGCTGCTGCAGTTGTTGGTGCAGATGTTGTACGTACTGTAGTTGTCGTTGCTACAGTTGTAGCTGCTGTGGTCGTAGGTGCAGGTGTTGTAGCTGATGTGGTCGTAGATTGTATAGTTGTAGCTGCTGTGGTCGTCGGTGCTACAGTTGTAGCTGATGTGGTTGTAGGTGCAGGTGTTGTAGCTGCTGTTCTTGTTGGTGCATGTGTTGTAGGTGCTGTGGTTGTCGGTGCTACAGTTGAAGCTGCTGTGGTCGTAGGCGCAGGTCTTGTACCTGCTGTGGTTGTAGGTGCTACAGTTGTAGCTACTGTGGTCGTTGATGCAGGTGTTGTAGCTGCTGTAGTCGCAGGTTCTACAGTTGTAGCTGCTGTGGTTGTTGGTGCACGTGTTGTAGGTGCTTTGGTTGTCAGTGCTACAGTTGTAGCTGCTGTGGTTGTAGGTGCAGGTGTTGTAGCTTCCGTGGTCGTTGGTGCCAAGGTTGTAGCTGCTGTGGTTGTAGATGCAGGTGTTGGAGCTGCTGTTGTTGTAGGTGCTGTAGTTGTCGTTGCGACGGTTGTAGCTGCTGCAGTTGTTGGTGCAGGTGTTGTAGCTGCTGTTGTTGTTGGTTCAGGTGTTGTAGCTGCTGTAGTTGTCGGTGCAACAGTTGTAGCTGCTGTGGTCGTTGATGCAGGTGTTGTAGCTGCTGTGGTCGTAGGTTCTACAGTTGTAGCTGCTGTGGTTGTTGGTGCAGGTGTTGTAGGTGCTTTGGTTGTCGGTGCTACAGTTGTAGCTGCTGTGGTTGTAGGTGCAGGTGATGTAGCTGATGTGGTCGTAGGTTGTACAGTTGAAGCTGCTGTGGTCGTCGGTGCTACAGTTGTAGCTGCTGTGGTTGTAGGTGCAGGTGTTGTAGCTGCTGTTGTTGGAGGGGCAGTTGTTTTAGGTGCTATAGTTGTCGGTGCTACAGTTGTAGCTGCTGTGGTTGTAGGTGCAGGTGTTGTAGCTGCTGTTGTTGTAGGGGCAGGTGTTGTAGGTGCTGTAGTTGTCGGTGCTACAGTTGTAGCTGCTGCAGTTGTTGGTGCATGTGTTGTACGTACTGTAGTTGTCAGTGCTACAGTTGTAGCTGTTGTGGTCGTAGGTGCAGGTGTTGTAGCTGCTGTCTTTGTAGGTGCTACAGTTGTAGGTGCAGGTGTTGTAGCTTCCGTGGTCGTTGGTGCCAAGGTTGTAGCTGCTGTGGTTGTAGGTGCAGGTGTTGGAGCTGCTGTTGTTGTAGGTGCTGTAGTTGTCGTTGCGACGGTTGTAGCTGCTGCAGTTGTTGGTGCAGGTGTTGTAGCTGCTGTTGTTGTTGGTTCAGGTGTTGTAGCTGCTGTAGTTGTCGGTGCAACAGTTGTAGCTGCTGTGGTCGTTGATGCAGGTGTTGTAGCTGCTGTGGTCGTAGGTTCTACAGTTGTAGCTGCTGTGGTTGTTGGTGCAGGTGTTGTAGGTGCTTTGGTTGTCGATGCTACAGTTGTAGCTGCTGCATTTGTTGGTGCAGGTGTTGTAGCTGCTGTGGTTGTCGGTGCTACAGTTGTAGCTGCTGTGGTTGTAGGTGCAGGTGTTGTAGCTGATGTGGTCGTAGGTTGTACAGTTGAAGCTGCTGTGGTCGTCGGTGCTACAGTTGTAGCTGCTGTGGTTGTAGGTGCAGGTGTTGTAGCTGCTGTTGTTGGAGGGGCAGTTGTTTTAGGTGCTATAGTTGTCGGTGCTACAGTTGTAGCTGCTGTGGTTGTAGCTGCAGGTGTTGTAGCTGCTGTTGTTGTAGGGGCAGGTGTTGTAGGTGCTGTAGTTGTCGGTGCTACAGTTGTAGCTGTTGTGGTCGTAGGTGCAGGTGTTGTAGCTGCTGTCTTTGTAGGTGCTACAGTTGTAGGTGCAGGTGTTGTAGCTTCCGTGGTCGTTGGTGCCAAGGTTGTAGCTGCTGTGGTTGTAGGTGCAGGTGTTGGAGCTGCAGTTGTTGTAGGTGCAGGTGTTGTAGGTGCTGTAGTTGTCGTTGCTACAGTTGTAGCTGCTGCAGTTGTTGGTGCAGGTGTTGTAGCTGCTGTTGTTGTTGGTTCAGGTGTTGTAGCTGCTGTAGTTGTCGGTGCAACAGTTGTAGCTCCTGTGGTCGTTGATGCAGGTGTTGTAGCTGCTGTGGTCGTAGGTTCTACAGTTGTAGCTGCTGTGGTTGTTGGTGCAGGTGTTGTAGGTGCTTTGGTTGTCGGTGCTACAGTTGTAGCTGCTGTGGTCGTAGGTGCAGGTGTTGTAGCTGATGTGGTCGTAGGTTGTACAGTTGTAGCTTCTGTGGTCGTCGGTGCTACAGTTGTAGCTGCTGTGGTTGTAGTTGCAGGTGTTGTAGCTGCTGTTGTTGTATGGGCAGGTGTTGTAGGTGCTGTAGTTGTCGGTGCTACAGTTGCAGTTGCTGTGGTTGTAGGTGCAGGTGTTGTAGCTGCTGTTGTTGTAGGGGCAGGTGTTGTAGGTGCTGTAGTTGTCGGTGCTACAGTTGTAGCTGCTGCAGTTGTAGCTGCTGCAGTTGTTGGTGCATGTGTTGTACGTACTGTAGTTGTTGGTGCTACAGTTGTAGCTGTTGTGGTCGTAGGTGCAGGTGTTGTAGCTGCTGTCTTTGTAGGTGCTACAGTTGTAGGTGCAGGTGTTGTAGCTTCCGTGGTCGTTGGTGCCAAGGTTGTAGCTGCTGTGGTTGTAGGTGCAGGTGTTGGAGCTGCAGTTGTTGTAGGTGCAGGTGTTGTAGGTGCTGTAGTTGTCGTTGCTACAGTTGTAGCTGCTGCAGTTGTTGGTGCAGGTGTTGTAGCTGCTGTTGTTGTTGGTTCAGGTGTTGTAGCTGCTGTAGTTGTCGGTGCAACAGTTGTAGCTCCTGTGGTCGTTGATGCAGGTGTTGTAGCTGCTGTGGTCGTAGGTTCTACAGTTGTAGCTGCTGTGGTTGTTGGTGCAGGTGTTGTAGGTGCTTTGGTTGTCGGTGCTACAGTTGTAGCTGCTGTGGTCGTAGGTGCAGGTGTTGTAGCTGATGTGGTCGTAGGTTGTACAGTTGTAGCTTCTGTGGTCGTCGGTGCTACAGTTGTAGCTGCTGTGGTTGTAGTTGCAGGTGTTGTAGCTGCTGTTGTTGTATGGGCAGGTGTTGTAGGTGCTGTAGTTGTCGGTGCTACAGTTGCAGCTGCTGCAGTTGTTGGTGCAGATGTTGTACGTACTGTAGTTGTCGTTGCTACAGTTGTAGCTGCTGTGGTCGTAGGTGCAGGTGTTGTAGCTGATGTGGTCGTAGATTGTATAGTTGTAGCTGCTGTGGTTGTCGGTGCTACAGTTGTAGCTGATGTGGTTGTATGTGCAGGTGTTGTAGCTGCTGTTCTTGTTGGTGCATGTGTTGTAGGTGCTGTGGTTGTCGGTGCTACAGTTGAAGCTGCTGTGGTCGTAGGCGCAGGTCTTGTACCTGCTGTGGTTGTAGGTGCTACAGTTGTAGCTACTGTGGTCGTTGATGCAGGTGTTGTAGCTGCTGTGGTCGTAGGTTCTACAGTTGTAGCTGCTGTGGTTGTTGGTGCAGGTGTTGTAGGAGCTTTGGTTGTCGGTGCTACAGTTGTAGCTGCTGTGGTTGTAGGTGCAGGTGTTGTAGCTTCCGTTGTCGTTGGTGCCAAGGTTGTAGCTTCTGTGGTCGTCGGTGCTACAGTTGTAGCTGCTGTGGTTGTAGTTGCAGGTGTTGTAGCTGCTGTCTTTCTAGGTGCTACAGTTGTAGGTGCAGGTGTTGTAGCTTCCGTGGTCGTTGGTGCCAAGGTTGTAGCTGCTGTGGTTGTAGGTGCAGGTGTTGGAGCTGCTGTTGTTGTAGGTGCTGTAGTTGTCGTTGCGACGGTTGTAGCTGCTGCAGTTGTTGGTGCAGGTGTTGTAGCTGCTGTTGTTGTTGGTTCAGGTGTTGTAGCTGCTGTAGTTGTCGGTGCAACAGTTGTAGCTGCTGTGGTCGTTGATGCAGGTGTTGTAGCTGCTGTGGTCGTAGGTTCTACAGTTGTAGCTGCTGTGGTTGTTGGTGCAGGTGTTGTAGGTGCTTTGGTTGTCGGTGCTACAGTTGTAGCTGCTGCATTTGTTGGTGCAGGTGTTGTAGCTGCTGTGGTTGTCGGTGCTACAGTTGTAGCTGCTGTGGTTGTAGGTGCAGGTGTTGTAGCTGATGTGGTCGTAGGTTGTACAGTTGAAGCTGCTGTGGTCGTCGGTGCTACAGTTGTAGCTGCTGTGGTTGTAGGTGCAGGTGTTGTAGCTGCTGTTGTTGGAGGGGCAGTTGTTTTAGGTGCTATAGTTGTCGGTGCTACAGTTGTAGCTGCTGTGGTTGTAGGTGCAGGTGTTGTAGCTGCTGTTGTTGTAGGGGCAGGTGTTGTAGGTGCTGTAGTTGTCGGTGCTACAGTTGTAGCTGTTGTGGTCGTAGGTGCAGGTGTTGTAGCTGCTGTCTTTGTAGGTGCTACAGTTGTAGGTGCAGGTGTTGTAGCTTCCGTGGTCGTTGGTGCCAAGGTTGTAGCTGCTGTGGTTGTAGGTGCAGGTGTTGGAGCTGCAGTTGTTGTAGGTGCAGGTGTTGTAGGTGCTGTAGTTGTCGTTGCTACAGTTGTAGCTGCTGCAGTTGTTGGTGCAGGTGTTGTAGCTGCTGTTGTTGTTGGTTCAGGTGTTATAGCTGCTGTAGTTGTCGGTGCAACAGTTGTAGCTCCTGTGGTCGTTGATGCAGGTGTTGTAGCTGCTGTGGTCGTAGGTTCTACAGTTGTAGCTGCTGTGGTTGTTGGTGCAGGTGTTGTAGGTGCTTTGGTTGTCGGTGCTACAGTTGTAGCTGCTGTGGTCGTAGGTGCAGGTGTTGTAGCTGATGTGGTCGTAGGTTGTACAGTTGTAGCTTCTGTGGTCGTCGGTGCTACAGTTGTAGCTGCTGTGGTTGTAGTTGCAGGTGTTGTAGCTGCTGTTGTTGTATGGGCAGGTGTTGTAGGTGCTGTAGTTGTCGGTGCTACAGTTGCAGCTGCTGTGGTTGTAGGTGCAGGTGTTGTAGCTGCTGTTGTTGTAGGGGCAGGTGTTGTAGGTGCTGTAGTTGTCGGTGCTACAGTTGTAGCTGCTGCAGTTGTAGCTGCTGCAGTTGTTGGTGCATGTGTTGTACGTACTGTAGTTGTTGGTGCTACAGTTGTAGCTGTTGTGGTCGTAGGTGCAGGTGTTGTAGCTGCTGTCTTTGTAGGTGCTACAGTTGTAGGTGCAGGTGTTGTAGCTTCCGTGGTCGTTGGTGCCAAGGTTGTAGCTGCTGTGGTTGTAGGTGCAGGTGTTGGAGCTGCAGTTGTTGTAGGTGCAGGTGTTGTAGGTGCTGTAGTTGTCGTTGCTACAGTTGTAGCTGCTGCAGTTGTTGGTGCAGGTGTTGTAGCTGCTGTTGTTGTTGGTTCAGGTGTTGTAGCTGCTGTAGTTGTCGGTGCAACAGTTGTAGCTCCTGTGGTCGTTGATGCAGGTGTTGTAGCTGCTGTGGTCGTAGGTTCTACAGTTGTAGCTGCTGTGGTTGTTGGTGCAGGTGTTGTAGGTGCTTTGGTTGTCGGTGCTACAGTTGTAGCTGCTGTGGTCGTAGGTGCAGGTGTTGTAGCTGATGTGGTCGTAGGTTGTACAGTTGTAGCTTCTGTGGTCGTCGGTGCTACAGTTGTAGCTGCTGTGGTTGTAGTTGCAGGTGTTGTAGCTGCTGTTGTTGTATGGGCAGGTGTTGTAGGTGCTGTAGTTGTCGGTGCTACAGTTGCAGCTGCTGCAGTTGTTGGTGCAGATGTTGTACGTACTGTAGTTGTCGTTGCTACAGTTGTAGCTGCTGTGGTCGTAGGTGCAGGTGTTGTAGCTGATGTGGTCGTAGATTGTATAGTTGTAGCTGCTGTGGTTGTCGGTGCTACAGTTGTAGCTGATGTGGTTGTAGGTGCAGGTGTTGTAGCTGCTGTTCTTGTTGGTGCATGTGTTGTAGGTGCTGTGGTTGTCGGTGCTACAGTTGAAGCTGCTGTGGTCGTAGGCGCAGGTCTTGTACCTGCTGTGGTTGTAGGTGCTACAGTTGTAGCTACTGTGGTCGTTGATGCAGGTGTTGTAGCTGCTGTGGTCGTAGGTTCTACAGTTGTAGCTGCTGTGGTTGTTGGTGCAGGTGTTGTAGGTGCTTTGGTTGTCGGTGCTACAGTTGTAGCTGCTGTGGTTGTAGGTGCAGGTGTTGTAGCTTCCGTTGTCGTTGGTGCCAAGGTTGTAGCTTCTGTGGTCGTCGGTGCTACAGTTGTAGCTGCTGTGGTTGTAGTTGCAGGTGTTGTAGCTGCTGTTGTTGTATGGGCAGGTGTTGTAGGTGCTACAGTTGTAGCTGCTGCAGTTGTAGCTGCTGCAGTTGTTGGTGCATGTGTTGTACGTACTGTAGTTGTCGGTGCTACAGTATTAGCTGTTGTGGTCGTAGGTGCAGGTGTTGTAGCTGCTGTCTTTGTAGGTGCTACAGTTGTAGGTGCAGGTGTTGTAGCTTCCGTGGTCGTTGGTGCCAAGGTTGTAGCTGCTGTGGTTGTAGGTGCAGGTGTTGGAGCTGCAGTTGTTGTAGGTGCAGGTGTTGTAGGTGCTGTAGTTGTCGTTGCTACAGTTGTAGCTGCTGCAGTTGTTGGTGCAAAAGTTGTAGCTGCTGTGGTTGTAGCTGCTGTGGTTGTAGGTGCTACAGTTGTAGCTGCTGTGGTTGTAGGTGCAGGTGTTGTAGCTTCCGTGGTCGTTGGTTCCAAGGTTGTAGCTGCTGTGTTTGAAGGTGCAGGTGTTGGAGCTGCTGTTGTTGTAGGTGCAGGTGTTGTAGGTGCTGTAGTTGTCGTTGCTACGGTTGTAACTGCTGCAGTTGTTGGTGCAGGTGTTGTAGCTGCTGTTGTTGTTGGTTCAGGTGTTGTAGCTGCTGTAGTTGTCGGTGCAACAGTTGTAGCTGCTGTGGTTGTTGGTGCAGGTGTTGTAGGTGCTGTAGTTGTCGGTGCTACAGTTGTAGCTGCTGCAGTTGTAGCTGCTACAGTTGTTGTTGCAGGTGTTGTACGTACTGTAGTTGTCGGTGCTACAGTTGTAGCTGCTGTGGTCATAGGTGTTGGTGTTCTAGCTGATGTGATCGTAGATTGTACAGTTGTAGCTGCTGTGGTCGTCGGTGCTACAGTTGTATCTGATGTGGTTGTAGGTGCTACAGTTGTAGCTGCTGTTGTTGTTGGTCCAGGTGTTGGAGCTGCTGTTGTTGTTGGTGGTGCAGGTGTTGTAGGTGCTGTTGTTGTTGGTGCATGTGTTGTAGGTGCTGTGGTTGTCGGTGCTACAGTTGAAGCTGCTGTGGTCGTAGGTGCAGGTGTTGTAGCTGCCTTGGTTGTAGGTGCTACAGTTGTAGCTGCTGTGGTTGTAGTTGCAGGTGTTGTAGCTTCCGTGGTCGTTGGTGCCAAGGTTGTAGCTGCTGTGGTTGTAGGTGCAGGTGTTCGAGCTTCTGTTGTTGTAGGTGCAGGTGTTTTAGGTGCTGTAGTTGTCATTGCTACAGTTGTAGCTGCTGCAGTTGTTGATGCAGGTGTGGTAGCTGCTGTGGTCGTAGGTTCTACAGTTGTAGCTGCTGTGGTTGTTGGTGCAGGTGTTGTAGGTGCTTTGGTTGTTGGTGCTACAGTTGTAGCTCCTGTGGTCAAAGGTGCTACAGTTGTAGCTGCTGTGGTTGTAGGTGCAGGTGTTATACGTACTGTAGTTGTCGGTGCTATAGTTGTAGCTGCTGCAGGTGTTGTAGCTGCTGTGGTTGTCGGTGCTACAGTTGTACCTGCTGTGGTCGTAGGTGCAGGTGTTGTAGCTGCTGTTGTTGTAGGGGCAGGTGTTGTTGGTGCTGTAGTTGTCGGTTCTACAGTCGTAGCTGCTGCAGTTGTTGGTGCAGGTGTTGTACGTACTGTAGTTGTCGGTGCTAGAGTTGTAGCTGCTGTCGTCGTAGGTGCAGGTGTTGTAGCTGATGTGGTTGTAGGTGCTACAGTTGTAGCTGCTGTTGTTGTTGATCCAGGTGTTGGAGCTGCTATTGTTGTTGGTGTAGGTGCTGTAGGTGCTGTAGTAGTCGTTGCAACAGTTGTAGCTGCTGTGGTTTTAGGTGCAGATGTTGTAGCTTCGGTGGTCGTTGGTGCCAAGGTTGTAGCTGCTGTGTTTGTAGGTGCAGGTGTTGTAAGTGCAGGTGTTGTACGTGCTGTAGTTGTCAGTGCTACAGTTCTAGCTGCTACAGTTATTGGTCCAGGTGTTGTAGCTGCTGTTGTTGTTGGTGCATGTGTTGTAGGTGCTGTTGTTGTTGCTTCAGGTGTTGTACGTGCTGTAGTTGTCGGTGCTACAGTTGTAGCTGCTTCAGTTGTTGGTGAAGGTGTTGTAGCTGCTTTGGTTGTTGGTGCTACAGTTGTAGCTCCTGTGGTCAAAGGTGCTACAGTTGTAGCTGCTGTGGTTGTAGGTGCAGGTGTTATACGTACTGTAGTTGTCGGTGCTACAGTTGTAGCTGCTGCAGGTGTTGTAGCTGCTGTGGTTGTCGGTGCTACAGTTGTACCTGCTGTGGTCGTAGGTGCAGGTGTTGTAGCTGCTGTTGTTGTAGGGGCAGGTGTTGTTGGTGCTGTAGTTGTCGGTGCTACAGTTGTAGCTGCTGCAGTTGTAGCTGCTGCACTTGTTGGTGCAGGTGTTGTACGTACTGTAGTTGTCGGTGCTAGAGTTGTAGCTGCTGTCGTCATAGGTGCAGGTGTTGTAGCTGATGTGGTTGTAGGTGCTACAGTTGTAGCTGCTGTTGTTGTTGATCCAGGTGTTGGAGCTGCTATTGTTGTTGGTGCAGGTGTTGTAGGTGCTGTAGTTGTCGTTGCGACGGTTGTAGCTGCTGCAGTTGTTGGTGCAGGTGTTGTAGCTGCTGTTGTTGTTGGTTCAGGTGTTGTATCTGCTGTAGTTGTCGGTGCAACAGTTGTAGCTGCTGTGGTTGTAGCTGCTGTGGTTGTAGGTGCTACAGTTGTAGCTGCTGTCGTTGTAGATGCATGTGTTGTAGGTGCTTTGGTTGTCGGTGCTACAGTTGTAGCTGCTGTGGTTGTAGCTGCTGTGGTTGTAGGTGCTACAGTTGTAGCTGCTGTGGTTGTAGGTGCAGGTGTTGTAGCTTCCGTGGTCGTTGGTGCCAAGGTTGTAGCTGCTGTGGTTGTAGGTGCAGGTGTTGGAGCTGCTGTTGTTGTAGGTGCAAGTGTTGTAGGTGCTGTAGTTGTCGTTGCGACGGTTGTAGCTGCTGCAGTTGTTGGTGCAGGTGTTGTAGCTGCTGTTGTTGTTGGTTCAGGTGTTGTAGCTGCTGTAGTTGTCGGTGCAACAGTTGTAGCTGCTGTGGTTGTAGGTGCAGGTGTTGGAGCTGCTGTTGTTGTAGGTGCAGGTGTTGTAGGTGCTATAGTTGTCGGTGCTACGGTTGTAGCTGCTGCAGTTGTTGGTGCAGGTGTTGTAGCTGCTGTTGTTGTTGTTTCAGGTGTTGTAGGTGCTTTGGTTGTCGGTGCTACAGTTGTAGCTGCTGCAGTTGTTGGTGCAGGTGTTGTAGCTGCTGTGGTTGTCGGTGCTACAGTTGTAGCTGCTGTGGTTGTAGGTGCAGGTGTTGTAGCTGATGTGGTCGTAGGTTGTACAGTTGAAGCTGCTGTGGTCGTCGGTGCTACAGTTGTAGCTGCTGTGGTTGTAGGTGCAGGTGTTGTAGCTGCTGTTGTTGTAGGGGCAGTTGTTTTAGGTGCTATAGTTCTCGGTGCTACAGTTGTAGCTGCTGTGGTTGTAGGTGCAGGTGTTGTAGCTGCTGTAGTTGTCGGTGCAACAGTTGTAGCTGCTGTGGTTGTAGGTGCAGGTGTTGGAGCTGCTGTTGTTGTAGGTGCAGGTGTTGTAGGTGCTATAGTTGTCGGTGCTACGGTTGTAGCTGCTGCAGTTGTTGGTGCAGGTGTTGTAGCTGCTGTTGTTGTTGTTTCAGGTGTTGTAGGTGCTTTGGTTGTCGGTGCTACAGTTGTAGCTGCTGCAGTTGTTGGTGCAGGTGTTGTAGCTGCTGTGGTTGTCGGTGCTACAGTTGTAGCTGCTGTGGTTGTAGGTGCAGGTGTTGTAGCTGATGTGGTCGTAGGTTGTACAGTTGAAGCTGCTGTGGTCGTCGGTGCTACAGTTGTAGCTGCTGTGGTTGTAGGTGCAGGTGTTGTAGCTGCTGTTGTTGTAGGGGCAGGTGTTGTAGGTGCTGTAGTTGTCGGTGCTACAGTTGTAGCTGCTGCAGTTGTTGGTGCAGGTGTTGTACGTACTGTAGTTGTCGGTGCTACAGTTGTAGCTGCTGTGGTCGTAGGTGCAGGTGTTCTAGCTGATGTGATCATAGATTGTACAGTTGTAGCTGCTGTGGTCGTCAGTGCAACAGTTGTAGCTGCTGTGGTTGTAGGTGCAGGTGTTGGAGCTGCTGTTGTTGTAGGTGCAGGTGTTGTAGGTGCTATAGTTGTCGGTGCTACGGTTGTAGCTGCTGCAGTTGTTGGTGCAGGTGTTGTAGCTGCTGTTGTTGTTGTTTCAGGTGTTGTAGGTGCTTTGGTTGTCGGTGCTACAGTTGTAGCTGCTGCAGTTGTTGGTGCAGGTGTTGTAGCTGCTGTGGTTGTCGGTGCTACAGTTGTAGCTGCTGTGGTTGTAGGTGCAGGTGTTGTAGCTGATGTGGTCGTAGGTTGTACAGTTGAAGCTGCTGTGGTCGTCGGTGCTACAGTTGTAGCTGCTGTGGTTGTAGGTGCAGGTGTTGTAGCTGCTGTTGTTGTAGGGGCAGTTGTTTTAGGTGCTATAGTTCTCGGTGCTACAGTTGTAGCTGCTGTGGTTGTAGGTGCAGGTGTTGGAGCTGCTGTTGTTGTAGGTGCAGGTGTTGTAGGTGCTATAGTTGTCGGTGCTACGGTTGTAGCTGCTGCAGTTGTTGGTGCAGGTGTTGTAGCTGCTGTTGTTGTTGTTTCAGGTGTTGTAGGTGCTTTGGTTGTCGGTGCTACAGTTGTAGCTGCTGCAGTTGTTGGTGCAGGTGTTGTAGCTGCTGTGGTTGTCGGTGCTACAGTTGTAGCTGCTGTGGTTGTAGGTGCAGGTGTTGTAGCTGATGTGGTCGTAGGTTGTACAGTTGAAGCTGCTGTGGTCGTCGGTGCTACAGTTGTAGCTGCTGTGGTTGTAGGTGCAGGTGTTGTAGCTGCTGTTGTTGTAGGGGCAGTTGTTTTACGTGCTATAGTTCTCGGTGCTACAGTTGTAGCTGCTGTGGTTGTTGGTTCAGGTGTTGTAGCTGCTGTAGTTGTCGGTGCAACAGTTGTAGCTGCTGTGGTTGTAGGTGCAGGTGTTGGAGCTGCTGTTGTTGTAGGTGCAGGTGTTGTAGGTGCTATAGTTGTCGGTGCTACGGTTGTAGCTGCTGCAGTTGTTGGTGCAGGTGTTGTAGCTGCTGTTGTTGTTGTTTCAGGTGTTGTAGGTGCTTTGGTTGTCGGTGCTACAGTTGTAGCTGCTGCAGTTGTTGGTGCAGGTGTTGTAGCTGCTGTGGTTGTCGGTGCTACAGTTGTAGCTGCTGTGGTTGTAGGTGCAGGTGTTGTAGCTGATGTGGTCGTAGGTTGTACAGTTGAAGCTGCTGTGGTCGTCGGTGCTACAGTTGTAGCTGCTGTGGTTGTAGGTGCAGGTGTTGTAGCTGCTGTTGTTGTAGGGGCAGTTGTTTTAGGTGCTATAGTTCTCGGTGCTACAGTTGTAGCTGCTGTGGTTGTAGGTGCAGGTGTTGTAGCTGCTGTTGTTGTAGGGGCAGGTGTTGTAGGTGCTGTAGTTGTCGGTGCTACAGTTGTAGCTGCTGCAGTTGTTGGTGCAGGTGTTGTACGTACTGTAGTTGTCGGTGCTACAGTTGTAGCTGCTGTGGTCGTAGGTGCAGGTGTTCTAGCTGATGTGATCATAGATTGTACAGTTGTAGCTGCTGTGGTCGTCAGTGCTACAGTTGTAGCTGATGTGGTTGTAGGTGCTACAGTTGTAGCTGCTGTTGTTGTTGGTCCAGGTGTTGTTGCTGCTGTAGTTGTCGGTGCAACAGTTGTAGCTGCTGTGGTTGTAGCTGCTGTGGTTGTAGGTGCTACAGTTGTAGCTGCTGTGGTTGTAGGTGCAGGTGTTGTAGCTTCCGTGGTCGTTGGTTCCAAGGTTGTAGCTGCTGTGTTTGTAGGTGCAGGTGTTGGAGCTGCTGTTGTTGTAGGTGCAGGTGTTGTAGGTGCTGTAGTTGTCGGTGCTACAGTTGTAGCTGCTGCAGTTGTAGCTGCTACAGTTGTTGTTGCAGGTGTTGTACGTACTGTAGTTGTCGGTGCTACAGTTGTAGCTGCTGTGGTCATAGGTGTTGGTGTTCTAGCTGATGTGATCGTAGATTGTACAGTTGTAGCTGTTGTGGTCGTCGGTGCCACAGTTGTATCTGATGTGGTTGTAGGTGCTACAGTTGTAGCTGCTGTTGTTGTTGGTCCAGGTGTTGGAGCTGCTGTTGTTGTTGGTGCAGGTGTTGTAGGTGCTGTTGTTGTTGGTGCATGTGTTGTAGGTGCTGTGGTTGTCGGTGCTACAGTTGAAGCTGCTGTGGTCGTAGGTGCAGGTGTTGTAGCTGCCTTGGTTGTAGGTGCTACAGTTGTAGCTGCTGTGGTTGTAGTTGCAGGTGTTGTAGCTTCCGTGGTCGTTGGTGCCAAGATTGTAGCTGCTGTGGTTGTAGGTGCAGGTGTTCGAGCTTCTGTTGTTGTAGGTGCAGGTGTTTTAGGTGCTGTAGTTGTCATTGCTACAGTTGTACCTGCTGCAGTTGTTGATGCAGGTGTGGTAGCTGCTGTGGTCGTAGGTTCTACAGTTGTAGCTGCTGTGGTTGTTGGTGCAGGTGTTGTAGGTGCTTTGGTTGTTGGTGCTACAGTTGTAGCTCCTGTGGTCAAAGGTGCTACAGTTGTAGCTGCTGTGGTTGTAGGTGCAGGTGTTATACGTACTGTAGTTGTCGGTGCTATAGTTGTAGCTGCTGAGGGTGTTGTAGCTGCTGTGGTTGTCGGTGCTACAGTTGTACCTGCTGTGGTCGTAGGTGCAGGTGTTGTAGCTGCTGTTGTTGTAGGGGCAGGTGTTGTTGGTGCTGTAGTTGTCGGTGCTACAGTCGTAGCTGCTGCAGTTGTTGGTGCAGGTGTTGTACGTACTGTAGTTGTCGGTGCTAGAGTTGTAGCTGCTGTCGTCGTAGGTGCAGGTGTTGTAGCTGATGTGGTTGTAGGTGCTACAGTTGTAGCTGCTGTTGTTGTTGATCCAGGTGTTGGAGCTGCTATTGTTGTTGGTGTAGGTGGTGTAGGTGCCGTAGTAGTCGTTGCAACAGTTGTAGCTGCTGTGGTTTTAGGTGCAGATGTTGTAGCTTCGGTGGTCGTTGGTGCCAAGGTTGTAGCTGCTGTGTTTGTAGGTGCAGGTGTTGTAAGTGCAGGTGTTGTACGTGCTGTAGTTGTCAGTGCTACAGTTCTAGCTGCTACAGTTATTGGTCCAGGTGTTGTAGCTGCTGTTGTTGTTGGTGCATGTGTTGTAGGTGCTGTTGTTGTTGCTTCAGGTGTTGTACGTGCTGTAGTTGTCGGTGCTACAGTTGTAGCTGCTTCAGTTGTTGGTGCAGGTGTTGTAGCTGCTTTGGTTGTTGGTGCTACAGTTGTAGCTCCTGTGGTCAAAGGTGCTACAGTTGTAGCTGCTGTGGTTGTAGGTGCAGGTGTTATACGTACTGTAGTTGTCGGTGCTACAGTTGTAGCTGCTGCAGGTGTTGTAGCTGCTGTGGTTGTCGGTGCTACAGTTGTACCTGCTGTGGTCGTAGGTGCAGGTGTTGTAGCTGCTGTTGTTGTAGGGGCAGGTGTTGTTGGTGCTGTAGTTGTCGGTGCTACAGTTGTAGCTGCTACAGTTCTAGCTGCTACAGTTATTGGTCCAGGTGTTGTAGCTGCTGTTGTTGTTGGTGCATGTGTTGTAGGTGCTGTTGTTGTTGCTTCAGGTGTTGTACGTGCTGTAGTTGTCGGTGCTGCAGTTGTAGCTGCTTCAGTTGTTGGTGCAGGTGTTGTAGCTGCTGTTGTTGTTGCCTCAGGTGTTGTAGCTGCTGTAGTTGTCGGTGCAACAGTTGTAGCTGCTGTGGTCGTAGGTTCTACAGTTGTAACTGCTGTGGTTGTTGGTGCAGGTGTTGTAGGTGCTACAGTTGTAGCTGCTGTGGTCGTAGGTGCTACAGTTGTAGCTGCGGTGGTTGTAGGTGCAGGTGTTGCAAGTGCTGTAGTTGTCGGTGCTACAGTTGTAGCTGCTGCAGTTGTTGGTGCAGGTGTTGTAGCTGCTGTGGTTGTCGGTGCTACAGTAGTAGCTGCTGTGATTGTAGGTGCAGGTGTTGTAGCTGATGTGGTTGTCGGTGCTACAGTTGTAGCTGCTGCAGTTGTTGGTGCAGGTGTTGTACGTACTGTAGTTGTCGGTGCTAGAGTTGTAGCTGCTGTCGTCGTAGGTGCAGGTGTTGTAGCTGCTGTGTTTGTAGGTGCAGGTGTTGTAAGTGCAGGTGTTGTACGTGCTGTAGTTGTCGGTGCTACAGTTGTAGCTGCTTCAGTTGTTGGTGCAGGTGTTGTAGCTGCTGTTGTTGTTGCTTCAGGTGTTGTAGCTGCTGTAGTTGTCGGTGCAACAGTTGTAGCTGCTGTGGTCGTAGGTGCTACAGTTGTAGCTGCGGTGGTTGTAGATGCAGGTGTTGTAAGTGCTGTAGTTGTCGGTGCTACAGTTGTAGCTGCTGCAGTTGTTGGTGCAGGTGTTGTAGCTGCTGTGGTTGTCGGTGCTACAGTTGTAGCTGCTGTGGTTGTAGGTGCAGGTGTTGTAGCTGATGTGGTCGTAGTTTGTACAGTTATAGCTGCAGTGGTCGTCGGTGCTACAGTTGTAGCTGCTGTGTTTGTAGGTGCAGGTGTTGTAGCTGCTGTTGTTGTAGGGGCAGTTGTTTTAGGTGCTGTAGTTGTCGGTGCTACAGTTGTAGCTTCTGTGGCTGTAGGTGCAGGTGTTGTAGCTGCTGTGGTCGTAGGTGCAGGTGTTGTAGCTGCTGTGGTTGTAGGTGCTACAGTTGTAGCTGGTGTGGTTGTAGGTGCAGGTGTTGTAGCTTCCGTGGTCGTTGGTGCCAAGGTTGTAACTGCTGTGGTTGTAGGTGCAGGTGTTGGAGCTGCTGTTGTTGTAGGTGCAGGTGTTGTAGCTGCTGTTGTTGTCGGTGCAACAGTTGTAGCTGCTGTCGTCTTTGATGCAGGTGTTGTTGCTGCTGTGGTCGTAGGTTCTACAGTTGTAGCTGCTGTGGTTGTTGGTGCAGGTGTTGTTGGTTCTTTGGTTGTCGGTGCTACAGTTGTAGCTGCTGTGGTCGTAGGTGCAGGTGTTGTAGCTGACGTGGTCGTAGATTGTACAGTTGTAGCTGCTGTGATCGTCGGTGCTACAGTTGTAGCTGATGTGGTTGTAGGTGCTACAGTTGTAGCTGCTGTTGTTGTTGTTGGTCCAGGTGTTGGAGCTGCTGTTGTTGTTGTTGCAGGTGTTGTAGGTGCTGTGGTTTTAGGTGCAGGTGTTGTAGCTTCGGTGGTGGTTGGTGCCAAGGTTGTAGCTGCTGTGGTTGTAGGTGCAGGTGTTGTAACAGCAGGTGTTGTACGTGCTGTAGTTGTCAGTGCTACAGTTCTAGCTGCTACAGTTTTTGGTGCAGGTGTTGTAGCTGCTGTTGTTTGTGCGTGTGTTGTAGGTGCTGTGGTTGTCGGTGCAACAGTTGTAGCTGCTGTGGTCGTTGATGCAGGTGTTGTAGCTGCTGTGGTCGTAGGTTCTACAGTTGTAGCTGCTGTGGTTGTAGGTGCAGGTGTTGTAGCAGATGTTGTCGTAGGTTGTACAGTTATAGCTGCTGTGGTCGTCGGTGCTACAGTTGTAGCTGCTGTGGTTGTAGGTGCAGGTGTTGTAGCTGCTGTTGTTGTAGGGGCAGGTGTTGTAGGTTCTGTAGTTTTCAGTGCTACAGTTGTAGCTGCTGCAGTTGTTGGTGCAGGTGTTGTATGTACTGTAGTTGTCGGTGCTACAGTTGTAGCTGCTGTGGTCGTAGGATCAGGTGTTGTAGCTGATGTTGTCGTAGATTGTACAGTTGAAGCTGCTGTGGTCTTCGGTGCTACAGTTGTAGCTGATGTGGTTGTAGGTGCTACAGTTGTCGCTGCTGTTGTTGTTGGTGCAAGTGTTGGAGCTGCTGTTGTTGTTGGTGCAGGTGTTGTAGGTGCTGTAGTAGTCGTTGCTACAGTTGTAGCTGCTGTGGTTTTAGGTGCAGGTGTTGTAGCTTCTGTGGTCGTTGGTGCCAAGGTTGTAGCTGCTGTGGTTGTAGGTGCAGGTGTTGTAGCTGTTGTTGCTGTAAGTGCAGGTGTTGTAGGTGCTGTCGTTGTCGTTGCTACAGTTGTAGCTGCTGCAGTTGTTGGTGCAGGTGTTGTAGCTACTGTTGTTGTTGGTGCATGTGTTGTAGGTGCTGTGGTTGTCGGTGCTACAGTTGAAGCTGCTGTGGTCGTAGGTGCAGGTGTTGTAGCTGCTGTGGTTGTAGGTGCTACAGTTGTAGCTACTGTGGTCATAGGTGCAGGTGTTGTAGCTTCCGTGGTCGTTGGTGCCAAGGTTGTAGCTGCTGTGGTTGTAGGTGTTACAGTTGTAGCTGCTGTGGTTGTATGTGCAGGTGTTGTAGCTTCCGTGGTCGTTGGTGCCAAGGTTGTAGCTGCCAAGGTTGTTGCTGCTGTGGTTGTAGGTGCAGGTGTTGGAGCTGCTGTTGTTGTTGGTGCAGGTGTTGTAGGTGCTTTGGTTGTCGGTGCTACAGTTGTAGCCGCTGTGGTCGTAGGTGCTACAGTTGTAGCTGCCGTGGTTGTAGGTGCAGGTGTTATTCGTGCTGTAGTTGTCGGTGCTACAGTTGTAGCTGCTGCAGGTGTTGTAGCTGCTGTGGTTGTCGGTGCTACAGTTTTAGCTGCTGTGGTCATAGGTGCAGGTGTTGCAGGGGCTGTAGTTGTCGGTGCTACACTTGTAGCTGCTGCAGTTGTTGGTGCAGGTGTTGTACGTACTGTAGTCGGTGCTACAGTTGTTGCTGCTGTGGTCATAGGTGCAGGTGTTGTGGCTGATGTGGTCGTAGATTGTACAGTTGTAGCTGCTGTGATCGTCGGTGCTACAGTTGTAGCTATTGTGGTTGTAGGTGCTACAGTTGTAGCTGCTGTTGTTGTTGGGGCAGGTGTTGTAGGTGCTGTAGTTGTCGGTGCTACAGTTGTAGCTACTGCAGTTGTTGGTGCAGGTGTTGTACGTACTGTAAATGTCGGTGCTACAGTTGTAGCTGCTGTGGTTGTAGCTGCTGTGGTTGTAGGTGCTACAGTTGTAGCTGCTGTGGTTGTAGGTGCAGGTGTTGTAGCTTCAGCGGTCGTTGGTCCCAAGGTTGTAGCTGCTGTGGTTGTAGGTGCAGGTGTTGGAGCTGCTGTTGTTTTAGGTGCAGGTGTTGTAGGTGCTGTAGTTGTCGTTGCTACAGTTGTAGCTGCTGCAGTTGTTGGTGCAGGTGTTGTAGCTGCTGTAGTCATAGGTTCTACAGTTGTAGCTGCTGTGGTTGTAGGTGCAGGTGTTGTAGCTGATGTGGTTGTAGGTTGTACAGTTATAACTGCTGTGGTCGTCTGTGCTACAGTTGTAGCTGCGGTGGTCGTAGGTGCTACAGTTGTAGCTGCTGTGGTTGTAGGTGCAGGTGTTATACGTGCTGTAGTTGTCGGTGCTACAGTTGTAGTTGCTGCAGGTGTTGTAGCTGCTGTGGTCGTAGGTGCAGGTGTTGCAGCTGATGTGGTCGTAGGATGCACAGTTGTAGCTGCTGTGGTTGTAGGTGCAGGTGTTGTAGCTGCTGTTGTTGTAGGGGCAGGTGTTGTAGGTGCTGTAGTTGTTGGTGCTACAGTTGTAGCTGCTGTGGTCGTCGGTGCTACAGTTGTAGCTGATGTGGTTGTAGGTGCTACAGTTGTAGCTGCTGTGGTTGTAGGTGCAGGTGTTGTAGCTTCCGTGGTCGTTGGTGCCAAGGTTGTAGCTGCTGTGGTTGTAGGTGCAGGTGTTGGAGTTGCTGTTGTTGTAGGTGCAGGTGTTGTAGGTGCTGTAGTTGTCGTTGCTACAGTTGTATCTGCTGCAGTTGTTGGTGCAGATGTTGTAGCTGCTGTTGTTGTTGGTTCAGGTGTTGTATCTGCTGTAGTTGTCGGTGCAACAGTTGTAGCTGCTGTGGTCGTCGATGCAGGTGTTGTTGCTGCTGTGGTCGTCGATGCTACAGTTTTAGCTGATGTGGTTGTAGGCGCTACAGTTGTAGCTGCTGTTGTTGTTGGTGCAGGTGTTGGAGCTGCTGTTGTTGTTGGTGCAGGGGTTGTAGGTGCTGTAGTAGTCGTTGCTACAGTTGTAGCTGCTGTGATTTTAGGTGCAGGTGTTGTAGCTTCGGTGGTCGTTGGTGCCAAGGTTGTAGCTGATGTGGTTGTAGGTGCAGGTGTTGTAGCTGTTGTTGCTGTAAGTGCAGGTGTTGTACGTGCTGTAGTTGTCGGTGCTACAGTTGTAGCTGCTGCAGGTGTTGAAGCTGCTGCAGGTGTTGTAGCTGCTGTGGTTGTAGGTGCTACAGTTGTAGCTACTGTGGTTGTAGGTGCAAGTGTTGTAGCTTCCGTGGTCGTTGGTGCCAAGGTTGTAGCTTCTGTGGTTGGAGGTGCAGGTGTTGGAGCTGCTGTTGTTGTAGGTGCAGGTGTTGTAGGTGCTGTAGTTGTCGTTGCTACAGTTGTAGCTGCTGCTGTTGTTGGTGCAGGTGTTGTAGCTGCTGTTGTTGTTGGTCCAGGTGTTGTTGCTGCTGTAGTTGTCGGTGCAACAGTTGTAGCTGCTGTGGTTGTTAATGCAGGTGTTGTAGCTGCTGTGGTCGTAGGTTCTACAGTTGTAGCTGCTGTGGTTGTTGGTGCAGGTGTTGTAGGAGCTTTGGTTGTCGGTGCTACAGTTGTTGCTGCTGTGGTCGTAGGTGCAGGTGTTGTAGCTGATGTGGTTGTAGGTTGTACAGTTGTAGCTGCTGTGGTTGTAGGTGCAGGTGTTGTAGCTGCTGTTGTTGTTGGAGCAGGTGTTGTAGATGCTGTAGTTGTCGGTGCTACAGTTGTAGCTGCTGCAGTTGTTGGTGCAGGTGTTGTACGTACTGTAGTTGTCGGTGCTACAGTTGTAGCTGCTGTGGTCGTAGGTGCAGGTGTTGTAGCTGATGTGGTCGTAGATTGTACAGTTGTAGCTGCTGTGGTCGTCGGTGCTACAGTTGTAGCTGATGTGGTTGTCGGTGCTACAGTTGTAGATGCTGTTGTTGTTGGTCCAGGTGTTGGAGCTGCTGTTGTTGTTGGTGCAGGTGTTGTAGGTGCTGTATTAGTCGTTGCAACAACTGTAGCTGCTGTGGTTTTAGGTGCAGGTGTTGCAGCTTCGGTGGTCGTTGGTGCCAAGGTTGCAGCTGCTGTCGTTGTAAGTGCAGGTGTTGTACTTGCTGTAGTTGTAGGTGCTACGGATGTAGCTGCTGCAGTTGTTGCTGCAGGTGTTGTACGTACTGTAGTTGTCGGTGCTACAGTTGTAGCTGCTGTGGTCGTAGGTGCAGGTGTTGTAGCTGATGTGGTCGTAGATTGTACAGTTGTAGCTGCTGTGGTCGTCGGTGCTACAGTTGTAGCTGATGTGGTTGTAGGTGCTACAGTTGTAGCTGCTGTTGTTGTTGGTCCAGGTGTTGGAGCTGCTGTTGTTGTTGGTGCAGGTGTTGTAGGTGCTGTAGTAGTCGGTGCTACAGTTGTAGCTGCTGTGGTCGTAGGTGCTACAGTTGTAGCTGCTGTGGTTGTAGGTGCAGGTGTTGAAGCTGCTGTTGTTGTAGGGACAGGTGTTGTAGGTGCTGTTGTCTTAGGTTCTACACTTCTAGCTGCTGTGGTTGTAGGTGCAAGTGTTGTAGCTGCTGTAGTTGTCGGTGCTACAGTTGTAGCTGCTGTGGTTGTTGGTGCAGGTGTTGTATGTGCTGTAGTTGTCGGTGCTACAGTTGTAGCTGCTGCAGTTGTTTTTGCAGGTGTTGTAGCTGCTGTGGTTGTCGGTGCTACAGTTGTAGCTGCTGTGCTTGTAGGTGCAGGTGTTGTAGCTGATGTGGTCGTAGGTTGTACAGTCATAGCTGCTGTGGTCGTCGGTGCTACAGTTGTAGCTGATGTGGTTTTAGGTGCAGGTGTTTTAGCTGCTGTTGTTGTAGGGGCAGGTGTTGTAGCTGCTGTAGTTGTCGGTGCAACAGTTGTAGCTGCTGTGGTCGTTAATGCAGGTGTTGTAGCTGCTGTGATCGTAGGTTCTACAGTTGTAGCTGCTGTTGTTGTTGGTCCAGGTTTTGGAGCTTCTGTTGTTGTTGGTGCAGGTGTTGTAGGTGCTGTAGTAGTCGGTGCTACAGTTGTAGCTGCTGTGGTCGTAGGTGCTACAGTTGTAGCTGCTGTGGTTGTAGGTGCAGGTGTTGAAGCTGCTGTTGTTGTAGGGACAGGTGTTGTAGGTGCTGTAGTTGTAGGTGCTACAGATGTAGCTGCTGCAGTTGTTGGTGCAGGTGTTGTACGTACTGTAGTTGTCGGTGTTACAGTTGTAGCTGCTGTGGTCGTAGGTGCAGGTGTTGTAGCTGATGTGGTCGTAGATTGTACAGTTGTAGCTGCTGTGGTCGTCGGTGCTACAGTTGTAGCTGATGTGGTTGTAGGTGCTACAGTTGTAGCTGCTGTTGTTGTTGGTCCAGGTGTTGGAGCTGCTGTTTTTGTTGGTGCAGGTGTTGTAGGTGCTGTAGTAGTCGGTGCTACAGTTGTAGCTGCTGTGGTTGTAGGTGCAGGTGTTGAAGCTGCTGTTGTTGTAGGGACAGGTGTTGTAGGTGCTGTTGTCTTAGGTTCTACACTTATAGCTGCTGTGGTTGTAGGTGCAAGTGTTGTATCTGCTGTAGTTGTCGGTGCTATAGTTGTAGCTGCTGCAGTTGTTGATGCAGGTGTTGAAGCTGCTGTGGTCGTAGGTTCTACAGTTGTAGCTGCTGTGGTTGTAGGTGCAAGTGTTGTAGCTGCTGTAGTTGTCGGTGCTACAGTTGTAGCTGCTGCAGTTGTAGCTGCTGCAGTTGTAGCTGCTGCAGTTGTTGGTGCAGGTGTTGTAGGTGCTGTAGTCGTTATTGCTACAGTTGTAGCTGCTGCAGTTTTTGGTGCAGGTGTTGTAGCTGCTGTTGTTGTTGGTGCAGGTGTTTTAGGTGCTGTGGTTTTAGGTGCAGGTGTTGTAGCTTCCGTGGTCGTTGGTGCCAAGGTTGTAGCTGCTGTGGTTGTAGGTGCAGGTGTTGGAGCTGCTGTTGTTGTTGGTGCAGGGGTTGTAGGTGCTGTAGTAGTCGTTGCTACAGTTGTAGCTGCTGTGATTTTAGGTGCAGGTGTTGTAGCTTCGGTGGTCATTGGTGCCAAGGTTGTAGCTGCTGTGGTTGTAGGTGCAGGTGTTGTAGCTGTTGTTGCTGTAAGTGCAGGTGTTGTACGTGCTGTAGTTGTCGGTGCTACAGTTGTAGCTGCTGCAGGTGCTGTAGCTACTGTTTTTGTTGTTGGTGCATGTGTTGTAGGTGCTGTGGTTGTCGGTGCTACAGTTGAAGCTGCTTTGGTCGCAGCTGCAGGTGTTGTAGCTGCTGTGGTTGTAGGTGCTACAGTTGTAGCTACTGTGGTTGTAGGTGCAGGTGTTGTAGCTTCCGTGGCCGTTGGTGCCAAGGTTGTAGCTGCTGTGGTTGGAGGTGCAGGTGTTGGAGCTGCTGTTGTTGTAGGTGTAGGTGTTGTAGGTGCTGTAGTTGTCGTTGCTACAGTTGTATCTGCTGCTGTTGTTGGTGCAGGTGTTGTAGCTGCTGTTGTTGTTGGTCCAGGTGTTGTAGCTGCTGTAGTTGTTGGTGCAACAGTTGTAGCTGCTGTGGTCGTTAATGCAGGTGTTGTAGCTGCTGTGGTCGTAGGTTCTACAGTTATAGCTGCTGTGGTTGTTGGTGCAGGTGTTGTAGGTGCTTTGGTTATCGGTGCTACAGTTGTAGCTGCTGTGGTCGTAGGTGCTACAGTTGTAGCTGCTGTTGTTGTAGGTGCAGGTGTTGAAGCTGCTGTTGTTGTAGGGACAGGTGTTGTAGGTGCTGTAGTTGTCGGTGCTACAGATGTAGCTGCTGCAGTTGTTGGTGCAGGTGTTGTATGTACTGTAGTTGTCGGTGCTGCAGTTGTAGCTGCTGTGGTCGTAGGTGAGGGTGTTGTAGCTGATGTGGTCGTAGATTGTACAGTTGTAGCTGCTGTGGTCGTCGGTGCTACAGTTGTAACTGATGTGGTTGTAGGTGCTACAGTTGTAGCTGCTGTTGTTGTTGTTCCAGGTGTTGGAGCTGCTGTTGTTGTTGGTGCAGGTGTTGTAGGTGCTGTAGTAGTCGTTGCTACAGCTGTAGCTGATGTGGTTGTAGTTGCAGGTGTTGTAGTTGCTGTTGTTGTTATTTCAGGTGTTGTAGGTGCTGTTGTCGTAGGTTCTACACTTATAGCTGCTGTGGTTGTAGGTGCAAATGTTGTAGCTGCTCTAGTTGTCGGTGCTATAGTTGTAGCTGCTGAAGTTGTTGATGCAGGTGTTGAAGCTGCTGTGGTCGTAGGTTCTACAGTTGTAGCTGCTGTGGTTGTAGGTGCAAGTGTTGTAGCTGCTGTAGTTGTCGGTGCTACAGTTGTAGCTGCTGCAGTTGTTGGTGCAGGTGTTGTAGCTGCTGTTATTATTGTTGGTGCAGGTGTTGTAGGTGCTGTAGTAGTCATTGCTACAGTTGTAGCTGCTGTGGTTGTAGGTGCAAGTGTTGTAGCTGCTGTAGTTGTCGGTGCTACAGTTGTAGCTGCTGTAGTTGTTGGTGCAGGTGTTGTAGCTGCTGTGATTATTGTTGGTGCAGGTGTTGTAGGTGCTGTAGTAGTCATTGCTACAGTTGTAGATGCTGTGGTTGTATGTACAGGTGTTGTAGCTGCTGCAGTTGTTGGTGCAGGTGTTGTAGCTGCTGTTGTTGTTGGTGCAGGTGTTGTAGGTGCTGTGGTTTTAGGTGCAGGTGTTGTAGCGTCCGTGGTCGTTGGTGCCAAGGTTGTAGCTGCTGTGGTTGTAGGTGCAGGTGTTGGAGCTGCTGTTGTTGTAGTTGCAGTTGCTGTAGTTGTCGTTGCTACAGTTGTAGCTGCTGCAGTTGTTGGTGCAGGTGTTGTAGCTGCTGTTGTTGTTGGTGCAGGTGTTGTAGTTGCTGTCATAGATGTGGCTACAGTTGTAGCTGCTGTAGTTGTCCGTGCTACAGTTGCAGCTGCAGCAGCTGTTGGTGCAGGTGTTGTAGCTGCTGTTGTTGTTGGTTCAGGTGTTGTAGCTGCTGTGGTTGTTGGTGCTACAGTTGAAGCTGATGTGGTCGTAGGTGCAGGTGTTGTAGCTGCTGTGGTTGTAGGTGCAGGTGTTTTAGCTTCCGTGGTCGTTGGTGCCAAGGTTGTAGCTGCTGTGGTTGTAGGTGCAGGTGTTGGAGGTGCTGTTGTTGTAGGTGCTTTAGTTGTCGTTGCTACAGTTGTAGCTGCTGCAGTTGTTGGTGCAGGTGTTGTAGCTGCTGTTGTTGTTGGTTCAGGTGTTGTATTTGCTGTAGTTGTCGGTGCAACAGTTGTAGCTGCTGTGGTTGTTGGTGCAGGTGTTGTAGGTGTTGTGGTTGTTGTTGCTACAGTTGTAGCTGCTGTGGTCGTAGGTGCTACAGTTGTAGCTGCTATGGTTGTAGGTGCAGGTGTTGTACGTGCTGTAGTCGTCCGTGCTACAGTTGTAGCTGCTGCAGTTGTTGGTGCAGGTGTTGTAGCTGCTGTGGTTGTCGGTGCTACAGTTGTAGCTGCTGTGGTCGTAGGTGCAGGTGTTGTAGCTGATCTGGTCATAGGTTGTACAGTTGTAGCTGCTGTGGTCGTCGGTGCTACAGTTGGAGCTGCCGTGGTCGTAGGTGCTACAGTTGTAGCTGCTGCAGTTGTTGGTGCAGGTGTTGTAGCTGCTGTGGTTGTCTGTGCTACAGTTGTAGCTGCTGTGGTCGTAGGTGCAGGTGTTGTAGCTGATGTGGTCATAGGTTGTACAGTTGTAGCTGCTGTGGTCGTCGGTGCTACAGTTGTAGCTGCTGTGGTCGTAGGTGCTACAGTTGTAGCTGCTGTGGTCGTTGGTGCAGGTGTTTTCGCTGCTGTTGTTGTAGGTGCTACAGTTGTAGCTGCTGTGGTTGTTGGTGCAGGTGTTGTACCTTCCGTGGTCGTTGGTGCCAAGGTTGTAGCTGCTGTGGTTGTAGGTGCATGTGTTGTAGCTGCTGTGGTCGTAGATTCTACAGTTGTAGCTGCTGTTGTTGTTGGTTCAGGTGTTGTAGCTGCTGTAGATGTCGGTGCTTCAGTTGTAGCTGCTGTGGTCGTTGATGCAGGTGTTGTATTTGCTGTAGTTGTCGGTGCAACAGTTGTAGCTGCTGTGGTTGTTGGTGCAGGTGTTGTAGGTGCTGTGGTTGTTGTTGCTACAGTTGTAGCTGCTGTGGTCGTAGGTGCTACAGTTGTAGCTGCTGTGGTTGTGGGTGCTGTAGTTGTCGGTGCTTCAGTTGTAGCTGCTGTGGTTGTTGATGCAGGTGTTGTAGCTGCTGTGGTGATAGGTTCTACAGTTGTAGCTGCTATGATTGTTGGTGCAGGTGTTGTAGCTGCTGTAGTTTTCGGTGCTTCAGTTGTAGCTGCTGTGGTCGTTGATGCAGGTGTTGTAGCTGCTGTGGTCGTAGGTGCTACAGTTGTAGCTGCTGTGGTCGTAGGTGCTACAGTTGTAGCTGCTATGGTTGTAGGTGCAGGTGTTGTAGCTTCCGTGGTCGTTGGTGCCAAGGTTGTAGCTGCTGTGGTTTTAGGTGCAGATGTTGTAGGTGCAGGTGTTGTAGGTGCTGTAGTAGTCGTCGCTATAGTTGTAGCTGCTGCAGTTGTTGGTGCAGGTGTTGTAGGTGCTGTAGTAGTCGTTGCTACAGTTGTAGATGCTTTGGTTGTAGGTGCTACAGTTGTAGCTGCTTCGGTTGTAGGTGCAGGTGTTGTAGCTTCCGTGGTCATTGGTGCCAAGGTTGTAGCTGCTGTGTTTGTAGGTGCAGGTGTTGTAGCTGCTGTTGTAGGTGCAGTAGTTGTCAGTGCTACAGTTGTAACTGCTGCAGTTGTTGGTGCAGGTGTTGTAGCTGCTGTGGTCGTAGGTGCAAGTGTTGTAGCTGCTGTGGTCGTAGGTTCTACAGTTGTAGCTACTGTGGTTGTTGGTGCAGGTGTTGTAGCTGCTGTGGTCGTAGGTTCTGCAGTTGTAGCTGCTGTAGTAGTAGTTGCTACAGCTGCCGATGCTGTAGTTGTCGGTGCTACGGTTGTAGCTGCTGCAGTTGTTGGTGCAGGTGTTGTAGCTGCTGTGGTTGTAGGTTCAGGTGTTGTCGCTGCTGTGGTTGTAGGTGCAGGTGTTTTAGCTTCCGTGGTCGTTAGTGCCAAGGTTGCAGCTACTGTAGTTGTTGGTGCAGGTGTTGTAGGTGCTGTTGTTGTTGGTCCTACAGTCGTAGCTGCTGTGTTTTTAGATGCAACAGTAGTAGCTACTGTGGTCGTAGGTGCTAAAGTTGTAGCTGCTGTTGTTGTAGCTGCTGTAGTTGTCGGAGCTACAATATTAAACATATTCTTATTTTATTAAAGAAACATGATTCAAAATTGAAATTTGACCTGCATGTGTCTGTGTAAGAAATATTCGATGTGATGTCATCATGACTTCTTCCTTAATATCAAATCATGTTGATTCCAATCCCTTTTCCTTCATTGTCTGTCAAAACAGATTCAAAATCAATCATTCATCTTACCTGTTAAAAACAGGAAAATTGATATAATCCGACCAACACCCATCTTGTCTTTCTTTTAATCTGTAAAATCAAATAAGACAGAGAATTAACTTCAGGCACCTCGTTGATCTTCCTCACACTATTACAGGATAATAGAAAATGAATCATGTGAGCCTTATTCTCATGGTAGGGTCTCCAGTATTTGTGTTTTTGGATAGCAATTGTCCATACTCAATATAAATGTAATACCATAGTATTTGTTGTATCGTGACCTGAGTGAATCAGAAGATCATTTCATATCACTGAATGCTATGTTGTTGATCAACCTTTCACTACACATCATACTTTCAAACATGAAAGGTGCTTTTGACTTTTTTAAAAATTAAATAAGGTAACATATTAATAATCAATCAAATCAAAATCAAAATTACTTTATCCATCCCTGGGGTAAATTCAGGTAGTCTGTTAGCTCTTCTGTAGATTATTGAATAGTTAGAAAGCCTGATGGCTAATTTATTTGTATTGACATTTATATTTTATCTGCGTCTTTAGTTCCTTGTTTTGTAAAATTTTGTGATGCATTTTTTGATTTTCAGGATTGTCTTGTTTAAGCAATTTTTGTGGAATGTCTTGTGGCTTTTTTGTGTTCTTTGTCTTTAACATCGTGAGACCATGTTGTAAATAAATTAAACCAATCCATCAAGAGAGAATGTCTCAGTCTTAGTCCACACATGGGCTGGATTCTAAATATTTTACATGATGTACAATAAAGACCATATTAAATAAAAAGTATTATTTATAGTAATATAAGGTGAAAAGGTAAGACAAAATAACCCCCCCCCCCCCCCCCCCCCCAAAAAAAAATTGTTTTCATAAAAAACACAACAACAGGTCTCACCTGAAACTTGATTGCCATGGAAGACCAAAAGGCTTCTGTACTGAGTTGCAGCCAATTCATGTCTAAACTATGAGTTATGACTGTAATGACATCCATCTATATACATGACAGTACCATATACAAAGGGACCAAACTCTGTTAAATCTAGTCTATTGTCCATGGAGAAGACATTTGCTGTGAAACCGTCAGGAAAGCTGCTGGTCTGCTGGGGTTAGCCTTTCCCTAATGCATCATGAATGATGGTTAATTATGGCATTAATACCAAGGGTGGGTGCCACACAGCCTGGGAAAGCATCTCAACACATTTGTTTCTCTTCTATGTATTATAAATAAAGTTTATTGTACTTCAATATAGATGTAACCTGATGACATCAAAGTTTCTCTTATCTTGTAGCCTTTAAATAACCACAGCCGCTCATGTTTATCTAGCATGCCAGATCCTCAAATCACTGTCAACTCAACTTCAAAGGGATGTCAGTTTGCAAAGAAGCTCTAGTTTTAAGAATTTAAACACAGTCTGCAATGAAAACATGAAGAAAATTCTCAAAGAAACGGTGCTACAAAACAGCATCAGGATGATTCAAATCAATGACGAGTGCCCCTACAGGTAACTACTCGATGCCTGCTCATATGGTGAGAGATCTTAGGGTTGTGTTTGAGCACAGAACGGAACCCTTCTTAGCACAGGGGTTCCCCAAGCAACAAGCTGACCCTGAAATCTGATTGCATGATGGACAAGGACAAAAAAACTTTCAATACAAGAACCAGTGCTGTATAAAAATTTCTTTGAGAGAGAGAGATTTTTTTATACTCATTTTGATCTGTATTTAATACTGCATAATGTGCCAGGATAATGAATTAAGCATATAACATTGAAATAACCTATTCTGAAAGTAGGACAGATGTTATGATTAGAACCTTTGATGTATGCAAGTGTCCACACCCATTAAGCCATTTATATTGGGAGGGAATAAAGGCTAATGACGTGAGTCATTGGTGATAATTAACATAATTTATGATACTGAATTGCAGTTGTCTGTCAGTTTCTTGGCTCAGTATCATATTATGAATTCCACTTGTGTGAATTTTTAAAGGACTTCCACCAGTGTGACACTAAATGAGGACAAACAAAAAAATATATATTTCTATTGACGTAATGAAGAGGGACTAAATCAAACAAGGAAAAACAAATTTGACTAAATATTCATACATATTAACCCTCCTCTTGTGTTGTGGGTCAAATTGACCAATTTCAATGTTTAAAAATCTAAAAAAGAGAAAATAGTTAAGAGTATTTTTCCTAAAAATGATCAAATGAAACATGTAAAATAAAATAAAATTTAAAAATTAATGTCATTGTATCTTATATGTAGGTCGTTCCAATGTACAAAAATTTTTTTTTTTTGAAAAAAGAATAAATTATCCTCATTGAACCATGCTCTTTGAGAAGGAAAGAACACCCTTGCACTAAATATTGATTGATATAGTTAGTAATGAGAGTTATTAATAAAATATAAACGTTTTTGGGACCTTTTAGTTTCTGACACTTTTGGATAACTAAATATGCCCCGGGTTATTGCTGTTCCTGAAAAAACGAACATAACAGAAGGGTTAAAAGAATATTGTCTATGATATTTGGAGTTGTTGGGGAAATATTTAAATGCATGATTTAGTACAACAATGCAATACATTGTGTTGTGTAATGGACACATTAAAAGATCTCTGCTTTATTTCCTAATATTTTTTGGAATAAGAATCAATTAGTGACCAATATGTTCTTATATGAAATACCTATTTTTCTTATGTTGTGAATATCTACTTTTAATATTCTGTTCCAACCTCAATGTCGACAGAAGTAAGATGGTGCGGACTGAAACTCCACAAAGAGGATTAAACTCCCTCAATAAAGCTCAATCCAGTATCGCAGCAATCCCGCCTTAATTTTTAGAAATGTTTATCTCCTGAAAGCATCAAATGTAGAAGTAAAAATGTTGTAATCACAAATGAAAAGATATAAGATGACAAGTTTTAAATTACACCTTTCTGTCTGTTTTCAATGTTTCAAAATTGTTTCATGTCTTTTGATTAAGCCCAATATTCATCTGTGATATAACAAACCTTTCACCTCATCACAGTTTTATAAAGGCCTTTTACACTGGAATAGAATAAAGGGTAATGGCACGACCATAGACTTTGGGACTGTCTTTAGGAATGTTGTCACACCTTAGTGATGAACAAAGGTAATTCAAAACTAAATCCAAACACAATTCCATCTGTCAATTTGTCAGTTTCTTGGCTCAGCATCATGGAATTCTCTCTTCTTTGTCCTGGTGCACTCCTCCTTTGTAAATGTTTTTTAAAAAGTTCTACCAGTATTACAGTAGGGTATGACAAACAAATACGTAGATTTAAATATATATTAACAAATATATATTTCTAGTGAAGTGGTAAAGGAGTGGCATGAAATGCAAGAAAATAGTAAAAAGGAAATGTGCATCCTCTCATATTGAACAAATATTTCATATGTAATTTAGAGTTATCAGACTAACTATGTAAATAGGTGATACTATACTATTACCACAGTATGTTACAAAGCAATATGTGTTATATAGACACATCAGAATAAATCCCCTTGCATTTTATCTCCTCATATTCTTCTTTATAAATGTCAGTTATGATTATGTTTGAATATAAAATCAGTATATCTGACACATGGTCTTCTGTTAATAATACAGATTTTTTTTTTTTTTTTTAACAATTAAGCCAAATTGTATTTGTGACTGATGAACTGCAGCTGCTTGTGCAGGGTTTCGAAACTTTTTCATACCACACAAAATGTGCTTTAGTACCTGTTTCATTATTTTACTGGCCAAAGTATGGAAGTAAAACCAGTCCACAGATACAGTCTAAAATTATTTGTTATCATATCACAGTTTTTCGTACTTCCCAGCAGTATATAAATGGATGGATTGACCAATGTTAAATGCAAAATAAGGAATGTATTCATCCCACTTTTAGTTCATAAGTTTCAGATATCTCCTGACAAAAATATAAGTGGAATTAAATATGTACTTACCCAAAATGAAGATGAAAAGGTATAACCCCCCCTTCTGCAAACTTTTTTGTTTCAGACTTGTATTTTCCTTATTCCACTTCAAACCTTTCGCCTGATGTGCCAGTCCACATATATCAAAGCCTTTATATTGGAATGAAAAAAAGGCTTGTGACGTTTAACAAAGTCATCAATTCGGTAGCAATGTTGTTACGCCTTAGCAGTAAACATAACTTAATCTCAGGATAGAGGGTGTCAGATGTTAATTTGTCAGTTTCTTGGCTCAGTACTCCCTTTTTTGTCGTGGTGCGTTCCACCTGTGTGAATGTTGAAAGAAGTTCTTCCAGTGTGACAATAGGTAAGGACAAAGAAATAAATGTCGAAATGATCTCTAGTGGCGTAAGGGAGCAGGAAGAAAACACAAAATATGGTAGCAGTATTGCATATTTAAACAAACTGAATATTGTGTAAGATATTTTGGTAACACTTTCTATGAAGACTACATCTATAGTGCATTATGAGCGCATTCATAGTGAATTATAATGCTCATTATAATCAATCATAATGCATTATGACTGCATTCATAAACACATATAAAGCTTCATGATGCACTATATCAACAGTTATAAATATAGCTTATAATGACTTATAAATCCAAGTGTCTTATGAGTGCTCTTGACTGGTTATAAACTACAGGCTGACTGATGAGGCTTATAATACATTACAACTACTCATACCCCTCTATACACACACCTCAACAATCAATTTTTATAAGGACTCATAGGATGCCATAAGTATAAATAAATGATCAATGTATGCTTTAAGTAAAGTGAGGTTCATGTAGACGCATCTATAATGCAGTATAGCTAATCATGTTTCATTGTTGGCGTTAAGTAAAGTGTAACACATTTTCATGCAGTTAAAAGAAGTTATGCTGCATCATAAGTCATTTTGTCAGATACCAAATATAGAGAATTACACTAAGATTAGGAATGTAACGGTAAAGCTCAGTTTCAAACTGTAGGGGGCAATCCACGTGCATATTTTGTCCACAAAATGTATATTTTTAAGATTCAAAGATTTGGAGCTCAATCGATCACCAACACTACTTAATACGTAGATATAAGGGTTTACATATGAAAACTTTGGTTTTGGGATTTAATTACAGTTTAAGGAATAAAACAAAAAAAAGAGAGAAAAAGACAGTACATTTTTCAAGCTTTATTTCAATAGTCAATCAATTATCAACCCTTATATCTACGTATTAAGTAGTGTTGGTGATTGATTGAGCTCCAAATCTGTGAATCTTAAAAATATACATTTTGTGGACAAAATATGCACGTGGATTGCCCCCTACAGGTTGAAACTGAGCTTTACCGTTACATTCCTAATCTTAGTGTAATTCTCTATATTTGGTATCTGACAAAATTACTTATGATGCAGCATAGCTTCTTTTAAATGCATGAAAATGTGTTACACTTTACTTAACGCCAACAATGAAACATCATGATTAGCTATACTGCATTATAGATGCGTCTATATGAACCTCACTTTACTTAAAGCATACATTGATCATTTATTTATACTTATGGCATCCTATGAGTCCTTATAACAATTGATTGTTGAGGTGTGTGTATAGAGGGGTGTGAGTAGTTGTAATGTATTATAAGCCTCAGCAGTCAGCCTGTAGTTTATAACCAGTCAAGAGCACTCATAAGACACTTGGATTTAAAAGTCATTATAAGCTATATTTATAACTGTTGATATAGTGCATCATGAAGCTTTATATGTGTTTATGAGTGCAGTCATAATGCATTATGATTGATTATAATGAGCATTATAATTCACTATGAATGCGCTCAAAATGCACTATAGATGTAGTCTTCATAGAAAGTGTTACCGATATTTTGAGTTGTACATTTTTGAAAAGATGAAACAATACAGTGAAAGTACAAAACAATAATATTTATATGAAATTATCTAAAGAAAAGCCTCTCAGCTTTATATCCTCATAATCCTCAGTAGGTGAATATCTACCTTTGTCAGTGGAAACTATTCACAGTTAAATAAAAAAAACAACAACAACATCATTGCCTACAACAGGCAAGACATTTTAACTACAACATTTGAAAGGTTCTCTGCCTTTCAAAGCCAGTTTCTTATTATGTTAATATTTTATAAGACATTATTTATTTTGAGACCTGCAAATAACCCAGTATGAACATATATTTCAAAAGTGAGTTGAGTGATGTTTTTGTTGTTTTTTTACCCCAAAGCTTATACACAAAGCCAGTGATTTGTTTTGACATGCACATTCGTTTGAATATCATGTCTACACACAGACAGTAGAGCATGTTAAAGCTGAACAATATGTTTGATTAAACTTCAAGACCAGTTTTGTCTTTCAGTTTTTTCTTTCAAACTGATTGTACAGTACCTGTCACCATAGTTGATATCAGTGACCATATGTACTGCTGCTATAATTCAAAGTTATTTTTCAGGATGCAATGCTTTTAGTCTGAATGATGCCTTTGGGTACGTAGTCCATCCCTGTTTTTTTTTTTTTTGTTGCACCTCCCAGGGATTACCTGTTACTGAACTTAGGTAATACTTTGTTCTATGTGCCATATATATATATATATACATATATTCAATTCCTATTTGATTTTTCAATTTCCATTTTCACAATAAAAATTCAACTGAACACAGGAAAAAAAACTTTTACATACACATGTAGGTTTAAGATGATAATCATATGAATCATGTAAATATAACCACAGCACTGATGTGACGCAACAAATTTGAACATGACCTTAAAGTACATTTCATAGACAGAATATGCCTGAGGGATTTAGTATATTCAGTTGCAAATATAATCTGAATCTGAATATAACATGTAATGCAAAGTGTCCTTTTAAATTATATTATTAAATGATTAATTAAAGTTATGCATTATGATTGTGGAAAATGCTTTGTGTTAAATTGCTGCTTCTGAGCTAAAATCTGTCAGCACTGGCTATACACTTTGCTTGCCACAGAGAAATTTCACAATAAAACATGTGAAATAGAAAAATATTGCATTAAGCTGCATTTTTTTAAATAGTTGAGTTCGCTTGAGCTGTTCACATCTGTCTTACCCGTCTGTTCATGCATGACAAGTCATACTGCTGTCCTATGGGACTATGTCCTGTCCCACCCAAACTGCATATTGTTTTATTTAAAAAATATATATAAATAAATAAAAACACTGACACCTAACCCCCCCCCATTTGTAACTTCTACAAACATTAGGAAAACACCAGAGTTTGTTTCTTCTGATATTCATAAAAGCAGACAGATATCAGTGACAGAGCAGCAGTGTTTTCTTTGTTACCTGCTTAACAAACACATGAATAACAACATGGAGTCAGTATTTATACTGTATGCTGCATTTTCACTGGCAGAATACATCTATATTATCTATTTATTATTTGCATCCATATTTATAGACATTCTGATTGTGAATGCATTATTTTGCAACCCAGAATGTAATTTTGGTGCCACAAATACATCGAATCTCATCTTCTCTAAACCCCTCAAACCTGTTCTAATTACCTACCGTGGTGGTAATAAAGCTCTAGGGGGGAAAAAACATGACGACGCACTGGGCTGCAGTTTTAGATTTGATTTGATTAAAGATTTGAAACTGAAAGAAATAATTCTGGATACAATTATGGAGGTTGCATAGAGCATGACATTAGAATGTGATTTTAAAGGAATTTAATAATGATCTTCAAACATAAACATAGCTTAAAATTGTTTTAATGCTTGATGAAAGTATCAAACCACCTTGGGCTCCTATCTCTACTCTGTGACGCTATGCTTGTTATAATATGTCATCAGCCCGGTGCTAAAGCTAATGATTGCCAAAAACATTTTCTATCAACGTATCTGTGGTTTGCAGAAGCGTACATTGCTAACATTTCTTTCTGGCAGCTGGGCTGAGGTTGGCAGTGAGGTCCTGGGCTCCTCCTGTTGAAGAGTCTGTCTGTCTCTCCTGTTTTAGTCTTTTTATACTTGAGTAAAAAGGCTAAATGTATTCATAAGCACTTTTCACAGACAAAACTTTTTCGTGTCTGTGCTGCCCTTTTCCTTTTATCAGTTCGTCTTCATTGTTTTTAGCTGCTTAATGGGTTTTTGTAGCCGGTCATATGCCAGTTGTATCTGCCTGCCTTTGTGGATTTGCATCTTTTTGCTTCATTAAAATATCTTCATTAAATCTGCCCATCTTTGGAAATCTGCACATGGGGCCTTTCTGTCTGTGCTGCTTCCTTGGGTCACAATTACAAGTTTAAGAAGTGCAAAACTTAAAACATAATACAGTGAAACACCTGTGTATTTTTTTTAGCTGAGTCATCATCAGAATCATCAGAGCATCCGTAGGTTAGGTGCTTAAAAGCTTCATCACCATGGCTTCATACAGTCACCTGTTGGAGTACTTGTCATTTAATTCAATCGTTCTGATGTTGTTATATTGTGGCATTTTTTTTAGAGTTATCTTTATGTGTTCTTTGCACGCTTGTTTTTTTCCAACTCATTATTAGAAAACTAGAGACTCTTTGCAAACCTGTTGGACTTGTTTGAGATGATTGAACACCGGCTTGTTCCTCTTGTTCCTGACATATCACGACTCCTACGCATTTTTAAAAATAGGAGGTTAGCATAACTGAGCATTGTCATGGTTCTGTGTAACCCGAATCAACTGGCTGAATTTGTTTTAGTAATTGCCGCAGACATTTGTAATGTTTATTCTGTTGTTTTTATTTACAGTAATAGCTATTCAAATGCCATGAAAGCTCCATCATACAATCCCCTATCTTTGTATTACTTGCAGATATCATCATCACATGGTTTATCAGGAAAACAAACTGGAGGAAAAACATCTGGAGCCGTACGGTGTCAGGTAAGGCCTGACAGTGTTTCAACAATATGTTTTGATCGTTGGCCAACACCTGTAATGTGTACTATGGTAGGTTTTCAATTCACTTCAGTTCAGTTTCAACTCTATTAAGGACATTACTCATCGCAGTTCCATCGAATAAATAAAATATAAATATAGGAAACCAAAGGTCACACATTAACAAACATTCTAGACCACCAATGGTTCCACAATCTGAATGAGAACCTTACAAAGCTCAGTTCAGAGTTGACATACAGCTGTTCTTTATGTTTGCAGGTGAGTCCACCAACACTAACAAACTTTTGACTCGAGCTTCAGCAACTTGCAACTAGCCTTATTAATTATAGTTAGATGATGATGATGTTGATGACTATGGGTGCACAGTTTTATATATATTTTACAAAATCTTTTACCTAATTAATTACTTGCATTGTGTCACCAGTTAAATTATTTAAAAAAAACGTTTTAATCAATTAATTAATATGATTAAAGGTAATAGAGTTGTAAATAATACTGATATAAAATCCATTTTAATGATCAATTGTTCTCATGAGTTGTTGCAGCAATTTTGGGGCTTATACCATTTGTTCCACACATTTGGTCCAATATTTTGATTTTTTTTTGTCAAGAATCCCATCCTCCGAATGCTCTAGGTGTCTAGTTTGTGCTTGTAAAGTTTCATGATCTGATTTGACTCGATCTTCAGCTTCTTTGAGCTTTCAGCAGCAGCCTCACACTGCTATCACAAGTGACTGAGTCTCTGCATGCTGCCTTTTAAGTAGCAGTGCCACAGGTGGGTCGAATTATTCTGTAAATGAGAAGGAATTCAACAACAATATTGCTTGAGCACAGAATTCTGTCATTTTTATACATTTTGACGAGGTGATTCTCACTGTTGCTTACATATGCCATCCACAGAAATGGGTGGTGTCAATACTGAATGAAGTATTAAGTAAATTAAGCTGAACCAGCCAAAACATCTGCAGTCTGTGTGCCATTAGCTACAGATCCATGGTGTTTGATCCAATGCTGCAATCACAGAAAAATACTCATATAACTTGAGTTAATGAACAACCATTATAGTCTCTAGTATACTCTGTTTCTGCTTCATTCAGTCAACCTCCGACTGATGATACTGGGTTTAAACTTTAATTACCACATGTTAATATAAAAGAAAATTTACTTAGGTAGCACCATGTAAAATTGAGAAGGTTGGTGGACGTTTGCATTGCACCCAAAATTAGTTTAATCTAGTTTGTAAAAAAAAAGTATATAATAATTTTAAAAAAAGGTGTGCCCTTTCTCTATCCAATCATATGTGTGAAAAATGTGTGTGCGTGTGTGTGTGTGTGTGAGAGAGAGAGAGAGAGAGAGAGAGAGAGAGAGAGAGAGAGAGAGAGAGAGAGAGAGATAAATAAATATGATAAATAAATATGATTCGCAGCAGCTATTCTACCTCAAACCCACCATGGTGACAATACAAAAATACATATTCATACAACTCATTAAAATACACGGACACTTATATACTTGTTCACTGTAGATAAAACAATCACAACCCAATTTAAATTACTAACTATTACTATTTAAATTACACTAACAAAAGAAATATACAGACTGGTGACGATTGAATCTAGCAATAACAGATAAATATCATATACAGTACTGTGCAAAAGTTTTAGGCAGGTGTGAAACAATGCTTTTCATCAATAAACAAATTGCATCAACAGTAGTGAATGAACACAAGAAAAATCTAAATCAAATCAATATTTGCCTTCAAAACAGCATCAGTTCTTCTTGGTTCACTTGCACAGTTTCTGGGTTGTCCGAAACATCTTGGAGAACTTGGAGAACACAGTTCTTCTGTGGATTTAGGCAGCCTCAAAAGCGTCTGTCTCTTCATGTAATCCCAGACAGACTGGATGATGTTGAAATCAGGCTCTCTGGGGGCCATACCATCACTTCCAGAACTCCTTGTTCTTTTTTACGCTGAAGATAGTTCCTAATGATGCTGGCTGTATGTTTTAGGGTTCATTTCCTGCTGCAGAATAAATTTGGAGCCATTCAGATGCCTCCCTGATGGTATTGTATGATGGATAAGTATCTGCCTGTAATTTTCAGCATTAAGGAGACCATTCATTTTGACCGAATCCCCGACTCCATTTGCAGAAATGCAGCCCCAAACTGGCAAGGAACCTCCACCATGCTTCACTGTTGTCTGCAGACACTCACTCTTGTACCGCTCTCCAGCCCTTCGGCAAACAAACTTCCTTCTGCTACAGCCAAATATCTAAAATTTCGTATCATCAGTCCGGACAACCTGCTGCCATTTTTCTGCTCCCCAGTTCCTGTGTTTTCGTGCATAGTCGTGTCACTTGGCCTTCTTTCCACATTGGAGTAATGGCTTTTTGGCTGCAATTCTTCCATGTAGGTAGACCACCTTTGACCAGACTTCTCCTCACAGTAGATCGGTGTACCTGGGTCCCACTGGTTTCTGCTAAACTGATGACACTGCTGGATATCTTCTGATTGCGAAGGGAAGTGGGTGTGATGTGTCTTTCATCTGCTGCACAAAGTTTCCTTGGTTGACGACTGAGTCTACGGTCCTCAACGTTACCCGCTTCTTTGTGTTTCTTCAGCAGAGCTTGGACAGCACATCTGGAATCCACTGCCCCCTGCCTTGAAATTTCTACTTGGCAGAGACCTTGCCGAGGCAGTTTAACAACGTTGTGTCCTGTTGCTGTGCTCAGTCTTGCCATGGTGTATGACTTCTGACATTAAACTGTCTTCACCAACCTCACCTTGGAAGCAGAGTTTGACTGTTCCTTACCCAGTTTTAACCCTCATACACAGCTGTTTCTGTTTCAGTTTATGATTGTGTTTCAACCTACATATAACATTGATGATCATAAGCTCCTGTTTGGTATAATTGATAGATATTGCTGACAGCATTGCATCAGTTTGTTTGTTTTATGACTCATATGTACTTGTGCTATCCTTGAGAATGTTGCATAGACACACTTTATGTTGGTGATCTAACAAAGATCTGTGACAGGACACCTTTGACTGGTGTACTGAAACTTTTGGGCTATTGGATCATTTCTTTTCTAGCAGTAGTGTGGGATTTTTTAAAAACCTGTGGAAAGGAATGGCTGCAGTTTGGTATACGGTCAGTATTTTCTTGGGCAGGTGTAGTGGCAGTTGAGGAATATAAGATTGTAACAACTAAAGATGAAGTTATTTTTGAATATAAACATAAAATGTGGCAATTTAAAGTGATTACGCGAGGGGGGAGAATGGCCGCAACGTCATTTCGCTCACTCACCAAACCCTGAAAAAGTGGTCTAAAATTGGAAGTGGGAAAGGAAAATAAAATGCAAAAACAATATTTTTTTGAGGAATGAATCTACGCTCTGGAGCAACCAAGTCTGACGAAGTAGACTTGAAGGACACCTTCACTACACAAATTAAGGAACTTAGAGATGACCTCAATGACTTTCGCCAAGATACAGAGCGGGACATTAAGACAATTATGCAGCAAACAGCGGATTTACGCAAGGACATGGAGAAAACAATAACTCGAGTGGATCAATTGGAAACACGTGTGTGTGAGATTGATGCCGCCGAGAATAAGCAGCAAAAAAAGGCAAAATATGTTGAGACTCGGTTGGAGGAGATTGGAGATCAAATGGACTACTTGGAGAGTAAATCCAGGCAAAATAATCTCTGCATCTATAACGTCCAGGAAAAAAGTGAAGCGTGTAACATGACAGCCTTCCTCCAAAAGTTAATTGCTGAAATTTTGGAAGTGACGGGCGAGCTCAACATTATGCGAGCCCACCGCATACATAAGGAAAAAACAAACTTCACAAGACCTGTCATTGTGGCTTTCTTAACCTTTGACACGAAGACAAGAGTGCTAAAAGCGGCGTGGGAAAACAAAGAAGTCCTGTTTAAGGGAGTACGCATTTACTTCGATCATGACTTCACTTTTAAAACAAGACAGCAGAGAGCTCTGTATAAACCGATCCGGGAGTATCTGAAAGTGCAAGATATGAAGACACATATCCTGGTACCTGCAAAATTAAAAGTCTTCAACGAGGATGGAACATCTACAATGTACTCTAGCCCAGCAGAGGCAGCCAGAGATTTGGAGCAGACAGGTCGATACAAAGCAGGCGGAAAGGGATAGCAGGCCTGAGAAGATCTGTGAGACTTTGGGAAGAAAAATGACTAATTTCCAGTGGAGATGAGTAACCAAAGTCCACAAAAGAACAGTTACATCGACTATCAGGTACCAAAACACTAGTAGACTATAAGTTAAGCTATATTAATGATTGAGTTTGGTTATTTTATAGAGAAGCTGAATTGATAAATGAAAGGAGGGAGAGGAAACGATATTTGACACAATGATGCAAATATGAAGAACTATCTCTGTGAAGACTCTAAAATGTTGTGCTTCTCTTTTGTGTTAATCTTTAGTCACCACTCTATAACACCCTGTCTTTGACTTGACCTCAATTTAAACTTGGAAAAGTTCACATGCAGCCTATGCAAGGTGTATTGGTGAAGGTTAATTGTGAAAGTGCATGAGTAGGGATGGGTACCTTTCACATTTGAACTGATACCCGGTACCTGGGAATCGGTATCCTACTTTTGCGTTTGTTTATGTGGTAATAAATGTTAATTTGTTTAATAATAAAATCTCAATTTTTCAATTCAATATATTTATTTCTCAAAATATAAACTTATATCAAAACAACTTATAACTTATTTATATCAAAACAATATTAGATCCAGGATGAGCAGTGCTTTATTGTTGAGTGAACGTGCATTTTGTAACATGAAGGTTGCAGTGTTTTTTCAAAGGATGCCGGAACAGAGGTTGGGAGGTGGATGATGCTGTCAACACAGAGGAGCGGTCTAGGGTTGCAAGGAACGGAAAAAAAAAAAAAAAGTTGCAAGTGCACGTGTGATTTGTTGTGATGACGTCGTAGCTGTGCGGCGGAGCACCGGTCAGACAGTATTGTGGGCGTGGCATGGTTGGAATAAACAAAGTTGAATCGGGCTGCTCTGTGCACATATCGAGGATGACGCAGGAGTCCGAGGGATTTAATTTCAGCGAGGCAGTTTGGAGTAAAGTGGCAGATAATATTCCTGAGTTGAAGAGCGGAGTATTAGCGGAGGACCAGAGATGCAGCAGCTAGCTGCTAGCTGTTAATGACTGGTCTACAGAAGAATGGAGAGAGCAAACGGAGTAAGGAAGGTCCAATCTGGAGGCAGACGAAGGCCAAGCCCGGGTAGAGACATTGGAGAAATAGCAGCTGGCGGCTAGCAGGCCTAGAGCCGGCTGTTCGTCTCTGTGCCGCGGTGGAAGAGGGCAGCAGCTAGTGGCCGCGGTGAGCAGACAGGACCAGACGAGGAGGTAGGCCTAAATAAAAATAGTGCGATCGTCAGTACGCTTGTTAATCAAGACGTCAAATGAAAACAGGTTGAAATCAATGATCAGTTTAAAGTTAACGCCGTTTAGGTACCGAAACATGGTACCGTTTGGTTTTACATGAATCGGTACTCGGTAGTACCGACGGAATTCGGTCGGTACCTATAAAAGTACCGAATTCGTTACCCATCCCTGGGTCATTCCAGAATTGGAGGACATTTTATGTCCCACCCATTAATTTTCAAATAAATCATGCATAAAATTCCAAAACGTGCATTTGTGGTGAAAATTATAATTACTCTGAGACAAAATATGAATAGTTATACAAAAACTGGTTCCAAAATATTGTTTAAAATATAAAATTACTCTAAACACCCCCTAAAATTGCCTTTTTCTCTTGTCCCACCCTCTTGATGGCCAACATGCATGTCAAATAAAGTGGTTAAAATAAGGTTAAAATTTTTTTTTAATGATTTTGTTGATTTATGTATTTTGTAAGTGTAAAAACACTTTATTTAATCATAACATATTTTAAATAAAACCAATTTTGCATTAAAGTTGTGTCCCACAACATCCACGCAACCCTGTTACCAAAACCTTTTTAGCAGAGAAGAAGAAGAAGAAGTATGAGACACATGGCACAAAAGAAATTGCATCATCAAGCTATTAGCTAATAGCATGGGTAGACAAAAGGTAAGTCCTCTCTTCTATTTTTCATATTTTTTATATTTCATTGGCCTTGGTCGAGTGTGTCCCTCTAAGCAATGCAACCCTGTTACTCATATTACCAGAATAATGCAAAATATTTTCAAAGTTTTCTTTGTTCATTTAAATAACTAGGTTTGTTCTCAACCTTACAGTAACAGTACATTCCATAGCTAGCATCTTTTTTCTGCTAAACAGCTAACATTAGTACGAATTTGCAACCTTGTTACTCGCAACCCTGTTACTGTAATTAGAGTAACAGGCTTGAACTACAGTAACAGGGTTGAATCTCTGTTCACTCAGTTCACTCAGAGGAGACAATCAGTGTTATCAATCGTAAAATCAAATTTGTACATATAATTTAACAAAATCTAGTTTTAAATATTATCATTAGTATTAGTCTAGGCCTACTGTATTTTCTAAAATGTGACTTGCCATTTTTTCCCCTTTCATTGCCACTATAGGCTTTATGTTAAAGTTGCACCAATATTGGTGGAATTATTCAGTCAATATTTACTGAACTGTTTTCAAATCATTTTAAGGTTATTTTCAATAGAGTAATTGACCTTTATTAATTGATCTTTAAATTGATTTTGACAGAGTTCTTCAGCAACATTGAGTGTTGCTGAAAAGCAGAAGCTCTGCCGTGCCAGGCGAGATGCTGATGAACAGAGGAGACAGGAGTACTTAGAAAAAGAGAGACAAGTGGAAAAAAGACATCGAAAAAGGGAGAAAGAAACACAAAAAGATGGTAGTGAGAGAGAGAAGCGTGCCCAGCGAAAGAAGTGGAGAGAGGCTCATCGTAGGAGTAAGGCCAGGAAAGGGCAACTGGAAATATTTAACACCCCTCCTGTAAGCCCTGATTCCCCAGTCAGACCAACAACTCCAGTCAGACCGAAATGTCAAGTCAGCTCCCAAACTGGGACTTCAAGGTCAGAATATAACTTTAGGTTATTGTGAAATGGAGATAATGCAGATAATGAAGATGGCTAAAGAAAGGCAGAGGAACTGTAACTGTACCCTGAAAAGTCAAACAAACATTACTTAAAAATAATTACAAGTCATTTCTGATTATTATTTTGGAGAAAAAAAACTGTAATGGCCATAGTCCAGTGATTTATTTAAGGGTAATTGTATTGATGTAACTGCCATGTTGTTATAATGCACATTAATGTTAACTCATGTCTTTTATTAAATATCTTTTAATAATATCCATATGGTCCTGAGTATTTATCTATCAGATTTATGTCATTATCTACAATCAAAAGTAATTTGTCTATTCAACCCTGTTACTGTGTAATTTATCTTAAAATTATCTTAAATGACTGTATCAGCTCATGAGAGTTTATCCTATTGTCATTTTGGAAGTGTGTATGATAATATTCATTATTAATTTTAGCAAATATTTATAGATAAAGACTGAAATTTCTAAAAATCATGCATGACGATCACAATGTTTGGGCGAGATTGATTTTTGAAGTTGCTTAGACTAATATATATGAAGTCTGATCTGAAACAAAATATGTATTCAGTGTGAAAATGACATTTTTTTACTTACTGCTTAAGGACATATTCAACAACATTTTATGTAATACTTTTACAGGTTACTGAGTATTGGTAACAGGGTTGCGCTAAGCAGGGCACACAATATAAAAGTGTCACTTTGAGTCCTGAGCTGGACAGACATAATTATTTGATGGTTAATTACCTGTATTTCTCAAATATATAGCAAAAAATGATCAAATAAATAGTAAAATTTTGAAGTGTTTCGGTCGGTAAATTGTCCTTGAATTCTGGAATGACCCCCCTATGCATGAGGGACTGTGTGTGTGTGTGTGTGTGTGTGTGTGTGTGTGTGTGTGTGTGTGTGTGTGTGTGGTTTAGCCTACTTGTATGGTAAATTGAGAGGAGAGAAGGTGATCACTGATCAGGAATGGATGAATGAATGATGGTGAAGGCTGAGAGCAGATGGCTTGCTAATGAATAGAAGATTTAGGATAGACAATAGCGGTAGAGATAAGGGGGGGAAAAGGCAGACTAATGATTTAAGTTTAAGTTTTATAGAAGTATATTAATAATGGTTTGTGTCTATTTTTGTTTCTTATTTTCTGTAAAATGTGATATCCTACAGTGTGCCTCTCAGGTATAGGACTGAATTTCTTGGTAACTATGATTTAAAGGTGAAGAGAAAAAAAATGATTAAGAATTAATTCAGTTTATTGTATTTTCTTGTAGATATGTAGATCAATTCTGGTGTTAGAGCTTCAGAGAAGGTTTCAGTGACAAAGGTAGGGGAATGGAGGAGCTATAAATTACGTTGAGGATAATGGGAAGTTTGATATGTAAAATTATACTGGCGGCTGATATAGTGCACCCTAAAGACCGCTAATGAATTCCTCCTGATTCTAAGGTGGAGTAAATGGAACCTGTGCAGGTGTTTTTTGTTTTGTCTATTTTGTTTTGTTTTTTCTGCCCCCGCCCCGCCCCCCTCCCACCGACACACACCCTCAACAACAACACCACTACCACTCATTTCATTCAAAGGAACTCCAGTTAATTTTAAACAAAGGACATGACAAAATTGAAAAGAATTGCATTAAATGTAAATGGGCTAAATAATCAAATTAAAAGAAAAAAAATTCTCCTGCAGTTGAAGAAAGCAAAAGGAGATGTGCTCTTCCTTCAAGAAACCCACCTGAAGAGGAATGAGCATGAAAAACTAGGCAAAATGACAAAGGGACTAACTTACTCTAGTTCATTTGGCTCAAAAAAGAGGGGAGTGGCTATAATTATACAACCGCACAGAGCATTTCAAGTGGAAAGCTATATAGCTTACAAAGAGGGTAGGTTAATTTTAGTTGTTGGTAAAATAGAGTCAATTATGGTCTCTTTTGTGAATGTAAACTACCCGCCAGAAATAGGCCCAGAATTCATGTCGGAAATAACTGAACTGTTAATGACAAAATGTAAAGGAATTACAGTAATGGGAGGAGATCTGAATCTTACAATAAATCCGAGATTGGACTCCTCAAACAATAAACCACATAGAGCTGACAAAGCATCATCAATACTAAGGGGAGCAATTTCAGACCTTGGACTGGTTGATGCATGGCGAAAAAAAATGTATACATATTATTCAGGTAGATTCTCAACTTATAATAGACTACATTTATTTTTTTTTATGTTCAAAAAAGATGTAGAGTTAATTGAAACATGCATAATAGGGATAAGGGACTTATCAGACCACGCCACAGTGAGCATAAATATAAATATTAATATAAAGGAAGGAGAAAAAACATGGAAGTTAAACAACTCTCTTTTGCAGGATAAAATATTTGTAGATAAGATAAACAATATACTTTAAGAATATATAGAGATTAATAATACTGGGGATATTAATCCAATTACTTTATGGGAAGGAGCTAAAGCTGTTCTACGCAGACACATAATAGCATATTCTTCATTTAAGACAAAAACAACACAAACAGAAGACACTCAAACAACAAATAAAACTTTTAGAAGAAAAATATAAAAATTAAAAAAAAAATTAAATACTTGGGAATCTACCTTACCGAAGACTTAAAGAGTCTATACATAGACAATTATCAAGTTTTTTAAAATAAACTCAAACAAGACCTCAGCAGATGGAAAGCAATACCAGAATCAATATTGCACAGAGTAGAGGTTGTGAAAATGATGGTTCTACCACAATTTTTGTTTTTATTTCAAACCTTACCAATATATATCCCCAAAAGCAGCTTTAAAGGTGGAATATAATATTGTCAAATTATATCTGGAATTACAAAAGGAAAAGGAAAAAACTAAGTACGTTAACCCAACCTAAAGAAAAGGGTGGGCTTCGCTTTCCAGATTTAATGACTTACTTTCATGCTACTCAAATAGATATTATAATGAAATGGATGAAAAATGGGGTAAAAGGTAAATGGAAATTAATAGAAAAACAATCACCATCAATATCAATTGGAACACTACCCTTCCTAAGTTAAAAAGAAATGCACAAATACAACAAAAACAACAGATGTGTAGAGAGCACATTAAAAAATTGGAGATGTATTCGGAAAATGTATAATTTTGACAAAAAATGTGTTTACTTGAGAGAGATGGTGAATGATCCAGACTTTTTGCCTAATAAAATGTATACAGTATTGGAAGGCTGGGCAGGGAAGGGGTTACAATTGTACTCACAATTGATGACAAATATTGTGCTAAATTGTGCTTAAAAATATGTAATTTAGACTATAAGGATTTATTTCAATATTTCCAAATGAGGAGCTATCTCATGGAAGAGCAGAGAGAACAGATTTAAAGAAAACATACATTATTGGAATTCATAAACAAAAATAGAAATAGCTTTAATACTGGAATCTCTAAACTGTATAAAATTCTACAGGAAACAAAAGAATCTGTAGATAATACTAAAGAAAAATGGGAAAAGGAACTGGCAATAACGATATTGGAAGAAGAATGGGAAGAAGCATGTAAAAGAATATATAAGACAACACAATCAAAGTATTGGAAATAATTTGCCTGGAAAATTAACATGAAGCTCTTCATAACACCAATCATAACATATAGTTCACCAGGAAGTGCAAAATGCTGGAGGGAATGTCCGGAACAAGAAGCTAACCATGCACATATTTTTTATTTCTGTCCAGTGTTAGAAACATTCTGGAGGGCAGTTCAGGAGAAAATCATCAGTACATTTTATTTAAAGAAGCCATTAAAACCAGTTAATATTCTTTTAGGTATTATTCCATCAGAAATTGAGAAGGAAGGAGATAAATATCTGTATACAGTGATACGTATAGCTGCATTAAACAGATCACACGAAATTGGTTGGACGTTAATTCACCATGCATCAACAAATGGAAAATAACAGTAGATGAGATTAAGGAAATGGAAAGAATCACCTATAAGTTGAGAAACAGAGAAGAAGAATTTAAAAGAAACTTTCTTTTCTTCTCTTCCTTTTCCTCAATGAAATAATTAATTTAATAAGCAAACAATTAAACAACAATATTTATTCACTTATTTAATTTATGTATTCTTTTGGCACTGCCTCTTGTAAAAAATGCATAAATGTGGCAGGATGAATTGAATATTTGATGAAGCTGCTAATATTTGTAATCTCATAACCTGAAATAAAGTAATAAAAAAAACAACACACAAAATGTGTCTTTCCAGGATTTCGCTCGAAAAAAATATAAAAGCTTTCATCCTTATTATTCCTCCAGGCCCCGGAGACAGTGTCAGTGTTTTTGGTTTGTCCATTCATCCCGTTCTTGTGATCTCAAATTTAACATCACAAATGTCCATTTAGACACAAGGATGAACTGGTTGGTTTTTAGAGGTCAAAGGTTAAGGTCACTGTGACTTCACATCTGCCCAATTCTGGTGAAAGAAATATTTTTTGAGGGAATTGTTTGGCACAAACATTCACTGAGATTTGAGGATGAAGTGATTAGATGCTGCAGGTTATAGGTCAAGGAGACGGCCCCTGTAGCGTGACATCATGCCTTGAGGGAATTTCTTCAAATTTGCCACAGATGTCATTTAGACTCAAGGATGGACTCATTTGATTTTAGAGGTCAAAGGTCAAGGACACTGTGACCTTACATTCGTCCAAATCCTGTACATATGGGCGCTCTGCCAGGTTGAGCTATCGGGGCACCATATTGACTGTGTTTTATTTTTTATTTTTTTATTTTATTTATTTATTGTTGTTTGCACTTAAAAAACATACAATCATAAGGAAATAACAGTACAAGAAACAGTAAAAGAAAATGCAGGAAAGATCAAAAAGCCCAAAGGGTTTTACGCGACCCTCCCTCTTAAACCTATAAGTAACTATACTATACTTAAATTACATAGCTCGATGAAAAAAAAAAAAAAAAATACAAACAAAATACAAACAAAACTACAAAGGTGTAGAACATCTATAGGGATTTTTTGAGCTTGGTCTTAAAAGTATTTAAAGAGGAACATGATTCTGTTTTATATCCACTATTAATGTTACCAAATACGACAGGTTTGATGTTTACTTCCTGCAGAAGTTTCTTCACTTAAGGACTGTTGCATTTTTTTAAATGGTTGCAGTCAAGGACTACACCGTCTTCAGACTTTTGTTTGGTCATTCTTTAATTCTCTGACACACTGTAACCGTTGCTAATTTGGTTCAAATGGCACACCCTTTCAACTTACAAGGAGATGCAGTTGATCATTATAATAAAACAGGTACAACCAACTTTGCAGTTTGAGAGCATGTCATGAATCTGATGTAGACTTTTCTTAGGATCTTTATTCAAACAAATTTAAGACAAAACTTTGAAAGATATTGGTGAATGAAGCCCATTATTCTTACTGTGGTAGCCTTAAATATTTTTGCAACATAAGAATCTCACAGCCAAAACAAGTTATGCACCACTCCCTGTTCTCTCTTTCTGAACAAACCTGAAATACTGACATGACAAAGGCTGAGAGCAGCTCATTGAAAGATGCTACTGTGAAATTGAAATATAGACAATCCCATGGCAGGGTTTCATTGTCTATAAACATACCTGGTGCTTCAATTTAAGCTCCTGTCACTGAACATGCCCTAAACATGCACATTCTATTTACCCAGCAAAATTGCAAAACATAACAAAAGAGATGCTTTAATTCCGCAGAGAGCTATAATTAATTACATAAATACAAATGCAAAATTGACCTAGCATTGGTTTGACATATACCATGACCTTTGTTAAAACTTATTTTAGGAAATGGTAAGAGTTAAGATGCAGTGACAACTAATCTTGAGGCATACTTAGATAATGCCATTCACGGTAAAGAAGGCAGTTTCAGTGTCAAAGCTGATGACATTTGAAGCTATGTTGTTCAAAGCACTCGCACTTTAAGTGTCATTATGATCAGATGTGTTTCCACAGCTAATGTCCATCATGTTAATGGTCAAACCATTACTGCAGAAGGAGAAACCAAAATGATTGTTGTATAAATATCAGACTGTGGTGTGGTGGTTAGCAATCTCTTCATCTCTTCTTTGTGGAGTTTGCATTTTCTCCCTGTGTCAGTGTGGGTTCTCTCCGGGTCCTCCGGCTGCCTCCCACAATCCAAAGACACGTGGCTTAGGTTTAATCACATCAATTGTCTGTAGGAGTGAATGAGAGCGTGGATAGTGCTGTGTGGTGTACCCTTCCTTTGGCCCAGTGTTATCTGGGATTTGCTCTCGCCCCCTGTGACCAGAGTTCAGATAAGCAGTTAAGGATAATGGATGGATGAAAATCTCAGGTTTAGGTCTCCATTATTTAGTTGTAACGCAATGAATCTTATTACATACGGTTCATATAACATCTATCTATAAAGCAAGAAGCGGCTGTGCGTGTGTGTGGCATTTGAGCATGAAATCTTAAAAGTGCTGTGTAAAAATGCACAAAATTACTTATTGCAATTAGAGTTGGTCTGCTGTTCTTGCACTGAAAAAAATAGAAATCACAGTAGGTGGTTATTTTCTATTTGCATCAAACCTTTTGTATTCCTATTTATACTGTTATACACTGCAAATTATTTCATTCTTAAAATAAAACAAACTTAGATTTAGAAGTGTTAGATAATTTATCTTGTTTTAAGAGTTCATTTCTTATTTTAAGTGTTCAACATGCTTATTTCTAGATTTAATAATCTTAATTTAAGAAATCTTGTCAAGTGAAATTATCTGTCCATGCAGCAAGATCATTTCCCTCAGATTTATTGTTTTATCTGGTTTTTAGACACTCCTTTTTTGCAGTATACATGCATTTGAGCATGAAATATGTTAAGTTACTGCACTGTAAACATATTTAAAATTGCAGTTTCATCATATCTGGTTAAGTGCCCGGTCCTATATGTGGCCCTGTGGTAGTGTCGATGAAAAACTGTGGCCCCCTGCAGCATTTAAGTTGCCCATCCCTGGTCTAGGGCATATCTCGCTGACCGTTTTAGGTCAGATTGACCTAAGATTTTGTATGTGGCTTGCGCATGGCACAAAGGTGTGCATCATTGATTCATTTTTCAAAATATCATTATTTTTGTAGGACATGTTGCAGCATTGCACTGTTTCCGATTGGACGCCTTTTAGGAGAGCTCGCTCTGGATTTCCACCCTGACTCATCTCATCTGTAAGTCTATTTAGCCTACCTATCTTTTGGACTTTTAAAGTGCGCTACAAGGTTAGATTTTCCAATAATATTCGAATAGTTCCCAGCGAATACCAATGTTCAATGTTTGTGTGCTGGATGGTGTGCGTATCATATGAAAACTAAGTGTTTTATGGAGTTGCAGACGTTGTTGTAGCGCGATTAGCATGCTAAGCGGAGATTTAGCTTTATTCACTTCTTATGTTGCATTACTATGTAATTCAGGGATGACATTCATGTTGCTTAGCGTAATGCCCATAATCATTTGATATGAGATACTTACATGCAATATAGTATATTAACTAATTGGGTTCATGATAATGTATTTTTAATGCAGCATACTGCGTAATGTGCTATCTTGCGATTAGCATGCTATGCGGGGATTTAAGCCCTTTCCTCTATCAGTTTGATCCATTGAAAACAGTAAAAACAAAACTTTATTAACTGACAGCTAAGCATAATACAGATGGAAAGATCGCGTTTCTGTGTTATATATGCATTAGCATACAAAATACAATCTCGCACTACATGAATACATACTTCCCACAGGCACTTTACTAGTACACAATTCAGTTTGTTGACACAAAAATGTATTGGATTTTGTTGAAGAGATATTTTTTTCTTAACAACATTCTATAAGAACATATTGTAATGCTAAAATTGAATTTGAACGATTCATTTTAGATATCTTATTGTACTGAATGCATGTATCATTAACATTGGTATCTTTGTAATACAGACCAAGCTTTACAGAGTCTTTTCGTTGTATGAATAAGATACTGATACATAATTTTTTGGTACTTAAATAGATGCTAGGAAACTATAGGGAGTTAACCTTGTGCATGTGGAGTAAAGGAAAATGTATCAACTTTAAGTACGTTTACTGGTTACTATACACTAGAAAACAAAACTGAGGTTTGTGAAAAATTATACAATATATTGGTACTCTGCTCAACTATGGAGTATTTTTATGTAAATTTTTATATACTACCAAAACAGTGGGTAGAACAGAGGGGTTTTTTTCAGTACTGTACCCAAAAAGGACAATATGTTAATAAAGAAATAGTATTTATTTTTCCTTTTCTCAAAAATGCCAAAGGTTACTCCCATGTGCCCCATAATCTGTACCCCCATTTAAGTATTAGTAGGAGTGGGAAAGTATCTTCAATAGTCAATACAACACAATTTTATAGATGCTGAGATGCATTTCTTTGATATCTTTATATAAACATAATGTTTTTTTACTTTAACTTTACTGTATCAGCCATTTACATATTTACTCTAAATATCTGGGACTTGTTCACTATGTTTCAATATGCACGTTTGTCTTTCTTTGCATCTCTTCCTGCAATGTCAGTAGAAATCTATATTTATTGCTATGGCTTAACTTGCTGTCACACTGGTGGAACTCCCTTCAACATTTAGATAGGTGGAATGCACCAGGACAAAAGGAGGGAGTATGCCTTGAAACTGAGCCAAGAAGCTGAGATTGAAACTGCAATTCAGGTTTGTTCCACGCTAGGGTGTAACAACATTTCTAATTCTATTATTATTACTCACGTAATAAGCATTCCATTCCAATATAAAGGCATTGATATATGAGGACTGTTGCATAATTTGAGTGATTTGCAATTGCACAGATTTCAATAAATGTCATTAATTACATGTGTTGTAATTTTGGGCTACATTCACATATTTCTGTTTTACTATAAATGATGATCACATATCACAAAGTTAAAGTGATAATAACTGATTGACAAATTAACTTATCATTGTGAAATCTTGCTTCAATGGTTTCTATTTCGCTGATATTGTAGTTTTGTACAAAGCCATTTGGTGGCATCCTGGTGGCTCATTGGTAGAGCACAAACTACTGAAAGTGAATCCTTGTCACAGTGGCCCAGGTTCCAGTCTGCCTCAGGAACCTATCTGTCTCTAGCACTATCAAAATAAAGCATGGACATGCACAAAAAATCTATATCTCTAAATTATGTAAACTGATGGAATATTTGGTGTTAACCCTTAATAGGGCACTCATTGAAATACTTGCAAATTCCAAATTTCCAAACAAACATACGAAAATAATATTTTGAGAAAAAAAGTTTACAAGATTAAAGTGGCAAATTTACAAGAAAAAAATGCACAAATTAATGAGATTTGACGTGCTGAATCCGGGAGAAAAAAGTTGTTTTTTCCCCCACTTTTTTCTCGTAAATCTGCAACTGTTTTCGTGCAGATTTGCCACTTTAAGTCTCTTAAATCTGCAACTTTTTTTCTTGTAGATTTGCCACTTTAATCTAGTAAATTTGCAACTTTTTTCTCAAAATATTATCTGAAGTTACCAAATATAGTTCTTTGCCTGATAAAGGGTTAAAGCTGTTAAAGGCCCATGGGAATAACAACAATTTTCAGACATTCATAACACAGAGAAGCACATCACAGAGAGAAGTTTCTCAATAGATGAGTCAGCCAATCACACCCTATGGTAGGTAAGGTTGAAGTTCCATCCAAGCTAGACCTAGCTTATTACAATTAGCCAGGTTAGCATAGAAGTGTAACAGCAAGTAAAGAAAACAATCTAACGAGGAAAACTAATGAGAGGCAGGTGTGCTTGTTGAGAGACTATAGAAAATGACATTAGTTACCTTATTGCCATAAAGGTAATATGGAAAATATATAATAAAATATGAAAACAAGGGGAAAAAACGTCAAAATCAAAGAGTCAACAATGATTCATTCAGTTTATATGTAGCAATAAAAGCAACTACTAGCAAGCAACTACATCTTTATGCATTGTTTGATCACTAGTGTTGTGTGACAGACCTGATATTTTTAGTCATACACCTGCTTTTCAACTGTGAGTGGTGAAGCAGGTGTTTTACTAAAAACTTAAACATATGTATGTGTTGGTGTAGTTATGTGTTATTATTGTTAATTTAGTTTTTTGTTGTTTTTTTTAATTTACATTTTCAGGATTTTGTTTTATGTTCATGGTTTTTCATTGTTTTTATTTGTATTTATTTTTATTTTTATTGTTTTTACGTATAAGTCAAATCAATGCCTTTTCTATAGCACTTAGTTTCCTGTATGTCATGAATCATAGCACATTCAGTGTGTTGGCTCCCCCTGTTGATATATATTGGTAAACACTGGGACAACCTTTTTTAACAGTAATATTGTTAGCCTTTTTTTTTTTAAATGATGAAATTATTATTGTTGTTTAAAATAATAGACTGTGTTTATACTGTATTTAAGAAAACAACTGAGTTGTAGTATTAAAAATTGAGTAAATTACAAATGTTTGAAGAAAAGGTTTGGAATCAGTCTGCATCTCTTTATGTTTGTATGTAAGCATACAAATATATTAAATAATCTTTTTCCATCCTATTGCTTTTAAAATGTCATGTAGATTTTCAGTATTCATCCAGGGCATTGTGTAGAATTTTTCTTTTTTTTGTCGTTATGCAACAAAAGATCAGATGAGAAATGTCTTTTATAATCCATCCAAGTCACAAGAGTTTTTAAGTCTAAACCTCTCCAACCCAAAAGAAACCTCATTACCAACACTTTGTATCACCTATTAAACATATATTATGCCATTTCAATTCCTCATAAGGAATGCTCCCAAATTTTTACTACACGATTACAACATTATTATGACAAATATGAAAAAAATATAAAATGTATCTATCAGTCAAATTCATCTTTAACTTGGTTTATTGTGTGTTTGGTGTCTTTTTTTGGCAAGTTAATTATACTCAAAATATGAGTGTAGTGAGGTGAGAAGAGTCTGTTACCCTAACTGGACAACCATTCAGCCATTACTTAATGTTAATATGGTAATATGGTTATAATTATTAAGTTAATTATTAATGAGAGTTCCAAATTGATAGTTGATAGATGAGACTGAGTTTAATTGGCTATCTTTTCTCTGTTTTACAGAGTGGTGCCCCATTTCGACGTGACGTAGAGTAAATTGAGTTATATCATTTAATGTAATTTATGAATAATATATTATTATTATACTACTTATCATTCTCATAGCCATCTAAACACACTTTTGAACAGTGAAACCTACACCAGTGGTGTTCAGGTTAGAGGCATATGTAAACCCTATCACAAGGAAACAGAGTATAAGGCAGGAAAAGTTGATCTTAGGGCAGGTGAGAGGGTCAAATAAACAAACACTGGACAGGCATTCATGTCCCATGTGAAAACGAAGGAAAATTGCTATTTAAAGTAACGTGACATTACTTTTTTGTATTATCTTTACATTGTACATTATGTTACATCACCAACATAATTATGTTACTTCCAGTAGTCACTTCATAACTACTTCACTTCCGGCATTAACATGTGTAACCCCCGCAAATGTAGTAATGCCCACAAACGTAATAAACCACAAACCTAATAAGTGTCATGTCACAGTCTGCAGCTTGTAATGTAATAAACCCACATATGTTATACATTTTCCACAAACGTAATAGCCACTGCCTACTACAAACGTAACATGCGATTTCCCACAATGTAATATGTAATGTATAATATTAAATAAATGTAATAACTATTACGTTTGCAGGGACATAAGGGGAAGTGAAAATCTTCAACTTTCAATATTGTAATAAGTTCCCACAAATGTAATAAGGCGAAGAATAATGGTTGTTGTGGTTGTTTGTTTGTTTGCCTAAACATATACATTTGTGGGTTAATTACATTAAAAGCTGCAGATTTTTATTACGTTTGTGGCCATTATTACATTCGCGGGCGTTACAAACATGCTTTATTTTTTCTTTTTAAACACCTTACCAACTTCTTTCTGCCCTAACCCTCCAGAAGTAGCTTTGTAGCTAAGTGTTAAGAAAACTGGTATTTTCACAACATCGATAGTTATGTTTATGTATGGGACGTTTTGATCTCCTGCAACTGGTTAGGGCTTTATTTTTGGAAACACTCCTGTAGGTTGTATTTAAGAGTTGGAACAAAAGACACATTAGGTTGGCTGGTTTGGAGAACATGTTGCATAATTTGTTATGTCTGCAAATCTACCAATGTACGTATTACTGCTATTATGACGTTTCAAACATGTTGAATGAAATACATCATCAGGTTTAAAAGTCTATCATAACCTTTTTTCTTGAAAGAAAAATGTCTGTACTTTGGGGGGATGTCTGTACCCCCAATCCTCTACCTTTGTAGAGGATTGGGGGTGGTGGGCAGTGGATGCTTAGGGGGAATTAGCAGGTCGACAATAAATGTCACATGGAATTGGTGGACATCATCTGAAAGCTGGGGATCTGAGCTCAGCACGGTTTTTCTGGTCTAAAATCTCTAATAAACATGACTTAATTAATAAATGAATTAAACCTATTAAGGTGTATAACGGTTCAGAACATTATTATTTTTTCCTTTTGAAGTCCATTTCCATGTTCAACTATGTCGTTGCAGCAATTTTTGGGTTGATACCATTTGTTACACACATTTGATGCTGAATTAGGCATTTTTTAAAATATCGAGAATGGATAAAAATGGTCAAAAACCCTCTAGAATATTACATCATTACAACACAGAAAAAACCCATGTGGTAATTTGGTTTTAAATACTTTGGTCATTTTGGAGATTTCTGAATTTTCAGCTATTGGATAACGAGCACTTCTGAATGCTCTAGGTCTCTAGTTTGTGGTTGTAAAGTTTCATGAGGCTGTGATTATCCTAGAAATTGCAGCAGGTCATTTTATACCCGTCTGCAATGAACTGGCTACTACAGGGACTAACATCACCCCACATGAATAAAAGTAGACTCATTGAATCCACAATATTCAAATACAGTAGGTGGACATAACACATTTTAATGCATGAGAAAAAACAATTTGGTTTTTGCCTTAAACTACATATTATCAGCATAATTAGCCATGTATGTAAAGAGGAGACTTGTGGGAACCCATACAGCCCATTTTCATTCAGAAATCATAGCATAACACGACTGCTTTGAAAATCTCCATGCCGAATCAAAAACTTTGCAGAGTTACTTCCTGACATGTTAACCTTAAATGCTTGGTACCAAAGGATTCTTAGATCTTCCAGTTTCATATGATACCAGTATCTTCAGGATATTCAGATGGTCCGCTAACTGTTTTAATGATTGTGATTTTGAACAGCTGAGTGCTATTCAATTAAAATGTTGCTGCAATGAAATGTGGGCTGAAATTCCTTTGGTAAAGGGTAGTGTAGAAGATGAAGACATAGGATTAAATGATGTCATATGCTTAGGGTACAACACATGTGCAGTAAAATTTGGCCTGCACCCGCAAAAAGGCTCAACAGGTGGAGCACAATAGAACATCTTGGTTCTGCACTGCAAAAAAAGAAAAGTTGGGTGAACTCAAAATTTCAAGGCAACAAACTTCGATAAAATTTTAAGTTGGACAATTAAACTAAATATTTTAAGTTCTGTTTTTGAGTTTGCTCAACTCTGAATTTCTCTGGCACGATTGTAACGCCGCTATGAAATGTCAGCTAATGTTGTGACCACAATTTTGAGTTAGCATTGATACACTAATGGCTACTCTTGTAGCTGTAACAAGCAGCGCCGCTAGCATCAATTAGCCGCTAGCATCAGTTAGCCGCTAGCTTCAGTTAGCCACTAGCATCTGTTAGCCGCTAGCTTCAGTTAGCCGCTAGCATCAGTTAGCCACTAGCATCAGTTAGCCGCTAGCTTCAGTTAGCCGCTAGCATCAGTTAGCCGCTAGCTTTCCCTAATGACCGAATTTCACAACAAAGAAATAAGAGTTAGCAGAACTATTGTCCCTTGTTGTGAACCCCAACTTAAAGATATAAGTAACAACAACTCATAAACTTGTTTTTGAGCAGACAACTGGCTTCCTTTGTTGTGCTAACTTACATTATTGCCCTAAATGTCAATAATTTCTATTTCCAAGTTTTACCAACTTAAATCACTGTTTTAGGGCAAAAAAATACAAGTTGGCTTTTTGCAGTGTGTAGATCACACCCCATGAGGACTTGGGCAGAAATAACTCCTTTATTTATGGCGCCATCTGCTGATACTCTGCAACATTGCCGCTCATAAACACCTGCAGAGTTGGTCACAAAACAGGCAGGATTCTTACTTTTTAATGCGAATGTGTGGTTTCTAGTGAGGTAAAGCAGCAAGAGTGATGTCCCTCTCCTCTCCTCTACTCGGGTGAAGGAAATTGCCTTCAACTCAGTAAATTGGGAAGCTGGATCCTCATACTGTTGAGGCATTTTTTTGCTATAAAAAAGGATTTTAACCATTTATTGATTAATCAAATTATTTTGGGCACATTCAATCAGCTAATTGATTAATTGACTGTGGTTGAGAATGTCTTTCATATGATAATAGTGTCAAATTACATTTTAGGAAATATTGAGACGGGATGATATATTGCAAATAACTTTAATGCCTTTAATGGAAACCATCCACATACCTGATACAATATGTTTTAATTTACCATCCATGTAAGAAAAAGACTATAGTCTTTTGTCATGCTTGTATTTTGAACATTAAGAAAAACAAAAAAATTACAAAAAGTAAAGCCCTCAGAATGAAGATATGACAATAGAAATACACAAATAAGTACAGTAACTTGTTTATATTCAAAACATTATTCTGACAATGCAGTAATGATTAACCATATCTTTAACCATACATTTGAATTGATCTGAATATATTTCAGACAGCCATTTTTGGATTGAGGCTAGAAATGAAGAAGTCAACCGTTTTTGATAGTTGCTTGCACAACACCTGCAATTTGTATTATAGTAGTTCAGATATATTGATATTGATTCTACATTAACACATTTGGTTGGTCACAAGCTTCAACCAGGCTGAAATGTCTTTGAGCAAAGCGCTGAACCCTTGTTAGTGCAGGGTTGTTGTAAGTTTACTCTGACCTCTGTCTTTATTTGAATCTGAATTTAATAATGGGATGCTGGTGTGTTTATGCCTAAAATAGTGCATTTTTACCATCCTGCAAAAAAGAGATAAGGTGCCATTATAGTGGAGATTTCCTGAAATTATGACAGACGTTATTGATCTGTAGAAAAGTACGTGATAGTTGACCTTTTTTTTTAGAAATGTTTTAGCAACAAAACAAACCAATACCACATCTCAGGATACAAGCTGTCAGCTGAAAGTTTCTGTTTTCAAAGACGTCAGTGAGACATGAGCGCCGCTTATTCGTTGTATCATCCATGCAGACTCCCCTCACTTGCTAAAGTGGGCCAGGAGATAAAATCAATCAATACATACGAAGGGCTACACGGTGGTGTAGTGGTTAGCACTGCTGCTCTTCTGTGTGTTTGCATGTTCTCCCTGTGTCAGCGCGGGTTCTCACCTGGTACTCCGGCTTCCTCCCACAGTCCAAAAACATGCACTTAGGTTTAATTGGTGACTATTAATTGCCCATAGGTGTGAATGAGAATGTAAATGGTTGTCTGTCTCTATGTGTCTGTCCTGTGATAGTCTGGAATAATAAAATATCCTATCTTTATTCAAGAGCGTAGATTTTCAGTTTGAGAGAAATGATTTTCTTCCTTTTCAGTGAAACAGCTCCTCCTAATAATTTCCCTAAATTTAGCAGAGCAGACAGAGAGGCAAACTGGATGGGTCCACGCTTACCCAAACGTGTAATACGTTGAAAGAAATGTGTCGATCGTAGTGAAGATTACGTTGGCTCGCACTTCTTTAGGGGGAAAGTTGTCATTGTCACACCCACTCAATGCAAATATAAGCACTGTGCAAATACATTCCATGTAAGATGGCTGACTGAACAGTAGTTTTTGATTTATTTGAGATTTCTGCCTCCATTCGAGTACATTGTACATTGATGAATAAAACAAACAAACAAATCTTGCATCTAAAATCAACATCAATATGTCTTTCAAGAATTATTGGCGCTTTAGTTATTCCACAGAACAAGTTGACATTAGTGGCTATTTATTTTGTTTAAAGACATGGATAGAGTTCCTCAAGACCCAGAATCAATGGAAAACAATATGTGGCTACTTTCTTCCGGTAAAAACCTGATTCATTAATGCTATTCACAATAGCTGGTTGTGAACATTTTTAGAAAATAAAATTGTGTATACATACCATCAGTGCCTTTTATCAAAGCATCTTCACTTTTTATCCCATTTACATTGTGAAAACATTACAAGTTAGTATAAACATGTTGTGTTTTGTGTCTTAATCATCAGGAAGACCTAGTATTTTTACCTAAATTGTACAAAAATGTAGGTAAGGTCACAGAATACACATAATTATGTAAATATAAATATATATAAATAAGAAAAAAATGACTGGATAATCATACAGGGCATTTGTTCCATTTGAATGTTATTGCTTCAAAAATATCCTATCATAGCACATTAAGTTATAATTGTGTTTGCGCATAAAGAAAATTTTATGAGTGGTGTGTCTGATAAGCAAAGTTTAAATTGTCACTCATTTTCAAGCCAATATTTACAGTGATAAGTATTGTGTTACAATGGGCCAGAATTTGCCTTCAAACAGAGAAATTAGGAAAAGTTCTAGGAAAGATCTTTCAGGATAAATTCATGCCATTGCAAACAACCTTAGTTATTAATGTATCAGGTCAATAACTGGAAGTTCTTTCCAAGCTTCTTGTCCTGTTGAATTTTTAATGGTAACATTGTCCTTTATCATATCAGTAGTAGAAGTATTTTTCTAATGATGTTTTACATGGGCATAACCCCTGCACTAGTGCTGGCGTGACAGTAGCCATGAGAGCAGCATCAGGAAGGATGCAGTGATGAGACTGATCTTGTGGCTGACTCCACTTGAAACTTCTGTAAATGAGGAGAAAATGCAGTAAGATATAGCATGAGCAAATATTTTTGGAATATTCAATTTTTTTGTATAAGGTCAAATTCAATATTGCTTACGTGTGCCATCCACAGAAATGGAGGTGGTGTCAATATTGAAGGCTGTGATATTTGAAGCTGCACCAACCAAAACATCAGCAATCTGAGTGCCATTAGGAACAGGTTGGGATTCAAAGCCAATGTCCATGTTGTTGTAGATCGATCCATTACTGCATAAGAATTGAAAGACATTTTTTTTGTATAGAATTTTGAGTGCATTATAATTATCACAGTTTTTTGATGAATTTACAGTACAATACCTTTACACGATAAAAACACAACATAAAGAAATTACCTGAATGAAATCACTGTCAAGGATCTGAATGTGGAGAATGCCTCTTTGAAGACTGGTTCAAGCTGCAGAAAAACAAGGAAGTGAATTGTAAATACATTATTGTTGTCTATATTTTAATGGTGTGCTATTCCTCATTCAAGTGGTGTATTTTTCATTACAACTTCTTTTGCACAATTTAACCATTTGCCCGTATCTTCAGTACATATTTGTCCAGTGTTTTTCATGATGAACACATATCCATTCTACGTCCATCATAAACAATATGGACAGGTTTGTTTCTCCACTCCCTCGTCTTCTAATGTAAGACAGAATCAAGCGGTTCAGTGTTTTCTGTTTGCATGAAGCAGGAAGAGTGTCAAACCTGCATCTGTGTGTGCAACCTGTCCTGTTGTACCCAGCTCTAGAGAACTATTCAATTGTGTGAAAGCTGTTCTTTTGTCTTTTTTATCCTCTTTGAACTTTGAGCCTTTGAGTTATTTTTGTGGTTGTGGCTCTTCTTTTAATTTAACAATATTAATTGTTAAACTTTTTCTATTGTGAAACAATACTGATTCTTACCACATGTAAAAGAAAACCTATATATTGCACTATTTGTATCTCTGTCTGTCGCATCAGTGCAATGTACTTGGCACACTCCCCTGCGAGCAATGCAATTAAATGACAACATAGATGTGAACAGAGTAAAAACAATAACCTAGAACCTATCCATTATACTGTAGGTTATGGGAAACACCAGGTTATGGGTCATCAAGCAAGTCCCTGAAGAGGAAAATGTCTGATTTAGAGCTGTAGATGTATCCCATATTATGTTGTATTGTAGTTGTTGTAGCTGAAAAGCCTACAGTTAAAAACCTCACTCTGAGTAAAAAACAATTGATATTTTTGTTAACACAGGTTTTTCAATATTGAAGGTAGAGACTTACCGTTGACTTTATCATTTTAGCTCGATTCATAAATGCTGTAGATGATGGACTCAACAGATCATTTGTAAATTTCTCTCCAGCAGATCTGAAAGTTAGCCTCCTTTTAATGAGTTGTACAGCTGTCGTTGCAGCAGCCATCGGAGTTGTAACTGGAGCTGCAGTTGTTGCCTGAGTTGTGGTGGAAGCTGCAGCAGTTATGGCCACAGTAGCTGTCGTTGCAGCAGCCATCGGAGTTGTAACTGGAGCTGCAGTTGTTGCCTGAGTTGTGGTGGAAGCTGCAGCAGTTATGGCCACAGTAGCTGTCGTTGCAGCAGCCATCGGAGTTGTAACTGGAGCTGCAGTTGTTGCCTGAGTTGTTTTTGGAGCTTCAGCAGTTGTTGCCGCAGTAGTTGCAGTATTTGAATTTGGGGCTGTAGTTGTTGAACTTGATGTTACATTTGGAGTTCCTGTAAAAACAATAAGAGTACTTGAGTAAGTTTTAGGTTCATATACAGGGAAATATTTTATTGTATTTTTTGTGATGTCAAACCAACACTACTAAGCATTCATATAAGTCTCATATCTTGATAAAACCAATGATAATTCATCAGTTAGTCTCTTTCTTTTACACCTAAGGTCTGAGTGATTACTTACGTATTACTTCAATGCTGCTTGCATCAACAGTGAGGTTGAAGGTGCTGTTGGGGTTAGTTACAGCTTGTATTAAGGTGTTTTCAACAGCTGTTTTGTTTGGGGTTGGGTATGATGGAGCTGTATTGTTGAACTCAATTCCCACCTCTGCTGCAGTGTTTCCCATTCGTGTCCTTGTTGCAACCGGGCTGTATAAAAATAAGAAAAATGTTCATCTTGCATTGCTTGCAACATTTTAATATGAAGACCAAAACCCACAATGTATTCTTGAATTGTGATTGTAATATACTCGTAATATAATATTATGTATTCTGAGCAATGATTCTAAGGCTTGAAATATTACCTAAATCGGATGATATAGGTTCGGATGAAAAGAAAACCAAATTGTGCCCTGTAGATGATATCACACTGTGAAAGGGAAATAAAATATAGAAAAATATCAGTAAACATGTATCCAAAATGAATTGAAAAAAATGTAAAATTCACTTAAGATACCACCAAAGTATGGATTAACTTCAAATTTGTACTCACCACAGTTACAACTCGTATTGCAAGTGTTCTGTATTGTACACTGTTTGGATTATTGAGTTCTTCTACGAATGGTTCTTCCAAGGTGGCTGCCAGAACAAAAACTGCTGGGGGGGCTGGGGTTAATGCTACAGCAGCAGCAGTTGTTACTTTTGATGTTACTGAGCCATCAGCTGTAACTGAGGGAGCAGCTGTAGTTGACGCTGTTGTTACAGGAGAACTACCAGTTGACCCACCAATTGTAGTTCCACTCTTAGTTGGCCCACCAGTTGCTGTTAATTCGTTGGTACTTGTTGATCCACTGGTAAAAGTTTTCCCACCAGTTGAAGTTAATCCATTTGTATTTGTTGATTCAGGGGTTGAAGTTGGCCCACTAGTTTTGGTTAAGTCACTGGTACTTACTGAACCATGGGTTAAGGTTGGCCCACCACTTGTTGTTAATTCATCGGCACTTGTTGAACCCCTGGTTGAAGTTGGCCTAGCAGCTGTACTGAACTCATTGTTACTTGTTGATCCACTGGTTGAAGTTGGCCTGACAGTTGTTGTTAATTCATTGGCACTTGTTGAACCGTGAGTTAAGGTTGGCCCACCAGTTGTAGTTAATCCGTTGGTACTTGTTGATGCACTGGTTGGAGTTGGCCCACTAGTTTTGGTTAATTCAATGGTACTTATTGAAACACTAGTAGAGAGTAGCACAACTGGTGAGGTTGTTGTGTGTTCTTGTGATGCTGTAAATGAGTAAATAGTGACAAAAGGATGATACTACTCTGTGCATTTTCCAACAGCAGTTATGACTTGAGTTAAATTTAGGTTCATGTATTCAGTGTTGACTTACATATGGCTGTGATGGAGTTTGCAAGAACGGTGAGGTTGAAGTTGTTGTTGGAGTTATTCAAGGCACCTTTCAGGGTATCTACAACAACATTAGCCTCTGGGACCTCATCGCGTGAGACTGTGCTGTTAAACACCAGGTCCACCTCTACTTGGACATTTCCCATGTTTTGCCTTGCATGGAAAAATCAGCCATGTTAGTCAAATGAGATCATCTAATAATTCAAGGGCTTTTTTGTTGGATCGCAACTTGAATTTTTTTTTCTCCACTGCTGTAACATTTTATATTTCTTTTTTTAAAACATAATCCACATTTTTTGTTGTTGTAGTGGTACTCATGACTCAAGAACATTTAAATCAGACTTGCAAAACTTAAAAGATTACCGAAATTCATTGACAGTGGTGCCCACGAAGCTGCTGCCAAAGGTCACAAAGAAGATGAAGTCGCACTGTGAGGAAGAATTGAAAATGAGGAACATTAATAATCTTAATATTCTTGTTTTGGTGCTAAGTTCCTCCAAGCATCAGAAATACTTTTCCATAACTTTATATTCTACTCACCATTGCTACCACTCTCTCTTCAAGATCTCTGTATTGTGCACTGCTGCGATTATTGAGTTGTGCAACAAATGGTTCTTCCAAGATTGCTGTGAGAATCACAACTGGTGGCGGTGCTGCAATGAAGCCTGTTGTAGTTGTTCCAGCAGTTGTTGTTGGTACTCCAGCTGCTGTAAATAAGAAATTGGTGACAAAAGGATTGATACAACTCTATGCATTTAACAGCAGCTGTTTTGATGTGAGGTAAATTTAGGTTCATATATTCAGTGTTGACTTACGAATGGCTGTGATGGAGTTTGCAAGAACGGTGAGGTTGAAGTTGTTGTTGGAGTTATTCAAGGCACCTTTCAGGGTATCTACAACAACATTAGCCTCTGGGACCTCATCGCGTGAGACTGTGCTGTTAAACACCAGGTCCACCTCTACTTGGACATTTCCCATGTTTTGCCTTGCATGGAAAAATCAGCCATGTTAGTCAAATGAGATCATCTAATAATTCAAGGGCGTTTTTGTTGGATCGCAACTTGAATTTTTTTTTCTCCACTGCTGTAACATTTTATTTTTATTTTTTAAAACATAATCCACATTTTTTGTTGTTGTAGTGGTACTCATGACTCAAGAACATTTAAATCAGACTTGCAAAACTTAAAAGATTACCGAAATTCATTGACAGTGGTGCCCACGAAGCTGCTGCCAAAGGTCACAAAGAAGATGAAGTCGCACTGTAAGGAAGAATTAAAAATGAGGAACATTAATAATCTTAATATACTTGTTTTGGTGCTAAGTTCCTCCAAGCATCAGAAATACTTTTCCATAACTTTATATTCTACTCACCATTGCTACCACTCTCTCTTCAAGATCTCTGTATTGTGCACTGCTGCGATTATTGAGTTGTGCAACAAATGGTTCTTCCAAGATTGCTGTGAGAATCACAACTGGTGGCGGTGCTGCAATGAAGCCTGTTGTAGTTGTTCCAGCAGTTGTTGTTGGTACTCCAGCTGCTGTAAATAAGAAATTGGTGACAAAAGGATTGATACAACTCTATGCATTTAACAGCAGCTGTTTTGATGTGAGGTAAATTTAGGTTCATATATTCAGTGTTGACTTACGAATGGCTGTGATGGAGTTTGCAAGAACGGTGAGGTTGAAGTTGTTGTTGGAGTTATTCAAGGCACCTTTCAGGGTATCTACAACAACATTAGCCTCTGGGACCTCATCGCGTGAGACTGTGCTGTTAAACACCAGGTCCACCTCTACTTGGACATTTCCCATGTTTTGCCTTGCATGGAAAAATCAGCCATGTTAGTCAAATGAGATCATCTAATAATTCAAGGGCTTTTTTGTTGGATCGCAACTTGAATTTTTTTTTCTCCACTGCTGTAACATTTTATATTTCTTTTTTAAAACATAATCCACATTTTTTGTTGTTGTAGTGGTACTCATGACTCAAGAACATTTAAATCAGACTTGCAAAACTTAAAAGATTACCGAAATTCATTGACAGTGGTGCCCACGAAGCTGCTACCAAAGGTCACAAAGAAGATGAAGTCGCACTGTAAGGAAGAATTAAAAATGAGGAACATTAATAATCTTAATATTCTTGTTTTGGTGCTAAGTTCCTCCAAGCATCAGAAATACTTTTCCATAACTTTATATTCTACTCACCATTGCTACCACTCTCTCTTCAAGATCTCTGTATTGTTCACTGCTGCGATTATTGAGTTGTGCAACAAATGGTTCTTCCAAGATTGCTGTGAGAATCACAACTGGTGGCGGTGCTGCAATGAAGCCTGTTGTCGTTGTTCCAGCAGTTGTTGTTGGTACTCCAGCTGCTGTAAATAAGAAATTGGTGACAAAAGGATTGATACAACTCTATGCATTTAACAGCAGCTGTTTTGATGTGAGGTAAATTTAGGTTCATGTTTTCAGTGTTGACTTACGAATGGCTGTGATGGAGTTTGCAAGAACGGTGAGGTTGAAGTTGTTGTTGGAGTTATTCAAGGCACCTTTCAGGGTATCTACAACAACATTAGCCTCTGGGACCTCATCGCGTGAGACTGTGCTGTTAAACACCAGGTCCACCTCTACTTGGACATTTCCCATGTTTTGCCTTGCATGGAAAAACCAGCCGTGTCAGTCAAATGAGATCATCTACTAATTCAAGGGCTTTTTTGTTGGATCGCAACTTGAATTTTTTTTTCTCCACTGCTGTAACATTTTATATTTCTTTTTTAAAACATAATCCACATTTTTTGTTGTTGTAGTGGTACTCATGACTCAAGAACATTTAAATCAGACTTGCAAAACTTAAAAGATTACCGAAATTCATTGACAGTGGTGCCCACGAAGCTGCTGCCAAAGGTCACAAAGAAGATGAAGTCGCACTGTAAGGAAGAATTGAAAATGAGGAACATTAATAATCTTAATATTCTTGTTTTGGTGCTAAGTTCCTCCAAGCATCAGAAATACTTTTCCATAACTTTATATTCTACTCACCATTGCTACCACTCTCTCTTCAAGAGCTCTGTATTGTGCACTGCTGCGATTATTGAGTTCTGCAACAAATGGTTCTTCCAAGATTGCTGTGAGAATCACAACTGGTGGCGGTGCTGCAATGAAGCCTGTTGTAGTTGTTCCAGCAGTTGTTGTTGGTACTCCAGCTGCTGTAAATAAGAAATTGGTGACAAAAGGATTGATACAACTCTATGCATTTAACAGCAGCTGTTTTGATGTGAGTTAAATTTAGGTTCATGTATTCAGTGTTGACTTACGAATGGCTGTGATGGAGTTTGCAAGAATGGTGAGGTTGAAGTTGTTGTTGGAGTTATTCAAGGCACCTTTCAGGGTATCTACAACAACATTAGCCTCTGGGACCTCATCGCGTGAGACTGTGCTGTTAAACACCAGGTCAACCTCTACTTGGACATCTCCCATGTTTTGCCTTGCATGGAAAAATCAGCCGTGTTAGTCAAATGAGATCATCTACTAATTCAAGGGCTTTTTTGTTGGATCGCAACTTGAATTTTTTTTTCTCCACTGCTGTAACATTTTATATTTCTTTTTTAAAACATAATCCACATTTTTTGTTGTTGTAGTGGTACTCATGACTCAAGAACATTTAAATCAGACTTGCAAAACTTAAAAGATTACCGAAATTCATTGACAGTGGTGCCCACGAAGCTGCTGCCAAAGGTCACAAAGAAGATGAAGTCGCACTGTAAGGAAGAATTGAAAATGAGGAACATTAATAATCTTAATATTCTTGTTTTGGTGCTAAGTTCCTCCAAGCATCAGAAATACTTTTCCATAAATTTATATTCTACTCACCATTGCTACCACTCTCTCTTCAAGATCTCTGTATTGTGCACTGCTGCGATTATTGAGTTCTGCAACAAATGGTTCTTCCAAGATTGCTGTGAGAATCACAACTGGTGGCGGTGCTGCAATGAAGCCTGTTGTAGTTGTTCCAGCAGTTGTTGTTGGTACTCCAGCTGCTGTAAATAAGAAATTGGTGACAAAAGGATTGATACAACTCTATGCATTTAACAGCAGCTGTTTTGATGTGAGTTAAATTTAGGTTCATGTATTCAGTGTTGACTTACGAATGGCTGTGATGGAGTTTGCAAGAATGGTGAGGTTGAAGTTGTTGTTGGAGTTATTCAAGGCACCTTTCAGGGTATCTACAACAACATTAGCCTCTGGGACCTCATCGCGTGAGACTGTGCTGTTAAACACCAGGTCAACCTCTACTTGGACATCTCCCATGTTTTGCCTTGCATGGAAAAATCAGCCTTGTTAGTCAAATGAGATCATCTACTAATTCAAGGGCTTTTTTGTTGGATCGCAACTTGAATTTTTTTTTCTCCACTGCTGTAACATTTTATATTTCTTTTTTAAAACATAATCCACATTTTTTGTTGTTGTAGTGGTACTCATGACTCAAGAACATTTAAATCAGACTTGCAAAACTTAAAAGATTACCGAAATTCATTGACAGTGGTGCCCACGAAGCTGCTGCCAAAGGTCACAAAGAAGATGAAGTCGCACTGTAAGGAAGAATTGAAAATGAGGAACATTAATAATCTTAATATTCTTGTTTTGGTGCTAAGTTCCTCCAAGCATCAGAAATACTTTTCCATAACTTTATATTCTACTCACCATTGCTACCACTCTCTCTTCAAGATCTCTGTATTGTGCACTGCTGCGATTATTGAGTTCTGCAACAAATGGTTCTTCCAAGATTGCTGTGAGAATCACAATTGGTGGCGGTGCTGCAATGAAGCCTGTTGTAGTTGTTCCAGCAGTTGTTGTTGGTACTCCAGCTGCTGTAAATAAGAAATTGGTGACAAAAGGATTGATACAACTCTATGCATTTAACAGCAGCTGTTTTGATGTGAGTTAAATTTAGGTTCATGTATTCAGTGTTGACTTACGAATGGCTGTGATGGAGTTTGCAAGAATGGTGAGGTTGAAGTTGTTGTTGGAGTTATTCAAGGCACCTTTCAGGGTATCTACAACAACATTAGCCTCTGGGACCTCATCGCGTGAGACTGTGCTGTTAAACACCAGGTCAACCTCTACTTGGACATCTCCCATGTTTTGCCTTGCATGGAAAAATCAGCCGTGTTAGTCAAATGAGATCATCTACTAATTCAAGGGCTTTTTTGTTGGATCGCAACTTGAATTTTTTTTTCTCCACTGCTGTAACATTTTATATTTCTTTTTTAAAACATAATCCACATTTTTTGTTGTTGTAGTGGTACTCATGACTCAAGAACATTTAAATCAGACTTGCAAAACTTAAAAGATTACCGAAATTCATTGACAGTGGTGCCCACGAAGCTGCTGCCAAAGGTCACAAAGAAGATGAAGTCGCACTGTAAGGAAGAATTAAAAATGAGGAACATTAATAATCTTAATATTCTTGTTTTGGTGCTAAGTTCCTCCAAGCATCAGAAATACTTTTCCATAACTTTATATTCTACTCACCATTGCTACCACTCTCTCTTCAAGATCTCTGTATTGTGCACTGCTGCGATTATTGAGTTCTGCAACAAATGGTTCTTCCAAGATTGCTGTGAGAATCACAATTGGTGGCGGTGCTGCAATGAAGCCTGTTGTAGTTGTTCCAGCAGTTGTTGTTGGTACTCCAGCTGCTGTAAATAAGAAATTGGTGACGAAAGGATTGATACAACTCTATGCATTTAACAGCAGCTGTTTTGATGTGAGTTAAATTTAGGTTCATGTATTCAGTGTTGACTTACGAATGGCTGTGATGGAGTTTGCAAGAATGGTGAGGTTGAAGTTGTTGTTGGAGTTATTCAAGGCACCTTTCAGGGTATCTACAACAACATTAGCCTCTGGGACCTCATCGCGTGAGACTGTGCTGTTAAACACCAGGTCAACCTCTACTTGGACATCTCCCATGTTTTGCCTTGCATGGAAAAATCAGCCGTGTTAGTCAAATGAGATCATCTACTAATTCAAGGGCTTTTTTGTTGGATCGCAACTTGAATTTTTTTTTCTCCACTGCTGTAACATTTTATATTTCTTTTTTAAAACATAATCCACATTTTTTGTTGTTGTAGTGGTACTCATGACTCAAGAACATTTAAATCAGACTTGCAAAACTTAAAAGATTACCGAAATTCATTGACAGTGGTGCCCACGAAGCTGCTGCCAAAGGTCACAAAGAAGATGAAGTCGCACTGTAAGGAAGAATTGAAAATGAGGAACATTAATAATCTTAATATTCTTGTTTTGGTGCTAAGTTCCTCCAAGCATCAGAAATACTTTTCCATAACTTTATATTCTACTCACCATTGCTACCACTCTCTCTTCAAGATCTCTGTATTGTGCACTGCTGCGATTATTGAGTTCTGCAACAAATGGTTCTTCCAAGATTGCTGTGAGAATCACAACTGGTGGCGGTGCTGCAATGAAGCCTGTTGTAGTTGTTCCAGCAGTTGTTGTTGGTACTCCAGCTGCTGTAAATAAGAAATTGGTGACAAAAGGATTGATACAACTCTATGCATTTAACAACAGCTGTTTTGATGTGAGTTAAATTTAGGTTCATGTATTCAGTGTTGACTTACGAACGGCTGTGATGGAGTTTGCAAGAATGGTGAGGTTGAAGTTGTTGTTGGAGTTATTCAAGGCACCTTTCAGGGTATCTACAACAACATTAGCCTCTGGGACCTCATCGCGTGAGACTGTGCTGTTAAACACCAGGTCAACCTCTACTTGGACATCTCCCATGTTTTGCCTTGCATGGAAAAATCAGCCGTGTTAGTCAAATGAGATCATCTACTAATTCAAGGGCTTTTTTGTTGGATCGCAACTTGAATTTTTTTTTCTCCACTGCTGTAACATTTTATATTTCTTTTTTAAAACATATTCCACATTTTTTGTTGTTGTAGTGGTACTCATGACTCAAGAACATTTAAATCAGACTTGGAAAACTCAAGATTACCGAAATTCATTGACAGTGGTGCCCACGAAGCTGCTGCCAAAGGTCACAAAGAAGATGAAGTCGCACTGTAAGGAAGAATTGAAAATGAGGAACATTAATAATCTTAATATTCTTGTTTTGGTGCTAAGTTCCTCCAAGCATCAGAAATACTTTTCCATAACTTTATATTCTACTCACCATTGCTACCACTCTCTCTTCAAGATCTCTGTATTGTGCACTGCTGCGATTATTGAGTTCTGCAACAAATGGTTCTTCCAAGATTGCTGTGAGAATCACAACTGGTGGCGGTGCTGCAATGAAGCCTGTTGTAGTTGTTCCAGCAGTTGTTGTTGGTACTCCAGCTGCTGTAAATAAGAAATTGGTGACAAAAGGATTGATACAACTCTATGCATTTAACAGCAGCTGTTTTGATGTGAGTTAAATTTAGGTTCATGTATTCAGTGTTGACTTACGAATGGCTGTGATGGAGTTTGCAAGAATGGTGAGGTTGAAGTTGTTGTTGGAGTTATTCAAGGCACCTTTCAGGGTATCTACAACAACATTAGCCTCTGGGACCTCATCGCGTGAGACTGTGCTGTTAAACACCAGGTCAACCTCTACTTGGACATCTCCCATGTTTTGCCTTGCATGGAAAAATCAGCCGTGTTAGTCAAATGAGATCATCTACTAATTCAAGGGCTTTTTTGTTGGATCGCAACTTGAATTTTTTTTTCTCCACTGCTGTTACATTTTATATTTCTTTTTTAAAACATAATCCACATTTTTTGTTGTTGTAGTGGTACTCATGACTCAAGAACATTTAAATCAGACTTGCAAAACTCAAGATTACCGAAATTCATTGACAGTGGTGCCCACGAAGCTGCTGCCAAAGGTCACAAAGAAGATGAAGTCGCACTGTAAGGAAGAATTAAAAATGAGGAACATTAATAATCTTAATATTCTTGTTTTGGTGCTAAGTTCCTCCAAGCATCAGAAATACTTTTCCATAACTTTATATTCTACTCACCATTGCTACCACTCTCTCTTCAAGATCTCTGTATTGTTCACTGCTGCGATCATTGAGTTCTGCAACAAATGGTTCTTCCAAGATTGCTGTGAGAATCACAACTGGTGGCGGTGCTGCAATGAAGCCTGTTGTAGTTGTTCCAGCAGTTGTTGTTGGCACTCCAGCTGCTGTAAATAAGAAATTGGTGACAAAAGGATTGATACAACTCTATGCATTTAACAGCAGCTGTTTTGATGTGAGTTAAATTTAGGTTCATGTATTCAGTGTTGACTTACGAATGGCTGTGATGGAGTTTGCAAGAATGGTGAGGTTGAAGTTGTTGTTGGAGTTATTCAAGGCACCTTTCAGGGTATCTACAACAACATTAGCCTCTGGGACCTCATCGCGTGAGACTGTGCTGTTAAACACCAGGTCAACCTCTACTTGGACATCTCCCATGTTTTGCCTTGCATGGAAAAATCAGCCGTGTTAGTCAAATGAGATCATCTACTAATTCAAGGGCTTTTTTGTTGGATCACAATTTGAATTTTTTTTTCTCCACTGCTGTAACATTTTGTATTTCTTTTTTAAAACATAATCCACATTTTTTGTTGTTGTAGTGGTACTCATGACTCAAGAACATTTAAATCAGACTTGCAAAACTTAAAAGATTACCGAAATTCATTGACAGTGGTGCCCACGAAGCTGCTGCCAAAGGTCACAAAGAAGATGAAGTCGCACTGTAAGGAAGAATTAAAAATGAGGAACATTAATAATCTTAATATTCTTGTTTTGGTGCTAAGTTCCTCCAAGCATCAGAAATACTTTTCCATAACTTTATATTCTACTCACCATTGCTACCACTCTCTCTTCAAGATCTCTGTATTGTGCACTGCTGCGATTATTGAGTTCTGCAACAAATGGTTCTTCCAAGATTGCTGTGAGAATCACAATTGGTGGCGGTGCTGCAATGAAGCCTGTTGTAGTTGTTCCAGCAGTTGTTGTTGGTACTCCAGCTGCTGTAAATAAGAAATTGGTGACAAAAGGATTGATACAACTCTATGCATTTAACAGCAGCTGTTTTGATGTGAGTTAAATTTAGGTTCATGTATTCAGTGTTGACTTACGAATGGCTGTGATGGAGTTTGCAAGAATGGTGAGGTTGAAGTTGTTGTTGGAGTTATTCAAGGCACCTTTCAGGGTATCTACAACAACATTAGCCTCTGGGACCTCATCGCGTGAGACTGTGCTGTTAAACACCAGGTCAACCTCTACTTGGACATCTCCCATGTTTTGCCTTGCATGGAAAAATCAGCCGTGTTAGTCAAATGAGATCATCTACTAATTCAAGGGCTTTTTTGTTGGATCACAATTTGAATTTTTTTTTCTCCACTGCTGTAACATTTTGTATTTCTTTTTTAAAACATAATCCACATTTTTTGTTGTTGTAGTGGTACTCATGACTCAAGAACATTTAAATCAGACTTGCAAAACTTAAAAGATTACCGAAATTCATTGACAGTGGTGCCCACGAAGCTGCTGCCAAAGGTCACAAAGAAGATGAAGTCGCACTGTAAGGAAGAATTAAAAATGAGGAACATTAATAATCTTAATATTCTTGTTTTGGTGCTAAGTTCCTCCAAGCATCAGAAATACTTTTCCATAAATTTATATTCTACTCACCATTGCTACCACTCTCTCTTCAAGATCTCTGTATTGTGCACTGCTGCGATTATTGAGTTCTGCAACAAATGGTTCTTCCAAGATTGCTGTGAGAATCACAATTGGTGGCGGTGCTGCAATGAAGCCTGTTGTAGTTGTTCCAGCAGTTGTTGTTGGTACTCCAGCTGCTGTAAATAAGAAATTGGTGACGAAAGGATTGATACAACTCTATGCATTTAACAGCAGCTGTTTTGATGTGAGTTAAATTTAGGTTCATGTATTCAGTGTTGACTTACGAATGGCTGTGATGGAGTTTGCAAGAATGGTGAGGTTGAAGTTGTTGTTGGAGTTATTCAAGGCACCTTTCAGGGTATCTACAACAACATTAGCCTCTGGGACCTCATCGCGTGAGACTGTGCTGTTAAACACCAGGTCAACCTCTACTTGGACATCTCCCATGTTTTGCCTTGCATGGAAAAATCAGCCGTGTTAGTCAAATGAGATCATCTACTAATTCAAGGGCTTTTTTGTTGGATCGCAACTTGAATTTTTTTTTCTCCACTGCTGTAACATTTTATATTTCTTTTTAAAAACATAATCCACATTTTTTGTTGTTGTAGTGGTACTCATGACTCAAGAACATTTAAATCAGACTTGCAAAACTTAAAAGATTACCGAAATTCATTGACAGTGGTGCCCACGAAGCTGCTGCCAAAGGTCACAAAGAAGATGAAGTCGCACTGTAAGGAAGAATTGAAAATGAGGAACATTAATAATCTTAATATTCTTGTTTTGGTGCTAAGTTCCTCCAAGCATCAGAAATACTTTTCCATAACTTTATATTCTACTCGCCATTGCTACCACTCTCTCTTCAAGATCTCTGTATTGTGCACTGCTGCGATTATTGAGTTCTGCAACAAATGGTTCTTCCAAGATTGCTGTGAGAATCACAACTGGTGGCGGTGCTGCAATGAAGCCTGTTGTAGTTGTTCCAGCAGTTGTTGTTGGTACTCCAGCTGCTGTAAATAAGAAATTGGTGACAAAAGGATTGATACAACTCTATGCATTTAACAACAGCTGTTTTGATGTGAGTTAAATTTAGGTTCATGTATTCAGTGTTGACTTACGAATGGCTGTGATGGAGTTTGCAAGAATGGTGAGGTTGAAGTTGTTGTTGGAGTTATTCAAGGCACCTTTCAGGGTATCTACAACAACATTAGCCTCTGGGACCTCATCGCGTGAGACTGTGCTGTTAAACACCAGGTCAACCTCTACTTGGACATCTCCCATGTTTTGCCTTGCATGGAAAAATCAGCCGTGTTAGTCAAATGAGATCATCTACTAATTCAAGGGCTTTTTTGTTGGATCACAATTTGAATTTTTTTTTCTCCACTGCTGTAACATTTTGTATTTCTTTTTTAAAACATAATCCACATTTTTTTTTGTTGTAGTGGTACTCATGACTCAAGAACATTTAAATCAGACTTGCAAAACTTAAAAGATTACCGAAATTCATTGACAGTGGTGCCCACGAAGCTGCTGCCAAAGGTCACAAAGAAGATGAAGTCGCACTGTAAGGAAGAATTAAAAATGAGGAACATTAGTAATCTTAATATTCTTGTTTTGGTGCTAAGTTCCTCCAAGCATCAGAAATACTTTTCCATAACTTTATATTCTACTCACCATTGCTACCACTCTCTCTTCAAGATCTCTGTATTGTGCACTGCTGCGATTATTGAGTTCTGCAACAAATGGTTCTTCCAAGATTGCTGTGAGAATCACAATTGGTGGCGGTGCTGCAATGAAGCCTGTTGTAGTTGTTCCAGCAGTTGTTGTTGGTACTCCAGCTGCTGTAAATAAGAAATTGGTGACGAAAGGATTGATACAACTCTATGCATTTAACAGCAGCTGTTTTGATGTGAGTTAAATTTAGGTTCATGTATTCAGTGTTGACTTACGAATGGCTGTGATGGAGTTTGCAAGAATGGTGAGGTTGAAGTTGTTGTTGGAGTTATTCAAGGCACCTTTCAGGGTATCTACAACAACATTAGCCTCTGGGACCTCATCGCGTGAGACTGTGCTGTTAAACACCAGGTCAACCTCTACTTGGACATCTCCCATGTTTTGCCTTGCATGGAAAAATCAGCCGTGTTAGTCAAATGAGATCATCTACTAATTCAAGGGCTTTTTTGTTGGATCGCAACTTGAATTTTTTTTTCTCCACTGCTGTAACATTTTATATTTCTTTTTTAAAACATAATCCACATTTTTTGTTGTTGTAGTGGTACTCATGACTCAAGAACATTTAAATCAGACTTGCAAAACTTAAAAGATTACCGAAATTCATTGACAGTGGTGCCCACGAAGCTGCTGCCAAAGGTCACAAAGAAGATGAAGTCGCACTGTAAGGAAGAATTGAAAATGAGGAACATTAATAATCTTAATATTCTTGTTTTGGTGCTAAGTTCCTCCAAGCATCAGAAATACTTTTCCATAACTTTATATTCTACTCACCATTGCTACCACTCTCTCTTCAAGATCTCTGTATTGTGCACTGCTGCGATTATTGAGTTCTGCAACAAATGGTTCTTCCAAGATTGCTGTGAGAATCACAACTGGTGGCGGTGCTGCAATGAAGCCTGTTGTAGTTGTTCCAGCAGTTGTTGTTGGTACTCCAGCTGCTGTAAATAAGAAATTGGTGACAAAAGGATTGATACAACTCTATGCATTTAACAGCAGCTGTTTTGATGTGAGTTAAATTTAGGTTCATGTATTCAGTGTTGACTTACGAATGGCTGTGATGGAGTTTGCAAGAATGGTGAGGTTGAAGTTGTTGTTGGAGTTATTCAAGGCACCTTTCAGGGTATCTACAACAACATTAGCCTCTGGGACCTCATCGCGTGAGACTGTGCTGTTAAACACCAGGTCAACCTCTACTTGGACATCTCCCATGTTTTGCCTTGCATGGAAAAATCAGCCGTGTTAGTCAAATGAGATCATCTACTAATTCAAGGGCTTTTTTGTTGGATCGCAACTTGAATTTTTTTTTCTCCACTGCTGTAACATTTTATATTTCTTTTTTAAAACATAATCCACATTTTTTGTTGTTGTAGTGGTACTCATGACTCAAGAACATTTAAATCAGACTTGGAAAACTCAAGATTACCGAAATTCATTGACAGTGGTGCCCACGAAGCTGCTGCCAAAGGTCACAAAGAAGATGAAGTCGCACTGTAAGGAAGAATTAAAAATGAGGAACATTAATAATCTTAATATTCTTGTTTTGGTGCTAAGTTCCTCCAAGCATCAGAAATACTTTTCCATAACTTTATATTCTACTCACCATTGCTACCACTCTCTCTTCAAGATCTCTGTATTGTTCACTGCTGCGATCATTGAGTTCTGCAACAAATGGTTCTTCCAAGATTGCTGTGAGAATCACAACTGGTGGCGGTGCTGCAATGAAGCCTGTTGTAGTTGTTCCAGCAGTTGTTGTTGGCACTCCAGCTGCTGTAAATAAGAAATTGGTGACAAAAGGATTGATACAACTCTATGCATTTAACAGCAGCTGTTTTGATGTGAGTTAAATTTAGGTTCATGTATTCAGTGTTGACTTACGAATGGCTGTGATGGAGTTTGCAAGAATGGTGAGGTTGAAGTTGTTGTTGGAGTTATTCAAGGCACCTTTCAGGGTATCTACAACAACATTAGCCTCTGGGACCTCATCGCGTGAGACTGTGCTGTTAAACACCAGGTCAACCTCTACTTGGACATCTCCCATGTTTTGCCTTGCATGGAAAAATCAGCCGTGTTAGTCAAATGAGATCATCTACTAATTCAAGGGCTTTTTTGTTGGATCACAATTTGAATTTTTTTTTCTCCACTGCTGTAACATTTTGTATTTCTTTTTTAAAACATAATCCACATTTTTTGTTGTTGTAGTGGTACTCATGACTCAAGAACATTTAAATCAGACTTGCAAAACTTAAAAGATTACCGAAATTCATTGACAGTGGTGCCCACGAAGCTGCTGCCAAAGGTCACAAAGAAGATGAAGTCGCACTGTAAGGAAGAATTAAAAATGAGGAACATTAATAATCTTAATATTCTTGTTTTGGTGCTAAGTTCCTCCAAGCATCAGAAATACTTTTCCATAACTTTATATTCTACTCACCATTGCTACCACTCTCTCTTCAAGATCTCTGTATTGTGCACTGCTGCGATTATTGAGTTCTGCAACAAATGGTTCTTCCAAGATTGCTGTGAGAATCACAATTGGTGGCGGTGCTGCAATGAAGCCTGTTGTAGTTGTTCCAGCAGTTGTTGTTGGTACTCCAGCTGCTGTAAATAAGAAATTGGTGACAAAAGGATTGATACAACTCTATGCATTTAACAGCAGCTGTTTTGATGTGAGTTAAATTTAGGTTCATGTATTCAGTGTTGACTTACGAATGGCTGTGATGGAGTTTGCAAGAATGGTGAGGTTGAAGTTGTTGTTGGAGTTATTCAAGGCACCTTTCAGGGTATCTACAACAACATTAGCCTCTGGGACCTCATCGCGTGAGACTGTGCTGTTAAACACCAGGTCCACCTCTACTTGGACATCTCCCATGTTTTGCCTTGCATGGAAAAATCAGCCGTGTTAGTCAAATGAGATCATCTACTAATTCAAGGGCTTTTTTGTTGGATCACAATTTGAATTTTTTTTTCTCCACTGCTGTAACATTTTGTATTTCTTTTTGAAAAGCATAATCCACATTTTTTGTTGTTGTAGTGGTACTCATGACTCAAGAACATTTAAATCAGACTTGCAAAACTTAAAAGATTACCGAAATTCATTGACAGTGGTGCCCACGAAGCTGCTGCCAAAGGTCACAAAGAAGATGAAGTCGCACTGTAAGGAAGAATTAAAAATGAGGAACATTAATAATCTTAATATTCTTGTTTTGGTGCTAAGTTCCTCCAAGCATCAGAAATACTTTTCCATAACTTTATATTCTACTCACCATTGCTACCACTCTCTCTTCAAGATCTCTGTATTGTGCACTGCTGCGATTATTGAGTTCTGCAACAAATGGTTCTTCCAAGATTGCTGTGAGAATCACAATTGGTGGCGGTGCTGCAATGAAGCCTGTTGTAGTTGTTCCAGCAGTTGTTGTTGGTACTCCAGCTGCTGTAAATAAGAAATTGGTGACGAAAGGATTGATACAACTCTATGCATTTAACAGCAGCTGTTTTGATGTGAGTTAAATTTAGGTTCATGTATTCAGTGTTGACTTACGAATGGCTGTGATGGAGTTTGCAAGAATGGTGAGGTTGAAGTTGTTGTTGGAGTTATTCAAGGCACCTTTCAGGGTATCTACAACAACATTAGCCTCTGGGACCTCATCGCGTGAGACTGTGCTGTTAAACACCAGGTCAACCTCTACTTGGACATCTCCCATGTTTTGCCTTGCATGGAAAAATCAGCCGTGTTAGTCAAATGAGATCATCTACTAATTCAAGGGCTTTTTTGTTGGATCGCAACTTGAATTTTTTTTTCTCCACTGCTGTAACATTTTATATTTCTTTTTTAAAACATAATCCACATTTTTTGTTGTTGTAGTGGTACTCATGACTCAAGAACATTTAAATCAGACTTGCAAAACTTAAAAGATTACCGAAATTCATTGACAGTGGTGCCCACGAAGCTGCTGCCAAAGGTCACAAAGAAGATGAAGTCGCACTGTAAGGAAGAATTGAAAATGAGGAACATTAATAATCTTAATATTCTTGTTTTGGTGCTAAGTTCCTCCAAGCATCAGAAATACTTTTCCATAACTTTATATTCTACTCACCATTGCTACCACTCTCTCTTCAAGATCTCTGTATTGTGCACTGCTGCGATTATTGAGTTCTGCAACAAATGGTTCTTCCAAGATTGCTGTGAGAATCACAACTGGTGGCGGTGCTGCAATGAAGCCTGTTGTAGTTGTTCCAGCAGTTGTTGTTGGTACTCCAGCTGCTGTAAATAAGAAATTGGTGACAAAAGGATTGATACAACTCTATGCATTTAACAGCAGCTGTTTTGATGTGAGTTAAATTTAGGTTCATGTATTCAGTGTTGACTTACGAATGGCTGTGATGGAGTTTGCAAGAATGGTGAGGTTGAAGTTGTTGTTGGAGTTATTCAAGGCACCTTTCAGGGTATCTACAACAACATTAGCCTCTGGGACCTCATCGCGTGAGACTGTGCTGTTAAACACCAGGTCAACCTCTACTTGGACATCTCCCATGTTTTGCCTTGCATGGAAAAATCAGCCGTGTTAGTCAAATGAGATCATCTACTAATTCAAGGGCTTTTTTGTTGGATCGCAACTTGAATTTTTTTTTCTCCACTGCTGTTACATTTTATATTTCTTTTTTAAAACATAATCCACATTTTTTGTTGTTGTAGTGGTACTCATGACTCAAGAACATTTAAATCAGACTTGCAAAACTCAAGATTACCGAAATTCATTGACAGTGGTGCCCACGAAGCTGCTGCCAAAGGTCACAAAGAAGATGAAGTCGCACTGTAAGGAAGAATTAAAAATGAGGAACATTAATAATCTTAATATTCTTGTTTTGGTGCTAAGTTCCTCCAAGCATCAGAAATACTTTTCCATAACTTTATATTCTACTCACCATTGCTACCACTCTCTCTTCAAGATCTCTGTATTGTTCACTGCTGCGATCATTGAGTTCTGCAACAAATGGTTCTTCCAAGATTGCTGTGAGAATCACAACTGGTGGCGGTGCTGCAATGAAGCCTGTTGTAGTTGTTCCAGCAGTTGTTGTTGGCACTCCAGCTGCTGTAAATAAGAAATTGGTGACAAAAGGATTGATACAACTCTATGCATTTAACAGCAGCTGTTTTGATGTGAGTTAAATTTAGGTTCATGTATTCAGTGTTGACTTACGAATGGCTGTGATGGAGTTTGCAAGAATGGTGAGGTTGAAGTTGTTGTTGGAGTTATTCAAGGCACCTTTCAGGGTATCTACAACAACATTAGCCTCTGGGACCTCATCGCGTGAGACTGTGCTGTTAAACACCAGGTCAACCTCTACTTGGACATCTCCCATGTTTTGCCTTGCATGGAAAAATCAGCCGTGTTAGTCAAATGAGATCATCTACTAATTCAAGGGCTTTTTTGTTGGATCACAATTTGAATTTTTTTTTCTCCACTGCTGTAACATTTTGTATTTCTTTTTTAAAACATAATCCACATTTTTTGTTGTTGTAGTGGTACTCATGACTCAAGAACATTTAAATCAGACTTGCAAAACTTAAAAGATTACCGAAATTCATTGACAGTGGTGCCCACGAAGCTGCTGCCAAAGGTCACAAAGAAGATGAAGTCGCACTGTAAGGAAGAATTAAAAATGAGGAACATTAATAATCTTAATATTCTTGTTTTGGTGCTAAGTTCCTCCAAGCATCAGAAATACTTTTCCATAACTTTATATTCTACTCACCATTGCTACCACTCTCTCTTCAAGATCTCTGTATTGTGCACTGCTGCGATTATTGAGTTCTGCAACAAATGGTTCTTCCAAGATTGCTGTGAGAATCACAATTGGTGGCGGTGCTGCAATGAAGCCTGTTGTAGTTGTTCCAGCAGTTGTTGTTGGTACTCCAGCTGCTGTAAATAAGAAATTGGTGACAAAAGGATTGATACAACTCTATGCATTTAACAGCAGCTGTTTTGATGTGAGTTAAATTTAGGTTCATGTATTCAGTGTTGACTTACGAATGGCTGTGATGGAGTTTGCAAGAATGGTGAGGTTGAAGTTGTTGTTGGAGTTATTCAAGGCACCTTTCAGGGTATCTACAACAACATTAGCCTCTGGGACCTCATCGCGTGAGACTGTGCTGTTAAACACCAGGTCAACCTCTACTTGGACATCTCCCATGTTTTGCCTTGCATGGAAAAATCAGCCGTGTTAGTCAAATGAGATCATCTACTAATTCAAGGGCTTTTTTGTTGGATCACAATTTGAATTTTTTTTTCTCCACTGCTGTAACATTTTGTATTTCTTTTTTAAAACATAATCCACATTTTTTGTTGTTGTAGTGGTACTCATGACTCAAGAACATTTAAATCAGACTTGCAAAACTTAAAAGATTACCGAAATTCATTGACAGTGGTGCCCACGAAGCTGCTGCCAAAGGTCACAAAGAAGATGAAGTCGCACTGTAAGGAAGAATTGAAAATGAGGAACATTAATAATCTTAATATTCTTGTTTTGGTGCTAAGTTCCTCCAAGCATCAGAAATACTTTTCCATAACTTTATATTCTACTCACCATTGCTACCACTCTCTCTTCAAGATCTCTGTATTGTGCACTGCTGCGATTATTGAGTTCTGCAACAAATGGTTCTTCCAAGATTGCTGTGAGAATCACAACTGGTGGCGGTGCTGCAATGAAGCCTGTTGTAGTTGTTCCAGCAGTTGTTGTTGGTACTCCAGCTGCTGTAAATAAGAAATTGGTGACAAAAGGATTGATACAACTCTATGCATTTAACAGCAGCTGTTTTGATGTGAGTTAAATTTAGGTTCATGTATTCAGTGTTGACTTACGAATGGCTGTGATGGAGTTTGCAAGAATGGTGAGGTTGAAGTTGTTGTTGGAGTTATTCAAGGCACCTTTCAGGGTATCTACAACAACATTAGCCTCTGGGACCTCATCGCGTGGGACTGTGCTGTTAAACACCAGGTCAACCTCTACTTGGACATCTCCCATGTTTTGCCTTGCATGGAAAAATCAGCCGTGTTAGTCAAATGAGATCATCTACTAATTCAAGGGCTTTTTTGTTGGATCGCAACTTGAATTTTTTTTTCTCCACTGCTGTTACATTTTATATTTCTTTTTTAAAACATAATCCACATTTTTTGTTGTTGTAGTGGTACTCATGACTCAAGAACATTTAAATCAGACTTGCAAAACTCAAGATTACCGAAATTCATTGACAGTGGTGCCCACGAAGCTGCTGCCAAAGGTCACAAAGAAGATGAAGTCGCACTGTAAGGAAGAATTAAAAATGAGGAACATTAATAATCTTAATATTCTTGTTTTGGTGCTAAGTTCCTCCAAGCATCAGAAATACTTTTCCATAACTTTATATTCTACTCACCATTGCTACCACTCTCTCTTCAAGATCTCTGTATTGTTCACTGCTGCGATCATTGAGTTCTGCAACAAATGGTTCTTCCAAGATTGCTGTGAGAATCACAACTGGTGGCGGTGCTGCAATGAAGCCTGTTGTAGTTGTTCCAGCAGTTGTTGTTGGCACTCCAGCTGCTGTAAATAAGAAATTGGTGACAAAAGGATTGATACAACTCTATGCATTTAACAGCAGCTGTTTTGATGTGAGTTAAATTTAGGTTCATGTATTCAGTGTTGACTTACGAATGGCTGTGATGGAGTTTGCAAGAATGGTGAGGTTGAAGTTGTTGTTGGAGTTATTCAAGGCACCTTTCAGGGTATCTACAACAACATTAGCCTCTGGGACCTCATCGCGTGAGACTGTGCTGTTAAACACCAGGTCAACCTCTACTTGGACATCTCCCATGTTTTGCCTTGCATGGAAAAATCAGCCGTGTTAGTCAAATGAGATCATCTACTAATTCAAGGGCTTTTTTGTTGGATCACAATTTGAATTTTTTTTTCTCCACTGCTGTAACATTTTGTATTTCTTTTTTAAAACATAATCCACATTTTTTGTTGTTGTAGTGGTACTCATGACTCAAGAACATTTAAATCAGACTTGCAAAACTTAAAAGATTACCGAAATTCATTGACAGTGGTGCCCACGAAGCTGCTGCCAAAGGTCACAAAGAAGATGAAGTCGCACTGTAAGGAAGAATTAAAAATGAGGAACATTAATAATCTTAATATTCTTGTTTTGGTGCTAAGTTCCTCCAAGCATCAGAAATACTTTTCCATAACTTTATATTCTACTCACCATTGCTACCACTCTCTCTTCAAGATCTCTGTATTGTGCACTGCTGCGATTATTGAGTTCTGCAACAAATGGTTCTTCCAAGATTGCTGTGAGAATCACAATTGGTGGCGGTGCTGCAATGAAGCCTGTTGTAGTTGTTCCAGCAGTTGTTGTTGGTACTCCAGCTGCTGTAAATAAGAAATTGGTGACAAAAGGATTGATACAACTCTATGCATTTAACAGCAGCTGTTTTGATGTGAGTTAAATTTAGGTTCATGTATTCAGTGTTGACTTACGAATGGCTGTGATGGAGTTTGCAAGAATGGTGAGGTTGAAGTTGTTGTTGGAGTTATTCAAGGCACCTTTCAGGGTATCTACAACAACATTAGCCTCTGGGACCTCATCGCGTGAGACTGTGCTGTTAAACACCAGGTCAACCTCTACTTGGACATCTCCCATGTTTTGCCTTGCATGGAAAAATCAGCCGTGTTAGTCAAATGAGATCATCTACTAATTCAAGGGCTTTTTTGTTGGATCACAATTTGAATTTTTTTTTCTCCACTGCTGTAACATTTTGTATTTCTTTTTTAAAACATAATCCACATTTTTTGTTGTTGTAGTGGTACTCATGACTCAAGAACATTTAAATCAGACTTGCAAAACTTAAAAGATTACCGAAATTCATTGACAGTGGTGCCCACGAAGCTGCTGCCAAAGGTCACAAAGAAGATGAAGTCGCACTGTAAGGAAGAATTAAAAATGAGGAACATTAATAATCTTAATATTCTTGTTTTGGTGCTAAGTTCCTCCAAGCATCAGAAATACTTTTCCATAACTTTATATTCTACTCACCATTGCTACCACTCTCTCTTCAAGATCTCTGTATTGTGCACTGCTGCGATTATTGAGTTCTGCAACAAATGGTTCTTCCAAGATTGCTGTGAGAATCACAATTGGTGGCGGTGCTGCAATGAAGCCTGTTGTAGTTGTTCCAGCAGTTGTTGTTGGTACTCCAGCTGCTGTAAATAAGAAATTGGTGACAAAAGGATTGATACAACTCTATGCATTTAACAGCAGCTGTTTTGATGTGAGTTAAATTTAGGTTCATGTATTCAGTGTTGACTTACGAATGGCTGTGATGGAGTTTGCAAGAATGGTGAGGTTGAAGTTGTTGTTGGAGTTATTCAAGGCACCTTTCAGGGTATCTACAACAACATTAGCCTCTGGGACCTCATCGCGTGAGACTGTGCTGTTAAACACCAGGTCAACCTCTACTTGGACATCTCCCATGTTTTGCCTTGCATGGAAAAATCAGCCGTGTTAGTCAAATGAGATCATCTACTAATTCAAGGGCTTTTTTGTTGGATCGCAACTTGAATTTTTTTTTCTCCACTGCTGTAACATTTTATATTTCTTTTTTAAAACATAATCCACATTTTTTGTTGTTGTAGTGGTACTCATGACTCAAGAACATTTAAATCAGACTTGGAAAACTCAAGATTACCGAAATTCATTGACAGTGGTGCCCACGAAGCTGCTGCCAAAGGTCACAAAGAAGATGAAGTCGCACTGTAAGGAAGAATTAAAAATGAGGAACATTAATAATCTTAATATTCTTGTTTTGGTGCTAAGTTCCTCCAAGCATCAGAAATACTTTTCCATAACTTTATATTCTACTCACCATTGCTACCACTCTCTCTTCAAGATCTCTGTATTGTTCACTGCTGCGATCATTGAGTTCTGCAACAAATGGTTCTTCCAAGATTGCTGTGAGAATCACAACTGGTGGCGGTGCTGCAATGAAGCCTGTTGTAGTTGTTCCAGCAGTTGTTGTTGGCACTCCAGCTGCTGTAAATAAGAAATTGGTGACAAAAGGATTGATACAACTCTATGCATTTAACAGCAGCTGTTTTGATGTGAGTTAAATTTAGGTTCATGTATTCAGTGTTGACTTACGAATGGCTGTGATGGAGTTTGCAAGAATGGTGAGGTTGAAGTTGTTGTTGGAGTTATTCAAGGCACCTTTCAGGGTATCTACAACAACATTAGCCTCTGGGACCTCATCGCGTGAGACTGTGCTGTTAAACACCAGGTCAACCTCTACTTGGACATCTCCCATGTTTTGCCTTGCATGGAAAAATCAGCCGTGTTAGTCAAATGAGATCATCTACTAATTCAAGGGCTTTTTTGTTGGATCACAATTTGAATTTTTTTTTCTCCACTGCTGTAACATTTTGTATTTCTTTTTGAAAAGCATAATCCACATTTTTTGTTGTTGTAGTGGTACTCATGACTCAAGAACATTTAAATCAGACTTGCAAAACTTAAAAGATTACCGAAATTCATTGACAGTGGTGCCCACGAAGCTGCTGCCAAAGGTCACAAAGAAGATGAAGTCGCACTGTAAGGAAGAATTAAAAATGAGGAACATTAATAATCTTAATATTCTTGTTTTGGTGCTAAGTTCCTCCAAGCATCAGAAATACTTTTCCATAACTTTATATTCTACTCACCATTGCTACCACTCTCTCTTCAAGATCTCTGTATTGTGCACTGCTGCGATTATTGAGTTCTGCAACAAATGGTTCTTCCAAGATTGCTGTGAGAATCACAATTGGTGGCGGTGCTGCAATGAAGCCTGTTGTAGTTGTTCCAGCAGTTGTTGTTGGTACTCCAGCTGCTGTAAATAAGAAATTGGTGACGAAAGGATTGATACAACTCTATGCATTTAACAGCAGCTGTTTTGATGTTAGTTAAATTTAGGTTCATGTATTCAGTGTTGACTTACGAATGGCTGTGATGGAGTTTGCAAGAATGGTGAGGTTGAAGTTGTTGTTGGAGTTATTCAAGGCACCTTTCAGGGTATCTACAACAACATTAGCCTCTGGGACCTCATCGCGTGAGACTGTGCTGTTAAACACCAGGTCAACCTCTACTTGGACATCTCCCATGTTTTGCCTTGCATGGAAAAATCAGCCGTGTTAGTCAAATGAGATCATCTACTAATTCAAGGGCTTTTTTGTTGGATCGCAACTTGAATTTTTTTTTCTCCACTGCTGTAACATTTTATATTTCTTTTTTAAAACATAATCCACATTTTTTGTTGTTGTAGTGGTACTCATGACTCAAGAACATTTAAATCAGACTTGCAAAACTTAAAAGATTACCGAAATTCATTGACAGTGGTGCCCACGAAGCTGCTGCCAAAGGTCACAAAGAAGATGAAGTCGCACTGTAAGGAAGAATTGAAAATGAGGAACATTAATAATCTTAATATTCTTGTTTTGGTGCTAAGTTCCTCCAAGCATCAGAAATACTTTTCCATAACTTTATATTCTACTCACCATTGCTACCACTCTCTCTTCAAGATCTCTGTATTGTGCACTGCTGCGATTATTGAGTTCTGCAACAAATGGTTCTTCCAAGATTGCTGTGAGAATCACAACTGGTGGCGGTGCTGCAATGAAGCCTGTTGTAGTTGTTCCAGCAGTTGTTGTTGGTACTCCAGCTGCTGTAAATAAGAAATTGGTGACAAAAGGATTGATACAACTCTATGCATTTAACAGCAGCTGTTTTGATGTGAGTTAAATTTAGGTTCATGTATTCAGTGTTGACTTACGAATGGCTGTGATGGAGTTTGCAAGAATGGTGAGGTTGAAGTTGTTGTTGGAGTTATTCAAGGCACCTTTCAGGGTATCTACAACAACATTAGCCTCTGGGACCTCATCGCGTGAGACTGTGCTGTTAAACACCAGGTCAACCTCTACTTGGACATCTCCCATGTTTTGCCTTGCATGGAAAAATCAGCCGTGTTAGTCAAATGAGATCATCTACTAATTCAAGGGCTTTTTTGTTGGATCGCAACTTGAATTTTTTTTTCTCCACTGCTGTAACATTTTATATTTCTTTTTTAAAACATAATCCACATTTTTTGTTGTTGTAGTGGTACTCATGACTCAAGAACATTTAAATCAGACTTGGAAAACTCAAGATTACCGAAATTCATTGACAGTGGTGCCCACGAAGCTGCTGCCAAAGGTCACAAAGAAGATGAAGTCGCACTGTAAGGAAGAATTAAAAATGAGGAACATTAATAATCTTAATATTCTTGTTTTGGTGCTAAGTTCCTCCAAGCATCAGAAATACTTTTCCATAACTTTATATTCTACTCACCATTGCTACCACTCTCTCTTCAAGATCTCTGTATTGTTCACTGCTGCGATCATTGAGTTCTGCAACAAATGGTTCTTCCAAGATTGCTGTGAGAATCACAACTGGTGGCGGTGCTGCAATGAAGCCTGTTGTAGTTGTTCCAGCAGTTGTTGTTGGCACTCCAGCTGCTGTAAATAAGAAATTGGTGACAAAAGGATTGATACAACTCTATGCATTTAACAGCAGCTGTTTTGATGTGAGTTAAATTTAGGTTCATGTATTCAGTGTTGACTTACGAATGGCTGTGATGGAGTTTGCAAGAATGGTGAGGTTGAAGTTGTTGTTGGAGTTATTCAAGGCACCTTTCAGGGTATCTACAACAACATTAGCCTCTGGGACCTCATCGCGTGAGACTGTGCTGTTAAACACCAGGTCAACCTCTACTTGGACATCTCCCATGTTTTGCCTTGCATGGAAAAATCAGCCGTGTTAGTCAAATGAGATCATCTACTAATTCAAGGGCTTTTTTGTTGGATCACAATTTGAATTTTTTTTTCTCCACTGCTGTAACATTTTGTATTTCTTTTTTAAAACATAATCCACATTTTTTGTTGTTGTAGTGGTACTCATGACTCAAGAACATTTAAATCAGACTTGCAAAACTTAAAAGATTACCGAAATTCATTGACAGTGGTGCCCACGAAGCTGCTGCCAAAGGTCACAAAGAAGATGAAGTCGCACTGTAAGGAAGAATTAAAAATGAGGAACATTAATAATCTTAATATTCTTGTTTTGGTGCTAAGTTCCTCCAAGCATCAGAAATACTTTTCCATAACTTTATATTCTACTCACCATTGCTACCACTCTCTCTTCAAGATCTCTGTATTGTGCACTGCTGCGATTATTGAGTTCTGCAACAAATGGTTCTTCCAAGATTGCTGTGAGAATCACAATTGGTGGCGGTGCTGCAATGAAGCCTGTTGTAGTTGTTCCAGCAGTTGTTGTTGGTACTCCAGCTGCTGTAAATAAGAAATTGGTGACAAAAGGATTGATACAACTCTATGCATTTAACAGCAGCTGTTTTGATGTGAGTTAAATTTAGGTTCATGTATTCAGTGTTGACTTACGAATGGCTGTGATGGAGTTTGCAAGAATGGTGAGGTTGAAGTTGTTGTTGGAGTTATTCAAGGCACCTTTCAGGGTATCTACAACAACATTAGCCTCTGGGACCTCATCGCGTGAGACTGTGCTGTTAAACACCAGGTCAACCTCTACTTGGACATCTCCCATGTTTTGCCTTGCATGGAAAAATCAGCCGTGTTAGTCAAATGAGATCATCTACTAATTCAAGGGCTTTTTTGTTGGATCGCAACTTGAATTTTTTTTTCTCCACTGCTGTAACATTTTATATTTCTTTTTTAAAACATAATCCACATTTTTTGTTGTTGTAGTGGTACTCATGACTCAAGAACATTTAAATCAGACTTGGAAAACTCAAGATTACCGAAATTCATTGACAGTGGTGCCCACGAAGCTGCTGCCAAAGGTCACAAAGAAGATGAAGTCGCACTGTAAGGAAGAATTAAAAATGAGGAACATTAATAATCTTAATATTCTTGTTTTGGTGCTAAGTTCCTCCAAGCATCAGAAATACTTTTCCATAACTTTATATTCTACTCACCATTGCTACCACTCTCTCTTCAAGATCTCTGTATTGTTCACTGCTGCGATCATTGAGTTCTGCAACAAATGGTTCTTCCAAGATTGCTGTGAGAATCACAACTGGTGGCGGTGCTGCAATGAAGCCTGTTGTAGTTGTTCCAGCAGTTGTTGTTGGCACTCCAGCTGCTGTAAATAAGAAATTGGTGACAAAAGGATTGATACAACTCTATGCATTTAACAGCAGCTGTTTTGATGTGAGTTAAATTTAGGTTCATGTATTCAGTGTTGACTTACGAATGGCTGTGATGGAGTTTGCAAGAATGGTGAGGTTGAAGTTGTTGTTGGAGTTATTCAAGGCACCTTTCAGGGTATCTACAACAACATTAGCCTCTGGGACCTCATCGCGTGAGACTGTGCTGTTAAACACCAGGTCAACCTCTACTTGGACATCTCCCATGTTTTGCCTTGCATGGAAAAATCAGCCGTGTTAGTCAAATGAGATCATCTACTAATTCAAGGGCTTTTTTGTTGGATCACAATTTGAATTTTTTTTTCTCCACTGCTGTAACATTTTGTATTTCTTTTTGAAAAGCATAATCCACATTTTTTGTTGTTGTAGTGGTACTCATGACTCAAGAACATTTAAATCAGACTTGCAAAACTTAAAAGATTACCGAAATTCATTGACAGTGGTGCCCACGAAGCTGCTGCCAAAGGTCACAAAGAAGATGAAGTCGCACTGTAAGGAAGAATTAAAAATGAGGAACATTAATAATCTTAATATTCTTGTTTTGGTGCTAAGTTCCTCCAAGCATCAGAAATACTTTTCCATAACTTTATATTCTACTCACCATTGCTACCACTCTCTCTTCAAGATCTCTGTATTGTGCACTGCTGCGATTATTGAGTTCTGCAACAAATGGTTCTTCCAAGATTGCTGTGAGAATCACAATTGGTGGCGGTGCTGCAATGAAGCCTGTTGTAGTTGTTCCAGCAGTTGTTGTTGGTACTCCAGCTGCTGTAAATAAGAAATTGGTGACGAAAGGATTGATACAACTCTATGCATTTAACAGCAGCTGTTTTGATGTTAGTTAAATTTAGGTTCATGTATTCAGTGTTGACTTACGAATGGCTGTGATGGAGTTTGCAAGAATGGTGAGGTTGAAGTTGTTGTTGGAGTTATTCAAGGCACCTTTCAGGGTATCTACAACAACATTAGCCTCTGGGACCTCATCGCGTGAGACTGTGCTGTTAAACACCAGGTCAACCTCTACTTGGACATCTCCCATGTTTTGCCTTGCATGGAAAAATCAGCCGTGTTAGTCAAATGAGATCATCTACTAATTCAAGGGCTTTTTTGTTGGATCGCAACTTGAATTTTTTTTTCTCCACTGCTGTAACATTTTATATTTCTTTTTTAAAACATAATCCACATTTTTTGTTGTTGTAGTGGTACTCATGACTCAAGAACATTTAAATCAGACTTGCAAAACTTAAAAGATTACCGAAATTCATTGACAGTGGTGCCCACGAAGCTGCTGCCAAAGGTCACAAAGAAGATGAAGTCGCACTGTAAGGAAGAATTGAAAATGAGGAACATTAATAATCTTAATATTCTTGTTTTGGTGCTAAGTTCCTCCAAGCATCAGAAATACTTTTCCATAACTTTATATTCTACTCACCATTGCTACCACTCTCTCTTCAAGATCTCTGTATTGTGCACTGCTGCGATTATTGAGTTCTGCAACAAATGGTTCTTCCAAGATTGCTGTGAGAATCACAACTGGTGGCGGTGCTGCAATGAAGCCTGTTGTAGTTGTTCCAGCAGTTGTTGTTGGTACTCCAGCTGCTGTAAATAAGAAATTGGTGACAAAAGGATTGATACAACTCTATGCATTTAACAGCAGCTGTTTTGATGTGAGTTAAATTTAGGTTCATGTATTCAGTGTTGACTTACGAATGGCTGTGATGGAGTTTGCAAGAATGGTGAGGTTGAAGTTGTTGTTGGAGTTATTCAAGGCACCTTTCAGGGTATCTACAACAACATTAGCCTCTGGGACCTCATCGCGTGAGACTGTGCTGTTAAACACCAGGTCAACCTCTACTTGGACATCTCCCATGTTTTGCCTTGCATGGAAAAATCAGCCGTGTTAGTCAAATGAGATCATCTACTAATTCAAGGGCTTTTTTGTTGGATCGCAACTTGAATTTTTTTTTCTCCACTGCTGTAACATTTTATATTTCTTTTTTAAAACATAATCCACATTTTTTGTTGTTGTAGTGGTACTCATGACTCAAGAACATTTAAATCAGACTTGGAAAACTCAAGATTACCGAAATTCATTGACAGTGGTGCCCACGAAGCTGCTGCCAAAGGTCACAAAGAAGATGAAGTCGCACTGTAAGGAAGAATTAAAAATGAGGAACATTAATAATCTTAATATTCTTGTTTTGGTGCTAAGTTCCTCCAAGCATCAGAAATACTTTTCCATAACTTTATATTCTACTCACCATTGCTACCACTCTCTCTTCAAGATCTCTGTATTGTTCACTGCTGCGATCATTGAGTTCTGCAACAAATGGTTCTTCCAAGATTGCTGTGAGAATCACAACTGGTGGCGGTGCTGCAATGAAGCCTGTTGTAGTTGTTCCAGCAGTTGTTGTTGGCACTCCAGCTGCTGTAAATAAGAAATTGGTGACAAAAGGATTGATACAACTCTATGCATTTAACAGCAGCTGTTTTGATGTGAGTTAAATTTAGGTTCATGTATTCAGTGTTGACTTACGAATGGCTGTGATGGAGTTTGCAAGAATGGTGAGGTTGAAGTTGTTGTTGGAGTTATTCAAGGCACCTTTCAGGGTATCTACAACAACATTAGCCTCTGGGACCTCATCGCGTGAGACTGTGCTGTTAAACACCAGGTCAACCTCTACTTGGACATCTCCCATGTTTTGCCTTGCATGGAAAAATCAGCCGTGTTAGTCAAATGAGATCATCTACTAATTCAAGGGCTTTTTTGTTGGATCACAATTTGAATTTTTTTTTCTCCACTGCTGTAACATTTTGTATTTCTTTTTGAAAAGCATAATCCACATTTTTTGTTGTTGTAGTGGTACTCATGACTCAAGAACATTTAAATCAGACTTGCAAAACTTAAAAGATTACCGAAATTCATTGACAGTGGTGCCCACGAAGCTGCTGCCAAAGGTCACAAAGAAGATGAAGTCGCACTGTAAGGAAGAATTAAAAATGAGGAACATTAATAATCTTAATATTCTTGTTTTGGTGCTAAGTTCCTCCAAGCATCAGAAATACTTTTCCATAACTTTATATTCTACTCACCATTGCTACCACTCTCTCTTCAAGATCTCTGTATTGTGCACTGCTGCGATTATTGAGTTCTGCAACAAATGGTTCTTCCAAGATTGCTGTGAGAATCACAATTGGTGGCGGTGCTGCAATGAAGCCTGTTGTAGTTGTTCCAGCAGTTGTTGTTGGTACTCCAGCTGCTGTAAATAAGAAATTGGTGACGAAAGGATTGATACAACTCTATGCATTTAACAGCAGCTGTTTTGATGTTAGTTAAATTTAGGTTCATGTATTCAGTGTTGACTTACGAATGGCTGTGATGGAGTTTGCAAGAATGGTGAGGTTGAAGTTGTTGTTGGAGTTATTCAAGGCACCTTTCAGGGTATCTACAACAACATTAGCCTCTGGGACCTCATCGCGTGAGACTGTGCTGTTAAACACCAGGTCAACCTCTACTTGGACATCTCCCATGTTTTGCCTTGCATGGAAAAATCAGCCGTGTTAGTCAAATGAGATCATCTACTAATTCAAGGGCTTTTTTGTTGGATCGCAACTTGAATTTTTTTTTCTCCACTGCTGTAACATTTTATATTTCTTTTTTAAAACATAATCCACATTTTTTGTTGTTGTAGTGGTACTCATGACTCAAGAACATTTAAATCAGACTTGCAAAACTTAAAAGATTACCGAAATTCATTGACAGTGGTGCCCACGAAGCTGCTGCCAAAGGTCACAAAGAAGATGAAGTCGCACTGTAAGGAAGAATTGAAAATGAGGAACATTAATAATCTTAATATTCTTGTTTTGGTGCTAAGTTCCTCCAAGCATCAGAAATACTTTTCCATAACTTTATATTCTACTCACCATTGCTACCACTCTCTCTTCAAGATCTCTGTATTGTGCACTGCTGCGATTATTGAGTTCTGCAACAAATGGTTCTTCCAAGATTGCTGTGAGAATCACAACTGGTGGCGGTGCTGCAATGAAGCCTGTTGTAGTTGTTCCAGCAGTTGTTGTTGGTACTCCAGCTGCTGTAAATAAGAAATTGGTGACAAAAGGATTGATACAACTCTATGCATTTAACAGCAGCTGTTTTGATGTGAGTTAAATTTAGGTTCATGTATTCAGTGTTGACTTACGAATGGCTGTGATGGAGTTTGCAAGAATGGTGAGGTTGAAGTTGTTGTTGGAGTTATTCAAGGCACCTTTCAGGGTATCTACAACAACATTAGCCTCTGGGACCTCATCGCGTGAGACTGTGCTGTTAAACACCAGGTCAACCTCTACTTGGACATCTCCCATGTTTTGCCTTGCATGGAAAAATCAGCCGTGTTAGTCAAATGAGATCATCTACTAATTCAAGGGCTTTTTTGTTGGATCGCAACTTGAATTTTTTTTTCTCCACTGCTGTAACATTTTATATTTCTTTTTTAAAACATAATCCACATTTTTTGTTGTTGTAGTGGTACTCATGACTCAAGAACATTTAAATCAGACTTGGAAAACTCAAGATTACCGAAATTCATTGACAGTGGTGCCCACGAAGCTGCTGCCAAAGGTCACAAAGAAGATGAAGTCGCACTGTAAGGAAGAATTAAAAATGAGGAACATTAATAATCTTAATATTCTTGTTTTGGTGCTAAGTTCCTCCAAGCATCAGAAATACTTTTCCATAACTTTATATTCTACTCACCATTGCTACCACTCTCTCTTCAAGATCTCTGTATTGTTCACTGCTGCGATCATTGAGTTCTGCAACAAATGGTTCTTCCAAGATTGCTGTGAGAATCACAACTGGTGGCGGTGCTGCAATGAAGCCTGTTGTAGTTGTTCCAGCAGTTGTTGTTGGCACTCCAGCTGCTGTAAATAAGAAATTGGTGACAAAAGGATTGATACAACTCTATGCATTTAACAGCAGCTGTTTTGATGTGAGTTAAATTTAGGTTCATGTATTCAGTGTTGACTTACGAATGGCTGTGATGGAGTTTGCAAGAATGGTGAGGTTGAAGTTGTTGTTGGAGTTATTCAAGGCACCTTTCAGGGTATCTACAACAACATTAGCCTCTGGGACCTCATCGCGTGAGACTGTGCTGTTAAACACCAGGTCAACCTCTACTTGGACATCTCCCATGTTTTGCCTTGCATGGAAAAATCAGCCGTGTTAGTCAAATGAGATCATCTACTAATTCAAGGGCTTTTTTGTTGGATCACAATTTGAATTTTTTTTTCTCCACTGCTGTAACATTTTGTATTTCTTTTTGAAAAGCATAATCCACATTTTTTGTTGTTGTAGTGGTACTCATGACTCAAGAACATTTAAATCAGACTTGCAAAACTTAAAAGATTACCGAAATTCATTGACAGTGGTGCCCACGAAGCTGCTGCCAAAGGTCACAAAGAAGATGAAGTCGCACTGTAAGGAAGAATTAAAAATGAGGAACATTAATAATCTTAATATTCTTGTTTTGGTGCTAAGTTCCTCCAAGCATCAGAAATACTTTTCCATAACTTTATATTCTACTCACCATTGCTACCACTCTCTCTTCAAGATCTCTGTATTGTGCACTGCTGCGATTATTGAGTTCTGCAACAAATGGTTCTTCCAAGATTGCTGTGAGAATCACAATTGGTGGCGGTGCTGCAATGAAGCCTGTTGTAGTTGTTCCAGCAGTTGTTGTTGGTACTCCAGCTGCTGTAAATAAGAAATTGGTGACGAAAGGATTGATACAACTCTATGCATTTAACAGCAGCTGTTTTGATGTTAGTTAAATTTAGGTTCATGTATTCAGTGTTGACTTACGAATGGCTGTGATGGAGTTTGCAAGAATGGTGAGGTTGAAGTTGTTGTTGGAGTTATTCAAGGCACCTTTCAGGGTATCTACAACAACATTAGCCTCTGGGACCTCATCGCGTGAGACTGTGCTGTTAAACACCAGGTCAACCTCTACTTGGACATCTCCCATGTTTTGCCTTGCATGGAAAAATCAGCCGTGTTAGTCAAATGAGATCATCTACTAATTCAAGGGCTTTTTTGTTGGATCGCAACTTGAATTTTTTTTTCTCCACTGCTGTAACATTTTATATTTCTTTTTTAAAACATAATCCACATTTTTTGTTGTTGTAGTGGTACTCATGACTCAAGAACATTTAAATCAGACTTGCAAAACTTAAAAGATTACCGAAATTCATTGACAGTGGTGCCCACGAAGCTGCTGCCAAAGGTCACAAAGAAGATGAAGTCGCACTGTAAGGAAGAATTGAAAATGAGGAACATTAATAATCTTAATATTCTTGTTTTGGTGCTAAGTTCCTCCAAGCATCAGAAATACTTTTCCATAACTTTATATTCTACTCACCATTGCTACCACTCTCTCTTCAAGATCTCTGTATTGTGCACTGCTGCGATTATTGAGTTCTGCAACAAATGGTTCTTCCAAGATTGCTGTGAGAATCACAACTGGTGGCGGTGCTGCAATGAAGCCTGTTGTAGTTGTTCCAGCAGTTGTTGTTGGTACTCCAGCTGCTGTAAATAAGAAATTGGTGACAAAAGGATTGATACAACTCTATGCATTTAACAACAGCTGTTTTGATGTGAGTTAAATTTAGGTTCATGTATTCAGTGTTGACTTACGAATGGCTGTGATGGAGTTTGCAAGAATGGTGAGGTTGAAGTTGTTGTTGGAGTTATTCAAGGCACCTTTCAGGGTATCTACAACAACATTAGCCTCTGGGACCTCATCGCGTGAGACTGTGCTGTTAAACACCAGGTCAACCTCTACTTGGACATCTCCCATGTTTTGCCTTGCATGGAAAAATCAGCCGTGTTAGTCAAATGAGATCATCTACTAATTCAAGGGCTTTTTTGTTGGATCGCAACTTGAATTTTTTTTTCTCCACTGCTGTAACATTTTATATTTCTTTTTTAAAACATAATCCACATTTTTTGTTGTTGTAGTGGTACTCATGACTCAAGAACATTTAAATCAGACTTGGAAAACTCAAGATTACCGAAATTCATTGACAGTGGTGCCCACGAAGCTGCTGCCAAAGGTCACAAAGAAGATGAAGTCGCACTGTAAGGAAGAATTAAAAATGAGGAACATTAATAATCTTAATATTCTTGTTTTGGTGCTAAGTTCCTCCAAGCATCAGAAATACTTTTCCATAACTTTATATTCTACTCACCATTGCTACCACTCTCTCTTCAAGATCTCTGTATTGTTCACTGCTGCGATCATTGAGTTCTGCAACAAATGGTTCTTCCAAGATTGCTGTGAGAATCACAACTGGTGGCGGTGCTGCAATGAAGCCTGTTGTAGTTGTTCCAGCAGTTGTTGTTGGTACTCCAGCTGCTGTAAATAAGAAATTGGTGACAAAAGGATTGATACAACTCTATGCATTTAACAGCAGCTGTTTTGATGTGAGTTAAATTTAGGTTCATGTATTCAGTGTTGACTTACGAATGGCTGTGATGGAGTTTGCAAGAATGGTGAGGTTGAAGTTGTTGTTGGAGTTATTCAAGGCACCTTTCAGGGTATCTACAACAACATTAGCCTCTGGGACCTCATCGCGTGAGACTGTGCTGTTAAACACCAGGTCAACCTCTACTTGGACATCTCCCATGTTTTGCCTTGCATGGAAAAATCAGCCGTGTTAGTCAAATGAGATCATCTACTAATTCAAGGGCTTTTTTGTTGGATCGCAACTTGAATTTTTTTTTCTCCACTGCTGTAACATTTTATATTTCTTTTTTAAAACATAATCCACATTTTTTGTTGTTGTAGTGGTACTCATGACTCAAGAACATTTAAATCAGACTTGGAAAACTCAAGATTACCGAAATTCATTGACAGTGGTGCCCACGAAGCTGCTGCCAAAGGTCACAAAGAAGATGAAGTCGCACTGTAAGGAAGAATTAAAAATGAGGAACATTAATAATCTTAATATTCTTGTTTTGGTGCTAAGTTCCTCCAAGCATCAGAAATACTTTTCCATAACTTTATATTCTACTCACCATTGCTACCACTCTCTCTTCAAGATCTCTGTATTGTTCACTGCTGCGATCATTGAGTTCTGCAACAAATGGTTCTTCCAAGATTGCTGTGAGAATCACAACTGGTGGCGGTGCTGCAATGAAGCCTGTTGTAGTTGTTCCAGCAGTTGTTGTTGGCACTCCAGCTGCTGTAAATAAGAAATTGGTGACAAAAGGATTGATACAACTCTATGCATTTAACAGCAGCTGTTTTGATGTGAGTTAAATTTAGGTTCATGTATTCAGTGTTGACTTACGAATGGCTGTGATGGAGTTTGCAAGAATGGTGAGGTTGAAGTTGTTGTTGGAGTTATTCAAGGCACCTTTCAGGGTATCTACAACAACATTAGCCTCTGGGACCTCATCGCGTGAGACTGTGCTGTTAAACACCAGGTCAACCTCTACTTGGACATCTCCCATGTTTTGCCTTGCATGGAAAAATCAGCCGTGTTAGTCAAATGAGATCATCTACTAATTCAAGGGCTTTTTTGTTGGATCACAATTTGAATTTTTTTTTCTCCACTGCTGTAACATTTTGTATTTCTTTTTGAAAAGCATAATCCACATTTTTTGTTGTTGTAGTGGTACTCATGACTCAAGAACATTTAAATCAGACTTGCAAAACTTAAAAGATTACCGAAATTCATTGACAGTGGTGCCCACGAAGCTGCTGCCAAAGGTCACAAAGAAGATGAAGTCGCACTGTAAGGAAGAATTAAAAATGAGGAACATTAATAATCTTAATATTCTTGTTTTGGTGCTAAGTTCCTCCAAGCATCAGAAATACTTTTCCATAACTTTATATTCTACTCACCATTGCTACCACTCTCTCTTCAAGATCTCTGTATTGTGCACTGCTGCGATTATTGAGTTCTGCAACAAATGGTTCTTCCAAGATTGCTGTGAGAATCACAATTGGTGGCGGTGCTGCAATGAAGCCTGTTGTAGTTGTTCCAGCAGTTGTTGTTGGTACTCCAGCTGCTGTAAATAAGAAATTGGTGACGAAAGGATTGATACAACTCTATGCATTTAACAGCAGCTGTTTTGATGTTAGTTAAATTTAGGTTCATGTATTCAGTGTTGACTTACGAATGGCTGTGATGGAGTTTGCAAGAATGGTGAGGTTGAAGTTGTTGTTGGAGTTATTCAAGGCACCTTTCAGGGTATCTACAACAACATTAGCCTCTGGGACCTCATCGCGTGAGACTGTGCTGTTAAACACCAGGTCAACCTCTACTTGGACATCTCCCATGTTTTGCCTTGCATGGAAAAATCAGCCGTGTTAGTCAAATGAGATCATCTACTAATTCAAGGGCTTTTTTGTTGGATCGCAACTTGAATTTTTTTTTCTCCACTGCTGTAACATTTTATATTTCTTTTTTAAAACATAATCCACATTTTTTGTTGTTGTAGTGGTACTCATGACTCAAGAACATTTAAATCAGACTTGCAAAACTTAAAAGATTACCGAAATTCATTGACAGTGGTGCCCACGAAGCTGCTGCCAAAGGTCACAAAGAAGATGAAGTCGCACTGTAAGGAAGAATTGAAAATGAGGAACATTAATAATCTTAATATTCTTGTTTTGGTGCTAAGTTCCTCCAAGCATCAGAAATACTTTTCCATAACTTTATATTCTACTCACCATTGCTACCACTCTCTCTTCAAGATCTCTGTATTGTGCACTGCTGCGATTATTGAGTTCTGCAACAAATGGTTCTTCCAAGATTGCTGTGAGAATCACAACTGGTGGCGGTGCTGCAATGAAGCCTGTTGTAGTTGTTCCAGCAGTTGTTGTTGGTACTCCAGCTGCTGTAAATAAGAAATTGGTGACAAAAGGATTGATACAACTCTATGCATTTAACAACAGCTGTTTTGATGTGAGTTAAATTTAGGTTCATGTATTCAGTGTTGACTTACGAATGGCTGTGATGGAGTTTGCAAGAATGGTGAGGTTGAAGTTGTTGTTGGAGTTATTCAAGGCACCTTTCAGGGTATCTACAACAACATTAGCCTCTGGGACCTCATCGCGTGAGACTGTGCTGTTAAACACCAGGTCAACCTCTACTTGGACATCTCCCATGTTTTGCCTTGCATGGAAAAATCAGCCGTGTTAGTCAAATGAGATCATCTACTAATTCAAGGGCTTTTTTGTTGGATCACAATTTGAATTTTTTTTTCTCCACTGCTGTAACATTTTGTATTTCTTTTTTAAAACATAATCCACATTTTTTGTTGTTGTAGTGGTACTCATGACTCAAGAACATTTAAATCAGACTTGCAAAACTTAAAAGATTACCGAAATTCATTGACAGTGGTGCCCACGAAGCTGCTGCCAAAGGTCACAAAGAAGATGAAGTCGCACTGTAAGGAAGAATTAAAAATGAGGAACATTAATAATCTTAATATTCTTGTTTTGGTGCTAAGTTCCTCCAAGCATCAGAAATACTTTTCCATAACTTTATATTCTACTCACCATTGCTACCACTCTCTCTTCAAGATCTCTGTATTGTGCACTGCTGCGATTATTGAGTTCTGCAACAAATGGTTCTTCCAAGATTGCTGTGAGAATCACAATTGGTGGCGGTGCTGCAATGAAGCCTGTTGTAGTTGTTCCAGCAGTTGTTGTTGGTACTCCAGCTGCTGTAAATAAGAAATTGGTGACAAAAGGATTGATACAACTCTATGCATTTAACAGCAGCTGTTTTGATGTGAGTTAAATTTAGGTTCATGTATTCAGTGTTGACTTACGAATGGCTGTGATGGAGTTTGCAAGAATGGTGAGGTTGAAGTTGTTGTTGGAGTTATTCAAGGCACCTTTCAGGGTATCTACAACAACATTAGCCTCTGGGACCTCATCGCGTGAGACTGTGCTGTTAAACACCAGGTCAACCTCTACTTGGACATCTCCCATGTTTTGCCTTGCATGGAAAAATCAGCCGTGTTAGTCAAATGAGATCATCTACTAATTCAAGGGCTTTTTTGTTGGATCGCAACTTGAATTTTTTTTTCTCCACTGCTGTAACATTTTATATTTCTTTTTTAAAACATAATCCACATTTTTTGTTGTTGTAGTGGTACTCATGACTCAAGAACATTTAAATCAGACTTGGAAAACTCAAGATTACCGAAATTCATTGACAGTGGTGCCCACGAAGCTGCTGCCAAAGGTCACAAAGAAGATGAAGTCGCACTGTAAGGAAGAATTAAAAATGAGGAACATTAATAATCTTAATATTCTTGTTTTGGTGCTAAGTTCCTCCAAGCATCAGAAATACTTTTCCATAACTTTATATTCTACTCACCATTGCTACCACTCTCTCTTCAAGATCTCTGTATTGTGCACTGCTGCGATTATTGAGTTCTGCAACAAATGGTTCTTCCAAGATTGCTGTGAGAATCACAACTGGTGGCGGTGCTGCAATGAAGCCTGTTGTAGTTGTTCCAGCAGTTGTTGTTGGTACTCCAGCTGCTGTAAATAAGAAATTGGTGACAAAAGGATTGATACAACTCTATGCATTTAACAACAGCTGTTTTGATGTGAGTTAAATTTAGGTTCATGTATTCAGTGTTGACTTACGAATGGCTGTGATGGAGTTTGCAAGAATGGTGAGGTTGAAGTTGTTGTTGGAGTTATTCAAGGCACCTTTCAGGGTATCTACAACAACATTAGCCTCTGGGACCTCATCGCGTGAGACTGTGCTGTTAAACACCAGGTCAACCTCTACTTGGACATCTCCCATGTTTTGCCTTGCATGGAAAAATCAGCCGTGTTAGTCAAATGAGATCATCTACTAATTCAAGGGCTTTTTTGTTGGATCGCAACTTGAATTTTTTTTTCTCCACTGCTGTAACATTTTATATTTCTTTTTTAAAACATAATCCACATTTTTTGTTGTTGTAGTGGTACTCATGACTCAAGAACATTTAAATCAGACTTGGAAAACTCAAGATTACCGAAATTCATTGACAGTGGTGCCCACGAAGCTGCTGCCAAAGGTCACAAAGAAGATGAAGTCGCACTGTAAGGAAGAATTAAAAATGAGGAACATTAATAATCTTAATATTCTTGTTTTGGTGCTAAGTTCCTCCAAGCATCAGAAATACTTTTCCATAACTTTATATTCTACTCACCATTGCTACCACTCTCTCTTCAAGATCTCTGTATTGTTCACTGCTGCGATCATTGAGTTCTGCAACAAATGGTTCTTCCAAGATTGCTGTGAGAATCACAACTGGTGGCGGTGCTGCAATGAAGCCTGTTGTAGTTGTTCCAGCAGTTGTTGTTGGCACTCCAGCTGCTGTAAATAAGAAATTGGTGACAAAAGGATTGATACAACTCTATGCATTTAACAGCAGCTGTTTTGATGTGAGTTAAATTTAGGTTCATGTATTCAGTGTTGACTTACGAATGGCTGTGATGGAGTTTGCAAGAATGGTGAGGTTGAAGTTGTTGTTGGAGTTATTCAAGGCACCTTTCAGGGTATCTACAACAACATTAGCCTCTGGGACCTCATCGCGTGAGACTGTGCTGTTAAACACCAGGTCAACCTCTACTTGGACATCTCCCATGTTTTGCCTTGCATGGAAAAATCAGCCGTGTTAGTCAAATGAGATCATCTACTAATTCAAGGGCTTTTTTGTTGGATCACAATTTGAATTTTTTTTTCTCCACTGCTGTAACATTTTGTATTTCTTTTTGAAAAGCATAATCCACATTTTTTGTTGTTGTAGTGGTACTCATGACTCAAGAACATTTAAATCAGACTTGCAAAACTTAAAAGATTACCGAAATTCATTGACAGTGGTGCCCACGAAGCTGCTGCCAAAGGTCACAAAGAAGATGAAGTCGCACTGTAAGGAAGAATTAAAAATGAGGAACATTAATAATCTTAATATTCTTGTTTTGGTGCTAAGTTCCTCCAAGCATCAGAAATACTTTTCCATAACTTTATATTCTACTCACCATTGCTACCACTCTCTCTTCAAGATCTCTGTATTGTGCACTGCTGCGATTATTGAGTTCTGCAACAAATGGTTCTTCCAAGATTGCTGTGAGAATCACAATTGGTGGCGGTGCTGCAATGAAGCCTGTTGTAGTTGTTCCAGCAGTTGTTGTTGGTACTCCAGCTGCTGTAAATAAGAAATTGGTGACGAAAGGATTGATACAACTCTATGCATTTAACAGCAGCTGTTTTGATGTGAGTTAAATTTAGGTTCATGTATTCAGTGTTGACTTACGAATGGCTGTGATGGAGTTTGCAAGAATGGTGAGGTTGAAGTTGTTGTTGGAGTTATTCAAGGCACCTTTCAGGGTATCTACAACAACATTAGCCTCTGGGACCTCATCGCGTGAGACTGTGCTGTTAAACACCAGGTCAACCTCTACTTGGACATCTCCCATGTTTTGCCTTGCATGGAAAAATCAGCCGTGTTAGTCAAATGAGATCATCTACTAATTCAAGGGCTTTTTTGTTGGATCGCAACTTGAATTTTTTTTTCTCCACTGCTGTAACATTTTATATTTCTTTTTTAAAACATAATCCACATTTTTTGTTGTTGTAGTGGTACTCATGACTCAAGAACATTTAAATCAGACTTGCAAAACTTAAAAGATTACCGAAATTCATTGACAGTGGTGCCCACGAAGCTGCTGCCAAAGGTCACAAAGAAGATGAAGTCGCACTGTAAGGAAGAATTGAAAATGAGGAACATTAATAATCTTAATATTCTTGTTTTGGTGCTAAGTTCCTCCAAGCATCAGAAATACTTTTCCATAACTTTATATTCTACTCACCATTGCTACCACTCTCTCTTCAAGATCTCTGTATTGTGCACTGCTGCGATTATTGAGTTCTGCAACAAATGGTTCTTCCAAGATTGCTGTGAGAATCACAACTGGTGGCGGTGCTGCAATGAAGCCTGTTGTAGTTGTTCCAGCAGTTGTTGTTGGTACTCCAGCTGCTGTAAATAAGAAATTGGTGACAAAAGGATTGATACAACTCTATGCATTTAACAGCAGCTGTTTTGATGTGAGTTAAATTTAGGTTCATGTATTCAGTGTTGACTTACGAATGGCTGTGATGGAGTTTGCAAGAATGGTGAGGTTGAAGTTGTTGTTGGAGTTATTCAAGGCACCTCTCAGGGTATCTACAACAACATTAGCCTCTGGGACCTCATCGCGTGAGACTGTGCTGTTAAACACCAGGTCAACCTCTACTTGGACATCTCCCATGTTTTGCCTTGCATGGAAAAATCAGCCGTGTTAGTCAAATGAGATCATCTACTAATTCAAGGGCTTTTTTGTTGGATCGCAACTTGAATTTTTTTTTCTCCACTGCTGTTACATTTTATATTTCTTTTTTAAAACATAATCCACATTTTTTGTTGTTGTAGTGGTACTCATGACTCAAGAACATTTAAATCAGACTTGCAAAACTCAAGATTACCGAAATTCATTGACAGTGGTGCCCACGAAGCTGCTGCCAAAGGTCACAAAGAAGATGAAGTCGCACTGTAAGGAAGAATTAAAAATGAGGAACATTAATAATCTTAATATTCTTGTTTTGGTGCTAAGTTCCTCCAAGCATCAGAAATACTTTTCCATAACTTTATATTCTACTCACCATTGCTACCACTCTCTCTTCAAGATCTCTGTATTGTTCACTGCTGCGATCATTGAGTTCTGCAACAAATGGTTCTTCCAAGATTGCTGTGAGAATCACAACTGGTGGCGGTGCTGCAATGAAGCCTGTTGTAGTTGTTCCAGCAGTTGTTGTTGGCACTCCAGCTGCTGTAAATAAGAAATTGGTGACAAAAGGATTGATACAACTCTATGCATTTAACAGCAGCTGTTTTGATGTGAGTTAAATTTAGGTTCATGTATTCAGTGTTGACTTACGAATGGCTGTGATGGAGTTTGCAAGAATGGTGAGGTTGAAGTTGTTGTTGGAGTTATTCAAGGCACCTTTCAGGGTATCTACAACAACATTAGCCTCTGGGACCTCATCGCGTGAGACTGTGCTGTTAAACACCAGGTCAACCTCTACTTGGACATCTCCCATGTTTTGCCTTGCATGGAAAAATCAGCCGTGTTAGTCAAATGAGATCATCTACTAATTCAAGGGCTTTTTTGTTGGATCACAATTTGAATTTTTTTTTCTCCACTGCTGTAACATTTTGTATTTCTTTTTTAAAACATAATCCACATTTTTTGTTGTTGTAGTGGTACTCATGACTCAAGAACATTTAAATCAGACTTGCAAAACTTAAAAGATTACCGAAATTCATTGACAGTGGTGCCCACGAAGCTGCTGCCAAAGGTCACAAAGAAGATGAAGTCGCACTGTAAGGAAGAATTAAAAATGAGGAACATTAATAATCTTAATATTCTTGTTTTGGTGCTAAGTTCCTCCAAGCATCAGAAATACTTTTCCATAACTTTATATTCTACTCACCATTGCTACCACTCTCTCTTCAAGATCTCTGTATTGTGCACTGCTGCGATTATTGAGTTCTGCAACAAATGGTTCTTCCAAGATTGCTGTGAGAATCACAATTGGTGGCGGTGCTGCAATGAAGCCTGTTGTAGTTGTTCCAGCAGTTGTTGTTGGTACTCCAGCTGCTGTAAATAAGAAATTGGTGACAAAAGGATTGATACAACTCTATGCATTTAACAGCAGCTGTTTTGATATGAGTTAAATTTAGGTTCATGTATTCAGTGTTGACTTACGAATGGCTGTGATGGAGTTTGCAAGAATGGTGAGGTTGAAGTTGTTGTTGGAGTTATTCAAGGCACCTTTCAGGGTATCTACAACAACATTAGCCTCTGGGACCTCATCGCGTGAGACTGTGCTGTTAAACACCAGGTCAACCTCTACTTGGACATCTCCCATGTTTTGCCTTGCATGGAAAAATCAGCCGTGTTAGTCAAATGAGATCATCTACTAATTCAAGGGCTTTTTTGTTGGATCGCAACTTGAATTTTTTTTTCTCCACTGCTGTAACATTTTATATTTCTTTTTTAAAACATAATCCACATTTTTTGTTGTTGTAGTGGTACTCATGACTCAAGAACATTTAAATCAGACTTGCAAAACTTAAAAGATTACCGAAATTCATTGACAGTGGTGCCCACGAAGCTGCTGCCAAAGGTCACAAAGAAGATGAAGTCGCACTGTAAGGAAGAATTGAAAATGAGGAACATTAATAATCTTAATATTCTTGTTTTGGTGCTAAGTTCCTCCAAGCATCAGAAATACTTTTCCATAACTTTATATTCTACTCACCATTGCTACCACTCTCTCTTCAAGATCTCTGTATTGTGCACTGCTGCGATTATTGAGTTCTGCAACAAATGGTTCTTCCAAGATTGCTGTGAGAATCACAATTGGTGGCGGTGCTGCAATGAAGCCTGTTGTAGTTGTTCCAGCAGTTGTTGTTGGTACTCCAGCTGCTGTAAATAAGAAATTGGTGACAAAAGGATTGATACAACTCTATGCATTTAACAGCAGCTGTTTTGATATGAGTTAAATTTAGGTTCATGTATTCAGTGTTGACTTACGAATGGCTGTGATGGAGTTTGCAAGAATGGTGAGGTTGAAGTTGTTGTTGGAGTTATTCAAGGCACCTTTCAGGGTATCTACAACAACATTAGCCTCTGGGACCTCATCGCGTGAGACTGTGCTGTTAAACACCAGGTCAACCTCTACTTGGACATCTCCCATGTTTTGCCTTGCATGGAAAAATCAGCCGTGTTAGTCAAATGAGATCATCTACTAATTCAAGGGCTTTTTTGTTGGATCGCAACTTGAATTTTTTTTTCTCCACTGCTGTAACATTTTATATTTCTTTTTTAAAACATAATCCACATTTTTTGTTGTTGTAGTGGTACTCATGACTCAAGAACATTTAAATCAGACTTGCAAAACTTAAAAGATTACCGAAATTCATTGACAGTGGTGCCCACGAAGCTGCTGCCAAAGGTCACAAAGAAGATGAAGTCGCACTGTAAGGAAGAATTGAAAATGAGGAACATTAATAATCTTTATATTCTTGTTTTGGTGCTAAGTTCCTCCAAGCATCAGAAATACTTTTCCATAACTTTATATTCTACTCACCATTGCTACCACTCTCTCTTCAAGATCTCTGTATTGTGCACTGCTGCGATTATTGAGTTCTGCAACAAATGGTTCTTCCAAGATTGCTGTGAGAATCACAACTGGTGGCGTTGCTGCAATGAAGCCTGTTGTAGTTGTTCCAGCAGTTGTTGTTGGTACTCCAGCTGCTGTAAATAAGAAATTGGTGACAAAAGGATTGATACAACTCTATGCATTTAACAGCAGCTGTTTTGATGTGAGTTAAATTTAGGTTCATGTATTCAGTGTTGACTTACGAATGGCTGTGATGGAGTTTGCAAGAATGGTGAGGTTGAAGTTGTTGTTGGAGTTATTCAAGGCACCTTTCAGGGTATCTACAACAACATTAGCCTCTGGGACCTCATCGCGTGAGACTGTGCTGTTAAACACCAGGTCAACCTCTACTTGGACATCTCCCATGTTTTGCCTTGCATGGAAAAATCAGCCGTGTTAGTCAAATGAGATCATCTACTAATTCAAGGGCTTTTTTGTTGGATCGCAACTTGAATTTTTTTTTCTCCACTGCTGTAACATTTTATATTTCTTTTTTAAAACATAATCCACATTTTTTGTTGTTGTAGTGGTACTCATGACTCAAGAACATTTAAATCAGACTTGCAAAACTCAAGATTACCGAAATTCATTGACAGTGGTGCCCACGAAGCTGCTGCCAAAGGTCACAAAGAAGATGAAGTCGCACTGTAAGGAAGAATTAAAAATGAGGAACATTAATAATCTTAATATTCTTGTTTTGGTGCTAAGTTCCTCCAAGCATCAGAAATACTTTTCCATAACTTTATATTCTACTCACCATTGCTACCACTCTCTCTTCAAGATCTCTGTATTGTTCACTGCTGCGATCATTGAGTTCTGCAACAAATGGTTCTTCCAAGATTGCTGTGAGAATCACAACTGGTGGCGGTGCTGCAATGAAGCCTGTTGTAGTTGTTCCAGCAGTTGTTGTTGGCACTCCAGCTGCTGTAAATAAGAAATTGGTGACAAAAGGATTGATACAACTCTATGCATTTAACAGCAGCTGTTTTGATGTGAGTTAAATTTAGGTTCATGTATTCAGTGTTGACTTACGAATGGCTGTGATGGAGTTTGCAAGAATGGTGAGGTTGAAGTTGTTGTTGGAGTTATTCAAGGCACCTTTCAGGGTATCTACAACAACATTAGCCTCTGGGACCTCATCGCGTGAGACTGTGCTGTTAAACACCAGGTCAACCTCTACTTGGACATCTCCCATGTTTTGCCTTGCATGGAAAAATCAGCCGTGTTAGTCAAATGAGATCATCTACTAATTCAAGGGCTTTTTTGTTGGATCACAATTTGAATTTTTTTTTCTCCACTGCTGTAACATTTTGTATTTCTTTTTTAAAACATAATCCACATTTTTTGTTGTTGTAGTGGTACTCATGACTCAAGAACATTTAAATCAGACTTGCAAAACTTAAAAGATTACCGAAATTCATTGACAGTGGTGCCCACGAAGCTGCTGCCAAAGGTCACAAAGAAGATGAAGTCGCACTGTAAGGAAGAATTAAAAATGAGGAACATTAATAATCTTAATATTCTTGTTTTGGTGCTAAGTTCCTCCAAGCATCAGAAATACTTTTCCATAACTTTATATTCTACTCACCATTGCTACCACTCTCTCTTCAAGATCTCTGTATTGTTCACTGCTGCGATCATTGAGTTCTGCAACAAATGGTTCTTCCAAGATTGCTGTGAGAATCACAACTGGTGGCGGTGCTGCAATGAAGCCTGTTGTAGTTGTTCCAGCAGTTGTTGTTGGCACTCCAGCTGCTGTAAATAAGAAATTGGTGACAAAAGGATTGATACAACTCTATGCATTTAACAGCAGCTGTTTTGATGTGAGTTAAATTTAGGTTCATGTATTCAGTGTTGACTTACGAATGGCTGTGATGGAGTTTGCAAGAATGGTGAGGTTGAAGTTGTTGTTGGAGTTATTCAAGGCACCTTTCAGGGTATCTACAACAACATTAGCCTCTGGGACCTCATCGCGTGAGACTGTGCTGTTAAACACCAGGTCAACCTCTACTTGGACATCTCCCATGTTTTGCCTTGCATGGAAAAATCAGCCGTGTTAGTCAAATGAGATCATCTACTAATTCAAGGGCTTTTTTGTTGGATCGCAACTTGAATTTTTTTTTCTCCACTGCTGTAACATTTTATATTTCTTTTTTAAAACATAATCCACATTTTTTGTTGTTGTAGTGGTACTCATGACTCAAGAACATTTAAATCAGACTTGCAAAACTTAAAAGATTACCGAAATTCATTGACAGTGGTGCCCACGAAGCTGCTGCCAAAGGTCACAAAGAAGATGAAGTCGCACTGTAAGGAAGAATTGAAAATGAGGAACATTAATAATCTTAATATTCTTGTTTTGGTGCTAAGTTCCTCCAAGCATCAGAAATACTTTTCCATAACTTTATATTCTACTCACCATTGCTACCACTCTCTCTTCAAGATCTCTGTATTGTGCACTGCTGCGATTATTGAGTTCTGCAACAAATGGTTCTTCCAAGATTGCTGTGAGAATCACAACTGGTGGCGGTGCTGCAATGAAGCCTGTTGTAGTTGTTCCAGCAGTTGTTGTTGGTACTCCAGCTGCTGTAAATAAGAAATTGGTGACAAAAGGATTGATACAACTCTATGCATTTAACAGCAGCTGTTTTGATGTGAGTTAAATTTAGGTTCATGTATTCAGTGTTGACTTACGAATGGCTGTGATGGAGTTTGCAAGAATGGTGAGGTTGAAGTTGTTGTTGGAGTTATTCAAGGCACCTTTCAGGGTATCTACAACAACATTAGCCTCTGGGACCTCATCGCGTGAGACTGTGCTGTTAAACACCAGGTCAACCTCTACTTGGACATCTCCCATGTTTTGCCTTGCATGGAAAAATCAGCCGTGTTAGTCAAATGAGATCATCTACTAATTCAAGGGCTTTTTTGTTGGATCGCAACTTGAATTTTTTTTTCTCCACTGCTGTAACATTTTGTATTTCTTTTTTAAAACATAATCCACATTTTTTGTTGTTGTAGTGGTACTCATGACTCAAGAACATTTAAATCAGACTTGCAAAACTCAAGATTACCGAAATTCATTGACAGTGGTGCCCACGAAGCTGCTGCCAAAGGTCACAAAGAAGATGAAGTCGCACTGTAAGGAAGAATTAAAAATGAGGAACATTAATAATCTTAATATTCTTGTTTTGGTGCTAAGTTCCTCCAAGCATCAGAAATACTTTTCCATAACTTTATATTCTACTCACCATTGCTACCACTCTCTCTTCAAGATCTCTGTATTGTTCACTGCTGCGATCATTGAGTTCTGCAACAAATGGTTCTTCCAAGATTGCTGTGAGAATCACAACTGGTGGCGGTGCTGCAATGAAGCCTGTTGTAGTTGTTCCAGCAGTTGTTGTTGGCACTCCAGCTGCTGTAAATAAGAAATTGGTGACAAAAGGATTGATACAACTCTATGCATTTAACAGCAGCTGTTTTGATATGAGGTAAATTTAGGTTCATGTATTCAGTGTTGACTTACGAATGGCTGTGATGGAGTTTGCAAGAACGGTGAGGTTGAAGTTGTTGTTGGAGTTATTCAAGGCACCTTTCAGGGTATCTACAACAACATTAGCCTCTGGGACCTCATCGCGTGAGACTGTGCTGTTAAACACCAGGTCCACCTCTACTTGGACATTTCCCATGTTTTGCCTTGCATGGAAAAATCAGCCGTGTTAGTCAAATGAGATCATCTAATAATTCAAGGGCTTTTTTGTTGGATCACAATTTGAATTTTTTTTTCTCCACTGCTGTAACATTTTGTATTTCTTTTTTAAAACCTAATCCACATTTTTTGTTGTTGTAGTGGTACTCATGACTCAAGAACATTTAAATCAGACTTGCAAAACTCAAGATTACCGAAATTCATTGACAGTGGTGCCCACGAAGCTGCTGCCAAAGGTCACAAAGAAGATGAAGTCGCACTGTAAGGAAGAATTAAATATGAGGAACATTAATAATCTTAATATTCTTGTTTTGGTGCTAAGTTCCTCCAAGCATCAGAAATACTTTTCCATAACTTTATATTCTACTCACCATTGCTACCACTCTCTCTTCAAGATCTCTGTATTGTTCACTGCTGCGATCATTGAGTTCTGCAACAAATGGTTCTTCCAAGATTGCTGTGAGAATCACAACTGGTGGCGGTGCTGCAATGAAGCCTGTTGTAGTTGTTCCAGCAGTTGTTGTTGGCACTCCAGCTGCTGTAAATAAGAAATTGGTGACAAAAGGATTGATACAACTCTATGCATTTAACAGCAGCTGTTTTGATGTGAGTTAAATTTAGGTTCATGTATTCAGTGTTGACTTACGAATGGCTGTGATGGAGTTTGCAAGAATGGTGAGGTTGAAGTTGTTGTTGGAGTTATTCAAGGCACCTTTCAGGGTATCTACAACAACATTAGCCTCTGGGACCTCATCGCGTGAGACTGTGCTGTTAAACACCAGGTCAACCTCTACTTGGACATCTCCCATGTTTTGCCTTGCATGGAAAAATCAGCCGTGTTAGTCAAATGAGATCATCTACTAATTCAAGGGCTTTTTTGTTGGATCACAATTTGAATTTTTTTTTCTCCACTGCTGTAACATTTTGTATTTCTTTTTTAAAACATAATCCACATTTTTTGTTGTTGTAGTGGTACTCATGACTCAAGAACATTTAAATCAGACTTGCAAAACTTAAAAGATTACCGAAATTCATTGACAGTGGTGCCCACGAAGCTGCTGCCAAAGGTCACAAAGAAGATGAAGTCGCACTGTAAGGAAGAATTAAAAATGAGGAACATTAATAATCTTAATATTCTTGTTTTGGTGCTAAGTTCCTCCAAGCATCAGAAATACTTTTCCATAACTTCATATTCTACTCACCATTGCTACCACTCTCTCTTCAAGATCTCTGTATTGTTCACTGCTGCGATCATTGAGTTCTGCAACAAATGGTTCTTCCAAGATTGCTGTGAGAATCACAACTGGTGGCGGTGCTGCAATGAAGCCTGTTGTAGTTGTTCCAGCAGTTGTTGTTGGCACTCCAGCTGCTGTAAATAAGAAATTGGTGACAAAAGGATTGATACAACTCTATGCATTTAACAGCAGCTGTTTTGATGTGAGTTAAATTTAGGTTCATGTATTCAGTGTTGACTTACGAATGGCTGTGATGGAGTTTGCAAGAATGGTGAGGTTGAAGTTGTTGTTGGAGTTATTCAAGGCACCTTTCAGGGTATCTACAACAACATTAGCCTCTGGGACCTCATCGCGTGAGACTGTGCTGTTAAACACCAGGTCAACCTCTACTTGGACATCTCCCATGTTTTGCCTTGCATGGAAAAATCAGCCGTGTTAGTCAAATGAGATCATCTACTAATTCAAGGGCTTTTTTGTTGGATCGCAACTTGAATTTTTTTTTCTCCACTGCTGTAACATTTTATATTTCTTTTTTAAAACATAATCCACATTTTTTGTTGTTGTAGTGGTACTCATGACTCAAGAACATTTAAATCAGACTTGCAAAACTTAAAAGATTACCGAAATTCATTGACAGTGGTGCCCACGAAGCTGCTGCCAAAGGTCACAAAGAAGATGAAGTCGCACTGTAAGGAAGAATTGAAAATGAGGAACATTAATAATCTTAATATTCTTGTTTTGGTGCTAAGTTCCTCCAAGCATCAGAAATACTTTTCCATAACTTTATATTCTACTCACCATTGCTACCACTCTCTCTTCAAGATCTCTGTATTGTGCACTGCTGCGATTATTGAGTTCTGCAACAAATGGTTCTTCCAAGATTGCTGTGAGAATCACAACTGGTGGCGGTGCTGCAATGAAGCCTGTTGTAGTTGTTCCAGCAGTTGTTGTTGGTACTCCAGCTGCTGTAAATAAGAAATTGGTGACAAAAGGATTGATACAACTCTATGCATTTAACAGCAGCTGTTTTGATGTGAGTTAAATTTAGGTTCATGTATTCAGTGTTGACTTACGAATGGCTGTGATGGAGTTTGCAAGAATGGTGAGGTTGAAGTTGTTGTTGGAGTTATTCAAGGCACCTTTCAGGGTATCTACAACAACATTAGCCTCTGGGACCTCATCGCGTGAGACTGTGCTGTTAAACACCAGGTCAACCTCTACTTGGACATCTCCCATGTTTTGCCTTGCATGGAAAAATCAGCCGTGTTAGTCAAATGAGATCATCTACTAATTCAAGGGCTTTTTTGTTGGATCGCAACTTGAATTTTTTTTTCTCCACTGCTGTAACATTTTGTATTTCTTTTTTAAAACATAATCCACATTTTTTGTTGTTGTAGTGGTACTCATGACTCAAGAACATTTAAATCAGACTTGCAAAACTCAAGATTACCGAAATTCATTGACAGTGGTGCCCACGAAGCTGCTGCCAAAGGTCACAAAGAAGATGAAGTCGCACTGTAAGGAAGAATTAAAAATGAGGAACATTAATAATCTTAATATTCTTGTTTTGGTGCTAAGTTCCTCCAAGCATCAGAAATACTTTTCCATAACTTTATATTCTACTCACCATTGCTACCACTCTCTCTTCAAGATCTCTGTATTGTTCACTGCTGCGATCATTGAGTTCTGCAACAAATGGTTCTTCCAAGATTGCTGTGAGAATCACAACTGGTGGCGGTGCTGCAATGAAGCCTGTTGTAGTTGTTCCAGCAGTTGTTGTTGGCACTCCAGCTGCTGTAAATAAGAAATTGGTGACAAAAGGATTGATACAACTCTATGCATTTAACAGCAGCTGTTTTGATATGAGGTAAATTTAGGTTCATGTATTCAGTGTTGACTTACGAATGGCTGTGATGGAGTTTGCAAGAACGGTGAGGTTGAAGTTGTTGTTGGAGTTATTCAAGGCACCTTTCAGGGTATCTACAACAACATTAGCCTCTGGGACCTCATCGCGTGAGACTGTGCTGTTAAACACCAGGTCCACCTCTACTTGGACATTTCCCATGTTTTGCCTTGCATGGAAAAATCAGCCGTGTTAGTCAAATGAGATCATCTAATAATTCAAGGGCTTTTTTGTTGGATCACAATTTGAATTTTTTTTTCTCCACTGCTGTAACATTTTATATTTCTTTTTTAAAACATAATCCACATTTTTTGTTGTTGTAGTGGTACTCATGACTCAAGAACATTTAAATCAGACTTGCAAAACTTAAAAGATTACCGAAATTCATTGACAGTGGTGCCCACGAAGCTGCTGCCAAAGGTCACAAAGAAGATGAAGTCGCACTGTAAGGAAGAATTAAAAATGAGGAACATTAATAATCTTAATATTCTTGTTTTGGTGCTAAGTTCCTCCAAGCATCAGAAATACTTTTCCATAACTTCATATTCTACTCACCATTGCTACCACTCTCTCTTCAAGATCTCTGTATTGTTCACTGCTGCGATTATTGAGTTGTGCAACAAATGGTTCTTCCAAGATTGCTGTGAGAATCACAACTGGTGGCGGTGCTGCAATGAAGCCTGTTGTAGTTGTTCCAGCAGTTGTTGTTGGTACTCCAGCTGCTGTAAATAAGAAATTGGTGACAAAAGGATTGATACAACCCTATGCATTTAACAGCAGCTGTTTTGATGTGAGGTAAATTTAGGTTCATGTATTCAGTGTTGACTTACGAATGGCTGTGATGGAGTTTGCAAGAACGGTGAGGTTGAAGTTGTTGTTGGAGTTATTCAAGGCACCTTTCAGGGTATCTACAACAACATTAGCCTCTGGGACCTCATCGCGTGAGACTGTGCTGTTAAACACCAGGTCCACCTCTACTTGGACATTTCCCATGTTTTGCCTTGCGTGGAAAAATCAGCTGTGTTAGTTAAATGAGATCATCTACTATTTCAAGGGCTTTTTTGTTGGATCGCAACTTTAATTTTTTTTCTCCACTGCTGTAACATTTTGTATTTCTTTTTTTAAACATAATCCACATTTTTTGTTATTGTAGTGGTACTCATGACTCAAGAACATTTAAATCAGACTTGCAAAACTTAAAAGATTACCGAAATTCATTGACAGTGGTGCCCACGAAGCTGCTGCCAAAGGTCACAAAGAAGATGAAGTCGCACTGTAAGGAAGAATTAAAAATGAGGAACATTAATAATCTTAATATTCTTGTTTTGGTGCTAAGTTCCTCCAAGCATCAGAAATACTCTTCCATAACTTTATATTCTACTCACCATTGCTACCACTCTCTCTTCAAGATCTCTGTATTGTGCACTGCTGCGATTATTGAGTTGTGCAACAAATGGTTCTTCCAAGATTGCTGTGAGAATCACAACTGGTGGCGGTGCTGCAATGAAGCCTGTTGTCGTTGTTCCAGCAGTTGTTGTTGGTACTCCAGCTGCTGTAAATAAGAAATTGGTGACAAAAGGATTGATACAACTCTATGCATTTAACAGCAGCTGTTTTGATGTGAGGTAAATTTAGGTTCATGTTTTCAGTGTTGACTTACGAATGGCTGTGATGGAGTTTGCAAGAACAGTGAGGTTGAAGTTGTTGTTGGAGTTATTCAAGGCACCTTTCAGGGTATCTACAACAACATTAGCCTCTGGGACCTCATCGCGTGAGACTGTGCTGTTAAACACCAGGTCCACCTCTACTTGGACATTTCCCATGTTTTGCCTTGCATGGAAAAATCAGCCGTGTTAGTCAAATGGGATCATCTAATAATTCAAGGGCTTTTTTGTTGGATCGCAACTTGAATTTTTTTTTCTCCACTGCTGTAACATTTTATATTTCTTTTTTAAAACATAATCCACATTTTTTGTTGTTGTAGTGGTACTCATGACTCAAGAACATTTAAATCAGACTTGCAAAACTTAAAAGATTACCGAAATTCATTGACAGTGGTGCCCATGAAGCTGCTGCCAAAGGTCACAAAGAAGATGAAGTCGCACTGTAAGGAAGAATTAAAAATGAGGAACATTAATAATCTTAATATTCTTGTTTTGGTGCTAAGTTCCTCCAAGCATCAGAAATACTTTTCCATAACTTTATATTCTACTCACCATTGCTACCACTCTCTCTTCAAGATCTCTGTATTGTTCACTGCTGCGATTATTGAGTTGTGCAACAAATGGTTCTTCCAAGATTGCTGTGAGAATCACAACTGGTGGCGGTGCTGCAATGAAGCCTGTTGTTGTTCCAGCAGTTGTTGTTGGTACTCCAGCTGCTGTAAATAAGAAATTGGTGACAAAAGGATTGATACAACTCTTTGCATTTAACAGCAGCTGTTTTGATGTGAGGTAAATTTAGGTTCATGTTTTCAGTGTTGACTTACGAATGGCTGTGATGGAGTTTGCAAGAACAGTGAGGTTGAAGTTGTTGTTGGAGTTATTCAAGGCACCTTTCAGGGTATCTACAACAACATTAGCCTCTGGGACCTCATCGCGTGAGACTGTGCTGTTAAACACCAGGTCCACCTCTACTTGGACATTTCCCATGTTTTGCCTTGCGTGGAAAAATCAGCTGTGTTAGTTAAATGAGATCATCTACTAATTCAAGGGCTTTTTTGTTGGATCGCAACTTGAATTTTTTTTTCTCTACTGCTGTAACATTTTATATTTCTTTTTTAAAACATAATCCACATTTTTTGTTGTTGTAGTGGTACTCATGACTCAAGAACATTTAAATCAGACTTGCCAAACTTAAAAGATTACCGAAATTCATTGACAGTGGTGCCCACGAAGCTGCTGCCAAAGGTCACAAAGAAGATGAAGTCGCACTGTAAGGAAGAATTAAAAATGAGGAACATTAATAATCTTAATATTCTTGTTTTGGTGCTAAGTTCCTCCAAGCATCAGAAATACTTTTCCATAACTTTATATTCTACTCACCATTGCTACCACTCTCTCTTCAAGATCTCTGTATTGCGCACTGCTGCGATTATTGAGTTGTGCAACAAATGGTTCTTCCAAGATTGCTGTGAGAATCACAACTGGTGGCGGTGCTGCAATGAAGCCTGTTGTAGTTGTTCCAGCAGTTGTTGTTGGTACTCCAGCTGCTGTAAATAAGAAATTGGTGATAAAAGGATTGATACAACTCTTTGCATTTAACAGCAGCTGTTTTGATGTGAGGTAAATTTAGGTTCATGTTTTCAGTGTTGACTTACGAATGGCTGTGATGGAGTTTGCAAGAACGGTGAGGTTGAAGTTGTTGTTGGAGTTATTCAAGGCACCTTTCAGGGTATCTACAACAACATTAGCCTCTGGGACCTCATCGCGTGAGACTGTGCTGTTAAACACCAGGTCCACCTCTACTTGGACATTTCCCATGTTTTGCCTTGCATGGAAAAATCAGCCGTGTTAGTCAAATGGGATCATCTATTAATTCAAGGGCTTTTTTGTTGGATCGCAACTTGAATTTTTTTTTCTCTACTGCTGTAACATTTTATATTTCTTTTTTAAAACATAATCCACATTTTTTGTTGTTGTAGTGGTACTCATGACTCAAGAACATTTAAATCAGACTTGCAAAACTTAAAAGATTACCGAAATTCATTGACAGTGGTGCCCACGAAGCTGCTGCCAAAGGTCACAAAGAAGATGAAGTCGCACTATAAGGAAGAATTAAAAAATAGGAACATTAAAAATCTTAATATACTTGTTTTGGTGCTATGTTCCTCCAAGCATCAGAAATACTTTTCCATAACTTTATATTCTACTCACCATTGCTACCACTCTCACTTCAAGATCTCTGTATTGTTCACTGCTGCGATTATTGAGTTGTTCAACAAATGGTTCTTCCAAGATTGCTGTGAGAATCACAACTGGTGGCGGTGCTGCAATGAAGCCTGTTGTAGTTGTTCCAGCAGTTGTTGTTGGTACTCCAGCTGCTGTAAATAACAAATTGGTGACAAAAGGATTGATACAACTCTATGCATTTAACAGCAGCTGTTTTGATGTGAGGTAAATTTAGGTTCATGTATTCAGTGTTGACTTACGAATGGCTGTGATGGAGTTTGGCACAATGTTTAACTGGAAGGCGAAGTTTAAGGCATTCAGGTTACGTTTCAGGGCATCTACAACAACATCAGCCTCTGGGACTTCATCGGGTGATAGCGTGCTGTTAAACACCAGGTCCACCTCTACTTGGACATTTCCCATGTTTTGCCTTGCATGGAAAAAGCAGCCGTGCCAGTCAAATTAGATCATCTCATAATTCCATTTTTTTTTTGTATAATAACAACTTGATTTTTTTTTGTCCACTGCTGTAACATTTTGTACTTTTCAAAAAAAATCATATTCTGCAATTTTTTGTCTCTGTGCTAATTATGACTCGAGAACATTTAAGTCAGACTTTCAAAACTTGAAAGATTACCGAATTTCATTGACATTGGTGCCCACGAAGCTGCTGTCAAAGTTGATGGAAAAGATTAAGTTGTACTGCAAGAGAGAAGTAAAATTGAGGACCATTAAAAATCTTAATATTAGTTTGTTTGTTTTTTTTTGTTTTTTTCATTTATACATTTTTTTTCTCAAGCATCAGAAAACTTTTCCATATCTTCATATTTTACTCACCATGTTTACCACTCTCTCTTCAAGATCTCTGTATTGTGCACTGCTGCGATTATTGAGTTCTGCAACAAATGGTTCTTCCGAAGTTGCTGTGAGAATCACAACTGTTCCAGCAGTTGTTGTTGGTACTACAGCTGCTGTAAATTAATAATTGGTGACAAAAGGAATGTTTTTGACAGGTTGAAAAATGTTCAAAGTGCTTAATCTTACGGATGTTGTCTTTTATACAATCCCATAACTTGCATAGATTTCTCTAGATTTACTGAATCTTTAGTATGTAATTTATTGTAGATGTTGAAATCCCGAAATGATTTTCAGTTTTGCATTGAGAAATTTTCTTTTCAAAAGCAGTTTTGTGGTGAACCGCAATCCATCCTTGCTTGTGTATAGCTTTTCATGGATATCACTTTCATACCTATTCATGATACTATCACCTGCTTCGATTAACCTGCATACCAGTGGAATGTTCCAAACAGGTGTGTAAAACCTGATCTTGAGTCCATTGAAAATGTAACAAAATCTGATAATGTAATAACTTCTCGATAATGTAGTACACTTTTTTTTACCAATAATGTAATAAAGTATAACATTAATTGGAGGTTATTACATTATCAGGTTAGCCTTCATTTCACAAGTCCTGATAATGTAATAATTCCAAAATATTGTAATAATTAAACAACAGACCACCCATTACTTGGGTTCAAGTGGTGATACTGTGTAGGCAACTCCAGCTCCAGAGCTCTAGCGCCACCAACAGGTCAAAGTTGAATGTTTATTAACTTTTGACCTGTTCATCCGTTTTTCACAAACGAGGTATCCATGACACACGAATGCATTCAACAGCTTCTTGAAATCTAAAGGTGCTTGGCCGTGACAACCAATCTAACTTAATGGCTAAGTCGCCAAACAGGAAGTCAGCCCATTTCTCAGCAACCCTTTAACATATCTTAACCCAACTTGATAGAGTCATGCCGTCAACCTGGGAACACCTAAACAATTTGGTGACCTTTGACATCAAGGGGGCGCTGCAATATCGAAAATGTGTTTTAACTCCTATACCTTCACATAAGTGGATTGCAAACTTATTTTTGAATGTCTGGTGATATTGCAAGCCCTCTCCAAATAGCTCCAAAACTATTTTGCACATCAGAATTTGGCTGCCATTCTGATCTTTGAGCATCCTGGTGTTAAACTTTAACTCTTATTGACATCAAACCTGCTTAGAACCTAGGAAAAAAACCTGGTCTCAACCAGCCTTGGTGCCATCCACTATACATGCCCCTTCATCATTGCTTGCATCTTTTATACGTTTGGATTAATGGATTATTTTGTATTTCAAACTATATGTAACTACTTGTGCCTAGTGCTTTCAGAACATTTTCATATCATCAACAGCAATATTAGTACTATTTACTAAGTACATAGGTTGGATACATTGTACTAGGGAGACTGTAAAATAAAGTGTTACCAACTGTGTTCTGAACTCGTTAAATACACTGGCAAATTGCAGTGGACTCCAAATGCAACAATTTTGTATTTGTTTATTTATTTAATTTTAACACACAACAAAAGTAACCTATATCTAGAAAAGCCAGTCATATATCGTGTTACCAACAGTGCTCTGAACTTTTAAAATATCACTGGCAAATGGCAGTGGACTCCAAATGCAACAATTTTGTATTTGAGTCATATGATGATGTCATGATGTCATATGTACCATGTGTGGTTAAGATATGGTAAAAGGGTTACTGAGAAATGGGCTTACTTCCTGTTTGGCGACCTCACCATCAAGTTTGATTGGCTGTCACAGCCAAGTACCTTTGAATTTCAAGAAGATGTTGAATGCATTCGTGTGTCATGGTCTGAAGATCATCTGGGCCAAGTTTATAGAGTATTAAACAAAATTAGTGATAACAAAGGCCTTTTAAAGGTTGTTGATCAAATCAAAGATGGCCGAAAAACCCCATTGAGGATTCATTGAGCTTGGATTGGCCCAAGGGTTCCAGTGATACATCGTTTGTGAAAAACAGATGAACGGGTCAAAAGTTAATAAACATTCAACTTTGACCTGCTGGTGGCGCTAGAGCTCTTGAGCTAGTGTTGCCTACACAGTATCACCACTTGAACTCAAGTAATGGGTGGTGTGCTGCACTTTATTACATTATCGGGAAGTTATTACATTATCAGGACTTGCGAAATGAAGGCTAACCTGATAATGTAATAACCTCCAATTAATGTTATGCTTTATTACATTATTGGTAAAAAGTGTATTACATTATAGGGAAATGCACTTTATTACATTATCGGGAAGGTATTACATTATCAGGTTTTATTACATTTTCAATGGACTCAAGTGCAGATTTTTATTACATTATCGGGTTATTACATTATCGGGAATTTATTACATTATCAGGTTCTACAAGGTGTTTTTGAGCCTTCCTTAACTTTCCAGTCTTTGAGGGCCCCTATCCCAACCTTTTCAGAATGTGTCAGAACCCCAAAAGGATTAGAAAATGATCGCATTTTGTTTTTCATACACACTGTTCCAACTTTTTTGAAATTGTAGTTGTATTAGAATCATTGAAGGAGGTGAATGAAATTGTTTAAACAAGATTCAACTTACCTATTAGAACCAGAAAAATTGATATGATCTCTCCGACATCCATCCTGTTTTCCTTTGAATCTATGAAATCAAATAACACAGACTTACACACAAAAGCGACATTACTACAAGACAATGAAAATCTGTATTAAAACAGATTTTATCAAATAAGAAAATAAGTAGACCCAAGCATGTCAGGATATCATGTAAAGTTAGGCTATTTTGGCGATTTTCAAAGCAGTCATGTGACCTCTGACATCATGCTATCTCAATGAAAATAGGATCTCTGGGTTCCCCCTTGGTTTCCCCCTGGAGTCTCTTCTTTACGTACATGCTGACAACATGCAATTTAAGGCAAAAACCACATAGTGTTCCTCATGTAGTATACTTTTGCCTTTTCCGCCTACTATATTTGAATATTTGTGCATACTGAGGTCCCTAAACAGGCTTTGAATTACATAAACTGGGTATCACTGGAAAGCTGAGACTCTTGTGGATTCTCTTTATGTGGGATGATGTTAATCATCAGTAGAAGCCAGTTCATTGCGGTGAGGGCATTTCTTGAGCATTCAGAGGATGTGCACCTTTCCTAGATTTATTGTCAGTAAGAGGGTTTCTCAACAGTTTGAAGAACAGAAGTGCTCGTCATCAAATAGCTGAAAATACAGAAATCTCCAAAATGACTAAAGTTTTTGAACCCAAATCACAGCATGGGTTTTTCTATGTTGTTCCAAAGATCTTGGCATATTGATGTTATATTCTGGAGGGTTTTTGACCATTTTTATCCATTCTTGATATGAATGAAATTGCGCTATTCAGCACCAAATGTGTGTAACAAATGGTATCAACCCAAAAATTGCTGGAACAACTTATGGGACATAGTTGAACATGGAAATGGACTTCAGAAAGCCACCTCTTATCGTATGACCCTTTATACACCCTAATAGGTTTCAATAAATAATTAATTTATTCATTAAGTCATTATAATTAGACATTTTTGACCAGAACAACTCGACACACAGTGCTGTCCTGCATCTAATCATCACGTTCACAGCTTTTAGATGATGTGCTCCACTTCTATGTGGCATTTATTGTTGACCTGCTATCTCCCCCTAAACATCAACTGCCCTCAACCACCAATTCTCAAACAAAATGACCTGGAATGGTAAGAGAGAGTAAAGTACTAATATCCTTTTAGCAGGTGATACAGTTTTTAATCTTCAAATGTCTATATTCTGAGAGTTTTTAGCCTTTACAACAAAGTTTCTACTCATGTAATGGTTCGAAACCATTAAGGCCAACCCAATCTTAAGTTATAGGTTGTCAGTGAGTTGGCTCAGTTTATTGGCATACTGCCTTTATAGCCCTGCGAAACAGTTTGCTGGTGAAATCCACCTACGTCACTCAATGAACATGGTGATAGATGACAGTTTAAGTTCAAATGAATTATTTGTATGTGCACCCTTCAACAAAATGAGGTCTTAGCTGCACTTCCTCATTTTTATCTGAAGAATCAATTCATGACATTTTTGCACTTTACAACTCAATCTAAACAATAGATCTAAAGACAAATGGTTTGCTGAAAATAGGAATAATAACACAGTATGTGTCTCCCTCATTACAACCTGTAGCCTAAACCATATGCATTTTAAACAACTGTGCCAAAATGTAACTTTACTTTTTCTGAGAATCATCTGTGTCTCAGCATGCTGTTCAACGTTCCATTAAAACTGCAATTCTAATCCAATAACCTTTTTGTCAAATTCAATGTTTGCAGTAGCAGCTGTTGCTCTCTAAATGGGAAATAAACAAAGTGATTTGTATCAAGTCACACAAAACTATTACTCTTATTATTAAACTACTAGCAACAACTAGAGAAAGGCTTAACAGCGTATAAAGAAAAAGAGAGTGGGAGAAACAGAGATGGAAAATCAGGTACATGCTACTGTACATTTCTGAAGGAGCACTGACAGGAGGGATGTGTTTGTTTGGGTGTTCCTCCAACCTTCACCTTGAATGTGGTGAGGTAATATTTTTATGATAATCTGTATTTAATAATCAAATTCTGGTGTGTTTGTCCCTAAAACTATGCTTTTTTCAATGGAATATATTGATATCTGTGTTTTTGGAAACTTTTAATGTTATGCAACAGTCCAGATCTGTTAAGGTCTTTATGTTGGAATGGAATGGAAGCAAATGAAAAAAGCAATAGCTGATCAATGTTTTCAGAAATGCAATTAACAAAACCACATCTCAGGACACAAGCTGTCAGTCTGTCAGTTTCTTGGCTCAGTATCATGGGATACTCCCTTCTTTAATGAAACAGGCTGCTGCTGCATTCCACCTGTATGAATGTTGAAGGAAGTATTACAGTAAATAACAATATAAATATTTAGTACTTTTAGTTGATAAGTAAAGAGAAATGAAAGAGAAAATAATGATATCCTTTTTTAAACATATTGAACGTCTATTGGTTGTAATATGTGGAGTTATTGGAGCAATTCTATAATTCTACAATTCTATAATGTCATTTAGCAGACACTTTTATCCAAAGCACGTACATTTGAGAGTTAATACAACACAAGCAAAGATGAAGTCAGGAAACAACACAAGAGTAGATGCTTTTGGTTGAGTTCGAGTCCATTAGGGCGTAAGTGCTTTCAGTTAGTGCGAGCGGTCAGTGCAAAAAGTTTATTAATTTTTTTATTTATTCTTTTTTTATATAAAGTTCTTATCAGTGTAGATTGAGTGTGAAGGTGTTCAGTAAAGAGTTTGGTCTTTAGTCTTTTCTTAAAGATTGAGAGAAACTCAACAGATGGGTTGGGGTTTTTGGAAGTTCGTTCCACCACCGGGGAACTACCGAGGAGAAGACTCTAGTTTGAGACGTAGAGCCCCTCAGCGCCTTTCATTCTAAAATATGTAAATTTGAGTAAATATGTCAATAGATGATACAATGCAATTAAAGTGCAAAAAAGAAAAATTCACATTAAAACTTCAAAAGTGAAGAATCTCAGTTTTATTTTATAATAGTCTTTTAAAGTTTCATACTGAATAATATTGAATTGAAACTTTAAAAGACTATTATAAAATAAAACTGAGATTCTTCACTTTTGATCTATATTAAATAAATGGTGAATGTTTGTCAAGTCAGTAAAAAACAGATTTTTTTAAAGATAACAATTATAGCACATTGTTGTAATAAAGACGAGTGAACTGAATGAGCTTATACATGGTTTCTGCAGAGCTCACCACAGTAGTAAATATAGGACCTGTAAAGACATTTTAATACAGCACACATACAGTCTAAAATTATTTAACATTAATTCACACTTTTTCAGTACTGTACAATATGTGTGTGTGTCATCTCCTAAGACATATGGACCTGAAAATGTACTTACCCAAAATGAAACAATCCACCATGAAATGTTACAATTCCCCCTATCTAGTCTCTGTAAAATCTGTAAAATTTTTGATTCTGTCCAGTTCACATCCACTATATTGCAAGCATTTCATCTCAAGTGACAGTTCAAATCTACTACAGCCTTTATACTGGCACAGACTAAGGTTAAAGCGTGACTCAGAGGATTATAATGAATACTCACTTGACATGGAATCTCAATACAAAGGCTGTTTTTTCTTTTTTGGTACAGCGTAATGGCATCCTCCCTTTTATATCCTGGGAAACAGGTTGTTCTTAAATTCCATATCAGGTGTGTGTGACTCTTTAAAGACATTTTACCCGTTGGTAATATGTTATTAGAATAATTAAAATTCAAATCGACGACTTTTTTATGGATAAAATCAACAACAACAAAAAAGCATCTCAAAGTCAACCTCAAAGTCAGGGCAAAATATAGTTTGAAAAGTTAACATTTGCAGCATATGATTCTTAGATAGGAAAGAAAATTGTGTAAAAAGGTAGGCTTATTGTCTTGAGAGTAGATCTATCTATCCATCTATCCATCTATCCATCCATCCATCCATCCATCCATCCATCCATCCATCCATCCATCCATCTCTGTCCATAAAGCTAGAATCATTATGTGTTCAGACTCAATTCTCTGTTAATTGTGGTTTCATTTTCATTTTGATATGTTTGGAAGAGATGATTCATAAAGTTTTGAGATATACACCTTATCCGTCGAGAATAAATCACATTGTCACAATCATTTCATGGAAATAGGTAAAAAAAAATGTATTCCAACTTTATGAGCGACCGTGTGTCTACTTGAGTGAGTAGTTGGCTATTTGGCCTATAGCCGACTCTGCTTATGTTATCTTGCTTGGGTGATGACCTGACAGGTGAACTCCTTGTGGCAGTTCTTGGCAGAGCAATTTTAAGTGCAGCAGTTGTTGATGCAGCAGTTTTTGGTGCGGTAGTCATAGTTACAGCAGTTGTACGTGCAGCAGTAGTAGTTATGGCAATCGTGGGTGCAGCCATTGGTATTGTTTCAGCAGCTGTTGTTGTTCCTTGTTGTTTGTTGCACTGTTGGCAGCTGTTGTTGTTGCTTAAAAGTTGAAAACAAAGGGATTACCATAGCACAGCAAAAGTTTTTCCACTATTCACTATTCTGAAAGTCAACCCTGATTCATTTGTATAAGAAATATTCACTATGGTGCAAGCAATTCTAACATCATTCATCTTACCTTTTTCGAATCAGGAAGGTTGATATGATGCCTTAACAGCCATCTCTTTTTTTTTGAGTCTATGAATTCAAACAATACCGAGTTACTCACAGACACAGCATGTCAAAAGTTTGTTAACATAAAATGATAAGTAAAAGTAAAGTAGCAGTAGAAGTATATTTTCATGTGTCACAAAGTATTAAATATGACTTTTCTTGTATATATATCTTGTATATTGTATATATTTTCTTGTGTATGTATGTGTAATATATGTAAATTTTGCAACACACATAACCGAGTTGCAAGATTGCATGCAATTAATGAAAACTGATGATTTCTTTGCAACACAGTTGCTGAGTATAATTCTGTGACATGATATGTGTTATTATTACTCTCTCACAAGTCATCTGGTACTTACAACTAATGTTACAATTTTAATTTTGCAGACTCTTTTATCCAAAGCGACATACATCAGAAAGTTTATACAACACAAGCAAAGATCTAGTCTGAAGACAACGTATGAGTAAGTGCCATTGGATTAAGTTTGAGTCCAATAGGGCCATAGGTGATATGAGGCCGTGTACAAACACATGCTACACACTTGCAGCTGAGTACGGTGGCCCTGAAGTGAAAATCACTCCAGCAATTCACACAACACGCCAGCAATTCACACAACACGCCAGCAATTCTCACAACACACCAGCAATTCACACAACACACCAGCAATTCACACAACACATCAGCAATTCACACAACACACCAGCAATTCACACAACACGCCGCAATTCACACAACACACCAGCAATTCACACAACACGCCAGCAATTCACACAACACGCCAGCAATTCGCACAACACGCCAGCAATTCACACAACACGCCAGCAATTCATCACAACACGCCAGCAATTCACACAACACACCAGCAATTCACACAACAGGCCAGCAATTCACACAACACGCCAGCAATTCACACAACACACCAGCAATTCACACAACACACCAGCAATTCATCACAACCCGCCAGCAATTCACACAACACGCCAGCAATTCACACAACACGCCAGCAATTCACACAACACGCAAGCAATTCACACAACACGCCAGCAATTCACACAACACACCAACAATTCATCACAACACGCCAGCAATTCACGCAACACACCAGCAATTCACACAACACGCCAACAATTCACCACAACACATGATGGTGTGTTGTGGTTTATCCTTTATGAGGGATTAATTTATTTGGTTGGTCACAAGCATCAACTAGGCTGAAATGTCTTTGAGCAAAGCGCTGAACCCCTGTTAGTGCAGGGTTGTTATAAGTTTACTCTGACCTCTGTCTTTATTTGAATCTGAATTTAAAAATGGGATGCTGGTGTGTTTGTGCCTAAAATAGTGCATTTTTTACAATCCTGCAAAAAAGAGATAAGGTGCCATTATAGTGGAGATTTCCTGAAATTATGACAGACGTTATTGATGTGTTATAAGGCAAACCTTTCATGTTGTGCAACAATCCACATCTATCAAGGCTTTAATAAGAAAGAAAGAAAAGTACGTAAGTAATAGTTGACCTTTTTTTGGAAATGTTTTAGCAAACAAAATACCACATCTCAGGATACAAGCTGTCAGCTGAAAGTTTCTTGGCTCAGTATCAGAGGATACTCCCTTCTTTTATCCTATGAAACAGGTTTCTGCAGCATTCCAGCTTTATGAATGTTGAAGGACGTCCCAACAGTGTGACAGTAAGTTAGGACAAACATCAATATACATTTTAGTATGTTTTGGTATTAATGAAGAAATGCAGGGGAAAATGCGCTTATTCATGTATTCTGCACGGTTCACCACATTAATAAGACCTTTTCAATACCACACACATATACTTGATATGTGAATTTTATTCTAATATTTATTTATTGATTATACTGGCTAAAGTACAGTCTAAAATTATTTCGTTAATATATCACATTTTTTATTACTTCCCAGCAGTATGTAAAAAATGGTTCTTATTGACATAGTTAAATACATTTACACAGCCTGGACCTTGATTAGCGGCATAACATGGAACATTTTTAAGTTTATTGAGGCTTTGTCCTAAACTGACATGAGTTTCCAAGTACTGAATCTAGCAAATTAAAGTGTTAGCTCCAGGTCTGATGGTGCCGACTAAAACTCAAACAAAAAGGATTAAAAGCCGCCCTGAAAACAAACAAACAATTGCACTTTTAGTTTAGAGTCAGATTTGACATTTTGGATATTGCAAACCCTTCACCTTATGGGGGGGGAATGAAAGCTAACTAAGTGATATATAGACCATATATATTTTTGCCTGACCACCAGAGGTCATTCCTACACATGGGTGTGTATGTCACTGAGTGACTGAGTGAGTGGACTACTTCTAGGGCTGTTTTCAAAGACGTCAGTGAGACATGAGCGGCGCTTATTCGTTGTATCATCCATGCAGATTACCCTCACTCGCTAAAGTGGGCCAGGAGATAAAATCAATCAATACATACGAAGGGCTACACGGTGGTGTAGTGGTTAGCACCGCGGCTCTTCTGTGTGTTTGCATGTTCTCCCTGTGTCAGCGTTGGTTCTCACAGGGTACTCCGGCTTCCTCCCACAGTCCAAAAACATGCATTTAGGTTTAATTGGTGACTATTAATTGCCCGTAGGTGTGAATGAGAACGTGATAGTCTGGTGACCTGTCCAGGGTAAACCCACCTCTCACCCAATGTCAGCTGGGATCGGCTCCAGCCCCCCCGCAACCCGAGTGTGGATAAGCAGTTAAGGATAATGAATGAATGAGTGAATGAATAAATAAAAGAACTGTGATTTCTTAACATGAAACCGACATGAAAGCTATTCAGTAAATCAGGGAATGTTTGTTTCTGGAAAAAGTCTGTTCTGGATTATCTTTGAGTATTTTGTGTCTCGTACCAAGCAGCATATCAGACATGTATTTTGGCCCCAGACAAATCAGGGCTTTGTAGGTTGATAATGAAATTGTAAAAATCAATTCTTTAAATCATTGGAAGAAACTGAAAAACTTTGTTTGTAGTGAGGGCTCTGGCAGCAGCGTTCAGAATAAGCTGCAGTTTTCTGATTGATGTATATATAGAGACCTGTAAAGACACTGTTACAAACAAGTCTCACTGAGTCTTTGAGTCTAGCTCTATTTTAAAGTGGCAGTAGGCTCAGTTGGTAAGTCAGTTCACATGGGTACTGAAATGTACGACATATTAAAGTCTTCATATAATGGAAGGCTTTGTGAAAAACTAGTATGTCAAATGAATAGCAGGCTGTCTTGTATACGCCCTTCCTTTGTCTTGTCTGCTGCTGCATTCCACTTGTGTAAACTGTGAAGGAAGTTAAAGCCTTATGCCAGTAAGCTATGTCCAACACTTACCCGCACAGGGAACCCTTTCTTTTACAGTCCCCTAATTACTGTGTATTTACTGGGTAATTACAAGGTAAAAAGAAGGAATTACAAGGTAACTAACACTGGTAAAATGATGGTAACTATAGAGTAAATACTAACTAATTGCTTTATAATATCAGGTAACTATAATTTAGGTAACTACAGTAAAATACTAACACAATTACTATGTAAAAAGAGAGAAATTACAACACATTTACCTGGTAGTATAATCCAATATATCACCTGTCCATCTAGTTACTAGGTTACTTTGCTCATTCATTTATAATGCCTGGTTTTATTTAGTACTTACCTGGCAAATATGCAATCAGGATCCTCTTGTTATTTAAACTTTCTGTAGTGTTACCAGGTAAAACATGTCTATTTACCAAGTAAATAAGATGAAAGTGTGCTGTAAAAGAAAGTGTGGCTTCTTTCCACAGTATTACCAGTTTCTTTCTATGTAACTAAACCAAGACTTCAGTTTTACATATTGTCCCATGTATTTCCTGCAATGTTGCTCGGTTAAACATGACTATTTTGCAAGTGAATAAACAAATTGCTGTTATACAAAGCCTTCTTACCAAGCAATTACATCAAAACGTTCAATTTATTAACACAAGATGAGTAATAAGTAAACAAGTAATAATGAAAAATGTGCAATAATGCAAAAAAAAAAGCTAAATAGTGCCAAAAAGGACAACTAAATGAACTGACCTCTTAAAACCAAAATCCTAAACTTAACCAACTTATTTATTGAACTTGTGTGCAATGGGCAGCAGGTCAGCCGTCTTCTTCATTGAGTCTATTTTTTTCATTAGCTCCTCATCTTCCTGGAGTACAGCTTTACACTTTTTCGAATAGCCTGCAAGAGTGTCTCCATTGTCAAAGGGTGGCATTTTCTCCTGACCTGCAATTTTCATTTCCGCAATGATGCCGGTGAGAGCAGTGGTGTTCCTGTCGATGCCAAATTTTCGGCAGGCGAGCCCAACACTTCTGTGTTTTCTGAACTCCGCAAGTATCTTGGTGTATAGGTGTAGTACATCATCTGGATTTGAAGCTACGAGACATATCAAACACAATTGAGAAAAAAATCACACAAATATCACAAAAATCAGACAAACCTTATAATCAATCATACATTGTCAAGACTCAAAATAACAACAAAGTACACTTTCATGGTCTGAAGTGAGGTGACTAAGTGGATTGTATTACACTTTGATATGGTAGGGATGCTCCAATATGATATTTGGATCACATATTGATCCTGATATGGACAAAATAGCTGTATCTGGTATTTGAAAAATGTAGCCAATCCATTAGCTGATGCGTTGCTTAGCACAACAGCGAGAGCCTCACAATTAGTCCTAAGCTGTTTAATGAAGGTAAAAGTGAAACACAAGGTATATCCTGCATAGTTTAGGAGAGGTGATCTTGCGATCTTGCACCCTTAATGCACCATCTGCCCCTGTTCAATGGCTTTACAGATTGTTTATGTTATTAGGTTTTTTTATTTTTATTTTATTTTGTTAATTCTTTATTTTGGTGTTTTGGTTCATTTTATTCAGCTGAGATTTATTTTGGGTTAATGTTGTTGATTCTCTCAGGCTGCAGTATCCATTAGACAGTAGTAACATGATAGAATGCACTGCACGGTTTCGCCACATGGAAGAGACCAACTGCTCTGGTTCTGGGATGTTGGTGGGTTGCTATGGAAATGGAAGCGATCGACAGTACAGACTTTGGACGAGCGATAGGAAACTGTAGATAGGCAGCCCTGAGTATAAATTTAAATATTTTCACTGTGTTAAAATAAATTATTTTAAACAAATTATAATATATATATATATATATATATATATATTTTTTTTTTTTTTTTTTTTTTTTTTTTTTTTGTGTGTGTGTGTGTCAGAGCATTTAATTAATTGGTTGCAATCTGGGTGTGAAGGGGATTTAAAACAATATGATTAAAAAAAATGCTCCAGAAAATCATCATCCACCCCACCTTTAAAGCAAAATAAAAGGCCAGTGTGTCTGTTATTATTCTAAATATTAATAAACATGTCAATGTTTTATTAGGTGTGATGTGTGATGGCACATGCAAGTTACCTCTTCGTCCAAACGATGCTTTTGGATTTTCGTCCAAACGATGCTTTCTGATTTTCTTTTTCGCCATCTTTGCTTTGACCTCCACTAAATCCTCATTGGTGTCAGACGTGGTATCATCATCATCGGAGTCAGATGAGTCCATCATGACAGAAGCCCTTTTCTTCAACTCTAAAAGTATAGCAGTACAGTAGATTTAAAAATAGAGAAAAGAAACAGCCAGCTACTAAATATCATCACAGGAAAGGTTATGACAAGCATATCTTTGTATACCCTTTTTGTTAGAGGCGTTGACAGTGTTCTCACTGACTTTCTTTCTTAGAAAATCTCGTTCTTCTTTCAGAATTCTGTTTTCTTCTTTAAGAAGACGCATTTCCTCTTTGAGGAGATTTGTATCCAGCGTTGCTGCAGCATTGGATGCGCTTGATTGGACCTCAACAACTACAAAAAATGCAAACAGAAATATAAACATCCCTGTATTATCACAGTTTTCCTTTACTCCTATTTGGTTATGTTTATGTTACAGCCAGCAACTTCACAACAGGTGACAGGCAGAATGAAGTTTTAAGCTATCTGCAATTCATCTAACCTGATCATATCACCAAAGGATTTTAAGGGGAAATGAATAGGCCAAGAATGTCCAATTTTTTTTTGAGAGCAAGCATGCTTGTCCATAATGTTAACATGAACATATTTAAGGAATTTTATAGTCCTGTAGATTGAAGTCAATGACCAACTTACAGACTGGGTGAGACCCATAATTCCATTCAAAATGCAAATATGGGACAATCATTGGCTAGATAACTTAAGGATTTCTATACTCAACTTGGAAAATGGAACTAATTTCCTGCTAATAATCCAGTGTATATTAACATGAATGACCTTTAAAAAATCCACAAAGAATGGACACAAATACACAGAGCAGTAGGGTGACCAAACATCCTCTTGTGTCTCTTTATATGTCATAAAAATGTTGTTGATGTTGTTTCACTGTTGATAGCAGCTCCCTGACACGCCACTAATATATGAGGTTCTCTCAGCTTCAGGAGCCCCTGACTGACCGGTGACTCATGGTTTATTTAATTTGCATGTTTGGTATTAAAGTAATCCAAAAGTAACTAAAAGTAATCAGTTACATTACTTCAATTTCGTGATACTTAGAGTAAGTTACTAATTACATTTTTAACACATTTTCATGAATTTCCTAACCATGTCACTGACAAGAGTGATGCTGCTGAAGATGGCGCAAGGGGGCAGGCGCTTAATAAGGTGGCTACAACGTGAGAAACTGTTAGCAAGAAAAAAACGATGCCCAGTGTGCCAGAACCACATGAAATTTAAAAAAACCAACACAGCTAAGGATGGATACAGGTGGTAAGGGATTCGTTTTGGATCTTCTGAAATAGCGATGAACACTAAAATGGGATTTTCCTTGAGATTTCCCTTGAGATTTGTGTATGTTGGAACAGGAATGGGCCATCTCCAACTATTCCGACAAAGTACTTCAACAGCAACAGCTTTATTTATTTATTTTTATTTATTGTCCCCATATATTAACCAAAATGTAGTATTAAGAAGTAAATACCACAAAATAGACAATTTTGGACAATTTATGCTCCCAAGCTTAGTCTATAAAGACATGAATGAGCAAGTTTGGTGTTGGTGTACACCTGAGGAATGAATTGAAGTGGAAACTGTGAGCCAGGCCTGCTCATCTAATATCAGTATCTGACCTCACAAATGCCTTTATTGAAGAATGGTCAAAAATTCTCATTAACACATTCATAAACGTGGGGAAAGTCTTCCTAAATGAGTTGAAGTTGTTATAGCTGCAAAGGTTGGACCAACATCATATTACTGTAAATCATAGTTTATGAAAGGGATGCCACTTAAGTTCATATGTGTGGGAAGGCAGGTGGCTCATAACTTTTTGCAATATATCCAAAATGGCCCTGATATGTATTGGACATTTATACTGTTGATGATTTAATATTTTGCAGGATCTGTAGAAGGGCAACCCATCGTGGGAGGGGAATTACAAGGACAATCAGAGAGGGATCGATATTTTCCCGATCTCACATTCCATTAGGGTCATGGATGGCGATTATGCACAGGTTAGATCCTCATACTTTATATTTCTATATTTTCAAATATGAATGAAAGGAAAAATTCAGTGTGAATCAATCCAGACCCCTGTTATATTTCTACTACGCCTATATATTGTAGTTCTAAAATCGGGCTGCATTAAAATCACATACTGAAAATTGACATATTTCTTTATATGTATGTGTGTTTTCTCAGCTTGTCTCATGGTTTACGGTGGAGGCAAGTGGACATGATTGAGGATGGCATTTGTGGAAGCACCAAGACGCTCACAAGGGTCACAACAAAGCTGCGGAATGTGTGCAATGCAGGGATAAAAAGACTCGAGAGGAGAGGACAAATGCGCATTGGAGGGAGGAGAGCATTTGTTGCAATCGACGAAAGTAAATTTCGCCACAAAAGAAAGGTATAGCAATTATAGCATTAGCATTGGCTTATTTTCATTTCACCTAAAGTTGTTTCTGCCATGCAAGCTCATATGCTCATAAAATTAAGAGAATACTTGAAAAAATCAGTTGGTAAAGCCTTGATAATATTTACTTATAATGAGGCTATGACCAATCGGCTGTGTATCAAAATACTTCTGCCCACAATTAGATAGCACACAAAGCTATACCAGATAGACTGATGTGACAAAATCATGTCATTTTAATGAATATAAATAGAGCTTGAACGATTAGTTGCAGACACCACTGCAGAGCAAATGAAAATTTGACTGTCTCGATTTCCAGGCTAGGTTGCCACAATGTGATTGGCTGTAACTGTGTACATGAATGATAGGTCAAAATCAGGGTGGATGAATATGAGGGCTTCTATGAACTACCTACATACTGAAACCCCATGAGATTTGGCATTGGCCTGCCCTAGGAAAAAGACAAAGGTCAAAATCTCTTATGATTTGAGATGCAACAACGAGCTAAAGTAAGGATGGGATGGCCTCAAGGCAGGACTTGTGAAAATTGAGAGAGATGCTTGATTATCAAGCCATTCTGTAAGGCCTGTTACATAGCTGACTAGTCCTCATCAGTGACAAGTCTGTTACCAATCCCTGCCCTCTTTATTTATCTTAACTTCTCTGACTACAAATCTGAATTACTAACACCTTAAACATTGTAATATTTTCAGTCATGACTGTGGGATGGGTTGTATTCAAATGTAATATTTATCGTTTTGTTTGTCAAGTATGGACGTGGTCAAAGAGGTCCCACCTGGAGGAGACGTTCGTGGGTATTCGGCATGATAGAGGTGAAGAGATCTTGCCGCCGGCCCATCCTGAAATTGGTGGAAAATCGATCAAGGGAGCGACTTCTTCCTATTATCAACAAATATGTCCGACCTGGAAGTAAGGTCATCATAACTATAACAACTTGACGCATAATGGCTATATTCACTACCAAGTGAATCACCATCGGCATTATGTGCACCCAGATACAGGTGCACATACTCAACATATTGAGAGGGCATGGAGGACCTATAAGGAGAATGTGTACAGATATAGGGGAAACCTGACGGAAAAATCTTTGAAAATGAACTTGCGGTTCATCGAATGGAACCACTGGTTGGCCAAAGACTACCGTAAGGGTACACTGGGGCGCATGTTTAAGGACATACGGGCATGTTATAGGATGTAGTTATCAACCTTTTCTTCTGAAATATGAATGTTAAGTAATGTGAGTTCTTTCACAGCACACCGTCTCTTATATACTTAAGAGATTTTATTTAATAGACATGTTTAACCTTGGTTACTTTTTTAGTTTGTCTTAATAAATTGAACTTTTTGATGTAATTCCTTGGTAAGAAATCTTTGTATAACAGCAGTTTGTTTTATTCTCTTGGTAAATAGACATGTTTTACCTGGTAACACTACAGAAAATACATGGTAACGTTGAGAGCGGTCAATATGTAAAACTGAAGTCTTGGTTTAGTTACATAGTAAGAAAGTGGTAATACTGTAGAAAGAAGCCACACTTTCTTTTACAGCACACTTTCATTTTATTTACTTGGTAAATAGACATGTTTTACCTGGTAACACTACAGAAAGTTTAAATAACAAGAGGATCCTGATGGCATATTTGCCAGGTGAGTACTAAATAAAACCAGGCATTATAAATGAATGAGCAAAGTAATTACCAGCCAAAACGGCCCAATAACCTAGTAACTAGATGGACAGGTGATATATTGGATTATACTACCAGGTAAATGTGTTGTAATTTCTCTCTTTTTACATAGTAATTGTGTTACCTCTAGAAAATTTGAACAAAAAATATTAATATGCTAATCTAAAACACACAAATAGTAATCCATGATGATAAAGTATACCAGCTGTTACTGCTCTAGCTTTCTAAAAAACAAAAAATACAATATATTTGTCAGGGGACTACTAGCAGAAGCATGTCATGATTTTGTGATCAATTATTTGCCTCTGCTTCAAAGTATAGTTTCTACCTTTCTTTTCTACATGACTGAATGGAAATAATAAAAGTCAATTTTAGGAAATGTGTATGATGCTGAAACACAATGTTTATATATGATATATAATATATATATATTGGACATTAAAAAATGCAGTATCATGCAACAGTTTTGTTTAAATGATTAACAATTTATTTAAGGACTATGAAATAATAATCATAAATCAATTTGCTTATCACAAGATCGTACCATTCTGTCAGATCGCTTTATAAAAAAGAGACATCTGGTTAATTTCTCCACACCATCTCTGATGTAGAGATGGATGCAGAGATGGTCTTGCTTATCCAGTGGGTCAGGATTGTAGATGGTGCCCATTTTCTCCACCTTTTTCTCAGTGTTTAGTCTGATGATTACATTTGAAAACTCACCAGTCAGGAAGCAGAGCTGGCAGGAGGAGAGCCAACGGAATTTTGACGAGTCCAATAAGTGACTCGTAGACATGACATCATTGTCTAATGTTAGAAAAAGTACAACTAATAATGGTAAAATAATTTCCCTAAATTTAGCAGAGCAGACAGAGAGGCAAACTGGATGGGTCCACGCTTACCCAAACGTGTAATACGTTGAAAGAAATGTGTCGCTTGTAGTGAAGATTACGTTGGCTCGCACTTCTTTAGGGGGAAAGTTGTCATTGTCACACCCACTCAATGCAAATATAAGCACTGTGCAAATACATTCCATGTAAGATGGCTGAATGAACAGTAGTTTTTGATTTATTTGAGATTTCTGCCTCCATTCGAGTACATTGTACATTGATGAATAAAACAAACAAACAAATGTTGCATCTAAAATCAACATCAATATGTCTTTCAAGAATTATTGGCGCTTTAGTTATTCCACAGAACAAGTTGACATTAGTGGCTATTTATTTTGTTTAAAGACATGGATAGAGTTCCTCAAGACCCAGAGTCAATGGAAAACAATATGTGGCTACTTTCTTCCTGTAAAAACCTGATTCATTAATGCTATTCACAATAGCTGATTGTGAACATTTTTAGAAAATAAAATTGTGTATACATACCATCAGTGCCTTTTATCAAAGCATCTTCACTTTTTATCCCATTTACATTGTGAAAACATTACAAGTTAGTATAAACATGTTGTATTTTGTGTCTTAATCATCAGGAAGACCTAGTATTTTTACCTAAATTGTACAAAAATGTAGGTAAGGTCACGGAATACACATAAGTATGTCAATATAAATATATATAAATAAGAAAAAAATGACTGGATAATCATACAGGGCATTTGTTCCATTTGAATGTTATTGCTTCAAAAATATCCTATCATAGCACAATAAGTTATAATTGTGTTTGCGCATAAAGACAATTTTATGAGTGGTGTGTCTGATAAACAAAATTTAAATTGTCACTCATTTTCAAGCCAATATTTACAGTGATAAGTATTGTGTTACAATGGGCCAGAATTTGCCTTCAAACAGAGAAATTAGGAAAAGTTCTAGGAAAGATCTTTCAGGATAAATTCATGCAATTGCAAACAACCTTAGATATTAATGTATCAGGTCAATAACTGGAAGTTCTTTCCAAGCTTCTTGTCCTGTTGAATTTTTAATGGTAACATTGTCCTTTATCATATCAGTAGTAGAAGTCTTTTTCTAATGATGTTTTACATGGGCATAACCCCTGCACTAGTGCTGGCGTGACAGTAGCCATGAGAGCAGCACCAGGAAGGATGCAGTGATGAGACTGATCTTGTGGCTGACTCCACTTGAAACTTCTGTAAATGTTGAGAAAACAAAACAAGACATTGCTTTAAAACAAAACTGCATTATTTAAAATTTTTGATATAATAATATATATAATATAACTTACGTGTGCCTCCCACAGAAATGGAGGTGGTGTCAATGTTGAAGGCTGTTATGTTTGAAGCTGCATTGATCAAAACTCCTCCAATCTGAGTGGCATTTGGAACAGCTGAGGATTCAAATCCAATGTTACAGTTGTTGATGATTGATCCATTTCTGTAAAAGAAACAATGTTGTTACATTTATGTTAATTGACGACCAATACTCCTTTCTTAGATCCAATCAATTTTGTGTTAAGAAATTACCTGAATGAAATCACAGTGAAGGAGCGGAATGAAGAAAATGCTGCTCTGTAGAATGGTTCACACTGCAGAAGTACAAACAAACACAAGCAAAAGTACATTTATTTTTTAATTATGGTATTTAATCTGGTAAGTAATTATAATGTTCCCATTTTTAGTATATGAAAATAGTTTATTCTTTGAGAAATCAGCTGGAAAAAAATACATTTGAAAGGAAGCGTTGGAGAGATATAGTCTAGCTCGACCACACTTTGATGGAAAATTTACTATGTGACGATGTGTTTATGGCGAAGTTAATTTAAAAAAGTGTTTTAAAAACAGAGGATGAACATACCAATGGAAAGAAAGCATTGCATATTGGAGAAATACTGTGACCTTATAAGTGTTGTATCTTGGTGTTGCTTGGATTTTGTTAGGCTTCACAGTGAGTGACTTACTTCCGACTGTATTAATGAGGCTCGGGCTCTAAAAGCTGCGGATGAGGAATCTGCCAAGTCAGCTGTAAATGTCTCTGCAGATGTGAAAGTCAGTGTTGTGGTAGTGACTGCCTCAACAGTAGTTGTTGTCGTTGTGGTGGTTTTAAGAGTGGTAGTTGTAGGTGCAGCAGTTGTAATTGAGGAAGCTGTAGTTGCAGCCCTTGTAGTTGTAGTTGCAGCCCTTGTAGTTGTAGTTGGAGCAGCAGTAGTGGCAGCCCTTGTAGTTGTAGTTGGAGCAGCTGTAGTTGCAGCCCTTGTAGTTGTAGTTGGAGCAGCTGTAGTGGCAGCCCTTGTAGTTGTAGTTGGAGCAGCTGTAGTTGCAGCCCTTGTAGTTGTAGTTGGAGCAGCGGTAGTGGGAGCCCTTGTAGTTGTAGTTGGAGCAGCTGTAGTTGCAGCCCTTGTAGTTGTAGTTGCAGCCCTTGTAGTTGTAGTTGGAGCAGGGGTAGTTGCAGCCTTTGTAGTTGTAGTTGGAGCAGCTGTAGTTGCAGCCCTCGTAGTTGTAGTTGGAGCATTGGTCGTCATATTTGCAGCAGTAGTTGGAGCATTGGTCGTCATATTTGCAGCAGTAGTTGCAGCATTGGTAGTCATATTTGCAGCAGTAGTTGCAGCAACTGTGGGAGCTGCAGTTGTTGTTATTACTGGAAATAGAAAATATGGAATAATATGAAGAAATATGGAAATATATATTGGTAGCCAGAGGGCCTTCCTTTGAGCAATTGTACACATCACAACATAATGTAAGTTTAAGTAGTATGGCTGGTGTTTGTTACATTAGACTTCATGATAATAATGACTTTGTATGCTTTTTGTTGACCCAGCAAATTATCAAAAATGGATCATGAAAGAAATCCATAATATTGATTGTAAGGTCTGTAATGATATTGGAAGTTAAAAGGGATAATATAAAAACCCCATTCTTAATTTGAGTAGAACATGAAACTAGATCTAGGTTATTACCAGATGAAATTATGGACAATATCAAAATCATCCTTGGGTAATTCATTCATTCCTTACTCTTACAGCCACTTGAGTGAAATGTTGGGCTAGTGTTTACTTACCAACTACTTCGATGGAGGTGACATCAACATTAAGGGTGAAGTTATTGCTAGTGTCGTTGAGACCCTGTACTAGGGTTTGTGCAGCAACTTCAGGCTGTGGGATTGCTTCAGCTGGAGCAGTTTCATTGAACTCAATCCCCATCACTGCTTCAGTATTTGAAGCTCGGTTTCGGGTCGATTCTGGTCTGCATCATAAAAGAACATATCTCGATCAAATGATATATTAACATTTATAGCTTGTCAATATATTTAATTTGATATGTTTTGTCATTAATACATTTAAAAACTATAATGCTGATGCCACAACCTAGAAAGTTAAACAAAGTAAGTTGGACTTGGATGTTACCTAAACTGTATGACAAAACTGCGGATGAAAAGGACGCCATATTGCTTCCTGAAGATGATATCATACTGTGGGAAAGATGCAAAAATAAACATTTCAATTAAATAAAAATACAGTATTCTCTGAATTATATTAAAAACTGCAAATGAGCTATATGCAAAGAAAAATAATGAGAATGAGTACTCACCACGGCTACAACTTCTGTTTCAAGTTCCTTGAATTCCGTACTGTCTTTATCTTCCAGTGCTGGTACAAATACTACAACTACAACTGCTTGGAGAATCACAACAGGTGGGGGAGCTTTAGTAGTAGTCGTAGTGGTAGCAATAGTTGTTATCGTGGTTGCTGTTGTTCCACCAGTTGTTTTTGTTGTTGAACTTCCAGTTGTTGATGTTGTTGCACCTATTGTGGTTGAACCACTAGTTGTTGCAGATCCATCTGATGTTGCAGTTGAACCTAAACTTGTTGTTACTGCACCAGTTGTTGTCGACCCACCATTTGTTGTGGTTCCACCAGTTATCGTCGAACCTCCAGTTGCTGCTGTAGTTGATCCACTGGTTGTTGTTGGTTCACCAGTTGTGGTTAAACCTGTTGTTGTTGAACCTCCAGCTGTAGTTGATCCACCAGTTGTTGTTGAACCTTCTCTTGTAGTCGATGCCCCAGTTGTTGTTGAGCTTCCTGTTGTTGACCCACCAGTTGTAGTGGTTCCACCAGTTATTGTCGAACCTCCAGTTGCTGCTGCAGTTGAACTACTGGTTGTTCTTGGTTCACCAGTTGTGGTTGAATCTGTTGTTGTTGAACCTCCAGCTGTAGTTGATCCACCAGTTGTGGATTCACCACTTGTTGTGGATTCACCACTTGTTGTCGAACCTCCAGTTGTTGACCCACCAGTTGTAGTTGATGCCCCAGTTGTTGTTGACTCACCAGTTGTAGTTAAAACACCAGATGTCGTTGAGCCTCCTGTTGTTGACCCACCAGTTGTAGTTGAAACTCCAGTTGTTGTTGATTCCCCAGTTGTTGTTATTACACCAGTTGTTGTCGACTCACCAGTTGTAGTTAACACACCAGTTGTTGTTGAACCTCCTGTTGCTGCTGCAGTTGTTGCAGTTGGTTCAATTGTTGTTGTTGAATCTCCAGTTGTAGTTGATGCACCATTTGTTGTAGATTCACCAGTTGTTGTCAAATCTCCAGTTGTTGACCCACCAGTTGTAGTTGAATCTCCAGTTGTAGTTGATGCCCCAGTTGTTGTTACTGATGCAGTTGCTGCTGTTGTAGGTGCAGCAGTTGTAGGTGCAACCGTTGTAATTGCATCTGTTGTTGGTGCAACCGTTGTTGGTGTAACAGTTGTAGGTGCTGCTGTTGTTGGTGCTGCTGTTGTAGGCACAACAGTCGTTGGTGCTGCTGTTGTTGGAGCAGCAGTTGTCGGTGCAACTGTTGTGGGTGCAGCTGTTGTAGCTTCTGCTGTTGTGGGTGCAGCTGTTGTAGCTTCTGCTGTTGTCGGTGCTGCTGTTGTAAGTGCTGCAGTTGTAGGTGCTGCTGTTGTAGGTGAAGCAGTCGTTGGTGGATCTGATGTTGGTGCAGCTGATGTTGGTGCAGCTGTTGGAGCTTCTGCTGTTGTCGGTGCTGCTGTTGTAGGTGCTACTGTTGTAGGTACAACAGTCGCTAGTGTTGCTGTCATTGGAGCACCAGTTGTGGGTGCAGCTGTTGTTGGTACAGCAGTTGTAGGTGCAACAGTGGTTGGTGCTGCTGTCGTTGGAGAAGCAGTTGTCGGTGCAACTGTTGAAAGCGCTGCAGTTGTAGGTGCTGCTGTTGTTGGCGCTGCTGTTGTAGGTGCTACTGTTGTAGGTGCAGCAGTCATTGGTGCTACTGTAGTTGGAGCAGCAGTTGTCGGTGCAACTGTTGAAAGCGCTGCAGTTGTAGGTGCTGCTGTTGTTGGCGCTGCTGTTGTAGGTGCTACTGTTGTAGGTGCAGCAGTTGTTGGTGCTACTGTAGTTGGAGCAGCAGTCGTTGGTGGAACTGATGTTGGTGTAGCTGTTGGAGCTTCTGCTGTTGTCAGTGCAACTGTTGTGGGTGCAGCTGATGTTGGTACAGCAGTTGTAGGTACAGCAGTCGTTGGTGCTACTGTAGTTGGAGCAGCAGTCGTTGGTGGAACTGTTGTTGGTGCAGCTGTTGTTGGTGCAGCTGTTGAAGCTTCTGCTGTTGTAGGTGCTGCTGTTGTAGGTGCTACTGTTGTAGGTACAACAGTTGCTGGTGCTGCTGTCGTTGGAGCACCAGTTGTCGGTGCAACTGTTGTGGGTGCAGTTGTTGTTGGTACAGCAGTTGTAGGTGCAACAGTCGTTGGTGCTGCTGTAGTTGGAGCAGCAGTTGTCGGTGCAACTGTTGAAAGCGCTGCAGTTGTAGGTGCTGCTGTTGTTGGCACTGCTGTTGTAGGTGCTACTGTTGTAGGTGCAGCAGTCGTTTCTGCTACTGTAATTGGAGCAGCAGTTGTCGGTGCAACTGTTGAAAGCCCTACAGTTGTAGGTGCTGCTGTTGTTGGTGCTGCTGTTGTAGGTGCTACTGTTGTAGGTGCAGCAGTCGTTGGTGCTACTGTAGTTGGAGCAGCAGTTGTCGGTGCAACTGTTGTAAGTGCTGCTGTTGTTGGCGCTGCTGTTGTAGGTGCTACTGTTGTAGGTACAACAGTCGTTGGAGCAGCAGTTGTAGGTGCTGCTGTTGTAGGTGCTACGGTTGTAGGTGCATCAGTCGTTGGTGCTGCTGTCGTTGGAGCTGCTGTTGTCTGTGCAACTGTTGTAAGTGCTGCAGTTGTTGGTGCTGCTGTTGTAGGTACAATAGTCATTGGTGCTGCTGTCGTTGGAACAGCAGTTGTCGGTGCAACTGCTGTGGTTGCAGCTGTTGTTGGTACAGCAGTTGTAGGTGTATCAGTCGTTGCTGGTGCTGCTGTCGTTGGAGCAGCAGTTGTCGGTGCAACTGTTGAAAGCGCTGCAGTTGTAGGTGCTGCTGTTGTTGGCGCTGCTGTTGTAGGTGCTACTGTTGAAGGTGCAGCAGTCGTTTCTGCTACTGTAATTGGAGCAGCAGTTGTCGGTGCAACTGTTGAAAGCCCTGCAGTTGTAGGTGCTGCTGTTGTAGGTGCTACTGTTGTAGGTGCAGCAGTCGTTGGTGCTACTGTAGTTGGAGCAGCAGTTGTCGGTGCAACTGTTGTAAGTGCTGCTGTTGTTGGCGCTGCTGTTGTCGGTGCAACTGCTATGGTTGCAGCTGGTGTTGGTACAGCAGTTGTAGGTGTATCAGTCGTTGCTGGTGCTGCTGTCATTGGAGCAGCAGTTGTCGGTGCAACTGTTGAAAACGCTGCAGTTGTAGGTGCTGCTGTTGTTGGCGCTGCTGTTGTAGGTGCTACTGTTGTAGGTGCAGCAGTCGTTTCTGCTACTGTAATTGGAGCAGCAGTTGTCGGTGCAACTGTTGAAAGCCCTGCAGTTGTAGGTGCTGCTGTTGTTGGTGCTGCTGTTGTAGGTGCTACTGTTGTAGGTACTACTGTTGTAGGTACAACAGTCATTGGAGCAGCAGTTGTAGGTGCTGCTGTTGTAGGTGCTACGGTTGTAGGTGCATCAGTCGTTGGTGCTGCTGTCGTTGGAACAGCAGTTGTCGGTGCAACTGTTGTGGTTGCAGCTGTTGTTGGTACAGCAGTTGTAGGTGTATCAGTCGTTGCTGGTGCTGCTGTCGTTGGAGCAGCAGTTGTCGGTGCAACTGTTGAAAGCGCTGCAGTTGTAGGTGCTGCTGTTGTTGGCGCTGCTGTTGTAGGTGCTACTGTTGTAGGTGCAGCAGTCGTTTCTGCTACTGTAGTTGGAGCAGCAGTTGTCGGTGCAACTGTTGAAAGCCCTGCAGTTGTAGGTGCTGCTGTTGTTGGTGCTGCTGTTGTAGGTGCTACTGTTGTAGGTGCTACTGTTGTAGGTACAACAGTCGTTGGAGCAGCAGTTGTAGGTGCTGCTGTTGTAGGTGCTACGGTTGTAGGTGCATTAGTCGTTGGTGCTGCTGTCGTTGGAACAGCAGTTGTCGGTGCAACTGTTGTGGTTGCAGCTGTTGTTGGTACAGCAGTTGTAGGTGTATCAGTCGTTGCTGGTGCTGCTGTCGTTGGAGCAGCAGTTGTCGGTGCAACTGTTGTAAGTGCTGCAGTTGTAGCTGCTGCTGTTGTTGGTGCTGCTGTTGTAGGTACAATAGTCGTTGGTGCTGCTGTCGTTGGAGCAGCAGTTGTCGGTGCAACTGTTGTAGTTGGTGCAACTGTTGTAATTGTAACTGTTGTTGAACAGAAAGATAATTTGTTTGAATTGGCATTTATTTTTGTCTTTTTCCAGAGTACTTCGACTTTATATTGCATCATTCACTTACCCATAACTGTCAGCAACATTAACATTGGTCCAATACCCATTGTGTCTGTTTTTGAACCTGCAAAATGACAGATCAGTTAGCTACTCACAGAAGAAGTAGATAAAAAGCTCTATAGTTAGGGCCACGGGGCAATCGCACCGCAATGCTTGGGCACACACAGTCCTCCAGATACACGTTTCACACACACACACACACACACACACACACACACACGCATACACACACACACATCTTGAGGTTAAAGGGCGTAGTTTGAAATCTCTGAAGAATCTCATCGTAGTGTACACACACCGGCAGTAGCCCCCATGGCCCTTTCAGAATTTCCCAAGAGTACATTTTCTAGTTATTGTAACTATCTTAATATGCTTATTGTCATTTATCTGTTCAACTCGGAAAATTTAGAAGGTAAAAGGGCTTAGAACATTCTGATGGAAATATCTGATGGCCATATCCATGCTAAATTACATCTCATAAATTGTTGCAGGTTTTTAAGTGTTGAACCTTTTTTACATCGATACGTGCAAAATATAACAATTTAAGAATAGATCAAAATAAAAACATGACTGTCAATATATCTAGGAAAGCCGTACGTCCTCTGAATGCCCTAGGTCTCTCGTTTGTGGTAAACTAGGTCACAAATGGCTACTAACATCCTTACACATGAAAACAATTAGGCACATTAAATCCACAAAATGCAATTCCATGACTTTTTAGGGACCTGATTGTAAACAATTAATTAAATTGAATATTTAAACATTTTGTTTAAAAGCTGAGTAAAATATTTAAACAAATAATACAGTTGGGTAATATTATGAATATGTTACAAGCTCCAAAAGCTTGAAAATTGTAAGTTAAAGCAGGTAAACTTCATGTCTTTGGCTGAAACAGACCAACATCCATCTGTCAAGTGTTAAGAAAAGCACATTTATCTTAAGGGCAAAGCTATAAAAAATGTATTTTTATGTGAACTGAATAAGGAGACCATCTTTTAACAACCAGTCCATCAGTTCAGTGGTTAAAGCCCTACAGGCCTGCCACTAGCAGATGCTTGCCTCTGACCTCCCTATGAAGAGGGATAAGCTAAATCAAGACACTATTATTACATTTGTTTTTTTCTTTTAATCATAATTGAATGGATTTAAAATAAGAGGAGTCCTGCAATAATCCAATAAAGCAAATCTTCACACAAAAATGCAGAATATGCAAACATAAATACAGTACATTGTGGTGAAGCATATTTAACAATTGCACACTAAAAAACCTCTACACAGAATATAGACATGAAAGTGTACTCACCGTAAGCAATGGTCACAATTTATAAATCCTGTTTTTATTTTTGCATAATTTCAAAGCGTATTGAAATGCTCCTTATGTGCTCTGCCTGGTGTGCATCTCTTGTAATGCTCATGTTTGATCAGGTCTTATATATATCGTTCAACGTTAAAGGAGGTGTTGTGACGTGGGGCGTAAAACAATAGAAACAAAGGAACTGTGTTCACTGTCATGGTTCAGTCAGTCAACAGTACTGAGCATTTTTGTTTATGCATTCCACTGGAGTTAACAGACCGGATATCGTTATCTTTGTCTGTCACAGGTAGGGCTGGAAAACTACCAAATCATGTTCTTTTTATTCATGAGCCATGTATTGATACACATGTTAAAAACAATTTTAACTTGAATTTTGTAAATGTTTTGTTCAGCCACAATCAAAGTGGCTATTGTAAACTAAATGTCTAAATGTATTTGCTTCTTTGACAATACAAAGTGAGTGGGGATTACTCCAACACACATACATTTCTGTGACTTCAACAAAGCGTCATAAAGAATCCCTGAAAGCCAACATCGGACCCGGACCAGGACAATAAAATCATATTGACATATTTAGCAGTGGGATTCATAAGTCATATATAAGGCATTAACCTTAATAAAATAACCATATAAGCTATGTAGGGCTTCTTGGGAATATAAGCCAGAATGAAAGTGAAAAATCATGACACAGCTATAAGCATAAATAATTAGTTTATTCAAATTTCAAATAGCTGTAATGTGCAAAACAAGATTGCTAGAGTAAATCAACAAAACTCAACATAAAGAAACTCAAGTTGTATAAAATTGATTTGTTAAAGAATATAGACAAAGGTCTACCTCTACTATGGCTAGGTACTCTACTATGGCTAGATATAACATATATAATATGGATATAAATTTCAGATGCAGATAGAACATGGGGAAGTTACAGCAATGGAACAAAAAACAGGGACTGGCATAATAAAACTAAATAACTATACATACATATATTGACTTTTACTCTCAATGATGTGTTAGAATTGTTATCAACATGTATAAACATTGCAAATTATTATATATAAAATGCTCAACTTAAGCATTATTTCTGAAAAAGACACACAAAGATATATGGGGATGTAACTGGCCTAACAACTACACCCATGTAGGAAGAAACTCTATAGACATCATTCAGTACCTGGGTTACTTTACAGTCCTTGTTATAACCACCCATGGCACTGGTAGCTGAGTGACATATCTATTTGTGGCTACACATTGTCTACTTCACAGCTACACAGACACTTGACAGCCAGCAGCACTTGATCAAAAGACAGTTGAGCTCAGGACATTAAACCTTTATCAGGCAAAGAACTATATTTGGTAACTTCAGGTAATATTTAGAGAAAAAAGTTGGAAATTTACTAGATTAAAGTGGCAAATCTACAAGAAAAAAAGTCACAGATTTAAGAGAAAAAAGTGGGAAAAAAGCAACTTTTTTCTCCCAGATTCACCACTGTAACCCTTAATAGGGCACTCATTGAAATACTTGCAAATTCCAAATTTCAACCCTAGAGAATATTGGAGGATATTACATGAAGCCAGAATGTGTAAAAAAAAAAAAAAAACATACAAAAATAATATTTTGAGAAAAAAGTTTATTAAAGGGGCAAGTCCACAAGAAAAAAATGCACAGATTTATGAGATTTTAAAAGGTGAATCTGTGAGAAAAAAGTTGCTTTTTCCCACTTTTTTCTCATAAATCTGCAACTTTTTTCGCACAGATTTGCCACTTTAAATCTCTTAAATCTGCAACTTTTTTTCTTGTAGATTTGCCACTCTAATCTAGTAAATTTGCAACTTTTTTCTCGAAATTTTACCTGAAGTTACCAGATATAGTTCTTTGCCTGATAAAGGGTTAAGTGACATAACATACATTACGTCTGATGGAAACTAGCAAAGGTTGGAACATGTGATTTTTAAGTTTCATTAACATGTTTATTGAAAATTGTCTTTTGGATGTGAAATGTGAAAGCATTTCAGGCCAATCCATCATTGCTGACACACTTTCCTCCTAGGCATACATGAACACGGTGTCACTGATGGAAGATCTAGGTGATCATCAAAAAATGAGTTCAAGCCTTCAAGTGTCCAATTTATCCTTCTGCAGGCTATGTGGTAATCTGTGAAAATAAAAAGAAAGATCAGTTACTACAGAGAAGATCTGAATACATTTAGAAACATCAACCTCTCAGCCCAGGCTTTGTGTATATGGCATTAATTCTATATTTTGCTGGAACACATATATTCCAACAGATATACAGTTAAATATATGAATAACATGTCAGCACTTATTATATAAGAACAATTTTACAGCTTTGGAAACATGATTTTAATTTCTTGCCAAGAGTTAAATGAGAAGATTGGGACCACTTTTATGTCAGTTCCATAGACTGTATATAAATATGCACAGTGTGACAGCTTTACAAAATGGATATAACATAACAGACAAGAACATCTCGATTCCCCCTGTTGGCGGGCTGCTGTATAGATCATAAATTCTGATCCATCCATATTAGCAGAAGGGTAATAAACCAAACTAAAAAAATAAATGTAGATGTGAAATAAATTTATCCCCAGGCTGGTTTTGGTCATTTTAGGTCGTTATTTTAGTTCTCATCAAGTGTTTATTTTTCTGACAAATTATGTTTTAATTAGTCATTGACAGCTGTGATTGACTTGTGATTGGTCCAAAGGGTGTAAGGGCGTGACCTTGATATTTTGCAGCTCCATCAGCAGGTCTCTATTGTGCAACCTTGGGCTCAAAATGTCGTCACACGTGTGAAATGGCAGGGCCTGCTTTAAGGAAATTTTGACATAATTTTTGTATAGTGGGCGGAAGTGGACAACCGTGATCCATTTTATGTGCAGTCTATAACCACTACATTAAATATGAAGCTACAGCAAACAAGCAGTTAGCTTGGCAAAGAAGAAAGTCTGGAATTAGGGGGAAAAAACGTTTTCTGCCCAATGGTAACAATTGACTACCAGCACCTCCAAAGCAATGGTCACATCTTGTCACACATCTTGACGCATTTTGTCATGGCCGTCAGCTTGCAATACCTATGTACAAGGCACTTTTTTATGGGCTTAAATTAGTCTCAATAATATCTTCAAACGCACAGAGGGAGATCTACAAATAGTCCTTGATTTACACACGTGTTTTGCTATCCACAAATACAAATTTCTAATTTGTAACTTGTATTTTGGTTTTTACAAATACGTGTGTATTTGTAAATATATTGTGTATTTGTAAATACCCAATTTTCCATTTGAAAAAACAAAAAAGACATTTGTAAAACTGAAAATTCTGTTTGTGAAGTGTGACTCTGCATTTGTGAATCATCAATCACACACACGCATCTCTTTCCTCAAAGATGCATTTTTGAGACGTTCTTGACAAGATCCACACAGATTCAGCTCGTGATTCACAAATGGCCCGCCTTAGGATTTGTAACTTGTGTGTTGGTTTTTACAAATACATGTGTATTTGTTAAAAAAAAAAAAAAGTAATTTGTAAAACTGAAAATTCTGCGTGTGATTCAGCATTTGTGGATCGCCAATCACACACATGCGTCTCTTTCCTCAATATTTTTGAGACATTCTTATCGAGAGAATCCACAAACACACAATGATTCACAAATGGCCCGGCCTCCTCAACAGTAGGGGGCAGTGTAGTTATATGCACAGATGGAGCTATAGTTTGGACTCTGCTTAAGGTGGACTTACACTTAAGTTTAGATTTTGTGATAAAGCCATGGTACATAAGTAAATCTATTTTTCCTTGCCCTACATCACATTAGCACCTATACCGTGAAAATAGAAAATCCACCATACAAGTTACAAATCCTAAGGCGGGCCATTTGTGAATCACGAGCTGTTTGTTTGTGAATCTGTGTGGATCTTGTCTAGCCTGGCTAACAGCAGACTAATCAGAAATGAGATTAGTCTGGAAACCAGCCATTCATTTCTTCGTAGAGGAGGCGTGGTTTACGATCCTCCGCAGCCGTTTATTGGGCGATATAAATGTCTATCAAAAGCGTCTGTAGGTAGCTCTTAGCCAATCGTATCAGTTATACCAAATGACGTATGTAGGGCGACAGAAATTGACGTTGACCTAGCCAGACTAGCCCATCTCTACTTTGAGACTAAAATGCTCAATTCTGCTTCTGCAACGTTTTTCTGCAACATGTTCTGACTCTGGCTGCTCACAGTCTACCGCCAGTGTTGGTGTGTGTGTGTGTGTGTGTGTGTCTGTGAGAGAGTGTTGCTTGCTGCTTTGCTTCTCCAGTTCTCGCTTTCTGCAAGATTCTTTATTTTTACGCCTTATTCCCACCTCATGTCATTCAGCCACACACATCCACTGATTTTATGGGCAATAGACGAGCTGCTGGGGGTCTCTGGGGGCTCCGCTGTCCCTAGTTGGTAGATTAGGCTTTGGCCAAATCCTGTCGGAAGCAAGGCTAAAACATCCTTTTTCGTGGTGAAACAGGAGTGTAAAGTCAAACGTTGTTCTTCTTTTAAAATCAACTTTTGCTCTAAACTATTTAAAACGCCGTCTACAGCTAAAGAGAGCTTCGCGTCTGCTGCAGCCATGTTGGATCCGTAAGAAAACTACAAAACTACAAAACTACAAGCTTCCGTCTGCCGAGTAGTACGCGTCATCGTCTTGCCGTCCCTCACCGCTCTGTGATTGGATCCTAAAACAGGGTTTTAGGGATCCAAAAGGAGGTTCTTAATGAAATTCGAGCGTGCAAGGCAGTATGGGTATACCCAGGCTAGATCTTGTCAAGAACGTCTCAAAAGTGCGTCTTTGAGGAAAGAGATGCGTGTGTGATTGATGATTCACAAATGCAGAGTCACACTTCAACTGAATTTTCAGTTTTACAAATGTCTTTTTTGTTTTTACAAATGGAAAATTGTGTATTTACAAATACACAATATATTTACAAATACACACGTATTTGTAAAAAACAAAATACAAGTTACAAATTAGAAATTTGTATTTGTGGATAGCAAAACACGTGTGTAAATCAAGGACTATTTTTAGATCACCCTCTGTGCGTTTGCAGATATTATTGAGACAAATTTAAGCCCATACTTTTTAGCACGTGTATGAGATGCAACCAGCTTTCCAATGACTGTGTAAAACCATCCATGGCAGAAATATAAGTTACCAACTTGGAACTCTGCTCCAGGATGGGTGTTGTGTCCCTTGTGAAGCAAAGAGTCAACATTGCTATTTGGAATCAACTTGTGTTCAACCTGTAGTTAAATGCAGAAGTAGCTGTTTTTATGCCAAGTCACGTTCTTTTACCCCTACCTTAGCCAAGTGGTGTTATTGCATAAAGTGAACCATTTCCTGTGAACACATAAAATTTATTTTGAAACGCCACAATTCATGTAGCTAGAGGAAAGTGAGACACTGTCCTTGACAACCCAAAACCAAAGCAAAGGGGTTGCATGTTCATCGGTATCACTAGCTGAGAGTGTGTCAGTATCAGACACAGAGAACCGTGACAAAACATCGGTATGTAACTAGTTGGGATGAGAATGCGTTGAACATGTTAGGTTGGATGATTTTGTCACCTTTGGACACAGCCAGCCTAATCTTTGCCTTCAGGCTGTAGCATCGTGTTTACCATACAGACATGAGAGTGCCATCAATCTTCTCATCTAACTCTTGTGTGTTTCCCAAAATGTCAAACTAATCCTTTAAACCATTCGTACCTCACTTGTGTCATTCTGATGTGGCTCTTGTTGCTCCTCAGAATCTGCATCGACGAGGAATGAGGTCCAGATCACAGTTGGGTAATCAAAGACAAGTGGCCTCACAACAGCAGTTTGGGGGCTATGTGTGAAAAACACTGTAGTTCCCAGAGATAAGGAAACAGTATTAGGATCAACCTGCTGCTGTGTTGTGTTGACTTTAGCAGAATGTAGGGTTGTTGCATCAGAGGGAAATGACAGAGGCTGAAGAGAACTCGAGTCTATGGCACCATCTGTCATTGCTGTCGTAGGTTTTTGGGATGTTAGTTGGGGTTTTGGGTTTGAAGATGGAGTGCTGGATGGTGCCTTGCTGGAGACAAATGAGACACTTTGCTGTGAAGTAGAGAGGATGCTTGCTGATTGCGAAGTTTGGGAAGTTGAGATATCAGTTGGCAGTCCGGTGAATGTGTTGGGAGGACCTGATGAATCTCCAGATGTAGTCTGAGTTCCTGGTGGGTCACTTATTGATGGACTGGGTATTAATGGGGAAGTTGAACTCTGCGGAGGGATGGTTATTGCAGATGATTTTGGAGATGTTGTTCTTGGTTGCTTGGTAGTCTTGGTAAAAGGTGTCATGGAAGCTTTAAATTGTGTTGGAGCCACTGTTGTTGATGTTGATGTTGTTTGTGTTGTTGCTGGAGAATATAAACTGTTGGCTGTGTATTCAGTTGTGAGTGTGGTACTTTGTATTGCTTTTGTAACAGAGTCCGTGTTGTGTGTTGGTAAAGTTGTTTCTTCTCTTATAAAAGGTGTGCTGTGCATGGGAGTCGTGTGAATTGATCTTGATGCACTTGTCGATTCAGATGCTGAAGCTTCTACTTGTGTTGTGGCTGGTGTGGTTACAACTGTATTGTCTGTTGGCCTTTGTTGTGTTGAAACCCTAGGTGCTGTCCCTTGTGTTGAAGTTGTTGGTGATTCTGTTGTGCGTGAAAAAGATTGTGTCGGTATGACTGTGGAAACAGTTTGTGTTGTGAAAACTCTTGCCATAGGTGGTGTAGTTTGTGTTGTTGTAGTCATTGATCCACTTTGTGTTGATATGGTGTGGATTGCTGTTGATTCAACAGTTTGTCTTTCAGCTGCGGGTTGCACTGTTGTTAAGGATGCTGCTGCTTCTGAAGTTGCTGACTTCGTGGTTTCAATTGTAATTTGTGTTGGTGTTGATGATTCTGATGTGGGAATAATAGATTGTGTAGGTTCTGTTGTGGCCTCCATTTCCACAGTTTGTATAGTTGCCGTTGTTGTAGTCACCGATCCAGTGTTTTTTGCTGTTGTGCTGTGAAAAACTGTTAATTCAGCAGTTTGTTTTGTAGCTGTGGGTTGTTCTGTTATTACTGATGATGATTTTAATGTTTGTGAAGTCACCGATACGGTTGTTACGGATGGTTCAGCTTCTGCTAAAGTTGATGCTTGAGAAGATAGAGATGGTGCTGCTTCTGATGAAGTTGCTGACTGTGTGGTCACAACTATAATTTGTGTTGGTGTTGTTGATGATTCTGATCTGGGTATAATAGATTGTGTAGGTTCTGTTGTGGCCTCTGTTCCCACAGATTGTGTATTTTGTGTTGTTGAAGCTGTTTCCATAGTTGGTGTGGTTTTTCTTGTTGTAGTGTCAGATCCCGTTTGTGTTGGCATTGTCAATGATTCTATTGTGGCCGATTGTGTTGGTACGGTTGTGGAAACAGTTTGTGTTGATAATGATGTTGCCATAGATGGTGCAGTTTGTGTTGTTGTAGTCACTGATCCACTGTGTGTTGGTATTGTGCTGCGAATTACTGTTGATTCAGCAGTTTGTTTTGCAGCTGTAGTTTGCTCTGTTGTCATTGAAGTTGTTGTGATTGTTACAGATGGTGCTGCTTCTGATGGAGTTGCTGACTGCGTGGTTACAACAGTAATTTGTGTTGGTGTTGTTGATGATTCTGATGTGGGTAAAATAGATTGTGTAGGTTCTGTTGTGGACTCTGTTTCCACAGATTGTGGAGCTTGTGTTGTTGAAGCTGCTTCCATAGTTGTTTTTGTTGTTGTAGTCACAGATTTACTAAGTGTTGGCATTGTGGATGATTCTCTTGTGGGCCAAATAGATTGTGTTGGTACGGTTGTGGAAACAGCTTGTGTTGTTAATGCTGTTACCATAGGTTGTGTAGTTTGTGTTGTTGTAGTCACTGATCCACTGTGTGTTGGCATTGTGCTGAGAATAACTGTTGATTCAACAGATTGTTTAGTAGCTGTTGGTCGTTCTGTTGTGGATGCTGATTTTGATGTTTGTGAACCCACCGGTTCGGTTGTTTCTGATGGTGCAGCTTCTGCTGAAGTTCTTGACTGTGTTGTTACAACTGTAATTTGTGTTGGTATTGTAGATGATTCTAATGTGGGTGAAATGGACTGTGATGGTACTTTTGTGGTCACTGTTTCCACAGATCTTGTAGTTTGTGTTGTTGATGATTCAATTGTGGGTGGAATAGATTGTGATGGTACGATTGTGAACACCGTTTCTACAGATGTGGTAGTTGTAGTTGAGGTTATGGACTCTTTATCCACAGTTCCTGTAGTATGTGTTGTTAGGGCTGTTGGCATAGATGGTGTAGTTTGTGTTGTTGTAGTCAGTGATCTTTGTGTTGATATGCTGTGAATTGCTGTTGATTCAGCAGTTTGTTTTGCAGCTGTGGTTTGCGCTGTTGTCAATGAAGTTGATGTGGTTGTTGCAGATGGTGCAGCTTCTGCTGAAGTTGCTGATTGTGTGGTTACAGTAGTAATTTCTGTTGGCATTGTTGATGATTCTGTTGTGGGTGGAATAGATTGTGTTGGTACAGTTGTGGAAACAGGTTGTGTTGTTAATGGTGTTGCCATGGATGGTGTAGTTTGTGTTGTTGTAGTCACTGATCCACTGTGTGTTGGTGTTGTGCTGTAAATTACTGTTGATTCAGCAGTTTGTTTTGTGGCTGTAGATTGCTCTGTTGTTATTGACGATGATTTTAATGTTTGTGAAGTCACCGATTTCGTTGTTACAGATGGTTCAGCTTCTGATAAAGTTGATGATGGTGAAGATACAGATGGTGCTGCTTCTGATGAAGTTGCTGACTGTGTGGTTACAACAGTAATTTGTGTTGGTGTTGTTGATGATTCTGATCTGGGAATAATAGATTGTGTAGGTTCTGTTGTGGCCTCCATTTCCACAGATTGTGTAGTTTGTGTTGTTGAAGCTGTTTCCATAGTTGGTGTGTTTTTTCTTGTTGTAGTGTCAGATCCCCTTTGTGTTGGCATTGTCAATGATTCTATTGTGACCGATTGTGTTGGTATGGTTGTGGAAACAGTTTGTGGTGATAATGATGTTGCCATAGATGGTGCAGTTTGTGTTGTTGTAGTCACTGATCCACTGTGTGTTGGTATTGTGCTGCGAATTACTGTTGATTCAGCCGTTTGTTTTGTAGCTGTGGGTTGTGCTGTTATTACTGATGATGATTTTAATGTTTGTGAAGTCACTGATACGGTTGTTACAGATGGTGCTGCTTCTGATGAAGTTGCTGACTGTGTGGTTACAACTGTAATTTGTGTTGGTGTTGTTGTTGATTCTGATCTGGGAATAATAGATTGTGTAGGTTCTGTTGTGGCCTCTGTTCCCACAGATTGTGTATTTTGTGTTGTTGAAGCTGTTTCCATAGTTGGTGTGGTTTTTCTTGTTGTAGTGTCAGATCCCCTTTGTGTTGGCATTGTCAATGATTCTATTGTGACCGATTGTGTTGGTACGGTTGTGGAAACAGTTTGTGTTGATAATGATGTTGCCATAGATGGTGCAGTTTGTGTTGTTGTAGTCACTGATCCACTGTGTGTTGGTATTGTGCTGCGAATTACTGTTGATTCAGCAGTTTGTTTTGCAGCTGTAGTTTGCTCTGTTGTCATTGAAGTTGTTGTGATTGTTACAGATGGTGCTGCTTCTGATGGAGTTGCTGACTGTGTGGTTTGTGTTGGTGTTGTTGATGATTCTGATGTGGGTAAAATAGATTGTGTAGGTTCTGTTGTGGACTCTGTTTCCACAGATTGTGGAGCTTGTGTTGTTGAAGCTGCTTCCATAGTTGTTTTTGTTGTTGTAGTCACAGATTTGCTAAGTGTTGGCATTGTGGATGATTCTCTTGTGGGCCAAATAGATTGTGTTGGTACGGTTGTGGAAACAGCTTGTGTTGTTAATGCTGTTACCATAGGTTGTGTAGTTTGTGTTGTTGTAGTCACTGATCCACTGTGTGTTGGCATTGTGCTGAGAATAACTGTTGATTCAACAGATTGTTTAGTAGCTGTTGGTCGTTCTGTTGTGGATGCTGATTTTGATGTTTGTGAACCCACCGGTTCGGTTGTTTCTGATGGTGCAGCTTCTGCTGAAGTTCTTGACTGTGTTGTTACAACTGTAATTTGTGTTGGTATTGTAGATGATTCTAATGTGGGTGAAATGGACTGTGATGGTACTTTTGTGGTCACTGTTTCCACAGATCTTGTAGTTTGTGTTGTTGATGATTCAATTGTGGGTGGAATAGATTGTGATGGTACGATTGTGAACACCGTTTCTACAGATGTGGTAGTTGTAGTTGAGGTTATGGACTCTTTATCCACAGTTCCTGTAGTATGTGTTGTTAGGGCTGTTGGCATAGATGGTGTAGTTTGTGTTGTTGTAGTCAGTGATCTTTGTGTTGATATGCTGTGAATTGCTGTTGATTCAGCAGTTTGTTTTGCAGCTGTGGTTTGCGCTGTTGTCAATGAAGTTGATGTGGTTGTTGCAGATGGTGCAGCTTCTGCTGAAGTTGCTGATTGTGTGGTTACAGTAGTAATTTCTGTTGGCATTGTTGATGATTCTGTTGTGGGTGGAATAGATTGTGTTGGTACAGTTGTGGAAACAGGTTGTGTTGTTAATGGTGTTGCCATGGATGGTGTAGTTTGTGTTGTTGTAGTCACTGATCCACTGTGTGTTGGTGTTGTGCTGTAAATTACTGTTGATTCAGCAGTTTGTTTTGTGGCTGTAGATTGCTCTGTTGTTATTGACGATGATTTTAATGTTTGTGAAGTCACCGATTTCGTTGTTACAGATGGTTCAGCTTCTGATAAAGTTGATGATGGTGAAGATACAGATGGTGCTGCTTCTGATGAAGTTGCTGACTGTGTGGTTACAACAGTAATTTGTGTTGGTGTTGTTGATGATTCTGATCTGGGGATAATAGATTGTGTAGGTTCTGTTGTGGCCTCCATTTCCACAGATTGTGTAGTTTGTGTTGTTGAAGCTGTTTCCATAGTTGGTGTGTTTTTTCTTGTTGTAGTGTCAGATCCCCTTTGTGTTGGCATTGTCAATGATTCTATTGTGACCGATTGTGTTGTTATGGTTGTGGAAACAGTTTGTGGTGATAATGATGTTGCCATAGATGGTGCAGTTTGTGTTGTTGTAGTCACTGATCCACTGTGTGTTGGTATTGTGCTGCGAATTACTGTTGATTCAGCCGTTTGTTCTGTAGCTGTGGGTTGTGCTGTTATTACTGATGATGATTTTAATGTTTGTGAAGTCACTGATACGGTTGTTACAGATGGTGCTGCTTCTGATGAAGTTGCTGACTGTGTGGTTACAACTGTAATTTGTGTTGGTGTTGTTGTTGATTCTGATCTGGGAATAATAGATTGTGTAGGTTCTGTTGTGGCCTCTGTTCCCACAGATTGTGTATTTTGTGTTGTTGAAGCTGTTTCCATAGTTGGTGTGGTTTTTCTTGTTGTAGTGTCAGATCCCGTTTGTGTTGGCATTGTCAATGATTCTATTGTGACCGATTGTGTTGGTACGGTTGTGGAAACAGTTTGTGTTGATAATGATGTTGCCATAGATGGTGCAGTTTGTGTTGTTGTAGTCACTGATCCACTGTGTGTTGGTATTGTGCTGCGAATTACTGTTGATTCAGCAGTTTGTTTTGCAGCTGTGGTTTGCTCTGTTGTCAATGAAGTTGTTGTGATTGTTACAGATGGTGCTGCTTCTGATGGAGTTGCTGACTGTGTGGTTACAACAGTAATTTGTGTCGGTGTTGTTGATGATCCTGATGTGGGTATAATAGATTGTGTAGGTTCTGTTGTGGCCTCCATTTCCACAGTTTGTGTAGTTTGTGTTGTTGAGGCTGTTGCCATAGTTGGTGTGGTTTTTCTTGTTGTAGTTTGGGTTGTGAATGTTGTTACCATGGGTGGTGTAGTTTGTGCTCTTATAGAAACTGATCCACTTTGTGTTGATGTGCTTTGAATTGCTGATGATTCAGCAGTTTGTCTTGATGCTATGGTTGGTTCTGTTGTTAATGAAGTTGCCATCGGTGGTGTAGTTTGTGTTGTTGTGGTCACCGATTTACTTTGTGTCGATGTCCTGTGAATTACTGTTGATTCAGCTGTTTCTTCTCTAGTTATGGGGTTTTCTGTTGTTAATGTTAATGTTTGTGAAGTCAATGATTTTGTTGTAACAGATGGTGCAGCTTCTGCTGTAGTTGTTAAACGTGCTTCTATATCTGTAGTTTGTGTTGGTGTTGTTGAGGATTCTATTGTTGGCGGAAAATGTTCTGATGATACGGGCGTGGACTCTGTATCGACAGATGCTGCCGTTTGTGTTGTAGTCATTGATTCACTGCGTGTTTGTTGTGGAGCTGTGTGTTGTCCAGTTGTTAATGATTCTGATGTTGATGTTCGTGAAGTCATTGACGTAGTTTTTACAGAGGGTGTGGCTTCTGGTGAAGTTGCTGATAGTGTGGTTACAACTGCAACTTGTGTTGGTGTTGTTGACGATTCTCTTGTGTGTGGAATAGATTGTGTTGGTACTTTTGTGGTCACTGTTTCCACAGATCCTGTAGTTTGTGTTGATGATTCAATTGTGAGCAGAATAGATTGCTGTGGTACAATTGTAGACACTGATTCCACAGATGTGGTAGTTTTTGTTTGCCTAGTCACTAATTCACTGTGTGCTGGTGTTGTTGAGGATTCTATTGTGGGCAGAATAGATCGTGTTGGTATGGTTGTGGAAATAGTTTCCACAGATCCTGTATTTTGTGTTGTGGATGCTGTTGCCATAGATGGTTGAGTTTGTGGTAAAGTTGTTTCTTCTCTTATAAAAGGTGTGCTGTGCATGGGAGTCGTGTGAATTGATCTTGATGCACTTGTCGATTCAGATGCTGAAGCTTCTACTTGTGTTGTGGCTGGTGTGGTTATAACTGTATTTTGTGTTGGCCTTTGTTGCGGTGAAACCATAGATGCTGTCCGTTGTGTTGAAGTTGTTGGTGATTCTGTTGTGGAAACAGTTTGTGATGTGAAAACTCTTGCCATAGGTGGTGTAGTTTGTGTTGTTGTAGTCACTGGTCCACTTTGTGTTGATATACTGTGGATTGCTGTTGATTCAGCAGTTTGTTTTGCAGCTGTGGGTTGTTCTGTTGTCATTAACGCTGATGTTGATGTTTGTGAACTTACAGATGGTGCAACTCCTGCTGAAGTTGCTGATTGTACAACTGTAATTTGCGTTGGTTGTTGTGGTGGTGAGACCGTGGATACTGTAACTTGTGCTGGTGTTGGTGATGATTCTATTGTGGGCAGAATAGATTGTGTTGGTATGGTTGTGGACACTGTTTCCACAGATCCTGTATTTTGTGTTGCCGTAGTCACTGATTTACTGTGAGTTGGTGTGAAGCTGTGCATTTCTGTTTCAGGAGTTTGATTTGCAGCTGTGGGTTGTTCTGTTGTTACAGATGTTGTTGATGAGGCTGATGTTGATGGTTGTGATGCCAATGATTGGGCTGTTACAGATGGTTCAACTTCTCCTAAAATTTGTGATTGTGTGGTTTCAACTGTAATTTGTGTTGGTCGTTGTGTTAGTGGACCTACAGACAATACACTTTGTGTTGGTTGTGTTGTTACAGCTGTTTCTTGTGTTGATATTCTCTCAGCTGTTTGAACAGTGATCCCTTGTGGAAGTGTTGTTACAGATTGTCCAGTTTGTGTTACACTATCTGTTAGTGTTGTAAATCCTGTTCCTATAGGCGCTGGTGGTTGCGTTGTTGTTATGGTTGTTTGTGTTTCAGATGCTATAATTTGAATTGGCGTAGTTGTGGATACTGTTGTAACTGATGTTGCTGTGGCTTGTGTTGGGAGAGTTGTTGACTCTCTTGTATATGACACACTTTCTGTTGATGTCGTGTTTTGAGTTGTTGTGACATCTGTGATTTGATTGTTTGATTCTTGAAATGTGGTTTGCATTGTTGTAATTTGTTCTGGTGTTACCACAGTTGCTGACGTTTCGGTGGTTGTCTGTTCTATTGTGGGTGATATGGATTGTGTTGGTATTGTTTGTGTTGATTCTGATGTTGTAGTAACAGATGTTGGAGTGTCTGCTGATGTGTTTTGCAATTGTGTTAATGTTGGCTCTGTGGTGGATGATGTAGTTTGTGTTAAAGTTGAGATTAGTTCAGTTGTTGGAGATTTTGTGAAATTTGCTGACGGTGAATTGAGGTCATTTGTTACAAATACAGTGGTTTGAGTCAGCTTTAAGGTCGATTCAGATGCCACCGATTCACTGATATATTGTGAAGAAGTTGGAGTGGGTGTTGATGATATGTGACTTTGTGGTGATACAGATGTTCCAGTAGTTAATTGTGCCGTGGGTACTCTTACATGAGGTATTGTTTCAGTTGGTGTTGTGTTGGGATTCGTTGACGATGCAATATTGATTTCTGTTGGTGTTGATTGTCTTGTAGACAGTGTATTATGTGTAGGAGAAGTTTGTGGTGCAGTGGTGGTGGTGACTGCAGTAGTATGGGTCGCCGATTCAGGTGTAAAAGATGTACTGTTGTTTGTTGACTGCGTTATTGAAATTACTGTTTGTGTTGATATTTCTTCTGCTGTTGTGGCAAATGTAGTTTCTGTTGTTGGTGTGGATGCTTGTTCCACAGTTGGTGTTGTTGATCCTGCACTCTGTATTTCAGCCGTTGGTGGTTCTACTGTTGAAATTGATTCTGTTACAAATTCGGTAGCAGCTGGAGTTGGTGTTGTAGCTGCAGTATCTATCATTACATTATTTGAATCGTCTGTCAACCATGCTCTGTGTGTTATTGTCATGGGCTGCATTGTGGTTTGTGGTAATGTTGTGGTAGGTAATATTGGTGCAGATTCAGTTATTTGGTTTGGTGATGATGATGATGATGTCAGAACAGATGTTGTTGGCATGGAAACAGTGTTTTGTTTTTGAGATGTGGAGTTTGTAGCTTCCACTGTTGTACTTTGTGTTGCTTCAGTGGTTTCCTGTTGTGTTGAGAGTTCTGTCGTCACAGATGTTTTCGTTGGCTTGGTGGTGTCATATGATGTAGTTTCTGTTGCTACGATTGTTACAGAGGAAGTGTCTTGTTGCGGAGCTGATGTTGCATTCATTGTAGATACATTATTTTCATTTATTGCAGAGGTTGATCCTGGACCTGCCAATGGTGAACTCTGAGTAGTGGATGCAGAAGTTACTACTCTTGTAGATGGGTCCAAAGTTGAGTTTCTGGCTTCAAAGTAATTTAAAGGTGAGGAATTCAGTGACGTAGCTGTCTCAGATATGATGATAGAACTGCCTGAAGTTAAGTTTGGCTCCTCTGTCTCGGGTTCATCTTGGAATCTGCGTGTGGATGTTAACATGGAATCAGTTTGTGATAACTGTGGAATGCTGGTTGCTGTGCTGTTATCAGAGACGTCTGAGGTTTGAGGTATGACTGCCAAGGGAGTCACAAATATGTCTGTGGGTATGTTAACAATGTCTGTATTTTCAGGGGTTGCAGATGTGGGAGTTTCATTCACTGATGGTAAAGGGATTTCACCGGATACGACTGTATCCATCATTGTTGAATTGGGTGATAGTGTGCTCAACTCTTCATCTCCATCCATCGAAGAAATGCTTGGGTGCACCACTGATGATTCTGAAGCTGGTTGGCTAGTGGTTTGGGCAGGTTCATGGGGAGCAGTCACGGGTATAATGTGAGAAACATTAATTCTTTCGTCGCTTACATTTGGAGTTCTTGAGGTCCATGTTTTTGGTGAAGGCGAATTTGAGCTGTTAAACGGTTGAGGTGTTGAAAGTTTACTGACCTCTGGTGCTGTAGTGGTCAACGAATTTGTTGAGTTAATTACAGGACCCTCAGCAGAGGCTGTGACCCAGAACTGAGGTGGGCAGAGAGCTGCGTGAGAGGTCAAGGCAGAAAGTTTCATATCAGTTAATGTTGCACAACAGACTTTACATCATAACAAATTGCAGCAATTCTCATTGAAGCCATACAACTTATAATTTCTTTTTGCAGAGAACTCAGCAGATCTCCTTAGTGTGTGTTTTGACTTGTATACTGATTTGATACATTTAAATTCTGCTTTGCATTTTAATTTTTTGTTCTGACATGAGTCCATCATTACATCTGGACCCATGACATTGATCAGTGGTTGTAGTTATACCTACAAAAAGTAATGAAGTCTTGCTAATCCACATAATTGTGAGCCAGGAGGTGCAGCTTATTACAACCTCTAATGGCCATTTAATTATCTTTGTAACCCAAACTGATCTTTTTTCTAACGTTAACCAAGTATTTTTGGCGCTTTACACCTTAACACCTAGTTCCATTTCACAGTGGAAAATGTTTGAAACATCGACGTCCCATTTAAGAGTGATTCTGCAACTGTTTCATGTTAAATATAATAGCCATATTTAATAGGATCATATGAACCGCTGTACATAAAGGGCCATCCACACCAGGAGCAATACCATAATAATAGTCTTAACTATAGTCATTTGAGCATTTATACTGATGAGCTATAACATTCTGTAAACAGCAGAACCAAGTTTTCTGCTCCAGTTGTGTTGGAGCCCCACATCTCCGGCCCTTTTCTTCATTATCATATTTCCCACATTCCATAAATTAGAATAAGAAAACAGTTGTCAGGTAGCTGCTGTTGAGCCTGGGTGCAGTGTGTTGTTCTGCACTATGGAGGCAAGGAGAGCAAGAGAGATGCTCTTGATTTCAGTAAGTATACTTATAACCATATAGAGTTTGAACATGACTTGATATAAACACGGATGGATTTAGAAAAAAAAGTTTAAAAAAAGTTTACGAGATTAAAGTGGCAAATCTACAAGAAAAAAATGCGTAGATTTATGAGATTTAAAGTGGTGAATTTGGGAGAAAAAAGTTGCTTTTTTCCTACTTTTTTCTCGTAAATCTGCGACTTTTTTCTCACAGATTTGCCACTTTAAATCTCTTAAATCTGCAACATTTTTTCTTGTAGATTTGCCACTTTAATCTAGTAAATTTTTCTTTTTTTTTTTTTTTCTTTTTTCTCGAAATATTACCTGAAGTTGCCAAATATAGTTCTTTGCCTGATAAAGGGTTAATGTGGTCCCAATTATATTATTGGCCATTGTTGTTGTGTTTGGGGTCTGTACTTCACCAACCACCTAGACGACCATATGCAACTACATATATAGGTATCTTTATAGTTATTGCTCTCAGTGCGGACAGCCCTTAAGTCTTGGTTAGATCATACATACCTGTTCATGAGAATAAATAACCCTTCTATAATGTGAACATGAATGAAAACTGCTATTGGAAGCAGTGCTGATTCTAGAAACCTAAGCTAACCAATTACAGATTGGTAGCTAGTTAACCTATCCATCAGCTGCTCCCATGAAAAAAGCCCACCACTCTAAATGTAGATGCTGTTTTCACAAATACACTGTCGCTCATAAAGTTGGAATAAAATATTTTTTTTTTTACCTCTTTCCATGAAATGATTGTGACAATCACTCAAAACTGTATATCTTCTCAAAACTGTATTCATCAATCTCTTCCAAACATATCGCAATGAAAATAAAACCACAATTAACAGGAGGATTGTATCTGAAAACAAAGTTATTCAAACTTTATGAGCGAGCTTGTATATATAAAAACAATTGTTTCTTTTTGGAGAAATAAGAAGTAATGAAAATTTTAATTTCAGTTTGACTTTATGTTGGGGCTGAATTCAAAGCTTGACATTTTAATGTGACAATGTAATCCATGCAAGTTTTTCTTTTTGTCTGCCTTTACTTTTCCTTTAACCCTTGACATTTTAAGCGTGTCTGACATACAGTAAGTTTCACTTTACATATAGAGTTCGTCATGTCATGGAACATTTTATGCAACGTAACTGACTCACCTGCCAGGAGGCTTAGAAAGAATCCACAGTTCATGGTGGCAATTGATGGCTATCCATGTGCAGCAAGCATATCTGATAACAAAGCAGTGACAAAAAGAAACATGTTGAAGGCATCTATCTCCTGCTGTAGTCTGTGAGTAACCAACTTATGCAATGCAAAAAACTAATGAGTTAATGTGTTTTAGAATGCATTCCTCCACCCACTGGTGCATTCTTATTTATTTACAGTATGACTTGAGTAACATTTTTTTGTTTGTGCCTTTTGTGCTTTTTGAAAATTTAATTTGATTTCTGTGTCTAGATAGTTTCTCCCTTTAACAAATAAAATACTACCTACGGTACACTTTAGTTCATTTATCACATGGGGAAGAGGTACATAAATTGCAAGATTCAAAAGCAAAAAGTGTGTATTTTTTTTAAATATTATTTTTTATTACATTTTCCAACATAGACACAAACAACAACACACCGTGGCCACAAAAAACAAATATCCAACTACTTGTTATGTAATTTAGACAGGACAATGGAAATGCTCTGTCTCATTATAATTGACAGCGATGTAGCAAATACATATCCAGAAAGAAAGGAGAGTAATAAAAAAGAAAATTACAATAATCTCAATTTTGAGAGAAAATCCTATATTTTTTAAAGAAAATTATAGTAGATCCAGTCCAGTCTATTACCCAAAATTGTCGGTTAGCCAGTTTTCGTCATTGCATCTGTCTTTTACCAGCGTATTTAAAGAAGGTGCCCAGATCTTTAAAAAATCCTCCATCCTACATTTAAATCTGTGTTGTTAGATATTCCATTGGTAGTAAGTCAAATAATAATAATATCACTTTGTGCCAACCCCCAATTGTTGGTGGTGCATTATCAATCCATCTGAGCAATATATTCTTTATTCAAATGTGAGAATACTGAGCACCCTTTAATATGAGGACTGGGCAAACCGAGAAGCAGAACCTGTGGATCAGCACCAATCTGAACATTAAATTAAATATTTTAATAAATAAAGTTTGTATTTTAAAACAATATGGCATGTGTGGCTACATTCAAAATGGATAGATTATTCAATAACAGTGCAGGCACAGCTACTGGGACTGTCATTCAGATAGCAAGCCAGAAAAACTGGTTACCAGATCTAATTTATGCTTCTGAACACTTATGTTATATTGTTTTGATTCTTTCTGCTTTTAAATCCAACTGCAATGTAGAAATTATATATATATATATATATATATATATATATATATATATATATATACACACACATATATACATACATATACATACATATATAGTAATATTAAGTAATTATAATAATACTGTAAAGAAATCTAAAGTTTATTTTCTTCTGAAAGGGAGATGACATCCCTATGGAAGAGAATTAGGGCCAGGTAGGAAAAAAAAATAAAGAGAGGAGGAGGAAAAAAAGTAATCATACATATGTTGAGACTAAAGTCACATTTTAAGTTCGGTATAGTAGACGGCAAGCTATAACATGATTTTCCTCAATACATCTAATATATGCCTAAAAGATTCACATAAATTACATCAAAGCAGATTTTCCCAAAACAATAGTTGTACAGCCCACTATCAAGAATATCTCATTTATGTGTTGGGGGATTTTAGTACTACTACACCCTTAAATATTGTAGTTATTGCTCATTTTATGACATTGATGTAAATCAGCTTTTAGCTTGCAGTCTTTTTGAGTTCGGTAAAGTAGACTGCAAGCTACAACCTGATTTTCCTCAATATGTCTAATATATGTCTAAAATATTCACATAAATTACATAAAAGCAGAACATACAAGCAAAAACAATAGTTGTAGTGGCCTGCTACCAAGAATATCTCATTTATGTGAAAGGGGTCTATTACACCATTAAATATTGTGCTTATTGCTCATTTTATGACATTGATGAAAATCAGGTTGTAGCTTGCAGTCTACCTGACTGTTGGACAGAAACAATGTTTCCTCTGAAGACTTATTGACACGGGAACAACCAATCTGTGAATATCTTTCCAACTTTAAAGAACTCAAAGAGTTGACTGTCATATACTCAATAAATATGAAATTTTAAACTTTGAAAATCTGATAAAGCACTCAAATGTCTGCTTACTTTTTTAAATTCACAATGCTGCAGCTCCCCCCTTGAAAAAATATATTACACTCTGTTCTGAGAAGTCAACAAGAACAACAAGATCTGTTACAAGGGCTGAGTGTAGTGTAGCCCAACGCTAAACTGGATTTGGGAAATCATCATTTTCTATTTTCTTGCATTGCCATGACTCAATGTGTGTGTGTGTGTGTGTGTGTGTGTGTGTGTGCGTGTGCGTGCGTGCGTGTGTTGGGGGGCAGCCTGTCCTGTCCTGTTGAATCTTGCTTCAATGTTTCTATTTATGTATTTTATATATTGTCTCTTTGCCTTGTTCTGTAATTTTACTGAATCATTTTCTTTTTTTATAATCATTTTCTATGTATTGTTCCAGGGACTACAGGTGGAAAATAGCAATCTGCTAGAACCTGCTAGCACAATGCATATCCTCTAGTTGTACAAGATTAATGTTTTATTGTGCGCTGTCCCTGTTTTGAAATAAATAAATTACAAATAAATAAAATTACTGTATTCTCGTCACTTCGACTTTTTTCTCAAACAGTATAATGAGAAAAAAAAATCCTCCTCTCATTATTTTTTTCTCCTACCTGGCCCCAATCCTCTTCCGTACATCCACATCTGATTTTTTATTTTTAATTTGTTTGATATAAAACATTTTTTTAAAAGTTTAATCCTATCCACTTTTTTATATAGCACAATTTTAGCAAACACAAGGTTTCCAAAATGCAACAAGGCCCCCTTATTCAGTTGAATCCACAACAAGGCTGATATGCATCTTCATGAAACCACAAAACAGGTATTTGCATATGCAAAGCCTGACGCATTACTGTGAGTAGGCTGTGATATTAAAAAAAAAGTTTAGACTTTCAGGAAGTGCAGTGAAATGCTTAGTCATTCAGGATGAAAACAATTCCGGCAACCAATTGATACTGTGTAAATGTACTTAAAAAACAGGAGAATGTAAATACATTTAATGTCATTCCTGTTTGAAAACAGCCACACAGGATTGTACTGTGTATTTCAATGATTCAATGATTAGAGACCATTGTTACAGCCCCCTGCCACACCTGTCTGTTTATCGTTCACAGCACCAACAAAGTAGTGTTCTTCTACTTTGACAGCAACACATCCACATTGTAATATAAAATTGAAATAGTGAACAAATCACTTTCATGCCAGATTGAACTTGTATAACTTGTAAAGTGCATCATTAACCATCTTGCCCAAGCAGACGGAGAACGGAAGAAGCCCTAGAAGTTCAAATGAGGCGAAAGAATCTAAAGTTTGTGAGTCTCAAAATCTTAAAATCACACCCACCTTTCAACACCATTGACCTGACATCATGCGTCAATCCTCAGCACACCGATAACCTGAAACAAAACTAAAAATGGAGAGATCCAAAGTTGTCTGACAAAACCAGTTCCACCTGCTTTAATCACACCTGTCACTGCACCTCGTAGCTGTGACGTACAACAGGTAGCAGCTGGCATCTGCACTTTGTTCAGAGGCAAGCAGGTGACGTTAAATTAAACATTTTAGTAGATTTTAGTTTGTGTAAATAAGTGCTTTCTTGTAATAGCCATCTATAAATCTGAGACCTGGATGAACATGACTTTCCATCAGTAAAAATGATTAAACAGCAACAAGGTGTTGTTCTGGGGAAAGTTTTAACATTCCTCACTAGCAAAAAATAGTTCAGCTGGCATGGTTTGATGGGGGCTGATAGTGAACAGAACGAGATGCATCCTGTTCAGTTACAATCCGTTCTGCATCGGTTTATTTTTACAACACTCGTGAGTGAGCATTAAAGTTCCCTTGAGTTCCAGAATGCCAGACACACTCATCAGACTTTATCTTGATCCAGTGACGGATTGCTGTAGATATACATTTCCTGGTTGTTGTTTGTTTAGTTGGTGAGAATAGAAATAATAAAAATCCCCTTTCACAATGTTATCCACAAGACTTTCAGTGCAACTGAATTCGGGTTGATATAATGTGAAAACATAAAATGACACATCAAATCAAATCCACTTTATTTATAGAGCCCTTTAAGACAGCGTTAGCTGATACAAAGTGCTGTACATGGCAGGACAGACCAACAATAAAAACAGAACAAGCAAAAACAACTAAAACAAAACCAATAAATAAAAGTGGGTTTCAAAATGAATTTCAATTTTAAAATTAGACTTAATTTTAAAATTAAACTTAATTTTAAAAAACCACAAAGAACAAATAAAAACAAATAAAACAGAACAAAGGCTCATGTTGAGTTAAAAGCCAGTGAATAAAAATGGGTTTTAAGATTTCTTTTAAAAGCGTAATAAAAGTAGCATGAATAAATATATTCTTGGGAGACAATTTTCACATCAGTCTTGATCAACTACAAACATTTTTTAAATGTAATTCTCTCAATGCCAGTTTAACCCATAAGAACCTATGGTGACACCCGTGTAACAAACACTTTAAATCATCTATAATCTCCCATATTCAGCTTTATGCTTCACCTTAACTCATTAAATCCCTCAGCGACATATACTCAACACCCTGGTGTGGTGGTCATGTGACAGGAAGTGACTTCTCCGAAATGTGGCTGTGACTGGAAACAGAAATGTGAAAAAGTAGCTCATTTCAAAAAGCTTATTTTTGTTACTAGGCTAAGTTTAAACCCATTTAACAATTCTAATCCATTAATAGTTTGTCCTGTATTGCATTTAACTTGTTCTGATCATATTTCCTGAACAAATTAAAGCCACAATTTTGATATATGTTGTGGAGATGCAAAGAAAAAGGCAAATTTTTGTTTCTGTGAGCAGAAAATGTGTCTAGTTTTTTTTATTTTAAAATAAGAAATATCATAAACATAAATACCATAAACACCCAATGTATCGTATATGACGTATATTTTTTTTTTTAAACATAAATGTGTTCTATGTGATCCACTTGGTCTGTGGTATATCCCCCATAATTTCCCTTTAAGGAATACTGGGTCTGGGTTAAAATTACATAATGCCACTATTGTTTTTATGAATTAAAAAACACATTTAATTGAATTATTTTATGCATACTAATTATGTCATACTTTTTCATACTATTTTTTTTATGTTTTGATAGACTAGGACAGGGGTCACCAACCTTTTTGAAACTGAGAGCTACTTCAAGGTTTCTGAGTAATACGAATGACTTGTTTGGTACAAACTTACAGTGTTTGAAATTATCATCAGTGCTTCTTTCAAGATCCACTGTCCCAAAAAGGCTTTCTTGCTCTATATCAGAAAGTTTGCAGCTCTAAAAGAAGCTTCAGTTGCATTTTGTGACTTTTTCACCAGCCTTGTGAAAACAGACTGCCCAAAGCTGCTTTTAACTCACATGCTTTTTCTGACGTAGTGCCCTTTCATGACACACACTTAAGTGTCTCTCCACATTGTGCAACTTTATCGTTGCCACAGCTACCCTGCAAATGAGACTTACACACTTTTCTTTAACTGTTGTAAAAAAAAACAACAACTCTTCCTTCCAATCATTGTGAAAATGTTAAGTTTTCTTTTGCTTTTCTGCCTTGTTTTTTCATTATTTTGGTGGGTAAAAACTGCATCTAGCACCCCAACATAGCTGCGCCCGCTAACTTGCCTCAGCAGAGTAAGAATGAGGTTGGTCTTGTGCAGGATATTGAACTATGACCCCAGGCAAAGTCAACCAGGGCAACCAGGTACCCGCGCTTGTTGGCTACCCCTGGTCTAGGACATGTCAGTGATGGTTTGGATTTTTTTTGTGGGCTTGTTTGTACACCGTCATATCAACGTCATTCCTGATCATCATTACCAAATATTCATTCATTTTTGGGGAATTTTAACCCTTTAAATATAAGTGGGGAAAACACCATTGAGATTGAAAGTCATAATTGAAAGTAATAATTCAATGGGGACATTGTTGTCCTGAAGTTACCTTGTTATGGCAGCTACATATGAGTAATTGATTAAGAGTTTACTTCTGTGCCAGGTTTACCTGACAATAGGCTGTAAAACCTGTTTCTGTGGTTTTTGAAGATATGTGTGGGCCACACAGAAACAGCCACAGAAGAAAGCACTGAAGAGACGCATGTCTCTGCATGAGGGAATCTTCAAACCTGGCACAGCACAAAGAACTGTCAGCCTGTCATCAGTCTTTAAATCTGAGTCTCTGTTCCACGCCCTACCATTCGACATTGTTGTCCTTCGTGTGTTGACAGTTCTTTATCATTTCATCCACCATTCAGGACACATGTCCCTTACCCCCAATTCCTTACATACTCATGACTGACTCATGACACAGCCACACCTGGGATTAAACTGTTTGTCAGGGACCATTGCCAATTGCACAATGGTAAAGTTATGTCTGTTTGTTGAAAGAACATTTTAGAATTATTTAGGCTAAGTAATGGTAGCAGGCCTATCTGATTATTTTAAATGCGTGCCTTATAATAATACGGGCTAAAATTCTAAAATACATAATATTTTTTAAACATAATAGTAGTATTTTATTATTCAAAGGACCAAAATAAATGAAAAAGATTCATATTTTAACGGGTTTAGCACTGCTGCATGAACCAAATGCATAAATCCAAGTGTTTTACTTAAAACACCATTTCCCATAAACACCATTTCCAGTTAGTATGGAAGCCCGTAAGTCCAAACCACATTTTTTTTTCGCATATCCGCGCTTCTGCTGCTGCTCTTAAAGGAGACGCATCCCAAACAGGCCTATTCTAGGTTAAAGAAATATGTGGTTTGCTATAGCTTTAAGAAGTAAATCATGCTGAATGTTTGTAAAATATGCATTCATCATACAATGTCGTTTTTATTTAATAAAAAGGGGGTTAATGACCTGCTTGCGTAGTGACTAAACATTTACTCTTGACCGAGCTAACAAAACTCCCAGGGCCTTCAACGTTACGTTGCTGTTGCATTTTCTATCTTCATACCTGACTAATTGCAAAGGTCTATACGGGTCATAACAGTTTAATTAGAGCAGCATGGACTCGGAGGAGGACGAGGTTTCACGTACTCGTCCCGGGATAAAGAGAAGCGGAGACTCAACGAAGGCCGCCACACCATCCCCGGACTCAACTGAACCGTCAAGCGGGAGAAGAGGAAGTAAAAGACTGGTGAAACCCCGAGTGACCTCCCCGGACTCCGGTGACTCTCGGGCAAGTGTTCGTGTTTTGCGAGCCAGGCGGGCTGCAGCTGGACATGATGCATCTAAAAATGCTGCCTGCAAGCAAAAACCTTTGAGTGTGCACCGTGGACGAGGGAGAGATACGGGACCACGCTGCAAAAACACACCGGTCATGCAGTAAGTGCTTGCACAAACTCATACTTAGCCGTACACTACTTTTGCAACAAGCTTGTTAACTACATCACACTCACAGTGGCTTGTTAGAAGTACTAGTGAGATTGCACTGCAAGGAGGCTGTAATTCTAGGAAGTGTGCTATATCACTGGGGTTTCTTAAAGCTATAGGTTTACCAGATATTGAAACCAAAACTAAGTTAAATGCATGAGTTGCCCTGTTTGTGCACAATAGTGATCGTGTTCATTGTCAAAGGGCAGCAGAGTTAAAGTATACTGTGTTTTCCAAGGTATACTCAGGATTTATTTTGATTTGCACCTGGCTGTCATTTACTGTAGATTCTCTCGCTCTCACACAGGCCTGCAATAAAGAAATCCACAGCCAAAAAAGGTATAAAGATACATAGTTAACATAATTTGACCAATAAGAAGGAATGAGGAGCATGTCATTTCTTACATCTGTCACTAATACACTGGCACCATAACTCCCTCAGTGTCCACTCTTGGCCCCAAGCTGTCCAAACCTAGAAAGGGCAAAGGGAGACATCAAATCCAAGCATCTCGAACCAAACCAGCACCAGCATGCAAGCCTGAAGCAGAGACGGAGGCTTCATCATGTGGTGAGACACACACATTGCATTCTGTATACTTTGCAATTGAAAGTTTTTCGTGTGAGACCTGTCAGTCAAAACTGAACGATGTGGCTCAGTTCCAATAAGTGTTTCAGTAAGCAGTCCACTTAAAAAAAATCCTAAATTGGAATTCAACCAACCTTTGATACACTTTCTTTCGTATAAACATGTGGGGAGTGATCTCTTTACATTCTCGTCATGGGCGGTGTTAGAAAAATTGCATGAGGAAACCTTGAAAATTGATAATCTGTCACCGACAGAAAAAATCTGTCACCAACAGAAAAAACCTCACCATTTTTCTGCGCATTCTTTGATGGGGAAATGAAGAGCTGGAGACGTCCAAGTTTCTCAGTTTAACAAAAGTTTTATTACAATACGTCAAAAAATGTGCACTTTACAGAGAATCTCCGGGTTCAAAATTAACTCATGTCCCTGAATACAAACAGACGTGTTTCAGTTCGTGAAGTCTGAACCACGACTCCCTCCCTGGAACCCATTAAAATACTAACATTTGTTTACAAAACATGCTGGTTGATTTCTTCCAGGAAGTCCCGCCTTCTTGATCCGCTCATTCGCCAGTTTTAATGCATACAACGGCACGTCATGCCACCTGGTTGCTTGCTGCCGAAACCAGGCCTTGCCTTGGCCTACTAACAAACTTGTTAGCACAAACATTTTCCCTTGTTATGACTTACAGAGATTCTCTCACGGGATTTTCATTTGGCCTTCTGTGGTCTCCCCTCTCCAGACACACATACACACACACACACACACACACTCACAAATGCACATACACACACAGCAAAAACTGTGCACCAATATATCTGGATGTCATTCTTTGTGATTTATAGAATCTTAATCAGTTAAAGCAAATGGAATATATGTAATTAAAGTAATCATAGTTTTCTACATCAATATTAACACACAAACACAATCAATGTATCAAATCATATTGTCTGACTTAAAATGCATAGAGATATTTATTACAGTCAAGGTTTGACCTTTGATAGTGACCTGCGTCACTCACAGAGAACAGAGACAGAAGCAGAAATAAAGCATAAAATAATTTACCAATATAGAAATAATCAATTATTTTAACAGCGGGTAAAAATGAAGACTGGCCTGTTACATAGTTAACCCATCTTTCCCAGTGTGACATGAATGATTCCAGTTTATAATTAAATTTTTTTAAAAGGGCCTTTTTACCTGCTACAAGCAATATATTTAATAAATATTTGTCTCCTTTGGTCTGTCCTTAGATGGACTCTCCACAGGCAGTTGTGTTTGAAATGCAGCCAACCCTAATAATTACACCTGTGCTTTTTCTACTTTGACAAGTCCAAATGTGTGCTATGACAAAGCCTTTTAAACAGTCGTCACAAAAACAAGACTACAAACCAAAGTGGTCATTTGAAACTGAATTCACAGTGGTTATCTCTGTTTTTCAGGTTCTTTGAACAGAAGCATCGACAAGTGAGTGGTTTACAACTTAATGAATGAGCAGCAGAGAAAATGTAAATGTTCCTGTTTGGTTTGCAGATGTGAGTTTAACTGTGGCCAGTGTGGTGTTGATGTCTATATTAGTGTTCCAGATCCAGCTGGAGCTCTCAGCCAAGACCCTCCATTCAAAGATGACCTCAACTATAAACCTGAGACACATATGTATGCTCTGCTTTTGCTCTGCTCCGAGTTTTTATTAATTAATGGCGCTTTATTTAAAGACTTCCAGCATGCTGCATGTTAAAATGTTTCAATAGTAAATTAAACTTTACCTCTTAACTGCTTAGGGAAAAATCAAGGCGGCATACAACGTTTAAAGAAAAGGAGGTCAAAGAAGAGGAGTTAGAAAAGGAGGAGGAAGAAGAAGAAGATGACATTAAAAAGGAAGAAACAACCAAGATTGTTGTGCAGAGAGAAGATATAGTGGGCGATAACACAGAGCCACCACGGAAGTGAGTCAAATATGGGTTGATGATTAGTTAAAGGAATGCACAGACCAACCAGCAGGGAGCTCCTGCTGGTGGCAACTTGGAGGGAAGTTAAACTTTTAAACATTTGCTTTTACTGAACAAAGCTGCTTGAAAACTGAAAAGGTTTCCCTTTAACATTGTTCATATTTGAGTTATTGTTTAGTCAGGCTAAACTTATCCAGGGCCAACTTAAAGCCCAGAACACAGTTTTTTGGGATTTTGGATTTTCTCTTCATCAAATTAAGCCCATGGTTGTCAAACTGATGCTTGAAAGGGCCATATGGCTGCAGTGACAACACTTTTAAACTGACCAGCTCCTTTGTTCTATTTACCAGTAAGTACAGGTGAGGCTTCAGGTTTTTATTTCAGCCAAGCAGGAACACACCTGATGGCAAGTTAATTAATGAGTCACTTGTGCTTTATTGTGGTTGGTTAGACCCAATTACAAAACAACAAAGACAATTATATTTTGTAATCATAAAGAAGTTAATGCAAGAACAGATGAGTCAGTCGGACTGAGGTTTGTGTTAGCATGCTGTTATTAGTGCCGTGTGGTGATGTTTGGTTGTCATCTCGGCTTGGCATCAACTCCAAGAAAGTTGTTTTCAATTTGTTTCCAGGCAGTACCATTTTTATTTTATGGCGTCAATGTTACCGATTGAATGTTTTTCGCATGACAAAACTTTTAAACTGAGCAGCTCCTTTGTTCTCTTGACAAGAAAGTAGGCAAGGCTTCAGGCTTTTCATTCCAACCAAGCAGGAACACAGGTGACCCAATTAATTAAACCGTGTGAACTTGGTTGATGATATGGCATCAGGTGTGCCAAACCGAGATGACAACCAAACATCACCACGCAGTGCTAATAATAACCTGCTGACACAAACCTCATGCTGACTCATTTGATCTTGCATAACTGCTGCATGACTCTAAAATATAATTGTCTTATGTTTTTTTTGGTAATTGGATCAAATCAACCGCAATAAATTAATTAAATCAAATTGCGCAGTACTTAGGGCAGATGATTCCTGACTGTACTTTTTTCAACTTTGGCGAAGAAGGATTAAGGTTTTGGTTGAAATTCTGTTTTCCGATCTGTTTTAATTTTTTAGGAGAGGTAGACAACAAAAAGATGTCCGAGTCCCTCGGCTGCCAAAACAAAGGTAACAGTCTTAGTGGCACTGTTCACTGTAGATGACTCGTACTGTTTGATCAAGTGAGATTTTTATACAATTTCCCTTTTTTTTCTGTCTTATTAGGAAAAAGCCCCCAGTGCAGTACGTCCGCTGTGAAATTGAAGGCTGTGGTACTGTCCTGGCCCACCCACGCTACCTACAGGTCAGGAGTCCTGTCAGTCAACCAGATATTTTTAGAGGCAGCGTCTTAAATTTGGCCCTGTACAGCAGCAATATTTCAGGGTTTGTACAAAGTCTGTAAGGTTTGGAAAGTGTTTAACTTTGACTTAGGTTGGAAGCTGCTTGAATTCAAATATAGTCTTTGAAAAACACTTGATTTTAAATATGATCTGGTGTTTTTTTTATTTTTTTTATTGATTCCACATATCAACATTCCATCGACATTTTACATGTTCTGTACAATTTTCCAACAGTAGTAGAATATTCCCATACTTCTCCACCTCGGAGCAGAGACATAGTTTGACACAAATTATCAAGTAAAGTTACAGTAGAATAAATGTGAAGTAAAATGAAACCTTTTTCCACTACTCTCCTTATTTTCATACCTCTCTTGCATTGTCCCTTTTTCTCCCGTTGGAGGGTAAACATATCAAATAAACATATGAACAATGAACAAGTTTGTAGCCTGAACCAAGTGGGTCAATAATCTACAATACACAGTGTTCTTACTGCACAAAGTCTGCTCTCAATGGAGACACAAAATCAACCCAGTTTTTCCACTAGATTATAAAAGTATCTGTTTTTAGTCTAGTTGAAAGTCAGCTTCTCCATTATATATTTATATATATATATATATATATATATATCAAGCATTACCTCTACCCAATCCACTATTTTTGGTGCATCTGTTTTTAGCCATTATCTGGTGATGGCCTTGATCTGATGTTTTTATCGACGCAATCACTCCAGAGTTTCCCATTAATTACCTAGACTCTGGGGGCCCGCCAGACTCTAATCTGTATCGCCTCATGTCGTCTCCTGTGCTGGGCTAACGTCACATTTTAAGCTACTGAAAGTATTTTTTACAGTATTCATAATATAAAGTTATTTGCCGTTGTGTTGCTGTTGCTCAGCAGAGTGTCTGTCACCCGTCTGTCAGTCAAACCAGCCCACCTCTCCGTCCTCCTCTGAGACAAACTAAATACTATCAACCTGTCCGGGCCGCTCAGAGGTCCAAACGCTCTGCTGCATTATTCCATTCTGTAGCCGCAAGCTAACATTAGCTAACAATTAAAGTTGTTTTAATCACACTAAACTGTGACTGACTAAATGCATGCAGCCTTCAAAATTAGAGCACAGTGTGTTGACAGAATCGACCACAGAATTTACAAGAAGACCGTCAAAGTAAGATGCATTAAGCCATTAAAGCCTGGAAAGCGGATATGTCGTTTTGTAGTATTTGTAGTTTTTTTTCCACCTATTTTCAGTCTCTTGGCCAATGAAATGCATCAGAATACATGTGGGAGTGTTGCAATGCAACATGAGACTTTTCCAGAACTTTGAAATCATAACCAAAAAGAGACACAAAATGACCAAAAAGGACACACAGTTTCCAAAAAAAGACACAAATGATTTAAAAAACACACAGAACTACCCAAAAAACACACAGAATTTCCCAAAAAAGACACAAAATTACCAAAAAAGACACAAAATTACCAAAAAAAAGACACAAAATTATCAAAAAAGACACAGAATTACCAAAAAAGACACAAAATTATCAAAAAAGACACAGAATTACCAAAAAAAGACACAAAATTATCAAAAAAGACACAACATTTCCAAAAAAGACACAGAATTACCAACAAAAGACAGATACAGATACAATTACTAACAAAACTTCAGGTTTAAGGGGCTTATTTATATTGCCAAAGGTTTTGCATGCATTTTTTCCAGGCTTTTTAGGCCTAAATGGGTTAAATAAAATATACAAGAACCTTTATTCTCCTTTTGAAATAATCCTTAAAATATGCAATCATTAAGATCAGTGTATATGATGGAATGGTGGCATTGGAATGTGAGTGGCCACCATATTTGGGCTTTTATAGAAAAAAAGATTCTCCGGGGGAGCCCCTAGCCACACTGGCTGGCTAATCCATGTCATGGTGGAAAGCATGTTGACAGCAATTAAAAATGACCAAGTAGGATAACAGATTTTATGATACGGTATCTCCTGACAGTGAAAAATGTTATATGAGGTGTTTGCTCTCATTTAGCTCTCGAAGTGCACAAGATTGATGCGTTATACTTATAAATGTACAAAAAGTATACATTAAATAGTCATGATCAAAACATACTATCAAAGTTGGTATGAAGAGCTGGTGAAGTGTCATTATAAACCTTCATTGATTTCCGTGGTTATATATGAATAATTTAAAGTAACAATTTAGATGTGATATAAAGGCTTCAAGACTTGTTTTATTTACCTTATAGGTGTTTGAATTTGACCCGTAAATGTTGTGTGAACCCTGGTGTTGGCTTTGCTGCAGAAACCAAACTGACACACTGGATTTTTACATTCTGTTTTTTATCTGTGAGCTTACCTTGAGGTGCAAAGCATCAGACACTGGGTGTGTTTAATTAAATATTTAATCTCTTCTCCCATCTCTTTTTACGGTAGCACCACATCAAATACCAGCATTTGCTCAAAAAGAAGTATGTGTGTGATCACCCATCGTGTGGCCGATTGTTTCGCCTGCAGAAGCAGCTGTTGCGTCATGCTAAACATCATACAGGTGCAGTTAAGACTTAAGTTAAAATAAGAAAGTAATACAGTTCTTACTGCTTGTAATGCCGAGGTTGTGCATCATATCTTTAGCTATCAGGTGACGAGCTGATCATCATGTTTGTTGTCTGTCCTTTAGATCAAAGGGACTACATCTGTGAGTACTGTGCTCGGGCCTTCAAGAGTTCCCATAACCTGGCTGTCCACCGGATGATTCACACAGGAGAGAAGCCCATACAGTGAGTCATGGCACAGTGTTTACTGGGGACAGGGAAGAACTATAATAATATAGAAAGATATGCAGTTCTGGCTTTCCTCCAATAATACAAGGAAACAGCACATCATTCCAGATCTGTGTCTTTAACTGTAGATAGATAGATTACTTTATTCATCCACGAAGGGAAATTCCGTTGTCACAGCAGTCCGGTATTTAAGTACAATAAAATACAATAGAATAAAATACTGAGGTAGCATAAATAAAAACAACAATAGAAAAAAAAAACACAGAATAGAACAAGGACACTTAAGAAGTTAAAAAAAAGCAGATCAGTTGGTAGGTCGGCAAGATGATGGTAATTATAATTATACTGATGATATGATGGCAGCAATGCTATAGTGACTAGACAGTATATAATAATAATAGTACAGTATATAATATTATATATAATATAATATGTAATAATAAATAGTAACAATATAAAATTAAAATAAATAAAATAATTATAAATAAAATAATATGATATATAATAATAATAATAGTAATAATAATAATAAATAAGGCCGGTATAATAATAATAATAGTAGTAGTATATTACAGTATATAGTAATAATAATAGTAATGTCAGCAACAGTATATAATAATAATAATAATAGTAATAATATTAATAACATAGCAAAGTGTCATGCATAGATTTAGTGCATTTCAGTAATGTTGATTCTGGCAGAGGTAGATGAATTATAGAGTCTTATTGCAGAAGGAAGGAACGACTTCCTGTATCGTTCCTGTATGTAGAAATGATCTATTTAAAATAGCCCCATAATACATATTCTCTTTAATTCCTCCTTTAATGTTGAATAAAAGCATTCTTAGTGTTGCTTGCAGAAAATATTCAGTGTTTATGCCCTGTGCTGGCAATAGTGATGGAAAGATTAGATAGATAGTTAACTGAATAACAAATAGCAGCATTAGTAAAAAAACAACAACAACAAAAACGGTGTATATTACATATACACTGTTTGTTTTTTTACAGCCTATATTAAATAGTAGCACTTAATTATTGCACTTAAAGTCAGAGTAAAGTACCAGAGATTTGTAAGAAAACATAATTTACAAGGAACAAAATAACTGAAAACATGTAAAAAGACTTAAAATTATATAACTGAATTTTTGAGTTAGACCATTAAACTGTTTCCATCTCTGAGTGCATCTAAAATCATGGCATCGAATGTCCCCCCAACAGGGACTCACGTTGATAGATTTACTCATAAGGTTTGATGAAGCTAATGTTAACTTGTGTCATCGGTCAAATCAACAGAAGATACCAATGTTTTAAGTAATATCCCACAAAAGAAAACACCGAAACGGAAAAGATTTATTTTCTGATTGTTTGCCATGAGCATTGTTTGGCAGGACAGTAGCAGGAAGTCCCGAAAGTTTCAGAGATCTGGTTTCAGCGTCTTCAGCGGACACGCCCGCCTTTTAAAGCAGAGAATGCTGCTCATTTTTTCATTATTTTAACCAATTTGTTTTACACTTTCTGATTCAAATTTGGCTGGGTGTTCAATAACACTTTTTTCTGTGGTGTGGAAAACTCAGATCACATGTATTTATTTGGCTTCAACTGGACTTTAAGGTGTATTGCACCTGTCCATCAGGTATGTGTATGCATGTTGCAATTTTTTGGTCCACAGTTCTCAGGAAGAAGCTGTCGGCTCACATGGTTCTCAGTCTGCCAGGTGAACAGGGTGTGTCAAAGATGTGAGCTATCTTTAATCCTTTATCAGGCCAAGACCCATATCTGGTAACTTCAGCAGGTATATAAAAGATAAAAACATTTAGAGAAAAAAATTGCAAATTTACTAGATTAAAGTGGCAGATCTACATGAAAAAAAGTCACAGATTTAAGAGAAAGAAGTGGGGAAAAAAGCTTTTTTCTCACAGATTCACCACTTTAAATCTCGTAAATCTGCAACTTTTTTTCGCGCAGATTTGCCACTTTAATCTAGTAAATGTGCAACTTTTTTCTCGACCCCATTTTGATATCCACTGAAGTTACCAAATATAGTTCTTCGCCTGATAAAGGGTTAGATTATGAAGATGTTTGAGGCCCGCTTGTGTAGTTGGCTCAGGTGGATGTTGTTCAGGCGTGGGAGTGACGATCCACTCAGCCGTGGATGCTGCAGCAGTGCTGGAGCAGCAGACTGAGCAGCCAGAAGTTTTATCTAAGGAATGTCTTCAAATGTCGCACAAACGCCCATGTGGACTCATAGATGAACTGATTAGATTTTGGACAGAAAGATCACTGTGACCTCACAAAATGTGGCAATAACTCAATCATTTTACACAGTCATGAAATACAATGAGGAAGTTTAATATCCAAAAGGTCAAAGGTCAAACTCAGAAGATAAAAGATGAACACAACTCACTTTGACCTCGTTGTGAGCCACTGAAGCACTTCCTGTCAGTGTCATTTATTAGTTACTAGGATCCTTTTCAGTTGACAAAGCAATATAATATATACAGTTCATACTCTTTAATGATATATCCAGATTTTAATTTTTTTGATAATTATGTATCAAATCTCTTATGAGCATATAAAATACAATCGATCGATATAGAGTAATCACCTAATGGTGTATATAAGAGCTAGAATTTGCTTCACTTGAGCAACATTACATTATTTATTAATCATAATATGTGATCTAAATGCTTTATTATAATGTATCAACAATAATAATCTTAGAGTATACAGTATATTGATTTAACTCTCTGTGAGCATTAGTGAGTACTTTTACTTTTCTTTTTTATGACTTGCAATTTTTTTTTAAGGATGAACGCATCAGTTTTACGCATATGACACAGAGTATGATGATTTATATCAAAAACTAGCTTAGAAATGTGTGTATAAAGGGTATAGAGTGTATAAGGAGCCAATACAATTCTGTAAGTAAACGAATTAAATGAATAGTGGGCTTCCCAGTTATCATTTCAATTACATTTTTAATTTACTTTTAAACCTAAATGTAGCTTTTTCTTTAGTTGATTGTAAGAAAGTATAGAGATAGTAATGGAGTACATTTTACACTGTGTTATTACTTGCTTTATTTAAGTAAAATATATTTGTAATTCTTCTTCTACCACTGTTTCTGAGTAAAGGCAAGGCAAGTTTATTTGTATAGCACAATTCAACACAAGGTAATTCAAAGTGCTTTACATACACATTAAAACAGCAAGACACAATTGAAAACAGTAAAAACAGTCAATTAAAACAGGGAAATAAAAATAGAAATAAGATACAGCAGGATAAGAAAAGAGATAAAATAATAAAAAGCACAAGTCAAACATTGTGTAGTTAAAAAGTAAGGACAGTAGAGCAGATAAGTGTTAAAGTCAGAGTAAAGTGCTGTAAGTCCGTTCAGAGAGTGACGCGCTCTGTGTCTCCCCCTTGTGGCAGGTGTGAGATCTGCGGCTTCACCTGCCGGCAGAAGGCCTCCTTAAACTGGCACATGAAGAAGCACGATGCAGAAGCCTCCTACACGTTCTCTTGCTCCATTTGTAGCAAAAAGTTTGAGAAAAAGGACTCTGTTGTTGCCCACAAGGCCAAAAGTCACCCTGAGGTGCTCATAGCTGAAGCCCTGGCAGCTAACGGGGGCTCAGTCATAAACACTCCTCTTCCAGCTGCAGAGAGCGTCCCCTCTGCTCCAGCACCGGTCCCCGTGCTCAGCCAGCCCCACCAGCCCTCCGTCAACCACAACCATGCCGTGGTGAACAGCAGGCTCACTCCGCTGCAGCAGGTGGTGCTGCCGCTGGCTCCACAGACTCCGGTAGATGTGTCTCAGGGCCAGCTCCTGCAGCTGCCCACGCATCACGTGGTGCAGGTGGCGCACCAGCAGCACGCCCCGGCTCTGCTCCACCTCACCGCCGCTCCCCCCGCCACCGCTCACCTCTCCAGCATCAGCCACCCCCAGCTCATCCAGTTCTCAACCATTCCCACCAGCACCGTCACATCCATGAGCATGGCGGACCCCCAGAGCACCCTCCTCACCCTCAACTCTGCCCCCACGCTGGCCTCCGCAGCCTCCCTGGCCTCCCAGCAGGCTCTGCAGTGGGGCAGGGAGATCCATGAGGACACACAGCTGCCGGGGGAGGGGGAGCTGTGGGACCGGGTGGTGGTGGGTGGGGGTCCTCAGGATGTTGGGGGAATGATGTGGGAGGGTAACGATGATAGGAGGAAGGAAGATGGGATGGTATGGGAGAGGGACGGAGGGAGACAGATTCTCTTACAGTGTCCAGAGGTTCATGGAGAGAGTTTAATCTAGTGCAGGGGTCCCCAAACTTTTTTCGGTGGGGGCCACATCAGCTTTTCTTTCTGTGATGGGGGGCCGGGGTCAGTCTATAACAGGAAATGATATGGGCCAAAGTGACCACCAGAGTTATTGTGTAAATATAATGATCATTTGTTGGCCTTAGCACCACCTGTTGGTTTGCAAAAAAGTAATAAAAAGTAATCACATGTTTATTTGAAATACCACAGATATTCCTTTTATTTTGTAGAAAATAAAAACACAAGCTGATGCCAGTTAACAATGATTTTGTAACAAGTACAGGTGAAAATAGATTCTGCATTCAGAATCTATTTTCCGTTTCCACATTTTGTTGACCGACTCTATACCATTGTGTGAGGGGGTGAAAATTAGCTACTACTGTAAATAATTCACAACTAAGGTCAATTTTAATTAGAAAGCCTTCCTTAATCATTACATGTGGATATTTTATAAATAAATATATAATAAATGCAATTTTTAAAAAAACAGGCCATGTTTAGGGGGATTGTTTGGGATAGTTAAGTTGGCCACTCCAATTGCTTTGGCGGGCCGGAAGTTGGCCGCGGGCCCTAGTTTGGGGACCCCTGATCTAGACAGTTCTGATGTAAGAACGGAACAAGTGAAGTGAAGGACGTGTTGATAAGCTGACATTATAAATATTTAAAATAATAGACTTCATCCCTATGGAGTGTAAAACAGTAGTAATATAAAGTACATAGCTACAGAGAGACTCAGGGAGTATGATTTTTAATATTTTAGATTCACATACACTTCTTTTACTGAATATTTTGTAACTTTCTGGTTTTGTCACCTTTGTGTTTGTATATACGTGTGTTATATATGTTAAGATATCAGAGATTTTAGAGATCAAAAAGACTGAAAGATGATTTTACATATTGTTTAAGAAAGTCAAATGGCATTTATATATTCCTCATGTTCATATGTGAATGGATGAGTTTCATTGACAAAATTGTCAACACTAGTAGTTTCAGCTACGGTACAAATTAACTATCAACAACACAAGAATCTTTGTTAAAGGATTACAATAAATTACATCTATAGAAAGTAGTTTTTGATATCCTTTCAGGAAGGATCTTTCACAGCAGACAAGTTCATAGAAACTGTAGTTTATGCACACCTGATGGTATAAAGGCAAAGATGCAGTGATCAAAGCTCTGACTGTTAAAATCTAACAGACTTTGTTATTGATAACACAACTAAACTCTGATTCTTCACTTTTTTTTGTAAAATGCATCAAAAAACTTCAATAACATGATTTTGCTTTTATTGGGTATTTTTGACAAATAACTACAATTAAATACTTTGACATAAAATGTTCGATTTGACACATTGAATACTAATTATGTGTTTAGTGTCTGAATACACACCAGTTTATAAATGCATACCGCCACCTACTGTCCCGGAGTGTTTAGATGCAGTAAAAATAATCTGGCTTCATGTTATTGGTGGATAATTTATATGATTCTGATGAATACATAGCAATATACATTTCCCATTATTGTCTAAAAATGTATTTCACCCAAGACGATTACCTCAAAGCTCTAAAAGAACTTCTTGTTTGATTGTATTCACGTCCCTCGACCTGAGTTGTGTCCCTTTCCTTCCTGATTGTATCTAATTGTAAATAATCTAATCCATGTGATTTCATTCCTTACAGATTCTTCCATCAATATTTTGTCACATTTAATACTTTGCAGGCAAGTATTATGACAGAAATACGTTTTGTCTGCAGTTTCCTTTTGAATCTTGGATAATAAACACTGACGCTATTACTGAGCATTTTCTTAATTTATCATAAATGTGTTCAGATAACTATAATAAAAAAATGTTCTGAATTGTTTTTTTATTTGTTTTGTTGACACTTAATTTAAAGAAGGTGAAACAATTCAAGTTGATTAATGTGTTAAGGATACAACAGTCATAACTTTATAATACCAGACAACGGACTACAAAACTATAGTATTAATATTCTAAACCTCACACAAACCTTTAACAATTTTTATTCATAACTGAAACTTACCTAATTAATACACCCAATGGAAAATCATTACAATATACCTAGTTATTCAAACGAGGACTGTACACTGACCACAGTCAGTCTATAAAATAATTAAATCTTTCTTGTCCTTACAAACCATCAAAAACAATCTTTCTTCATTTTTACAGTAAAGATTTATCTAATTATATTACATTCATTAACTACATGTTATGCTCATTTTATCAACATGCTGATCAAATCAAGCAATGCATTAGAGCTACAACAAATAGACGATTGACAGAAAAATAATTGACAATTTTGATAATTGTTAAAGTAATTTTTATGTTTGAAAAAAGCTGTTTTCAGCCTTTCAAGTATTGGACCAACAAATCGAGACATTTAAAGACGTCACCTTGGACCAAAAATTATCGTTTGTTTTCTAGTGTTCTATTTTAACGTAAGTGTTTGTAAGATAAGCTTTTTTTTATTATTTTTTTTTGTTTGTTGTTTCCCCCCAATCCAAACTTATTTTATTCAATAATGAGGAATACAATTGGTAACAACCAAAAATAGAAGAAGAAAAAAAGGAGAGGAAAGGGGTAAATAGTAAATATTCCAAAGTATATTTTAATTTCATCTTATACTGGTGAATATTAGGTATTTTTGCACACTATCCGACTGGATATAATATTTACCAAATAAGTTAGAAGATTTAAAATAAAGATACAACTTCTGTCAAGGTCTCTTTTCTCTTAATTATAAATATTTTTCTCATCTGAAAATTAATTCCATATAACATGCCAAATATACTGTATGTTAACATACATACAGTCATGGAAAAAAATGATTAGACCACCCTTGTTTTCTTCAATTTCTTGTTCATTTTAATGCCTGGTACAACTAAAGGCACATTTGTTTGGACAAATATAATGATAACAAAAAAAATAGCTCATAAGATTTTAATATAAGAGCTGATATCTAGACACTTTCCATGTTTTTCTTGCTAATGATTTTAGTTATTATCAAGAAAACAATGGAAACAAAACAATCCCAAACAAATGTGCCTTTAGTTGTACCAGGCATTAAAATGAACAAGAAATTGAAGAAAACAAGGGTAGTCGAATCATTTTTTCCATGACTGTACATACATATGTTAATAAAATAAATCATTATTTTGCTATATAATATATTTCTTTAGAAAATGGATTGTTGGGTTCATAGTTTTTATTATAATAATTTTTTCAGATCTTTATTAACAATGAAGGAAATACAGGCATTCAGTATATAAACAACACATGTCAGTTAAAGTATATATATATATATATATATATAACATAATAAGGCACATAGGGTATAAGGTGCTTCCCTTTATATTATTCTGGGGTTTCTGAAAATTAGTTTTTATTATTATTATTATTATTATTATTATTATTATTATTAATAACAATGAAGTAAATACAGGCATTCAGTATATAAACAAGACATACTAAGAAAATGTCAGTTAAAGTATCTGTAGAATTTATATATATATATATATATATATATATATATATATATATATAATAACATAATAAGGCACATAGGGTATAAGGTGCTTCCCTTTATATTATTCTGGGGTTTCTGAAAATTAGTTTTTATTATTATTATTATTATTATTATTATTAATAATAACAATGAAGTAAATACAGGCATTCAGTATATAAACAAGACATACAAAGAAAATGTCAGTTAAAGTATCTGTAGAATTTATATATATATATATATAATAACATAATAAGGCACATAGGGTATAAGGTGCTTCCCTTTATATTATTCTGGGGTTTCTGAAAATAAGTTTTTAAAGTGTATGAGAGTGCGTTCACATTTCTTATTTGACATCGACTCTAAACTTTTGATATACAATTTCAATTCTATTGTGAAAACACTAAAGTTAGGGAGGGATTTGGAAAAATTTCCCATCAGAAGCATAAGATCTGTTATAAAGCATACTGTTTTTTTTTATTAGATTCAAATGTTGAGATAATATCTTTAGGTTAAAAAATGATGATGGTCTGTCCAGTCTCATCGAGTATGAAGTTTTCCTTATCCCTCCTTTTTTTTAATTATTTGTGAAGGGAAGGGTGGGCCACATGACGTTTTTGGGGAGAAACAAGGCTCTCCTGTGCGTCCCCCTAAAAACGCCCCTGTGGCTTGCGGAACCAATTAAATCCCCTCTGGTTGCGGGCACGCCAACATGAACACCGACACAAACACGCTCCGCTGACGCTCCGTGGACGCTCTCCGGTCGCCGTTTCAACCCGCTAAACTATCCCAAAACTATTCCGCGTGTAATAAAAATAAAAGAATAAAAGGTTGCTTCGGCGCCAGCTCTGACGTGGTTGGAGAGGGGGCCGCTCGGTCTTCATCCAGCTCGCTGCTGAGCCTCCTTTATAAACAGGGCTGGAGAGCAAATGGCAGAGCAGGAGCAGCAGATAGCCGCGGTGGACGCGCCGGTGCTCGGCTCCACGCAGACGGCCAGAGCGGTGGACCTAGCCCGGCTGCTGCATTACGAGTGTAGCCGTCTGCTCCAGATATACGTGAGTTATCAGCTTACCGCTCCCCGTTACTTGTGGCGTTTGTTTATCTACAGCGAGTGTGTTTTTTTGCAGCTAGCTACCTGTCGTCTATGTTTTACTGTTTATATATTAACAGCCACCAGCATGCACTTATGTATTCCTGAAAGCCATGCTGTGGTGCAGTGTAATTATACTAAAAGACACCCCCGCCCCTCCTCTTCCTCCCTGGGGGGCCTAATGGATAGAGTGTATTGGATTTTTCCTGCTGTCGTGCATCTGTGCCCCATCTTCCTCTTAGGACACCTTTTAATTGATCAATATGGCTGTCACTTACTGGTAAATTAATTATTGAGCTAAAATAAAAATAAAAGGGCACAAGTGCAAGGCCAGGAATCACCTTGTAACTGTCTGCTTGACACTTAAACTCATCCTTTCTTTCAGAAGGAGAAGGAGTCCTCCCTGACGGACCACGCCCCTGATGGAGGACGCATCGTGTCCCTGTCCCACGAGTCGGAGGAGCCGAGCACGGAGCAGCAGGTGCAGTTGTTGCACTCAGCTCTGCGGCAGTGCCTGGGGCTGATCCACTGTGTGATCCAGAAGGAAGAGGAGGAATGGGGCGAGCTGGAAGGCGACTATGAGACCCTGAAGAAGAACGTCAAACTGCGGCTGGAGCACTTGCTTCATAGCACCAAAAGTCTGGTAGAGACGGAGAACAGGACCCTGGAAGTCACCCCGGACCACCAGTGTAATGAGGTACAGTATTTGTTATAGGTAGTTTTTACGACGTCTGCCAAGGAGCTTGTGTTTTCCGCTTGGTTTGTTTGTTTCTCAGCATGATTACAGAAATAATACTGGTCTGATTTTCATGAAAGGGTGGACCGTTGGCCAAGGAAGAAGCCATTACTTTTGGAGCGTAGCTGAGTCACGATGGGGTGGATACACAAACAATCTTTCACTTTTGTTAACATTACGAGATGGGACATGGCTTTGAAGACGTGCCCTTCTTTTTGTGACACACACGCACATAAATACACTAAACAATGATGCATTTTGATATATTTTTAAGTAACATGTTTTTGTGGAAAACACTGCTATGTTTCTTCATCGGAAATGTAGGAGCATTATACATGTTTAAAACATTTTTTTCTTATTAAACAAAGTATTAAACGGCTCCAAGTGTTTTTACTGGGAGAAGAAAAATAATGTTCCTATTTCGCCATCATACAGGTTGCCATGGAACCCTTTTCTTTATCCATTAAATTCAATTTTGTTGCTCATATGAGTTGCATATATGGATTTATTGTGATTTCATGAAAATAATTAGCTCATCCAAACTTAAATCTGTTCAAAACATTCAGCACAATAGAGCCTCTCCAAGGTTGATTCCAAGCTGCCAGCTGTCTTAGTAACACAGCAATTATATGACAAACTTTAATCTTTGGCATGGGTGTGACTAAACCCTGTATTATAAGGATAATTCCTTTTTTAGATATGACTAATGCATTGAGCAAAGATTCAATCCATTAACTTAAGTGCTTAGATATCCACTACGATCTTTTGATTCTGAATATTTAAGCAACTGGGATTCAATTTGGCACTGGAAGCGTTCGGTTTTTCTGCTTGTAGTTTGTGTAGCCCTGACAAATCTTTTGTCTGGAGAACAAAAGAGGCAGAATGCAAACACTGTAAAAGTGTCTCTGGTTGGTAGATTGTAAACACACACTGGAGATGAAGTAAGGTCTCAATACTGGCCTTTATTTTGGTCACAGGTAAAATTATGTAGTTCTGGTTTCTCGCAGGAATTCAGTTAGAGTGAACCACGAACACAATAAAAGTTTCCATGTAATTCTTCTTGGGCTGGCCTGCCCCCGTACAACATATAGACGTACCCACACCCAGTTCTATTGGCCAGTTACTAATAACAACATCTATTCACCATGTTTGTTAAACACAAACTGGGCCCTCGTAAATCTGTGAGAAAAAGATAATGAAATCATTAGCAAAGTGGAAAGTTGCATTTACTCTGCACAGCATTATAATTATCCAAATATAACAGCACCAGCCAAAATGCAACTTGGAAACCCATCCACTGTTGTCTAATTTATCTTTTTATTAGCCTAGCTAGTTTAGCTAAACTGGAAGTCTTGGCCCAGATATCCGTTATCTGGAACCCCAGAAATATCAGCCATTGCTCCAAGTTTCTGCAACTGGTGAAGACCAAAACTGAGCCAAAATAAATAAGTAATGGACTCACGTTTTACGTAAACATAATAAATAATGTTGCCAAGAAATCTGTTAATGCAGGTTTAGAGTTATTTCATTTTGTGAAACTTTGACTTTTGACTGAGTTTGTGGGTTTCTGTATATTTTCTTGCTCCATCTCTTAGACTTTTATTGAAGCACAATGAAACCACACATGTACTCTGAAAGCGTGGCCACAACATCAACAGTGTTTTACTTCAGCCTACCCATCCACTAAACACCTCCTCCTAGTCTTCTAAACTATATCTGGTATCATGAAAGTCAGCGGATGTTAACTTGCCCTCTTCTGCATAGGAAACCGATGGCGCTGGGGGAGTTTTCGGGCTCAAAATGTGGACCTATCGAGTGCTGCAGGAGCTCGTCCACTGGGCTGACCACGCCGCGCAGACCCTCACTGTTCTCCACACGGAGAGGGAAGCAACAGAAGAGATGTGATTTCCTGTGTTTCAATCCAACATCTATGGATGAACTCACTCAACACTAACAGCCAGCTTTCCCTTCAATGTATTCCAGATTGAATATAAAATGGCGTGGAATATACTAGAGAGTGAACACTAGAGGTTGAAATAATCTACTGCTTAACTAAAATCACAACTAAGCTCCTTTAACAAAGCCCTGTAGACAGCGTTTCCCAGACGTTGGTATTTCCACAGTAAGTGCTAAAATGAGTTTGCAGCAGTTGCTATTTCCTTTGACAAAGAAGTGAGTGCAGGCTTAGAACTGTATATCGGTTTGTTTGCTTTGACAGAGTTAGACTAGTTGACAATGTCCTTTTTTGTATACACTTTGTAATTTATTTTATTTAAGTGGATTAACCTAATTATTTACTGTTCGTTACACTCCGAAATGTACTCACTGCTAGAATGTAGCCAAAAATACATGACTGATAAACTGTGACTGATGTGCAGCTCAATCTCTAGCTATTTGCTATTTTAATAGGTCCCTTAGCTTTTAATGTATCACTTTATTAACAAACTAATCCAATAATTCCATATGAAATGTCATGTCGTGATGTAAAGACTGAATGCCTGTATTGTTTATGGTTTGGCACAAGCTGTGATGATCAAGTCATGTTTGCTGCTCTGCTCACCAAGTTCTCTCCTGATGTTATACTTGAATATGCTGCTCAACCGTTCATGTTTGAACTATACGACCAGGGGTTCTCCAATGTTTCCTGTCAAAAAAATGTTTGAGAACTGCTGTGTTAGTAGTAATAGTTTACGGTAGGATTGTACTGTCTGTAGCCAAAAAGTATCAAACACTCTGCACCACAACAACTTCACTGAAGTGTTCGAAGCCGGACACAGCGAGGACTCGCTGAGTTCACCAGCTGTGACTTGCAGACTTGTTGGTATGGTGGGTTTGTTAATGCCATGCTTTTCTTCTATCTGTGATGATTAACTGGATGTGCATTGAAGATTAAAACCCAGTCCTAAGCCTTGTGTTTTGTTCACATTACACTGCAAAAAAGCCAACTTGTGTTTTTTGGCCTAAAACAGTGATTTAAGTTGGTAAAACTTGGAAATATAAATTATTGATATTTAGGTATATGTAGGTTAGCACAGCAAAGGAAGCCAGTTGTCTGCTCAAAAACAAGTTGGTGAGTTGTTACTTATATCTTTAAGTTGGGGTTCACAACAAGGGACAATAGTTCTACTAACACTTTTTTGTTGTGAAATGCGGGAAAGCGGTGAAATTCGGTCATTAGCGAAAGCTAGCGGCTAACTGACACTAGCGGCGCTGCTTGTTACAGCTACAAGAGTAGCCATTAGCGTATCAATGCTAACTCAACATTGTGGTCGCAACATTAGCTGACATTTCATAGCGACGTTACAATCGTGCCAATTCAGCACATTGCAGAAGTTAGCAGAAGTAAGGATTAAAAGTTATTACAATGTAAAATTATAAGTTAGTAGCCTACAACTTACAGTTGAGTTAACAAAAATCTGAATTCAGAGTTGAGCAAACTCAAAAACAAAACTTAAAATATTTTGTTTAATTGTCCAACTTAAAATTTTATCGAAGTTTGTTGCCTTGAAATTTTGAGTTCACCCAACTTTTCTTTTTTTGCAATGTAGCTGTACTGTCTCAAGGTCTTTTTACACCCCACTGCAGTGTGTGTAATGAAAACAAATGCAAAATCCAACATTTTTAGTCTTTGATTGTTAACATTTAACTTTTGATGTCCCTAATTTCCTGATAATCTCCAAGAAGTTCCTGAATATAATTAAATATTATCGAGGAAATGGAGTCAGGGTTGAACTGATAAACTCCTGATTGGGTAGTTCTATTTAATGGTGTGCAAATAGTCAAATGTAGTTGAAGAATAGTTTCCTATAATAAATAACTAAAAAGTGAATCATTTATTTGGTTTAAAATTTAAAAATGTGTCATGGAAATGTCTAGGTTCCCTATTATTAGAAACAAATGAAATAGGTATTTCCAGTAAACTTTCTCGGACATAATTAGAAAATTACAGACATACTTATTTATTTTCTTCTGACATTATCAAAACCCTATGTGTAGAAAAGTATTGAAGCAACAACTATTCCCTTTGTCACAAACCAGCTTGTACATTATCATAAATTATTGACTAGTAGTATTGATGTTGCACATCTTAGAGGTCAAGCTAGACTGAATTAAACTCTTTGTTAAACTTATGGGCACGTACATGTCTATGATAATCACAGATAAGATATAGAGTGTATACATTACATTTACATTACATTTAGTCATTTAGCAGACGCTTTTATCCAAAGCGACTTACAGGAAGAGTAAAAAGCAAACAATCAAGGTATAGTGCAATAAGAGCTACATATCTACTGTATGTAACCATGTTTTACACAGCGGTGTAAAGTAATGCATTTTTTTCAAGAATTATACTCAAGTACATTGTAGATGAGTATTTCCATGTTTGGTTGTATTCGTTCTTAACCCTTTATCAGGCGAAGAACTATATTTGGTAACTTCAGTGGATATCAAAATGGGGTCGAGAAGAAATTAGCAAGTTTACTAGATTAAAGTGGCAAATCTACAAGACAAAAAGTCGCAGATTTAAGAGATTTAAAAAGGCAAATTTGTGCGAAAAAAGTCGCAGATTTATGAGATTTAAAGTGGCAAATCTACAAGAAAAAAAGTTGCATATTTAAAGTGGCAAAAAAAAAGTTGCTTTTTTCCCACTTCTTTCTCTTAAATCTGTGACTTTTTTCCATGCAAATTTGCCACTTTAAATCTCGTAAATCTGCAACTTTTTTTCTTGTAGATCTGCCACTTTAATCTAGTAAATTTGCAACTTTTTTCTGGAAAAATATTTTTATTTTGGATATCCGCTGAAGTTACCAAATACGGTTCTAAGGGATAAAGGGTGAACTACATGTCAGAGGTAGTTTTGTAATTTTTTAAAGCTTTAAGCTTTATATATATATATATATATATATATATATATATATATATATATATATATATATATATATATATATATATATATATATATATATATATATATATATATATATATCTACACAGACTAAAAAAATAGTAATTAATAGTAGATAAAACTAGCTCCACCACAACCAGATTCAACATTAAAATGCTACCTACATTAGTATTAACCATCTTATACACTTATGTGTTAGTCACATAGGATTTATTTCTGCAGAATATGTCCTTTTACATTTGTTACTTTTGTTTCAGTAGGATTTAGAACAGGACTTTTATTTGTGATGAAGAAATGTTATTTGAGGGTGCACTTTTCAAACAAGCCATAGGTTTAAAATCAGAGTCTGCTTTATTGGCCAACTAAAGGTACATTTGTTTGGACAAATATAATGATAACAACAAAAATAGCTTAAGAGTTTAATTTAAGAGCTGATAACTACCCATTTTGCATGCTTTTCTTGTTAATGATTTTGGTTATCATCAAGAAAACCATGGAAAATGTCTAGATATCAGCTCTTAAATTAAACTTTTATGAACTATTTTTTGTTGTTATTATATTTGTCCAAACAAATGTACAGGTGCATCTCAATAATTTAGAATATCATAGAAAGTTTATTCATGTCAGTAATTCAATTCAAAAGGTGGAAATAACACATTATATGTATCCATTACACACAGAATGAAACATGTTGTGTTTTAATTTATTTAATTTTTTCTCATTATAATGATTATGGCTTACATTTAATGAAGAACTAAAATTCAGTGTCTCTAAAAATTTTAATATTACAAAAGACCAATTTTAAAAAGTATGTTCAATATGGAAATGTTGTTGTTGAAAACTACTTGAAATTGACTTTTTCATCATATTCTAATTTATTGAGATGCACCTGTACATGAAAATGAACAGAAGAAAACAAGGGTGGTCTTATATTTCTTTCCATGACTGTATATACAAACAGTGACAAAATAAAATGAAACTAAAAAAAAAAACTAAACTAAGAAGAGTTATTTACTGTCAAAGTGGTAAAACAGTGTTCAGTGTGTTCAGCTGCATGCAGACCACTAATATATGTGCATACAGTCATGGAAAAAGATATTAGACCACCCTTGTTTTCTTCAATTTCTTGTTAATTTTAATGCCTGGTACAAAGGTACATTTATTTGGACAAAGTAAAGTTTCTTGATAACTATTTTGGTTATTATCAAAAAAAACATGGAAAACGGCTAGATACCACCTCTGAAATTAAACTCTTATGAGCTATTTGTGTTGTTATCATTATATTTGTCCAAACAAATGTAGAAGAAATTGAAGAAAACAAGGGTGGCCTAATATTTTTTTTCCATGACTGTATATACAAACAGTGATTCCATAGAACTTTGCAACAAATTCCCTGAAACATCCATACATATATACATATATCCATACATATATACAAGCACTTATAAATACAGAGTACACGCACACTTACACACACACACACATACGCATATATAGCACCTACATAAAATTCCCCCCATTGGTCAGGCTACCTCCTTGATTGTCTGTCTGTCTGTCTGTCTGTCTGTCTGTCTGTCTGTCTGTCTGTTGATTTGCTTATCAGCATATATGTATGGCCACACAATACCCTCCTCCTACTTGTTAACCATCAGAAATCAATTTTAACAACACCTGGTGTTGTAAATATGTACTTTTTTTTATTTTTAAATATATATATATATATATATATATATATATATATATATATATATAATTATTATTATTCATTTTTATTATTGGTGAAATGACGTAACAAACAAGGTGACATGAGGGACAAATACACTACAGCATGTGGACCACAAGTAGAGACAGCAGACATACAGCACAGACAACAACAAAGAAAAACATAAATTATAAACGATTTGCACGGTGGCATCACAGGTGTATGTGTGCGTGTGTGTATGTGGATGAGAGGAAGATGCTACAACATATATATAAATATATATAACATGGCTCACTTATATGTATAACACAATGAAAATAACTAGGCAAACAAAGCAAGAAGCATTAACGCGAGAAGAGAGGGAAGAGGAAAGAAAGAGAGAAAACAAATAAATAAGAATAAATAAAATAACTAAGTAAATACATTTTAAAAAGATAATAATATTTAAAAAATGATAATAATTATATATACATACATATACATACATATACAGACATACATACAAAATAAAAATAAACAATATATAATATAATAACACAGGGGGACGGGAGACATCACCACACAATATAGTTTGATGTGATACAGAACAACATCTTACACAATAACAAGATGTGCAAGATCATACACATAATCAACCCAACATAAACCAACACATCATGACAATGACAACCACAACAACAACTTATGCCGCAGTGAGGGGGCGAGGCCAGACCAGAGCATCAGGAAATTCTGTTCTGTAAATGAAGTTGTCATCCAAAAGTGTGTGTGTGTGTGTGTGGGTCGGGGTGGGGGTAGGCGGTGGGTGGTGGTGGTGGTGGTGGTGATGAAATAAACAATAACAGTGACGAAATAAACAATAAATACAAGTAGTGGGCGATTGTAAAATGATGTTTATAACTAATTGTCATGAAACTAAGAAGAGTTATTTACCGTCAAAGTGGTAAAACAGTGTTCTGTGTGTGGTTCAGCTACAAACGGAACACTAATATCTATCTATATAGATTTGAATCAGGCCTACTTCCTTTCAAAGCACTGATTTGACTGCACATCCACGTGACTGCATGGAAGATGCTCTCCAAAAGTGTATTTCGTCACACTGTTAAAATAATTGCCTAAGTCATTTTTTGTCAAAATTGGGGTTTTTTGTCTAAATCATCTCCTCATGACGCCGACCACCTTTGGTAAAATCACCTCCATCCTCAGTTGATCAGATCATGTGATTTTACCCCTTTAAGATCATCACTTCAACATTAATGCTCATTATACTTATCATGTCATGTTTCTGACAGGCTTGTGTGACTCTTATGTAGACACCTTCAAAATAAGTTACATAATTTACACACAGTGTTATTACTATGCCAGTAGCCATCCTTTGTTACATCCTTTTTGAGTGAAATGATCAATAATGATGAAGTTTTTTGTGTTTCCTGCAAAACTTGAAAGAATGAGTTAGGCAATTATTTCAGGGTGATGACTTGTTTACCATCATAAATCAATGTTAACAAAACCTGGTGTTGTAAATATTTTATTTTGATTATTTACCTTATAAATAAAGTTGTCCTCCAAAAGTGTGTGTGTGTGTGTGTGTGTGAGTGTGAGTGTGTGTTTGGGGGGGGGGGGGGGGGGGTATATATATACAGTGACGAAATAAACAAAAGATACAAGTAGTGGGCGATTTTGAAATGATTTTAATAACGAATTGTCATGAAACTAAGAAGAGTTAATTCCTGTCAAAGTGGTAAAACAGTGTTCTGTGTGTGGTTCAGCTACAAACGGAACACTAATATGTATCTATATAGATTTGAATCAGGCCTACTTCCTTTCAAAACACTGATTTGACTGCACATCCACGTGACTGCATGGAAGATGCTCTCCAAAAGTGCATTTTGAGATGTGGATGTTGAGGCTGGAGGTGTTTATTCTCCTCAGAGGTCGGTGCACCCCATTTTACCATTAGAACCCCAAAGGATGTTGTGCACATGCGCGTTGTGCAATCTACCGGAGCGCGAGAGGAGAGGTAGGGAAGGGAGTCCTAATGGCGGAGAATGTTCGGTCGCCTTTTGACTACCGGGAGCCTCCGACCCTCGACAGCGACGGAGATGGGAGCAAACCGCCGCCGCCACGGGGGTGAGTGAGCCAAGCCGGCCTCCGGTTTGTCGTCGTTCAGCGGGATTTTGTGAGCGAAAAATGCAAGAGCACCGAGACGCACGCGCTTCCGAGCGTGCACGTTTGTTTAGAAGCCTTTATTCGCGTGCAGGATTTCGGCGTTATAAAGGAGAAAACGGAGCAGAGGAGGTGGTTTCTCTTTGGTTTTTGACTGCAGCTGCTGTGTCCTGCTCGGCCGCGTCTTCCCCGCCGTCCCCAGCTCGCCGCTAACCGGCAGCCTTTTTATTTTTGATGTTTTGATGGGGCATAAGTCTCAACATTAGCTGCTGGAAGCTAACAGGCTAGCTGTGGTGTAGCATTCATGTTAGCATGGACACAGCAGGATTCATCAGCCTGCTGTGTGTCTAGCTGGCCACTTATCTGCCCTCCTGGCCATAACCCGGGTCATATCAGCCTTTAAAAGCATGCATATCCCGGGATATAGTATCCAACAATCCCCTCTCGTCACATCGGTGTTATTACGCTGCTTGACTGCTCAGCTGCTGGAGATCATGACTCGTGGCTTCTTTGGCTTTGAGTAAACAAAGTTGCTGACCACGACTAAAATGCATCCGAAAACAGTTGCCTGTCACCAGGTTCAGTGGACTAGGGGCGCTTGGTTGTGCTTATCAATGTTCTGTTAATGCATTTATACAGTCTGACGTGATTGGATAAAGGGGTGGGGCCATTTTCAATATTTAGATTAAAAATCATAATCAAGCGTGCTCTCCAAAAGCGCCAAAGCATGACTTCTTCATCACATCCAGATTAGAAAACAAAGCAGCGTGGAGCCCTTCTGTATATTTATTTACCTCTAAAGTTCTGGCTGTAAACTCCATGAGGCCAGTTTCAGTTTGATGATGATATACCAAGTAAAACTGGAGACAAGCTCAAATATATTTAGTATAAAATGATAGAACCGGATGTAACCCTCTTATGTTATATTTGCAACCTTTGTTCACATTGGCAACATTTAAAATTCTTTATTGAGCATGATAGTGTTTTCAAAGTTAAAAAAAGATGCATAATCACATTTTATGTTGGACTAAAGGACTAAGAAAGACACAAAATGACCAAAAAGAGACACAAAAACACCAAAAAAGACACATAAAAGACGCTAAATGACCATAAAAAGACACAAAATGACCAACAAAAGTCACAAAATTACCAAAAGAGACACAAAATGACAAAAAAAATAAACTAAATGACCAAAATTGTTACGCTAAACAAGACAAATAAAATAGAGTCACTAGAATAAAAACCAGAGTTGGGTGACAGGATTACACACAATCACAGATCAAAGACACATAAAAGACGCTAAATGACCATAAAAAGACACAAAATGACCAACAAAAGTCACAAAATTACCAAAAGAGACACAAAATGACAAAAAAGACACAAAATGACAAAAAAAATAAACTAAATGACCAAAATTGTTACGCTAAACAAGACAAATAAAATAGAGTCACTAGAATAAAAACCAGAGTTGGGTGACAGGATTACACACAATCACAGATCACATTTATGTTGGTTTTTCTTTGTTTCTTTTTGGTTCAAAATGTTGATCCAGTATGTCAGAAAATGTAAACATTTTTTAAGTGGTGTATACAGGCAGGATGAAAAGGATTAAAAATGGACTAAATAGCCCCAGACTCCATAGAGTTAAACACGAGTAGATCTGTGTTTATTAATCATGGTCATTGATGTGTTATTATATATATTATATTATGGGGATATATTATAAAGAAAGATATATTATATGATGGGGGCTGTAGTTATTATAGTGGGGCTGCCTCTCTACCTATTTGGTCATTTTCATCTTACTTTTGTAGATTCATAATTTTTCCAAAATGTATTTATAATGTATTATTTTCAAAAAAAGAAACTGAGAAGCACCTCACTGATAAACAAAAGATCTGAAGTGGTGCTGTTGCATTGTGTTTTGTAAGATTTGTATTTGTTTTGTCATTTTTTGACAGCTGTAATAACTTTGCATTTAAAACAAATTAGAATACACCAGGTTTGGAGGCATTGGGTTTATATTGTCTAGCTGTATATACAGTAGACAAAAAAACAACAAGCTAGCTCCTCTACGACCAGCTTTAACAGTAAAATGCTACTTACAAATTGATGCATTAGTATTAACAATCTAATACACAGTGCTAAAGTCTAAGTCACTTAGTCACATCATACTTACTAGGATTTACTTGCTGCAGTTATTATAGTAGTGCTGCCATAACCTTGTTGGTTGCTCTTGTTGATTTAGTAATTTAAAAAATAATACAAAATTCATGTGAAATGACGATTTATTAAATACTTGTTTGTTTTAGGCAACTCAGAGTTTTTTTAGTCAAGGATGGCCATATATTATTGTGTCAATAAATGCATTTTGTTGATGAAGAATGGCCTGCATGCGGTTTCAGTTAAACAAAAACATATCTAGTAATAAGTGCCGAAGTAGTGAATCATTAGGTTGGTTGACAGATATTGTCAACAATTATCAAGAAAAAATATATGAAGAATTATTTAATTATCAAAAAATAAATTAAAAAGGTTAATATCAAATGGCATGTCTTTGGGTTGGGGCCTCTTTTTTTTTTCTTAGCAAAACATGCTTTTTTAAACACTCAGGAAAAACAAATGGCCCATATGTAGTCAATATTTCTCCTTCTTCCTTTATATTTTTTTCGGTGTTTGCTTTTTTTCCACTTAACTCTCTATACACAATGGGAAATGTGCTGAAATCTAAATTTCCAAACGTGTTTGTTTTGATTCCATGTTGAATCAAAGACATTTACATTTTCTTAAGTGGAAGAACAGCGAGCACAATGTCAACACTGCTGCTGCTAGCATCACTAGTTAGGTAGTTCATGGCCCAGTTGTTGTGGATGAGTCACCCACCTCACAGAAATCTTCCATGAACAGATTCAAGTAGTGCTTTGCTACAGGTATCACATGCTCTGCTCATTTACGGCTGACCTCCATTCGAATATTTACAGCAGGAGCGCCTTGAGAGCTGCTTTGTCTGAACGTATCATTATGCTAAACGAAGCCCTGGTTGTGTTTTTACAGGCGAGTGTGTGGGAGGAAAAGGAAGGGGACACCTGTGAAGGTGTGTGACCGAGCGTATGTAACAGAAGATGAGGAGGAGGAGAGCATGTCGGAACACAGCTACAGCCCTGGTATATATAGAAACACACACACACACCTGCTGTTTGTGTTTTAATCCACTCTTGTGCTTGTGGAAAACAAATGTAGCAAGTTGTAATTAGCAGTGTATTGCCACCTTCCACCTTTCAAGCAGAAGGCCTGTGGTTTAAGATAGAGCGGTTAAGTTGTGCTAAAGTTAATCAGTCCACTGTGTCGCAGGTGAAGGCCAGTACCCAGAGGGAGCAGAGGACCGCCTCCCTCCACCCGGCAGCCCCTACTACCTGCCTGATCCCACTCAGCTCTGGTAAGGAGGAGCTCCGCTCTAATAGTGATGCTGGTTTTAGCTTGGGGATCCATACTGAAAACGTCACTTTATGTCTCCCAGTGTGCCAGAGCTGGGGGAGGAGGGAGCGAGCGGTGTCCGGGGACCGGTCCTCTTCCATCCGCCGCCCAACTGCCGGATCCGAGAAGTCCACTGTGGGACGCAGGTGCGGTTGGTTGTCATAGCGATCCGAGACATCGCCAAAGGAGAGGAGATCACGGTGGACTACAGCCTGACGGACTGGGGCGAGAATGCAATGGTGAGCTACTAATGGTGCAACAAAGGCCTGCACTATTGGGGATGTTTTGTATTTTTCTAATTGTCGACAGATCCCATAAAAAGACCAAAACCAACAAAGTGTGTTCATGTGGCCAAAGCTTGATGTGGCTTATACCTGCCATAGAGCACAGTTGTTGGAGAAACTACTAAAAACAAACCAATGCCACACAGAAACACTTGGTGACATTTTCCTTCATTGCCATGAACAGAGACAATTTAGTTTATTTAGAGTCAGTCCCATAAACGCTGCCCAGCCGCCATAAATCATCACACACAGTCACAGGTGAAAATTGGTGATAAAAAATGCACAGTTCCATGCAACTATACATTTGTTTTTTTTTAATACATATACATTATAAAAAAGTCACATTTTTAATGCTTTTGCACAGACATGTGGGCATCTTGATTTTCTACCAACCCACAAACTGTGAAATAGAACAGCCCAGTCATTTTTTTTGTGGGCTGCCCAGATCAGAAAACACGGATTTAAAAAGCCATTCAGATTTGGCTCCTCTTCTCAACATACTGCCCCCATCTGATGATTGAGAACTACTTTTGCAAAAGTTGCCATATTTTTCTTGCAAGCCAATCAGAGTAGACTAGGCTTTTTGGCTGAAATGGATCATTTAAGACAGAAAGTAAATACAGGTTTGTTCAGACAGACGGTATGAAAAAAAAGAATGTGTCTTTTGAACATTTAAACATGTTCTAGTATCCAAAATACTTGTATGAACCAGAAAATGTAATATTTCCCCTTCAAGTTAGAGACATTTTATGCCTTTATTAGATAACAATGGTTGAGCGTAAAGAAATAAAGAATTGCATCAAAGAATCCCAGTCTAGACTAGAACCGGGGACGTTGTGATCCATAATCAGAGTCTTAATCCCTAAACCAGGGGGATGCCCCTCATTTGTGCCGTTTCTTTTGAGACCTTTGTCCCCTGAAGATATGAATGGGAAGTCAGAACGTATTGTGAAACGCAAAACATTTAAAAAAAAAAAAAAATGTATTTGTTGATAATCCCAGAAAGATTTTAATTTGGACTTAAAGATGTGATAATAATGTAGATCCTGTTGATGGAGCTACATGTTGAACTAAAGTGATGTTATGTGTGTAACCAGGAAGAAGAGGCCGGGCCCCACCCTCTCTCCCTCTCTGTTTCTGATTACCTCACCCCCTCATGGTCACTCTCACCCTCGTCCTCTCCACTCACCCACTCTGAGCCCAGCGACTCGGACCGCGAGGAGGACGAAGAAGAGGAGGACGATGACGATGATGACGACGACGAAGAAGAGGAGATTGAGGAGATAAGGGGCCGAATGCTTCGCCGGCGCAAGAAGCGCAAGCTGCCCGCGGCAGTTAATTCTAAGAAGAAGAGCTCGCCCACCGCCGCCAGAGGCCCCGGGCGCCCCTGCTCCTCCTTCACCCACCCGGCACCTGTCGCCCCCCCGGCCAGGTCCCAGTCCCAGCCTCCAGCCGGCTCCCTGGCCCCCCCCACCACCAACATCAATAACAATATTAACATAAACATTGGCAGCTCCAGCGGGGCCACGGTGAGCCGGAGGCAGCATTGCCCGTACTGCGGGCGCAACTACCGCTCTTTGGCACGCCACCTGGAGAAGCACCACGCCAACCAGCCCGAGGTCAGGACCGCCATGGAGCTGGCTCACATGCACAACACTTCAAACGGCAGCGCGGCACACCCTCACCCCTCCTCGTCCTCCACCCCCGCCACACACACTCATTCCTTCGCCGTCCCTCAGCCCTCGGCCTCCAACCCCGCCCCCCCCTCGCTCTTCTCCAGGGAGAGGGAGTCGCCAGCGACACGATCGAGCACCGGCAACGTCTCCTTCTCCCTCTCGCTTTCGCAGCCTTCTTCCTCTCAGCCTGCCGCTACGAAGAAGGGGCCTGGCTTACCGCCGCCCAGCACAAAACGACCCGCACCTCCGATGGTGGCGCGAGTAAAGAGCCCGTCGCCGCCTCCCCCGTCTGCTCCCAGGAGGGGTCGGAGGATGAAAAGAGAAAAGCTCGAGGAGCAGCAAAAGGTGGAGGTGGAGAGCTCGAGAAGTCAAGAGGAGCTGGTTCCACCTCCGACTCCAGAGCCAGACATCGATCCAGAGGAAGATCTGGGTCTGAGCGGAGAAGGAGAAGAAGATGCACCGGAGGAGAAGAATGGAGAGATTGTCAGGTGTGGTGGGATTATTGTCTTTCTTTATTGCACTGTTGTCTCTGGAACACCTTTTGTTGTCTTATTACCAATTAGATACTTATTGTTTGGGGTTTTGGGTCCTGCTTTGTGGTTTCAGCTGCTATTTTAAAGGCATTTCTCCTCTCTTCATCATTTCCAGCACACAGAGACATCACATGCCTCCTCTGCTCTCCTCCCTCTCCTGTTTGGTCCTCTACCTCCGCCGCCAGCAGCACTCCTCCTTCCTGTCTCTGACCCGTTCTCCTCACTCCGCTGAGGCCTGGCGGCTGCTCTGCCACTCCAGCCTCTCCCTGCTCATCCTCTACAACCGTCACCGGGAATGTGAGGTGGCCAAGCTCACCATCCAGGACTACCGTAGCCGTAGCAACCCCCCAGCCAACAACAACAACAGCTCCCCCTCTGGCATGGAAACCCTGCTGTCCCCGTTTGAGCGCCACGTCCTCTGCAACCTTGCACGGGCTAGCGTTTTGGGCAAGCGTGGTCGCGTCCAGCCGCTTATCCTCCCGCCACACTGCGAGTCCTGCGTGGACCTGCTGCTCCAAACCAGCCCCAACGTGGGCGTGGATCCAGAGAGTCCGTACGTCTTCTCTCGGCCCTACCACTCTCCTGCAACACCGCTCCGGGGCACGGACCTTCTGAGGAACCTGGCGCGCTCCAGCGGAGCTAAGAACCCCAGTGCACTGACGGGGACGCGTGTGCGGCGGCAGGTAGCGATACTTACTCAGCTGCTACTGTTAGAGGAGGGGGAGGGCCAGGGCGGAGCTACCAAACGACTGGAGGACTTCCTGGAACGAGAGTACCACGTGACCCAGAACTGCTCCACCATCGTACGGGACCCAGCGCTGATGGGTCGTGTGGGTCGTGTGGTTCTTTACGGAGAGAGGGAGGGCGTGCTCTTCAGAGGGATGAGCCTGCAGCACATCTGCCTCGAGTTGGATGGTAAGAAGTTACATCATGTATTTTCTGTCTAAATGGGAAAATGCTGAAGCAACTCAGTGCAGGTTCTGCTCCTCAGGACCTTTTTTTTTTTTTTTTTTTTAAACATATATTTATTGTTTTTTTGTGTTAATATAACAACATCCAACAACCAAAACTTCACAAACATATGGCAGCAATGAAAATTATAATTAAAATATCAATAACCAAAACAAATGAATTATTAAATAAATGTAGATAACAAAAAATAAATAACAAAAACAAATAAATAAAATGAAAAAAAAATTAAACTGTGGTGAGTATTCTTACTGTAGGTTACATTCCCAACAACAAATTATATATTTTTCATTATCTTATTGCCCCACTGCCTCCTCCATATCTCCATTCCTCAACCAGAAATATTTTCCAAATGTTATAAAATTCAGAAGCCCTCTTTCTAACAATAAAGTTCAGTTTTTCAAGAGCCAAACTCGACGTTAAGTTATTTAAACAGTGTTTAAAAGAGGGACAACCAACATTCTTCCAACATAATGCAATACTCTCAGGACCTTTTTAAGGTTGAACCCCCACTGTTGTTTTAAACAATGGAAAGTGTAAACATACTTAGTTGTTCATTTTAATGGATGAAATGGTCAAATTGAGAAAATGCACAACATGAAGTTTAATAGAAATTGATTCAATAATCCACAGATCTCCTTTAACACAAATTATATTTATGGTAGGAAATGATTAGGTCCTTACTGCATGATTGGACAACAGGAGATTCAGCACTTTATCCTTAACTGCACCGAAATTGGGTCACAGGGAGCTGGAGCCACTCCCAGCTGACATTAGACGATATTAAACAATTTTTCCTTTTTATGTTTGTATTTATCATCTCGTCTAACTCTTGGCAATAATGCCAAGTGCTACACTTGTGGCTGGAGTATTACAAATACAAGACACCATATAATGACTGCACAATTACATTAAGGAAAATGTCTAGTTTTTGAGTTGAAGAAATTTAATCTCAACAAATTAGTCATAAAGAATCTGCCAAGGAGGCTGAAAGGACAGTGATATTCATCTTAGGCCTTGGCCTGCAATAGGATGCTCAGTGCCCTGCCAACCCCTTTTTTTTTTTTATTTAAAATAAATTAAATCACACTGGGAACTTTTTTTTTGTATGTTCAATGTACTCAAGGCATTGGAGTTCATCAAAAAGCATCAAAAAGTAATGCTAGGGGAGGTCAATCCAATGCTAATTTGGAAAAAATAAATCATTTTTAAAGGAAGGATTCATGCCACGATTTAAGTCTTAATTGATTTTATCTGATATATATTGTCAATGTTTGATTATACCTGACCCCATGGCCTCCTGTTATGTTGCAACAGCAACCCCTGAACGAAGCAAGTATAGCATCCCTGGTTTAGGAGGAAAGGCACAACATTTTACAGCCAGATTTAACTAGTATGAACCAATTTTATTGAGAACCATTTTAAATAAATAACAGCACTGTGGTTGATTCCTTTTTTCTTAAAATGTAAAAATGCATTTTTCTTGATTTGATTTAAATGACCTTCACCTGATCTCTGTCCTACAGTTATGTCTGGCAACTCAGCAGACTCCTTCTCAGAGGACTCAGAAGCAGAGGAAGAAAAGGAAGAAGTAAAGGAGAAAACTGAGGTGATAGTGAAGAAGAAAGGACCAGGGCGACCACCACGGAAGAAGAGAGCACCCAATCCCTCTCCAGTCAGCAGCCCGTCAATAGCCAATGTTAACAAGAGAAGGTGCATTCCACACAAATCAGGTAACCGTCTGTCACTACCAGTCTACTGCCACCCAAGCTCCCATCACTCTCTCAAGAATGTGATCTAGGGGTGGGCAATATGGCCCTAAAAGATTATCACGATATTTCAGAGTATTTTTGCGATAACGATATACTTGATGATATTAAAAAATACTGAAAAATATATAGAAAAGATTTTTTAGTCTGTATAAGTAAATAAAAATCGTACAACAAAATAAAAATCAATCATAAATCTAAATGTAGTGTAAATTGCTAATCTCAACAGTTGTCAAATACAAAAAATTTACTCTTGAGTATTAGCAAATAATAAAAAAAATAACCATCTAGGGGGTCCGGGGAGAAAATCTTGTACATTTTATAGTACAATCAATCTCGTCCATTTTGAGAGCTAAATGTAAGCAAACACATCACGTAACATTTTTCACAGTCAACAGGGCTTTCCACTAGGACATGGAGCAGCCAGACTGTGTGAACTAGAGACATTTTTTTCATAAAAGCCCAAATTTGGTGCCTCTCACACATTCTAATGCCACTCTTCCATCATATACACTGATCTTAATCATTGCCTATTTCAATTAATTATTGTAAAGGAGAATAAGGGTTCTTCTATGATTTATTTAAGGCATCTCATTTTGACAGTCTTCTTGTAAATTCTGAGGTGGATTCTGTGCTTTTATTTTGAAAGCGGCATTGTTTAGCGACAGGAAGTAATAGTAGCTTTTTGTGATTAAAACCAAAACAACTTTAATTGTTAGCTAATGTTAGCCCGTGGCTAACGAACGGCATAATGCAACAGTGTGTTTGGGCCGTTTGGACCTCTGACAAGACCGGACAGGTTGATAGGATTTAGATTGGCGCACACGGACAGTAGGTAGACATGGCCATAGGTATCTATGGGCATGGCAGCTTGCTGTATTCGGCGCATGTTTAAATGTGTGACTGAGCGCGCATGTCTCGGAGGAGGATGGAGAGGTGCGGGTCGGGTGACAGACACTGTTGAGAAGAGACAAAACGCAAAATAACTTGATATTATGAATAGTGTAGATATACTTTCAGTAGCTTGAAATGTGACGTTAGTGCAGCAAATGATACTATAGCGGCCGCCACAGTCTAGGTCATTAATGGGAAATCCTTACACCACTACGTCAAGAAGCAGGAATGTTGCCAATATCACGATATGCATTTTTTTACCCATAAAAAAAATATACGGGTATAATTGTGAACGATACGATATGGCACACCCCTAATGTGATCCTATGCTCTGTCTCACAGGGAAGCGTGGCGTGCTGAAGCGGCCCTGGTCAGAGGCTGAGCGTGTAGCAGTGGAGACTCACCTAAAGAGAAACCTCATGGAGCTGCGAGTCCCAGCCAAGGCGGACTGTGAGCGCTGCCTCGAACTCTGCCCCCTGCTGGTGAGCAACCAGCGAGACTGGAGGGCCATCAAGTTTTACGTCCACAACCGCATCCAGCTGCTGAAGAAGCAGGGGAGGAGGGAAAGCGCCGCCGCGGTCTGCTAGGGCCGAACAGACACGGCAGAGGACACTTACCATAATGTACAAACCACCAGCAATCATAACCAGGAGGAAAAGGTGGAGTGCAGCTTCTCTTTTTCTTTTCTTTTTTGGGTGCAGTACCTGAAGTTAGGTGCATGCCCAGTCTCATCGCCCCGGTCATCAGTGAGTCGTGTAATAAAAGTGACTAAGCTCAGAAAACGGAGGGGTTGCTCCAGTGAAGAATCATTCATACTCGTGTCGGGGATCCCCACTGTCTATTCCAGATGTACTTTTATACAGATGTACGTAAAAAGTGTGTTCAAAGAGTTCAAACACAGTGAATTTTTTTTTAAAGATTCTTTTTTTTCTCTGTCATCCTTTCTTTATTAAATAGTTGACAGTAGAGAGCAGCAGGTGATATAGGAGAGAGAAGGTGATAACAACTGTCCCTGGAGTGACTCCAACCCACCAGGTTGCAGTATGTGCTTTAGACCACAAGGACACTTTACAGCACACGGTTCTCGGTCTAGCATTTGCTTCCACTGAAGGCTGATGACCAAACATGAATGTGTAAAGCTTTGGAGGAAGAAACCAATGGTTCCCATTTTTAAACCCCCCCACAGGTAGACTGTGTGTGTATGTATGAACTTGTGTAGTTTGTGTTTGATATTGACTGACATTGTGTCCCCAACCCATGGCGCCCAACTGATGAGCGCATTAAAAGTATTGTTGGAAATCTTGGACCAAGATGCACCTGTGAATTGGTTCTTGCATACCTCCTCTACCATCGTCATAGTCAGACTATTCTGTATCAAGGCACGCCTACTGAATTTATTGCGTATCAGAACTTTAAAAAAAAATATTTCAGAATAAACTTATGGTCTTATTCACAATGTAAATACTTCCTAATCTATGAAAAATATACAGTAGTGATGGTTAGCATTGTGTTATGGTGTATATACTGTAAATAGTACCTGTACTTATTAAAGTGTATGCCATTTTGCTGTGTTTTCTTAAACTGGATTGTAGAGTGAGTTTTCCATTGTGGATGCAGAGTGAAAACAAAGAAAACAGAAACAAACAAATAAATACAGGATTCCATATTGATTGAGTTTATTCAGAAAGATGACCGACACAAAGACTACACACGTTAACATTTCAACATCACTCATCAGAGATATTTACAGACAGGATGAAAAAGTATTAATGCCATCCTGTAGAACGATATACCAAATGAGAACTGAAACTTGAATACAATAATATATATTGAATACATCAACTCGTAGCTATAAAGTAAAGCTGCCTCAGTTCAGATGTCGAGTATATTGAACATAAAATACATGTATAACTATAATAATAATAATCAGAGCCAGAGTTGTTTTCTAAGTCAGTTTGTCACAGATCCTTCTCAGTTCTTTCTGTCCACCTCCCCTCCTACCTTTCCTACAATATACCTACAGGGAGGAAGAGGAGCAGCAAAGACACAACGCCACTTTTCACAATCATCCAGATTGAGGTTTTGAGTTCTAGCTGAGCCCTTCCTCCTGGTTCAAACCCAAACCATCGGCCTCCACAGGTGATTTGTTCCCTCAGATCAGTACCTCTGCAGACAAGGTAATGTTTTCCTTGCTGTTTGTTTGCTTGTTTTTCTTCAGGTATGTTACCTGTCAAAAAGTTGGATTGTTGTGATACCCCCTTTGGAACCTTAACCCTTTATCAGGCGAAGAACTATATTTGGTAACTTCAGTGGATATCAAAATGGGGTCGAGAAAAAAGTCGCAGATTTACTAGATTAAAGTGGCAAATCTGCAAGAAAAAAATTCGCAGATTTAAAGTGGTGAATCTGAGAAAAAAGTTGCTTTTTTTCCCACTTCTTTCTCGTAAATCGGTGACTTTTTTCCACGCAGATTTGCCACTTTAAATCTCTTAAATCTGTGACTTTTATTCTTGTAGATCTGCCACTTTAATCTAGTGAATTTGCAACTTTTTTCTCGAAATATTTTTATTTTGGATATCCGCTGAAGTTACCAAATACGGTTCTTCGCCTGATAAAGGGTTAATCAGCATATATCATACAAAAGTCACCAAAAGGCAAAAAAAAAAGAAGTGAATCACCTTAATTACTCAATTCTAAAGCAGTGCAATATACATTAGTACAAAAGTATAACAATATAAAGTATTTCAAGGCAGTTTAGCACAACTGAACTTAATGGATTATTGTATTTTGTGTATAAATGACATGTAATGTATATTTAATTATAGAGTATTAATGCACAGTTACATATAAATAAAAAACAATCAAAATCAATTAACTTCACAGTTGGTGGACACACAACTTGTTTAAAAATGTTTACTGTTCAGTTGCAAAACAACAGTATGTTTACCAGATGAAATGTCTGGAAAACTTGAATTGCATTATCACCATTATAACCAGAAACATTACGATCATGATATATGTAATGTTCTCAACCACTAAGCTAGCAGGACAACCAATGAAAGACACTGGACACAATACTTGTTGCTTAGAATTAAATGAGAACAATAGCCCAACTGTCATATAGGCTGAATAAGAAGCTATAAATATAAAGCTACATATAATTATAAGATTAGCTTGGCACAAAGACTGAAAAGTAGTGTGATGGCAGTTAGCCATTTTATGTGCTGGATTACTTCTTGGATTCACTTTGCACTTCAGTTTGTGTACAGGTTAAACAGACAGAGCCATCCTTGCCTTTTCCTTGTTTCCAGTCTTTGTGCCAACCTAAACTAAAACTACATTGATCACACAGATGTAAAAGTATCAATCAGTTTACTAGAGAACACAGACTTGAGGCAACAAACCTATTGGAGGACTAAAGTTTCTAAGGAAGATGCACCTGGTGTTGTATCATTAGTCCTCTAATAAAAATGGTTGCCAAATCTCTAACGTCCCTACTTTGAATCATCTCATGTTATATTTACCTAACAACACACTCACACACAATTGACATTTCCGATTAAAAGGCACAATGAATAGGATTTTCCTAACAACAATGCCTTATTACTTGTTAATTAATGGTTATTAAGGACCTTATTATAAAGCGTTACCAAACTTTTTTACAAATGTCGGGTGGTCACCCAATGTAGTCATGCACCATATTTGGAAAAAAGTACAAGGAACCAGTTGTGGGGAAGCTACATGGAATAATTTTGTTTTCAGACACAATCCTCCCCCACAATGTTTGGAAGAGATTGATTAATAGAGTTTTGAGATGAAATACACTTTTTTTGTTTTGTTTTCTTAAACAGGCAGGTAACAGGCAAGGTTTGGGCTCGTTGGGGATTCGAACCCGGGACCTCTCGCACCCTAAGTGCAACTTGGCAACTTTTGAGATTTGCACTTTGATCTATGCATTTTTTTTGCATTTTTGATTTAGATTTATGGTTGATTTTTATTTTGTTACACGGTTTTTACTTATACAGACTCAAAAAATAATTAGCTTTTTTCTACATATTTGTTAGTGTTTTGTAATATCGTCAAGAATATTGTTCCTGCAGAAATCCCCTGACATTGTGATATTCTTTTAGGGCCATATTGCCCACCCCTAGCTGCTGTCGTAGCAGTAGTTTGTTTCACTACACAAAAAATGCCAAAAAGAAACTTAACTACTTGAATCACTACATAAATATAAATGCAGTTGATTTACATGCAATTTACTGAAAAAGGTAGTTAAAGTACTACTTTAATTAGCTGTAGTTCACGACTCCCAAACACTGCAAACAGCATTTGACTTCCATTTAAATTATTTTTGGATTCCCCTTTTTCCTTTAACACAGAATACAAGTTAAGTGCTTAAACTGATCCCATGGCCCTCATTTATCAAACGAACGTACCACAGAAAGTGGGCATACAGTCATTTCTACGCAAGGCTCGACATTTATCAATGTGAACGTGAGCGGAGGGTACGATCAGATATACATATACCATACATATAGGCTTTTAGGCTTTATATACCACGATGTATAAATGTGTGTTTGATTGTCCACTGCTACTCTGCTGACAGCAGCCCTGATTTCCTTCCTTTTCACTTTTTATGCTGCCAAACAAAACCAGTTTGTTGTGTTGCAGATGTTGGACGTCAGCATTTCACTACCTCTGAGAAATTCATCTTCTTTTGGAATTAAAACTTACTTTAAAACATAGTTTACCTCCTGCAACCAAAAAGCTGTGAAAACTTTCAGTGAATATTTTAAATATGGAGCACAGACTTAACTTGTTTGAAAATATAACTATAAATACTTTTATTTCATAAACCCCCATGTATATATCTGCACCTGCTTTCAATTTGTATTTTGCTCCTCTGTGTTTTTTATTTGTAACGTGCACTTGGCTAATAAAGGTGACTTAAAAAAAAGAAAAGGAAGAAAAATCCTCTTTATGGCCGTATTATTGCAACCTTGGATGTGGTAAACTCTCGGGGCGAGGCCTCTGAACCCAGTCTATAACAGGGCGTGACATTTAAATTGTGCTTGTTTCAAGCCGCCACATTTATCAACAGCCAATCGTTCTTACGCTGTGATTGGCGAGATACGAACGTTTCATGAATCACACGTGAAGCCTGACGTGAGACGATATATACGCTCAGATCTGTGCTGGTTTCTATGTTCGTTTGATGAATGAGGGCCAATGTGTTTTAAACTCTCTGATCAATATTAAGATTAAGCCTCTTCTGCTGGTGAATGCACAGAGTTCCCCGTGTCACTTCCCTGTTCTGGTCTCTGTAATATCTCCATGATTGCTTTGTCGCCTTTACCAGGGTTGAAAAATGGAAAAACCTCACCAGTGAACTTAGCTGTTAAACTGCCAATGAGACGCCCTTTTTCCACATTATAAAAGGAGAGCTCTCCACTGTCATAATTCAAATACACACCAACCGTCTCTGGTCTTGAGTCGAAGGGCAAAGAAACTCTTGGGTGTGTGCTAAACTGAAAGCTATCTGCTCTCTCAGGGGAAGAGGACAGGAACCAGAAACCGTTAGATGAAGTTGGATCAAAACCTTCTTGAGAGATGTCAGTTGCACTTGTAACTCCTACCCACCAGGACTGTTTGAGACCTACATTAGGAGCTGTTAAACGAACCTCCCAGTAGTGTTGCCCAGAACTGAAGCCAGGTGTTCCTTTGATAGCTGTGAGACATGTGACCTTCTCTCCATCAGGAAATTCACACTGGCGGTCTCTGAGTTTATGACCATTCTTGACCGTGAGATACTCATTTTCTTTCTCGTCCAGTGTAACGTTTACTGTTGGAAAGAGAAAACAACATAAGGATGAAATCAGAATGTCTACTTAAAAAAAAAAAGCACAGAATTATTGTTTAAAATAAATTATTAGGGGTGATTACCATAGTGCTTGCTTGCTGTTGACAGATCTGTTGGCTGGATCACTTCTGTAACAGAACAATAAGTACAGTTATCATTACAGCAAGCTATTTTTGTGACTGTTTTTTGCATTGACGTTATTAATCGAGACCAAGCTACTTCTTACCTTTTGGTACAAGCTTTTCATTCTCTGTGGAAGAAAATACAAAAAACTTTTAACCCTTAGATTATGGATTTTTTTTTTTTTAGATTATGCATATGAAGTTAAATTTCCTTGTCTTGATTTAGTACTCTGGAGCCTGCAAAAGAAAAGCTATATGATGTCTACTGAGACACCAAGCTGTTTTATTTTTCATAAATGTAAGATCATGCTGATATCTAGCCATTTTCCATGGTTTTATCAAGAAAACCATGGAAAATGTGTAGATATCAGCTCTCAAATAAACTCTCATGAGCTATTTTTGTTGTTATCATTATATTTGTTATATTTGTCCAAACAAGTGTACCTTTAGTTGTACCAGGCATTAAAATGAACAAGAAATTGAAGAAAAGGGTGGTCTAATATTTTTTTCCATGACTGTATCCTGAACTTTCACTGAAATGTTGAGTTATATATAATGTGTTTAAATCTGTCCTTCTTACCCTGGTCACTTCCTGATTCGGCTTTCTTTCCTGAAACATAGAACATTTTAAGAATTTAAGAGATCATATGTACATACATAAATACATATAAATAAATGTCTCCAAAATCAGCAACCCTCTTGCTGTGAGGCAAGAGTGCTAACCACTACACCACTACATGTGAAGTTACATTTCCTTGTCATGATTTAGTACTCTGCAGCCCATAATAAAAGCTTTATGATGTCTACTGAGACACCAAGCTGTTTTAGTTTTAGTAAATGTGAGATCCACTGTTTCATACACATATCATGAACTTTCACTGAAATGTTGAGTTATATATTATGTGTTTAAATCTGTCCTTCTTACCCTGGTCACTTCCTGATTCGGCTTTCTTCCCTGTAAAAAAGAACATTTTAAGAATTTAAGAGATCGTACATACATAAATACATATAAATAAATGTCTCTAAAATCAAACATTTACCTCTCATTTTGTAGTACAGCGCTCCAAGTATCGCTGCTATGACGACTATAGCGAATGCCACCCATCCAGCTGCCCCTGCTGCTGAGGATCCAGACTCTGAAGGGAAGAGCAACAAATATTGTATTTCTGTTTATTGTTCGAAGTGAAGAAAGAAAACTGCTGCACACTAGGGGTGTGCCATATCATATCGTTCACGATAATATCGGGGGGTTTTTTTATGGTTAAAAAAAATGCATATCAAGATTTTGGCAACGTTCCTACTTCTTGATGTAGTGGTTAAAGTTGTTTTAATCACAAAAAGCTAGTTACTCTCTGTCGCTAAACACATGCAGCTTTCAAAATAACAGCACGGTGTGTTAAGAGAATCCACCACAGAATTTACAAGAAGACTGTCAAAATAAGATGCCTTAAATAAAACATACAAGAACCTTTATTCTCCTTTACAAAATTTCATTAAAATATGCCCCCGGAACCCCTAAATGGTTATTTTTATTATTTTCTCATACTCAAGAGTCAACAGTAAAAAAAAATTGTATTTGGCAACTGTTGAGATTTGCACTTCAAACTACATTTAGATTTTTAATTATTTATACAGACAAAAAAAAATCATATTTTCTATATCTTTTTAAATATTTCCTAATATCATCAAGAATATCGCAAAAATAGCCTGAAATATTGTGATATTCTTTTAGGGCCATATCGCCCAGCCCTACTGCACACATGCAAATAACTCCCTTTACTGTGTTTACCAGGTTGAGGAGGGGTTTCCACGTGCACCCTTGCCTCCTTTGCCTCTTCAGCAGAGAAGCCAACTGAGCAGGACACCTCGGTGGAGCTGGGGACAAGAATCCAGCTGTGGACCGACTGCAGACCAGACGAGTCTTTGCTGAACTTCAGGCTCTTTGGGGTAAGAACCTGCTTCTGATCTGACCAGCGCAGATTAGGCTGTGGATACCAGCCTTCAGACTCACAGCTCATATTCACCATGTTATCTTGTTTCCACACGGCTGACAGAAGAGGAGCATTTCCAATTTCTACGAAGCAGGAGGAGGATGAAAGACATTTTATATACAGGTAAAGGGACTTTTTTTGTCGTGCTTTGTGTGTTTTCTCTACTCACCTGTAACCACGAGTGTGACACTTCCACGGTCATAACCCTGATCACTGCTGACGTAACAGGTGTAATCTCCTGCATCCTCAATTGTGACATTTTCTAGCTTCAGGCTCACATCACCTGCCTTCAGCCCCTCAGACGCTGCATCCTTTAAGCCAAAGGAGACTCGGCCCACGTACGAAGCATCCTGGGATGCAGACTCAAACTTTCTTTCCCGGTAAAACATAACTGGGGTGTCGTAGCGATCGGAACGGTACCAACGTACCTCCAAACCCTCTGCACTTTGTGGTGGATTAAGCCAGCATGGTAATATGGTTGTGTGGCCGCGGTGCACAGAGACAGGGGACCTCACAACCTCCAGGCTGCCTGAAACTGTAAAAACAGGTGATATAAATGGTATATAGTTAGTAAGTATGTTTCTGTAAGTAAATAAGTGCTCTTAAGTACTTAGGAACTCCCTAATGCCCCATCTATGTCTTATCTTTAAAGTATATATATTACTGCATGTTTATGATTGATGATATTCATGTAAATATTAAACAGTCTATAGGTTTACCACACTGAATAACAATAAACTGACTAAACAGTGAGCAGATACTCAAAAAGATAAGAATGAAGAGTATATAGTAAAATACAAGAATAAGGAAAAATTCACTGGTATAAAACAGATGTGGAGATGTAGGCAGGGACTTACTAGGTGCAGCGTCACACAATGAAGCGCCAAGAAGAGCCACGATACACATATGAATCATCAGTGCACCTGTAAAATGTGAGAAATAGAAATTATGACCTACGGCTATGAGCGTTTAATCAACCCTAACATTAGGAAACACAAAGAGCGGGTCTCCACATTTACCCAAGCCTTAAAGGAACACTACCGATTTAAATCGATACAGATTTAATAACAACGACGGAATCAAAGAGTCGAGTTATATTTCGCGATTGATAAAAAGCTCGGCCTACCCATTCTGATGCAACTCGGGGGCGGAATATCCTTCACGCAACTCGAAGCGCAGTCCCCTTAAAATAGAAGTTAGGACCTAATATAAAATGACATATATAGATTTGAAGTCAGCTACGGCTTAAAGTAATTTCTTTGGGATCCTCGAGTAATGGAAAAAAAACCGCGCCCCGACAGCTTTGTCCTTAAACAGATACTTTACTTTTACTTTCGCTTTTGACTGAAAGCATGACGTCTCTCTCTCTCTCTCTCTCTCTCTCTCTCTCTCTCTCTCTCTCTCTCTCTCTCTCTCTCACGCGCGCGCGCACACACACACACACACACACACACACAATTTGTATGCACTATTAGGCGGCTATGAGTTTTGTGTTCAGTAAATGCTTCTCCATAGCCTATATGCAATCAAAAGGAAAATACATACGTGGCCTGTGTAATATGAAATACACGTATTTTACATGCAAATGTATTTAACTCTACGTGTATATACTTATACTTGCAGCTTAACTTAGATTTACCGAAGCAGAGCTTTTCACTTGTAACCTGTTGTCAGTTTGTTTGTTTTTGGGTGTCGTGAAAGGCACTATATAAGTCCAAGATATTATTATTATTATTATTATTATTATTATTATTATTAATAACAACAACAATAATAATAATAATAATAATAATAATAATAAATCACAAATCACATTCATGAAAAAACAGAATATACAATATAAATAAAACAAATTAATAGAAAAAAGAAAATACATTTGTATAATGATAATAATAATAATAATAATAATAATAATAATAATAATAAAATTATTAGAGTGGATGATAGTAATATTCGTTCTAAAAAAAGTTCTGAAATGTCATGTTTCCCTCAGGATGAATAGTAATTTTGATGCTCCTCTGATTGTACCTCTAACGCCATCGTCAGGTCAGAGGTATTTTTATTCTAACAGGTTTATGACTAAATACTATCCTGTTTGGTGCTATTAAGCAAATATAAGCATGCTAGAAAGTAGAAGTTTCGAGTAGCTTCAGTGTCAACATGTCACAAAATGTCCCCAATAACCATTAAAATGACTAAAGGATAAGTACTAATATAGGAAAGTTTTACAGTTTTAATCTGGTTTACCCAGGCTGTATTATAATAATACAATCATGAAATGTCCTTCAAGCAACACAGTTCCCTTAAGACAAAAAATATAGCACATTTGCTATATTCAAGTTTTTATGCATTCAACTGGGGAAACTAGAAACGTAAAACAGGCAAACAAAACAAACAAAAAAGCCCACTAACGGCTTTGCCGATCAAAGTCCGCAAATTTAGTGTGCGGGGGTGGATCAGTGACAACTGCATGTTTTATTTATTGTCCCAACAGGATAAGGTTCAAGAATACAGAAGGCAAATTCATAAATACATGCACACACATCTTTGAAATCAGGGAGACTACTAGGGCATTTTGTCCTTCTTATTCTGTAAAATGTTGTGCTGAATGCAGTTGATTTTCCACCTGTCCAAACTGTTTACTCGGATAATGTTAAACACAGATATTCCAAATGTGGTCAATGTTTATGTGTTTTTTTATTTCTCACGTGACAGCGCTGCGTCAACATAAGGGACCGGATGTTATGAGATATTGACTTCAAAATAAGTGCATACAACCGGCCGCAGTTGAAAATAAATAGTTTGAAGGTCTCAAAACTGCTCAATTTGCATATGAGCAAATATTTTGAATTGTTTGAATAATCTACAAATAGCCATATGTGAATTAAACCTAAATGTCACTTTACTTCAATTCTGATTCACCTTGTTTTGAAATGTTTAACCGGAAGTTGTCATTTTAATTCGGTTTTGAGTAGTGCAGTTGTCAAGTTAGCTGTTTCTATCAGAGTTAGTTAGCGTTTGTGTGTCGTACTCTGGTTTAATCGCTTCACCGTTTGTTGAAAAGTACTCCACTCTACATTATGGCTGGTATTAGTTAGGCTAAGAATGTACATTTTCCGTTCGGGTTGCTAACATCAGCTGACAGAGCAGGCTTTCCAGAGCTTTTCGTAAGAGTTGTATGTAAGTGTTAGCTGTGCAGTTCACTGACCCTCGGCTACATGGCGACTTAGCAACACTGTTTCACATCTCCAAAGGCCGGAGAAGCGTCATCATTTTGCGGGTTTGTGTTTTTTTAAGCAAACATGTCTCAGCTTGCTGACTCTGACGAAAACACCCCGTTGCTCAGGGATGATGCAAGCAGGTGAGTGCAGAGTTCAATGGCTGTGACCTGAAGGTAGCCAGTGTTACCTGAGGTGAGGTGAACGTTCAGCAGGGAGCTCTGCAAGTGCACTAATGTTACTAACCTTATCGTCTCCCTGTTAAAATAATCGCCTAACTCATTTTTTTCAAGTTTTGCAGGAAACACAAAAACCTTCACCAAAAGTGTAACATATGACATTGATTTATTGATCATTTCACTCATAAGGATGCAACAAAGGATGGCTATTGGCATAGTAATAACACTGTGTGAAAATTATGTAACTTAAGAGAAATAAATGACTTAGGCAATTTTTGAACATGCCTTTGTGACTTAAGCAATATTAGTGTCAACAATAAAACACTGATAAACTAAACTGATAATTAAACAATCTCCCTCTAGCTCTTTTTTTTGCTGGGTTCTTATCTGATGCCTATGAATGTGGCAAATTGTCAAAAAGTGATGATCTTAAAGGGGTAAAATCACATGATCTGATCAACTGAGGATGGAGGAGATTTTACCATAGGTGGCTGGCTTCATGAGGAGATGATTTAGGCAACAAAACAAAAAAATCACAAAAAATAACTTAGGCGATTACTTTAACACTGTGACGTTATATTATACGTCAGCCATGCATAACGTAAACCACTTGGGCAAAAATGTTTTATTGTTGTTTTGGGAGGGCTGTCATGTTGAATCTTTCTGGCTAACCTCAAGTCACCTGTGCTGTCTTGTCGTCTTGTGTGCAGTGATGACTCCCAAGATGAAGATTACAAGACTCGGTGGAGGTCTATCCGAGTCATGTACTTCACCATGTTTCTCAGCAGTGTAGGTGAGGATGCCCTCGAGTAACAGGGATTTTGGACTCTTAAACATGTAAAATGTAGAGAGCCAGTTGTAGAGACACTATCTCACCATGCAAAGGTGATTAATAATGAATGAGAACGTCTGACTTGGCTGTTGATCACGGATTGGGTCTGTGCCGATAAGATAAGATAAGATAAACCTTTATTACTCCCATGAGGAAATTGCACATGATAGCAGAAAGAAGGATCTGTATAAACAATATCAGTGTGTAGAATAACCAACAATAAAGATTAAGACACATCCATCCAGGCAGGGATGCAGTCATAAGCACATTTTAATCCTAACCATCTATACAAAGTACCCCAAACAGTGGCATCTTATACGAGTCATTTTAGTAATAAGTACTGTCACTATGAATATGATCCGTGTTTTGTTTCGTATGATATGAATCACATCACAGTGTTTAGGATGTTTAACAGCAGGTGAATCATCTGTGTTTTATGTGCTCTTTAAGGTTTCACTATTGTCATCACATCCCTGTGGCCCTATTTGCAAAAGGTATGTTACTGTATGGCTTCTTCATTTCTTTGTAAAAGATTGTTGACTGATTCTGCAGATGAAGAGAAATTGTTTCAATTTAAAAATGAAAGAGGAAGTGAAAGGAAGCTCCAAAGAACACTTTGGGGACTTCATTTGAGATTTAACAGAAGTAAAAATGAGAAAGAATGCTAATTTGAATGCTAGGTCACATTCTAGTTATGCACTAAATGTTACTGCTTGCATCAATAATGGGACAATTTATCTGTCATCATACCGACATACTTAGTGCAGGGTTTTCTGGAGAACATGCTCATGTTTTCACATATTTTGTTTTTGGTTATGTTCCTTAAAGGTTGATTGTGGTGCCAACGCCAGCTTTTTGGGATGGGTGGTGGCAGCCTACAGTCTGGGCCAGATGTTGGCTTCACCCATTTTTGGCCTTTGGTCCAACCACCGGCCGCGCAGGGAGCCATTGGTGTGTTCCATCCTCATCAACCTGTCGGCCAACATCTACTACGCCTACGCATACCTGCCCGCAAGCAGTAACAAGTTCCACATCCTGGTGTCCAGAGCCTTCGTGGGCTTTGGAGCAGGTGATTTGTGAAGGATATGTTTAATAAATGTCCACATACCTGTCTTTTAATAACTGTCCTGCTCATTTAATGCCATCACATTTGATTTGCTCATAAACTGTACATATGGCTCAGCACTACCACCAGCTAACCCCTAACACTAGTTTTGGTCTGTTTACGGCAGGAAATGTTGCAGTGGTGAGGTCCTATGTGGCTGGAGCTACATCACTGAAGGAGAGGACCAATGCTATGGCAAACATGAGTGCCTGTCAGGCCCTGGGCTTCATCCTGGGACCAGGTAAAGATTGCTATATTTTGTTCATATTATGTAAAACAACAACAAAAGTATTGTTTGTTTGTTTGTTTGTTTGTTTTAACACTTGCATGTCTTTGTTAGCTCTGCAGGCTGGCCTTTCATTCATCGGAGAGAATGGAGTCACAGTAAAGGTGATAGACCTACAGCTCAACATGTACACAGCTCCGGCTTTACTGGCTGCACTGTTTGGCGTCATCAACATCCTGCTGGTTATTTTAGTGCTGAGGTGAGGCTTTCCCTGCATATATATATATATATATATATATATGTATGTATGTATGTATATATATGTATGTATGTATGTATATATATGTATGTATGTATGTATATGTATATATATATATATATATATATGTATGTATGTATATACATATATGTACATATATATACATACATACATACATACATACATATATACATGTATATATATGTGTGTATATATGTATATATGTATATGTGTGTGTGTGTGTATATATGTATATATATATGTATATATATAAGTGTGTGTGTGTGTGTGTGTGTATGGGTGTTTATAAATTTGAACTCACCAAATTAAGAACCCATTACGCTTCTTTCAGTACAATACTGTGTTTCTTCTCATTTAAATTGGCTAAAATGTTTGTTGGGCTTCTTTTCTACAGAGAACACCGTGTTGATGACCATGGAAGATGCATTCGAGCCATCAACTATTCATCAGAAGGTATTTATTGACATATTCCCTTTTATTTTATTACCAAATTTTAATTAATGTTGTGATAGAGTACAAATAAAGGAAAAGGGCTCAACCAAATGTCGTTATTTGGTTTTATGTTTTTGAATGAAGCTTTAAATATCTATTGTCATATTGTATCACATCATCACGCTAAAAAGTAATATTATCTTTGAACAAAATACTACATTTTGAATAAAGTGATTAATCGGATTAAGTAAGTTTGTCTTTTTTTTAATATAAAATCAACTTTCTTTATTAAATATACAGTAGGTGCTGGTATGTGTGTTTCTCTTTGTTTGCAACACATGCAGTGAAAATGTTTTTGAAAGGCTAAATGCCAAAAATATCTATTGAAGTATAGGATTTGTTAGATAAAGAATGGTGTGAATTTTGGAAATGATAACTTCAATCTTTTTCCAATAAATTTAGCTTTTCAGACTTTAAAAGTCTCTGGGGGAGTTGAAACATCTTATGTAGCAACTAAAAATATGAGTGTAGCCTAATCTTTACCTAAAACTGTGGAGAAATTCCAGGTTTAAACAGAATGAATAGTCATGCAAAAAACTATGAAAAAACTTTGGATTCTTCAGTCCAGCTCTAGAAAGAGGAAGCTGTCAGCAGATCCCTGGTGAAGTGATTTACAGAAGTGATAATAAATAAACACTGCGTGATATTACAAGGAAAGAGATCATGTTACAAGGCGTTTGCTACTAGGACCTTGAGAATTACAGAGTCGTGATGAGAAAGTCAATTTTCAATACTTTAAGTTGTCATTGCAGGATAAGAAGAATAAGAAGGATAATAAGAAGAAGATTACTTTATTAATCCCACAATGGGGAAATTCAACCTCTGCATTTAACCCATCCTTTTTTTACACACAAGTGAACACACCATGCAAGGAGCAGTGGGCAGCACATTACTGCGCCAGGATGTTGATTTTTTAAATCATATTCCTCTGTGTCCTGTAGATCAAGATGACATTAGTGAAGAAAGTGAAGAGAGCATTGACCAAGTAGCCGTGCTGACTTCCAACATCCTCTTCTTCATCGTCATGTTCATCTTTGCCGTCTTTGAGACGTATGTATATTATTACAGGTTCCTGAGGCTGAGATAAATGCTTTTTACCCCTTCCTCTCTATACTTGGTTGTGTACAGTTTATATATTTACTTTCCAGAATTGCCACCCCTTTGTCCATGGACATGTTCGCTTGGACAAGGAAAGAAGCTGTGTTATACAACGGCATCATCATCTGCGGTATTGGATTTGAATCCATATTGGTGTTTCTAGTTGTAAAAGTGGCATCACAAAGGTACCCTCCCTCATGCATAATGGATTAGACCAAATATGTTTCAGCGTCAGACATTCTTCTTGATTAACCACATTCATTTTTTCCTTTCAGGTTCGGGGATCGCCCTGTGTTGCTAGCAGGCTTGGCCATTATATTCTGTGGTTTCTTTATTCTGCTTCCATGGGGGAATCATTACCCTAAAATCCAGTGGGCAGGTATGCACTGCTTTAATTTCACATATTAACTTTATTTCCAATTTTGACTAAGTAAAGAGATAGTTTACACACAGTCTAAAACATAAAAAAGTACTTTATTTTTGAAAATGTTCCCTTTTTCCAATGTCAAAAACGAACATACAACAGTACAAAGAGAAAATTAATAATAATAATAAGGATAAAAAAACAAAACAAAAACACCTGCGAGTTAATTAAAAGAGTACATGTACAAATCAGTCTACACAGCAACTATAATGTCAGTGAGTAAGGTAATAAGTCAGAAATAGGATCCCTGGAGCCTCTATGAAGACCCAATACACAAGGTAGAAAACTTTAAAATTGTTATGAATAGAACAAAACTTGTTTTTGAATCAAATACAATAACTTTGGGTGGGCAGCGGACAGGGTATAATGAATTTCTTTCATGTATAGGCAGGAAACCATGTCATTTAACCATTAACTCTTTTTGCTATGACCATGCTAAACATGAGAGCTTGTTGTAAAGTTTAACCCTTTATCAGGCAAAGCGCTATATTTGGTAACTTCAGGTAATATTTCGAGAAAAAAGTTGCAAATTTACTAGATTAAAGTGGCAGATTTTTTGAGATTTAAAGTGGCAAATCTGTGCGAAAAAAGTCGCAGATTTATGAGAAAAAAGTGGGAAAAAAGCAACTTTTTTCTCCCAGATTCACCACTTTAACCCTTAATAGGGCACTCATTGAAATACTTGCAAATTCCAAATTTCAACCCTAGAGAATATTGGAGGATATTACATACAGCCAGAATGTGTAAAAAAAAGTGGCAAATCTACGAGAAAAAAATGTGAAGACTTATGAGATTTAAAGTGGTGAATCTTTTTCTCGTAAATCTGCAACTTTTTTTGCGCAGATTTGCCACTTTAATCTAGTAAATTTGCAACTTTTTTCTTGAAATATTACCTGAAGTTACCAAATATAGTTCTTTGCCTGATAAAGGGTTAAGGGCGAGTCATCCAGTAGGTGGAGCAGCCCAATGTTGCCAAGATGCCATCTGGGATTAGCTTCCTTATATTGAGCTGTACAGATAGATTGCAAAAATGTTTTTAACATTTTTGAAAATTGGAGTTGTAGTATGCACTAGAGATGGGGGGAAAATGGATACAGCATAGTAACACGATATTTTGTGTGGCAGTATTATATCCATTTATGGCCTCCAAGTATCGATATTTAGCGTTCCAGCGGCCGTCACTATTTTCGCCGTGTTTTTTTTTTTTTCCCGGAGGCCGTAGCGGGCTCACTTCTACTGGAGATACTGCTCTCATATGAAACTAGAAGATCTAAGGAATCTATAGGCACCATCCTGCCACCGTGGATCAGGATATCGTGTCGGGAAGTTTGTCGAAATAAGCTACACAGCAGTGAAGCTTAAAGTTGAGAAAAGTTTTATAAAATGCTGCAGTTGTTGTTGTCCATACATGTTTGATATCAGTTCAGTTTGACTGACTTTTGACTTTGTTGGTCAGTCTGTGGGTTTGAAAATTTCTCTTATTTGACAAAACTATTCTTGATTGGATTTCATTTTGAGGACACAAAATGCAATTAAACACTTAAATCGCAATATATTGTATCGCACTACACATCATATCGCAAAATGCTTAAAATCGCAATAATATTGTATCAGGATAAAATCCTACCGTGGGGCCTTTGGTGATTCCCACGTCCCTGATTTCGAGAAGCAGGCAGTAATAATGCTAAAAGCTAAAGCTCTGAAGCAGAATGTATTGTAGCTACATCAAAAAAAATCACAATCAGTTTAAGAGCAGGCCATATTTTGCGTACACTACTTTACGGTCTGCTTTTTTAACAGAATAATACTGTACTTGGCTCTGATTATTTGAGACTTTAAGCAAATTTTGAATGTCCTGGTGTGGGAACATTAGTGTATTTGTGTGGTGTGTAGTGGCTGAGAGTTTATTATACTAAATAAATGCTGAAAAGAAGCATTCTGGCTAAGAATTCAAGCATTCAGATCCTGCTTTTCTTTTCAAAAAAACTTTCAGACCTCAAAAACAACTCCTTGTTGAGTCGGATCTCTGAAGCCGTGGTAGCCTCGAACAGCTCTGTGGAGCCGACTGGCTGCCCGTATGAACAGACATGGTGCCAGTATACTCCTGCCATCCATCTGGCCCAGTACATCTCATCTGACATCCTCATCGGGGTTGGATACCCAGCATGCAACGTGATGTCTTACACACTGTATTCCAAAATCCTGGGACCCAAACCTCAGGTAAGACTCATGTAGTGCAGGGATTCCCAAAGTGTGGTGCGTGGACCCCCGGGGGTGCGTGAGCTGCTGCTAGGGGGTGCGCGAGATGAAAAATGTAATGGCGGTCTGATAATTACACAATTGCATTTTTCCCCCCACACGAAGACAAAGACATGTAAATAAACATTTCCTTTGTAAAATGTAAAATCAAAAACTGTAATATTAATTAATAAATAAATAAATAAAATAAATGCAGGCTATTCAAAATGCACTTCATCTTAAAATGAAGTGTAGAAGAAGTTATCTTCTTCCATTTTTCCAGCCTGTATTTTGATGACGGGTTGTTTAGCTCCACGCTCATTTAAACTTGCCGCATTGTTGTGATGGTGATTATTTTATTATATGTGTGTTCTGGTCATTTGAGCATGATTAAACATGCCGCCTTTAATATGGCTATAAAAAAGCTTATTGCATTTTGTTTTTTTTGAAGGTGTGGGGGATTGGTGGTGCGTCAACACAGTTTGGACATAGAAGGGGGTGTTCGGCTAAAAAAGTTTGGGAACCGCTGCTGTAGGATAATAGAATGAAATGACAATATTAAAATCATGCATCTTTTGAGAGTCCAGAGTGGATGTTTCCGGTTGTTTCCTGCAGGGCGTGTACATGGGCTGGTTGACAGCCTCTGGCAGCGGGGCGCGGACATTGGGCCCAGTCTTTGTTTCTCAGGTCTACACCATCCTGGGACCCCGCTGGGCCTTCAGCCTCATCTGTGTCATGGTGGTGGGAGCCATCGTCCTCCTCAGCAGTGTTTACCAAAGACTCATTGCTTTTTCCGTGCGACATGGAAGGACTGTAGAGTAACAAGTGAAGGTTCCCACTGGAGATTCTTAAAGGTTATTCAGGTTATAATGAAGGCTCTTTGTTGCTTTTGCTTACGTTAAAATGTGGCAACTGAGAGTTTGTGACTCAGGGTTGACCTTTGAACTCGAAGAGATAAGGCCAGGTTATTTCTCATGACTTAACCAAAGATGGCTGCTACGCAAGTTCAAAGGGAGCGAGATGTGCAGCTGAGGTTTCACTCAGTTGTTGTGAAAGAAGCCATGTGATGCCTTTTCATAATCATGTGTGGCATCGCCTTGTGTGAGGTGGGTCCATGATATCAGCCATTTTTGTAGTTTTAAATCGATGAGTTACTGAACGCACAAGTTTTATGTAATTGCATCGTTGGTCTTAAAGGCAAATTCATTTTAACATTTTTAATACCCAGAAAACTTCAGCAAAGCCTTTGTAAGACCAGAAGAGGTTCTCAGAATGTCTTTGCATTCAATTTTAATATTAAATTGTGAAGTGTGCGGTCATAGAGACTTTGCATAGGAAGAAACATAACCTAATCAAGGGTTCTTAAAAAAATAAATGCTATTGTTTGATATTTTGCTTTTAACAACATGAAATGTGCTATCTACTGAATTATGCTTGATTTATTGGATGTGGCATTCCCTATACTTTATGTACTGACTAAACACCTTCAAAATTGTATTTTGCTGTTTTAAATGGAGAAAATGGTTTTACTGTGCAATAATTGTTGTCGTGCAAGAAATGTAGAGAGAACCAAACATCACACAGGGGTTTGAATGAAAAATTGCCAGTGAAGTGTTTCCACATTTAACTATTCTCCTCTAAAGGAATATGTGAATGATATTTTCCTATTTCCGTTAGTGGCTCCACAGTGGTTGTTTATAAACTAAAAGTTGTTGTCCAACTGAAATCATTCACAAAGTGATGTGTGATGAATGTGTGGGTGCTTATGATTTACTGAGTGACGCATTAAAGGATTCGTATGATTTTAAATGGTCAGTGTCACTTTTCTGTTCAATTTAATTGGGACTGGTATAGCAATGTCCACGATGCAAGATGATCTAGTGTTTAGGACCTTACTGATCCTCAGAGTCAAAAATATACCACCATGAGAGAAATGCATAAACACAAGAAAAACAGTGAAGAGCTACTCACATGAAAAATGTTTTAAATTAAATATTTTAAAGGTATATACATGCAAAAGATATTAGCCTAGTGGCTTGTTAGTTTTACCAATGTGGAAGTAATGTGTAATTACTTACACAGGGGGTTACCTGTATCATTACGTTTGGTTTTCAATGCAAAAAATATTTAATAACAATTATATAGTTTATATAATAATTTTACTACATGTTACATTTTGTATTTTGTGAAGATTTCTCTCTAAGTTCTGAAGCATTTAAATTATTCTTAAGAGCTTAGTCATATTGTTTATTGCTGACACAAAGTGAATTTACTTTCATTTTCTTTTATTATTAAAGTATGCTGGTGGTTGAAATTATTGTTAGATGTGTTTAACAACAGTAAAATAAATACTTTTAATTAAAAAATAATATTTGAATAATTATAAGTAAGATTTAATTGTGGTTACATTTTGTATAAACAGTCATGGAAAACATTTTTAGACTATTGTTTTCTTTAGTTTCTTGTTCATTTTAATGCCTGGTACAACTAAAGGAACATTTGTTTGGACAAATATAATGATGACAACAAAAATAGCTTAAAAGATTTGATTTTAAGAGCTGATATCCAGCCACTTTTCATGGTTTACTTGATAATGACCAAAATCATTAACAAGAAAACAATGGAGAATGTCTAGATATCAGCTCTTAAATTAAACTCTTAAGAGCTATTTTTGTTGTTATCATGTTTGTCCAAATAAATGTTCCTTTAGTTGTACCAGGCATTAAAATGAACAAGAAATTGAAGCAAACAAGGGTGGTCTAATATTTTTTTCCATTACTGTACTTAAAGATTTTAAATGTTGATCCATGTTTTGAAGCATTTAAAAATGCCTGTAAAATCTTTGTCTTTAGGCTTGATTAAACCTGATTGAAGTGACTTCAATTAAATGCATTTTATTTTAATATTAAAGTATCCTGGTTGTAATTATTATTTAAAAAATAGAAGAGTAATTAAATGGAAAAGAATAAAGCAAAAACAAATAAATAAATAATAAAATAAATAGACGCAAGATTACATGTTAAAGACATTAAAGGCAGTGCATATGTTGGCGGTCTTCACAGCTTTTTTGTTTTGTAGACAGGAGAGAGTTGAGATATACTGTTCAAACTCTGACTTCAACTAAAAGACATTTGGTTTTTTACTTTAAAATTTACATTTGTGTATGTGGTATTTGGCAAAAGGAAAAATTAAATTTATAAGAAAATATGCATCATCATCCTTTTTTTTTATCAAAACAGCCAAATATGACATATTTATAATGCAAAGTAAAACCAGTGAAAATATTTCTGTTAACAACAAAGGAGGCATTGTCCTTAAAAAACCTTAAAATTTATGTAGCAGTTTGAATGACACTTCCTTAGTTGTATTAGTTAAAATAAACTTTTGGGGTACCGTGAGCTTTATTTATTTATTTTTTATTCACAATAACTATTTACAATATATACAGTATTTGCCAGGGGGTTACAGAAAGAAAAACACACACAAAATCAGACAAACATCAATTCCAAAACAGAGATCCAAAATAAAGACAGGGTAAGAAACAGAGACAAAACAAAATAAAAATAAAAATAAATAAAAAACATGATGTATGATTCATCAATCCATAAAGTATTTGTCCAAAACAAAGTCAGTTTTCAGAGCCTTCTTGCTCTTAAGTACTTTAATAGAAGTGCAGTATTGCTCCAGTTCCTGTAGAAAGTGAACAAAACTGGGTTTGGAGTCAGCCCATTTCTTCTTATGTATGTGAAACTTCCCTAAAAACAGAAGTAGCTGTACAAAAAAACCCAAGTCCTTTTCCCTTGGATTTTCTTCAAAACAAACAATAATGTCTTTTTCCTTAAAGTGGATTGCTTGTCCAGTTTTCCTGTTGACAAAATTTTGCACATCCTTCCGAAATATTCAAGCATATACACAAGGGATGGGCAACTGGAGGCCCGGGGGCCGCATACAGCCCGCACCCTCACTTGAGTGGCCCTGAGTAAATGCATACAATGCATTTGAGCATGAAATCTTAAAAGTGCAGTGTAAAAATGCACAAAATTACTTCTTGCAATTAATGTTGGTCTGCTGTTCTTGCACTGAAAAAGAAAAATCACGGTAAGTGGTTATTTTTGATTTGCTTCAAACCTTCTGTATTCCTATTCATACTGTTATACATGCATTTGAGCATGAAATATGTTAAGTTACTGCACTGTAAACATATTTAAAATTGCAGTTTCATCATATCTGGTTAAGTGCACGGTCCTATTTGTGGCCCTGTGGTAGTGTCCATTAAAAATTGTAGCCCCCTCCAACATTTAAGTTGCCCATCCCTGATATACACAGTCATAAAACAGTGAGCTTTATTTTGGTAAATAAAGTTTTGGAAAAAAATGTGTCTCAGCGCGCATGCGCGTTCAAAGGAACTTCCGCCCGTTCACGCGGCGCATCATGCACTCGATGAGAGCGCGCAAACAACATGCACGCACCAAAAGTTAGAGGCTGCCAAAATTACCATTAAATTAATGCATCTTTTGTGTACTTAGCTTGGGATTTATGAGTGTATGAGGCTGCGGGAGGACCAGCGTTACTAAACATGCCTATTTATGGAGACGACACGGGTAAGGATGAACCCGTTAGCCTCTTATGAGAAGTTTTTGGCTAGTTTAGCTAACAGGCTAGCTCGCTCGTCATAGTTTTGAGTTAGCTACACTGATAAGTCATTGAATAACCCAGTTTGATTTATTTAACGCTGATATTACATGACGTGACATTGTTTGCCTCTTTTTCAGAGTATCCGGAGATCCCAATGTATGTAAGTACAACCTTTAAATTGTTTTCCTAGCTTTTGGGCACTCACATCAAAGACGCCCACATGTTGGATTGTGAGCGGCGATAATGAAGCTAACATGGCTATGATACCGCTCTCTGTGTGGGCATCATGTCCTCCACGCAGCGTCCTGTACATAAAAGATAATAATGGGTGAATCAGGTTAAACTTGATTCGCTGACTGTTTGTTTAGAGACACACTGAGCAGTGCACGCACTCACTTCCTGTTTATAATCTGCGTTCAGAAGTGCGCAGCCATCGCTGTTTAACATTCAAAACAATAAACCAAACAGGACATACAATAGCTTTGTAACGACACAAATTACTTTTGACACTAACCCTTGTTTAAAAACGCTGTCCTATTCATAAATATACACACCTAAACTGACCTGATTTTTTCTTCCGGGAATTTTGTGAAAAAGAAATGGTCATGTGGTGCTCTTAAGTAGATCGATAGACTTGATAATTTCAGGAAGGCAACGTTTAGTGTTACAGCAGCATAAACGGAATAAGATACAGGAACATAGAAAATATAAGAAGAACTGATAACGAAATGGAGTAAAAGGAAAACAAATAAGAAAAGTCTGTACAATATATCGTCACAATGTTAAAATAATCGCCTAAGTCGTTTTTTTTTCTGTGTCTAACATACTGTTAGACATAAACATACTGTCTAACATACTGTTAGACACAGAAGCACTGTTAATGCTGTACTGTTTTATATGAAGTGGGTAGTGTCAAATATTGTTACCTATACTTCTATCAAGGCTTTGGTAACTCTGTGACAAAACATAGCATGCCTATGGTAGGATTTTAAAAACAGAAAGTTTTATGTAAACATTTACAGTGTTAATTTGTCTGAAAATCCCATTTAATTGGTGTATATGCTAGTGTAAAGCATATTTTACCAGGAGCCATAAAGAATACAGCATGACATATTTGCAAGCGTCCTTTTCTCTGTTGAATGCTAGATTGCTTGCATCTTCTCTTTTATTGAGACATTGCTCCCCTTTACAGCTTACCTGTACAGGCTGCTTGTGGCTTGCATGCTGAAATATAGAGACTCACTCATCAATGACCAAAGCAGCCGAAAATATTTTAACTAGATCCCTTATCTCGCTTATGTTCTATGAAAGGGAAAAATTCAAATCGTTTCGCTGGAAAACAAATTTAGAAGCACTGTCAATTTATTATCCTGACTGTACATGCTTTGTTGTTTCACTTCCTGAAACCTTATCTGGTTCTGTAGCAGGGTTTTTCCATTACTGCTGTGTACAGCAAGCTGCTTTAAATGTGTTTCTTGACATAAAGAATACAGTTTCAACCAACTTAGAGGCATTCTTTTTGGCTTCACTTCACAAAGGAAAGTAGCTTGCTAGTGTTGATCCGGTGACTCGGCTCCCCATGGGGAAAGGAAAGCGAAACTGAAGGAGGCAGTGTGTGAGTGTTAACTCGACTCTAGATCATGTTCAGAACTGGCAGGCACAGAGCTTTGGACAGCCTTGGGAGCTAATTTTTTTTCTTTAAAGAGTATAATGCTGCCTAAGTGGAGGACAAATAATGTTTTAAGCCTGAAGGTGCTTCAGAGCTGATCTGATGTTTGTGAGAAACTACACAGAACTAATATTCTCATCTCTTTCCCCTGTCTAGCAACGGGTTATGGGTATGGGTATGTTTGAGGCTCGTCCTGGTTTCCAAAGAGTCGTAAGAATTGGCCTTGTTGGTAAGAAAATATCACATTTTACATCTGCTGCACATATAAGTCTGTTTTCTGTGTTTTTTATGTAAAATAGCCTCAAACTTGGCGAACAATTTACACATTAATTCGGTAATTAACCTTGTTAAATGTTCTCTTTCCTAGCGAATATTGGATACAACGATGATGATGAGGAGGATACAGAAAGGCATAATTATGGCACTGACAACTGGGCACATGGTCATAACAATTTCCATGGATACTCGAGGGTCTCTGACAATAGTAGTGGTAGAGGATTAAGTGGAAACCGTACAAGGCCATCTACCAATATTTATAAGCTTCCACTGCACTACTACGCTTCATCTTGTGAAATTCCTTGCCCGCCCTCTGAAAAAGTTCAGGCAAAGGAGAGCGTAAGTTTACTTTTATTTTGTCTGTCTTGGTTAATGGATGTGAAGTGATTCTGCAGGACACAAGAGTTTGAACGCTATGCAATGTCTTTGCGCAACTCTTTTAGGACTCTGAAAGAAGAGAAAGATTATTAGAAGAAGAGAAAAGGGTCAAGGAAAAGGCTGAGAAGAAGCGAATTAAGAAACAGGTATGTTCTGCAACCCTCAGTCTCAGTTTCACATTAATGGGTTAATTTCACATCGTGATGAGGAAACGTCACTGTGTGTGTTCTTGTCCTGCAGAACCGAAAGGAGAGAAAGCGGCTTGAGAAGTTGGAGAGGGAAAAACAGAACCCCGTAAAACACATAGAGGTAATCATCAATGTGTGCAACTTCATTATTACAAATGGGACCCTCTGACAAAAATTCACCATGTTGCATATTTTCATATTTGAACTGGTTTGTTTGTTTATTTACAGGGAAAAGACAATGCACAAGCAGAATCTAAAAACAACTTTTCCGCTGATAAACAGTCGGCCTCAGCAAAGGATACAGACAGCAGTGACAGCAGTGAAGACGAAGTCAGTGATGAAGATAGCGACACCAAGAATGACTCGGACAACTCTGAGGTACCAAGTTATTGAAAATCATATTCCTATCATTTAAAGAGTTTGTAAAAAAAATAGAGATGTTTGTTTGGAAAATGGAGGTAGCCTTTACCTCAATCATTCAGTGTGATTATATTGGCAGGTTTGTTTGGACACTTAAAATTAAAAAGATTGTCTTCATTAGGGGGGAATTTCTCAGGATATGCAAATATTAAGCACAGAGCATTTTGTTTCATTTAAAACTTAATCCAGGACCATTTCTAATATAATCCACGCATCCACGGTTGTGCAGTATAATACAGGGTTCCTATATGTGAAGGATTGGGTTTTATTGTAGTATTTTCAAGTTCACAAGGTGATATTGATATTGAATAGAGTTGAAATTTAGGTTTTAAAGGATGCCAAGTCTGTTTACAAGCAGGTGACACATTTTGGGGCATTAAACTTTCTTCGGATTTAAATTTTGATTTGCCATCCTTCTGTGGAAAGCTGTCACAAAACATAACTTTGGTTGTTTATAGGACAATAACATAAAATAATGTTGGGGAGAAGTGAATTAATCAGTGTACAATAGATACTGCAAGTGCTGCATATAAATCTGTTATTTACTACAGCTGTTTGAAAATTTGAAAATGAATGATAATAACATGCTTTTATAAGAATTTGACGTGATTGCTGCTTTGTAAGACTTGGGAAAGTGACTAATTGTGTCCCTGTTCCAAATGTTTTTAAGGAACTGGACATGACGAGTACTTTTGTGAGTAAAGCCGCTCTTATTGCCAGGCGCAAATTGGATCAGAAGCCCAGGCCTGAGAAGAAGGACAAGAAGAAGATCTCGGTCAAAGAAGAACCTAAAACCGTCCCTGACAAACCAATTGAAGACCCGGAGGTTGAGAAGAAGGTGAGGTGTCTCGCATTTTAAATCAGATTCTCAACAGAGACGACAGATCATTATTATTAGAACATTACTACCCCAATGACCACAGTTTGTCCCAACTTCTATGAAATATGGTCAATGTGTAAAAACAAAGAGAATGCATCAAACTCAAGTTAATGTTTACAAAACAACAGTTAATCAGTTTGAACATTCACTAATTAAAATCTGCATGTCCTGGTAAGACAAAAAAATTAAATAATTTGAGCCAAATCGTTTACAGAAAAAGTGTTAGGCCAAATACATTCATAAGGCTTCATTTGAAAGCTAACATCCTGTACTTTCTGCAGTTGTGCTTGTTTAGCATGTGCCTAAAAATCAACTGAAACTATATCAGTTAAAAACATTTTGCACAATTTTCAATAAAATGTATCACAAAGGATTTTGTTAATGATCTCATTTTGTTTTATTTACATTTTAAACTGTGTTCCAACTTTTTTAGAATGAAGGTTGTACTTTGGTTTTACCTTTTTATGTATTTTAAAGCTGCTCATTTTCTCTAATTGTCTGAACAGGATTCTGCCGCTCCAAGGAGCCCCACTTTTGAAGATAATGTAAAAATAAGCACTGAACTTGCAGGTAAGTTTCATCTGTCTCATGCACAAACTCTAAGCCAGATGTGCCAATGTGTAGATACATTTTATTCATATTTAAATCATGATGTTAATGAGATATTGATTTTTTTTAACTGTAGTTCCTCTCTTTTTGTTCTATAGTTATTGGAAATAGGTTTGCAAGTGCTGGAGACTTTAATATGGCTGTGAAGTATTTCACTGATGCAATTAGGTACAACCCTACAGAGTTTAAGTAAGTGCATGTTCCTTTACTTTTAAATCAACTCATACGTTGTGACTTCACCAGGGTTGTTTATGCAACATTTTCACTGTTATTTCTGTTGCAGGTTATTTGGCAATCGTTCCTTCTGTTTCGAAAAGATGCTCCAATATGACAAGGCACTGACTGACGCGGAGTTGTCTCTCAGCATGTGTCCAGGCTGGGTTAAAGGCCTGTTTAGGAGGGGCAGAGCTTTGGCAGGTCTAAAGGTAAATGTACACTCATAAAATCTGCACCAGCCAAATGTGCACTGTTATAAATGTCACTGTTGATGTGTGGGACATGTGCTTGTTAGGGGAAGATGAAATAATCTAGATGTGTCCAGCATGCAGACTGCATAGCCATAGCATCACCCATTTCAAGCTGCCTTCAGCTCAGTTATACTTATATTGACCATATACAGAAGAACCAGATATTGGGTATTAATTGTATCAGACAAGCCACTGTCAAGTGTTTATTTTTTCCAATCTACAGTAGTGAAACAAAGTTCATTTTAATGCCTGGTACAACTAAAAGTACAATTATTTGGACAAATATAATAATAACAACAAAAATAGCTTATAAGAGTTTAATTTAAGAGCTGATATCTAGACATTTAACATGGTTTTCTTGATAATGATTTTGGTTATTAAGAAAAACATGTTAAATGTCTAGATATCACCTCTTAAATTAAACTCTTATAAGCTATTTTTGTTGTTATTATTATATTTGTCCAAATAATTGTACCAGGCATTAAATGAACAATAAACTGAAGAAAACAAGGGTGGTCTGATATTTTTTTCCATGGCTGTATATTGAACCCATGGTATGTATCAGAAAATCTGAAACCCCAAATATGATCCACCTCCTAACAGTGTGAGCTGTGTCTCACTTTTCATTCATGTTTACACTGTTTTGTTTGCTTCAAGTATTTGTGGTTGGAATGACTTTGGCCTTGTTGCAACACCATCAAATTAATTCCAAGTGGCATTGAGCTGTGCAGGGTCACATTATTTACCCAGACTTGTTTTGACTAGCTGTTGCTGTAAACATGAATAACTATACTGATTAGTCCAGCAGCATGACATTCAGTGAGCCTGAAGTTGAGTTTAGCGGAGGTAGCTCATCCTTTCTTCTTCTTCCTCCTCCAGAGGTATGTGGAGGCTGCCCAGGCCTTCAGGGAGGTCCTCAAACTGGACAGTTCATGTGCAGAAGCTGCCCAGGAACTGATGAGGGTGCAGATAACACAACTAATGGTGTGTAGTCACCAGTGTTATATAATGTACTGCATGTAATCACAATGAATGAATGAATGAATGCTTTATTTTGGTTACAAAAAAAACAGACAACCAAATAAAATCATGTTTTTACAAAAGAATCCATCAGACAGCAACCGAAAAAGGAACAGGCTGAAGCCACTAAAGGCTTATTTTTGCCTATCCTGTACCATCTACATGTATACATTATATACATTACATTAACTGAATAATTCACATTGTTACAAAGCACATGATACCTTAAACTGAAAAATCAAATTCAATCAAATTTCATTGTAACCCTTGATAATTTTAGACTTTAAAGTCTTCTTGAAAACTAACACATCTTTATTTCATCATTTAGTCCATTCCATAATTTTACACCCAAAACTGACACACATCTGTACTTGAGATTAGTTCTGACTTTTCGAGTTTCAATCACAACATTGTTTCTCAGATCAGTCAATTTATTTAAGATTTATAGTCATCACACAGAAAAGCAATGTGAGAATAACTTAAAAGACGCATTGAAGTGGAGGAGATGTCCTGAAATGTTTTATTCACTGAAGGTGTTTTAATCAGGAATTCTGTTTCATTACAGGAGTGTGGTTTCACTCGGGAGCAGAGCTCAAACGCTTTAATTATTCACGGGACAGTAAAAAAGGCATTAGAGGTGCTGTCCAAATTAAACAATCAACCAGGTGAGCATATAGCCCTCTATGATTCCATTAACAAGGATTTAAACGCTGCCATGAGGAAATGAAAACCTTGTTTTATTGTGGCAAACCTGTCAAGAGTACATTTCCTGCTTCAGCTGAGAGGACACGTCGGCTAGTTTAATAAACCCAAATGTCATTGGTTCCTTAATATAATGTGCATCATTGTTTTTTAGGAGCTATTCAAAACGGCACTCTCCAACCAGCTCAAGTAGCAAATGTCACCGGAGTGTCACCAGTCCTTTCAGCCAACACAATCCCTCCTCATCCTCACTCCCATGATGCACCAAAAACAGCATTTATCAACAAACCTTTGGGCCCAGTCCAAAATATGTCCAATGTCCAGAGTCAACCAAAGCCCCTTCCTAACCCGGCCATGAAGAGCAGCTATAAAGACGCTCCTACACCACAGTGAGTCCACATGCAGGAACCCAGCAGTGTTTGAAATGTTAAGGTGTTTCATTATTAATTACTTGAAACAAAGGCTATTTTGCTAATGTAATAGCTCAACATACTTACTATTAATTGCTGCAGTGTGATATTTCCTTATTACTCTGTTTCATTGGTGATTTGTGAATTTGGTCACATCTCAAACTTTGAATATTTGCCTCAGTTTGCATATAAAAGTACCCATTATAATATCTGAGGTTACATTTGGCAGTAATATAATGACAAAGCTGTCTCTGATATCATTCTCATAGTTGACTGTTAATAATATGAAATTTAATGTGCCAAATGGGCTTGGCAATGCATGGAATCAACTGAAATTTTGAGTAAAAGATCCACACATTGTGAAACTAAGCGACTGTGATGTGAATAATTGTGCCATATGCCAACCTGCCACAGCTTCCAGAGTGTTGTGTCTCTGGCTGTTTGACTTCATGTCACGGTCACATCTGTGATAGACACACTGGAAAAGTGTCTGGCTGTCTGTAGATATCCGGCTCTTATCTTATCAGGAAACAGCAGCAGATTGATTGGTGTGCAGACTTTTCTCTTCTATCTTTGCTGAAACTGATAATTAAGTGGCTGTCGGTTGTTAGTTTAGTCTTTTTTTTTTATTTTATTTTTTACAGTTGACACACATTCAGGAATCATTGTCGGTGCTCTTAGTAGAAACATCTGGAAGGGATAACCTGTGTGTGTTGATTGAATGTGCTTAGTGAAAATATATCTGCAGGTGGTGCTGGTCTTTTTAAATAATTAAATCCAACTGTCTAGATCATGGAGCCGTACACATTACATTTCAACAATCCATTTGAATTTTAGAATAAATGTGTCCCAAGCATTAAAATATACATTGTTACTTTTTGGCCATTATTGACCAGCCCTGGGGAAAACTCTGTCATACATTAATAATTGAAAATGGATCCAGTTCCCAACTTCCTGTATGATGCTTGGGCTCAATGGAGCTGTAACTGCAGATACTTTAATCAGCTCTGATTTGGGGCTGAACAATGTTTTTTGGATTTTGAATGCATCTGCTGTATGAGAAATGAGCTGTTTTCTCTGTCAGCCTCACTTCAACTCTTATATAAAATATGAAATATTTTTTCACTCTACTAGACCGATCAATATGTCAGTGATGTATACAAATGTCAGCTGGTTCAAATGAAGGTTAATTGTGTGATGTGTTCTCCTATTGGACCAGCTTGATGAAGTACTCTACAGAGAGCGCACTTGTGGTTATTGCTTTTCCTCTGATTAGACAGTATATTCTGAAAGAGCAGAAAATCAATGCTGTGTTATGAAGACTGTTTTTACCTGCAAGATTGTGTCACAAATATGTCATCTTAAATATATTTTAATCATGTTCACTTAATAATTTCTTTCAACAGGGAGCTGTTTCCAGTTTGGGTAGGAAACTTGGTCGGCCAACTGAATGAGTCCTTAATAACCAACATGTTTAACAAGTAAGAGTTTGTTTGTTGTACTTAAAATGAGATGCCAAACCTTTGAGACTTTAGTCACATAATAAGTGTTGACTTCTCTTGCAGGGTTGGGGATGTCTATAGTGTGAAACTTCTGATTGCAAAACGATGTGCCTTCGTAAACTTTACAAAACAAGAGGATTGTGATGAAGCAATCCGACGCTTGCATGTAAGTACAACCTCAACTCGGACTAATGGGCATAATATATCAACCTGCTGACTTCAGCTGCACTGTCTAGATATTGTAATTGGGTGGCAAACTATTTATATAATGAAACTGTAAACCAGTTTGAAATTTCTGTCATCACTCCCCTCATTCAGCCCCATAAGGGCCCATACTCCTGACTGGGACTCGTCTAAAAAACACCGCACTAAGTGTCTTCGGTTGTTTTCTTCTTAGAAAGTCAGTTACTAGTTTTTTCTGCCAAACTGGTTTTGTGTTTATTAAGTTTCCAGCCAAGCTACAAATGCCTACGAAGCCTTGCTACCTGTTCCTACATTCAGGAGTAGTAGGTTTGCTCAGGGCAGTGTCAGCATATTCATTTTTTTTTTCGTCATCTTTGTTAACTTCTTCAGGGCTTTGAGCTTAACGGCATGAAGATTGCTGTGAGGTACCCAGACAGGATTCCTTCGGGCATGGGCATCTCCAGAGCGGCCCTCAGAGCTGATGGCCTGCAAGATGAGAATATGTTGTGAGTACTTTTATATTTAAAAAAAATTCTGAGCTGTGCTTATTCACTTTCTTCTCTGGAGTTGGATGTGATGGTAGTTGTCTGTGCATTAACGCCAGAAATTGCTGTTTTTACCCTTCTGCACAAGTTAAATGAACAATATATGCAATGAGTTACACAGTAAGGTTTACGTTATGCTAAGCTAATCACATCGTGGCTCCAGCTCTTTAGTTCATGCACAGATAGACGGATATCAATCTTTTCATTTAACTCCTGACAAGAAAGTGAATGAACCTTTTTCCCAAATTACCCTTTCCTCTAAATTAACTTTTGCTCATTTCAGTTGACTAGTTAAAGTAATGACGGACACTTTTTAATCCGTTCTAGTTGCCAGTTTCTAAGAAAACGAATGCAGTCTAATACAAAAGTCCTGCAATAAAGTTGACTTTAAGTCTAAATACCGACAGGTGTTTATATTATTTTATACCAATGAGATGTGGCTCTTTATAATGCAGTGCTCTACAAACTACATCCTCCAGAATTATCAGCAGACTCAACACCTCCCAAACTGTTTCCACCATAATTGATTTAACCTTCATCAAGGGAGGACTTGTTGCAGGACTTGTATCAGTTTGCTTTAAAAGAGGAACCTGACCGATCGCAGTTTTTGTCTGTAAAAGGGAGACTGGTGGGAACCCATAGAACCCATTTTCATTCAGATCTTTAATTTAACCCATTCATTTTCACAATACTAGTGAGTTTAGAATGTGTAAAAGCTTTCTACAGCCCTGATTCCAAAAACGTTGAGATGCAGTGCAAAAAAAATATACAGGTGCATCTCAAAAAGTTAGAATATCATAGAAAAGTTTATTTATGTTAGTAATTCAATTAAAAAAGTGGAAATAATATATTATATAGATCCATTTCACACAGAATGAAACATTTCAGGTCTTAACTTATTTAATTTCTTATTATAATGATTATGGCTTACATTTAATGAAGACCTAAAATTCATTGTCTCAAAAGAATAAATATTGTCCATCTATATGACTCAATACTTGGTTGGGGCTGTTTGATTTTAACTACTGGAAATGGACTTTTCCATCATATTCTAATGTATTGAGATGCACCTGTACAATGATTTTCAAAACCTTTGCAAGTAACATTCAATTGAATTCAGTAAAAAGACTATATATTCTCATATTAGGAATGTTTTATTGTCCTTTTATGCAGCAAACTAACTTTTTTGGAATCTGGGTACTGCAGAGTGGGCAGATAAAAGCTAAAAGCATGTTTTGTTGTCGGTTTTAGGCAAAATGAGTATGTTGACGGGAGGAATGCAGTTGGAGGTCGGAGACCTTTTCGCCCTTACAGACACATGGCAGACACCAGAGGCAACCACAAGTACTGAAACAGGATGCTTTGACTGTCCTTCACAATAAAAGCAGAATCACTTATACTGTCCAGTACAGACTGTTCACTAGTATCTATAAAGGTTTCATGGCTTTACTTCCTTTTAAAGTATTACCAGTATTTGTTTTTAATGTGCCATTGGAACCAGTGCTAATTTTGTAGATATTTTTAGAATGAATGTAGGTACAAGTCACTGAAAATGATTCCTACTGATTTAAACAAATAATAATCTTCGATATTTTGTATGCAGCTGGTTTTAACTGATATTTTAAATGTCGGCAAATTTGCTTCAAATTTACGAGCAAAATGATGGTAAGGTGTTTAAACTATATTGAACACACTGAAGGAGTGCCAAATACTTACGTTCAATTATTAAATTATGGTATTACATTCCCATCAGCTCTATAAACCGTTAGTTTAGTCATTTTATTTTATTTTACAGTTGACACATGCAGGAATCATTGTTGGTGTACTAAATAATATACTTTACAATATGATAATTTGTGTCCTGTATCTAAATGACCTGTATTCAGAATTATCTTCATTATTTACTACACTTTTAATGCAAGTTTTACCTTTTATCCTGTATTGCTATAAACAACTCATGTAATCCTCTCCAAGTATACAACATAATTGTTATTGTGGTGTTTATTGCTTATATTAATCCATAAGAAGTTACAATTCGTCATTACAGGGGTCGGATATCTTGTTATTCAGGTGCCTTCATAAATTAGTTTGTTCTTCATTCAAGAATAAAGATTTTTTCATATATTCAGATTTCCTGTCTCATTATTTAAACATGGTGCATTTTCAAGGAGTTTTAGTAAACAAAGGTTACACTGCAGCTATATCTTCTGATTATATTTTGCCTGAAATCCTACTTGACATTAAATACAAACTTTCCATTGCTAGACCATTTAAAAAGGGAGCTAGCTGGAAATGTTTGAATTAATTCAATTTGGATAGACTTGTGTTATAAGCACCACTTCAGAACAATATACGGTATATGAATTGATAAGTATTAACACTAGGATGCTCATCTTAATGTATTGAGTAGTACATATTTGCTATTAATTAAATTATGGCAAATCTGGAGCTAATTTGATTTGATTTATTTGGCACAGTTTTCAAAGAAAGGAAATAACATAAAAACAACAACAATAATACAATTTATATATTCCATATGCATATTGAAATAAAATAAAGACATGCCAGGAAAACCCAAAAAACCCTCATGGGGCTTGAATAGTGGGATTCCCTAATATAACAAAAATAAAGAACAAGGGACATAGAATTATACAGAGCAAGAAACTAGAAAAACAAAACAAAGGCACAACATGGCAATGAAACATGAATTGTAATAGCTGATTGAAATAGTAATAGGTTTTTTAAAGATTTTTTAAATGATAAACGAGAAAGGATGAGTAATAATTACATTTTAAAGTCCATTGTCCAATAGATGGCAGCACAGTCTAAGTATTGTATCTGAACTGAACAGACAACTTGAAGACTACACCAGAAATGTATTGCTTTTCAAAGAAAAAAATTCTGAAAAAGCACAATTTTCTCAAATTTAAATGACCCTCGTGGTGCATGAAGATGAAGTCCTGCAGCGCTTGGTTCAGGGTTTCTTCAGATGAACTAATGAACAGACGCGCTGCTAAATGTGTACCTTGTGCTAATGACATTTCCCCTGCAGCTTCATTATATTATCTAACACCAATAAGGCTACCAATGCCCTTATAATTGCTTGACATCACATCAGGTTTTACGTGAATGCACACAAGTAGAACAGGTGTTGCCAAGAGAAAGCGATATAAAGTAAAGTCGAGGCATTTCTGCTTTGAACTTATTGAAAAGTTACCCGTTTCTGAAGCTTTTCATGTAACATTTAACACGAGGCAATCTGAAGTATCAGGACACAAGACTGGTGTATCTGATCAGATTACTGTTTCTGTATGTTGGGATTAAGATTGATTGCTTTGTTTATGTCATAGTGTGAGAAACCAGATGTGTGTTTCTCTCCTGAGTGGAGAGGGACCAAGCCAGTTCCCAGGGTGGTGTAACATAGAAGGAAGGGAAGCCGTTAAATAGAGGATGTTTGGATTGTGGAGAATAAACAAGTACGTTTAAAATAAGTCAGGCGTTACAACCCAGTTGGGGTCTAGGGAAAAGGGAAGGTAACACAACGCCGGTGTACTCGGGCAAATGCAGATAATTATTGATTAACAGCAAAATGAACAAAAGGTAAGGAAAGGAGAACCTTCTTCAGGCTAATAAAGTGGTATAAAGTGAGGCAATGAACAAAGGGCGGAGGGTGGCGCCAACTCATAAAACAAACAAACTTAAACAATCTTCCTACTCGCTTTTCCCCAAAACTATCTTTCTACTTAAAACACAATAAACAAAGAAGCTCTGGCTGACTACGCTGGTTTACACTACACAAACAAAAATACAGAAATGCAAGCACCCATAAACTAGTGAAACTAACAAAGGTAATAATCAGAGTGTGGTGTGAATAAACGTGAAAAAGAAAAACTCTACCTAATGCCCAATACACAGTTAACGATAACAATACGAGTGCCTCAATTTCTCATACACACACTGGGTTCTCAAAATACCTTATAACCAAGAGACACTTAACACAAGGCCCCCTTTAGAAACAGCCTTTACTATTGGACCAATAAAGTCTCCTCCGCTGTATTTAGCCAGTGTATTTGATATCTGAAAATAAAGAAAACTAAAAGGAATTTTTGACTTGATCTTTAATTCATTTCTCCCTCAGAGAGGTAGTAAATGTAAACTACACTGGCATCCTAACCATATGGCTACACTTCAACATCGAGAGTTCTCAATTTCTCATGACATGATCTCTTTCCTTCTTTCCAACTCAGATACATTTCTCACCAATTAATGCTGCAAATGAAATCAAAACAACCTTTATCTTAAAATCAAATCATTATTTTCCTGATGAAGCTGGTCCACATAGAGCATCATGTCAAACTTGAGCCCCAACTCTCAAAACAACTTGAATACATTTTTGGCGCAGCTTTTATTATCCAGGATCAGAATCATCCACATTCATTTTTAAATATTCAAAGAGACAGGAATACAAAACAGCCACAATCTCAGAGGTTTTAAGCATCTGGTGCCTGTTGGAACCACATTAATGTTTCAACACTATCACAAATTAACAAATGGAGGCATTTAGCCAGCAGCAACAACATTCAACTCCCTAATGTGAACTGAATTGGATTTTTGGAAGTCTACTCCACCTTTCACCCTACTCTCTTAATATGGGGCTGGTGTACTGCTGCTGGTGGACTAAATTGTTGCTGCTAGTTTGGAGATTTGATGCTACTTTCTAAAAAGCCCACAAGTAATGCAGCTATTCAGGACTTCATGTTAATTAAGGTGATTTGTCAAGGCAAACAAGTTAGTATTAGACTTTAGGTCCCATCTCAGCATTTATGAATAATATCCGACATGTAAAATACAAGTTTGAAAGCCTGATTCTGAGTGGGCACAGAAACGTCAGCACTAATGTTCCTAACTCTAGTTTAAAGCATAAAGAGCCTTGATGGCAGGATGCACTTCCTACAACACCTGCGAGGTGCCACTTGCTTGTGAGGTGTGCGCAGTTTCATGCAAATGCCAAGTAATGTGTAAAGTGTAAGCTAGTTAGAGACAAAGTACGACAGTGGAGTGGATTAAAATATAATGTATGCATTTCATTATGTTCAAGGTCCGCACAAAACTTGTTTGAAAGCCGCCATTGGCCTGCAAATTATGTTCCACGGCAGTAAAAATTTGAAGACCTTTTTCTGAAATGTTTCACCATACTACAGTATTAATTTTTATGTTTTGAACATCCTAAAATATGGTGTTTTTCTGTCTTTTTTTGGACAAATTATACCATAACATGCATCAACAGAGTATTATAAGGCACCTTTAGGAATTTAGGGAATTAAAAGAAAATTCTGAATTTTTTCATCATACTATAGTCTGACTTTTTAAATTGTTTTATTATATATATATATATATATATATATATATATATTTGTTTTGTTTTTTTAAATATATATATATATATATATTTTTATTTATTTATTTTATTTTTTTTTTAATTTTTGGACATCCCATTTAATGTTTTTTTTGTGTCATTTTTTGACTTGCTGTGCTATAAAATATATTAACAGACTATAATAGGGCAATTTTTAGCATTTAGGGGCCCTTTTAAACTTTTTTGACAGTTTGACATACTATAGGATGACACTTTTTATGACATATATTATGACATCTGCTATGATTTACTACACTATGACTCTATACATGACATTTTTATGACATATGTCAACTTCCTCCAAACACCTGCTAATACGTTACATAGCTCTCTTACATTTCTTCTTGAAAAATAGATTAAAAACACAAAGGAGTAGGTTTTGCACAGGCATTTGGTGTTTTGATGGCAACTTTGGCAGCTTAATTAGAGCCAGAAAACCTGTGGTGTGACTGTACACCAGCAGGCTACAATAATATCTGTTCTCAACCCGCGTCTTAAACTCTGTCCTTTGGTCACTTCTGTTAGGATTACCTGTGGCCAAAGAAAGCCTTAATGAGCTGTAATGAAATATACCAGGTGATAGCATCTGTATGAAGTAGTTCTGATTAATTTTCTCTCCTTTTTCAACATTATACCAAGCATTGTACAGTTTGGTGCTCTCCATTCCTGAGGCCACATTAAAGCTATGCAAGACTTTAAAATGTTGAATAGACACAGTAAAAACCTTTTAAAACCTTTAATCTGAAAATCTCCCCATTTCGTCTTTAAGCTCTCAAAAGTAAATTAAGAATGAATGTTATGTTTAATCTGTTTTCCACAGTAATCTTGTTTAACTCTTACAGTGGCAATACAAGCCTCTACTTTGAGCTGAAATGATTAGCTGACGTAATTGTTTGGAACTATTTACGCATGTTTAGGTAATTTCTTCAGCTACAAATTGTCTGTTTCATATTCTCAGATATAAATAATAATAAGTGAATATAAGTTTCTATGGTATTGAACTAAATACTGAATACTGGTATACTGTCACTTCATGAACCAAACTGTAATCAACAATATAATTAAACAAGCAGTACTGACCAGTCTATACCACCCCTAAGCATTTCATTGCCTTAAGTGTTATAGTGTGGCCACGGTACCAAATATGAAATTAGACTGCCACCAGAGCGCCACCTAGGGGCCGATCAATAAAACCTTAAATGGTTATCCCCAGGAGGGCATTGACAATAATTGTACTAAGTTTGGTGTTAATCCGACCAACCGATTTTGAGATATATAAAATACTTCAATTTAAAGAGCGCCACCTAGTGGTCATCGCCCAAAATTTTGCAGAGAGCCTCAGGGGCTCATAGGGAAGTAGTAACCTGAGTTTCATGTCATTCAGACACACCAATGTGGAGATATGCAACACTGTTGTGTTGATAATAGCGCCACCTGCAGGAAGTTGGGTTATCAAAATTCTTTTAATAACTTTTTGTCATGAGGGTCCATTGATGCTGTGTGCAAAGTTTGGTGCAAAAAGATGAAATTGCCTAGGAGGAGTTCGAAAAAGTAGGTTTACGACATTTCTCGAATTTGCGGGGAAAAAAACTTGAAAATGCGAAATGCGAAAATGGGCGTGGCCTATATCACGAGATTCATCACAACTCAGTGAACGCGTGGATATAAGGTTTTTGAATGTGCGATAAAGTATGTGCGAGTTATTAGCCAAAACGCACTTTCCTTTATTATAGCGACACCTAGTGGTGGAAATTCAGGATGACAATAGATTGCAAATTGAAAAATGCGATCATTTGTGTACGAGAATAATAAAAAAAATAAAATAAATAATCATTCGAAATACAATAGGGACCTCGCAGGTCGTTGCCTGCTCGGGCCCTAATAACAGCAGCAAGCATACTGGTCTGTGGAGTTTGATATGGTGGATTAATCTGTAATATTGGAGTCAGCCAATGAGCCTGAGAGTGATCGCTCCACATACTGTCAGTTCTCTTATTAAAGTTTGACCCTGAATACGTCAATATAGAGGACATGCACATAATTTAGCCATATGGAGAAGCCATGGCGAGAGAAAAGGGCTTTTATGTTCATGAGTTGTGGTACAATGGACAGCATAAATGTATTCAGAAAGAAACACTGTTAGCGAGAAGAATAATTCTGCTGAACTGGAAACAAAAAAATCCTCCAGTCTATCAAACTTTAATGAATGATATAATGAAACATTTGCAGTTAGAAAAAATAAAATTAACCCTGAGAGGTAAGATAGATACCTTTTACACAATATGGCAGCCATTTATGGATTATTATACTAAATATAACCCCATGAAAAATTAACAAATGTAAATTTTGGAAAACTTGACATCCTCCAAGTTGTATTATTAATATATAAATCTATTTTATTTGAAACCTTATTTTTGTTTTGATATTTGATTTGACTCCACCTAGGTTTTTTGTTTGTTTGTTTATGTTTTTTGTTTTATTTTTGTTTTTTTTGTGTTTTTTTTTTATTGCTTTTATTTTTCTACTATCATTCTGTTCTTTCGTGTTGATTTTAAGCATAAATGAACATGTACATTCTTTATTTTTGTATGTGAACGAAAGAAAAAAAACCCAATAAAGAGAAGTTTGAAAAAAAAAATGTATTCAGAAAGAGAAGCTTTGGATCAGTGCAATCTGGTGAGACAACTGGCAGCCTGCTCTCATTTTATTTATTATATGATGCATTTCAAAGTAAAAACACACCATGAGAGGTTTTATGGTCTACTCAAGGATTCAATCTTAACCCATAAGGACCCAGACCCAGTTATCCTTAAAGGAAAGTTATGGGGGATATACCACCATTTCTGATGTGTTTTCAAAAACACTATCCCTAAATGTCAAAGATCTGTGATGTGACATAAACATTACATTGGGCGCTTATAGTATTTATGTTTATAATATTTATGTTTATAATATTTCATATTTTAAAATTTTAAAAAAACTAGACACAAATTTACCTTTTTCTCAGCATCTGCATCTATCAATATTGTGACATTATTAGTTCTGTATAACAACACATTTTTTTTTAGATTTGTTTTAAAGTAGCATAATAATAATAAATCGATAATAAATAAATACAAATAACCATGTGTCTTTTTGTTTATCAAAATTGTGACTTTAATTTGTTCAGGAAATATGGTCAAAACAAGTTAAATGCGATACAGGACAAACTATTAATGGATTAGAATTGTTTAATGGGTTTAAACTTAGCCTAGTAACAAAAAATAGAAGATTTAACGTGTTTGTTACACGGGTGTCACCATGGGGTTCTTATGGGTTAAATGCTTTTCATCTAATCTATGAATGGCTGTTTAGTGTACGATCCCAGTGTCCCTAGAGCCACACACCAAATCTTTCATAGTGCATCTTTCAAGCATGAAAACCAGCACGCTGCCACTTAAGGAACCTTCAGTGAGCGGGGAGCAGACGGGGCGCTAAGCCCTTGTTAGGATGCCATCACAGCTCTTACCAAACCAGCCTGTCTCCACCGCAGCGACATGATGGAGGATGAGGAAGTGGAGCGAAGCTTTGCAGCCCAGCAGCTCTGCTGACACATGGCTGCCTGCCTCAAGGTCAGCCAGCCTCTCCAGTCATCCCACAGTGGAGCGCTGCCTCGGAGGGAAGGGACGGTTATTAGCAGGGAATCAAACCAGAACGGTTTCTTTACATTTAGTTAGTGGACATCAAAACACAACAAAGATGCAAGATAATGAATTTCTCAAATAAAACATATAATATAAATGATATCATGATAATGTTTACAACTGACCATAAGATCCATTTAGTTGCAGTTCTAAAGCTTTTGATCAAATAAGGATACAAGATGTATCCTCCATTTGCACTACTATGTATATATTTCTATATATGTGTGTATGTATGTATATATGTGTGTATATGTATGTATGTATATATATCTACTTGCACTAATGTACAGTTAGATCTGCATTTATTATTTATTTTATTTTTTATACAAGTCATTCCTGTATATATTGCAATATGATTCACAATTACTGCTTAATGCACTTCTGGTTAGATGCTATCTGCATTTCGTTGCTTTGTACTTGTGACATGTGCAATGACAATAAAGTTGAATCTAATCTAATCTAAAAATGATCCTCATTAGCATTTTGAGTAATCCATTGTCATGGAGTTGCAGTTTGAAAGGAAGTCCTTTAAAATGCTCGGAAAATAATGTTAGCGTGATCATCCACAATACCATGACAATTGGGCAAACATCATCTGCTGATGAAGATCATTTGATAAGTAGAAAGCTCCAGGACAGCTTCTAAATGGACATTCTTATGAGGTTGTTTCCTGTGGATTAGTGAGAAAGTAGAATATTTACCTTTAAATTGTCCCGTGACCTTTACCTGAACATTCAAAACAACATGTGTGACTGTTTTCAGCTGGTGTTAATCACAGTAAAAGTTCAAGTACAAGGTATGCCACCAAAAAACATGTTTAATCTCAAATTAAACAGCTGCTAACACAGTGGAAAAAAACTAAAATATCTAGTGAGATTACAAAAAACAAAAAGAAAACTGGATTTTGTGGACGGGGGGCATGACAGAGTTGTGCTTAAGTGTCTTTCTAACATCACGTCTTTAAAAACCTTTAATACCTCTCTCTGATTGAACAGACAGGTTCAAGTCACAATATGAGTTCTTTCAAAGCTGAAGGCACCTGTGTTTTACCTTTTCTCATCTATTATTTCAGAATCTTGAAAAAGTTCAAAAGTTCACTTCCTGTTTAGAATGAGCCTAAAGTAGAAAAATAAAGGGTGTGTCCTCTGACTCTAGTATAGTTTAGTGGTTGAGTTCCTGATTTCAGAGAGCTCCTCTCAACACACTCAGTGGTCCTGGTTGGTTGGTTGGACCTGGGTGCTTCTGTACTTCTCTAGCCTCAGCTCAGAGTTCAGCTGTGGTGGCTCCCACTCTAATGTACCAACAGAGGATTCTCAACCTCAGCAGCTCCAGAGCAGATGTTACAGGTGTCCCCCATGGCCAACGCTGCTGGCAGGTCAGCTCCAGAGGCAGATGTTGCTCATGGCCTGGCAGGTGGAGCTGGTCTCTGCAGGAGAGAGGTAGATCTTGCCGCTGGGGCAGACACACACCTCGTATACGGTCTGCTCCTGGGAGGCCTGGTTGGGTGCTGCGGTATAGATGCCCAGCGGGAGACTACCCAGCTGAATGGTGTTGGCATCTAAAAGTATCTGATAGGAAAAAACCATCAGAAACATGCTGGAAGTCATTCAAATAACATCACCAGAGGTGCCCTGAAGTGATGCATTAACAGCTCAAACTGATAAATGACTCTGGTGCAATCACTGAATACTTTACGAATACGAATACTTTATTTTTGGATAGGGACAGTGCACATTAATGAACATCGATAAACATCTTTGTAAATATGCCGGATTATAGCAAGGCTGCTAGTTTGCATCCATAGTCCCTAAAAATTAAAAAATAAATACAAATATAAAAGACAGCAAGTACATAGGTAAGATACAAATAGAGGAGACAACACACACACAACACACAGCAGACCCAGACAGGATATAACAGCAATAAAAAGTAATGTTCAAGTCCAGTTAGTGGTCACACTTTTGACGTGATTTGAGCCATTATTTCAGATTTCCTTTAAAAGAATACAATGTGACAAGTGGAGGGAAACACAGCAGCACTGATCTGGTAGGACACCAAGTGAAGGAAGAAATCCATCTTTCTACTGAATATTGTTATTATTTGAAACACAAAATTTAGGGATGCACAATATTATCGGTATCGGCCGATATTGGCTTGAAAATGAACTATCGGACATCGGCCAACACGCCGATATCCTCCGATATAATAAACTGATTAAATAAACACGCCGATATCCACCGATATAATAAAGTGATTAAATAATGGGGTGCACATCACCTCTCTGTTCATCTTGTTTGTTGCTCATAGAATTGTGCAGTGTAGTCTGAGTCCACCTATTTATTTATTTATGCTATGATTAGGGGCTGAAGCTGCTTATGTTTTTTGTACTTTTTGTGATTTTGTTTGCACAGTGCAGATTGAGTTGTCACATATTGGGCTCCTGTTTTAAGTTAAATTTGAATTTAAGCAGCTGTCTGTTAGGTACATGTAGTTTTATTCAATTTGGGTTTAATTGCTGTACAGTTGCACTTTCCACATGTTCCCAGTGAACACAGGTTATGTTTACTTATTATGTCAATTGGGAAATTGGCCAAATTTGCCCTGATTGTCAATATTAGTTGTGCAGGAAAAAAATATCTGTATCGGTAATTGGCTAAATGAGTTGAAAAAAAATCGGCATATCAGCAAAAAATCCAATATCGTGCATCCCTAACAAAATTGCTAATTTTTAGCTATGCTAGCAGCGATAATCAGCTGGTAAGACGGCAGTGATTTGAAAGGCATTTTTTCTTAAAAAACAAACAGCAAAATTACATAATTTTTCAGAGCCAGAAACATTTTTGTAAAACTTGGAGAAACTGCAGGGTGTTTCCAATATGCATACACTGTAAAAAAAAAAAAAAAAAAGAAACCTGTTGTTTTTACGGTAAAAAACCGGCAGCTGTGATTGCCAGAACTTTACTTAAATAAATACGGTAGAACTTTTTTAAATATAACGGTAAAAAGATATTGGCACTGTTGATTTCACATTTAACATTGCCATTTTTTTCCCATTTCTTACCGTATAAATAAAACGTTTTTCCATCAAAAGAAGCGCTGTTCTGCCATATAATTGACAAGAAAATACTTTATAAATGCTGCATAAATTAAAGACTTTTAAATATTACAGTGTATTTCTGTTAGAGATATGATGATTAGTACATTTAACAGTGAGAAAAAGTATTTTTAGAAAAAATGAATGCAAAAATTATGGCTTGTATATATATTACAGTATATAGTTTTGTTACAAACACGGTGCCAGTGTGTTTTACAGTGGAGTAATGTATTTTTCAAAAAAAAAAAAAAAATGTAAAAAATACTGTTTTGTCTGGTATAAACATTTACAGTGTTTCATTGTTACTGAAACTGAATTAACCCATTTATCATTTTACGTCTTTTACTGTCATGGTTTAGCAGTTTTTCACCGTAAAATCTACAGACATTTTTTACAGTGTAGCTTGTGGACACCCCATTTTTGGTAACACTTATAGGCATTGTTGTACATATAGAATCCATTATATTATATTATATTATATTATATTTATATGTTTTTTATAAAGTAAATTGTCATCTAATAAGTAGCATTTTTTAAATGTATGGAAAAGATGCACAAAAGATTTGTGTTTTCTAGCCATGATTGAACTGTTTCCACAGAGGTGTAGGACTTATTTTTATATTCCAATTAAAAAATAAAAAAAGCCTCAGTGAATATAATGTGATCGGGGCAGACAAACGCCCTGCAGCTGCCTCAAGTTCAGACGGTTTTATTTGAAACATAAAATTTGTATTTTCACATTTACAAAAACACAATAAGTCCACACAGGAAAAAAACAAACAAATTTTCTGATTCAAACGCCAACAAATAAGGGCAGAAAGGTTGAACATTTCACTGCGAGCATCACTTCTAACCCTGCTCACCTCTCCCTCTGTGGACTCCAGCTGCAGATCTTTGCGCCCGCTGACCTTCAGCGGCCCTTCGGCAGCGCTAACCTCCACCCCCCTGGGAGCCTCCATGGTCAGGGTCCTTGTTGGAGACTCCAGCCTAAAAAAAAAAACAAGCACAAGCTCAGATTTAGTGCATGAACTCATCTATTATTTCTGTTTATACTTTCAGGATCTTTGCGTTACTAAAACTTTGCCTCTCAGTTAGATTTAATAGCTTCAGATACAAGACGTGTTCAAGGTTGAATTGATTGTTTTTCAGCTCATAGTTGAGGAATATCCCTGCGTAATTACTTGTTTGGGGCAGGATGATGGAATTCAATCGTATTATTTGTTTCATAACAAACCCAAGGCAGTGAAGCACTTAAAACTGAGTCAAAATGTTTCACATTTGAAAAAAAACAACAAACCAGCTTATTGATATTTCTGTTAGACTCCGTTTGACCTGCTGCATAAATATAGTTTTTGGTTTTTACTAATGCCAACCTGTGGAATTTTAAAGCAGCTGTTCATGTTTAAGTCGCTCATTATTCTAATCCAGTGTTGCACCTAAACAGCAAATAATTGTACCAGCTGATTTTGACCTTCGGCAACACTGAAGCTAATGCAATTTACATTTTTCTGCCGTGGACTATTTGTTTACACAGCCAAAGATAAGTGCGAGAGCCAATCAATGTGGAATTTGTTTTCATAACTCATAACCGTTTCAAATTGATTTCCCCCCCACCCCATCTTCCCCCAAATCTGTTTTCAATGAATTTTAAATGGAAGACTTAAAGGAGCCGCCTTGAAATCGCTTAAATCTCCATACCCTCTGAAAGTGACACACATTTGGGATTATGCGCTACTGGAATAACGGGGAGAAAAAAAAGGAAAGCAAATGAATTTCATCTGCATTTGAAAAGCCGCTTTGACTTTAAATCAGCTTTCAGTAGATACAGTTTGGAAAGGATCTGTGAAATATGCCTTTGACCTGGAACTATTTATGCCATAGACATGTGGGAATAAACATATCTGCTCTGTAGGTTTTTATTTTTAACTCTTTCACTGCTGATTTTGCTTTTCCACCCCTCTGTTTAAACTACCAGCCGATATGCTTTGAATCAACTTACATTATTACATGTTTGTTTTGTTTTGTATTATCTTATTTTGAGTTTAATTCACAATTTTTATTCTGTTTTATTCAGAATGCATTCAATTATTAATTTGAGAGCTTACCTACCTTACCTTACTAAGTATATTTTACTTTCCAATTATTTAAAAAAAACAAAACCACCTTCAGTCCGTCTACCATAGCAACACAACACACTATTACTCCTCCCGTTCATTAGCGAGCCACAACAGTCTGTGTCTGAGTGCTGCTCAGCTCAGTATGTTTTAATAATTATTTTTTCTCAAGCATCCACTGATAATCTATGGCTTAGACAGACGACTCATTAAAAGAGCCCATTTAAAACTCTTTGCACTGAGCTGTGCAGTGAGAAGTTAGTGATATGTGATGCTTGTGTGATACTTTCACTCTATTCAAAGCAGTTCTGTCATCACCCGCTGCACACACACACACACACACACACACACACACGCACGCACACGCACACACACACACACACACACACACACACACACACACACACACACACACACACACGCACACACACAGCTCAGGCAATTCTGCCAGAAGACAAAGTGCTCAATTTTCAAGAGTGCTTGTTTCAGACACAGTCCATAATAATACATTAAATGAATTAAATTTAATTAAAAATGTCTCTTGGGTTTCATAACCATCTCAGAATACTTCCATTTCCATGTACAGAAACCTTATAGTCTAGTTTGTGAGGCTCCAACAGCAGCATGAGGTTCAATTTCACCGTACTGCTGACTCGTAAACATCACCATTAATGTTTAATTAATGCAATATATTAAATATGAAATGCCTGAAATTAGAACAACAATGTAAACTTCACCTTTTAACTGCTGTTTTAAGGTCAACAGTGAACTTTGAACCTCATATTTTAAGCCAATATTTAAAAGTTCTCAGAAAAATGGAAATCTGAGCATTAGACACCTTGACAAGCGACATCTGCTAGTAATAATAATAATCATAATAAATGTTGTGATGATTGACACCTTCAGAATATTATTAATTAGACGAAGCTCTACAATGAACTTCAATTAAAGGTTTTCCCACTTGAAGAGAGCGATCATAATAATCTTCCTAGTAAAGAAAAATGTTTCCAATTATATTTGTTATGTATATTATACAATGTAATGGGTTCTTCTATGGCCTCGGGAACAACCGTCCACCAAGTTTCATCAAAATTGGGCCAGTAGTTTCAGTCATCCTGCTGAAAACAGACACACAAACTCAGCCAAAATAGGGCTGCGAATATTCAAATTTGGAAACTTTCCATGGGAATTAGCGGGGATTTATGGCAATTAACACGACTAAACCAGAAATTTACAAAATTGAAGGTTGGCCCTTAAATATAGTTGGGAAAATATAGCATTATCTTGACTAAAACTGACTCATTTGACTTGATAAAGTTCTACTTACAAATATATCTGTTGAAATGTCATGGTTTTTGTCTGTCTGCTTATGACAAAATAACATTTTTATATCTTTGTTTGGATATGCTACGAAATTACCCCCAATTTCTAGTTAATTCACCTTAATTCCCATACATTTCTAACCTGGGTATACCCATACTGCCTTGCGTGCTTGAATTTTATTTCGAACCTGCAGAAAGTCTGGAAACCAGGGCCGTTTCTTAGCCCTGTTTTAGGGATCCAATCACAGAACGGGGAGGGACGGCAAGACGATGACGCGTACTACTCGGCAGACGGAAGCTTGTAGTTTTGTAGTTTTCTTACGGATCCAACATGGCTGCAGCAGACATGAAACTCTCTTTAGCTGTAGATGGTGTTTTAAATAGTTTAGAGCGAAATTTGATTTTAAGAGAAGAACAACGTTTGACTTTACACTCCTGTTTCACCACGAAAAATGATGTTTTAGCCTTGCTTCCGACAGGATTTGGGACTACCAACTAGCCCCGCTACCGCTCGCTGCTGTAATGCCGGTGATCTGGCTACGAGCCGGGGGACAGCGGAGCCCCCAGAGACCCGCAGCAGCTTGTTTATTGCCCAAAAAATCAGTGGATGTGTGTGGCTGAATGACATGAGGGGGGATAAAGCGTGAAAATAAATAATATTGCAGAAAGCGAGAACTGGAGAAGAAAAGCAGCAAGCTGCACTCTCTCACAGACACACACACAACAAACATCCATTTCTGTTGCTCTACTACGTCATCTGGTATAACTGATCTGATTGGCTAAGAGCTACCTACAGACGCTTTTGATAGACATTCTAAGCGCCCAATAAACGGCTCCGGAGGATCGTAAACCACACCTCCTCTACGGAGAAATGAACGGCTGGTTTCTGTTAGCCAGGCTAATACATTTCAATAATACCCATGTAAAGTTTTCGATATGAAATATTTCCAAAATTCCCCAGCTTAACTTCCCATGAAAAGTTTCTGGAAATTTACCGGAAAAATGACAGTGACAGTTACTGCTCCTATTCACTTCGGTAAAGCAAATAACTCTAACCGAAAACATGGTAACTATCTAATTTGGCCTGAAATCTAAGGTAAAAGAAAACATTTTAAGAAAGTTATTTCAATGGTGTTAGTTGCTTGATGCTTTAAAATGAATGACTCTAAATGGAATCTCTATATCTTTTCACATACGGTATCTCCTTTGTATTTGTTGAACTGTATGCTTATCTGTAGAGCAACTTTACATTTTTTGTATGTATTACTTTTGTCATGTTTTCTAGAGTAGTTTTTTCTATTCAATGTGTCACCAAGATAGATTTCTTGTATGTGCAAACCTACTTGGCAATAAAACCGTTTCTGATTTGGATTTCTGGGAAATTGTTATAAAACTGTGTGGCCCGTTTATGTGTTACCCATGAAGACATTGAAATGAACTCAGCAGCTCTGAGACTAATAAATGAAGCTATAAATTCAGTTTGTGTACAGAAAGTTTCAGATCATTAGACTGACTGATCAGTTAAAGAGAGCTCCATCCTCTCAGTACCAAAGAGTTACTTTTACTTTAATATTTCACTTCTAATCCAAATCTCTGATATGTAAAACCCTCACTACAGATAACCTATGTGGCATTTTCAGTCCTAATGACGATTTACAACAGAGCAGCTTTTCTTTCTGCGTTCAGGATGACCTTTACATCAACAAAAAGGTCATTGTATTGTTGAGCAATGGAGGAACACAGGACAAAATGTACTGATGACCGAAGCTGAAGTCATAGTGGATGAGGTTGCTTTAAATATTTCACATTTACTCTGTTAGATTAGGGAATTTAAAAGGTGAAAGTCAAGTTTATTTTCATGTCACTATGACACATGGCCTTTGATTGTGATTTATTGTATTGTCTTTTATTTAAATTTTTTTTATTTTTTTTTTTACAATTTTTAACATTAACATGTTGAAGCATTGCATTTTATTTGTTTGCAAGGTGCTATATAAATAAAGTTTTCAATTATATGCCGTATTTTTCATTTTTAGGTTTATTCCATTTTATTCTGCTTTTATTCTTCTATTTTACTCTTAAAATGCTATTTTGTGTTTTTTTGTTGTTGGTTTTTTTTTTTTTTTTTTAGATGTAAAGCACTGTCACTTGTTTTGTTGTAAAAAAATAAATAAATAAACAAGCAGTACTGAACGGGCCCTCGCAGTAAAAACATATTTCTAGCACCGCACTTGCTAGCAAACGTTTTAATTAATGATTGCTATCAAACATTAGCAAAAACTTTATTTTGAAGCCAAAATATATAGGACCAACACCGAGAATCAACGCGAAGTTAAGCTCAGTAGTAATCAAGTCAAATACAAACATGTTAGCATGACTAGTACGTATTTAACCGGCCAGTTAAAAGACACATTTCTCTCGTTTTTAACAAGCTAATTTGCTATTAACGGCTACACAAATCTCTTTGATAGACAATCCATTACCAAGCCATGAAAACATACCTTTATCTTGGCGTTTTTTCTCCTCCTCCTCTTTCTTCCTCTTTCTTTTCTCTGCCACTGAAGGATATGTCCTTTTTGCGACAATATTTTGCCTCCAACTACCTGCGCTTTGGATGAGCAGTGCGCACTGCACGGCAGGACGCCCACGTTACCGGAGCAGCAGCTTTGACATTATAAAGAGAGGCAGGAAAAATCACTAGGCCTACAGCAGCAGCACTCTGTTGACATAAAATTGTGTTTTTGTACAATAATATATATTTGATCAAATATAAATCATCACTCATACATGCAAAAAAAAATTTTATTCTTTTTTTATTAATTTTTAATTTTTTTAATTTTAATTTTAATTTTTTTTTTTATTTTATTTTTTAATTATTATTTTTTTTAATTTTTAATTTTTATTTTTTTAATTATTTTTTTTTCTGCGCTTCTGCGCATGCGCGGCCCCGCGGCGCTTCTGCGCATGCGCGGGTTTTTGGACGCTTCTGCGCATGCGCGAGTTTTTGGACGCTTCTGCGCATGCGCAGGTTTTCAACGCTTCTGCGCATGCGCGGGTTTTCGACGCTTCTGCGCATGCGCGGCCCCACGATGCTTCTGCGCATGCGCGGGGTTTCAACGCATGCGCAGAAGCACCGTAAGGCTGCGCATGCGCAGAAGCGTTGAAACACCGCGCATGCGCAGAAGCATCGCGGGGCCGCGCATGCGCAGAAGCGTCGAAAACCCGCACATGCGCAGAAGCGTCCAAAACCCGCGCATGCGCAGAAGCGCCGCGGGGCCGCGCATGCGCAGAAGCGCAGAAAAAAAAATAATTAAAAAAATAAAAATTAAAAATTAAAAAAAATAATAATTAAAAAATAAAATAAAAAAAAAAATTAAAATTAAAATTAAAAAAATTAAAAATTAATAAAAAAAGAATAAAATTTTTTTTTGCATGTATGAGTGATGATTTATATTTGATCAAATATATATTATTGTACAAAAACACAATTTTATGTCAACAGAGTGCTGCTGCTGTAGGCCTAGTGATTTTTCCTGCCTCTCTTTATAATGTCAAAGCTGCTGCTCCGGTAACGTGGGCCTCCTGCCGTGCAGTGCGCACTGCTCATCCAAAGCGCAGGTAGTTGGAGGCAAAATATTGTCGCAAAAAGGACATATCCTTCAGTGGCAGAGAAAAGAAAGAGGAAGAAAGAGGAGGAGGAGAAAAAACGCCAAGATAAAGGTATGTTTTCATGGCTTGGTAATGGATTGTCTATCAAAGAGATTTGTGTAGCCGTTAATAGCAAATTAGCTTGTTAAAAACGAGAGAAATGTGTCTTTTAACTGGCCGGTTAAATACGTACTAGTCATGCTAACATGTTTGTATTTGACTTGATTACTACTGAGCTTAACTTCGCGTTGATTCTCGGTGTTGGTCCTATATATTTTGGCTTCAAAATAAAGTTTTTGCTAATGTTTGATAGCAATCATTAATTAAAACGTTTGCTAGCAAGTGCGGTGCTAGAAATATGTTTTTGCATCGGGCTACTAGTTATAGTTTGAGATTTGTTGTTTGCACAAATTGTTTGCTGTAGAGCATGGTTATTTTTATGAGTAAAATAAACATATTCTTTATCACATCAACTCATAAGATATGTGAAACTTCCCCAGGAGTTGTTAAACTTTGGAGGATCAGCCCAGTGCCAGTCCACATCCTCAGGCTCCACTGTGGGAAAAGCATCAGGTGAGGGAAAGACTGTCACCATACACTATACATTTAATTTATAAGTGTCAGAATTGCACCTAGATGGAAATTAATTTTGTCAAATATCTCATTAATATGTGTATGTAAGTATGTATTTCATCATAGGTCCATCTCCATCATCTACAGAGCTCAGTCTGTCCCCCATCCTCTGTGTCCCCTGTCCCCTCTGTGTCTGCAACCACTGCTGATCTACCTGGTAAATTAACAGTAAACACTCTTTATAACTGCTCATTGTACTGAAGAACTTTCTGAGATTAATAATTATGTCCAAAACTGTAATTAATGTCCATATTGTTTGTCATTGTCTTTCGTTGGTCACTTCCTCAGCACCACAACGTCCCCTTGGTACCATGGATCATCATCAGAGCTCTCATCAGTTGACCCAGCTGAGTGGCCTTCTTTCCTCCCTGATTTAAACAGGACTGAGCAGGTGATCAGAGGGCCTCTGCCTATTAACGAGAACTATTTCATTCCCCAAACGGCATGCCACTATACCTATAGACAGTTAGTCAATGGGGAAAAGTCAAGCGGAAGTGGTTGACTTATTCATGAAGTAAAGGTGTTATATGATATATATAGATATTTCTAAGTGATTTTATTTTTTGTTGCACTTTATTGTTGTTCTTGCACTACAATTTATTTTCACACAATGCTGTTGCAGTTTTTTGAAGCCAAAAATAATAAACCATATGACACTTTTACTAAAATATATATAATATCATTTTTTTATATAATGTTATACCATTTGGAACGTTGTGTAAATCAACCCTAGCTCGCTCTTCTAGTTGAATGTGCTACATTTTGAGAATAAAAACCATATGTGACACCCTGGACATCATTCATTCATTGGTATTATTTGTATTATTATTGCATTGGTATATGTTATTAACTGGGCCACCCCCATAAATGTGTAAAGACATATCAGGCTGGAAAAAGGATAATGTAAACAACACTGCCAGAGCCGCAATGTTTTGAGTTGTAGCAACATTTAGCAATGAACTTACTTGAGGTCTTTGGCCATACATCTCGTCTCCCATTCATTCGCTGCCGCGCTCCGAATCCTGCTCAAAGTCTCCTTCTTGTGAAAGCATTACCAACATTAGCCTAATTACGCGCTCCCTGGCTTTGACCCCATAAATAGGACGGTGATACACTGCATTACCAATGTTATCCTCAAATCATTATCATCATCATAGCGTATTTTTCATTATACCTTTTTAATCACGTAGCCAAGTCTATTTACCCATCATCTCTTGTTAAACGTTTCAATAAGAGAAGCAGCTGGTTACACGGATTGTATTACTGTTACATTAATTTATCAATTAAAAATGTAAATCATAATAAGACATGCAGCAAGAGTGCAGTGGACGGGATGTGAACCGGCGTCCCATGGTTTAAAATGCAACAGATGGTAGCATCCTTCACCACTGGACTATCGTGACACCACTGTCCAGGTGAAAAATAAAAAACAGGAAATATATATATATAAATAATAATTAAAAAATATATATATATATAATCTAAACTACAATAACTCTTTTTAGGACTACTTGAGATTAATTCTACATAAATATGCTGCGTCTTAAATAGGTGACGATTCAAATAGCTGGCTAATATGGTAAATTGGTGTATTTTAAGAGAGAAGCAGTTTTACAAACAGACCATATACCCGCCCCGACGGAGCGCTCAAAAAGGCGAGGGAACGCACCCAAGACGGGGCCACAATCTAGCTGTCTCCCTATTGGCTGGTGAAACACACTAGTTTAAGCGCAGGGCGGGACATCGTTCAGTCTGAGCAGACACCTCAACCTGAGAGGACGTGCGTGTTCTGGGTGCGAGCACAAAAGTTTTGAGAGCGCAGAGTTGAGATCTGAGCGCGTAGACTTTAGATTTGAGCGCGCACAGGACATATTTGAGTGCGAGCGAAATGTTTGTGTCCAAGAAGAAGAAATGTGAGCACAAGCATGTGATTTTTAAGTGCATGCACACATTTTGAAAGAAAGCAGCAGAAATCTGAGTGCGAGCGCAAAATGTGAGCATGAGGAGAACAAATCTGAGCACGAGAAAGACAAATTATGCTCTCAAACTGAAAATCTACGCTCTTGAATAAAGATAGGATAATTCTTCCATAGATAAAGAGATAAAAAAACATGATAATGATAATTAATTGCATTGCCTTAAGTCTTATGGTCTGGGCAGAGGGCCAAATATTAAATTAGACTGCCACCAGAGCGCCACCTAGGGGCCGATCAATAAAAACCTTCAAGGGTTATCCTCAGGAGGGCATTGACAATAAGTATACCAAGTTTGGTGTTAATCCGACCAACTGATTTGGAGATATAAAATACTTCAATTTAAAGAGCGCCACCTAGTGGAATGCAATTCTTCCGGGAAATATCAACTTAAACACCCAGTTCATAACACTGCAAAAATCTGTTTTTTATTTATTTTTGAGCTATAGGTTCCATCACAATTGTGTTTCCTCATTCAGTGGAAGTCACGAAACAGACATTTATTTAGAATGAAAATCTTCAAGATTATATGTTATTTAACTTGGTATTTGGTGGTCTCAGTGGACACCAAACTGTAGCCTGGCTAATAACACATTTTTAAGGCAGATACATTTCAGAGGTGATATCACTGCAGCCCTCGTAGAGAGGACGCTCTAACATGACTCGCACCTCTGAAATTTGAAAATCGTTACCACCAATGATCTCACTTTTCACACAGTAATTGCATCACATAGTTACAGTATTGACCGAGCCTGAACCATGCATAGAAAATATAGATATTGTTTATTTATATTGACAGATGGAGAAGCGAGTATGATGGCAAATAAGCCTCCCTGCTACACCTTATAGCAGTTATTTCCACCATATCTGTATGTAATGTTCTCTGCTATCCAAACATTTCTCTCACGACCAGACAAGAACCATCACAGTAACAAAGAACAACCATTTTTCTTTGCTGCAGTCAACAACAAAAAAAAAAGAATACACTCCTGCTGCACTACATCTCAATCCCAAGAAATTGGAGGTAGAAAAGTTTGACCAGAGCTAAGTGGGACCAGGAAGAGTTGTTCTGCTCTGCCTTTATCTTCTTAATGAACCTGTCACTCTTGTGTGGACACAGCTACTGCAGTCTGTCCTGAAAGCTGCTCAGATCAACTAGAGAGGGCTCTGTGGCTGGCTGCACTGCAAACAGACTTTAGACCCGAAGAGGATGAGAGCTCTAGTCGCAGAGAGTTGTAGAGAAAATGAAATGAAAGACTGGATTTCCTGCTCTCTGATGCTAGGCCTAGAAAAGTACCATGTGATGTCTGCACTGTAAGGGAGCAGAGAGCCTTCAAATCCTGTCTGGTCTGCCTTTGCTTCTTAATGTCAGACTTGCCTCTTTGCAGATCCCCATGTGCTTTAAAAGCAGCCGCTTACAAAAAAACTGCAGTTTCAAAAGTTAGTGCTTGACACGACTGAGACCTGGAGAGTTTCAGTGCACTGATCAGACGTCCATCTACCAAGCTTCCTCCGTACAGAGAATAGACCAAGTCTCTCTCAATGTGAACAAACTAGATGAGAGAGGCATCACAGTGAAATGTTCAGCGATACTACAAGGAAGATATCAGAGCATTTATCACACAGCTTCCCAGCCTATTCAGATGTATTTAGGACATGTGCATCAGGAATCAGAGCACCATCCTCCAGACGGAGACGCAAAATGATCTGATTATGTAATTGACAGAAATATTTTCATATTTAGGACTGTAATTTCTGGTTGGAAAAGCTGCTGCTATTATCAGACTGAGTGGGCAGCGAGCTGGGGAGTCAAAACATGAATCCTCAGAGCCAAATTGCCTGCAATTGACTATCTTGATTTCTGTCCTCGAACTCGGCACCGGAGGGTATTTTGAGAGTGAAACTAGAGAGGTCGCTGCCAGGTGAATGAGCTGATCAGAGCCTGACAAGAGCTACGACTATCAGTAATGAAGCTGTGAGGCGAGAGCTAGACATGACAAACTGACACATCTCTCCTGCAGGACTTTATCCACTTTATAACCACACTGCCCTTGTTTTAGAGACCTCAACATCAAGGCCTCTATTCTTGATGGCTCCTCAGCCCGAGTGCCATTATTCACCAGTCACCATACACAAACATGTCTCCTAGTTTTTTGGGCATACTGTTGACAAATGGGATGAAAAAAGGGAAGTCACAGAAGACTAAAACAACTATAAATCAATCAAACTACTCAACCGTTAAGTTTCTGCACTACTGCCTCTGCATTTTAAGATGCACACTGCACTAAAGCCTAAACGATTAGTTGAGTAATTGATTAGTCGATGGTAGCCCAGGGATGTTACCACGGCAATGCCCCCTTAGTTTGGCCTTCATGCTCCTAAAAAATGATACGCCCTGTGGCCAGAGTGGCCTTGATGCCCTCTCTGCACAGCTCCAGTGGATTTCTCCGTTTTTCTCCTCTGTTTCTTGTCTGGCAGAACAATTTTTAGACACAGAACAATTTTTAGACAAGTGTCTTTGTTGTGTTTCTGAATTTTTATTTGTTGAAATGAAATATTACGAACATAACCAGTGCTGGGTTTGATTTTGGACCGCTCGAACTTTGGACTGTATACGAGGATAGTAAATGCATTAAACTCTGTGACAGAAATATGCATATGCATTCTTTGCATCAGATTTATAAAGCCACATGTACGAAACTTGTGCAGGCTGTACTGCTCATTAGACATCAGTCATTACGCAAGGTTATGACTATTTGTAAAATTCAAATCACAAATTCATCACATTTCTACACACCTTCATGCAGTAAAGTCTAAATTATTATTATTATTTTTATTATACAGTACAGGCCAAAAGTTTGGACACACACCTTCTCATTCAATGCGTTTTCTTTATTTACATGACTATTTACATTGTAGATTCTCACTGAAGGCATCAAAACTATGAATAAACACATGGAATTATGTACTTAACAAAAAAGTGTGAAGTACATAATCCCACATGTGTTCATTAATAGTTTTGATGAATCTACAATGTAAATAGTCATGAAAATAAAGGAAACGCATTGAATGAGAAGGTGTATCCAAACTTTTGGCCTGTACTGTACATAAGGATCAACAATGATATATTCATGGTGCTCATGCTGAAAAAGACTTAACAAAGCGCTTCATAATCGGGATAAAATGAAACGATCAACAGGAAGATGATACCTGAAATGTAAATAAAAAGACAGGAAATTCAAGGCTCCTCCTTTGAGCCTTTGATTGAATTTAATGCTGTGTAGAGTGAGAAGGTTGTTCGTGCTACTGGTAAATGTAGTACCAATAAATTATTTCGTGAAATAAACATATTTATTTCACTGATAGTCACTGAGTAGTTTTACTATTAAAATAAAATAACCCTTAACCCTTTATCAGGCAAATAACTATATTTGGTAACTTCAGGTAATATTTCGAGGAAAAAGTTGCAAATCTACTAGATTAAAGTGGCAAATCTACAAGAAAAAAAGTTGCAGATTTAAGAGATTTAAAGTGGCAAATATGCGCGAAAAAAGTCAGATTTATGAGAAAAAAGTGGGAAAAAAACAACTTTTTTTCTCCCAGATACACCACTTTAAATCATAGACTGTAAATCTCATAAATCTGCACATTTTTTTCTCATAGATTTGCCACTTTAATCTCGTAAACTTTTTTCTCAAAATATTATTTTCGTATGTTTTTTTTTTACACATTCTGGCTGTATGTAATATCCTCCAATATTCTCTAAGGTTGAAAATTGGAATTTGCAAGTATTTCAATGAGTGCCCTATTAAGGGTTAAAGTGGTGAATGTGGGAGAAAAAAAATGCTTTTTTCCCCACTTTTTCCTTGTAAATCTGCAACTTTTTTCTTGTAGATTTGTCACTTTAATCTAGTAAATTTGCAACTTTTTTCTCGAAATATTACCTGAAGTTACCAAATATCGTTCTTTGCCTGATAAAAGGGTTACGTTAAATTAATTATTCCTGGGACTTCAAAATCATTATTCTATTTGATATCTTGCTGGCCTGGTGTTTGGCCTTTGAGGCCTCAAAACATTGACAACACCAAAGGTCAAGTGGCACAGCCTCTAAAATGCAGAAATTCCAGGCCTGGTCGATAGACAGGAAATTAATTGGCAAACATTTTGATGATAATTAATTATCTTTCAAGAAATTCCCAGGGAGCGTCTGCTGTTTTTCTCCATTTTATCTAATTTTTTTTTTTTTGCAATTTTATGCATTAATTATGAAGACATCACCGGGAGCTCTCAGCAATTAGGATATTCATTATTGACTGTGTAGATCAGGGAGATAATATCATGATTGGATAATTGGTTGCAACCCTAACATTTACATACCTTTGCTGCTACAAGTGAAAGGAAATGCAGTGAAAATATTTTCTATAGAGCGTACACTTAATGCAATGGGGATTTTTTAAACCCTTTTCAGCTGTCCACAGCAGTAAATTGCTTTGTTTCCATGTCGGTTCTCCTGCCAGTTTCTCCAAATGTATCTACTGTTGGTTATATACAGGTGCACCTCAATATATTAGAATATCATGGAAAAGTCCATTTCCAGTAGCTCAAGTCAAATAGCCCCAACCAAGTATTATGTGCATATAGATGGATATACTTTTCAGAGGCCATTTTTAAAATTGGTCTTTTGTAATATTCAAATTTTTTGAGACACTGAATTTTAGATCTTCATTAAATGTAAGCCATAATCATAATAATTAGAAGAAATTAAATTAATTAAGACGTGAAATGTTTCATTCTGTGTATAATGGGTCTATATAATGTGTTATTTCCACTTTTTTTTAAATTGAATTACTGACATAAATAAACTTTCTATGATATCCTAATTTATTGAGATGCACCTGTACTGACTATGGTTTACTCTACAACCCCAGGTCAAAAATCCAACCTCACTTTTTAAGCATAACGTAATATTAAATACCTTTTTATGCACTTATTCCAGAATAGTTATGGCATGCAAATACCCTCCTAACTTTCATTCAGTTGTTCTTGTGCCAAAGAATCCAATGGTGATATAAACCTGAGCATCCCCTTTAAGCCTTTATCAGGAAAAGAACTATATTTGGTATATACATGTGATCTTTGTCATCCTACAAGCCTGGTTCTACTGAGTATTAATGACAACTGGATGTGTTTAAAGAATTGTAAAATCTAAAATGAGTAATGAATAAAATAATATTTTGAGAAAAAAGTTGCAAATTTACTAGATTAACCCTTTATAGGCCACTCCTGGAAATTAAAAATGTCAACCCTGAATTGTTATTGGAGGATATTACAAGACTTTTTGCAAAATGTTTCATTTTTAAATTGCAAATCGAGGTAAATTGAGTCATTATTATTATTATCATATTTATTATAGTCTCTTTCCCACAGCAACCCTAAATAGACAATAACACATCATTTGCATCCATCAGCACTTTATCTTTTACCTTTAAACTATTTATTATCTTTTTAGACTACTTATTACAAACGCGTAATGTCTGAATGTCTTTTTTGAAGCACCTTATATATGAGAAGCACACAGAAATTTAGTTGTATACTTTTTAATACAATGACAATAAAGGAAAGCTTGAATCTTGTGTGATTTACTGATTGGTCAGATACCACAGTGTCACTATCTGTGATGTAGAAACCCACGTGGTTCTATGACTTCAAGTTACCAAATATGGTTCTTTGACTGATAAAGGGTTAACAACATTATAAACATGGATAAAATCCTGCAAATGTAGTGACGATGAAGTGCACCAGGATACCTGAAAGCATGTTGTCATAAAGTGCCCATGGATTTAATATACACAGTATATTCAATTATTCAGAAGCAGCGTGATGATGACAAATGCAGACAAACTTGAGTGCCAGCGTACACAGATGAAGCGCTCAGGGAGAAGAACAGGTGCTTCAAAGAGAAGGATGATCTCAGGTGGATTTCTTTGATTTTGTCTCTGCTCTGTTTTTCTCCCAGATTACTGTTGGCTTGCAGTGAAGTAAAACGCATCACAAAGAGAATGATGTTTTTTTAAAGAGGAAAAGAAGGGCAGCATGGACGCGAGCCAAGCTGCATCTTTATCATGCAGAAAGTTTTACTAACAGGTGGCGAGCGCTTTGGAGACAGCGTTTACCTTTTCTCACTTTCAGGGTGATGGAAGACGGGTAAAATATGACCCAGAGCCACAAATACACAAGGCAAAAAAGATGACTCATATTCCACTTTTTCAAACAGATGATGGAGTTTGTTTTACAATAAGCATAATCTTGAAGTCTTGAATCAGCAAATTGGAAAAATAGGTGGAAAACATGCAAAAGCGTACCTGTTTGTGATGACTTGTGTGTCAGTGTCTAGGAATTTTTATTTTAGAAAGTATTTTCTGATACTGCCACCTAAATTTTGCAGTATGATGTAGTGGTGTGCAATATTGTATTGTTCACGATAATATCGGTATTTTTTTTTTTATGGTTAAAAGAAATGCATATCATGATATTGGCAACATTCCTACTTCTTGATGTAGTGGCGTAAGGTTGACACAACTAAATATACCGAGCTGTCCTCCAAACACACTGCTGCATTATGCCGTTCGTTAGCCACGAGCTAACATGAGCTAACAATTAAAGTTGTTTTAATCACAAAAAGCTACTTACTCTCTCAGCTTTCAAAATAAGAGCACAGTGTGTTAACAGAATCCACCACAGAACTTACAAGAAGACTGTCAAAATAAGATGCCTTAAATAAAACATACAAGAACCTTTATTCTCCTTTACAAAATGTCATTAAAATATGCCCCCGGAACCCCTAAATGGTTATTTTTATTATTTGCTCATACTCAAGAGTCAAGAGTATTTTTTTTTGCATTTGGCAACGGTTGAGATTTGCACTTCACACTACATTTTAGATTTTTATTTATTTATACAGAGTAAAAAAATCATATTTTCTATATCTTTTTAAGTATTTGGTAATATCGTCAAGAATATCGTTATCGCAAAAATAGCCTGAAATATCGTGATATTCTTTTAGGGCCATATCTTCCACCCCTAGTATGATGTCATCATGTCATTATGAGTTACACATGTGAAATCAATCAACATGCTCTTCAGTCTCATAATTTACTGTCTGGTTTGACAATGAAAAAGTGTCTGCTGTGTGACAATGGAAGGAACCAGTGCAGAGACAGAGTTGATTTTCTCACATTATATAATAAAGAGATATAGATTAATCTGCTGGCAGACCTACAGTTGTGTGCTCATTATACATAAATGCATGATTTCTCTATTGTCAACATTTTCCCCCCCCTCCAGTTAGTTTCTGACAGAAGTAGGGTCATGAAAGCACAATTTTCTCTTTTCTTCTCAAAACTTTATTTCTTATTTAGTCAATATTTAATCTCTTATAAAGAAATACTTGAAACTACATTATCGGGGACTTTAAATCACACTTTCCAACTATGATTTCTTACTTTGCCCTAACATGAATTTAATCATTTAATATACATAACACTCTGAAAGAGAAATTGTCTTCTTCACAGCCAGAATAACAATTTGTTGATGTCTAGATTATATATAGGCATAACCTTTGTTTCAACAACATAAAGATGAGTATATATTAAAAGGAAACTTTGGTTGGTTTGGACCAATCACGTAGCTCCTCGCAGATATACATTATATGTGACGACATGGAGAGATGCCTGCTCATTCAAAACAACAATCATAAAGAGGTAAGATGCTGGAATAACATAATGTCAATCAGATCTGTAGAGTACTTTTTCATTAACCCTTTATCAGGCAAAGAACTATATTTGGTAACTTCAGGTGATATTTCGAGAAAAAAGTTGCAAATTTACTAGATTAAAGTGGCAAATCTACCAGAAAAAAAAGGCGCAGATTTTTAGAGATTTAAAGTGGCAAATCTGTGCATAAAAAGACGCAGATTTACGAGAAAAAAGTGGGAAAAAAGCAACTTTTTTCTCCCAGATTCACCACTTTAACCCATAATAGGGCACTCATTGAAATACTTGCAAATTCCAAATTTCAGAATATTGGAGGATATTACATACTGCCAGAATGTGTAAAAAAAAAAACATACGAAATAATATTGTGAGAAATTTTTTTACGAGATTAAATCGGCAAATCTACGAGAAAAAAATGCTCAGATTTATGAGATTTAAAGTGGTGAATCTGGGAGAAAAAAGTTGCTTTTCTCCCACATTTTTCTCGTAAATCTGCAACTTTTTTCGCACAGATTTGCAACTTTTTTCTCTAAATATTACCTGAAGTTACCAAATATAGTTCTTTGCCTGATAAAGGGTTAAGAGCAGAGAACAACACTGACGGTTCTCCTGCCTGGCTTCAGGACGGACGGTGTGTGACGCTGATGGACAGATGGTCCATTTAATCACCTGTCAAGTAGTTTTTGAAATTGTTTGCCCTTTCAGTTTCCAATGACAGCTTCAAACAACCCACCTGACAGTGTTATTAGGTTTTGGTCTCTAAGTGACTAATGGGGACAAACATTGGTTCAGTATTAAAGAAGCGCACCATTCCCAGCATACACTTTTTTTCTGGTCCATTATTTTGGGGGAAATTAACCCTTTATCAGGCAAAGAACTATATTTGGTAACTTCAGGTAATATTTCGAGAAAAAAGTTGCAAATTTACTAGATTAAAGTGGCAAATCTACAAGAAAAAAGGTCGCAGATTTACAAGAAAAGTGGGGAAAAAGCAACTTTTTTCTCCCAGATTCACCACTTTAACCCTTAATAGGGCACTCATTGAAATACTTGCAAATTCCAAATTTCAACCCGAGAGAATATTGGAGGATATTACATACCACTTTTTTGCCACTTTAATCTCGTACAATTTTTTCTCACAATATCATTTCGTCTGTTTTTTTTTTTTACACATTCTGGCAGTATGTAACATCCTCCAATATTCTGAAATTTGGAATTTGCAAGTATTTCAATGAGTGCCCTATTAAGGGTTAACGTGGCTGAATCTGTGAGAAAAAAGTTGCTTTTTTCTCATAAATCTGCGACTTTTTTCGCACAGATTTGCCACTTTAAATCTCTTAAATCTGCAACTTTTTTTCTTGTAGATTTGCCACTTTAATCTAGTAAATTTGCAACTTTTTTCTCGAAAATATTACCTGAAGTTACCAAATATAGTTCTTTGCCTGATAAGGGGTTAATCATTTTGATTCATAATCTAATAATACTAATCGATAAAATATCTGATCGTCTAATCGGTAATGGACCTTTTATCTTTATGTGGTCTGTTTCTTATGTCCCACAGGAGCACCACCAGTTGAACTTCAAGGCCTTCAGCACTACCATCAAATAAATTTAGCTTCCGTCTAAAAATCCATAGCAATGAAAATCTTGTAGACAACCCTACAACACTCTCCTCTGTCCAACTGTCACTCAGGTTTCCACTGTTGTCTTCCAGGAGCAAGTGGCCTCTCAGGAGACTTGGTGAGACACAATAACAAACAGACGGGATCAAGCAAACGGTACAAAGAAAAGATTTTATTTCTCTTGGGGAAAATAGTGTCCACGTTGAAAGCTACCGAAGTTTTCCTTTAACATGTGGTGGTTTCTACAGGAGAGCCTGCATGTGTTAAAAGGAGAAATCCTTCATACACACAATAACCTTAAAGAACAGGTTTGCTGATGTGCTGCTGCAGAATGGTGGCGTTTTTACTTTGCCCACAGCCCAATTAGTTTATGCACAGACGCTAAGAATAAAGAAAGGCAACAACATGACAACAAAATGTTGTTGTGCTTGGATTTAGCTCTTTAATAGCCCACGTGATTCTGTTTTCTCCATTTTGCTTTTATAACACCACTGCATGTCTAAACATATAAAGTCTTTAACACAGTGTTTGGAGAATAAATTGGGTTTAGATAAAAGGAACATTATTTAAAGCCCTGACAGTACAGTTTGTGCAGCTGCTTGTATATGTCAGCAATGTGTTGGTGGAGGAAGCTAGCTGTTTGAAATAATCTGAGGGAATGATGTTTGAAAAATTAACATAGAATCTCTATAAAAAGCCTTAAAGACTCTGGATAAAAAACCCTTCTCCTACCATATCTGCAAGACCCTTAAAAAACATAATTTTTTAAGTTTCCATAATTTTGTTTTGTATACAAGAGTCTCCATGGTCTAGTTCCACCGCCGCTGAATGAATTTATAAAGAAAAGGACTCTGGGAGGTGTGAGCACCAGGGCCTGTGTTAGAGGAGACTGGGAGATTCCCCTCATACACTACGTTTGGGAGGAATGTGTTATCTGTTGTTGGGGGGGAACATCTAGAACAGTCTTCCCTCCACAATAAGGGAATGTCCCACTTTCTCTTCTTTTAAAGGAAATCTGAAACAACGGCTCAAATCACATCAAAGGTGTGACCACTAACTGGACTTGAACATTACTTTTTATTGCTGTTATATCCTGTCTGGGTCTGCTGTGTGTTGTGTTGTGTGTGTGTTGTCTCCTCTATTTGTATCTTACCTATGTACTTGCTGTCTTTTATATTTGTATTTATTTTTAATTTTTTAGGGACTACGGATGCAAACTAGCAGCCTTGCTATAATCCGGCATATTTACAAAGATGTTTATCGATGTTCATTAATGTGCACTGTCCCTATCCAAAAATAAAGTATTCATATTCGTATTCGTAACAGAAAACACACAAACAGGATCAAACTTTGACAATGTGTTAACTGAACATCTTTGGATTTAAATTGAAGAAAATCTGAATCCTATTTGTAGAAACTTTTGTGTCTCGATTGCTCTCGTTCGGTTTCCTCTCGTTAAGATTTTGACCACATTGCAGATGGTCACCCCTGAGCCCAGCCTGTGTGTGAATCTTGTGTGTGTGTGTGTGTGAATCCTGTGTGTGTGTGTGTGTGTGTGTGTGTACGTGTGCTTGCTTTAAAGTGAAACTCATCAGTATTCCTCTCACTCTGGAGGAATTAGATGCCAGAACACTGCTTTTTCTGCCAACTTTGATCCCAGCGCTCCCTTCAGGACCAGTAAGGTGGACAACAAGCGGCGCTCGTTACAGCTCGTTAATGGAGCGACGCGGCGCTCAGAGCCTCGGGCGGAGAGCAGGGAGTCTAATACGCTTCTCAACCTAACCAACTTTCTCCGTGCTCTCTCGCTGCTTTAATCAATTCACGGCCACGATAGAGAATAACCAACTAATTAGCTCACCCCTCGGCTGTGAAATTAAAATAATGGTCAAATCTCGTTTTAAATGTGTGTGATAACGAGCCGACCAGTAGATGCTTGAGTTTACAAGAGGGTGCTTGAGAATAATTATTATGGTGAATAATGGTTCCTGCCAGATTTTCTTCTTCTTTCTTTCTTTTTTTTTTTCTCAGGCATTGACTTTGAAATGCCATGGAACATTTATCATCATTATTTAAAGATCTCCATATTAATTGAACAGGATATGAACATGTGACATTAAGCTTTAATGAATTTCTGTTGAGTCAATGAATATGAACGTACTTCAGGTCTTCAGAAGCCCTCGCCTGGATCAGGGGAGTTTCTACTGAGTGTCCAAACACAGCGCCTTCTGAGCCTAGGAGAATAATAATAAATAAAAAACCCTTATCATTTATAAATAACAGCCAAGTATGTGTTTGCTAAGGCTTGATGCTTGGCACCGACACAGTTTCACAAACTGACTTTCACATCACAGCCCTGGTTTTCTTTGTACTGTGAAAGCAAAAAAGACCCATCACAGGACTTTCTGAGAGTAGATATTAGTAGATATTCATTTCATATTGAATTTATATTCAATCTCAATGAACAGTGTACATGTTAATGGTAATATTCTTTGGAATCCTTAGTACTCTTTGTTTTTATTTTTATACTGGACATAGTATTCTTATTATTACACTGTCTATACTGTAAACCTCTGCTCCTATTCCATAATAATAATGTCCATACTGTATATAACTTAGACTTTCTCATGCTTGGCAAAACATTAACTTCTGAGACAGCAAACTTGGTTTTAGGATATGGGAATGACTGCTTCGATCATCTTAAAATTGTATAGCTGTAAATTGTGAATTATTGTGATAAACTGGGTGGGAAATGGGAATATAGTGTTTATAATATTTATGACCTGTTATTTTTGTACTCCACCTTATTAGTTTGGACCCAGAGGGTGGAATTGCAGAAGAGGAAGTTGAAGCTAGCTTAGTTAGATAAATTAATCTGTAATTCAAAATGAACAGCTGACTCCTTAACCCTTTATCAGGCAAAGAACTATATTTGGTAACTTCAGGTAATATTTCAAGAAAAAAGTTGCAAATTTACTAGATTAAAGTTGCAAATCTACAAGAAAATAAGTTGCAGATTTAAGAGATTTAAAGTGGCAAATCTGTGTGAAAGAAGTCGCAGATTTATGAGAAAAAAGTGGGGAAAAGCAACTTTTTTCTCCCGGATTCACCACTTTAAATCTCATAAATCTACGCAATTTTTTCTCGTAGATTTGCCACTTTAATCTCGTCAACCTTTTTCTCAAAATATTATTTTCGTATGTTTTTTTTACACATTCTGGCTGTATGTAATATCCTCCAATATTCTCTAGGGATGAAATTTGGAATTTGCAAGTATTTCAATGAGTCCTATTAAGGGTTAAAGTGGTGAATCTGGGAGAAAAAAGTTGCTTTTTTCCCCAATTTTTCTTTTCTTTTTTTCTTGTAGATTTGCCACTTTAATCTAGTAAATTTGCCAAATATATATACCAATAATATACCAAATATAGTTCTTTGCCTGATAAAGGGTTAAGAGAGTCTCTTAGTACAACTGAACAAGACGTTCTTTGGGGATTGAAATGTCACAATTTTAACTTTCATGAACTGAAAACACACGGCGAAAGGGTCGAAATTGTAAGACAAAATAACACAGTGAGCCTTGGCTGCAATGTTTCAATCACAACATGGGTTCAGACAACATTTAACATTTGAGTTATTTAAAAAAGAAAATGAAAAAGTATAATTTTGGTTAAGAAACTTTGCTATTGTGGACCTACCAGTATTGGAGCCCCTTCCAGCCCTATAGTGTTTTCTGTTATCAGACTTCAGATGATTATAAATTGAGAGCACATTTACCTGTGACGGTGAACTTCTCTGTTGTCATGATGACCTCCTCCTCATTTGCAGTGAACAGCAGTCTGCTTCCGTCTTTACTGCGTACCTCCAGCCTCTGGCACTGGGCCTCCACAGCCTCGGGCCCTGCAGAGAGACACATCCAGCTTGGAGCTTCTGGCTTTCTACACAAAACTACTACAAACTATTGATTATACCTCAGCAAGGTGATGGGAATACAACTGCAAGACTTTAATGCTGAGGTCTCAACCTATTTGTATCTGTTTGAGTCGACTGCCTTGCTCAATATTTTATGAATGCTTCCAGGACTAAACGTACCCTTAAGTTTGATAATGAAAAAGCATTAAAGAACCTAAAAAGTTTTATAGTCTGCAATGCCAACAATAATGCTCTTTTTGTAAATGGCGCTGTCAAATAAAGGTTGCCTTATGGGTTTGCAAATCAGCTTTGGGAAACTACGTTTGGGCATGTAAGACTATTAGCAATGTGAAATACTATGTAGAGTGCTTGCTCTGCAAATGAAAGGCGCCTAACAAAGCTGGATCAGCCATGCTTTTACAATGGATGGAGACAAATCAGTAATCTGTTCCGCTGGTGAGGAATATTAATTCCTGTTCACTAGACTTTGGTGTTTTTCCAGATGTGCATGCAGAAACTTTTAACGTCTGCCTTTCTCGCTCTCTCCTCCTCTCTCTTCCATTAATCCACGGGCTGCGACGGCTGGGGAATTTAATTATTCTCGCCAAGTTTCATCTCATTTCAAACAAAATGCACTTTCTACAAAAGCAGGCACTAATTCTCTGAGGAAGGTCAAGCGTGACCAAAAAGTGTCATATCACCAGTCTTGTCAAATCAGCATCAACCCTCAACTTATGTTGGCTAAGATCAATAGCTATTAATGTTAATAAGCAGGTCATTTGCTTTCCAGTGGTCATTAATCATGTAAATGACTTTGGTAATTTGGAGTGACTGATGGTTGCACTTGATGATAATAAGAAGAATCCATTGCCCTTTCAATAAGTGCATCAAAGGTTAGGGTCTGGAAGAAACTACAGAGTCTCTTTTGAAGGCACGGAGACGATTAAAGAGAATTTAAAGATGAATTGTTTCGCTAATCTTGATTAAAGTCATTAATAAAATAAGACCGATCAGGCAATTTACAGTCAGGGCTGGATTAATCTAAGATCACTTTTTAATAAGTTGTACACAAAGAAAGAAGTAAGGCCTGTACCCAAGAGTAAATTAACACAGCCCTTATAATTACGTGATTCTTTTACCATTACGTGACATAAAAGGCAAAAAGGGGGCCGTACCCAGACAGTGATGTCACAAGACAGTGATGTCACAGCAGGTGTTTCCCAACAGCGGTCAAAGGCAGGTGGCGATTCATCAACTCTAATAAAATGTCTTTAGAATGGATGTGTACGGTCGCCAGAGCTGGAGACTCACCCACTGAGAGCTGACCGGTCAGCTGGCCAAGATGGTTTCTGGCGTTCAGCGTTACGTTCTTTTCTGAGCCCAAGACCAACAAGCTGTCCTAGGGGAAGCATGAACGGGGAAGGAAAGAGAGATGGACATCACAAGAGGAAGAAAGACAGAAGAGAAAGAGAAATAAGTTGTAACTCCCTCCAAGCACCAGGCAAACGCAAGTCGGTTTCCTTCAACTGATTTATTTTGAGCGTCATTCATCCATCTCAAAATCCACCGTGAAAACTGCACATAAATTAGAATGAAATAAAGGTTAAATCAAATTCATTTAACATTCCATTCCACAAAGTAAAATACAGATAAATGAAACAAAATACCTTGTTGGCTGCATGCTACATAAAGGGAATTATATTTCATCCTTAGTCTTCTTCATATCAATGATCAGTCTCTCTTGACAAACAATTCCATCTGAACCATTGTTCATGCTTCCCGGGAATACTGCTCCACCACACACGCACCCGAGAGCAGCCAAACGAGACTTGGGTGACTTAGTTCACCTTCAAAATTAAAGCATTATAATGTATACCAAATAAAATAACATTTAAAGAAACAAATACAACTTAAATTAATACCTTTATCTGTTGCAATAAATTGGCAACAGTTACATAAGTTATGTTACAATCCTAAATATTATATTGGGATCCCTGAAGCAGGAAGTGAAGTGAATCCTGCCTGTTCATTTTTTTTTAGGCCGATGCAGTTACAGATTTTAGAGAGGAAAAATAACCAATGTGGTGACAAATAAAGTCATTTTTTGAGCTGGAATAAATATATATATTTTTTTAATTTAATACTTTTTTTATGTGGATTGTGCACAGATTTTTTCACCACTCTACAAATGTACCCAGAGAGCTACTTTCTAAAACATTCATTCATTATCCTTAACCCTTTATCAGGCGAAGAACCGTATTTGGTAACTTCAGTGGATATCCAAAATAAAAAATAAAAATATTTCGAGAAAAAAGTTGCAAATTTACTAGATTAAAGTGGCAAATCTGCGTGGAAAAAAGTCACAGATTTACGAGAAAGAAGTGGGGCAAAAGCAACTTTTTTCTTGAAGATTCACCACTTTAAATCTCGTAAATCTGCAACTTTTTATATATATATATATATATATATATATATATATATATATATATAATATAGTTCTTCGCCTGATAAAGGGTTAACCGATTATCCACACTCGGGCCACGGGGGGGCTGGAGCCGATCCCAGCTGTCATTGGGCGAGAGGCGAGGTCCAGCATGGACAGATCACCAGACTATCACAGGGCTGACACATAGAGACAGACAGTTACACTCTCATTCAGCGCGTTTACATGCACAGTTTAATCATGCTAAAAAAATCGATTTTGGCGTCTAACTGTCCTTGTCCCAGTTTCAACCTGGTCTCACAGGAATCCGTGGAATAGCCACGGATTCGCTTAACTCAAATTTCCGTGAAACTGACACGGATTTCGCTACAATGCAAGTTAATGACATCATCACGACGTCATATCCCGTGGCTATTCCAACATACAAAGTGATTATGTACATTCACTGAGTGAATATTTAGAAAATAAAACATATATTCCTCGCTAGAAATGTGATCAAAATCCATTTTTATGCAGAAACTAAGTCAAAATATTGATTTTTTTTCACTAAAAATGAGAGAACTGTCCGCCATGTTTTTTGTTCTGACTGCTGGGACCTTGAAAGTCACGTGACTTGGAACAAACCAATAGCCACGGGATATGACTGTCATTAACTTGCATTGTAGCTAGTTTTGAAAACACTGTACTCACTGAAGACCAGAAGCCAAAGCCATTAATTTTGTCACTTTAGTCAAATTAATTTCAAATAAGATTTTTATCTCATTATTATCTGATGAAAAACAGTTTGAATGATTAAGAGGTAAGAGCTTTGCAGGAAGTGGCTGGTCTCGTGGTTTGAAGTGAACTTTCACTTCTTGCTCTGAATTCTCCTGACTAATATGTGTCTATTATTTGGTAAAGTTTTGTTTAAAACTACATTTTAGTATTTTCCTTTTTCATTAGCAAGGTCACATTTTTAAGTAGTTAGTGTTTAAAGCAGTCTGTGCTGTCTTGTCATCATCTCGTCTTATTCTTCTAAATAATACGTTTCTGTTAACAAAATAACACTATTGTTACTACAACAAGGTCCAACAGAGCAAAAAGTACAAACAGTCAAGACAGGTTGTAGACCATCCAACAGTTGAACAAGATTATCCTCCCCAGTAGCTTTAAAGTAGCTGGTTCCTCTCCTTTAAATCCCCATGCTCTATGAGAGAAGGTCACAGCTGAATCTCCAAAATCTGCAGGGGTGTAACTGTGTAAATACAAAGAAGGCTGCACCATTAAAAGGCCTTCCCAAGTGAATCATGCCTAGATATAAACCACTAAATTAAACTACATGACATAAATTAAATCTAAATTATCCAAAGATGAGTAATGAAGTGTAGGCAGAGTTTGGGGAGATGGCAGAGTGGTTGAGCTGAAGATTTGTGTTTTCCGTCAGTGATGGTGAGTGTAGGTGTATCCTTTCTTCACTGCAGACATTTTAACGTTTTTAACTCTGGTTAAAACTCTGCTCCTGTCCCTACTTTGCAAGTTTATGGCTGTTTGACATTTGAAAGATGGCCCACATGTTGCTGTTTGCATCCTGAGAAGGATTACACTCTACACTGACTGTTTTTAAAATACTCTGTGAAACTGAAAATAGCTGTTGATGCAAGGAATATATAACTTATTTATATAATAAACAAACTAGTCATTAATATGAGTAGTTCCTTTATTTTGAAAAGTTATTTGTCATTCCAGGGGTATATTTTCTTCAGATAACCTGAGATCACATTGTCGATTCTGCAGTATGACAATCATCATTACTTACCAACATAAGGTTCATATGGAAACCTTGCACAACTTGTTTCTGGCCACTTGATCATATTAAATCAAATATTTCCTCTCCTTTTAACTCCGTTTATAGATAATATATAACTTGAACTGCTAAATGCTCCAATATGTTCACAAGCTTGCTGCTGACACTAGTCCTGTTTACATTAAAGTCGAAGAGACATTTTGAAATGTTGCATGAAAGAAAATTAGGGACAGAGCAAATAAACAAAGCTGCATAAAGGTATTTTCATCAGAAGACGGCAGTGTAATGTATTGCTGTAAGCTAATCCATCAGTAAACAGTAGACAAAGTCGAAATTGTGTCCAAGAGAAAAAACAACATCAAAAGAGTTGCAAATCAGACAACTTTGGCCACCCATGAGAGAAAATGTAGAGAAGTGTTCAGGAACTGGATTCAGTTGGGCAACTTATAATTGTTCTTTCACAGAACCGAAACTTCTGGTATTTGGTGCTGAAAAAGGTAGTGTACAGATGATATATCAGTGCTTTTTGATTTTACAACTGAAACACAGCAACGTTCCAGATTGTAAAAGCAGAGCAATGAGCTGAAAGACAAACACACTCCATAATCTCAACCAGTAACACCTTTAACATACAGTCAATAGACCCATTGTTATAATAACAGTATTATTTAGTGCAGCTTTAACCCTTTATCAGGCAAAGAACTATATTTGGTAACTTCAGGTAATATTTTGAGAAAAAAATTGCAAATTTACTAGATTAAAGTGGCAAATCTACAAGAAAAAAAGTCGCTAATTTAAGAGATTTAAAGTGGCAAATCTGTGGGAAAAAAGTTGCAGATTTACGAGAAAAAAGTGGGAAAAAAGCGACTTTTTTCTCCCAGATTCACCACTTTAACCCTTAACAGAACTCATTGAAATACTTGCAAATTCCAAATTTCAACCCTAGAGAATATTGGAGGATATTACATACAGCCAGAATGTGTAAAAAACAACATACGAAAATAATATTTTGAGAAAAAAGTGTACGAGATTAAAGTGGCAAATCTACGAGAAAAAAAATGTGCAGATTTATGAGATTTAAAGTGGTGAATCCAGGAGAAAAAAGTTGCTTTTTCCCCGCTTTTTTCTCATAAATCTGCAACTTTTTTCGCGCAGATTTGCCACTTTAAATCTCTTAAATCTGCAACTTTTTTTGTAGATTTGCCACTTTAATCTAGTAAATTTGCAACTTTTTTCTCGAAATATTACCTGAAGTTACCAAAATAGTTCTTTGCCTGATAAAGGGTTAACACAGTTTATTGAAAGGCACATATTTGTACAGTACGGTCCTGCCCATTACTGACTGGATCTCTTTTGTTGATCTTCCTCCATTTTGTGTCTCTTGTGTCTCTTTTTCCCCTGAAAGGTCAGCCCTGTCAAGACAGTTTGCATTTGTCAGAGTCTAATAAAGTTGACCTCTGCAGAAAAGCACCAAACAACTTTCCTTTACCTCCACATGCAAACCCACTGATGGCTCACTGGGTTGATGATTTGAACTCCTGACCCCCTTGTAGCTCTAAAATGTTTAGTTCTTGTTATTTTGATTGTATAATTCCTTGTCAGCTATTAGTTATAGTTTGACATTCGAGCTAATAGTTATGCCGTGATGCAGTCCAATACACTGCAAAAAAGCCAACTTGTATTTTTTGGCCTAAAACAGTTATTTAAGTTGGTAATGCTTGGAAATATAAATTATTGACATTTAGGGCAGTAATGTAAGTTAGCACAACAAAGGAAGCCAGTTGTCTGCTCAAAAACAAGTTTGTGAGTTGTTGTTACTTATATCTTTAAGTTGGGGTTCACAACAAGGGACAATAGTTCTGCTAACTCTTATTTCTTTGTTGTGAAATTCGGTCATTAGCGAAAGCTAGTGGCTAACTGATGCTAGTGGCTAACTGATGCTAGCGGCGCTGCTTGTTACAGCTACAAGAGTAGCCATTAGCGTATCAATGCCAACTCAAAATTGTGGTCGCAACATCACAACTAACATTTCATAGCGCAGTTACAAATCGTGCCAATTCAGCACATTGCAGAAGTTAGCAGAAGTAAGGATTAAAAGTTATTACAATGTAAAATTATAAGTTAGTACTTAGTTATAAAAATCTGAATTCAGAGTTGAGCAAACTCAAAAACAAAACTTAAAATATTTAGTTTAATTGTCCAACTTAAAATTTTATCGAAGTTTGTTGCCTTGAAATTTGAGTTCACCCAACTTTTCTTTTTTTGCAGTGTAGGTTTGATTAAAACCCTATGCACTCCCAAAAGAGGCGGCAAACTGTAGCAGATTATCTCAAGCTGGTGCAGTGTGCAACTTTGCAGAGGTCATTCGGATCATTTTCATTCGCTCGATTGCTCCTTCCCGATATAAATGCGCATCATGAATAGAAGTTCTCCAGGAAGCAGAGCATCATGTACAAATTTCAGTTCTTGATTTGAAGCCTCCCTTTAAAGAGTTTATAGGTCCTAGACTGTTTCCTGAGGGGCCATGACTGAGACGCTCTACACTTCTTTGGGATCACATAAAAGGCTTTTTAGTCACCGCGCCCGTTGAGGAAGGTCAAGTGCAGATCAGAGTGAATGCACATAAATGGAGGCTGTTGTTGTAGGTGCAGTGGGCCCCGTCAGACTGAAAAATTACCATGGCTGCTGTAAGGCAGGAGATGCTTCCCTGCATACAATGAATAACATCACAGCAGAAAGCACACAGCTTCGATGAAATGGTTTAAAACAAAGAAACCTCATATAATGGTGCTACCTTCCTGTGTGCAAGTGTATAAAAAATAAATAAATAAAAAAGCAGACATTTAAAGCACAGATAGAGCGCACTGCTCAGGATTTAACTGTAATCCTAACCAAATATTTGCATAAATGTTTGAATTTTAATTATGTTTGATTGTTGTGCTATAACCTAATTTGCATGCCCAAGCTGAACAAGTAAATATAATGAAGAAGAAATTTTCACAACTTGAAAAGGCACGCTTATTTTGTCTTAATTTTCCCCAATCCAAATACCAAATATAGCAGGCGGGCTCTTTTTATACAGCAGACAGGCTGTTTTGGAACATGTTTGCAGGCATGCTTAATATTTTTCATATTAAAAATGCTCTTGTATTTCAATGTAATACTGTTAGCCAAATTAAATTGGTTCTAGCAAGCTTGGTTTGAAGGATGTTCAAATCTCTGAGGCACTGCTGCTGCTGCTGCTGCTGCTGCTGCAGTTTGGTCCAAAAAGCTTTGATTTTTAAACTGTGAGTGAAACATGTAGATGGCTTTAGCCCTCATCCGCAGACTGGAATTGAGATTCGGGTGCTTACAATCTTCTTTGTCGTACATCTCCAGTGAAAGTAGGTGAGACTCGACAAGGGAGAAGTTTCACTCCAATAAATGTACACCTGCATCTGAGGCTATTTTTAGATCAGTCAGGCTCCCCGGAGACGATAAGAAGAGCCAACAGTCTGAACAGCAGGAATCTGATTAACTGTATCTGGGCACTGTGTTGCCTCATACCACATTGTTCCTCAGACTAAAACAGAGAGTTCAACTTAAAGCAAGGGTGCAATTTCAGAATTGTATCCTGATTTCAAATTGCAATAACGATTTCAATTGCATACTATAAAACGTTAAAACATGAACGCAATTCTGTCAGGAGTTACTTGTTAAAACAATTACAAGTGGTCAATTATTTACTTCCTCGCTCCTCTTTTAAAAACAATGCATATATAAAACGTTTGTGTCTATGGCAGGCTTTATAATAAAACTTGTCTTATGTTTTTTTTTAATAAAACAGATCGTAACTGTTCATATGTCAGACTAGGGCTGGCAAACTCCTTTACAATTATCAATACATCCTGATGCATGATGTGAAACAAATTCACTTATATCATCTTTTTTTAATGCAATAGTAGTAATGAATGGACAAGGTTACATTTGCCAACATATGTCCATGCACTGAAGAGAAACAACAAGAAAAGAAACAAAAGTGTGCCTGCAGCAGCATCCTTGAAGTAAATTATCACAGACTTCAGCATTTTCTGTAACACTTGCCAACAAAAACGCTGTATATGTTTACTGTATGTTAGCTTTCACCATCCAATTGGTTTAGCTGTAAGGAACATACACTGCAAAAAAGCCAACTTGTATTTTTTGGCCTAAAACAGTGATTTAAGTTGGTAAAACTTGGAAATATAAATTATTGACATTTAGGGCAATAATGTAAGTTAGCACAACAAAGGAAGCCAGTTGTCTGCTCAAAAACAAGTTTGTGAGTTGTTATTACTTATATCTTTAAGTTGGGGTTCAAAACAAGGGACAATAGTTCTGATAACTCTTATTTCTTTGTTGTAAAATGCTGGAAAGCGGTTAAATTTGGTCATTAGCAAAAGCTAGCGGCTAACTGATGCTAGCGGCTAACTGATGCTAGCGGCGCTGCTTGTTACAGCTACAAGAGTAGACATTAGCGTAACAATGCTAACTCAAAATTGTGGTCGCAACATTAGCTGACATTTAATAGCGGCGTTACAATCGTCAAATTGCAGAAGTTAGCAGAAGTAAGGATTAAAAGTTATTAAAATGTTAAATTATAAGTTAGTACAATTTACAGGTGAGTTGACAAAAATCTGAATTCAGGGTTGAGCAGACTCAAAAACAAAACTTAAAATATTTAGTTTAATTGTCCAACTTAAAATTTTATCGAAGTTTGTTGCCTTGAAATTTGGAGTTCACCCAACTTTTCTTTTTTTGCAGTGTACCACCTGGTCTTGCAAAACTGTAAAACACAATCATAATGTCAAGAATCGTGTTTTAAATTTCAGATTATTCAGTTTTCTGCATCCAGAAATTATCATTTAATAGAGAATCGCAATGCATATAACAGATTTTTTACCCCGCTCCTATGTCAGACAATTGTCAAATTTGACCTCTGCAGTGCTGTCACTAATGGGGTGAAAGTCAGCAATATTACAAGAAGCCCAAGCTGGAGGGAGTCGCAGAAATTCAGGCAGGAATATGGAGACCCGACGTGTGCAGAGGTCCCATCTGCTCTACCTTTGTGACCTTCTGCCTCCTCTTATGTCCATCGGCTGTTTGCATCAGTGGCCTTTAACCATGTGCAATGCTGCAGGCTTAACACTACAGCAGCTCTTTTTATTCTCTGAACACTCAAGCAAATAGGAGGATCTATTCATTTAAATCAACTCCTGTCATTCTTAACAAGTCTCAACAGCCCGTGATTGACAATCACTGGAAAACATCAAATTACTGACCACTCTGCTCATTAAATCTAATTTGACCTCTATAGTCCTCAAGTGGCAGCAGACTTTATTACCTTATTGCATGAGCAAAACGGGAGCTATTCCAAGACATATCACTTGATGCACGACTTGTCTCCTTCTGTTTATGCAATTATTTGCAGAAAATCCAGCATAAATCCAAACAGTGAATTAGCTCAATAAGATCTTTGGGAAAATAAATATTGTATACTGACTAATCACTTTCCTTAGCAAAACAGAGGCATAGTCTGTTGATAAATTGATAAACTTGTGGATTTGTTAAAAAATACTCAGATAAAATGTTCTGCAACAATCAGAAGTAAAAAGAAACAGACAACTGAAACGTATCCAGCTGGATAAAACCTAAAATGGGTGTCTGAAGCTAACAATTTTATGGTTAAACCAGTACAGCAGCATTGCCAGAAATCCCCATGTTCTGCCAATGGCTGCATCAGCCACACTAGAGGTTCACTGACAGCATATTTTCTTTGAACGAGCATTACTTGATCCACTCTGCTTGAAATTTCTGTATTGGAAAGTGAAAGGGCTAAGAAATTCCAGCTCAAACGTTTGGTTTCACAAACACTTGGAAATTATAGATGCAATGTTCTCTGGCAGGTGGCAGGAGTGACACAGATTTCATAAAGTATAAAAATTACAGCCACTTTGTTGCTTTCTAAGGGGTGAAATTTTAAATGTCAAACTGATTTTGCATGCTTGAAATTATGGTCGTATTGTGGCTTTCACATATGTAGTCGGAGGCGGATGTGTAGCAATCATAAGCTTTTTAATTTCAGGTGTAAAGTGGATTTCAAACATTTGAAATTAAGGTTGTGTCCTTTCAAATCTCTTTAATGGTTCTCATATTGGCTTCTTTTTGCCATACTGTATGGACACTGCATGGATGGACGGACAGAAACGTCATACATAGGGGATAAAAATAATACTCCATCCATTCATCCATCCATCTTCCTGAGAGATTTGACAGACAGCTCAGCACAGGCATAGCTGAAAGCTGCTGCAAAAGAGGCATTAGTCAAACACATTCAAAGAATCATAATATTGAGTGTCTGCAGTCCATGTTCCACTTGAACCTTCAAGCAGGAGTGTCACACAGTTGCCACAGTTTCAGATGCGAAAGCAACAATAGGGCTATGATTATTAAGTGTTTGAAATCAACTGTGCACTTGAAATTTCACCAAATCCGACGTTTGGAGAGGCAGGAGTGACACACTGCGGAGCACAGCAGGCAGGAAATGTGAAGCACCAACACTAAGGCACTGGAATCTGCACTTTGCCACTATAGTGTGGAAACTACGGAGCAGATAAATTATGTAACATAGTATATAGGGCTTGGCGACATCATTTAAAAGACTATTATCATATAAAAGTAATTTTACAATATCATAATACAGTGTATCTTGAGTATGACCCTGGATCAGATTTGTACTTGTGTTACTTGTGAATAATTAAATCATATAATACACTCATTACATATTGTTTTTTATGCAGTTAAACATCTTGTATGGTAACTTTGTGTTATGGCAACATGGAACACTGATGCTTATTGAAGCTATGTCTACAGAAAAATATGTTCATAATTCTCAGTTAACCCTTTATCGGGCGAAGACCTATATTTGGTAACTTCAGTGGATATCAAAACTGGGTCCCCATGTCTCTCTGTGAGGTCGTAGAACCACATGGATTTCTTCCAGCTAATCAGCAAAGATCAGGCTACGTTACTAGATTAAAGGGGCAAATCAACAAGAAAAAAAATGCGCAGATTTATGAGATTTAAAGTGGCAAATCTGCGCAAAAAAAGTTGCAGATTTGCAAGAAAAAAATTGGGGAAAAAACTTTTTTTTCGCAGATTCACCACTTTTAATCTCATAAATCTGCGCATTTTTTTTCTTGTATATTTGCCAGTTTAATCTCGTCAACTTTTTTACCATTTATTTGACTTTTTTTTTCTTACAAATTTGTAACTTTTTTTTACCGTTAATTTGAGATTTTTTTCTCATAAATTTGTAACTTTTTTACCATTAATTCGAGATCTTTTTGCCATAAATTTGTAACTTTTTTCTCAAAATATTACCCCCCTCCCCCGGGTCCGTATGTTTTTTTTTACACATTCTGACAGTATGTAATATCCTCCGATATTCTCTAGGGTTAAAATTTGGAATTTGCAAGTATATCAAGGTGTGCCCTATTAAGGGTTAAGAGGAGACATGGACTCTTTGACATCTGGGTGTAGCACAACAACTTGTAAACACAATGCAACCTATTATCACCTTATGGAGTGGATCCGTCTATTTGCATATCCAGTAGATACAGACTAACATTAGTATTCATTTGGAGTTGTGTTTCTGGTCACTTGGTGATTGTAAGTCCAATATCGACTTTCTTTTTAAGTTGGTTTTAGTCTCCCACAACTCCCATGGGAAATATCTGGCTCTTTAGCTGCTAAATGCTCAATTATATTCAACAGCTTGTCGAATTTTGTCTGTCTGCTGTTTAGTGCTGGGTATGTAGCATACAGAGGGTTTTTTTGCATGAAAACAGCTGCATGCTGCTGGACACAGAGCTGAAGGGGACGGTGGTGGAGAATCGATGCAGTAAAGTTATGGACCATAAAGTTTGCTATCACTAACAAAACTTAGCTATTTAATTGTCACTAGCATTGAAAAATGTCAAGCAACTCTGATCTTGATGGGACAAAAATGTATGCAATAATAAATAATAAATACAAAATTTACAAAAATCATAATCAAATTTATGTTTAAAGATGCAGCGTGCTGTAATACACTACGAGACAAAACCCTCACACATATAAAACAACTAACATGTAGCAAACAATCAATGCATCGTATCAAAACTGGCTTAGAATCATAGTGAAATTATTAATTTGCAATATTTTATGACATTATCAATACTTTGTTTTTTGTTTATAGTTTGGGATATTTAGTGTATTTGTTCTCTTTGATGGCAAATGGCTGTATAATAGAACTCCTTTATGAAGCTGCAATGAATTAAATATACTAATGTTTGCCAAATATAACTGTAAAACTGGACTGAAATATGAAATAGGAGTGCAAATGGTCTGTAAAAGTGATTTTTGTTTTTTTGTTTTACTTGGCAAGGATTGTAACCAACGTAAATCATTTGTGCAAAGTTACCAACTCTCATTTCACAACATGCTACTGAGAGCGCCGATTCAAGGGGCTGCTTAGCCTGTAATTTGCTGCCAGCCATCAGAGTTCCTGCCAAAAACACAGAGGGAGCCATTTCCGCTCGGTATTCACAGATTATGGCTTCAGTCATTGGTGACGATTCAAAGCACCGATTGATCCAGGAGAAGAAAAACTAAAGCTACTTTGAGTTCAGCCTCAACAGCAGCTTGGACTCTGCGAACATAGAAAAAAATAATGGTACTATATTTAACTTCTGTAGTGCACTACAGTGGGCACTGCTGTTTGTGGTAATGGCTTATTGATCAGTGGTGGTTATCTGACTGAGGAACAGCACTGTGCACTGTGGTGTAAACTCATTGGATAACCATAATCCCCACTCTCGCATTGCTTGACATATTTCCTCAGGTGAGAAATATCGAGTGACCCACAGAGATTTTTGTCCTGCAAATATCTCTGGTGCCAGTAGATAAGGGGGCCACTGCACAGCCTGTCTGTAAAACAAGACAGTAAAAATGTCTGCAGGTGGTATTGCACCGGGGAATGAAATATAGGCTTTGTCCAATGTTCAGCTTGGCCGTCTGCTGTGGCCTTGAGGTGTTTGCTATTGCTTAGCGCACGACTGTTATATTTAAATCAACATTTAAGCTCCAACCAGGAGATCAAAGAGCAAGAGTGGGCAATTCCAAGTTGTTTCTCAATCTGCTGTGGCAAATTGTACCCACTATCGAGCCACTTCCTCCATCGACGTCCCTCAAAAATCAAATTTACATGGAACCCCAGCTTCCAGTGCTTGAAATTGCTTTCTGCACCATGCCTAATCACTGAAAAAGGGGATGATCCAACTGTGCGTCTGTGATTCGTGTGGGAGAAGGAAATTTGGATCAACTTTGCACTGGAGCTGTGTTGGTTAATCTACTAAACATCAAAGAGGAGAAAGAGAAGGGAGGAAGTGGAAGAGGGGAATTTATCGCGTGGGCTTGATTGGAAATCCAGCGGGGGGACTCGGGTCCCTCTGTAATCGTCTGTAATCTCCTGTAGGGTTGTATGTGGCCTGAGAGGAGCTGAGAGGCAGCCTATTACCCATCTCCTGCCGATGGGAGGCCCTGATAGTGCACTGTTGGAGGATGACAGGAAATGAGGAGGAGGAGGAGAAGGAGAGGAGCACAGGATGGAGCGAGAAAGAGCGTAATCTCCCCTATCCAGGCACACATAGAACGTAACAACAGAGTATCATCAAGTCAGAGCTCAGAGGGAAGCTGGCCTTTGTTGCTAATTAATTGATCATAACATTCTCAACATCGATACCAGCTCGTCTGCAGCTTTGCATGCGAGAAATTTTCACATGCATTTCAGTCGATGGTGGTTAACTTCTGGTTTGTCAGTGCTATACAAAGTATTGATCTACAGGCAATGTGAAGTTGCTGAGAGGAGCGCAGGAGGCAACTTACCCTCCTGGACTGGATCTCGCTCACGTAGAGAGGCAGAAGAAACTCGGAGATTCCCTCCAGGCGAATCCCATCCTGCTTCAACTGAAGGTTTCCCATCCCGTCCTGAAACACAATCACCATCATCAGTGATGCTGCGATGAACAGCGCCCACTTTCCTGATTTGATTTAAAGGGATTATGGCTTCTCGAATGCATAAAACATTGATTCCTGCTGTCGCCGAACTGCATTAGGGAGAGCTGGAGCGGCTGCGTGCCAGACGGGCCGGTGGACAGGCAGCAGCAGCGCTGAGTGACAGGGAAGAAGTAGGACATGACATCAGGGTGACAATGCCACAGACACCCGGCGGTGTCAGGGTGACAGACTGCATGCTGTGGGAGGCTGACTGAGGAGAACCAGACTAATGTGGCAGCCATGGATGTGAATGTTGAGAAGACAAAAAAAAAGATTCACATTTATGCTTGTGCAGATTTACATTAGTTGGCTTAGTACTGATGCCTACATTCTTTTAACGCTTTATCAGGCGAAGAACCGTATTTAGTAACTTTGGTAACTAACTAAAAAGTTGCAAATTTGTGCGAAAAGGGTTGCAGATTTACGAGATTTAAAATGGCAAATCTACAAGAAAAAAAGTTGCAGATTTACGAGATTTAAAGTGGCAAATCTGCGTGGAAAAAAGTCACAGATTTACGAGAAAGAAGTGGGAAAAAAAGCAACTTTTTTTCTCGCAGATTCACCACTTTAAATCTCTTAAATCTGCAACTTTTTTTCTTGTAGATTTGCCATTTTAAATCTCGTAAATCTGCGACCCTTTTCGCACAAATTTGCCACTTTAAATCTCTTAAATCTGCAACTTTTTTCTTGTAGATTTGCCACTTTAATCTAGTAAATTAGCACATTTTTCTCGACCCCATTTTGATATCCACGGAAGTTACCAAATATAGTTCTTCGCCAGATAAAGGGCTAAGGATTACCTCAATTAATGCTGTTGGTACTAGTAGTAAAAGTATGTTTTTTAGACTGAAAAAACACTATGGTCATGAAATCACAAGTACACAGGAGCACTCCGAAAGCACTGAGCAACAAAGCACCAGTTTGATCCACCAGGTAGATATCAGGGCCGGTGTTAACCTTATCAAGCTGACAGACATGACCAATCCACAGTGAATACAGTTTTCTTGCCCGTGTAATTATAAAACTCAGTATATCCACAATCAGTTGCAGTCATTCAGCCACAGCAAGCTGCAGACTACATCTTGCGCTGCTAAAACAATTCTCTGGCCTCATGTTACCTCATCACGGTGAGATTTAATTTTGGGAGAAGAGAGTAATCTAAATATCCTTGGTATCAGGAGATAACTGGAGTTGAAAAGTTGAAAAGTTGGAAAAGTAAATCCCCAATTATATGTATTAAAAAAACTGACTAATTAGCCTTTTAGGTTTTAGTTCCTTAAAAATACATTTCCTAATGCAGGCTGAAGATTTTTTAATTTATTTTTCGTTTTATTCATGTTTCTGCAGGGTGGGAATAATCTACGGGGCTCTTGAAAGTTGTGTTTTGACAGTGATGTTGATTTTCAAGAGCCACTGTGTTGATTTTTATTAAAGATTTGTTGCAGCCTGTTAATTGCGGTTTAAGTGCATATTGATTTTAAAAGTCTGCAGTGTATTACCTCAAATAATTACTATATAACTTTGACAAAAGGTTAATGCAGACTTGATGTTTGCTGTGATGACTTTCACAACTCGGGCAAGTTTTAGGAGTGTGAAACTTGATTTTCATTCTTCTGGAGATGTCCTTGCTCGAACCACACCCATCTTCGTGACTACATCTTGCATTGTTGTGACATTAGCGCAGCGAAGAAGTCCTGCCACAGACAGATAGGCACTTGGCAAAGTACTTTGCTACATTTAGCCATGATGGCACACACAGAGAAGGTGAAAAAATACCATTGTGGGAGGAAATAATCTCTTCTATCAGCTCGTCCTATAAGATCAGGATAACTTTCTCTTAATCAATCCCTCACTGTCAACAGGAAATGCATAACTTTTAGAAAAAAAAAGAAACTGTAAAAACTGTAAAACTAAGCATGAGTCTGAGACTTTGCTGCCTATTTTACATCTCACATTTCTATTATTCAGGACCTGATTTGGTTGTAGATAGTTAAGTAGAAATTGGACAAGGTTATGCCTTGCCACACCACAATGAGCAAAGTGAAGTTTGACAGCAGCTTTGTGAGGATGTGAGTGAACAGATGGGCCCTGAGGGACGTGTTGAAAGAGTCCGTAGCGCTAGCAGCACAAATGGATGGAGATAGTGAATTATAGAGGCGGAGTACCGCGAGGAGAGCTCCATCATACATGCTGGAGAGCTGGGATTGGGGACAGACGGGAGGACAAAGTCAGAGGAGGTGGGTGGGGAGAGAGGAGTTATTTGTACTGTATGTCAGCAGCCAGACGTTAAAGTCACCCCTGTGCTGTAGTGGAGATGATGTGACGAGTTCAGAACAAGCTGCAGTCAGTCAGATGAGTAGGTGGGAGCAGGACAAACAGGAGGGCGTTACAGCAAGGCCTGGATTAGTTCCTCGGCACCAGTGAAAAGAAGAAATGAACAGATAAAGGTGATGTTTCTAGGGGTGGAAAAACAACAACAACAAGAAGAAGTGTGGAGCCAAAGACGCTCCAAGGTTACCCTGTTCTACTTAACAAGCAGACAGAAGCCTTTAGTCAGAGACGCGGGTCTGCCTCGTCACAGTGGAGCCTTACAAGTCCACCGTATACGACGTTTGATCCAGTGCAGAGGATATACAGGTCAAGTTTAATAATAATTAATCCAGACAGAATTTAACAGTCCATGTTACTAATTTTTCAGCCGAGGGAAGAAGTCGAGTCACATATCGAGGTGTGCTTGTGAAATGTATTCTGGCCACATAAATGGGAGAGGGGAATGGATGAAATGTGTTTTGGTGCAGAAATTAGCAATGGAGTCTGCATTTAAAGCACATTAATAAGCATTTATCTCTTAGTCCTGGGGACACATTTCCATTCATTTTGGAGGAAACCATTTCGGAATTTGTATTGCGACCTCCAGTTTAGATTTCTTAGCCAAAAAACACGAAAGTAACAGACTTTGAAGCAGAACTCAACTGATTTCAAACATAAAAAGCCAGTTTACTAGTTATGTGGGGTACTACTCAGCCTGTAAAACAGTTGTATAATGTATTTTATGAATCTGGAGGAGCTCTCTAAAGGCTGAGAAAATAATCCTGGAGACTACAGAGAAACTTTTTATTGTGGTCACAAGGTGCATCAGAGCAATGTTGGCAGGATGAGGAAAACAAAAAAATATCCTTTTTCTTACTTAGAATGCCCTTTTACTAACCCCCAAATCACACCAGATAAATATAGCCTAAATTAGCTACTTTTGTCACTAGTAGCAGTTCATATCAAGTAAAACCGGATGCAAACAAAAGTTAAATTTTAAATATTATAGTTTTAATATTGTATTTTATTTTGGTGCAACTGCCAGCGAAGGTGCATTTGCAGCCATTCTGCTAATTATTGACCTGTCTGTAGTTTTTTTCACCAAGTGGCTGACATGAATGGACAATTGCCAATTGTCAGCTATATGATTTTATGTGAACTTAAATGTTAATGTTTGAACCCAACTGTGGATTTGAAGAATTGTTACACACCTAGAGATTAGGGCTGGGCGATAGGCTATTTTTGCGATGACGATATTCTTGACGATATTATGAAATACTTAAAAATATATAGAAAATATGATTTTTAAATAAATAAAAATCTAAAATGTAGTGTGAAGTGCAAATCTCAACCGTTGCCAAATGCAAAAAAAAAATACTCTTGACTCTTGAGTATGAGCAAATAATAAAAATAACCATTTAGGGGTTTCGGGGGCATATTTTAATGACATTTTGTAAAGGAGAATAAAGGTTCTTGTATGTTTTATTTAAGGCATCTTATTTTGACAGTCTTCTTGTAAGTTCTGTGGTAGATTCTGTTATCACACTGTGCTCTTATTTTGAAAGCAACATGTGTTTAGCGACAGAGAGTAAGTAGCTTTTTGTGATTAAAACAACTTTAAATGTTAGCTAATGTTAGCTCGTGGCTAACGAACGGCATAATGCAGCAGTGTGTTTGGAGGACAGCTCGGTATATTTAGTTGTGTCAACCGTACGCCACTACATCAAGAAGTAGGAATGTTGCCAATATCATGATATGCATTTTTTTTAACCATAAAAAAAATATACCGATATTATCGCGAACGATACGATATGGCACACCCCTACTAGAGATGATGACATTTTGTGTTCAATGGCAGCTTTTTTTTGCAACAAAGTAACTACAGTGACAACTTTAAACAGTGCTCTCATGCCACGAGGTACAGCAGCCATTAAAAACACGAGTGTAATAACGATGTAGTAGTTTGGCACGTTTTCTTATTGAGCTGCCTGATTCCTGAGAGATGGGAAACAGCAAAGTACATTTTCTGAAGCGACACCAACAGCACTGATAAGGTCTTTTACTCATGACACAGATTGATTGGAGGCGAAGGAGGAGAGGAGTGATGGCAATAGTCAAGGGACGTATCTGTCAGAGGAGGAGGGAGGATGCTGCCATCGTGAGTTTGTTGAAAAAATGCTAAATTGTTTGCATTGTCCCTGGGCATGTCACAGGAGCTCCCAGCATCCTTCTCGTTTGAGATAAACACATTCTGTGTCAGCCGGTGCTGCTGCCAAGTCTTTTCTAATTCTTTATCGAATCCACACGAGACAAAGCACACAACATGAGAGATGGTGGCTGTAACACCATTCAACACATTGTTCCACTGCCACAAACTCTTCCTCAACCTTCGAGACCGTAAACCATGAAAATAGTGGATTGACATTGATATTGTCATTACTTTAATATGGCCCAGTATTAAAATGAAATGCTGTAAATTATTTTAGATCACTGTGCCTATATTTTGAAATCCATTTTATCCCATAAGAACCCATGGTGACACCCTTGTAACAAATGCTTTAAATCTTCTAGAATCTAAGATTAAACCCATTTAACAACTCTAACCCATTAATAGGGTGTGCTGTATTGCATTTAACTTGTTCTGACTATATTTCCTGTCACAATTTTGATATACGTTATGGAGATGCAAACAAAAAGGCAAATGGTTATTTGTTTTTATTTAATTTGTTACTTAAAAACAAATCTGAAAAATAATTTGTTGTTAAACAGCACTATTAATGTTACATTTTTGATATATGTTGTGGAGATGCAAAGAAAAAGTCAAATTTGTGTTTCTGTAAGCAGAAAATGTGTCTAGTTTATTTTTTTAAAAATAAGAAATATTATGAACACTAATACCATAAACACCCAATGTAACGTTTATTTCAAATCACAGATCTTTGACATTTAGGGGTAATATTTTTTTTAAAAACATCATAAATGTGTTCTATGTGCTCCACTTGGTCTGTGGTATATCCCTCATAATATTCCTGTAAGGATTATTGGGTCTGGGTTCTTAAGGGTTAAATTCTCAGCTTACAAAATATAACACTATTTTTTCTTGGAACATTTAATTTGAAATTAAGTCTTGCTCTGAACTGGATGCAAAACGGCTTAATGTGAAATTTTCAGACCATAAAACACCAAATTGCTATGCTCTTGGTTTTCATTATAATAAAAGTTATGTAAGATATAAGCCTCTTTGTCACAAGTCTGAGACTGGCATCTTTTTTGTTTTGTTTTTGACATTTTTTCTTTTGTGAGAGCATTATAATACAGTGCTTACTTTCAGACAATATACAATAGTATTTCTGCCACTCACAATCAAGGTTTTTTGTTTACAAAACAAGAAACAAGATACAGAAAGTTAAGTGTATTACATTTGAGAATTTTGAACAAACTGGGAAAGGTAGTCATATGTAAAAGAGCAAATACACTGCAAAAAAAGCCAATTTGTATTTTTGGCCTAAAACAGTGATTTAAGTTGGTAAAACTTGGAAATATAAATTATTGACATTTAGGGCAATAATGTAAGTTAGCACAACAAAGGAAGCCAGTTGTCTGCTCAAAAACAAGTTGGTGAGTTGTTGTTACTTATATCTTTAAGTTGGGGTTCACAACAAGGGACAATAGTTCTGCTAACTCTTATTTCTTTGTTGTGAAATACGGGAAAGTGGTGAAATTCGGTCATTAGCGAAAGCTAGTGGCTAACTGATGCTAGTGGCGCTGCTTGTTACAGCTACAAGAGTAGCCATTAGCGCATCAACGCTAACTCAAAACCTTTATTTTAGCTCATTTAAAAATCTCATTTAAGTATATTTGGAAGATACAAATACACTGATTGAAACAATGAGACTTACCAACAATAATTATTTTTGCACGACAATGACATTTATCTTTCTTCTTTTGTGCACAATGAGATATTGTTTGAACAAAAAATAGGTAAGAATTGTTCCATCGTTCATCGTTATAAATTGATCATTTTATTATTAATTTGACACAGGGGCAACAGCAGGGGCCAAAGGCTTCTTCACAGGGGCAGTGGCCCCTGTAGGCCCCTGTGTAGAACCGCCACTGGTTGATACAACTGTAGTGTCACGACAATTTGCAACAAACAGCAGCTACTGTAAAGCTAGTTTACTCATGAATATATTGCATATTATTACGTTAACACTCCACCAGACTCAGCTTTACTATGGCTGATGGCGTGCTGTACTCACCACTGAGAAATTCATGACCTTTATGATCCAGACAGTGAGGGCCAGGTTAACGATCATGGTGACCAGCAGCAGCAGCAGGAAGAAGTAGAGGCATCGTTTCCTCCAGCCGTACAGACCCACCGGGTACACGGCACCACAGCCGGGTCTCTGGAGGTGCAGGGACTGGGACGCGAGGATAAACTGCTCCTGGGTAATCTGGAAAACACACACACACACACACACAGGAGCTTTTATGTTCGCTGGCTGTTGTTAGAATAATTCTACGTTGTTTAAATGAAATGATTACTCTGCTTCTTTCTGTGTCTCTCTTTTTGTATTTGTTGTCTGTCTCCACGGCCATCGAAGGTCACTATGCATGCGTAATTCACTAAACCTTGGTAGTATCTATCTCTATGCATTTATATATTAATCAGGCAATATGATTGTGATACAATGATTATGTTTGTGTGTTAATGTTGGTTTAGAAACTGTGATTACTTTAATTACATATATTCCATTTGCTTAAACTGATTAAGATTCTATAAATCACAAAGAATATTATTGTCTGTTTTATATTTTTTATATTTTAAATGTATATCTCTGTATAGAACATAACAAGGCAGAATGTTTGTCATAACAAGTTTGTTAGCAGGTCAGGACACGGCCTTGTTGTTGTTGTTGACGTGTCCCTGTATTGATTAAGACTGGCGAATCAGCGGACGAAGAAGGCAGAACTTCCTGGAAGAAATCTACCATCATGTTATAATAACCATTGTTAGTTTTTACTGGGGGTTCAGGGGGAGAGACGAGGTTCAGACTTCATGACCTGTAACCCGTCTGTGTGTAACAGGGACATTTAAAAAGTGAACCCAGAGCTCTGTAACTTCACATTTCTTGACGTATTGTAATAAACTTTTGTTAAACTGAGAACTTGGACGCCTCCTTCTCATCCTTTCCCCATCAAACGATCTGCGCAGAGAAAATGAGGTGAGGATTTTGGTGTTGGAGTCAAATAATATAATTCATAATAAGGTTTCCTCATGCAATTTTTTCTAACACTGTCAAGAATATATTCATTCCATAGAAGCAATAACATATTGTTAGTGGGTATTACCTTGCAAGCACCACTAAAGATGACTCCGGGCTGAGGCATGGCTGGATAATCTTACAGTTTTTGAGAAGTGGTGCTACTAGTATAAAGAACAAAAGGTGAGAGCATGACATGAAAGCAAGCTGGGGTATTACTACAGCCTGGAATATCAATGATTGGTCATTAAATGGGGTGAGAGGGGGACATTTCAATTTGTAATACACTGATTTAAATTGGGGAATTTCAGGGAAATTACTATTTTCCATAGTTTGCAGGTTTTGTAATAACATACTTGGTACAGCTGCTCTACACACTTTTAGAAATTGAACCGGTAGCAGGGTAATTTATCAAGGTCTGTAGGTGACTATTTTATAAGAAGAGGTAGCAAATTGGAGTGCACAGTTTTTAAAATAAAGACGGTGTATTTCATTCAGCAGGGAGGGGAATCATCAGTGAAGATTCATCGTTCAGGAGTTGGCGAGGGAATACAATAAAGCTGTTTAAATTGCATGTTTATACTTCTTTGTTAGGTCAAACAGACATCTATATACAAATCTCCATACTTTTAAGTAATAACAGTGATTTACCATCTCAATTCCAAGTAGTTTCAGGACGTACTTTGCTCCTGTCACATTTTACTCATAAATCATAAATAAATTAAAATACGCAAGTTGAATTTCTCATCATTATTTCTTCACCACCTCAAGCAAGCATAAGAACTTTGATGCGCATTTTCAAAAGTTTTTTTCAAATTTTGGTTTTTCTATCAAGCTTTTCTCATGCAAATCTTCAAAATATGCGTAGAAATGTATTGATGGAAACACGGCTACGGACAGTTTGGCATACTGTACACGATTTGTTCAAGAATTGTAGAAACTTTTAAAATCTAACAATAATTTCTGTTTTTACAGTTTCAGAGGGATTACATTTTTTTTTTCTAAAAGATGCCTTCCAAAGAGTTAATGGTAGTTACAGTCCTCGACATTTCTGCTTATATTCATGAAGTTTATTACAAGTTTACAAATGTTTAAAAAAAAAACCAACAGATTAATACCTGTGTTCACAAATAAAATCACCATAAACAACAACAGCTTCCTGCAGCTGACCTGTTCACCACTCCCTCTGGATAAGATATTTATAATGTTACTGCCCATCAACCTTTTACGTCAGGGGTCCCCAAACTTTTTTCGGTGGGGGCCACATCAACTTTTCTTTCTGTGATGGGGGGCCGGGGTCAGTCTATAACAGGAAATGATACGGGCCAAAGTGACCACCAGTGTTATTGTGTAAATATAATGATCATTTGTTGGCCTTGGCACCACCTGTTGGTTTGCAAAAAAGTAATAAAAAGTCTTCACATGTTTATTTGAAGTACCACAGATATTCCTTTTATTTTGTAGAAAATAAAAACACAAGCTGATGCCAGTTAACAATGATTTTGTAACAGGTACAGGTGAAAATAGATTCTGCATTCAGAATCTATTTCCCGTTTCCACATTTTGTTGACCGACTCTCTTCCGTTAGCTTGCCTTGCCCGCAAAAACTTACGGCTTGGCATCACGTACATCAGAATATACCATTGTGTGAGGGGGTGAAAATGAGCTACTACTGTAAATAATTCACAACTAAGGTCAATTTTAATTAGAATGCCTACCTTAATCATTATATGTGGATATTTTATAAATAAATATATAATAAATGTATGTTTAGAGGGATTGTTTGGGATAGTTAAGTTGGCCACTCCAATTGCTTTGGCAGGCCGAAAGTGGCCCGTGGGCCGTAGTTTGGGGACCCCTGTTTTACGTGATTACATTTAAAGTGCACTGAGCAGGCTTAATGGAGCCATGTCCAGCAGAAGATGTTAAACTGATGGAGACAGTTGCCACTGGCAGTCGGTCCACGGTGACTTCAGTAAAGGACATCTCCACAGCCCAGGCTTTACGCTATGAAATTTCACATTATGAGCAAATTACAGGCTGCTTTTCTTCCACTCGGTACGAATGAAAACAGGAGGTGGATTAGGAGAAAAGAGGGTCAATTTGGTGCCAGAGAAATGTTCTCCACTCTGGCTGAGTAACTAAGTGCCTGCCAGCCACAGAGAAGCCGCTACAAGCGAGCTCTGATCTGAGATCAGAGAGGATGATGTCTGTCAAGTGCGGTCGTCCAGGCGAGGGCGAGCGGTAGCTGTTCTCCAGCCGATCGTGACTGCGGGCTGACAGTGTGAAACTCCTCATCACAGGGTGCGAGGCTGGCTGAGCTCTGAACTCTTCTGTTCAGCTGTTGTTGGGATGAATTCTTACTGAGGCTGCCCGCCATCCCACCCTCCTGCATAGATAATGCAAAGAGCAAAGCTAGAAAAAATGTCCAGCAGCAGCAGCAGAATGGTTTATTATGTCCAATTATGTCAAAGATTTTATTTTTAAAGATCCTCATACTTCCAAGGAGAAACTATTAATTCATCATGCCAGTATAAAATGTTTTAGCTGCCTGAAACACTAATCTTTAATAGACACACCTGAGCACAGTTTCCCAGTGGGACCCCAGAAGTGTAATGTATGCATAACTCAAGTCAGAATCCATGCCCCACATGCTTTATTCACACTCAGCATGCCATTAGCATAGGACACTGATGGCAGGTATCATTAGATTGTGTGTTTTCCTGACAGGGTTTCATTAGCTGTGGCAGAGAAGGAAAAGAGTCTTTAGCTCAGCAAGCTAAAGACTTTCTCCAAGAGCAACTAAATGACTTAAAGCAGGTTTAAATAGAGGCAGGAGCTGCATCCTATGTTTCTGCTACCTCAGCTGCAGTTAACTTGCTTACAAAAAGCATCATTTTTAATAACAAGGACACAAAATCTCAGCCTGTGATTGTTGCAGTAAGTCACGGGCTAGTGATAATAAAACTTAGACACTGGATGTGTTTTTGTAAAACAGTGAACATCAGGTCGCATGTGGTAAACAACTAGTGCCACAAATAGTCATACGTCCTTCATATCACCAGGAATTCATAGGAGCACCTGCATTTTCAGATACTCAACAAAAGCAGAAGCTAATGGCAAAAGTGAGTCAATCTCCATAGACTCCTATGTTAAAATGACTTTAAAGCAGAAATAAACATGTTTACAGTCTGTCAAGAACAACCAAAGTTGTTTTTTGCACCAGTGTCCCCACTCATGACAACTGTACAGGGGGTGAAGTTTTATAGAGCCTTCCTCACAAATAAAAAGGACTGAAGTTATGAATAATTAAAGGTGTGGTCGCTTTGAGTGACAGGTGGGTGCTTTCACAGGTGGCAATTCTCAGAAACCAGGCTTTATTCAGCCAGCCCCCAAACCTAAAACATTTCAATATACTCAAATGTTAAGACCAAGAAAGGTAGCAAATTCTCACATTGGAGAAACTGTAACCAACTGCAGTTTAAATTTTTTGCTTGAAAAATAGACACTGTGATTTTCATTCTTTTTTTGCAAATAAATGATGTTTCCCTTCATGTTGTCAGCGAGAGACATGTCACCCAACAGACGGTGAAGCTAAGAGATGTTCACCTGCATATAAAGCCTGTTAAAAATTCTGCAGTTTCTCTTTAAATGATCATTATTACAATAGATGCCAAATTATTTTCTGTTCACTAGTTGATTACACAACTAATTGTTGCAGCTGTACATAGATCCATCGAGAGCTGAAAAGATAAGTTGATTAATATGATTTGACAATCGAATACTTATTGCATTGATTGTGTCCAACAATGTCTTTGGCTTTAGATTGTTGGTTGGACAATATAAGCTATTCCAATACATTGCTTTGGATTCTACGACCACAAATTTACCTTAAGAAATAAAATCAAAACTTCAATAAGATTTGCTAAATATTTTTGCTTAGGTTGAGCTTTGAGTTTACTGGTCTACTATTTTAATAAAAATTGATATAATGTGCGTCTGTGCACTGAAGCCTATATCGACATTCAAGTTGAAACAATTCATTAAGTAATCAGTCGACTGAAAAATAACCAGCAACTATTTTAATAATAGTCATTTGTTAGCGAACAATCCATTGTTCCAACTTCTTAATTTTGAGGATTTATTGATTTTCTTTGATTTATATGATAGAAGGTCTGTATTTTTGTATCTTTTGACCTGCTGATTGGGCATTAAAACAGACAACTAATCAATCAATCAAAAAAAAATTTGACAGTAGTCAATACAATAGACAATAGTTCATTACAGACCTAACGGACACAGTTCCTTTGAAGGGCCTGATTGATTGGACAATCTCTAAACCAAAAGAGAAATAACACTGGGTAATGCACTTCAAACATGGTATCTATGGGTCTTGCACAGCTTCACAACTTAATCCACTCTTTAAATGACTGTTTCCTTGGACGAATAGTTTAGGTCACATCTGCCAGCAGTGGCAGATGTCTCACAAATGGATGTTGCGACTTTGCAGCAAATACAAATGACCCATATCGCTGGCCTAGAAATGTCAGTGATTCCAATTTAACCAGTGATACAGCTGAGGGACAAGAGCATTATGAGAGGTGCTTACACAAAGGCTGAATATAAACTCTCAATGCAGTGTCACAGAAGACTTTCCAAACAATGTTCACTAAAACCATAAACTGCTAATCCTCTTCAAGACATCTCTAACATTACACCCAACTGGAATTGGAGATATTCAAAAGTACACACATTGAAGAAAAAACTGTTTAAAAACCAATCTTTTAGCCTACAGCCATGCCCCTGCTGGACAGATTCAGTCTATTTTCAATCCACTGTTGCTAGGGGAAACTTCTGCACTTGTAATTTCTATGGCAACCCACTGTTCCCAACGCTAGTGGATCCTGTGATTTCTTTGCAAGAGTTTTAATGCATATATTACTCTGGTCGAGTCATGCCTCCTAAAGCTTGGTTATTCACAGAGCAAATGCAGGAGTGCATAGTGGCTGGGCATTTTGTCAATCTGTCATTTCAGCATGCCGGTCACAGCTGACTCTCACAAACACGCCGGACTGGACTGATCGAGATGTCCGACCGCGGCGGCTATGAGAAACAACTTTGACTTTTCAGAAACAAACTATTGATTACAAAGTGAGCTGTGGAGGCATACCACGCTGTGTTGAATCCCATTTATCAGTTCATGACAGCTTTAGGTCTGACATACAACACTTTAGATTGTTGAAAAGCAGAGTGGCATAAAAAACGTCCTTATTGGTATGTATGTCTACTCAATGGATCCCCATTAGCCACTATCAAGGTAGCAACTACTCCTCCTGGCGTCCACAAGTAATCAAAAACGTAATAATTAATAATTTTGCCCTTTAACTGGTGCAACTAAAGAAACAGTCCTGATAATAATTAGAAATTAGAATCAGTTGCCAGTTAAAGGTCACAGCAGCGACAGATGACACTTAGTTGGCAATGGTGATGCAACTGTCTGGGTCCAGACAATAAATAAGTATAAATTTCTTACCAACTTCATTTACCGATATACCCAACCAATAAACTGTTAAAATCCTATATAATTAAACTGAGGATAGTCAGAAAAACTAGCAGTGATACATATGCCAATCATTGGTCTACGGCCATATTCACTTGACTAATTGACCATCAAATAAGATATAATTTTGGCATGGTCAGACTGGGGACCCACAAGCAGTCACAAGACACATTAAAGGGTTCATAAGATGATTAGCTGGGTAGGATATAAGAAAAAAATATTTTACCTACACAAAGTGATTTTAGTCACTTTGTGTGATTTTAAGAAAGTTAGCAATTTTCCCTAATCTTGTTGTGAAATACTAGCCTGGCTAACCAGCCATTCATTCCTCCGTAGAGGATGCGTGGTTTACGATCCTCCAGAGCCGTTTATTGGGCGATATAAATGTCTATCATAAGCGTCTGTAGGTAGCTCTTAGCCAATCAGATCAGTTATACCAGATGACGTATGTAGAGAGACAGAAATTCGAGCAAGAAGATGACTGATGTTTACATAGCCAGACTAGCCCATCTCTACTTTGGGAGTAAAATGCTCAATTCTGCTTCTGCAACGTTTTTCTGCAGCATGTTCTGACTCTGGCTGCTCTGTAGTTTCAGCTCATAGTCTACTGGCAGTGTATCAGTGTGTGTGTGTGTCTGTGAGAGAGTGCTGCTTGCTGCTTTGCTTCTCCAGTTCTCGATTTCTGCAAGATTCTTTATTTTTACGCCTTATTCCCCCCTCATGTCATTCAGTCACACACATCCACTGATTTTATGGTCAATAGACGAGCTGCTGCTGGTCTCTGGGGGCTCCGCTGTCCCCCGGCTCGTAGCCAGATCACCGTGGTTACAGCAGTGAGTGGTAGCGAGGCTAGTAGCGGGGCTAGTTGGTAGATTAGGCTTTTGCTGAAGCAAAGCTAAAACATCCTTTTGGTGGTGATAAAGGAGTGTAAAGTCAAACGTTGTTCTTCTTTTAAAATAAACTTGGGCTCTAAACTATCTAGAACACAATCGAAAGAGAGCTTTGCGTCTGCTGCAGCCATGTTGGATCCGTAAAAAAAATACAAAAGTACAAGCTTCCGTGTGTCTAGTAGTACGCGTCATCGTCTTGCCGTCACTCCCCGTTCTGTGATTGGATCCCTAAAACAGGGCTAAGAATCTGCCAGAGACACCAGACCCTTTCGCAGTTCAAAAAGAAATCAAGCGTGCAAGGCAGTATGGGTATACCCAGGCTAGTGAAATACAGTCATTTTACCTGTTCTTCAGATCCCTAGAAATTACTAAAAGCAAACAATCGAGGGGGAGAAAACATCTTGAGGTCAGAGGTCAAGGACCCCCTTTGAAAATGGCCATGTCAGTTTTTCCCTTGGTAAAATTTAGCCCAAATTTGGAGCATTATTTTTCGTTTTAGCATTAAATCTTATAGATCTACTAGTTTAAATGATAGCAGTATCTTAGCTCTAGATTAGAAATGAGCATCTGAGAGAAAAAAAGTGAGTAAAAAGTTGAGATGGCTCGCCAGCGAGCCTGGGGAACACTAAGGGGTTAATAACGTTAAAGTCAGTTGCTTCCCTTATTAAAATAATGTCTTGTTACATGTTGTAGAATTTAGGACTCTGAGAAGGAATGAAGCTGCTTAACCCTTTATCAGGCGAAGAACCGTATTTGGTAACTTTAGCGGATATCCAAAATAAAAAATAAAAACATTTAGAGAAAAAAGTTGCAAATTTACTAGATTAAAGTGGCAGATCTACAAGAAAAAAAGTCGCAGATTTAAGAGAAAGAAGTGGGGGGAAAAGCAACCTATTTTCGAGCAGATTTGCCACTTTAAATCTCGTAAATCTGCGACTTTTTGTCTTGTAGATTTGTCATTTTAAATCTTGTAAATCTGCGACTTTTTCGAGCAGATTTGCCACTTTAATCTAGTAAATTTACAACTTTTTTCTCGACCCCATTTTGATATCCACTGAAGTTACCAAATATAGTTCTTGGCCTGATAAAGGGTTAAAGCAAAGGGCATTCCACTCCTTATTAAAGTGAAAGAGTTTTTAACCTGGACCATATTTTTTTACTGTTTTTATGTCTAAGTGACTAATGGGAACAACAATCTTGTGTTGTTAACTGTCAACAATTGTGTCACAGCAACCACAGGAATACTGTTAGTCTCCAGAGCTTTGCAGCCTTGCAGCAGCTGGCTCGCCTTTCTCTTTCTCTCTCGACTATCCACGCTTCAATTTCTTAGGAGCTCTTCATCCATATACTCTGGCTCAAATAAATAAGGGCGGTCATCCACATAGCTGAAATCAGCTAAATATTCAGCCTTTTGGATAACACGAAGCTTAGCTTTCTGTACTCTCACACACATTCCCACCATTGTGTTGTGGGAGCAGCAGGTCGCCTCTCATCAGGTTTTAAAACATGACTTCATCTTGAGCGAGACTTGGTGAGACACAATAACAAACAGGCGGGATCAATCGAATGGTAAAATGTTTCATTTTATTATAGTGTCCTAAATGTTGTCAGTCACTTTTAAAATAGAAATCTCAGTATCAGTGCGCAATTGCTCCAAATGATCACATTGCCGACTGTAGATCTCTCACTCAATACTGGACCAATATCATACAATGTTATCCCCATTAGTCAATTAGACAGAAAACCAGTGGCGGTTCTTGACCAGTGTTACTGTGGGGACCAAGGAGGGGCCAGTGTTTAATCAGAGGGGCACATTAAAAAACGGCAAAGATGATATTTAAGCATTCAAAACCTTTATTTTATTTAAACTTATTTAAAAATCTCATTTAAGTATATTTGGAAGATGTAAATACATTGATTGAAACAATGAGACTTACCAAGAATAACAACTATTTTTGTACGACAATGACATTTCTAATTTTTGTGCACAATTACTTTTTTATTTTCAAAGTGCAGTAAAGTGAGAATGATATATATATAGATATATATATATTCCACAGTTAAACTATTGTACAATGTACACATTCTGGGTTCATTTTGAGTACAATGAGATATTGTTTGAGCAAAAAAATAGGGAAGAATTGTTCCGTCTCTCATCTTTACAAATTGACAGTATATGGGTGTCTTCAGACAAGGGAAACTTTAATAATTCTGAGAACCTCCCTTTTTAAAACAGTTCAAAGACAGTGTATGTTATGTTGAATCTGATTGGGGTTTGGGATATTGGATAGGATATCAACTGATAAATTCTTGGCCGATAATGGGACATTTTTATGGCATTATTATGACAACAAAATTATGGCAGATAAATTATATGTCAATTTTGCGACATTGCGACACAGTAAGTGGCAGTATGCACCTTTAAAGTTGCTTTGCAATCGGCCAATAAAAACGCATTGAGTATACATTGACACGTCTGATTTGACAGATTATTTAAAAGCATTTCATTTGAATTTTTAGGCAAAATGCTCAACAAAAGCCAAACAATGGTTGTCAAGTTTTTGAGGTACTTTACTTGAAAATAAATAATTTGAAGAGTCTCTTAGTTTTTGTTGTGTTTGAAATAGTGGCGTTGGTTACGTCTGAGCTATGAAATATTAAATAATCTAACATTGCTCACTACATATTAAGCTCTCTTGCCCTCATGTGTGCATTAACTACCAGTTCTAAACATCTTATAAAAACTCCAATCTACAAAAACGTGAAATTATTGGTTAATCTTATTGGTATCAGCTATGAGAACCAGGTAGTTTCGTATTGGCTGAAAAAAACAAACATATTGTGCATCCCCAAAAATAATGTTAATGATACTTTTGACAACTGTATCACATGAAGAATAATTCACTGCTCAAACTTCCCATTACAAAGTATTTTTTTCTCTCCACTGAGACAGCCCAAATGAGAACACTTTTTTTCCCAGTCCAACAATTAGTGTCTGAAATCCAAAAAAGCTGGTTTAGGGGTTAGGGACAGTTCAGGCAGTTGTGCAGCTCTAAATGTTAAAAATATGCTCAAGTATGCTTGAGACAAACGTCAACAGATTATCACGAACAGATGGTTCTGAAATCTACTCAAAGCTACGGATGGTTTACCTCCTACAGCCCTGATTACATGTAGTTTCTATTAATAGAAACTTAACACCTCCGCAGTAACTTGCTTCACTGAGGTACAATAAGCTATAAAAACTGCTATCTCTGTCGAGCTGCGCTGGAAAGCTCAATTTGGATTTGTAGCACATTTATCTCTGCATATGCTACTTTATCAATTCCCTTTAAGTGAGTGCTGAAATCTGACTGTGTCACTTTGCTTTTTGCTGGGCTGGGGGAGGGGGGGGGGCTGTCTCAGAGCTTTGACTACAGATGTTACAGCTGGATCCAGCCAAAGCCAGCAATTACCCAGCAGTCCCCTACCCGCTGCCAGCACGCCTCATCTTCACCAATTAGCGTAGAGGGTGATATTCTACATGCTGTTTTGATCAAACAGTGACATGCTGCAGAGGCAGCAAAATGCAGCCGAGAATCCCCTAATGAAAGAAAATGAGACGTTATTAATGCTTGATAATGTTAATCAGCAAATCGGCGAGCGTTCTCTCACTCAGCGGTGCCACGGGAGTCCCACAGGGCTGCCTCAGCTGGAGGTAAGAAAACATTTGAGATGCACTAATGACTGTAAAGCCTGTACTCATCCATCCCGCGTATGATCGCTGAGGCAGCAACAGGGAAGAAGGGATGGACACAATCATGCTACAAGTCTGTCATACAGTATCAAAGCACCTATTCATTTCGCTCCTGTGCGCTTTTCAGTTTGACAGAAAGTCCAATCAAAGAGACAGATAAGCCTGAATACACAACCGTAACGGGCAAAACCAATTATACTTCTCAAATGTGCAACTCAGTGCATTGATGTAACCATTTCACATTTTTTAGATGAGACAATCAAACATGTGAGTGAGGTTGCTGCTGTCAATAGTCGCTCCACTTAGATGTGAAATCCAATTTTTGTGGCTCCATCATCTCTGGTGGAGTTACAATAGCAGTGGAGCTCGTCAATGGCTTCACATTCTGCAGAGTGGTTGCCCTTTATGCATGGATGGCCGAGCATTTCCGTCTGCTGAAGGCAACAAAGGTAACCCTACTGTAAGTGTGAGACCTGCGGGATCAAAGATCGCTGATAAATCCGCCACAAGAAAAGGTCACAGCTGTTCAATCAGAGCACACAGACAACAAGGCTGAACTTTACCGACGGGTAAAAGAATTTCCTTTTGCTGCTACATGCAGCTCTGCTTTTGATGACATTTTCCTGAAAAATATTTGTACTTGGCAACACAAAAGTGTGCAACAAAATTCATTGGCACCACTGACCTTTTTCATGATTTATTGACAGGGTTGGGGAGTAACTGGATTTGGGCGATATGGAGAAAATCAAATCATTATTTGAAAGTATTATTTAGCACTGATTTTCATTGTTTGTCTATTTTATTTATTACCTCTTAGTGTTGTTAATCTGCACTGTATTGTTACTGCTGCTGGATACCTGAATTTCTCCATGGGTATGAATAAAGTACCAATCTTACCTCAATATGGTATTGCAGGGTTGACTATTGGAGCTTTCACAAAATATTTACACAATAAGATTTTTTAATAAACAATCATCATTAATGTAAGTCATAATGCAGCCTTTAAAACAAGGAACAGTGACGATATTAATATATATTACAAACTCTAAGACGACACCTAGTCTCATATCACGATACCATTGATATAATATCAATTTATTGCCCCGCCCTAAACTGAATAAAACTCATGGGATTACATTTTTAAAATACAAAACATGAGTAACTGTATTCTGTTACATTTTCAGATTAGATTGGTGGTAACTTTAAAAATAGATTACTTTATAAATGCCAAGAAGGTTATGTTTAGGTTTGTGTGTTGGTCTGCAGGATTATGAAATAACTACTGGCCTGATTTTTTATAAAACTTGGTAGAAGGGTGTAGCATGGGCTGAGGATGAACCTATTCAATTTCAAAATCAAAGGGAGGATGCACAAATTATTTTTAACTTTTGTTAATAATGCGAGATAGGGCATGGCGTTGGCATGGTTCAACGCTGTTTGAGTTTGTTTTATTTGCTCCGGGGCTGAGCCATGTATCGTTTTGTTATGTGGATATCCTGAAGAGAGATTCAATATCGTCAAAGATTTTTGATCATGATGCATCAAGCATGTTGTCTTTTGCTGGTTTTAAAGGCTACATTACAGTTAAATGTTATTTTCTGAAGTTACCAAATAAAAACTGACTCTCTTCTCATAGAATCATGCAAAAGCACGGAGTTAACAGATGTGCTCATACGCATATAAAACAACTAATTGATGAAAGAAATCAAGCCCAAAACAATCAGTTAGTCGTGAAGAGGGGGCAGCCCTAAGTGGAATATGTTTTAAAAGTAACACGAACACTGTTTATTTTAGTCGGCAGCTGGTTTTGTCAAGTCTCTGAATGTTTTCAGCTCTGTCAGGTCCTTCCTCTGTGTTGATGAGGCTCTGGCAAGGGGAGAAGACGACAAACTGCTGATGTAAACAGACAGACACTTCTCCACAGTACACTAGCTTTCCTTGCTAATCCCTAGCAAATCCTTGGAGAGAGCAACGGGGCCATTTTGGACAGCACCCCATAGGCGTCATTTGCATTCATCAGTCGAACGCACAGGGGAAGTGCGAGACTGAACGGAGCACTATCAACAAAAATAATGCCACAAAGCATTCTAGACAAAGCCTCTGTTTTAATTAGGGAAGATACAAAAAACACCTTCTCCAAATTGTTTTAGCTGAGAGACAAAGTTGCAGACTTGTCACTAAGTGGGAAGTGCAGGATCAGCTCAGAACCAGAGTGAGCAGGAGTGATTTCTTGACTGATAAGTGTGACTTAACCACTAAGCCCAGAGCTCTCTCTCTGTGTGTGTGTGTGTGTGTGTGTGTGTGTGTGTGTGTAAGGGGCCAGTGGATGGACTTGAGTGCACAGCCAAACAGTAGCTCTGCTGTGTGGGTTTCTGACTCGGAGCTGCTTCTTGCACTGCAGCACGGAGACAAGATGCACATACTGTACCCAGAGGTTACTGCCTCCCCTGCTAGACTGGAATGATAATGAGAAAGCATGCAGGCAGAATATTCATAGGCTGTCACATTACTGTGATTTTTTGAAGAGGAGAATGCATAGAATATGAGGTATAGTGCAAGAGGGAGATATGTAAAAGAAGTCCAGGAGGTGCTTGATCAGGTGAGTGGTTATTAATCATCATTTTGCTGCCTGGAGAGAGATGCAACCGCAGCAACACCACGGACAGTTGACATTTATTTTCAATTAGCCTGGATTTTAAAATAGCACAATTGAAGCAGTGGGTGCACCTGTTGCACACTGCCAACTTAAGTTTGGACTGCTGAATAAAACAACAGGAGATAAATAATTCATGAGTACATCAAATAACCTCCTGTCCTGTAAAGGAAGGTTAGTAAAACTCACTTCCCTGCTGCATAATGAGACGGACGTGTCAAACTGTTCCCCCAATTCACCAATAAACTTGTCAGTTTCGGTTAAAATTACATTAAAAATGCACTTTTTCAATAGTGTTAGCTTACCTTCAGCGTCTCTATGTCGAGAGTAGCCGACTGCTCCATGTTACAGTCTCATTTGTCACAGTTACATATTTCCACAAAGTTGAAACCAGCTATAGCCGCACGAAATTCAGCGTGCTGCGCTTCCACGCTCCCATTCAGAAAAAAAATACAGTTTTCCAATGGTTGAAACAAGTCGGAAATTGTTTTCACGACATATTAACTGTACTTTTATGATATTTTTTAAGCCGTGTCGTGCACCGTAACTAGTGTTAAATAAATAAGACACGCAGGTTCAGGTGCTTCCTTCCTTCCTTCCGCTGCTCACTTTACGGTCAAGGAGCTGATGAGACGAACCGCTCTCCCTCAAAACTCAAACCGCCATCAAGCCAGACAGGATGAGGAGAGAAACTTCCGGTGATGCATTTCACAATAAAGATCAAAAAGGTGAGTTTAGACCATAGACTGTATATAAATGGTTTACACATCCCAGTGGTCGAAGATGTATTTATTTATTTATTTTTATTACGTGTACATTATTATGGCAAATATCACAAATCAAAAACAGCTTCAAAATATATATATTTTTTTATTTATTAGTTATTCCTGAAAAAGTTATTTATTTTAATAATACATTCCAGTCAATGTTTCTCTTTTTTTAGGCCTATTTATTCAGTACATCGTCACACTGTTAAAATAATAGCCATTCTTCAGTCATTTTTTGCAACCATTTTTTTTTTTGCCTAAATCATCTCCTCATGACGCCGGCCACCTATGGAAAAATCTCCTACATCCTCAGTTGATCAGATCATGTGATTTTACCCCTTTAAGATAATGGCCTATGTCAAGTGTGTGACTTAAGCGGATTTATTATGCTTAAGTCAAAATAAAATGTGAATCAGGCAATTTTTTGAACATGCCTTTGTGACTTAAGCAAGAAACGGTAACACTTTATTTTGAAGGTGTCTACATAAGAGTGACATGAGTGTGTCATAAACATGACATGGGATGTGTCATGAACATTTATGACACTTTGAAGTAACATTAATGCTCATGATACTTGTCATGTCATGTTTCTGACAGGCTTGTGTCACTCTTATGTAGACACCTTCAAAATAAAGTGTTACCATATCTTGCTTAAGTCACAAAGGCATGTTCAAAAAATTGCCTAAGTCATTTATTTCTCTTAAGTTACATCATTTACACACAGTGTTATTACTATGCCAATAGCCATCCTTTGTTACATCCTTTTTGAGTGAAATGATCAATAAATGTCATATGTTACACCTTTGGTGAAGTTTTTTGTGTTTCCTGCAAAACTTGAAAAAAATGAGTTAGGTGATTATTTTAACAGGGTGACGACATCCTAGTGGTTGAAGATGTATCTATTTTTATTATCTGTACATTATGACGGCAAATATCACAAATCAAAAACAGCTTCAAAATATATTCATTTATTTATATTTTTATTGATAATTACTAATACATTTTTCTTCTGCTATAAACATATATTAACAGTATATCTTTTAGAATGTTTCTCTTTTTTAGGTCTATTTATTCAGTACACTCAGTGTCTTCTTGTTATAAAAAAAACAAACATATATTAAACATGCATTTGTCTGCGACCCCCCAAAAAGGGTGATGTAGGCTTTACAAAGTTAACAACACAGCAAACATACAGTTGCAGTGGTCAAGAATTTCATAATAAAATTACAGGTTGTTTTACAGCTCAGTCTTAAACTAAATATCTGACTTAGCTCTCTTCTATCTCCTTAATATCACATAAACTTTCTCTGGTGTTTGGAAATCATGTCTTTGATGCATTTATTTGTTTTATTTTAACGTCATGCACATAAAATGCCCAACCCTCGTGGCTTAACAACACACCAAAAATGCAGTTTTTGTCAAGCATTTCATTACAAAATCAAAGATTGTTTAAGAGCTAATTTTGATTATTTTATATATTGCTGGGTTGCTTAAATTGCAATAATACAACATAATTATATTTTGTATTGATTATCTAAATCTGCTACTGCCCCAACAACTGGGCCCAAGATAAGTGGAAGAAAATGGATGGATGGATGGATGGATGGATGGATGGATTGATATTAAAATTAAAATAAATGTAGTGGAGTATAAAGTACAAAATTTGCCCTATTTGCAGTGCAGCAGAGTAGAAGAATAAAGTAACATGAATGGAAATGCTCAAGTGAAGACCAAGTAATTCTTTATCCTATCCAGCTCTAGTGTCTCTTATTAAACCTTGTGAATTAATAAATTTAATACAAGACTATGCCAACATATAACTTACAAAAGCTCTTTAATAAGCAGTAGGCAAACGGGACTTTCTTTATTGACAAAAAGCGACGTATATATTTTATTCTGAAACACGGTAGTGTTCAATTTCCTGTTTTGTCGTCGTGAACTATGTCTGTCTTGACACAATTCAAATCCCACTAAAATTGTGTTGGTTAAAATAACTGTTTAAAACGAGATCAAGTGGCAACAGACGCCTCTCTTATTAATATCACATAAAGAAAACTTTCTCTGATCTCTTACATAAAGGTCTATGCGTTTGGAAACAACACTTTTTTGTTGTTTTTGATTAGTCAAGCTGCCAACAAGAGACTCAGGTTATGTAGATAAATAATTAAGCAGTAGGATTTTTCTTTCAAAAGCAAATTTGTTCCCATTGATTTGTATTTGACGCACCCTGCAGGCACCATGGTGACACTGCAATAAGATTAAAATATGATATAGTGTATTGAAGGCATTATTTATTTATTTGATTACCATTGAAAAGAGTAAACGTGGATGATTTTTTTTAAAGGGGGAAATTAGCCTACTGTGATTACTGTGATTTTGTAGTTCCAGAATATTAATGATAAAATATAAGTTCTATAGCTAGATAAAATGTAAATTTATTTGTATCTTGTGGATATTGAGGATTTGCATAAATATAATAAATATAGATAAATATAAAACCAGATAGTTTGGGCAGGTATCATATACAGTCTTTAGGCAGGTTAGTTTTTCTTTTTCCTTTCCTTTTTTCTTTTTTTTTTAAACACATTACCTATTTATTGCAGTATCCTTAAAATTACAGTAGACGGCAGCAAAGTCTCAGGCTGACTTTTTTCTTTCAGGCAAACGTAATCAACCATGAGCTCCAACTCTGAACCAGGATTAATAATCAACTATCGACACATTTATTCCTCATCGCAAGGATGTCAGACGCCAAGCAAATCATGGCACAGAAAAGGTATATAACTGCATTTAATTTGGCGTTAGCCTTTAATATTTTAAGTTGATTTTAGCTCTTAGGAAATAAAAAAAACGTCATTTAGTATCATAATACTCCTTAAAAATCACGGATGGCGACACCCTTGTGCTATTTATAGCCCGCATAGACTGTAATTAATGAAATACATGATCAGCTATGTAGCTTACAGTGCATTATTGATGGAGATATTTCATCTTATCTTTGTGTGTGTCCTCGCAGTGCTAAAATTGCAGCTGGAGCTGTTGTGTGTGTTGAAAGCGAAATTAGAGGAGATGTGACCATTGGTGAGAATTTGCTTTTAACTCTACTGTAAACGCCATTTGTCAGCAACAGCCGAGTCCTTCCAGTTTTCCATTTGTATTATTATTATTTTTTTTACAGGTGCTAGAACAGTTGTCCACCCCAAAGCACGGATCATAGCAGAAGCAGGGCCTATTATCATTGGAGAGGGTAATCTGATAGAGGAGCAGGCACTTATTATTAACAGGTACAGTGTGTATCACAACATAATCATTATTATTTGGTCATAACTGTCTCACCTTATCTAACTCATTGTTGTGTATGTGTTGTCTGTAGTTATCCAGAAAATATCATGCCGGACACAGAGGGAGTGGAGCCAAAGACAATGATCATTGGGACCAATAATGTGTTTGAAGTTGGATGTGGTATCCTTTGCAATGCAAATAACTGGATAACAGAAAAAGGCATCTGGCTGCATTCAATCTTAACAAATATTACTTTATTGCAGATAGAGCTGGGCTTATGTCAGCTGAGGAGAAACAAGACATGTATTTACAGAAATACCAAACACAGTAATTTAGAAACAGTGTTGCCAACATGTAGTTTGTCCACCAGAGAGCGCTATACACCTTGGTCACATCAGAAGAGTATTATGCTGCGTTCGATTGCACTCGGAACTCGAAAAGATCCGAGTTGGAAATTCCGACTTCCTAGGTAAATGCGTTTCATTGCTCAACCTCGGAAAACATGGCCGCCACAGCAAAGTGATGTTTGTTTGGATGTCTTTGGAGCATTTAAAAATTATTCTGGGGAAGTACATCAGCTACCTGGTACAACAGACAGTTAAATGGTTGTGTCCTCTCTGGGTGGAGTTGTGGTCTGCAAATACTTAAGAGACAAAAATATAATTAAATCAATTTCCTGGATATAATAAGCAGAAGTGCAGTATAACACTCACACAAACTCTTTAATTAACAGAGTGGGAGTGCAAATACCATCACAAAGTAATCCTACACTTTTAGTCACACAAATGCTAAATTAAACGACACATAACAGACTAAATGTTGAAGATAAAGTGACTGTTTACCTCTCACGATGTGTGGCGCCATTTTGCTGTGACGTCTTTTTATATTGCCGACCTACTCGGGTTGCTTGGATCCTACCCGAATTTCCGAGTCGGAATCCCGATTTCAAGGGCCGTTCTATTGCACTTTTCCGACTCGGATGTCGGATCTTTCCGAGTTCCGAGTGCAATCGAACGCAGCATTAAACCCACAGTTACTGCCAGCTGTTTGAACTTCCCAGGTTTAAATCTTTAATGATTCTGCCACAGTTTCTCAAGCTTTGAAAATTGGAGACAACAATGTGATAGAGTCTAAAGGTAAGTACTGTAATCACCTTTAAGACTTTCTGACATATATCATCATATAGTAGATTTTCTGGACAATCAATAGAGAAACCATTTATTAAAGTTATTACTTGTTAACACAATGACGTTTTGTCATCATTGATGCAACAATTATCTTTAGATATAATGTTTCTTTAAAGCAGTTCTGTTCATTGTTTTTAACAGGAAGTGATCAGTAATCTCAAGCCTTTTTCCTGAAGGGACCCTTTTTCTATCATTGAGTTAACTGACGGCCTCAGATAAAGTGACTGCATTTTTTATCTTATATTCAATGCATAAAAATAACAGCACTGAACAAATGATAAACTGTACAATAAACCTAAATAGTGAATACAATGACTGTAGGAAGTTTGTATAAAATTTGCATATATTTCCTGAGAATATTGTGACAGAAATTAGTTGACTAAAATAAATTTAGTGTTTTTTTCCCTCCCTGACACTTGGTCATTCACCATGCCCTTATCCTGTCAAAATATTTATATGTATGTATTAAAATTATATATTTTAAATAATGATTAAAACATTAAAAATAACAATTTAATTTAGTTTTCTTCACAGAACCAAATGAAAAAAATGTTGATTGGATATAGACCAACTGAAGTAAATGTATACATAAGCCTTAATGCTATATACTCTACCAATGAACACCCCAAGTAGGCCTTTGTATATATATATATATATATATATATATATGTATATATATATATACACAATAAACAGTATGATAAAGACGATCGTTTTAATTTTTGTCTCAGTGAATATCATCGAATCAAATCAAATCAACTTTATTTATAGAGCCCTTTTAAACAGCGTTAGCTGATACAAAGTGCTGTACATGGCAGGACAGACCAACAATAAAAACAGAGAACAAGCAAAAACAACTAAAACAAAACGAGTCTCATGCTGGGTTTAAATTAGTCTTAATTTTAAAATTAATCTTAATTTTAAAAAACCACAAAGAACAAATAAATACAAATAAAACATCATTATATTGTCCAACCCTAACTTCCATATCACTTTTGTGTAAGAAAATCCATCTTTGTCAATATTAAATCCCAGCTGATCTCGGGAGAAACGTGATCCTGAGCAGTGGATGCATCATCGGAGCGTGCTGCCAGGTCAACACGTGTGAGGTCGTCCCGGAGAACACGGTTGTCTACGGTTCAAACTGCATCCGCCGTGTGCAGAGTGAAAAGCCACAGGTCAGCCTCCGCTGGTGCTTGTTTATGTCTGAGAGTCACGAAAGTTTCATTTGGCATGTGTGCAGATTGATGTAAACAGAGATGGGATTATTTATTTATTTAATGAATCTTGCAGCCTCAGACTCTGCAGCTCGACTTCCTCATGAAGATTCTACCCAACTACCACCACCTGAAGAAGACGGTGAAAGGAAACAGCACACCTGTGAGAAACTAAGATGAAGCCGGAGGGGTCCTACTTCCTGTAACCCAAAACATCTGCACACACCGACACAACACTCTCGCTCAGTTCCCTCAACTTGTACTTGCCTTTCACTTTAGTGTTGTTCTTTAAAGTTTAGCAGAATACCTCGAACATTTAAAATCACCATCATACTCTACATTTCCTCCTGCCAACATTCTTCAACACACGTGACAATTTCTGCTGTTGCACTTTTGCTTTCAGCTCCATATTTAGACTGTTTATGACATATTTTGAACCAAATTATAAATCTTTTGTGCCACTTTTATGTTAATCAATTATACTCATATATATATATTTATAATTGTTCCAATGAAAATATTGCAATAAAGATTCTAATAAAATTGAATTTAAGCTTCTCCAAGTGTTGGTTTTAAATTTCCTTTTTTTTTTTTTTTTTTTTTACCACAAGGAGGGACTATTGAGCAGCTGTTCATTCACCGTCTGTAACGTGAAGGCTTTGTTTCATCAGGTGACACAAAATATCCAATTAAAATAGCACATATTAATAAAACATCTAAAAATATCTTCAGTATCATGTTTTTGGTGCCAAAAATAGTCATAAAATCAAGTTTATGGGCTACAAATAGTCACTACAAATGAACTGGTGTCCATGAGCTGATAAAAAAGTGATGCCTGAAGAGACAAGTCTGGGTGTGGTGGACCCCATGTTGGACTGCCAGTCCCGTGTCTTTCCTCCAGGGTTTACCAAATTGGTGGCGCGGGTACGGTGGGAATTCCACACAGAGCCTGGTTTATTGTAATTGACATGGGTGTGGTTGCAACTTGCATTTCTGCTGCAGCATGGGCCTGAATAACGCCCCCCTCCTCGTGTCTGAGCCCCCTGGGTGATGCTCCCATCTGTCTTCTTGCAGATTTGGGTGCTGAAAGATGCCGAGCCAGCAGCACATCACCGTCTGAAACAAAAAGTTCCGACGCTACATCTTGCAGTTGTTTCCTTTAAACTCTTGTAGCTGTAAAACAAGCTGAAGGCAGCTGCTCTTGGTCTTCAGAGTTTAAAGGCTGTGTGGTGCTCAGTGGGCAGGGCGCTGCACCGTGCAGCAGCTCCCCGTAGGAGGCCCACAGCTGGTGTCGCACGCTGCCAATACTCATTTCAACATGTCACGGTGGAGTCCCACGAGGAGTCCACATCAACCAGGGGCTAATTATTTCAGCGGCGGAGTGCAGCCGGGGCCACGTCTAGGCTCCTTTCCGTTCTCACTTCTTCTGTTTTTTTTCCCACTACCAGCGTTTTTTATTTTGGGGTGTTGCCAAAGCGTCAGTTTACTTTAATATGACAAGGAAGACAGATGCTGGGCACAGTTGCACGGATGTGCAGAGTGACAAGGGCCTCATGGGGGGGGGGCATGTGTGGCCTTTTAATCTGCGGTGGGTTTTTAGAGAGGCAAAATGGCTATGATGATAGCAACTCATGGCAGGAATGAGAGGAAGTTCAAATGTTGTTCTATATTTGGAGGCAGTTATTTATACCTCTCCCTTACTGTACTGTTGTGAAACTAAATTATCCAGCTTCTACTCCTGAGACTTTTGTACATCGCAGTGGTATTTGCTTTTCTTTTCATAGGATTATCTCAAGTCAATATTTGGCCTTTGCTACAATATGCAGCATTCTCTGAAGAGTCAATAATATCTAATCATAAACAAAGAGAAAAGCATGAGATTTTAGTTTGTAACACAGCACTGGATACTAAGGGAGTGTGAGCGAAACACAAGTAAACTCACAATTCTTCTCCATACAGAGAGATATATCAAACTAGTGCTGCACCCAGAGAGCACAGACCTCCACCAAGGCCATGCCCTATCTCACAAGTAACAAATAATTCCTGAGAATTGGATCCATTCCTAAATGTAATGGGTTCTTCCTTGGCCCATGCTACATCCTTCCACTCAGTTTCATGAAAATCAGGCCGGTCGTTTTTCTGTTATCCGGCTTAAAAACAGACAAACAAACCAAAAGCTCACATCACATCCAGAGGTAACTTTAACTAACGTAAAATGGGGGAAAAGAAGATAAGTTCTTACCATTTGATACAATGTTATGGTCTGTGTTTCCAGCAGCACGTGCGGCTCCAGTGTGGGTGTAGTCCACCACAGTCAGTCATGGTCAAACAGGCCACCAGTTGCTTTGAGAGGATAAAGGCTTTCTGACAGCTGACCTTTGCCTCCAGGTCCACTCCACCTTTAAAAAGTGAAATGTGACCTATAGGCCGCAGTGATTTCCACTGCAATCCCACAGAAATAATTAATTTCATCACAACAGGGACCCTGAAACACTGGATGTCATGCCTTCTTAGCCATGGTAACGGCATGGCTCTGTGGATGGCAATGTCGCCCGGCTGGTGTGCCTCTTTGGTCCAGGCGGAGATATTTCAGTAACTGTTGGATGGATTGCCATGAAAATTGGTCCAGATATGCATATTCCAAAGAGGATGAATCCTAATGACTCTGGTGATCCCCTGCACTGCAAAAAAGCCAACTTGTATGTTTTGGCCTAAAACAGTGATTTAAGTTGGTAAAACTTGGAAATATAAATTATTGACATTTAGGGCAATACTGTAAGTTAGCACAACAAAGGAAGCCAGTTCTCAAAAACAAGTTTGTGAGTTGTTGTTACGTATATCTTTAACAACAAGGGATCTGCTAACTCTTATTTCTTTGTTGTGAAATTCGGTCATTAGTGAAAGCTAGCGGCTAACTGATGCTAGCGGCTAACTGATACTAGCAGCTAACTGATGCTAGTGGCACTGCTTGTTACAGCTACATGAGTAGCCATTAGCGTATAAATGCTAACTCAAAATTGTGGTCGCAACATTAGCTGACATTTCATAGCGGCGTTACAATCGTGCCAATTCAGCACATTGCAGAAGTTAGCAGAAGTAAGGATTAAATGTTATTACAATGTAAAATTATAAGTTAGTACAACTTACAGTTGAGTTGACAAAAATCTGAATTCAGAGTTGAGCAAACTCAAAAACAAAACTTAAAATTTTATCGAAGTTTGTTGCCTTGAAATTTTGAGTTCACCCAACTTTTCTTTTTTTGCAGTGTGACTTTTTCTCTAATACATTTAAACATTTACATTTTTGTTTTTTTAGCAGGGGTTTGAAGAAGTTTTCAGATCTTTAGTATTATCAGCTAAATGTACTTTAAGAATCAAAAATAAAATGACTTGTTATGCCAAAGTAAAGTGGATAAAGCATGCAGCATTAGAAAAAAGTATTCAGATCATAATAGTCATTCTCCATTCAAAACATTACCTACCTAAAAGTACAGACAGCTAAATTTTCTTAAAAGTATGTAAAATAAAAGAACTCACAGTAAAATGCTCCCTGTCTGAGTTTTACTATTATATGTGATGTTTTTGGATGAATATTACTGCTGCTTTAAAGTGTACATTATCTTTCTATATTGTGTGGTAGTTTAATCTACAGCAATGCCTCATATTCAATAAGAATATCCTGTGAGAACCATGCATCTCTAAAAACATTTCATGGTTTAAGAAAAACAACTCTATTTCTGTTTCCGCTTTGTGATGATGCATTTTCCAGCTGATCCAAGATGGTTTATTTAAGCTTAATAAGAAGCAGAATTTTCTCAACACATGAAGGAACACTTTATCCTTTAGTTTATCACAAACATCTCAACACATCTGGACATTTGTGGTTGTCACTGAACAGGAAGGGGATAAAAAATAATAATAATTTGAAAATTGTCGGACAAATATAGTGGATTAAAAAGTACAATATTTGCCTCTGAGACATAGTGGAGTATAAAGCAACTCGCTAGAAATACTATATATAAATAACTTAAAGTGCAAGAACCTCCTTTTTTGTTTGTTTTAAAGCTTACTTTTTTTGTGTGGCATTTTTATGATTTATTGATAGTGACAGAGAGAGAATGGAAAGGGGACAGAATCAGTTTTAGTGAATGCAGTCTGTATGTTTGTGTACATGTACATAGATGTACATGCTGAATGCCAATTACAGTATTTGTAGCTGCTTTACTGCAAGATTACACATGATAAAAACTAATAACATGATACAATAAAGTGGTGTCTTCACAAAAACTTGACATGACAATTATAAGATGGAACAAAAAGGAAAGCCACAAACCATTAAAAAAAAACTGTCGACAGATTATTTAAATTGAATCAAAGTAAAGGCCAATACAAAGTGTTCAAACAAACTGTGCAGAAAGTAAATGAACCATTTTTTTCACACACATGCATTGTTCAATAAAGATTAAGGCGAGGGAAAGACAAAGACAGCAGGGTTTTAGTTTAACCTTTTATTGGTTCCACTGCACAACAAAAGAGGTGATATACTTTTACCTACTTCCCTTTGACCTGCTTTAAGTCATTTTTAGGACCACTCAACAGCATTCAAAGGGAACATTATAGTCCATTACATAGACCTGTGTCAACATTTGGGAATTCAAGCCTAGGAGACATACTTAGTGTGATCTCTACGCTCTGCTCAACCCTTCCCCTGCCCGCTGAACCATTAAAGCTTATAATACAGTCTAATGACACAGACGTTTCTTGTGTCGCTGTACTTTGACACAACTGCAAGTCTTTCCATATATAGTAGGGCAGAAAGGTGGTTTTATGAGTCGAGCTCTTGTCTTTGTTCGGAGCAGGTTTCCTGCAGATTTAACACGGGGCTGCACCTGGCGACTCGAGCCGTGCCCTTGAGGATAAGCGCACGTTCTACCTCACTACTCAGTAATGCAACCAGTTAATCACAAGAGCTCTCCAGTTCTAGTACTCTGAACCAGTCCAACAACAACTCATAAGGAAGATCATTTTTTCTCAAACCGGCAGACACCTGGCTCATCAATTTGTACTTTTGGGCCTTTTTGAAATGTGAGCCTAAGCTTTGTCACTTTTACTTTTCCACTTTTCCAGCTAACAAAGGCCTGCCAAACAGAAAGACACTACAGTTTGTAAGGCGACACGTTGTTGAGGGATTCTTTCCTGGCAGAGTCTTGCATTTCTCTCTGTGGCTGTTTGTTGATTGACAGTAAGCAGAGCATAACAAAATGTGTGCACTGACATAAAGACACCCAGCTCGGGCAATACATCTTATTGAAGGGAAAACTTAGTGAACTAAACCAAATGAAGACATATTGTTTGCTTTAGACGATGTGGCCCTTTAGTGATGGCATTGTTGCTCTGCAGGCTGTTCTCATGAACAGTTAGTAGGTAGTAATGCACTGGATTTAACAGTCATCCCACAGAATATTGTCCGGTGACGTAGCAACGTAATATAAAAGCCACATGGGTCTCCTGTAGGGCAGGTTGGATGAATCAAATAAACCCACGGCTTTCATGCAGGGGACCAGTGTTTGCTCTATAGGTCTATTATTATTGTCCACATCTGATTTATGGACCAAAACTAATGACAGTCCTGTCAGGCTTTGCTGCACTTCAGCACATTATTGTGATCATTGCTAATTCACAAATGTTAGCAAGCTAAAACTAAAATGATAGCCATTATAACTGCTAAACATCTGTATGTTAGCACTGTCTTTGTTAGCATTGCAAGTTAGCGTTGTCTTTGTATGAATGTTAGCATACTGGTCTTAGCATTTAGCTTGAACCACCACATATCCCTTTTGGACCAACGCAAACCTAGATCTCCACTCCCCGTGACTATAAGAACAACAATGGCAGACAACATCGATTTTTTACAAATGTTGCTCCTGGCTTTGCTAGTCTACATTAGCACCCCAACACGACATGTACAACACATTTGTACTGCTCGTCTTGAAAGCTATGGACGGAGGTTACGTTCTTATTAACACTGAACAAAAGATGTTAATGTTAGACTCTGTAGCCCGCTAACGCTAGCCCGCAAACACTTGCCTGTATCAATAACATTGCAGCTAAACAAATAAAATAAACATAAATACATGTTTTAAGTAGGTCTTGTTGGTCAGATAACCCCACCCCCAGACATAAGTAGTTTGTGGTTCAAGACCAGCAAAGAGTTGGTAGCGCCCTGGAACCAGTTTTCCTGGCAGAGAGCCAGTTATTTGGCGGTTTAAAAGCGAGGAACTGGTTAAAGATTAGGTAGCGGCTTTGAACCGGCCCTGGAACTGCCGTGGTCGAAAAGGGATGACAGAGAGAAAGTACAGCCTCACAGAGCTGCTAGTATGGCTCTAAGTCTTGTTCAAATTTATTGGAGCAAATGGCCACGTGAAAGAATAGAAAGGAAATAAGAAACCTAGACAATTAAAAACAGACTTCAAAAAGTATTGGTAACGTCATTTAATGTGATTTTTATGTCACACAGCAGTTGAGTAAACAAGCTTTAGTCGTGAAGAAGCCACTGAAAAGACTGAGGGAACTAAAACAAAGCAGTAAGCCTCTCATGGCCAATTAGAGCGGGTCAGTATGACCACAAATTGCTCATTGGTGATCTTAGAGGAAGATCAAGGGCTACTAAGCATGGGAGGGGGGTGTACGCTGTGTATCAGTAAGTCAAAGGAATGGAATGGCTTGGCTCTTTGCCAAATGAGAGCCACTTACCCCACATCATTCAAAAGGGTGAAGTGTGTTGCTCTGCCAAACCCAGAGCTGCTGTCAGGTCTAGCTTGTTTTTACAGATGACCTCTGGATGGATTGCCACATTGTTCTCCCTCTCTTTTTGTCTTTTTGTTTTGGAGGAAGTTAGTAACTGTGGAAAGCAGTGATGAGGAGTTTGCTTTGATTCTGAGTTGCAGGAATGCAGAGAAAGCGTGAAAGGGGAAGAGGCAAGACATCTTTGAGTCATCTGACTGCCGACCGAGAACCACAGGGGTCCTCCCTCTGGGATCCACCACTGGTCAATACATCGGCATTGTGTCATGATAGATTTTTGTTTTGGTGCTCATATCAAGCTGGCCTTTTAGCTATGAGTCAGTGATCCAGAAGACGATATTGGATAATCTGATTTGTGTCTCAATCTTCCACCCTGCCTTTGTGTCAGCAGAGGTTTTTGCTCTATATCTGAAGTATTTGTTATCTGGACAACAAAAGATCTCTCTTGCTTTTTTGCTTTTCAGCTCTGTAACATTATGCTAATGTAGGATTATAACAGCAGCTGTTTAGTTTACCTGGCTTCATCAGCAAAAAATAATCATATGACCTGTGAGAGTTTCTGATAGCTCCTTTAACAAGCAAAGATGATTTGACATTGTCCTCTAAAATCTTACAAGAGCGTGAGTACAACTGTATGAAACAAACAGAAGAGATTTACGTTCCACTGTAATCAAAGTATTTCATGTTTTACTTTTACGAGAGAAAAGGCCTTAGAGACGAGGACTGTCTTAACTTTGAAATGACATAATCTTGAGCCTCATTCCCGCTAGAAAAAAAGCCCACTAACACCCACTAACATCTGGCTTTTGTCTTGTGGGAAAGGTTACAATCGGCATTCATTCCCAGGACAAATTACTCTGCTGTAATAATGGGCATTTATCTGCATCAATCTCCTTGCAGCTTTCTAACATTGTTCTAAAGTAATGGATATAAAAAAGAGGAAGTAATCAACGTAATATTTTCACTGGCCTCCATGCTGCTTTATACTGTTTACTAACATTGTTTTCTTTCTATTTTTGGTGGGAAAAGTGTATTGGAGAAAATTTGCTAGCAGGACCAATCCCAAAGTATGGAAAACTTGAGGTCATCTAATAACCAGGGTCACCATGTATTTGTGCCAAACAGTAATGTAACACGTAAATTAGAGAGCTTTAGAGGTGCTGATAGGTTGATTTCTTTAACCTTTAGAGAGAGGCTAATATATCTGCTAAGCTAACTTAATCAGTTGCTGGCTGTAACCAAAGATGCCCTTAAACACAAGATCACGCATTACAAGCTGCGCCAATGGTTTGACGTGATACACACTTTTTGTCTCCGAATTAGGAATCAGGCATAAAGTATTTCTTTTCTCTTTTGCTAAAATAGATATTTACAAAGTTAACAGCCATATATAGTAGCATTAACCTCGTATGACCCAAGCTTTTGTTTGGTATTTGTTGTTAGTTTCTCCTAGATATTTTGGATCAGTAGGATCTGATAAGTACAAAAACTAAGCATTGTCTTTGATCAGGAAGTTTTTTTTAATTTTTTTAAAAGGGATAATTTTCCTGTATAACACAATTGATTCGCCAGTGTATAAAACTGTTGTAGCTTGTTGCTATTGCTAAAATAGTCAAATTTGCACAGAATATCAAACTACAAACATTATTAGGCATAAATAAACATGTTTTAACCATAAAATCTGATCAGCTTTTGTACCTGGTCCACTTTTTTTCTGGGGATAAGCTGTTGATTGACTTTACCAAGATGCTGTCATCTGATTCTTACACTGATTGATGTATTGTCCTTTTTCTAGAGTGTGTAATACTGAGGACATAGTTTAGCAGAATTAAGTATAAGGTCCAGAAAACCTAAAAAGAAATGTCCACATATGAGGACGCAGGGTCACAGGAGGTTAAAAAAACTTGTTAGCTAGGGCGCTTGTTAACATTAGTTTACATTAGCTTTAAATTTGGCTAATGTTACTCTAACTTTCCAGTCTGAGCAGTGAAGCAAACCCAAAAGTGCCTTAAGCCTGCATTTAATTCAAAACTCCAGCAGGGTCACCAACAGTGGCTGCAAAAGAACTCCGGTCGTATCTATCTCAATACAAAATGAGACCACTTCTCACTTGATTTATTACCTCAGGAAAAATGTAGTAGTACATTATAGCCCCAATCACTAGTTTCAAGTCGTCTTCAATACAATATGATGTAAATTGCAATACTGACTATTAGCCAACATTTTTTTTCATTTAAAAATGTCTTGTTCTGGGTTCGGTGTTACTAAAAGACACTTGAAAGAGTCTGCTGTGCAATTTTTCTGGTGAGTAACGTATATTTTGTTTTAGCGTTAGAGTTGCTTTTTAGATACATCTATAAATCCAACCCTCGTTCCTCTACAGTCCAAATATGGTCTCTCCTGAAAACAAAGATTGCCAATGGATGTAATGCAAGATCGCGGCAGTCGTAACTGGAGGCTTCCAACGGGCAGTCCACAAACCAATGACGTCACGGTGACTACGTCCACTATTTATATGCAGTCTATGGTTACTCTATCTGCATTGCCAGATCTCGTGAGAGTTTGTTGTTGGGATTGAGAAATAGTAATGTGCTGCCCACTGCTCCTTGCATGGTGTGTTCACTTGTGTGTAAAAAAGGATGGGTTAAATGCAGAGGTTGAATTTCCCCATTGTGGGATTAATAAAGTAATCTTCTTCTTCTTCTTCTTCTTCTTCTTCTTCTTCTTCTCCTTCTTCTTCTTTAGTGACAGAATGTTTCGAAGATATGTGGCTTTTGAAAAATGGGTCCAAGATTTAATTTAATTAAATTTGATTAATTCTTTGACAATGGGGCGAAAGAATCTGCTGTGATAAAATATTAATAGAATCAGGACCAGGTGCTAAGCTCCAAAAGGGGCGGGGCATAGGCAAAACATGCGACACAGATACAGGACATGATGCTTCATATTTAGTGTACTACTGGTAGGCTATAGATGTTCTCATCTCACTCTGGGAAAGGAAACAAAGAGACATATTCCCAAAAATGCTTAACTATTCCTATAGGATGTCAAACTAAAATCAACCTGGTCTCACAGGAATCTGTGAAATAGCCACGGATTCGCTTAACTCAAAATCCGTGGAATAGCCACGGAATAACTCAAATTTCCGTGAAACTGACACGGATTTCGCTACAATGCAAGTTAATGACAGTCATATCCCGTGGCTATTCCAACATACAAAGTGATTATGTACATTCACTGAGTGAATATTTAGAAAATAAAACATATATTTCTCGCTAGAAATGTGATCAAAAATCCATCCAGTCAAAATATTGATTTTTTCACTAAAAATGAGAGAACTGTCCGCCATGTTTTTTGTTCTGACCGCCGGGACCTTGAAAGTCATGTGACTTGGAACAAACCAATAGCCACGGGGTATGACTGTCATTAACTTGCATTGTAGCGAAATCCGTGTCAGTTTCACATAAATTTGAGTTATTCCGTGGCTATTCCACGGATTTTGAGTTAAGCAAATCCGGTTCACTAAAATAATGTCCTGAACCAGTTTAGCCAACATTGTTGCATCTTCTTAAACTAGCTGCCTCTTGATAACACAAAGATATCTTCATGTAAGGCTGGACTGTGTCAAAGCTTGCTGACATGTTACCAGGACACCGTGACCAGACTGTCTCCGAGCCGCTCCTCCCACCCCCCTGTGTGTGTGTGTATGTGAGAGTGTGTGTGTATGTGTGTGTGTGTGTGTGTGTGTGTGTGTGTGTGTGTGTGTATGTGAGTGTGTTTGTGTGCAGGGGGGCCACCCTCCCTCTTTGAGCATCAGACCACACAGCTCAGCCCTGAGACCTGTCAAACACAGCTGGGACATCTCCCCCTCTCTCTCTCTCCCCCCGACTCCTCTCCTCTCCTCCTCCTTCCTACCTCTCCTCCCCCTCCTTGCTCCCCAGACTCTGGCAGGGAGCTTTGATACAGGGGTGTTGAGCAGCAAGGGGAACATTTCCATTTTTATCTGCATCGAAGACTCCAAGACCCTCCTCCCTCTTTCCTCATCTCAAACCGCTTCTCATCAGCATAAAAGACTCTTCCGTGTCCCTTCTTCACTGCGAATGCTTCAGATGCAGTGTAATTGATATAGACATGATCTGGGAGGGGAAAGAGCAGAAATCTCTACGACCGATCCGCAATGACTGTTTTTCCTTCTTTTTGTTGCTTTTGAGGTGCAAGTTCAGCAAAATGACTCGCTCTGTTTTCTGCACTGGCTGTCATAAAATGCGAGCGTCTGTCCTGTGCAATAAATGTCATGCAACATATAGTCAAAGTCTCCACTGCCGAGCTACTGTCAGCTCTTGAACTTTTCATCGCGAAATACAAAGTGAGGCAGTTGCTCAAAATAAATGTTTTGAAATGGGGGGAGCGTTCAAGGCTGTCTTGTCACCTGATCGCTGCTTTTAAGGCTGTTTTGCAGCCTGCACTGTAGACAATAATAGGTGTGCCAGTAAACTTTTGAGTGTTTGCTCATCTCCACTGCTGTTGAGACATCACTTCCATAGCCCTAGGGCCTGGCTGTGTTCCCACTCAGAGGTCATAAATCAAATAGTCTTGGGTGAGCTCACAATGGATTAGTGCAACTTGTTATCATACACTAAATCTTGAGCAATGTGCAGGTGGTGTCTCCATTACATCTTTAAATGCACATTGCACACCCTACTATTGTCTTTGTAAATCGACACAGAAACAGGACGTATCGGTCATGTGTAAGGAGAAATATCTCCCTGAAATCAGAAAACCAAGAGCAAGAGCCACGTGACATGTATTCAACAGTCAGGTTGATAATTGTCTACTGTTCTGTGTGTCTTTACAGATGATGAATTGTGCTGAGGGCTACATTTTGAGGGGGCTGAGACACAGAATACTTCTGAGTGTGCAGGGTAATAAGTAGTCTCATGACACCAGATTTTTAACTGAAAACAATGGTATGTAATGCAGCTTGAAGGTTTAACAGTCAACAAGTTGAGATTAAAGAAAAAATGAACAACTCTTCAAATACATATGTAAGTAAAACGAAGTGGCAAATTATTTTCCCAAACAAAGACAAGTCAGGATTGTTCCCAGGGAAGGGAAGTACCTGGTGTAATACAAACACTTGAACAATGTAAAGATTAAAAAAAAAAAACCTTTTAAATTCCGATATGAGTCATGTGTGCACTGTTTCTAATCAGCTAATTTATCAGCCACATCATCATTCGATTAATACTTTATGAAAGGAAGTGTATAAACCTCACAATATATTTATGTACTGTATATTCCCTCTATGCTTACCGTGTAATAACAAGAATCCAAAGCAAAGAGAAGAGATGTACAGTATGAAATGCAATAAATTAAGAGATGCTACAGTCTATTAGGACCATTACAGCAAAACATATGCAGAGACACAGCTATACAAAGCAATAAATATGTGTCAAAATACCATTTTGAATTAAATATTGCAAAGCTACAGAGACGTCCTGGTGTACAGATTGTATTCTACAGACCTAAAAATGAAATCTTTGTCTGTTTCTGATGTCCAAATAGTTTGCCAAATTTTACATTGGACAAAGATCCCGATTTTCCGAAGAAGCTATTGCTTCAAAGCAACATCTTCTGGATTTTCCCCCTCAATATAGGCTAATAGTGTATTTGGACATACAAGGGACCAGTTTGACCCAAATCTTTCCCTAACTTTAACCATGTGTTATTTGTGCGTAAACCTAACCATTTCTTAATCAAAGCATTATCACACCATAAAAGCGTATTATTTTAGCTATTACTGCCAGCAGTCACAGCCCTACAACAACACCAATCTATATTTTCGGACTGTTGGGTGATCGGAGCCACAGGTTTTTTGTTTTTGTGAGGGTGTTGTGCTGGATTTATGAAATTTTAGTCCAATGGAAAACTTGTTGGACTCGGAAGAATATCGAAACAATGAGCACCCTCCCCTACAATATCATTGTGTTTATCATTGTGCCCTGTGTTTCATTACTGGCTTGAAATGCCATCTTTGTATGTTCGCAGGCAGTCTCATCGGTTAGTTTTTATCTATAAATGTATTCTTGGGCTGCTTCCCTCTTACCTGTGTGCATACATGTGTCGAAACCAAACTAAACATGGTCTACGCTCACAAAATATTGTACAGATGCTGGAACCAAGAGTGAGAACTGAGTTTGGTATGAAAGCTTTTAGTTACGCCGCCCCTTTGTCATGGAACAATCTGCAAAAGGAATTGAAATTGTCTGAGTTGATCACAATCGGTGAATTTAAATCGATTCTAAAGGATAAAGAAATTCTAGACCAATTTTACTGTGGGGGCCAAGGAGGGGCCAGTGTTTAATCAGAGGGGCACATTAAAAATCGTCAAAAATGATATTTAAGCATTCAAAACCTCTATTTTAGCTAAAATTCTCATATTTGGAAGAACTACATTGATTGAAGCAATGGGACTTACCAACATTAACAGTTATTTTTGTACGACAATGACATTTCTCATTTTTGTGCACAATTGCTTTTTTATTTTGAAAGTGCAGTACAGTGAAAATGATCTTTATATTTAGCTTTTATTGCACAATTAAACAAAAATCCAATACCAGCTAAAAAAATTTTTTTTTTTTTTTTTACAAGTCGTTCTGACTATGCAGGAGGATATAAGCCATGACAGACACCCCGCTGGAATAATATTGCAGGAATGTTGCAGTGACTAAAATAACATTCAGCTGGTCTTGAAAGGCGAGTGGTGATTGGCACCGATTTTCCACTGTCGCTCCTAACAGCACTTGATAAAACTTGATAAAGCCCAGCAGCAGCAGACGGTGCATCCCACCCTAGACCCCACCCTAAACCCCTCCCTCATCCCTCCCACCCTCCCTCCCTGCCTGCCTCACGCGGAGATGGGGAGAAGTTTGCCTGCGGCGCAGTCCACTGAACATTTACCGTGTTTCATTTGGGGAACAGCAACAAGAGCCTGCGGAGAAGCTTTCCAGGGAATGCTGAGGAATATCTGACAGCACAGAAACACCATCCACAGCTGACTTTTTCCCTCTTTTAAAATACCAAAAAAAAAAAAAAAAAAAATCTTTACCTATCATTGATGTCGCCAAAGTAGTGGGAAGCTCGGGTCAGTAGGACAGCGGCCGCACGCGGACTGTTGTCTATCTGAGGGTGCTTTTAAAAAAAAAAAAAAATAGGTCCCGAAGAAGAAGAACCACCGAAAGACGCAAAAGAAGAAGAAGACAGTCCACGTGAAAGTGATACAAGAGTCCGACTCAGAATGAATAACAACAAAATCGAGAAGGAAAACGAGCAGAGTGAATTCACCAACCACGAAGAGGAGGTACGTATCTCCCTGGCGAGCACCTACCTGCTGTTTTCCTTTCAATAGGTCTGTCTATGACCCAGAACCACATCTTCATAAAGCGATTCATGCTAATCCTAATAGCGTATTTTTAACCACCGACGCCTTCTTTGTCACCTATACTCTCACTGTATTACTCTAATGATGTTTCTGTGGTGTAAAATACTGTCTCGTGGAGCATTTTCTGCGCTAAAACCGAGTTTTTACCTTGTAAAAGTTGCAAGTGTTGCTGTTATATTATTCGACTCGCTGCATGGTGCACTCCTAACGTTTATTACATGGGTTTTCTTAAGGCAGTGTATCATTCTTTAACCAAAGCGTGCACCTGTCATCTATTTCTACATTCATTTATAGATCTAGAGCATATTTTATCCTCTTCCTGCTCATGTTTGTAACCTACCACATGTGTTCTTTCCTTTCTCCACCAGTCTACCCACAAAAAAGTAAGGAAAAAGGCAGGACTTAATAACTGATGAAATATCTCCTGAATAAATCTGGACTATGTTATAGATAATGATAAGTTACCTGACAAAAGACTAAAGTGTTGCCAGTTATGGCTTACTGTAGCATGAAGCCAGACTTCACACAACACTGAAAAGCAGTAGTAAAGGGAATAGAGAGGCAGGGAGCGAATTAGTTTTCACTGAAGCTGAGGGAGCAATTGAAGTTCAAACAACTGCTGCTGCAACATGTACGCAATAACTCTTTGTAACTCAGACCCTCTGCATTACAGTCAGGCAAAGGCTAGCCTATCTACCAACATGACTTGATTACATCTTAACACACCACAATGATATTGTTCTTGCAAAAAAAAAAAAAAAAAAAGATGTGAGGTAATCCATTTAGTTCCTGGTGAAAATGTATTTTCTCTTTAATGTGCTGGATAATAGCCCAGTTTCCTCCTCTTCTCTTCTGTAAACATTGCACAATGTGGAGCCATAACATCTCCCTTCTCAGTAAATAAGTTTGTAGTGGAGCTCTTTGCATGAGGTGATTTTCTTTGGCAGGGAGGTATCTCTATTCAGACGACAGACTTGTTATTTCAGAGCTCCACGCATCCGCAGCCAAGTGATGTAAGAAAGGTATATCGGATTATATCAGATATTTCTCTTGGAGCAATTTGATTAAGGCTCAGTGTACTGTTCGTCACTTTGTAACCAAATAGCCAAAACATATCCAGCCTGATGTAATACCATATTTGGTTTACTGTGGAGGTAACTATGGATGCGGGGAGTTAGTGCAGCGCCACACAGATGAGGTCGAACTTGTTATAAACATGATGAAGAGTTTAAGTTTATTTACCCTGTGATTAGGGTGGCAACGGTATCATATTTTCACGGTACAGTAACTGTTTTGGAAATATCACGGTATATGGTATTACCCAATTATTGTAATTATTGTTATCAGTTACAATGATCCATAAAAGAACTAAAACAGAAGGGATTTTTTGGGCCGAACAAACTGTTTATTATTATAACTGAAACTTTAAAGCCATTTTTAATAGAGGTATGTGTAAAAGTCTCCTTTTTTGAGGATAAATAAAATATTTTTTTAAATACTGCGGATAAACAAGTGTCCACAGTATGATATCCGTTAATTTTTATGCCACGGTGTACCACAATTTTAAGCTATAGAAGGTTGACAAATATGCTTGTTACAAGTTGTCTGACAAATGCTACAAAATGCAAAGATATTAAATAATATAAATCAGAGAAAATGTCAGAGGCTCCAATCAGATAAATGATAGATTCAGTTGTTTGACTAATCGACAAATCGTTTCAGCGCTACACGGTTCAACATCTCGCTTGAATTGAAAGAGGGATGGTTCTTTAACATTTAAAAGAAGGGGAACAAGAAAATAACTCGATTTATTTTCAAATATTAGCTCATCACGGCATCTGACAACTTTGTGTTCAATATTTTAGAGGTTTTTTTAGATTGTTTAGTCAATCTGTGGGAAAATTCCCTTTCAACCAACCTGTTTTACATTTTATTGATATTTTGTGCCATTGAAGGAATAACCAAGAGTAATCTAAAAGTCGATAATAATTGAGAATCATCAACTGTTGCTCGAGCTTTACCTTATTTGATAAATACATCTCTAAAGCTAGAATCCCATTAACATGAGTTTGAAATTCTGTGATGTCCACATTACATGCAGGAGGACCAGACGAGAGTCGTCTCTTGCATTGTGTAAAAAGCAGACAGAGAGACAGCAGAGAGTAATGGCCAGAGGAATCTAATGGTTGTGGAAATGTTTGGAAGCCGTCCAGACAGGCAGGGACTTAAATTTACTGGGGTGAATTAACGTAAGGTTAGACAGCACCACTTTATCTTCTGTGTAATGATGTGTGTTGCACGCAGGGGGAGCAGCAAGTTTTGGGGATACTGTCCCAAACATACATTCACACTCACAGTCACAGCAGGTGTGGAAAGGTGCAGTCACACACCTTTTTTTCCATGCAGCTGTGCATATTCACACAAAAACGCACATGACTAAGAATAATGTGATTATTTTCTGAGTATGACTTGCACTTTTTCCCACATGATTCATGAACATTAGTCTTTATGGCTACAGAGGAAGAGCTACATTTAAGTAGAATAAAACTATTGTTCGGACGATTAAATGTCTAACTTGACATTTTCTCTCATCCGGATCTTCTCCGCAGAAATATTCACAAAAAGCACTGCATGTAAAATGCCAAACAGCTTAACAACACTAAAGTAACCATAGACTCTGACCTTATGAGAGGCAAAGTTTAACAGTCGCTGGTATGACTCTCACATGCTGAACAACAGCAGCATTCCCCCCTCTCTTGCACAGTGGAGTACGCAACTCAATGGATCACTGATTCGCACCAGTAAAGCGCCGTAGCGAGCTCGGCTTCTCATGCCTGCTTCATTGCTCAACCTCACACGCCATCATCACTGTACACCAAACGCTTGACGATGCTTAATGTTTATCTTCTGTGGACCAGTGCTCACCAAACATGGTCCTGCTGCAGACAAGGTATGCAGCTTTCAGCCCCGGCAGCATCTAATCTTGTGAGCTGGTTTGATAAGCTTTATTATCAGGTGTTCTGGATGCTTTCACGTTCTGTGGCACTCGACGGCTACTGATGTATTTGCGGTGACTAACCGGTTCTTTGCGTGGTGAATGTCAGAGATATGTCTCAACCAGCTGTGGTTTCCAGGCCTTGTATGGACAAGAGGCCCGGAGAGCTCCTCAGAGTGGAGCTGATCTTTTATAAAGTCAGATGGTTTTTATGGAAAAGTTGTTTTTGTGATTGTTTTGTTCTTTCTTAACTGTGAAGAGAGTGAAGGGAAGTACATTCACAATGACTGTGGTGAAGTGACAAATTCGAGACATGTTCTTGTTATCAGAAAGGTAACATATTATGACAGAGTGCAAGCAGGGAAGGAACAAGCCTAGTTTACTAGGACTGGGTATCGTTTAACCCTTTATAGGGCACTCCTGGAAATTAAAAATGTCAACCCTGAAGTGTTATTGGAGGATATTACAAGACTTTTTGCAAAATGTTTCATTTTCATATTGCAAATTGAGGTCAATTGAGTCATTATTATATTATCATTATATTAATAATATTATATTATTATTATATTTATTATAGTCTCTTTCCCACAGCAACCCTACATAGACAATAACACATAGAATAGAATAGAATAGAATAGAATATATCTTTATTGTCTGTTCAACAGAGCAGAAATTTGTCTTTCGACACGGCTATAAAAATTCATGCAAAACACACAACATTTACATGAAGTGAGATAAAACAACAACACTTCAGTAAAAACACAACATCAATAAAAAGAATGACGTGGGGTACAGTGTTACCGGCCACTATTTAGTATAGCGACTGCAAATGGTAGAAATGACTTTGCATCCATCACCACTTTATCTTTTACCTTTAAACTATTTATTATCTTTTTAGATAGATTATCTTTTCTTATTACATATGCGTAATATCTGAATGTCTTTTTCAAAGCACCTTTATATATGTAAATTTAGTTGTATACTTTTTTAATACAATGACAATAAAGGAAAGCTTGAATCTTGTATGATTTACTGAAGCTCAAGTTACCAAATATGGTTCCTTGCCTGATAAAGGGTTAAAAATGACCAGTACCAGCAGCCACAGCACTACCCTTAAAGTGATTTTTTCCCTACATCACCTACGCCACAACCATTCCTCCCCATCCAAATTATTTTCACATGAATACATTACACATTGAACTCTGTCATATACACCACGCTTGACTTGCCCACACCACAGTTTGCATGGGTTGTAGCCAAGCAGCAACCTTGAGGTCTAAAACAGTGAAGCCAATGTGGAAGTGCCTTGAACCTGCAGGAAGACTTTACTGATTGTAAAAAGAAGTCGTAAGAAGTCTATGAGAAAACCACCTTGCTTCTCACTTGATTTATCACCTCAGTAAACATTCTTCTAATGAGTTTATGGTCTCAATTCCTTGTTTCAATTCTTCTTTAATGCACCATGATGTTCACATGGTAAATTATGTTTCCATTAGCATCAAATGCTAGTTGGTAAATTGTAAATTATGCTTTAGCTTATGGATCAGTGGTAGAAAGAAACAAGCTCTGGAGAGTAAACAATGACAGGATATAACTGAGAACATTTACTCAAGTATTATACTTAAGTTTAATTTTGAGGTACTATTTTGAACATGTATTCAGCTACATTTCAGAGGCATATGCTGTACTTTTTTTACTACATTTATTTGAAAGCTTTGGTTAATTTGCAGGTTTAAATGATTAATATAAAGGAGAAATATATCAATACATGCCTGAAGCTACCCAGCAGTATATAAAGTAATAAAATGTCAGCCCCACCTTTACCAGCTGCAAGATTTAAGTGAAGGACACATTAATGCTTCAAAAATTACAATCCAATAATATATTATTTTTTGAATGGGGCATTCCGCACAATGAGTATTTCCAGTATATAAAGTATATTTTTTGCTAATACTTTATAACTTCTACTAAAGTAAAATTTTGATTCCAGGATTTTTAGTGTATTTTTTAATGTAGTATTGGTACTTTTAGTGCAGGTTGTGAGTACGTGGAATTAGGGGTGGGCGATATGGCCCTAAAAGATTATCACGATATTTCAGGCTATTTTTGCAATAACGATATTCTTGACAATATTAGGAAATACTTAAAAAGATATAGAAAATATGTTTTTTTTAGTCTGTATAAATAAATAAAATTCTAACACGTAGTTTGAAGTGCAAATCTCAACAGCTGGCAAATACAAAAAATTTACTCTTGACTCTTGAGTATGAGCAAATAATAAAAAATAGCCATTTAGGGGTTTCGGGGGCATATTTTAATGAAATTTTGTAAAGGAGAATAAAGGTTCTTGTATGTTTTATTTAAGGCATCTTATTTTGACAGTCTTCTTGTAAATTCTATGGTGGATTCTCTTAACACACTGTGCTCTTATTTTGAAAGCTGCATGTGTTAGTGAGAGGAAGTAAATAGCTTTTTGTGATTAAAACAACTTTAACCACTACATCAAGAAGTAGGAACGTTGCCAATATCATGATATGCATTTCTTTCACCATAAAAAAAATAAAATACCGATATTATCGTGAACGATACGATATGGCACACCCCTACATGGAATGCATCATGGCTTACCCGACTAGTCACCCGACTAATGAGTAATTCCAGTATATAAAGTATATTTTTTGCTATTACTTTATAACTTCTACTAAAGTAAGATTTTGATTCCAGGATTTTTAGTGTATTTTTTAATGTAGTATTGGTACTTTTAGTGCAGGTTGTGAGTACGTGGAATGCAGCATGGCTTACCCGACTAGTCACCCGACTAAGCTTGACCTTTAACCTCCTTCCTGTCAGTTTCCCTCCAGCTAAGTGATGTTTGTATAAGACCTTCCCAGCGTCCTCTGCCTCGGAGGTCCACCGTCAGACTGCACCTGATCTTTGACAAATGAGTGAACAAAGAGTATCCAACGCTTTTATTGTTTCCTCAGCAGGATGAAACTGTGTTTTACTTGAAGTCATACCTGCCTGGAAGTAACAGTCCAACACAGCAGGTGTCTCAACCTCGACAGGTATCTGTTGATTCTAGTTCCTTGCAGTCCATAAACATGTAAGTGGATCTTTACAAGCAGCCAAAGAGAAACAGAATATCACTCAAGCAGAGTTCAGCAAATGCTCCGAATCTCCCTGGGGTGTAATTGGATTGTGCTTGGCCTGCTTTGGGTAACCACCAGGTCCTCTTCAAATAGCAGGTCATGTGGCCAGCCTGACCTTTTCCATGAAGAGATGTAGGTGGGGAGCTGTGCTGCTGGAGGAGCACGGTGAAGCGGAGGGAGGCCGCAGCGGTCTGTGGGCCAGCGGTGTGGTCCGTCCGTCCTCGTGCATGTATCTATGAAAAGGGCACACAGATATATTAACGCTCTGTGACATGAAACGCTATCAGAGGGGAGCTCAGAGGGTAAAGTGACCATGATAGGGCAACAGGGAGAGCATACAAAGAATTTCACTGATTGTTTAAGACAATAAAAGCAGAGATTTAGTACACACGGTCGCCCATGAAGTTGGAATAAAATATTCTGTACCTCTTTCTAGGGCTGGGCGATATGGCCCTAAAAGAATATCACGATATTTCAGGCTATTTTTGCGATAACGATGTTCTTGACGATATTACGAAATTCTTAAAAAGATATAGACAATATGATTTTTTTAGTCTGTATAAATGAATAAAAATCTAACATGTAGTGTGAAGTGCAAATCTCAACAGTTGGCAAATATAAAAAAAATTACTCTTGACTCTTGAGTATGAGCAAATAATAAAAATAACTGTTTAGGGGTTTCGGGAGCATATTTTAATGACATTTTGTAAAGGAGAATAAAGGTTCTTGTATGTTTTATTTAAGGCATATTATTTTGACAGTCTTCTTGTAAGTTCTGTGGTGGATTCTGTTAACCCACTGTGCTCTTATTTTGAAAGCTGCATGTGTTTAGCGACAGAGAGTAAGTAGCTTTTTGTGATTAAAACAACTTTAATTGTTAGCTAATGTTAGCTCGTGGCTAACGAACGGCATAATGCAGCAGTGTGTTTGGAGGGCAGCTCGGTATATTTAGTTGTGTCAACCGTATGCCACTACATCAAGAAGTAGGAATGTTGCCAATATCATGATATGCATTTTTTTAACCATAAAAAAAATATACCGATATTATCGTGTATGATACGATATGGTACACACCTACCTCTTTCCATGAAATTATTGTGAAAATGTGATTTTTTGAACATATGAAACTACAATTATTGTACAAACCGAATATGTGAGAAATAAACAGTTAATGACACCAGACAGACAGAGTAATAGACCATGGCAGTATTTTATTTAAAAACAAATCTATATTAAAATACACAAGTGATGCAAACAGCCGTAATATTACGGAGTCTCCGCTCTTTAAACCAACAGGTTTTATTTTTCTTTACAGATTTGTCACATTGTGGAGCACAGCAGGAACCGTTTGTCTCTTTAAAGGATTTCTCTGCAGAATTAAACTAAAAAAAAAACGACTAAAGTAGAAGACAACAGGAGCACGATGTGACAAACAGGTGAAGGAAAATAAAGGACTAAAACCACTCGTCCCTTCTTAATGTTAACGTCACAGAGAAGAATTGTGTCTGAAAACAAAGTGATTCCAACTTCATGAGCGACCATGTACATTAAGACTATGAAGTAAAAATAAAAAATCAGATATACCGTGAGTTTAAGTTAATATATCCAGTAAAAACAGGCTCACACAAGCCCTGCTCCATCTACTCGTCTGATAGGTAGGAGTTTATTTATAAAAGCGCAGGGGGAATTGTCATCTTATCTTAGCCATTTGTCAGCTGTGCGACAAGAGGTATTTGAAAAGACAACAACAAGGCTTAGCGTCAGGAATGGCTGGCAAAGGCTCACGCTAAACTGATGTGAAAAGAAATGGAAAAAGGCACAGAGGGAGAAAGAATTGTACTAGATATTTAAATATATATATATATATAAATATATATCTACAGCTATATATAAACCATTAAAACTGACCTAGAGTGAGCAGTGAAGTCTCTTATACGCTGCTGCTTTCCTTAAAAGGCCTCAGTTGTCAACTTTGAGTTTGCTTTGTAATTAATGATACACTACACCAGCAAAGGAAGTGCGACTTTGTGCCTCGAATGGTCGGCCATCTTGTCTTGCTTTGTCACACTGTATTTATGTTCTTGTTCTGTCACCTCCATTTAATATTGCTTACTCACAAGCTATAATTATCTTCCTTACAGTAAACAGTGTCTCTCTTTGAACCCTTCTTCACATTTTTCCAGTCAATAATTTCCCTAAATCATCTTTTCTCTTACCCCCTTCTAGACTTTTATCTCCCTTCCCCGCTGTTTCCTTCTCTCCTTCCTTCTTTCGTCCGTCCCAGACGATTTCTTCTCTCTCTTATCTTGCTCTCTAGCTGTTTCCTCCCTCCTTCCCTCCACCCTGGCACTTTATAATTTGCCACCGCTCTTCTCCTCTTTCCTACCACTCCCTTCTTTTTCATCCTGCCCTCGCCCAGTTTCGTCCCAGTAGACAAACTCCTTATCCCTTATCGGCCCATACGTTGAAAGCATGACCCTGAGATCTCTGAACAGAAGCACCATTTATGGTCATGGGAAGAGCTCTAAAGACAGGAGCGAGCCAGGCAGAACGGTAACAAGGAGAAACTTGTGTGTCCGACTATCCAACTGTCAGTCCAACAGCCTTTTGGCCAAGGTCAAACTGCTCGAGATTAGCTTGAAAAGATGGGGCAAACTAGAAAAAACGGTGGCTCGTCCTCGGCCTGTAAAAAGCTGTGCTAACTTATTCTTATGTTTTCCATTGTAGGGGAAATTATAATTTGTATTTTCTGACATTTTACAGACTGATTATCAGCAACATAAGATAATGAAAGTAATCATTAATCATAGTCCTGGATTGGCTACCTTTACTATGCAAAACCATCTAGTAATACATCTGTTTTCCTTCAACTGCAGTCAAGTAATTAACCTTTAAAGCAGGACTATCACATTTCTGGCCATTAGCGTTGGGCCAACTGACAATAATTTGTCATATTATCAAGCCAACATTGCTAAACGTTTGCTGGTTTTTGCAAATGTGAGTATTTGCTGATTCTTTTGGGACTTATCTTTTTCATATCATTGCTACTTTTGTGATTTGGACCTCTGGTTGGACATTAAACAATTTTTAAGATATCACCTTGGGCTTTTTGAAAGCCATAAATGTAAATCGAATAAGAAAACAATACAATTCTGCAGTCACTGATAGACACAAAGCAACAGCTGTAGTATCACATAAAGGAAAGACATTAGCAGTGAGCTTACATTTCTTCACGGAGACACAGAGGATGACTCAGTATCTGCTGTTGTTTTTGTCTCCTCTTGCACCGGACACTTTAACCCACGGCCCACCCAACCTCATAACCAAACAGTTGAAGGTGTCCACTTGGGCAGGCGGCAACAAAGGGAGTGAAGGGAAGGCAGACGCGGACTTGGCCGATTAGTTCACGTTAATGAGCTCTTTGGAATGTTAAGTCCATTCATGGAGACGCTTCAGATAAGAGAGAAAGAAGAGAGTATGAAAGGTTTTTGATGAAGTCTAAGCTGACAGCGGAGGAGTCAAAGTGATGTGTAGCTGACAATCTGTGAATGGGTCGCTCTTCTCTTTCACACGTCATCCAAATGACACCTTAAGGCCTTTTACACTGAGGTCAGAAATGGTTGATATGAAGGAAAGAGCACATATGTGTCATTAGGAGAGGAGAGAATTCTTTTCCAGGGTTGATTTAAAACAAAGGGAACTTATGGAGAGGGGAGGAAAAGAGCACAAGGAGGAAAAATGCAGTGAAGTGGGCGCTTGCTTGCTTTTCCTAGGTCATTTGTTTTAAATGTCTTTTAAAGGTTAACCTGTTGGAACATTTACAGGCCTTTACTGAGCTGTAATTGTTGGTCGAAAGTACTTGTGGGAGTAGGGGAGAGAGGGAAAAACAACGAAACTCTCCTCTCAAGAGTTCAGTCGTGACGTTTGGAGTGTGCTCAACCTCACAGTTGACCCCTGACCTGCACAATAACCTGTGACCTCTGACCCCGAATGTGAAACTTGACCCCCTGAACCCTGGCGATTAACAGACAAATGGAGTCATCCATTTATGGTCGTTTGACACCTCTCAGGCCTGCAGTCTCTCACTCTTCACATTCTCCGACATGGAAGATGAAGGGGGGAAGAAAAAAAAACCGTGAGGATGATGGAGAGTGATGTCAACACAGAGCAGTGACAACTCAGATGGCGAACTAGTGTGGGAGTCTGTCAGTTAGACTGTTTTTAATATCACGCCGCTCAACTGATGCAAGAAAACTCAACCTGCCCAGAGCTCACGCAGGCTTATGGGCAGACTTTGATTTTGGATCGGTCACAGAAAACTTGTGTGTGGTTTTGAAATCAACTAGTTTGGGTTTTTAATGAAAGTTTTAATCTGATATGCAGGTAATTGCAGCATTGTTGCATGCACACGCGCCCAACAATAGGTTAGTGTACCCTCGGTTTCAAGGCTTCAAGGTTAGAGCCGTGTCCTGCCACATCTGGCTGGAAGGACCTGTATCTATTACCTAGGCTGTCAAACACACACTCCCACACACACACACACACACACTCACGGGGAAGGAGAAAGAAACACATAGTAATCATCTCACATCGCACCAAGGTCGTGTCCCTCATTTCAGCCAGAATGAACGGTCAAAAAAGCACTCAATTAAAGTCGGAGCAAATATCTGAGAAAGTCACACGGTGCGGCAGAGTGTAATGAGGCATTTCAGGCATTAGGTGTAACACGTTTTATGAATCCACAACGCAAGCTGAATAGAAATGACACATGAATAAGTTGTGAGGCCATTTAATTAGACAAATCAAGCTGCTTTTATAATGGCTGACAAATTGCATTCTGTCCTGGAGAAACTTAGAATACTTGAATGCAAGTTTCTAATGGACTTATTTATTGTTCCAGCTATCAAGCAGGTGTGGTGTCAGTTTTTGGCTTTGTTTTTTAAAGCTTTTTGGCACTTTATAGTGGAAAGATCCTTTTGCAGTTGCACTTCCAAAATTAAGTGGCAAAACCGTTGTTTACAACTTTAATGATCGGCCTGGTGGACTTTTTTTTTGTATAACAATGTCTCTCTAGACATAATTTGTCTATTATTTGATTAGTTGATTGACATGGAATATTTAACAACTATTTTAATGATGATTGATTAATTGCTCCAGTAATTCTCAAGCAATAACGCCAACCATTATCAGGGTCCAGCTTCAAATATTTGCCTCTTTTCATAATAATCTACAATAGTAAATTAAATATTTTAGGGATTTGGACTGTTGGAACAAGGACTTTAGTAATGTCACCTTCGGCTCTGGGAAATAATAATTCATAATTTTCCAAAAAGGATTTATTAAAAAAATAATGAGGATAATAATCAGTAATAAAAATAACTACATAGCTACACCAGAGGCTTATCCTTCAAGATAATACGTCACAGATCCCCGACCCCCACTTCTGCAGCCTTAGGGTGGCACCGGCAAACCTTCAAGTTGCAATGATAGAGTATCAATAAGGTGATGACCTCATCCGGGGCTTGTGTAGTCAAGGATCTCTGATTAGAGGTGCATTGATCCCCTGGGACTTGCTGCAGAAGTGGCCTTAATAGGATGTGATGTTTTTGGCCTGGGGCTCCACACTCTGCTGTACTCCGCTAAGGCGTTGCCAGGGAACTGCACTGGTACGCCGGCTGTGAAGTACTCAGCTGGCTTGTGGTAGGTAGAGGCTGCTGTTTTTGATCGAAGCCTTCCTTCTTGTTGGTGTGTGAGCACGCCATAAATGGTCAATGATTCAAAGGCCTGTACCGGCCACTCAGCACTATGGAGATGTAACTATGTGACTCACGAGGAACCAATAAAACAATACTTCTAAAACACAATAAAACGGTGGCAGAGGGTTTATCTTAGCTTTCTGCAGAATCTGCTCAACCCCTGCCTTGACCTCCGGTTTAGTTTACTACATCATGAAAGTTGGATGTTTCACTTTACCTGGTGGCAGCACATTTACAACGCTCTGCCTCTTCGAGCTCGTCTCAAAGCCACATAAACACCGCCTGATACTGTAATCAACAGCAGATGCCTGCAGGAGAGAGCTGTTGACACATTTGTCTGTGAATCATCCAGGATCCAGCGTGTGCAGTCTGCTCCACAACGGACACACGGCGAAACTATCATATATCACAACAGCTGACGTCAGGAAGTCTTAGGAATGAGGTCCGACACAGCCAAGAATGTCCCATTGTTCTGAATTTGGAGGACTCATTGTTGTGCGTGTTTGTCCCAACTCTCATGTGTCTATTGGCCTCGCGGCCGAAGATAAGAGTTAGAAAATGGGATCTTAGATAAGTTGGCCAATGAATGTTAGATGAAGATGTGTGCCAACCTTCTGTTTAAGGTACAATTTGAGGAAATGCTGCAGTCCACGTGATTATCATGTAAAAATACTCCTTATAATTACTGTAATCTTATGTGAAAAGTCAGAGGGGATCTATTTACCTCATAGTGTTTCTGAAGTTTTGACTTTTGCATCTTTTAGTCATGCAGCCTTAACGATAAAAACAATGAAAACAAAGTCAGCTCCTAGTAGAATTTTTTTTAAACCAGATGCCAGTCTTTTTGACTTCGTGTCAACCCCTAAAACGCCTTTTTGGATTCTTGCACTTTTTTACCACCACACTATTCAGGTTTTTTTTTCAGTGGCTGCCCTTGCACATGTCTGATTGATACCATCCTGTTCTGGCTCTTTGTTCCTATGTACCTCCATATAAGGAGACCCTCCAAAATAGTTTATTTAAACAGAGCTGCCAGAGACAGAGCCCAGTGACGGCCCCTGCAGGGCTCAGCTCAACTCAGATAAGATAAGATAAGATAAGAGCGAAGGTGAGAAAGTCGCCGAGGTGAGATATTTTGGCAGGATGGCCGGTTTGGCACTCGCCAGCCTCTGCTCCCCCAGTTGCTAAGCTCCTTTGTTTGTGTGTTGCTCTGCCTTTGGCATCAGCGGAGCGTATCAGGTTACATGTGGGAATGAGGTGTAGTGTTAGTTCAGCAGTTCCTTTGTCCCCCTAGTTGTGAATCTACTATCTAATGAATGTGGGAGCTTTGAATCTACTCTGTGTAATTGCATACCTACGGTTTTATTCTAACTCCTCCTTAAATAGAATCAGAACATTGAATAAATAATTAAATTACACATCCACCCCTGCAATCACATCACTGACGTGGGTGTGTGGGGTGGAGTTATTGGAAGTCGCTTTGATGCTCAGAGTCTGGTGTTGAATTTTGATGTCTCATGTGCAGTAAAGCAATTATTTTCTCGTACCAAGCCAACTTCAATTAGGTGATAATTCCAGGTATGAGGTGTGATTAGTGTCTGTTTATTTAATAGAATTGCGTAAAAAAAAAAATTTAACATATGCTCCAGTTATCTTAATACCACTTTATTGGAAAAAAGGATCAGTTTTTATTTTTTTTCATTGTTTGGTAAAGCTTAAGAGTGGTTAAAGGCAAAAGCTGTTACGTTTAATAGAAGACAAATGTTGTAGTTTATAGTTAGAAATGCCTGCGTTAACAACTGTTTCCCACACTGACCCATTATTAAGCACAGACACATCTACAGTTACATGTAAGAAGTACAAGTTTGTTTATTTGCTTCCAAAATGTAACCAGATCAGCATTCGTGAGCTCTGACACGACGTCTCCACACCTGTGTCTTGTAGTGCTGCAATGTCTGTTTACTGATTGTTGCCATTGGTGCTAATGTGTCTGCATGCATGTTGAAAGAACTAATGCTGTTCACACAAGCCTCTTTAGACATGGCAGCCGGCTGCTGATCCTGTTACTTTAAGGAGCGACTGCTTTGGTCAGTTTTTTACCCTGCCAAACAGTGTCAGTTAGCACTTGCCTTTATATTTATATCAGTTTTTAAAGGGACAGGAAACCGTTATTTGGGGAAAATCCAAATTTCTGTTATTGATAGTTCGATTGATACCACCACTTTTTTTCATGTTTACAAGCTTTAACCCTTTATCAGGCAAAGAACTATATTTGGTAACTTCAGGTAATATTTCGAGAAAAAAGTTGCAAATTTACTAGATTAAAGTGGCAAATCTACAAGAAAAAAAGTCGCAGATTTAAGAGATTTAAAGTGACAAATCTGCGTGAAAAAAGTTGCAGATTTACGAGAGAAAAAAGTGGGTAAAAAGCAACTTTTTTTCTCACAGATTCACCACTTTAAATCTTATAAATCTGTGCATTTTTTCTCGTATATTTGCCCCTTTAATCTTGTAAACTTTTTTCTCAAAATATTATTTTCGTATGTTTTTTTTACACATTCTGACAGTATGTAATACCCTCCAATATTCTCTAGGGTTAAATTTTGGAATTTGCAAATTAAGTCAATGAGTGCCCTATTAAGGGTTAAAGTGGTGAATCTGGGAGAAGAAAGTTGCTTCTTTCCCACTTTATTCGTGCAGATTTGCCACTTTAAATCTCTTAGATCTGCACCTTTTTTTCTTGTAGATTTGCCACTTTAATCTTGCAAATTTGCAACTTTTTTCTTGAAATATTACCTGAAGTTACCAAATATAGTTCTTTGCCTGATAAAGGGTTAATCTTCAAAACACACACATTATTTTTTGTCATACTGTCTGTCTAAATGCCTCGTTTTAGTACCTGTCTCTTTAAGCTTTCCTCCCAAAAAAGTCCAGTGTACTCTGATTGGTCAGTGTTTCTGGTTCATCAATGTCTCTGTTCTTGGCATCTATGCATCATCATTGCAGCCGGGGAATGACTGTAAAAGCACAGAAGTAGTAATTTTTACCGATACCTATTTAGTGTAGTTGTGACATCACAACCTTACATACACCTGCCTTCTAATCAAAAGAGACATTTCAGTTTTTGCAATATCGGACCTTTAAGTATGAAGCTAGAGCCACCAGCTGGTTAGCTTTGGTTAGCATGACTCACAGTAGCTCCATGAATATCAGTGTTGTTACAATTATGTTTTTTTTTTTTACAGAGTCAATCTCGCTGTTTCCCCATTTTTGAGTCTTTTGCTGAGCTAAGATACCTGAATAGACTGATTGAATGAACATATATTACCTGTGCTGAGTAGGTTATGTTTTTAGGGTTTGTTTGTTTGTTTTCTTTTTGAGCAGGATTACAGGGAAACTTCTGACCATATTTTTGTGATTGTAAAGTTTATAACATGAAACAAGGAAGAACACTTTATATTTTTGAGGGGATCTGAATTACAAGGTGGATGCACAAATTATTCATCACCTACGCTAACATTTCATTAACTGTCAAGCATTATATCTTAAATGTAGTCTGTAACACTTTACAATAACCAACTAAGTGATGTTTATAGATGGTTTATAGACCAATTATTAACCATTTACAAAGTGCTATACATATTTAATCATTAAATGTTTTCAACCAATTTCTTTGAAGGTATATGAATAATTTCAAAATCATTAACATACTTAATATGGTGTTAAAAATGTTATAATGAGTGCAACTAAAACTATTTATTATAATTTAATTGTTTGTTAATGGTAAATTAACTATAAACTTACATTAATATACCATCTATTTGTCATTTATAAATGATTTGGTTAGTTAAACATTCATAAAAATATGTATTTACCATTCTAAATGGCCTGTTTACCATTTATAAATGATGGTTATGGTATAGTGTTACCATGTAGTCTGACTCATCAGATGTAGACGTTGGGAAATGTCTTCCATTGGCACGCTATTTCACACAGATTCACCTGCCTTTCCCGTTAGCTTCACTATCCATTTGTGCAGTGTTCCTGCATCCTGGACCTAGTAAATTGTGTAAATTGTGACTGGTTTGAAAAAAAAAAAAGCCTGAGCATTTCTTCCCTTATCCCAGTATTATAACTCCTGCAGCCTGCCCCTTCTCCAGCAATGACACAGCACTGTGGGGACAGGTCTGTACCTCTGCTGCTCCAACCAGACAGAAGTTCTGTTTCAGTGACAGGCTTTAAGAAATATGTTGCTCAACCGCAACTATTTACATTTGAGTACACGGTAAATTTGTAGTGTGTTTCTTGTACATTCTCCCCATAGCTACCAAAGCAATATTTCAAGTTTATCCCATTTCTCAGCACTTACAGATGAGTTCACCCCCACCCACCCACTGTCAGCTGTCTTTTATCTCTTACTCACAGTCTATCTTTTGTCATCTGCAACTTTTTTAGGGTTCATTTTGAGGCCGTTGGCAACATATGCAGTTTAAAATATTGTCTTCTGATATTTGTTTTATAAATAGAAGTACATTTAGGTGAAATTTTCTTCTGACAAACCTAAAGTGTACCTACAGTGAACCTAGAGGGATCTCACAGCATTCATTTCTTCTCTATAAACACACATAACAATAATAACAACTTTGTTTGCCTGAAAGCTCATTTTGAGTGACTCTCATGTTACTCCCTGTGTGGTTTTCCACCTTCTCTGACTCAGTACGGACCGCAACAATTGAATTATCCTTTAGTTTCTCTTTGCTAACATATACATTGTAATTCCCCAGCAATGCCAGCTCAAGTTGCAAGTTGAAAAGTTCAAATGTAAAACAGAGGCTAGAGCTGCGAGGGAGGATTGCAATAAAACACAGCAGGCCGTAGATTACACAGGAGAGTACAATACACTGACTGTAGAAAGGTGTGTGTGTGTTTGCATAGCTGAAAGACATCCCTATCAGTGTTTGCAAAGTCTATCTTTTAGTTGGAGAACTATTTAACTCATTCATTCAGTGGCCTTTTCCTCATTACCTCATCTGTTAATGTCAGGTATGCAAGGTAGCTATTTATAACCAGTGGAGGTTAATGAAAAATACATGATCTCTTTCTTGTCTTCCTCAGGTCCGAACACTATTTGTCAGTGGACTACCACTGGATATTAAGCCGCGGGAGCTCTATCTCCTGTTCAGACCATTTAAGGTATGTTTGTATGTTTTAAATGGATGGGCTGTAGCTATTCTTAGCAGCTTTTCTTTCCAGCAGTCAATGGGACCTCCATTAATGGTGATGAAATAAACGGCAATGGAAACTCTCCCGCGAGGTTCAAGTGTCTGTGTTCCTAAAGCCGAGGTTCAATCACATCTTGATCCACGGGAAGCTTGTGTGTCTGTGTGTCTGTGTGTCTGTGTGTGTGTGTGTGTGTGTGTGTGTGTGTGTGTGTGTGTGTGTGTGTGTGTGTGTCTCATGGAAAAATGGCTCGCTGCCTGCGATACAAAAACAAAGCTATTTGCTTCACCTCAGAAACTTCACTTTGTAACAGGCACAAAGCGTCCTAGAGTTTAGTTCAGGTGACTGTGTGTAGATGTTGCGAGCTTTTTGGTCCGTCGCACTAGAATAATGCACTTAAATGGCTCAGCAGCAGCACAGTTAAAATGAATAATGGCACAAATGCAATGCATCTAATCTGTCTTAGATAATGCTCATGGTATGTGCTCTGACTAAATTGTTTATATCGTGAGCGTAGAAAGCTGTAAATCATGATTAATCAGGTAAGAAACAACAATCAGTCCATATGGTTTTAATAAGAGCTCTTTAACTCGTGAATCAGTGTAAGTGGTTACACAGCAATGCAAAAATATAGAGCTTGTTACTGAAGTGTTACTATGCAACATTATGCCTCAAAATACTACTGATTTACATCAAATTAACCCTTTATCAGGCAAAGAACTATATTTGGTAACTTCAGGTAATATTTTGAGAAAAAAGTTGCAAATTTACTAGATTAAAGTGGCAAATCTACAAGAAAAAAAGTTGCAGATTTACTAGATTAAAGTGGCAAATCTACAAGAAAAAAAGTTGCAGATTTACAAGAAAAAAGTGGGGAAAAAAGCAACTTTTTTCTCCCAGATTCACCACTTTAACCCTTAATAGGGCATTCATTGAAATACTTGCAAATTCCAAATTTCAACCCTAGAGAATATTGGAGGATATTACATACTGCCAGAATGTGTAAAAATCCACAACAAAAAATGCGTAGATTTATGAGATTTAAAGTGGTGAATCTGTGAGAAAGAAGTAGCTTTTTTCCCCACAGATTTGCCACTTTAAATCTCTTAAATCTGCAATTTTTTTTCTTGTAGATTTGCCACTTTAATCTAGTAAATTTGCAACTTTTTTCTCGAAATATTACCTGAAGTTACCAAATATAGTTCTTTGCCTGATAAAGGGTTAAAGCTTTTGACATTTTGGCATATTTCTGACCTTTTCTTTCTGTTTCAGGGTTATGAAGGCTCCTTGATAAAACTCACTTCCAAACAGGTATGCCATGAAACACGCACTTTCTATAGAAAGACACTAATGTAAACATCAATCAGTCTCATCATGTCTTACCCAATCTCTTTGCTCATCAGCACCTTCAGTTTTTTGTCTCTCCGTCGTCCTATTTTCCCCCTCTGTGTTCTCGTCTCGTTGACTATGACGGATTAGGACTCTTTGTCAGGTACTACCTGGAATCTGAAAAAAAAAGTTTATTGGGGGGGAGGAAAAGGAAAAAGTGTTGCACCAACTTGCCTTTGGCAGTCGGATAGTATGCTTGTAGTCACAGACAGTCAACTCCGGTGGGATGTGCAGGGATGGGAAGGGAGACGGGAAAAGAATTTTGAGGTGTCAAAGCGAGCGTTTTGACAAGAGCAGTACTGACGGTTGAGTTTTGCCTCCAGGGGCGCAGGACTGAAAATGAGCTCAGCTGGCAGGTGTCCACATCCAGAGTTAAGCAATTTAGCTTCATGTCAGTGTACTTATTACCACATTACACTGTTTCCCTTAAAGACATGACATGCTCATTAGAAGGGTTTAGGGCGATTTAGATCCAATCTGCTGAGTATAATACCTCTAAAACTAAGAACAAAGAGAAGCTTTTTTCTGGTGGTGAAATTTCTTCAGAACAAGTAAAATCCTATTGCATGGTTTGGGACTTTTTTCTTTTTTGTTTCAATGTGGTTGCATGCTGTCAAAAACTTTTCAAAAGGCAATTAGCAACTATTCGAACCCTTTGAACCCAACAGCCCCCCCAGCAGATTGGAAAGGCATGTTTTCTTTACACAACGACACCATTAATCACAGCCAGAAACAGTATAAACAGAAAATATTCGTCAGATTTTCAAATCGCTGACAGTGACTAAATGAATCTTGTGTGACGTAACATTTTTTCCAGAAAAGTAACCCAATCTAAGCTTTAAAAAGTGAAAGTTCAGCAAATTCACCTTATTCTACATGTCTTGTTTAAATTTTTCCCAAAATGCCAGATGCTTTAAAAACATTAAATTATTCACTGCTCAGTGAATCTGTGATTGATTTGGCTGCAACCAATAGTTACATGACGAAAATTCTGTGAAACTTCTGAAAACTGCAGGCTGTTTACACAGAGCAGAGAGGAGAGGACAAGAGAGGTTGTAACAGGAACAGAAATTGCCCTGTAACTGCTTGGGGTTCAGTAAACCTTATATAATAAAACAAGTATTTTTGCTTCCAAAATTACTTAAAATGAACCCAAAAATGTTGCTGATCTCCAGTGGTTCATTTTCTCACCTGGCTGCAGCGATTTACAGGTGTACCCCAGCACCTAGTGACATCACTATTAAATGCTGTTTCAGATGCAACAGAGCACACCCAGCATCCCTGATGGGTGGGATGGAAATGATCTTCCAGAGAAAATATTTCTTTTCAATTTGAAGTTAAATTAATGTTTGATTAAGGGACAAATCATTGCAGCTTTATCGTGAAGCTTTACATTTCAATCCAAAGTTTGCACTGGCCTCCATTTAACCTGCAGGATTACGTCATGTAGAAAATGTGGCCTGTGCAGGTTTTGCTCTTTTTGTTTTGCCTGTTTAATGGATAAGTGAGACACTCAGCAACTTTTTGTGCACTTTGGCCTCTCGGTGCACCTCCCTAGCTCGCCTCATTCTTTCATAATGGCCATCTTCTTAATAACAGACGTCTACTGATGTTCAGGTATTGCATAGCGCTGTACAACATTCCTCCGGCTTGTCTTTGTTTTGAGTGACTCTCCTCCTGACTAATGGCAATGACAATGGCGGCTTAAATCAATCGGTCTCCCTTCCAGTCCGAGAACACACAGCCATCTCCATATATAGCAAGAGCCAGATCTCAGACCCTTTCTATTTATATTCCTGTTACGCTTCCTCCTCCTGACGTCTTCACTTAGTCCTTCTTTCTTTTTTCATCTTTTCTTTTTCCCCCTCCTCCTCCTCCTCCTCTTTCTCGACTTGTTCAAAATTCCCATAACCCAAGACTGCTTTTCCAGATCACACGCAGCAGTGCAACCCCGTGGGAGTAACATGTTTAGAGATTTTTCGTTTTCTCCTCACCCCCACCTCCTCCCAACATCCCCATCCGCACACCAGTACACAGCAACAATGTGCATTCTTTGTTCGTATCTGCAACAGCGGTTAGAAATCCTGACAGGCGAACCTGCGTCGCCGTGCTCACTCACCTTTACTGTTGCGGGCACCGGCTCCACAGTGATGTCACCAGAATACAGAACATGCTCCGGTGAAATAGATATATTGCTTTGTTTTCAACTGACAGGCCTGTTCCAGGCGGTCTGGAAAACTATTTCTACCTCTCACTTTCTTTCATTTTTATTCCCACCTTTAACCTCTAAATTCCCATTCTTAAGACTCCCCCATTTATCTTCTTTTTTCTCCCTCTATCTTTTCTCCTTTTTCAGCTCTCACCCCCCCTCTCTGCCTCTCTCACACTCACTCTTACATGCACTTTCTCGCTCTCACATTGCCCGTATTTGGGCATAGGGGAGCTGAATGATGAACTCTCCTTGTACAATGTAAGCGTCCAGCCTTCATTCACTCTCCCCTCTCTCTCTCTCTCTCTCTCTCTCTCTCTCTCTCTCTCTCTCTCTCTCTCTCTCTCTCTCTCTCTCTCTCTCTCTCTCTCTCTCTCTCTCTCTCTGTCGCCACAGTTTTATAAACAGAGACAGAGAAAGAGGTGGTGGTGGGGGGGTTGGGTTGGGTATGATATAAAAAAAATGAAATAATAAAAAAAAAAACATGTCTATGTCACTCAGACAGAAATGCAGACTCAGTTTTCTGCCTTAAACCATGTTTCTTTCTTTTGTTCTGTCTCCTTGTCTCCCCAGCCAGTGGGGTTTGTCAGCTTTGACAGTCGATCAGAGGCGGAGGCTGCTAAGAATGCCTTGAACGTAAGTGTCATGCCCTCTTCGTGCTCCTCTCAAGCACCAGCTCAGCGCTAGTATATCTTGTGATGACTCCGAATCGCATCTCATCTGCTTTCCGTGCAAATGCATGCAACACGAGAGAAAAAAACAGACATTCGTACGTTTTCTATCACATGCAGAAAGACGGGACAAGTAGGAAGACAAACATATAGCTGCTCTAAATAGGCATGTCTCAATGTTTAAGTAAATAAAGCTTTTTTCTTAAAGCTTGGATCCTGCAAGGTCAGGAGGAACATTAGCTCTTCTACATATAAATAGCAGGTATTGATCTAGGGTTTAATTTTAATCTCTCTTATTTCAGAATGTAGCTCAGTAGAAAGCCTTGATAAGGCTGAATATGAAACAGAGCCCATCCTCACAGGGTTTTATTCAACTCTCTTGCAACAAAGTAGAGATAGACAGTAATGAACACCAGCTCTCACCCTGCATCATTTTCCCATTGTTTTTTTTTTTTTAAAGGTGTCTAGATTTACACCACCCCTTCTAATGCTTCTTAAGTTTGTGTTGATGCCTTTGTCACAGAAAAAGATCAGTTTTATCATCGTGCTAAAGTGGGACTGTGACAACGCGAGTGGAGTCTGTCAACTTTCAGATGTTGAGATATTGGTGCGCATCAAAGGCAGAGCAGAGAGTTGAAGAAAGGATAAAAATTATCATTTTATTATGAGCCAACAATAGTCAGACTGTTTCCATAGAATCACTCAGAGGGGCTGAGAATTGAACAGTGCTCTTGTTTTTCGGGGAAAAGCTGCGTCCCGGGGGTCATATGGAGATAAGCCAGATTTTGCAAACATCTATCTGCATATTGAAATATGGGAAAGGCAGAGAAAACTGAGGGAAGGAAGGGGGGGGTTTGTTTCCCGTCATAGAAGAGTGGATATCTTTTTAAAAAGAGCGCTTGATTCTCGAAACAACACCAATACAACAGTTACAATCATGCACCAAAACATTGCATGCAGGGAGGAAAAAAACACATTTTAAGGTAAAGATTCGACACAGTTCAAACTGCGATGTGCTCAGGCCTCATTATATCCATGTACCTTATTATACCTCTGTAGCCTCCACTGGCAGAAGCTGCGAGCGCACTGAGCCAAGGCAATCCTAGTTAATTCCCTCCCCTTCATGAGAAGAGTCATCCCTCGCTTGTTTCAGCTCAGCGTTGCTTGAGCCTGCAGGGACGAGCCAAGAAAACCATCCTTCTTGCTCTTTTTGCTGCAGAGAACTTTACTCCCGACTGCTTTTCTCCTCCATTGATCTGACCTTCTATGTATTCCGACGTGTCTCTCACAGCCAATCAAATGAGGTTAATTAGAAGGTGCTTATAGTGGCTGGTGAAACCTCTCCTGGCCTTGTTGGCTCCTCGGCAGGCAAACAAATAGCCGCTTTGTTTTTTGGGATGAAGAAGACCTTTGTTTATGTCAAATTCCTTATTTTTCCTGAGGCGAAAGTACTTGAGAAGAAAAATGATTTGGACTAGTGCACATGTAGAGATCAAACTGTGAGGGAGGAAAGCAACCTTGACTTGGCTCGTCATGAGCACTGGTATATCAGAAGGCTTTTAGCATTGGCATCTGAAGAATTTGGCAGAATTTTTGGCTCACTTTAAGCGGCGATGCTTGCAATATGTCATGGCGGATGGCGGATTTGATGTCATGATATTAAGTTACAGTCACAGAGTTCAGTAGGGAGCATAGCAAGGGGCCCTCGTGGCTTGCGTGCTCGCCAGGTTTGTGTCATCAGGTTCTGATTTTCAGTTGTGGGTGTCACCCGTCATCACGTGCGTCCAACCAGAATAACACTGAAATCCACAGTGAGCCGCTTACAACAGTAGGCTTCAAAGTCTAAGCGACTGCAAATGTCTCACCACCACTGAGATTCTGGCAGGAAATCTAGTCATAAAATGCTGAAAGATGAAAAGTATACAAAGTGACAATTCCAGATAGCAGCCAAGTCCCAACTGGCATTTAAACAACACACAACAAGGCTGAGAATGAAGTGGAAGATATGTATGATAACAATCTTTTCCAAGGGCTAAATTAGTCTGCTTCATCACTACTTCAAGGCACAAAACAAGTCTATCAGTGGCAGTCTTATTTATAACATTACCGATTTAGCGGTGAGCAAAATAACTCATTCTGTCAGGTTGTTTAAGGCTCGGTTGCTACAGCAAAATCCTACCGTTTCTAGTGTGTAACGTCATTAAGAGTCATTATGTGGTGAACCTGGATCTTGCTCAAGAAAGAAAACTCCCCATGTGTTGACTCTGAGCAACCTTCTAGGAAAACAAGGGAGATCCAAGAACACAATAAACAGCTTGTCTGCATTCATCATATGTTGACTCAACAATATGTTATGACTTCTTGCAGGAAATTAGTTTGTTGAGCTGTACTGAACGCCATTCTTTCTTAAATTGAAAAATACATCAGTAAACCCCCTGAATTTAAGTTTCTCTTTTTCAGCAAAAACATGACATAGCAGCTTGTTTCTTCTGAGGCAGAACATAACATTTGAAAACAAAATGACAAAAATTGGCCAACTCAAAAAACAACAACTTTAATGTACTCATCTTATCCCCTAAAACTGATATGATAGTTCAACCACCCAACCCTAACGCAGCATTCAAATGTTGATTTAGAATTTGAAAGTCAAAATTTGAATTATTCAGTACAGCCCTAAGGTGATGCTCAAATTACATCAGCATATAAAACAATTGGAACATGCAGGAATCTTCAGATATGTCAAATGGAATAACAAATTATGATGAAATTATATATATATATATATATATATATATATATATATATATATAAAAAAGTATAAACTATTAACTATCTATAGTTTATAGTTTGTTTTTTTCACTGAAATTTTCAGAACATACATAGAAAAGCAAGTCAGTTTGTATCCGACTACTAGGACTAAATATAAATGGGCTAAATAATAATAATAATCATAATAATAATAGCAGTTGCAGAAGAAGTAGTAGTAGTAAGAAAAAATAATTATAAAAGTGAAAATAAAAAGATGAAAATATAGGGGAAAAAATGATTTAAGAGATTAAATGTAGGTAAAAAATTATTTATTAAAAAATAAGAAAAATACAGTTAACTTTAAGAAATAATAATAATATATAATAATATAATAATATTACAAGTTTTGGTAACGCTTTATAATAAGGTCCTTAATAACCATTAAATAACAAGTAATAAGGCATTGTTCTCACTCTGGTAGTTGCAAAAAGCATAGTTAACTTATAGTTAACTTATAATAGATGAGCAAAAAAGTATATTTTAATATCAATAAGCAAACAAAATAAGATTAATAAAGGCATGGCAAAGACATAATGGTTGGGTTATGGGTGTTTGTAATGCCATTATTAACACTTATATAAGCTTATAAACGCACAATAATGTTAATAAGCATCTTGTAAGGACTTACAAGGGCCTTATTACTTGTTAATTAATGGTTATTACAAGGACCTTAATATAAGTTTTTGATCAATGAGTTAAACTATGATTTTCTGAGAGCATGGATTAAAACTTTCTTTTTGCTGACACGTCGATGTTGATGATGTTAGGGGGTCCGGTTTGATCCAGAGATCCCCCAGACCCTTCGGCTGGAGTTCGCCAAGGCCAACACCAAGATGGCCAAGAACAAGCTGGTGGGGACCCCCAACCCCCTGCCCTCCCAGCAGAGCCCGGGGCCACAGTTCATCAGCAGAGACCCATGTGAGTACTCCGAGTATTGGTCGTCTTTACTTTCTGTCTGTGTTGCTGCTTCCTTTGGCCATTAGTTGCTCTTGACGTTTGAGGTGACTGGACAGCTGTTTCCCTTTTGGATTATATGTCATCTGCAGAGGAGTTATGCTTCAAATCGACTTGGCTGCAAATCACTGAAAAGTAGATTTTTCTTTTAACCCATAAGAACCCATGGTGACGCCCGTGTAACAAACACTTTAAATCTTCTATAATCTCATTTCATATAGCTCATTTCAAAAAGCTTATTTTTTTGCCAGTTTAAACCCATTTAACATTTCTAATCCGTTAATGTCCTGTATCACATTTAACATGTTCTGACCACATTTCCTGAACAAATTAAAGTCACAATTTTGACATATGTTATGGAGATGAAAACAAAAAGGCTAATGGTTATTTGTTTTTATTTCTTGTTGATTTATTGTTATTTTGTTACTTAAAAACAAATCTGAAAAATATTTCTTATTGTTAAACAGCACTATTAATGTTACAAATTTGATATATGTTGCAGAGATGCAAAGAAAAAGGCAATTTTCTGTTTCTATAAGCTGAAAATGTGTCTATTTTTATTTTAAAATAATAAATATCATAAACATAATTACCATAAATGCCCAATATAAAGTATATGTCAGATCACAGATCTTTGACATTTAGGGGTAATATTTTTTTTTAAAAACATCATAAATTTGTTCTATGTGGTCCACTTGGTCTGTGGTATATCCCCAATAATTTAACTTTAAGGATAAATAGGTCTGTGTTCTTATGGGTTAAGAGTGTTGTGTTTCTTTCTCACTGAAACGTGGTGGAAGCAGGCTAATGCATTTCTCTGAGTAATCTTTAACCAGAATTGGATCCTTCCCCAACTCTTCATGCAAAATGTTCCTTTGAAATCAGATTCTGTGCCATAATTGCTTAACTTAATTAGAGTCCTCCTCCTGAACGGCACATGCCTCCTGCTAGATTAATGATTCATAAACACTTCATGATCACTGTGTGAGTATTACGTGCGTAGAAATTTGCTAATGCAGCTCTTTTACCCTTGTGCCATTGAGTTAAATATTTTTCTAAGAGGTTAAGGGTTCTGTAAGGATCAGCCGTTGATAGTTGAACATAGGCCAGCTGTGGTTGCACATTCTTCCTAAATGACCGAACCGCTCTTATCTGGGATCTTTTTTCTTTTTTTTTTCGCCAGAGAAAGGGTGTGTACTTGAGGGCTTCGGTGGAAAATGGAAGGAAGCGATTAATGAAACCATGACGTAATCAACTGTCATTTCCTGATAAGAGACGTTTAAATCAGCCAGTTTTCTGATCATGCTGTGATTAACAGAGAGCAGGAGACACAGAGAGCAGGCCAAACGCTCATTATGACTGTACGGCTATCTGCTGCTTCTGATTCTGCATTTTAAATGGACACTTACTCTGTACCACTCTGCACTGTCACCTGTTTCTCCACTCATGCACTATACTTTTTTTTTTCACAGTCACTCCATACTCAACTGAGTTAGTTAGTCATGAAATCTGGCATGGTTTCCTCTCATTTTTCCTGAATTAAGTCAGCTTTTCTGACTTTAAGGGAGTATAATTGACTTGTTTGGTAATCCCTGCCTCCTTAGCGATCGTTGCTACGCCTCTTAAGCTTTCCATTCTCACACGGGACATATGCAGTTTGCTATAATAATAGAGACGGAGTCACCACTCAAAATACTTTAAAATTTGTACAATGTGTTCGTTTTTTAATGAGTGGGTTGAAAGTCGTCCCCAGCTGACGTAGGATAGCCTCCAGTTGACTCATTTAACCCCTTTATCAGGCAAAGAACTATAATTGGTAACTTCAGGTAATATTTCGAGAAAAAAGTTGCAAATTTACTAGTTTAAAGTGGCAAATCGACAAGAAAAAAAGTCGCAGATTTAAGAGATTTAAAGTGGCAAATCTGTGCGAAAAAAGTCGCAGATTTAGGAGAAGAAAGTGGGGGGAAAAAAGAATGTGTAAAAAAAAAAAAAAAAAAATACGAAATAATATTTTGAGAAAAAAGTTTACGAGATTAAAGTGGCAAATCTACGAGAAAAAAATGCACAGATTTATGAGATTTAAAGAGGTGAATCTGGGAGAAAAAAGTTGCTTTTTTCCCACTTTTTTCTCATAAATCTGAGACTTTTTTCGCACAGATTTGCCCCTTTAAATCTCTTAAATCTGCAACTTTTTTTCTCGTAGATTTGCCACTTTAATCTAGTAAATTTGCAACTTTTTTCTCAAAATATTACCTGAAGTTACCAAATGTAGTTCTTTGCCTGATAAAGTATTAAACAAATAAAATAAAATGAATGATACAAGTTTTAGTTGGTCTTGTTGGTCACTATAACCCCACCCCAAGCTCCTGACATAATTGGTTTGTGGTTCAAGACCAGCAAAAGAGTTGGTGCCACTCTGGAACCAGTTCAAGGTTCAAGAATAGGCACCGGCTCTGAACCGGCCTTGGAACTGCCTTGGTGGAAAAGGGGTAACAGTGCTCGTATCTTAACTATGATGAGAATGTGGCTCTTCAGAAACCTTTAGGTGAGCAAATAGAGACGACATCCACAGTTTAATGTGCTCCATACTCTTTTTGCTTTGTGTATTTGGTTTTGGAAGTGTTAAAAAAAACCCACCATCCTCCAATACTGGATAATGATCTGCCGAGTATTATCGCTCTCTCCACAGCCCGATGCACACTGCTTTGACATGTTGAGAAATCCAAGGCTTGACAGGCCTGCCATGCCTAGTTACGGTTGCTAGGCAATGATTGGACGTAGCTGTTTGAGGGTTTAGCGAACGGTCAGTTGGTTTAGAGACATAAAACGAGAGGAAGCTACTTCAGATAACTCACCTGTCAGGCACCTCCACGACCACCTCCACTGCCGCCACCTCCACCCTGTCTCTCTCTCTCTCTCTCCACCCGCCCGTCCACTGGCCACTCCTCACTCCACTCCTCCTCTTCTTCTTTCCACAGATGAGCTCACAGTGCCTGCTCTATATCCCAGCAGCCCAGATGTGTGGGCGTCATACCCGCTGTACCCGGCGGAGCTGTCGCCGGCCCTCCCACCCGCTTTCACCTACCCCTCCTCGCTCCACGCTCAGGTAACCTGCAGACCCATCCCCCCCTCCCCCACCAGCACCACCAGCACCACCACCCCTCACCTCCTCCTGAGCACAACGCACAAGCAGCTGCTGACATCACTCTCTGCCACGTCCCATCTCAGAGCACACACCACCTTCATTCTGTCATTGCACATTTACTGATCGACTGAATAGCTCTTATCTCTGTTCCTACTGGCTAAACATGTATTGTTTTTAAATCAAGGGGGTAGTTTGGGTATGGGAAAATTCTCCTGTTTTTTCTTACAGTCAGCCAAACTCATATCGGCTTCTTTAATGTCCAATAACAATCACAATCTAACTTAAAACTGCCTTTTCTGATATACTAATAGTCACATTCATCTGCTGTTAATGTGCTCCATAAAAGCAGGAAGTGGATCGGAAATTTGATGTATCGAGTTTGTTTATTGACAGTGAAACAATTGACTTTATAAATATTTAATCCGCAGGGTGTAGTCCATTTTTGCAGACGCGTAATGCTGCTTTACCCTCCTCTTGAGATGATCCGATCCCATTAACTTCCAGGAATCGAACTAAACTAAACTAATCCTCACCAAGAAAAGCATCTATGACTTTAAAGTGCTCTAAGTAGGAAAAATAGTCCCTGTGAGAAAAGAGCCAGTTATTCAAAGTGCCGCATGTTTATACAGCCAAAGTTGAATGAGCAGTCACTAGCTTTCTCACTCACGCCATGTCACTTTATTTATCCCAATTAGCGGCATCATCCCTACAACTTGAAAGCCTCCGTGGTCGGACAGGTTCGTGTCATCATTTGACCATCACCTACTTCATTAATTAAATCCCTCTTTTTCAACCAACCATGCTCCAGTTTATTGAGGCCGTCTAATCTGCACAGCCCCACTGTGAGTTCACTTAAGAGTTCAGTATTGATCTCTTGAAACTCTTCTCATGGAGTCTGTTTGGTGCTGGCAGACCCTGATAAGGTCTCAGTATTAGACGTGCTGTTTCTGAATTGTTGTTTGTTGACTGGTTTTGAAGCTTGCAATGATTTCCCAGTACAATTGTTACAGTATGTGGGTTTATTCATGTCTTTTTTATCTCTGCTAGAGAGTCTATAGAGTATATTACCATATATGATGCAGATACTAAGGTTATTTCAGTATAAAGGCCCCTAGCAAAGACACTAAAGCTGAAGCTCGGATGATGTCAGAATTTGAAATGAGTGCAAGATGAATCTGCCGAGCTGGCATTTTGCTGGCCACATGCGTAGAATATGTGAGCACACACTGACACACACACACAAAGAGAATCTGGCTTTATGGTTTTCAGGAGGGGGTGGTGGGTAATGTTAGCATCTCACAACCTTTTCTGACCTTGAGTAGATGATGTGAGGCATAGAAATATGTATTTTAACACACACACACACACACACACACACACACACACTAGTGACTAGTGATCAAACCTAATTTATATTAACACAAGCAGCTCCCTGGTTAATAATCTGCTGTCATCTCTTCGAGTGAGAGCGCAGTAATCTTATTGGATTGCTATCAATCAATCAAACTTTATTTTTAAAGCACCTTTTCATACACGTTAGGGCAGATCAAAGAGCTTCACAGATGACTGACAAGAAAGTATAGGCTGTAAAAACAACCTATAAAAACACAGAAACATTTTTAAAAACTTGAGACCAGTGTACCCAAGACAATATAAATGATGAAAATGTAATATAAAAGAGTGAGTAGAATAACTGTTGTTATAGCTTTTAAAATAGAGTGAAATAAAAACTAGATTAAGAAACTAGAATAAAAATGATGACAATAAAATGGGTTTAAAAACTATAAGAATAATAAAATAAAAAATAAAAAGCAAGTCTTAAAAATAAATAAAAAGACAAAAACAAAGACAAAGGAAATCAATGGGAGGGATACAAATATATAACCTTTAAAATAAGGTATTAAATAAAATAGAGTCAAATTTAACAACATAAATACAATAAATAAGGTGAATAAAATGTCTATCAAACCTATAGTTTGAATTTAAAAACTAAATACGTAATACGAAAATCCCTTCTGTTTTAACTGCCTTGCTGTAACTCTATATTGTACTCTGATAAATTGAATATTGCATTAAAGTTTAAATGAATACAAATTGTATTTAATCATATACTTGAATGTATGTATGTGTGATTATGTGTGTTTAGATTCGCTGGCTCCCTCCTGCAGATGGAACTCCTCAGGGATGGAAGTCCAGGCAGTTCTGCTGAAGTATGTGTGAGTAACGGCACACACACACACACACACACACACAGCCCCCTACAATCAAATCAAATCAAATCAAACTTTATTTATATAGCGCTTTTCATACATAAAAATGCAACACAAAGTGCTTTACAAAAAAAAAGAATAAAAACAAACAATAAAAATGACAAAACCCACCCCTCCCTCCCCCACATACACATCTGTAAGTATACATACACAAACATGCACACACACGCATTTAGTCATGCACGCACACAAACACACACTCGGACTCACACACAGCACATATTGATACAATGACCAAGAAGTGTACATTGCGCCGTGCCATGAAAAAAAACTTGAGTAAATGTTATGACACATGGTTTAAACAGGCGCAGAGATATTCCTAAACATATGTCGGGAATATCACAGGGTGTTACTCCGTGCACGTGGCCCGTGTGTCCAATGAGCAACCTCTCCTTGCCCTCAAACATCGCATGAAAAAAAACCTTCATCCAGCTTACTTACCAGCCGAATTTACCGAATAATTAGTCACGTTTCTGCTCGTTGACTTCAAATGCAGACATGAGACACAAAACAAATTAGCCTTTTAGAAGTAAGTGTGGGAGTGTGAAGCCCAGTGGGTCAATAAAACCACAGCCAGTCCTCGCACATCATGAAAGATGCGATTTAAAGGGGGAACTCCATTATTTTCCCCACTCAGGTCACAGGGTACCGAGGGTCGACTTTCCCCATTGATGTGATGCTTGATCTCAGGCATCAAAGGCGGCGAGTCAAACAGAATATACAACGAGCTCCGACGCCGACGTTTTAATAAAACAGACGGGGTAGAGCTCAGCAAATATGACTAAAATGCTAATACGGCCGCTTTGATAGGTGATGTTATTCTAACAAGTGGGGAAAATCACTCAGGCACTGTGCTTTAGTACAGGAGTAGGATACTTGAACTTTACTTCCGTATTTCTATTTTATGCTACTTTTTACTTGAACTCCAGGCAAGGCAAGGCAAGTTTATTTGTATAGCACAATTCAACACAAGGTAATTCAAAGTGCTTTACATACACATTAAAACAGCAAGACACAATTGAAAACAGTAAAAACAGTCAGTTAAAACAGGGAAATAGAAATAAAAATACAAATAAGGTCAAATAAGATACAGCAGGATAAGAAAATAGATAAAATAATAAAAAGCACAAGTCAAACATTGCATAGTTAATAAGTAAGGGCAGTAGAGTAGAGCAGATAAGTGTTAACTCCACTGAAATCTAAGAAATTCTTTTTACTTCACTGCATTTATTTGACAGCTCCAGTTAGCTTCAGGTGACATGAGGTTCATCTTCACTCTCCTTTTAACTCTGTTCTACTCTTAACTCTTTTTTTTTTTGCATTATTACAGAAAATAATAGCAAGATAATCTTTTTAATCTTTTACTTTTAAATAGTAAATACATTTGGTTTATTACTGCCGTATTTCACATTATAAAACAAAACCTAAACCAAATTCTCTTAAGCACATGTTAACCACAGACCTCATTTCAGGCCAAAACCCATTTTAAAAAACCATATTTACTTCCGGGAACCGGAAAAGAAGTTTTCAGACTCATTCCTGCAGTTGGTGATTGTTTTTACCATTTGGTGCTGGACAGGCAATGTGCAGCAGGTCTATTTGAATGTTTTTTGCTGCAAACATCTACTTACCATGTCTGGAAATAACATTGATGAACGTGGGGGGATGAACAGTAATTTTGCAGGCTGCAAAACCAACAAAGTTGCTGAAATGCTCTGCAGAGCTGAGGCGTATTTGTTCTCTGTGTGTTCTTCACTACAGGCAACCCCTTTATCATTATGTTATCCATCATTCATTAGGTGCAGTTTTAACAGAGAATATGAAACATTCTCCCACCACTTCTAATTATCTGATTATGATTCTCTGAGATTTCAAAACCACCTTCAAGAGTCTCCGTGCTGATGGAGGATCAGAGGGAACTTATTGGTTCCACAGAAAGGATGCCTGATATTTATTACACTTGTATGTGAGGGAAAGTGAATCATTGTGCACACGCTCTAACATCGCCATAAAAAGAATGCACTGAATATTGTCCTATAATATTGTTGCTACTGTACAGCGGATATTATGACCTGTTTGTCATTTTGTCAAACCCTGGCAGGGTGAAATATATTTTTTAATTTAAAAACGTTTTTTGGCATTTCCGCATTATGACAAAAGTACACAGTGGAGAATTATAAAGACAGAAAGAGACGAAGGATGTGATGCTCCAAAAGGTCGTAAATGTGGAATATGCACCATGAACTGCTGAGGTACCTGGGTACTGCCGGAAGGGCCGTTTTTATGAATCTTTATTAAAAAATGATTAGCACGGGGCTTTATTTGAAATAAATTGCAGATGAATTAATTTTAGTGGAGCTGCAGACATTACACAGTGGGGATCGACCAAAATGGTTTTCTCAGGGCCAATACTGATTATTAGTAACCGAGGAGAGCAAGAACTACACTGCAAAAAAGCCAACTTTTTTGGCCTAAAACAGTGATTTAATTTGGTAAAACTAAGGGCAATAATGTAAGTTTGCACAACAAAGGAAGCCAGTTGTCTGCTCAAAAACAAGTTTGTGAGTTGTTGTTACTTATATCTTTAAGTTGGGGTTCACAACAAGGGACAATAGTTCTGCTAACTCTTATTTCTTTGTTGTGAAATTCGGTCGTTAGGGAAAGCTAGCAGCTAACTAATGCTAGCGGCTAACTGAAGCTAGCGGCTAACTGATGCTAGCGGCTAACTGATGCTAGCGGCGCTGCTTGTTAAAGCTACAAGAGTAGCCATTAGCGTATCAATGCTAACTCAAAATTGTGGTCACAACATTAGCTGACATTTCATAGCGGCGCTACAATCGTGCCAGAGAGTTGAGCAAACTCAAAAACAAAACTTAAAATATTCAGTTTAATTGTCCAACTTAAAAGTTTGTTGCCTTGAAATTTTTAGTTCACCCAACTTTTCTTTTTTTGCAGTGTAATATGTGCAGCCAGTATAGATGATATAAGAGCTAAACATGGCACAAACTTTACCACAAAACTTGAAATGCCTTTATAGCATTTGTTTAAAGAAATGTTGCAATAAAGAACTTTTAGTGCACTTTTAGACTTTTAGAGGGAGTGAGAGTATGTGGTGGGGTTGAGAGAGAGAAAGAGAAGCCGTGTTGTAATATGACGTCCCAACAATAAGTATCAGGTCCAGACATTGACTGGAGATGCCTTGTCACACATATAGGGTAGAGCATGCAGGAGCACCATAGTCATGTCAATGGTTTCTAATTTGGTTTTTTGCCATTCCTTAATTTTGTTTGATGATTTCTGTGATTTTTTTACATCTTCATGCAAGCAACCCTTCTTCTTCATTCTTAGATATTTGTTTTCGCGCCAGTTCCATGATACAAACCTTATAGCTCGCTGTGAATTCTCCGGATTGTGACTGCTCAATTCACACACAGGCTCAAACAGTCACTACATCCAAGTTGTGCTCAGGAGTTGGCGGAGTAATGTCCGGTCCAAGTGATTCAGACATTTGCGTTCTCACATACAGCTCCTCAGGCTAATGTCCATAGAGATAAGTCCAGGGCTGCAGTGCAGGTGTGAAAGTGTGGAGAAGGAGAGGAGAGGGACTGGAGGGAGATGAAGGAGCGTGTGAGTATGGACTGAAGTGAAGACATGATACAAAAACCTTCTTTGAGATTGTGATGTTAATCGCAACTTTGGTAACATCTCCTGCCTTGTTGAAACACGCTTTGACTTCAGCCTTCAGTTATGTTGATCGGCTATTACTCATGACGTGTAATCAGATAGTGTGTGGATGGGAGAGTGAAGACATAGAGTTTTAAAGAAGTGCTTTTTTTTTTTTTTTTATATTGCATTTTCCAACATAGACAAAAACAACAAACAACACACTGTGGCCACAGAAAACAAATATCCAATTACAATACAATGAAAATGCTCTGTCCCATTATGATTGACAGTGATGTAGCAAATACACACCTGGAAAGAAGTGAAGAGTCGTTAAAAAAATTAAAAAAAAATTCAAAAATCTCAATTTCCATTTTGAGAAAAAAATGCTAAATTTTTTTGATAATTTAAAACAATAATTATAAGTAAATCAATGTCCTGCCTTATAACCCCAAAACATCAGTTAGCCTGTTTCCCTCATTGCCATCTATCATCCCTTTTAATACACTAGTTGTGAGTCGTTTACCAGCGTATTTAAAGACCCAGATCTTTAAAAAGTCATCCATCTCACATTTAAATCTGTGTTGTTAGATATTCCATTGGTATTAGGTCAAATATCACTTTGTGCCAACCCCCTATGGGTGCATTATCAATCAAGAAGTGCTTTTTTAAAATCAACTAAATGTATCATCATAAAATTGTCAATAATCAGCCTGTGTGGTAATCTTAGTGCACACATCAGTGTGATTGTAATAAGTGCTGGACTGTAACCATGTATGAGCTAACAGCACATGTGCCTCGCTCTCTGATTTAGACAAACTGAACGCTGTTGTGCTTGTAGAAAAACAAAACCACAAAGCACAACAAATCCCCCTGCTAGCCTGTGTATCTGTGTTGGCTGACTGTGTCTGGCTGTGTGTGTGCGCGCATGTGTGTGTGTGTGTGTGTGTTTGCACTCGGCGCCAGTCCCACTGTCACCACTAACCTCCCTCAACCGTCTCGGGACAGGAAGAAACATGTTCTCCCGACCCCTTAGGGAGCGCGTGGGGAGTGGGTGGTAGCATGGAGGCTAACATTCATCAAGCTGTTGATTGGTGCTAGTCCCGCACTGTCCTCTGGTAACCCTGCATCATAGCTGACTTATCTATTTCCAAAGGCTGAAACATGCTGCATGAGGAAAAATCTGTTTGAGTAATTTGATGTTTTGGGGATTCGGCCTCTGTCAGGGGGGTAAAGGAGGAAGGGAGTGGAGGAGGGAGGGGCTTTGAGGAAATAATTACTCGTCTATCAAACCAGGAGGAAGTCATTTGGCCGGTCAGGCTGCCCCAGTGGATATTAGCCCCTCAATGAAACAACAACATCCCCACATCCGGCTCTCTGTGGAGGGTGAAGTGAAGCTTAGACATCCAGTCAGAATTTTGTGATAATTACAAGCCGCTGCAGCAGATATACACATATGCAACACACTCAAATTATGTAGTGAGCAGCGTACATGCCCAAACATAAGGCCTCTCACAGGCAAACACATAAACAGAAAAGTTCAGCACAAAAAAGAGATTATTGTTCTCACTTTTCAAGCTGTTTCTGGTTTAGTTATCCAGGTTTTAATATATCTATAATTTCTGACTCCGCTGACTTCCCAGTACAGCTGAGGTGAAAGAATTTTTGTTGGTCATAGTCATAACATCGAACCTTTCACATGGATAAGTCAGCAGCTTCACGTTACTCTGGAAAACCACACCACTCACCGTGAACAGTTATCTCTCAAACTGCTTTTAAAAAAAGAAATAGTCCATTGGAAAATAATCCACGTTGACGTCAGAACCATCCAGAATAATGTGGACACTGTTTCTGGAAAGAGATGTTGCTTTATTTTAATGTTGTGGGAGCAACAAAGTTATTCCAATTATCTTGATTATATTGTTTTGGAGGCAGTTATCTTGTTAGATGTATGGATGTATAAAAAGATGGACCACTTTCCAAAACAGAGACAGTTGCATAATATGTGTAGTTCACTGAAGTATGCTCAAACTCAATCTTACTGAAGAAGGTAAAAAAAAAAAAAAAAAGGTTGCAGTTTGAAGTAGAGTGAGACCTCCTCTTATGTGGAGTTGGCTATTAGTGAACTTGTAGGACAATGTTTTAAATGAAGGATATTTTAGTGTTTGCACTGTCAAGTTGATATACTAACAAATTCTTCACAGTTTCACTGTGGGGGTAAAAAAAAAAAGTAATTTTGGTTGGTTTAGGGTGACAGACCTGGAAGTTTTAATTACACAGTTTGGCTACTGTAGTCGCATTTCCATCA